>NC_089510.1:96728141-98214732 GCF_036850995.1 Saccopteryx leptura
TCTGCTCCAAAATTCATATGCCTCATCTCTTTGCCCACCACCCACCAAGACAGAAAATGGACAACATACACTTCTTAGAGCACTGATTGGGGCTATTAACTTCAGTGCACACTAAAAGTCCATATCACCTTTCAACACTGCAGGAATGTCTCGCTTTGGGCAAATGACTTATTTCTCCAGAAATCACTGTTGAGTAAGATGGAAAAACTCTGTTACATATAACAAAATTAAAGTGTTCGGGGACTAGTTGAAAAAATAATAGCTTAAAAGGATGCTTTAATTAGAAAACAAAAGTGGACAATTTCTGCTCAATAAAAATGTTCTAATTATGCTATCCGATATATAACATAAACCACAATGAAAAGGGACACTTAATATGATAATGATTTTTTAATGATTCCTAAATGAAATATATCCTTCAATATTATACAAGATAAGAAAGAAAGGAAGGGAAGGGAGAGAAGTAAAGAAGAGAACAAGCACATTATTTAGACACACAACTTGCTAAAATAAATAAACCACTAAATCTCAGATGGAAATAAACTTGACCACATACCATGTCAGTTTAAAAGCTATCTAGGGAAAATTCGATTCCACAAGATAATCAGACAAGAGTTATTGATATCCTTAGAATGTTTAGATGGTTAACAAACAAGTAATTCTAAATGATTTCTTATCTAACCTAACCTCTTCATGTTTCAGTCTTAAAATCATTTCCTTTTATTTTACCCTTATCAGAGATGAAAATAGCTAATCCCCAAACTCTAGAATTGAACACTACATGGGCACGAAAACCTTTATGATAATATATCACTTTCTACTCTTTCTCCTCTGAATAAACAGACCAGTCCTGTCTACCTTTTTGTTGTTTGCTTTTAGATCCACTGTTACACATTTCCTGATTCTTCTAAAACATCTTCTCTTCCCACTTAAGTTCAAATCCTATTCCAAAAAGGATCTGAACAGTGACAATTATAAGAAAATTGTTTAGAGACATAATAACAGCAGACTTTGAAACTAAAGCCTTGACATTTATATACATTTTAAACTTGGAGTAAAAAGGGAATAAAAATTCCTAAAGCATCCCAGAAAAAATCTTGAATTTCAAGCCAATTACTCTGAAGTTACCTATTTGAATTTCCAGCTTTGGGTTCAAAGAGTCATATTATTTAAATTTTGAGGAACTGCAAAGGTGTGCTCAATAGACAAGTGAACAGGTCCCACCTGTCTACTGAGATTTAAAAATGACTCTTTCCTGTTACTGCCTTCACTTTATCATCATCATCAATTTTTCAGGACTTGCCAAGAATTAAAATCATGCTACATTTGTTTAAATTAAATATTACCAAAGATAAATTATGAACCTGGAGAATATTTATACTAAGTGAAATAAGCCAGTCAGAGAAAAACAAGTACCTCATGATTTCACTCATATGTGGAATCTAATGAACAAAATAACTAACAAACAAAACAGAAACACACTCATATAAAAGTAAAGAGATTAAGCAAAAAGAGAGAGAGAGAACCCTCACAGACACAGAAAGCAGTGTGGTGATGACCAGAGGGAAAGGAGATGGGGAAGGCAGAAGAGGGTGAAGGGGACACATGGTGATGGGAGGAGACTTGACTTGGGGTGGTGAGCACACAACATAATATACTGATGACATGTTATAGAATTGTACACATGAAACCTATATAATTTTATTAACCAATGTCACTCCAATAAATTCAGTAAAAAAGAAACATTAAAAATAAACAATTCTCTATTAAGTATTCTATTTTTTTTTTATAAATTGTTTGTAAAGATCTGTCTTATTTGAGAGGATCTCAGTATGTCTAATTATCATCTTCAGAGAACAAATTACTCTTTTAAGTCTTCAAGATTTCAAAGCTTTAAGATTCTAAATAAAGCTACCATTACCTCCCCAAACACAGAAATGACAACTGTTGCAGTTTATGAATTACTATGAAGACACAGCAATGAACTGCTGAGTTTTCACCATCCTGTCTGCACTGTGGGTCTTAGGCTGCTGTGACCTACATCATCAGCTAATTATTGGCTGGTGACTGCCATGCCCTGCAGCAGAATAAGTGCTCTTAATTATTACAGTGGTATGATTCTTTAAATGTATATAATAAATTTAAAGTCCTACTTGAACTTTTTAGGTACTTCTGGTGTCTTGAGTCCTACATAAACAATATTTTAATACTTTCTTATATTCTTGGCTTACTTTAGGAGGACAGTTGGTTTGTGGCCTTAGACCAAACTTAACTCTTTTTTTGGCGAAGAGTGCAGGGCAACATTCTCATGGCGCTAAAGGGTTCATGAGAGCACTCTGCCTTGAGAGCCTTTACCTGGTATTTTAAGCCTCTGCTTTGTGCTGCTTTACAGAGTTTGTCAGCCACCTGCCCCCATTTCTCCTATAGTTAGGATCTGGAAGGAAAAGTGGTAGGTGCTGACAAGAAATACTAACCCTGTCCTGAATCGCTGCAGCCAGTGACAGATCTCAGGAGGGACCTAGTTACAGTGACAGCTGGACAGGAGCAGCAGCCAGAGCAGCACGTAATTCTGCCAACAGAGAAGCCAAGACTTAAAGTATCGCACAGCAAGACCCGAAGTGTATGCCGCGGCTTCTGAGCTCTGTGCAACTATATTCTTTCTAGTATTTTCTTGGCTGCAGAGAACATTCCCATACCCAGTTATGCCTGTAATGTTTTTCTCTTGAGGACTGAAAATAAGCCCAATTTATGTACATAAAAACATTTGTATACACATACATATACAACACTGAAGGCAGGAACTATAAAATATTAATATTTGATTGCACTGACTCTAAGACTTTCCTCTTTCACATGACATCTCTAAAATCAATGTATGTCATTCAATTCGTTCTTATCTTCAAAAAGATCTCATGCCAAGAAAACAGAATTTTAAATTTCTGCAAGGCACGAAACACCATATATACTGGTAAAAGGAAAAGCAAAAAAATATTCATAACATGACTGACAAGTTTATATCCTTAATAGTTAGGAGCTTTTACTAATCAAACCAAAGTTGAGCAAACAATAGAAATGGACAAAAGATGTGAACAGAGGCAAAAAAAAGGCAGAAAGTGTTTTATATCTAAATAGTCATGTTGTCACTATTGATATTGATCATTTTAAAGCCCTTCCTCTATCTAATATTCCTAAAATTTCAGTCATTAATATAGCCTGCAGAAATGGGAAAAGAAAAAAGAGCCTTCTCTGTCCCAGGCATTATACTACTAGATTTCACACATGAGCTCATTAAAAAGTCACCATGTTCCGGTAAGTTCGGTATCTCCATACACAGGAGGAAATCAAGCATTAGAGAAGCCGAGTAAGCAAAATCTATGAGCAGATACGGTAAAGCCCAGATTTTAAGTTCAGACCTCTGATACAGCTTCTAATCACAGCACATAAAAGATCCCCCTTGAGAACAAGTGCTGAATCTCAGAATCTGGAACCCAAAGTCGTAACTTGAGGCCACAGGCATTACGTTTCATAAATCTGAAACATTTGTATCCAACTTAAAGTTCTGTTTGCAATTTTATTGTTTTGGAAAAGTTAAGTGTCAGTATTAAAAATGTTTAGATTCAAAGATTAAGTGTAATCTATTCAAACTATAAATAGCTTTTTACTAATAGTGAAATCATGATTCAACTCTGTTGACCTTAAATAAATAAAGCAGTTGCATCAGGAATAACTAGATCCCTACTCCTCAGATTTGATTATAAATTGAAATGAGTCAATAGAAAAATGCACACACACACACACACACACTTTTATTGAAACATATCCAAATAAGAGGGGCCAGTACCAAGTAGGCCCTGCTCTGTGGCCAGGAGGGAAGGAGTGCTAAATATTATAAATGGCCACATACATGCCAGGGTTGCTGGAGTTAACGTTATAAGCCTAATGCACAGGTAAAGCCCTGAAACCCAAACCTAACCCTCCACTTGGCCCAACAATGAAATCTCAGTGGGGTACCTTGAAGGTAAGCTACCATTCAGGAAGTCACCAATGTTGCATCTGCTGACATTTGCAGGAAAAATGGCAGAACTCTCCTTCCCTGAGACCAAGGTTGGGAAGAGTTAGAGAGGACAGGCAATAGGTATCAGTTTTATAATTATCCACTGTAAGAAAAACAGGTTGTAATGCTGGCGGCTGAGGTGAGGCAGTTGGCATTGGATTCGGGCAGATGGTAGAGGAACTGCGGAGCCACAAAGGGTTGGGCCATTCCATTTAATAAAGTCTCATAAGAGCAGACAAGCATACAGGATGGGGAAACTGCCTCTCAGGCAAAAAAAACAAACAAAAAACAGCAAAATGGCCGCTCACAGTGGTGGGCAGGCAATCCGTGCATCTGCCATCCACTATCTCTCTGGAGTGTAAGCACCCACAGCCTTACATAGGCCATACACATATGCCTCTACCACCTGCTCACACACACTAATCAAGCAAAGTGTTTGCAGCTGGTACAGCAGCGAGCAAACCTAACACAGCTGCCCCACATAGGTCTCTTACCCTTTTTAAAAATATCAGACATTAAGAGTGCTCAGTTTGACGCATGTGGCTAGGTTACAAAGAATTAAAATAGATGCCTCCAATTCCTCAGTCTTAAAAGGCACTCTACAATATCAGCCTAACACTTACATAATAATTCTCAAATTCTATTAAAGATTGATAGCTCTTAGCCTTTTCACAAACCAGCCTGCTTTTTTAAAAACCAACTTTATTTTTTCTTCATAATCAAAATGTAATCCAGTAGGACAGTGGTTCTCAACCTTTCTAATGCCGTGACCCCGCAATACAGTTCCTCATGTTGCAGTGACCCCAAACCAAAAAAAAATTTTGGTGGCTACTTCATAACTGTAATTTTGCTACAGTTATGGTTCGGAATGTAAATACCTGATATGCATTATGTATTTTCCGATGGCTTTAGGCGACCCCGCCGGGGTCGCGACCCACAGGTTGAGAACTGCAGCAGTAGGAAGTCAAGTCCTTTAGGTTATTTAGTCTGCATTCTAATCATTATTGCAAATATGTTAAATAGGCTAACATCTCATAGACATTCTGTCCTGTAACTCAACTTTCAAAAAAGTTTCTAATTAAAATGACTAAATGACTCTTTCCGGCACAGCTGTTTAACCTTTAGAATGACAGCATGCCAACAAAATGCTGTATTTCATCAGCAATTCATCAAAATATTATCACTATTTTTTAACCTTAAAAAAAAAGGAGGCCCTGGCTGGTTGGCTCAGTGGTAGAGCATCGGCCTGGAATGCAGAAGTCCTGGGTTCAATTCCCAGCGAGGGCACACAGGAGAAGCGCCTATCTGCTTCTCCACCCTTCCCCCTCTCCTTAATCTCTGTCTCTCTCTTCCCTTCCTGCAGCCAAGGCTCCACTGGAGCAAAGTTGGCCCAGGCACGGAGGAGGGCTCTGTGGCCTCTGCCTCAGGTGCTGGAATGGCTCTGGTTGCAACAGAGTGATGCCCCAGATGGGCAGAGCATCGCCCCCTGGTGGGCGTGCCAGGTAGATCCCGGTCGGGCGCATGAGGGAGTCTGTCTGACTGCTTCCCCGTTTCCAACTTCAGAAAAATACAAAAAAAAAAAAACAAAGGAGAAAATTAACCCGATTTCCTACGTTTCATCAACAAAGACAAGACTTACAATTGTCTATTTTCAATATTGACTAAAAAGAATCTTGTTCAGGACAAAAATTTCTGCTAGATTTAAATATCTAAGAAAAAAAGGAGGAGGAAAAGAGGCTAGGAAATATGAAGTATCATGAAACATTACCTATAACTAATACAATGTTAATGGCATAACAGTACAAGATGTGTGTCAGGGGAGGGAGACAGAGTGGAAGACACAAGATCTAGATTAACACTTAGATACCATATTCACCCATGTATAAGAAGCATCATTTTTAGAAAAATTTAGGGTCTAAAAACTGGGTGCATTTAATGCAGTGGTTGTAGACATTTTTAGTTGCATTTCGTGCTTTTTTTGTGCTTGTTGTCTTTGTACACATTCTTTCACACTGGTTACCAGTATATTACCATAGGTTACATTCTGCCACGTTCTTTACAGAAATGGTTCAGAAAATATTTTCATACAGTGCTGAATTCAAGTTAAAAGAGACCAGTTTGCAAAAATGAATGGAAATTGTGCCACTGAATATAAGTTTGGTCCTCCTCCAACTGAGAAATCAATCTGAGACTGGCTATGAATGGGAAGATGAAACCCTACTGAAAACACCATGACAGAAGAAGGCCAAGAGAAGTAAGTCAGTAAAATGGCCTGATTTAGAGAGGGAATTGAAGGTATGGCTTGAAGAGCAAAGGGCAATTGGAATTCCTGTGTCCATAAAGATAGTTCAGCATGAGGCAAGAAGAATTGCTGATGAAAAGAAGTTACTGATTTCAAATGAGGACACAATTGATGCTTCAGGTTCATGAAACAGAATGGACTAAGCATGCGTACACACACCAGACTTGCCCAAAAGATGCCTGAAAGCTATGAGCAGAAGGTCCTTGAATTTCATCATTTTGTCATTCAATGTCAGAAGACACATCAGTTTGAGTTGGAACAGATTGCAAATATGAACAAAGTCCCCCCCCCCCCCCCAATCTGATGTCTCAAGTAACAGAACTGTTGATAAGCAGGGAGTGAAAACTGTAACTGTGAGGACAAATGGACATGAAATGAGCCATTATACAGCTGTTCTAGCTTGTTGTGCTGACGAAACCAAGCTGCATCCTATTCCTATGCTGATTTTCATATGCAAAACAATGGCAAAGAACACATTCTTCAAGGAGTGATTGTCCACATTCATGAGAAGGGTTGGATGTATCAGTATGGGATGAAGATCTGGTTTGAGAAAGTTTGGAGAAGGAGAACAGGTGGGCTCTTATACAAACCTGCCCTATTAGTTCGGGGCACACAGAACAAAAAACACAAAGAAGATTGCAGCAGAGCAAAAAACAAAAGCTGCTGTCATACCTGGAGGCTTGACATCCCAGCTCTAAACACTTGATATCAGCATCAACAAACACTTCAAAGCTGCCATGAAAGATGAATGGAACCAATGGATGAAGTCTTCTGGGAACAATCTGACACCAGCAGAAAGAGTGAAGACACTAACTATAGAAAAAGTTTGTACCTGGGTGAAAAGATCCTGGAAAAATATCAAGATTGAGATCATTGTCAAGTCACTTAAGAAGTGTGGCATTTCAAATGCCACAGATGAAACTAAGGACGAGACAATATACAAAGACAGTGATTCGTCATCAGACACAGATGAGGACAAGCTAATGGATGGGAGTTTTGACACTGATGAGAAGTTGTATAAATTTTATGATAAATAAAACTTGAATTCAATAACTTTATGTAATACTTTTTTTTTCTTTCAAAATTCGGGCCCCAAAATTAAGGTGCATCTTATACATGGGGAAATACGGAATATGCTCTTAAAATCAGAAATAAAAGGATAGAAATACAAACCACAAGCCCATTTGCTCTATTGCAAAGAATAGAATATGAAACTGAGTTTAGGCAAAATAGTAAAATAACAATCTGATATAAACATTAATGCTAAATCAATTTGGCCTTCAGGTATGTAATTAATGCCTGTGGCTGAGGCCAGGCAGGTTTATACTGGATTCGGACAGACAGTATAAAAACTGTGGAGCCCGAAAGGGTTAGGCCATTACATTTAATAAAGTCTCACAACAGCAGACAAGCACACAGGCAGGGAAAATGGCCCCTTACATTGGCAGGAGGGCAATCTGCGCATCTGCAAACCCCTGAATGTAAACACCTACTGCCTTATATAGGCTATGCACACATGCCTCTGTCAGGTGCTTATGCACTAATCAAGCAAAGCGCTTGCAGTTGGTAAACCAATGAACTAGCCTAATACTGCTGTTTCCCCAACATTCCACCCCTTTAGGGTTGCTCACGTAATCTACATGACAGGAAACAAACAGTGACTATGGCAACAGTTGATCCTTGAATAACAAAGATTTGAACTGTATTATTCTCATGCACACATCACCATCTAAAATAAGAATGGAGCACTATATGTTTAATATTTCTAAAAAAAAATATGTCATAAAGTGCAAATGGGACATGGACCTTTCCAACAAATCAAAATAAAATTGCAATGGTTTGTCAGGTTTCCATGGACAAAGGCCTCACTAGCTGAGCCTATGGAAAAACTTAGCAAACAGCTCACTGGCCTTTATATTTTATAAAGCTAATAAAGGGAAACAATCCCATTAATATAAAAATCCTAAAGAGTGTGTCTGCATGACCATTCTGCACAGTAGTATGTACAAAGCAGAGTTTGTAAGTAGGAGACTTGACTCTCTTTATATTCAGAAGAGCTTTAGCCAAGTACCTTACTGGGCACGGAGAGAAGAAAAATTTTAAATGTCTATCAGAGGGGGAAAAAGACACAGGAGCTATGATATTTCAGGATAGTATAGGAATTACCAGATTAAATAACATCAACTGTCAACTTGGTATTTACTCATTCACAAAAATATCAAAACACATTTTAAGAAAAATTACATTTCCTCTCCAAGACTTCTTTTTTATTGATTTTAATTTGTTTACATTGATTCTAGTGTTGCCACAAATGCATCCACTGCCGTATTCCCCACAACATCTCCCTTGCCCTCCCAACAGCACCCTGCTCCCTTCACTTCCGGTTTATCCCATCCTATCATCCATTGATGTTTTTCCCTGTTCTTATGCCAGTACCAGGCTATTTTGAGTACAATCCCTTGTAGTATAACTTGATATCGGGAAGTGTGATACCTCCCACTTTATTCTTCATTTTCAAGATGGCTGAGGATATTTGTGGTCTTTTTTGGTTCATATGAGTTTTTTTGGAGTACTTGTTCTATATCTTTGAAGTATATCATTGATATTTTAATTAGTATTGCATTGAATTTATGAATTGCTTTGGGTAATATAGACATTTTAATGATGTTTATTCTTCCTATCCATGAGCACGGTATATGCTTCCACTTCTTTGTATCTTCCTTGATTTCTTTTTCAATGTTTTATAATTTTCTGAGTATAAGTCTTTAATCTCCTTGGTTAAATATACTCCTAAGTACTTTATTTTTTTTGTTGCAATAGTGAAGGGGACTGTTTCCTAAATTTCTAATTTCATTGTTGGTGTATAAAAATGCCTCAGATTTCTGAGTATTCATTTTATATCCTGCCACCTTGCTGAATTCACATATCAGGTCCCATAGTTTTTTGAATGAGACTTTAGGGTTTCCTATATACAGTAACAATTCACCTGCAAATAATGATAGTTTTACTTCTTCTTTTCCAATGTGGATGCCTTTTATTTCTTCTTCTTGTCTGATTGCTAAGAATAGGACTTCCAGAACTATACTGAATAAGAATGGTGAAAGGGGGCATCCCTGCCTTGTTCCTGATCATAAGGGGATTGCTTTTAATTTTTGCCCATTGAGTATGATGTTGGCTGTGAGTTTGTCATAGATGGCCTTTATTATGTTGAGTTATGTTACCTGTATTCCCACTTTGCTGAGAGTTTTGATCAGAAATGGGTGCTGGATTTTATCAAATGCTTTTTCTGCATCTATTGATATAATCATGAAATTTTTCTCCTTCCTTTTGTTTATGTGATAAATCACATTGAATGATTTGCGAATATTGTACTAGCCTTGCCTCCGACTTGATAATGTATAGTTTTTTTTAATGTATTGCTGCATCCGGTTTGTTAATACTTTGTTGAGAATTTTAGCAGCTATATTCAACAGAGATATTGGCCTTTAGTTTTCTTTCTCTGTAGTGTCTTTACCTGGTTTTTGAATGGGAATAATGCTTGCCTCATGAAAGAAGCTTGAAAATCGTCCTTTCTCCTAAATTTTTTGAAATAGCTTGAGAAGGAAAGGTTTTAGTTCTTCTTTGAATGTTTAGTAAAATTCACCTGTGAAGCCATCCAATCTAGGACTTTTGTTTGCTGGGAGTTTTTTTTATGTTTCCATTTCATTTGTTGTAATTGGTCTGTTTAAGTTTTCTGATTCTTCCAGGTAGAGTTTTGGAACATTGTGTGTTTCTATGAATTTTTCCATTTCACCTAGGTTGTTCCATCAATCATTTGTTTTTTGGCAGTGGCAGTAGTTCCTTTTTCACTTTCATTTCTAATTTTATTTATTTGAGTCCTCTATCCTTTTTCCTTAATGAGTCTGGTTAAAGGTTCATTAACCTTTTGTACCTTTTCTTTTCTTTTTTTTTATAAATAAATTTTTATTTTAATGGGGTAACATCAATAAATCAGGGTACATATATTCAAAGAAAACATTTCCAGGTTATCTTTTCATTTAGTTCTGTTGCATACCCATCACCCAAAGAGAGATCGTCCTTCGTCACCCTCTATCCAGTTTCTTTGTACCCCTCCCCCTCCCCCCTCCCTCAGTCTCTCCCCCCACCCCCCGTAACCACCAAACTCCTGTCCATGTCTCTTAGTCTCCTTTTTATGTCCCACCAATGTATGGAATCCTGCAGTTCTTGTTTTTTTTTTATTCACTTATTTGACTCCGCATAATGTTATCAAGATTCCACCATTCTGCTGTAAGTGATCCGATGTCATCATTTCTTCTAGCTGAATAGTATACCATGGTGTATATGTGCCCCATCTTCTTTATCCAGTCTTCTATTTTTTTTTACACTGATTAAAAGCCTTTAAGCAAACTCTTGGCCAATACAGCAAGAATCCATAAAAGAGTAGTGTCCTTAACATGTTCACCAAGTCTAACGACAGTTCAGTCTGTTAGGAGCTGTCACAGGGAGCAGGAGTCCAGGAAAAGTCCACATCCAGGAAAAGTCCGCATGGCACTGGAGCTGTCACCATTCTATACTTTGCAGCTCATGTCCAAGTCCCAATGACCGCTGCTTCTAGCTGGTAATGCTTCAGGTAGACTGGAAAAGCCATTTGCAGCATGCGTGGATATAGAGCTTCTGCTCTCCTTTGCCTGGAGAGATGAGACCAGGTTGCTTTTCCCTGAAGCTCTGCGACTGTGGCATGGTAAAGAGAACCTTGGGATACACTAAACTGGGTGGCAAAGGTAGATTCATAATAGAAGTTGGCAAAAGGGGGAAAGAGAGCTCTAAATTAGGAGTAGGTCTCAGCCTGAAATATGAGTGGGGCATTGAGATAGGAGGGATAAAGGAAACAGTATATATTAAGCAAAGCAGCAGAAAATAGGACTATCAACACCCACAACAGAGATCTTTGAGGGAAGAATAAAAAACCTGACTATTCAGGCAAAACATAGTAAAGTGGCCCTTGTGCAAATGAGATCAGTTTACCTGCTTCTTGGAAGAAATACCCTAGGCTCGTCCACAGTGTTGTAGATGGGGCCGACGGCCCTGGGCACCTTCAGCCTTCAGTGGCAAACCCCAACTTTCTGGGCAAGGTTAGGTCATAGGTGGCTGGAGCAGGGCTGGAAGAGACTGAACCCTCCCTTAGAGGAGTGAGGGGGAAGCCTACCTTCCAGTGTCCCTGTTTCCTCACAGCAGAGGCATGTAAGCCTGGCAGGCTTTAGCTCAATGACCTTCCTTTCCACTATTGAAGCAGGATCCAGATGGCATCCTATAAGAACCCTTTGGGGCATTGGAGCCTTTAAGGGTGTATCCTAAAAGCTGGTAGTTCCCCTGATCTCTATTGGGCTTTTTCTGCCTCTAGGTATCTTAAAAGCCATGCTCAGAAGATCTCGCTGAGGAGTTTGAGGATCCCCACCGCCTATATAAATCTTTTCTATATATCTGGAGCTATTTGGAAAAAGACAAAACAGTGTTATTAGCTGGATCTAATAAAGAAGGTAGTAGAGTTTGCAGGCGAAAAAGATTTGGTGTCTCCTGTTCATCAGCATTAAAAAAAAAATGTAAATTTTTTTTTTTTTCAGTAAAAAGTACGATATGGTAGACCCGTAGGAGTTCCAGGATATGACTACGCCCTTTGGAGCAAAGATGGCCCGGGAGCTGGGGATGTCTACTTGGCCTCTGCCCCAGGCGCTACAGTGGCTCTGGTCGCAACAGAGCGATGCCCCGGAGGGGCAGAGCATCGCCCCTGGTGGGCGTGCCAGGTGGATCCCGGTCGGGCGCATGCGGGAGTCTGTCTGACTGTCTCTCCCCACTCCTGCTTCAGAAAAATACAAAAAAAAAAACCAAAATGTTTTTTTTTTAATTGACCTTAAAATGTTTGCTGAGTACACTTTAATAATACCTTAACTTTAAAGATTGTAAGCATGACAAAATACAGTGAATGCTTTTGTTCCATATGCAGGAGCATTTTCAGTTTAGCCAGTTTAGGAAATCCAATAATAGAACAATGCATACAGACAATGAGCTATAACATGCTTAGCAGCCTCTCCTGTTCTGACAGAGGTTACTATAGATCCGGAATATGTATCCACTGTAATGTGGACATACGACTGTTTGCCAAATGAAGGTATATGAGTAACATCCATCTGCCAAAGTTGTCCTGGTAGGGGTCCTTGAGGGTTAACTCCAAATAAAGGGGCAGTATAGGACCCCTTGGACAGGATTTCCCAATCTGCCGTGCTACTTCCCGAGAAAGTTGAAACTGTTTACACCGGGCTGCAGCGTTCTGGTGATGAATAGTATGAGACTGACTTGCTAGGTCTGTTATGGTTGCTCTATATAATTTTCTTTTGGGTAGCTTGATCAACAAGGGCATTCCTAGGCCCTGGCCGGTTGGCTCAGTGGTAGAGCCTTGGCCTGGTGTGCAGGATTCCTGGGTTCGATTCCCAGTCCGAGCACACAGAAGAAGTGCCCATCTATTTCTCCACTCCTCCCCCTCTCCTTCCTCTCTGTCTCTCTCTTCCCCTCCCGCAGCCAAGGCTCCACCGGAGCAAAGCCACCCCAGGCACTAAGGATGGCCCCATGGCCTCTGCCTCAGTCGCTAGAATGGCTCTGGTTGCAACAGAGCAACACCCCAGATGGGCAGAGCATTTCCCCCTGGTAGGCAAGCCAGGTGGATCCCGGTCAGGCGCATGCGGGAGTCTGTCTGACTGCCTCCCCATTTCCATCTTCAGAAAAATACAAAAAATAAATAAATAAAAGAAAAAATACAACAATAAAAAAAATAAAGAAAAAAAAAAAGAAAAGAAAAGAAAAAAAAAAGGCATTCCCTTTTGCTAAAGCTCCAGGGAGTATAAAGTGAGCTTGAGTATGTCCTATGAAACATGGAGCTCTATGTTGACATATAAGTCTTTGAAGAAGGAGGAACTGCTGAAATAGTTCATCAGCATTTGTCCCTAAGATAGCAGTCTGTATAGTGGAAACACCATAAGTAAATATTTGCTATCTGTCTATACATTAAAGGGGGAATATGGCAAATGCTGAAAAGCCATGATCTTTGTGCCCCTCCCCTCCTCCAACCTCCTCCCTCTCCTCCCCCCACCCTGTAACCCCAACACTGCTGTCCATGTCTCTGAGTCTCATCTTTATGTCCCACCTATGTATGGAATCATATACTTCTTAGTTTTTTCTGATTTACTTCTTTCGCTCAGTATAATGTTATCAAGGCCCATCCATGTTGCTGTAAAAGATCCTATGTCATCATTTCATATGGCTGAGTAGTATTCCATAGTATATATGTACCAAAGCTTTTTAATCCACTCGTCCTCTGATGGACACTTGGGCTGTTTCCAGATCTTTGCTATTGTGAACAATGCTGCCATAAACATGGGGGTGCATTTCTTCTTTCCAAACAGTGCTATGGTGTTCTTGGGGTATATTCCTAAAAGTGGTATAGCTGGGTCAAAAGGCAGTTCGATTTTTATTTTCTTGAGGAATCTCCATACTGTTTTCCACAGTGGCTGCACCAGTCTGCATTCCCACCAGCAGTGCAGGAGGGTTCCCTTTTCTCCACATACTCGCCAGCACTTATTCTGTGTTGTTTTGTTGATGAGCGCCATTCTGACTGGTGTGAGGTGATATCTCATTGTGGTTTTAATTTGCATTTCTCTAATGATTAGTGATGTTGAGCATTTTTTCATATGCCTATTGGCCACCTGTATGTCCTCTTTGGAGAAGTGTTTATTCATTTCTTTTGCCCATTTTTTGATTGGATTGTTTGTCTTCCTGGTGTTGAGATTTACAAGTTCTTTATAAATTTTGGTTATTAACCCCTTATCAGATGCAATGTCAAATATATTCTCCCATTGTGTAGTTTGTCTTTTTATTCTGTTCTTATTGTCTTTAGTGCCTTTTCAAAAAAACAGCTCTTGGTTTCATTGATCTTTTGTATTTTTTTTAGCCTCCATGTCTTTTATTTCTGCTCTGATCTTTATTATTTCCTTCCTTCTACTTCCTCTGGGCTCTCATTGTTGTTGTTTTCTATTTCTTTTAGATGCAGGATTGTTTCTTTGAGCTTTTTCTTGCTTCTTAAGTTATGCCTGTAATGCTATGAACTTCCCTCTCAGTACTGCTTTTGCTGTTTCCCATAAATTTTGAGTTGTTGTATGTTCATGTTAATTTGTTTCAATGAAACTTTTTATTTCTTCCTTGATCTCATTGTTAACCCATTCATTATTTAATAACATGCTGTTTAGCCTCCAAGTGTTTCACTGTTTTTCAGTTTTTTATTATAGTTGATTTCTATCTTAATGCCATTGTAATAAGAAAAGATGCTTGATAGTATTTTCAATCCTCTTAAATTTACTGTGACTTGTTTTGTGTCCTAACATGTGGTCTATCCTAGAGAATGTACCATGAGCACTTGAAGAGAATGTATATTCTGCTGCTCTGGGGTGAAAGTGTTGAAATATCAATTAATTACAGTTCATATAGTGTGTAATTTAAGGTCGCTGTTTCTTTGTTAATTTTCTGTCTGGATAATCTATCCATTGATGTTAGTGGGCTATTAAAATGCCCTACTATTATAGTATGTTGATCTCACCCTTCATGTCCATCAAAATCTGCTTTATATATTTAGGTGCTCTCTATTAGGTGCACAAATATTTACAATGGTTTTATCCTCCTGTTGGATTGCTCCCTTTATCATTATGTAGTGACCTTCTTTATCTCTTACTAAAGCCTTTGTTTTAAAGGCTATTTTGTCAGAATCAGTATTGCTACCACAGCTTTCTTTTTCATTTCCATTTGCATGAAATACTTTTTCCATCCCTTTACTTTCAGTCTATGTGTACCTTTTGTTCTTTGGTGGGTCTCTTGGAGACAGCATATGTATGGGTCCTGTTTTCTTATCCATGCAGCTACCCTGTTAATCCATTTACATTTAAGGTTATTATTGACATGTACTCATTTATTGCCATTTTATTCTTTAAATCTGCAATCCTTTTTCTCAATTTCTTATTTTTTTTCCTTTGCTCTTTTTGTAGCAGGTCCCTTAAGATTTCTTGCTGTATTTGTTTTGTTGTAATAAATTCCTTGAGGGTTTTTTTGTTTTGATTTGTTTTTTGTCTGGGAAGCTTCTTATTTCTTCTTAAATTTTAAACAATAGCCTTGCTGGATAAAGTAGTCTTAATTGGAGGTTACTGTTTTGCATCACTTTGAATATTTCTTGCCAATCCCTTCCAGCCTCAAGTGTTTCTAATGAGAAGTCGGATGTCATCCTTATGGGGGCTCTTCTGTAGGTAATTAAATGCTTTTCTCTTGTAGCTATTAGTATTCTTTCTTTGTCTCTTAACTTTGGCATTTTAATAAAGATGTCTCTTGGTGTAGGCCTCCTTGGGTTCATCTTTAATGGGACTCTCTGTGCTTCTTGAACTTGTGTAACTTTTTCCTTCATCAATATAGGAAATTTTTAAGCTATAATTGCTTCAAATAGGTTCTCTATCCCTTATTCGTTCTCTTCTCCTTCAGGAACCCCTATGATGCGGATGTTGTTTCTCTTTATGTTGTCACTTAGGTCTCTTAGCGTTTCCTTAGTCTTTCTGTGCCTCTTTTTTTCTTTGTTGCTCTACTACTGTGCTTATGTTTATCTTGTCTTTTAAATCACTGATTCAATCCTCTGCTTCATCCAGCCTGCTGTTGATTCCTATTAGTGCAGTGTTTCTTTCTGATATTGTATTTGTCATTTATGACTAGTTTGTTTTTATGATCTCAATATCCTTTTTGATGCTAGCTATCTCTTTATTTAGGTGCTCATTATGTCCATCCATTGTTGCTCTAAGATCCTTGAGCATCTTAAAAATCACTATTTTAGGCCCTGGCCGGTTGGCTCAGCGGTAGAGCGTCAGCCTAGCGTGCGGAGGACCCGGGTTCGATTCCCGGCCAGGGCACATGGGAGAAGCGCCCATTTGCTTCTCCACCCCTCCGCCGCGCTTTCCTCTCTGTCTCTCTCTTCCCCTCCCGCAGCCAAGGCTCCATTGGAGCAGAGATGGCCCGGGCGCTGGGCATGGCTCTGTGGCCTCTGCCTCAGGCGCTAGAGTGGCTCTGGTCGCAATATGGCGACGCCCAGGATGGGCAGAGCATCGCCCCTGGTGGGCGTGCCGGGTGGATCCCGGTTGGGTGCATGCGGGAGTCTGTCTGACTGTCTCTCCCTGTTTCCAGCTTCAGAAAAATGAAAAAAAAAAAAATCACTATTTTAAATTCACATCTGGTAGTTTGGTTATTTCCATTTATTTAGTTCTTTTTCTGGGGATTTCTCTTATTGATTCATTTCAGTCACATTCCTTTGTCTGCCCATTTTGCCTATGTATTCAGTATCAGTGTGTGACTTAGAAACTTTTATAGTGTCTTTATGAGGAAGACGGGCTTGGTGGTACTGACCTCCAGGCCACCTGTTTACCTTGTTCTAGGAATTCTTCTTAAGGGTACCATTTTCCTTCCTGTTGTCTGTGAATATTGAATGCTGTTGGTCCTTTTGTGGGTACAGTTATTCCTTGAGGCTGGCTGGCTCTACAGGTCGACCTTGATCATATGTATTACACAATGTGCAATGTCTGTCCTGTTGGGCACATCTATTCTCCACAGAGTCTGGTGCCTGTTAGACTCCTCCTTTGGGCATACTGCTGAGTCTAGGGTTGGTGCTGTCTGCCACCCACTACCAGTTTTGTTGGTTATAGATCTTCTTGGGTTGGCGTCAGCTGTTTTTTTAACCTGCTGTGGGCTACCTGTCTGAAGTTACTGCTCTTTTCGCTATTTGTGTCTGCATTTTATGTCCCTGGTTTGTGACGGAGGGGCCAATCTGTGTATAAGGATTTACTTCCTCCTGATTAGAGATGACAGCAGCTCCATAAAAGCCCCAAGCTCCATAATATTTACCTCCACTTTTCAGCTGCTTCACCTTCTCTTGCAGCTGCCTGATGTTCTCACAAAATTTTCTGTAGAAAGACTGTAGTGGGGCCCAGACTGGCCTCACCCAACCAACCCCTCTACAGGTTTCAAAATTGTTGAGTTAAGGTAGCTGAGGTCGGGAATAAAACATTAGTGGGACCCCCTATTTCAGGGATCTCTTGGTCAGTAGCTCAGCACAGGGAATGTGGCCCCTACTCCAGAGCCTAATCCCTCAGCCACTGCTGGATACTCAAATTTTATTTCTCCCCAACAAAGTGAGCAGCTGTTTCAGATCAAGTGGGGCCAATAGTCCCTTCTGCAGAATTTCTAACAGCTGCTGAGACCCTGGTTTCAGGGAGGAAGACTGAGAGAGTCCCCTCCTTGGGCTGACTATGCCTCCGCTCCAAAGGTGGCTAAGCCCCTCAACCAGATCCAACAATAGGTTCATAGGGACCCATATTTTAAATGTCCATGCTCCAATCCTCTCTCCTTTCCCACTGTGGATTCTAGCCCAACAAGGCAGGATATACAGCACCCAGGCCAGCTGACTGTGAAGCTCCACTTTATCCAATGCACATGAGCCACTGTGCCAGTGCTGATCACAGAGAGTGGAACTTGCCTCAGCTGGGCCAGGTGTGAGGAGCCTTTCCTTAGGATACCACTCTAGCAAGGGTTGTTAGGTCCTGAACTGATGCTCTCTACAGCTGGCCACTGATGTGCCAGCCCTGGATCTCCCTGGCAGAAACCCAGCACAGACCAGTGGGAGACATTGCCTGTGATTGGCCCAAGCAACCTTCTTGGAGCGACAAGCAACTCAAAGTTTGTGGCTCCCTCTGCTTGGCCCAGGTGCACATGGAAATACCAAGCTGCAAACCGAGGCTGGGTTTTACCCATACTGGGCCTGGGTGAAGGTCCACTTAAAAGGACAAGGTTCCCTGAGTCCCACCTCCTGCAGCCTCTGTCTTCTGGCTACTAGTTGGGCTCAGCCACCGAAAAACCTCTGGTTGAGTCTGCAACCTGCAGTAATTCGGTAATTAGGAATAGTGGGTGTGGCCCCACCCCTAAGCCTCAAGTGTCAGTCTGTCCAGACTTTTTTCTTCACAGACTCAGTAGGGTGTGGCCTCTGAGACCCAGAGGTGTGGTCTGACCACATTCCAGACAGTTTCTACTGTGTCTCCTGTGAGATGGAATTATGAGTCTTAGACTCAGGAGCACGTGGGTAAAAGCTCCCACCTCAACGCCAGAAAACAGTCACTGAGGCTACCTGTGCTTTCTGGCCTCTTGGAACAATGCAATCTCTATGACTGGGGCTGGAGAGACTCCCAAGGGTGGAGCAGTTACTTTTCTCCGGGCTGATGCCGCTCCCAGGGGACTGCTCCACCCAAAGATGGTGACTGCGGTATTGAAGAATGACTCACACAGGGGTTCCAGTGGCCATTCCCCACAGTGTCTCTCCCTGGGCCTCCAACTTTACACTCTCCTAATGCAACACTAGTTTCTCCCAGTTCTCCCTCCACCAGAGCCTGCATCTCTGAGAGCTCCATGTCTTCCTTGCAAAGAGAAAACCAGCTCTTTTCACCTCCAAATGCTGTGTGGGCACCTCTTCTAGGCTCTGGGGCTCTAGGCAGGGGCTCCAAACCTGGGGATGAGGACTCATACCTCTCAGGGTGACCCGCCTTGCAATGAGACTCCCTCCAGACCACTCAGCCGCTGCTTGCTCCTGGGAGCAGGGCTGCCCTTTCTGCATCTCCACCCTTCCTACCAGTGTGGCTTCTTCTGTGATCCTTGGTTATAGACTCCTCTTCATTTAGTCCAAAGTTGCTTTTTCAAGATGATTTTTTTTTTGCTGTTGTTTGTATTTCTCTGAAGTGAGAAGCAGGGAGGCAGAGAGACAGACTCCTGCATGTGGCCAACTGGGATCCACCCAGCAAACCCACTAGGGAGCAATGCTCTGCCCATCTGGGGCATTGTTCCGTTGCAAGTGGAGCCATTCTAGCACCTGAGGAGGAGGCCATGGAGCCGTCCTCAGTGCCCGGGCCAACTTTGCTCTAATGAAGCCTTGGTTGCAGGAGGGGAAGAAAGAGATAAAGAGAAAGGAGAGGGGGAGGATGGAGAAGCAGATGAGCGTTTCTCCTGTGTGCCCTAACCAGGAATCAAACCTGGACTTCCACACACCAGGCTGATGCTCAACCACTGAGACAACCAATCAGGGCCATTCTTAAATTAAATTGTAATCCAATTTGGTTCTGGGAGGTGGTAGTTGGAACGTCCGCCTACTCTGTCACCATCTTGGAATCTCCCAGTTTAGACCTTAACAGCAACAATAAAATATAATCCCTATGACTTTCCATTGACCCTAAAGTTATATTTTCAAATGATGAGCAAGTTCATATTTGCCCTATTCATGTACTTTATGATTTCATACAACTGGATTGTATCTTCTCAGAGGCTGTCATTCTGGAAAGTCAGTCTTCCTGGTTAGTCATATACTGAAACCACTTTAGAGGTATTTACTTTTCCAGAATACCTCAGCTCTCTGTCTTCTGATAGTTGGCATCAGAACTGGATACTTTAGAAACAAATTATGGCCATGACAAAAACACCAGAATTTTTTAAAATTTGTTTTATTTTTCAGCACACCTGTCCTTTTCTGTCTGCACTGACTGGTAAAAGGTGCTACAGCAGGCTGTCTTCATTCACAGACAACTCTTGGTAAATTAAAGTGTTGCACTTCTACCTGATATTTGGACACCTCATAGATTAAAGTCCATTTTTATAAATATCATTGGATTTTTTTGCTATATGCACTTCTTTACACTAGCAACTCTGAATTTGTTGCCAATTTTTCTACCCGCTCATAAAATAAAAACTTCCTAGACAATCTTGGTTCATACTTTACCCAGAAATTTCTGCAACCTTCCGTCCTTTATTTCCTGCTGAGAATAAAGCACTATATATAATTACCTGATGAACACTGAACCTTAGGCCTTTCTCTGGGGATAGGAAGGATCTCTTGTGGAAATGGTACCATGGGAGTGGTGATGGTTATCCGTGAGGACAAGACTCCTGTCTGACTTATGTAGTTATGCCCAACACCTGGAAAATGGTATAGCTGCTCAAAAATACATATTTGCTAAAAGAAATGATCAAGATTTGAAAGCAACTATGACTAAATGGAGTTAAATGGCTATGACTAAATGGAGTTAAATGGATTACTTTGGAATCTAATTTTTATAATACATCCTTTCACACCTTCTTTCTGGGGCAGTAAGAAAAGGGTGGTCAAGAAAGGCAAGGGAGATGAGATTCTGAGATCTTGAGCCACGGTTTTTTAAAAAGAGTCAGTGGGACCCCTTCAGTTCAATATAGGGTGGTAGCAAATCTAACAGAATTCTGAGTGAGGGAGGCAGGGATTCTCACATGGTCTGTCAGGAAACTTTCAGGCACTGCTGAATCCAGCTTCTTTACCGCAGAAGGTTCCTTCATGTATCTACCTCCACCC
This sequence comes from Saccopteryx leptura, assembly GCF_036850995.1. Lineage (NCBI taxonomy): Eukaryota > Metazoa > Chordata > Mammalia > Chiroptera > Emballonuridae > Saccopteryx > Saccopteryx leptura. Next base: position 96,748,983 of record NC_089510.1, read on the forward strand.
AGCTGATTTTCACAACTCAAATATTTCCATTAGATTAGTTACCTTCCTCACAGAATGAACATTCTCACCCTGAGTTCTCTGTGGGGTCTTTCAGGAGACTATGAAATTTGTAAAATTGCACCATTGACATCTAGGAAAATATTCAAGAACAGTGAAACATGAGGGCTTAAGGCAGAAAGAACAGTTTACTTAAAGAACTAGGCTTGTTTGTGTGACCAAGGAACTACCTATTGATTATACATTGATAAGGTTCAAATTACAACAACATACTTCATAACTATCCAGTCTCCAAAGTGCCCCTAACACTCTTAACAACTTCAGAGCTGCACTTTACACAGGTACTGGACACTTTTGAGAGCAGCACATGATTTAAATCAGAGCTTGGACTGGGAGTTGGAGCTTTAATGAGCAATGCCAGCCTGTTTCACCATGGGGTGTTGAGAGCCAAGTTTCTCCAGATAGCAATAGTGAAAAATAAGGTTAAATCTCTATAGGAAATAAGAATTTAACCACAGAAGGCATTTAGTGGGATGAAGGGGCATATACAACTGCCAAGCAAAAACAGTGAATTTATTTGGCTGGTCAACAGCACTGGGTATTACAGAAGCTAAGAAGGCTAGAAGGCTAAGGTAGAACCAGATAATTGATGGCTTCTGGTTTGCAATAGATTATATGTTGAATGTGCTCTCCAACTCTGCATTTTTTAATTCTACAGACTTTAGTTTAAAATCACTATATTAATTTATGGTATTTTATTCAAGTAAAAACAAATATTCCAGTTTATACTTGTCATGAATTGACAAAAGTGTTACATGAAAAAGCATTAGTGGAAACATCTGGAAAATAAAAGCTACACAGGTCTGTGTCTGAGAAAGGCTAATAAATGAACACATTGACTGGCTGTCAATATTAGTGGAATATCCTCCTGCAATGTAACAATTTACTGATTTGTGGGGTTTTTTTAAATGATAGTCTGTTCTTATATTTCAGCAGACCTATAATTTATTTTTAAAAATTGGAACATTAAAGCAAGCGATTTTCTTTATCCTAGTGTTTTTTAAAAGCTGATTATCATTTTATTCTGCCACTTCACAAAAGCTTTTTCTTAAGCTACTTTCGTAAATATATGGCCTTTTAATTTTCATCCATGGCTTTTCCCTGAAAACTAAAAATTATTTGGAAATTTGGCACTATTACATTTTCAGAACCATCTATATATGCGTGTGTGTGTGTGTGTGTGTGTGTGAGAGAGAGAGAGAGAGAGAGAGAGAGAGAGAGAGAGTGAGATCAGGAATGGAGACTAAAACTTTCTGTGCATCTCTTGTATAAGTCTGTCTCCTAGCTGGACCTGAGCCAAACAAATTGTTCACTATTTGAAATAAGAATATTGACCATTGCCTAACCAGGCAGTGGCACAGTGGATAGAGTGTTAGAATGGGATGTGGAAGACGCAGATTCAAAACCACGAGGTCACAAGCTTGAGCGCGGCTCATCCACTTTGAGCGCAGGTTCACCAGCTTAAGTAAGGGGTTGCTGGCTTGAGCTTGGGATCAAAGACGTGACTCCAGGGTCGCTAGCTTAAGCCCAAAGGTTGCTGGCTTGAGCCCAAGGTCACTGGCTCGAGCAAGGGGTCACTCGGTCTGCTGTAGCCCCTCCCCGGTCAAGGCACATATGAGAAAGCACAAGTGCTGCAATGAAGAATTAGTGCTTCTCATCTCTCTTCCCTCCTGTCTGTCTGTCCCTATCTGTCGCTCTCGCTCTCTCTCTGTTAAAAAAAAAAAAAAAAAAAGATCCTCTGCCATAAACAATTTCTTTATCTCATTCTAAATCAAAATCCACCCACCTTGTTTCACATCTCCTTAGCTCCTCACACGATCTTCCATAGTCACTCGTGCTAGACTGAGAGTTGGTTTCTTTTCAGAAAATATAATTGCATTCTGCTAGTCTTTCAATGCATGAATCAAAAGGATGACTAATGTAAAACCTTTCCAAACAGGCCTGTGAAGGAAGCCATTTTTTACAACACGGTGAAATAACTATGCCTGGTGCCAGGTGGGTACTTGAAATATCAGAGGGAATGCTTTGTCAAGTATTTGATTATCTAGCTGCTATGCTGTATACCTGAAACTAATACAAAACAATGTTGGATATAAAATATAATTAAAATAAAAATATATAAAAAGAAGCTGTTATCAAATCAGGAAGAAGCTCACTTCCCTTATTAGGCCAGCCTTGCTTTTTTACGTGTTTTGGAATAGAAGAGATTATTTTCTTTGACTAAATACTAGAAGTAATTTGAGGAGCCAGTGAAATAGTAATAGTAGTAGCTACTAATCCTCATCATCTTTATTAGTATCATCATCATCAGTGTAATAGGCATAGCAATAATACCCCAAAGATGTCCTCATTCTAACCCCTGACACCTGTGACTATGTTCCCTTAAGTGACAGATGGGACTTTGCAGATGTGATGATAAGGTTCTTAAGATGGGAAGACTATCCTGTTTTATCTGAGTGGGTCCAATGTACTCACAGGGTCCTTTAAATAAGGAGGCAGAACATCAGATTCACCGGAAATACGTCAGAGTGATGCCACTGCTGGAAGGGGAACATAAAACTGGAAATGGAGGCAATTCCTAGAAGCTGGAAAAGGAAAGAGGAAATTCTCCCCTCAAGCCTTTTAGAAGGACCTCAGGTTTGATGATACCTTGATTAACCCCATTTTCAGAAGTCTGACACCTAAAACTTTGTAATGAACTTGTGTCATTGTAAGCCACAAAGCTTTTGGTAATTTGTTACCTGCAGCAGCAAGAAACTGATACAGTCATCAATACATATGACTGCCCTATGAGGTAGTTGTTACTATCACCACTTTACAGGTTGGAAAACTGAAACTCAAAGGCTTCTCAGACAGCAAATAACAGAGCAAGGAATCGAATGCAGGTACTTGGCATCAAAACCCACATTATAAATAAATACTTAAATTATAATGCCTGGAAGATTGGTTGGCACAAGAATAAGAATCTTAGAATTTCTGCAAGTTAGTTGCTAAGCATTTAGTAAGCCAGCATTTCCCTGTCACCCACCCTACCTGAATGGCCCCAACACTGATAGCTTCTTCACGTTAAATCTATCATATCTTCAGAGTTCTATTTAGCAAATAGTAGGAAATTACACGTGTTCTGCTGAGTTACATATTTTATCCTTGTTATACTCCTCTATCATTATAGCTTCCATTGTAATCTCTAGGTTGATGTTACAGGGAGATCATATGGTGGAGAATAAAGAACAATGGCCTTGGAGTCATCATATAAAGATTATATCTCTACCTGTGTTACAAAAATGTATTATGTGACCTTTCATTTTGATCCAACCTGTTATCTGAAAAAAAAAAACCAAAAAAAAAAAAAAAAAAAACAAAGCCACATGATGTCTTAAGAACCTGCTATGAACTAAATATTTGTATCTTTAAAAATTCATATGTTGAACCCCTAATCCTCAATGTGATGGTTTCTGGAGGTGGAAACTTTGGGTGATAATTAGGTCATGAGGGTGTAGCCCTCAAAAATGAGATTAGATCCCTCATAGGAGTCACAAGAGAGCTGGCTTTCTCTTTCCACTACATGAGAATACAGCAGGAAGGCAGCTGTCTGCAGACTGGGAGGGAGGGTCCTCAACCAGACACAATCTGTCATCACCTTGATCTTGAACTTTACAGCCCTCAGAATTGTAAAAAAAAAAAAAAAAAAAAAAAAATGTTTATTGCTTAAGCCACCCAGTCTGTGGTATTGAGGTATTTTGTTATAGCAGACCAAACTGACTGAGATAGGACACTGAGATCCAAAGTTCAATAACTTAATAATTTAAAAATCCATTCCATGCACCATCTAAGTGCTATTCTTAAATCTGCAACTACCAACTCCCTATGCAATAATTTCAACTGGCTATCTTATCACTTCATGGTGGGCCCCTTCCAACCAGCCTCCTTCTGTTAATAATACCACTGATGTCAAAGTCTCGAAGATATAGTCTTTTCATTCTCTATAGTCTATCAGTCACCACATCCAGCTGCCTCCATCATATTATTAGAGTATACTATTTTTAGGAAAATAAATGGCCCTGGACAGTGGCTCAGTGAATAGAGCATAAGCCTGGCGTATGGACATCCCAGGTTCAATTCCCAGTCAAGGTGCACAAGAGAAGTGACCGTCTGCTTCTCCACCCCACCTTCTCCCCTTCTCTCCCTCTTCCCCGCCTGCAGCCAGTGGCTTGATTGATTCAAGTGTGGCCCCAAGTGCTAAGGATAGCTCTACTGGAGCACATCAGCTTCAGGTGCTAAAAATAGCTCAGTACTGGAACAGCAGGCCCCAGATGGGGTTGCCAGTTAGATCCCAGTCCAGGTACTCAAGCAGTGAGCCCCAGACGGGGTTGCCAGATATAGATCCTGGTCTGGGTGCATGTGGAAGTCTGCCTCGCTATCTCCCCTCCTCTCACCTGAAAAAGAAAGAAAGAAAATAAATGTAGCAACAGGATGTTAGATATGGAAGACTGACATCCAAGGTAAATTAAAGTTTTTACATGTTATAAGAACCAAGAGAAAGGAACAAAGTTTAACAAATGATCTGGAGGAAGGCACCTGGAAGTGGTCACTAACACCTGCTTCTTTATGCAAGTTTAAACTCCTCAGGCTAGATTTCAAAATCTGAAACTATCTCCAAATCTGATTTTATCTCCCAATATTTACCAATCTGTTTTTTCTGTCTCAAATTCCTCAGTAAAACTCACTAAGTAAGCAAGGCTCATTCATTCTTAAATGATTTCAGGCATCATGAGATTTTACATGTGAACTGCTTTTGCACACATTGTACCACCTCACAGCGACCCAAACATTTGAAAGATGAGGGAAGTTTACATGACTTGATCAAGGTTACAGCTAAATAAGGGTGGAGCCAGGACTCTCACCTGAGGCTTCTACACCTATGTTACTTCCTGACTGTGTAACAAGTAACTACCCCCATTCTACTCACTACCTCATGAACCCTCTCACAAATACTTTACCCGGCATCCTGCAGGTGTTTTCACTTTTTCCATTCTCATGTAATATTCTTAAAAAGCTACATTTCTAACACCCGGAAGAGTTTGGATTTTATTATTTTATATTTTATTCATTTTATTTTACTTATTTTTATTTTCATTTTATTTTGTTTACTCCTGTAGGAGTAGATACAACTAAACCACCGGTAGATAAAAGTCATAGAAGATAAAGTACACAACAAAATATATGAAATCAAAATGTAAAATAAATACTCTTGACTCTTTCATGGATATTTCTCAGATGGAGAAGTTCCTCCTCCTGTGGATATCCAGTTAGTATTTGACCTCATAAAATCACAGTAATCTAATTTGCATGCGATATAGGAAGGAGGTAGAGAATCAAAGAATGTAAAAAATTGAAAGGCTTTAGAGGTTAACTAACCCAACTGAATCAGGCTGGACCCCACTGTTTGCCTATGACAGAAGAAAGGACAACTCCAACCAGCTTAATACAAACAAATACTAACAAAAAGCCTTTCTTGGTCAAAGATATGAAAAGGTGGTAGTAGATGTAGATTTATACTGGGTCAGCTTTCCTCCACACAGGCTCCATCTCGATTTCTCCCCACATAGAGGTTCCCTCGAGTGTCAGCTTTCCATTCTACTTCATTGAGAAAACTTACTAGAGAGTAGTATCTTCTCACTTGTTTCAGACAAAGCTCAAAGCTGACTTCTATTGAATAATTCATCCAGCCTGGGCTGCCTTCTGATCCTACACCACCACGGTGGTCAGGGGACATAGTGATGGACTGACCTGGACTGGTTCACACGCACATCACTAGATATAAGGGACTGGACTGGGTTGGACCCAAATAAACAGTGAGTACTAAATATGGGAAACCAGCAACACCCCCAAGAATAAAGAGGAATAAAAGCTGAGCCAACAAAAGTCTACACCAACCCCTTATTACAAGAGGGGAAACTAATGTGGTCAAGCTCAGAGAGGCCTATATCTCAAGCTTTCAGTAATTCATTAGAATTTAAACTGATGAGTTAATGCCATCTACACAGACAATCTTGAATTTATTACCTGTGCTTCATTGTTAGTAAACTCTCCTTTAAGCCTTCTATTTTTATTCAAAATATAAGCTATGATATAAAGAGAGTGATATATTTTTTCACTATAAAAACAAATCTAACAATATGTATGTAAGACTCAACTATATGATTCATTGTACTTGGAGCTGCTTTAAAAGCTGCTTGTACTAAAATGGAAGTACTGTTTTACTTATTGCATATGTATACACACACATGTATATTCTATAAATAACTCATTAATAATATAGATAATTTTCCTTTTAGGGCAGTAGGCTCTGCCATTTTCATATCAACTGAGATATCTTAAATTCTTCACAAATAATAAGACACATTATTTTTCTTCCTGGTGACATTTAAAGGCAAAACTGGAATATTGGAGAGGGCTACCATAAGTATCAGAAAAGGAAGTAGTCACAAGAAAATGCTTTCACAGCTAAAACAGGGAAACGGGAGGCAGGAAAGAGTAAGCAAGCAATATGTATCCATGGTTATCTGAAAAAGAAGTTGAAGGACAAGGAGAAAAGATCCAGAGAAGAAAAGATCACTTGGGGGATGTGGGAGGAGAGTTTAAGCCACAAGCAGGACTTTGTCTTACCACTATAATAGCATTTATTATTTTAAGCTGAAATTATTTGTTTATATGCCTGCCTCTCCCACAAGCCTGTAACCTCATTAAGGGCAGGGATCATGCCTTGCATTTCTGTATTCACAGGACTGGCATAGAATAGATACTCAATATGAAAGAATAAATGAATAAACAATAGAATATAAATGAATAGAGTCCACAAAAATCAGGACTATTATGCATATGAAGTTGAGAAAATGATTTGGTCCCAGTTGCAAGACAAAGAGAAGACTGGTTTTTGTATTATATTTTTTAAGGCAATTGTCTTAATCATATCACTTGGTCATAGAGTCTAATCTCGATGATCCAACCAGAAATACAACCAAAACAATTTTAGTTATGTATCAAAGCAAAAGTTTGGGTCTTTTTTTTTATTATAAACCCACAAATTTTGCAAATATTGGTTTAAGCTCTAAAGACTGTTGGTGCTAAAGATAAATGTGTTGAACTTTATGAAAAGTAATTTAAGAATTATGGTAGTATATTTTTCAAGGCCCACAGTGTTAGAATTTTAAAGAACATAATTAGAAAGAAGAAACCATGACCTTTTGGAAGCAAAATTTCAATACTTTATCTGAAAGCAAAAGGCATTTTTAAAAAAAATAAGTGGCCCTGGCTGGTTGGCTCAGTGGCAGAGCGTCGGCCTGGCATGTGGAAGTCCCGGGTTCGATTCCCGGCCAAGGCACACAGGAGAGGTGCCCACCTGTCTCTCCACCCTCCCCCTCTCCTTCCTCTCTGCCTCTCTCTTCCCCTCCCGCAGCCGAAGCTCCATTGGAGCAAAAGATGGCCCGGGCGCTGGGGATGGCTCCTTGGCCTCTGCCCCAGGCGCTAGAGTGGCTCTGGTCACGACAGAGCAACGCCCCGGATGGGCAGAGCATCGCCCCCTGGTGGGTGTGCCAGGTGGATCCCGGTCGGGCACATGCGGGAGTCTGTCTGACTGCCTCCCGGTTTCCATCTTCAGAAAAAGACAAAAAAATAAAAAATAAAAAATAAGTGTAATATCAAGAATATAATCTTTTTGTTTAAGTAGGTTGAAACTTAAAATTCAAAATCGCAGATTTTTATGTTTGTTACTTTTAGCCAAGTAAATGATAGGAAATTTAGAATCACACATCAAATATACTTTTACAAGTTTCAAAAATCTGTTTAACCCTTTGAGTAGTACAAAAGTTCATGTACATTCTCATGCCTCCGGACCACAGTATGATTGTACAAAAATTTTTATTTTAAAAATGTGTACGGCAACATTAAAAAAAGGCAAATTTATGTTTTTCTTGTTTCCATAAATTGGTTATCAAACTAACATGATTTTAAGTTAATAAAACTGTAACTGGAACTAATTTCATTTTTTGAAAAAAACAAAAACAAAAACACAGTGAGCATGAAAAAAAAAATCACTGTTCAAAGGGTTAAAATTAATACATGAAGGATGACGTCAGAGTAATGGCGCGGTAGGAAGCGATACCGATAAATCTCCCCCAAAACTCAACAAGAGGCCCTGGCCGGTTGGCTCAGCGGTAGAGCGTCGGCCTGGCGTGCGGGGGACCCGGGTTCGATTCCCGGCCAGGGCACAAAGGAGAAGCGCCCATTTGCTTCTCCACCCCCCCTTCTCCTTCCTCTCTCTCTCTTCCCCTCCCGCAGCCAAGGCTCCATTGGAGCAAAGATGGCCAGGGCGCTGGGGATGGCTCCTTGGCCTCTGCCCCAGGCGCTGGAGTGGCTCTGGTCTCGGCAGAGCGACGACCCCTGGTGGGCAGAGCGTCACCCGCTGGTGGGCGTGCCGGGTGGTTCCCGGTCGGGCGCATGCGGGAGTCTGACTGTCAATCCCAGTTTCCAGCTTCAGAAAAATACAAAAAAAAAAAAAAAACAAACAAACAAACAAAAAAAAAACTCAACAAGATCTTCAACCAGAAACAGAAAAACCTATCCTTGGAGCCTCCAGATGTTTCACAATACACCCGAAGGTATGGTTGAGCGAAAAATTGGCTAAATATATAATCAAACCCCGAAGGAAATAGGGAGTAAGAAATGCTCCACCTTCCTCACTAACCTAAACAGGGCGGCTTTCACTGGGAACTGAGAATATAGAAACTGAGGCAGGCAAAGGGGGTGAATAGATCTAGGATGTGGCACAAACAGCCGAACCAGGCTGTGGCACAGAGATGCAAGCTGAGGAAAAACTGAGACTGTGGCAACCCACTGAATACAAGGTAACACTCATGCCAAACCCAGACAAAGAAAGACAAGCGGGGCAGCCATTTTCCCCGATCTCCTGGTCGGCGTGCGCAGATAGCGGGCGAGAGATTCCTTCCAAAGCCCCGGGAGTGGGCACCCATGTTATCCCACAGAGAGGCAGAGTCAGAGGCATTTGTGTGGGCCGAAAGCACCCTGGGAAAGCCACGCACGGAGAGGGAGCGAGAACTAATTCCGATGCTAGAACTTTTCCGTGCGGGAGGGGGATTCACTCAGAGGGTGAGGCAGCTGGCGTGATATCCTGGTCGGCGCGCACGGAGAGTGAGCAAGAGATTCCTCCCAGCACCTCAGGAGTGGGCGCCCGTGTTACCCCACAGAGGGGCAGAGTCAGAGGCCGCTGTGTGGGCCAAAAGTGGAATCTCTGGGCCGCCCCAGCACCCTGGGAAAGCCGCAAACGGGGATGGAGCGAGAGCCATTTCCAATGCTGGAACTTTTCCATGCAGAAGGGGGATTCACTCAGAGGGTGAGGTGGCTGGCCTGATATCCTGGTCGGCGAGCACGGAGAGTGAGCAAGAGATTCCTCCAAGTGCCTTGGCAGTGCCCGCCAGTGTTATCCCACAGAGGGACAGAGTCAGGGGCCTTTGTGTGGGCCAAAAAGTGGAATCTTGGGCCGCCCCAGCGCCTTAAAAAAGCCGCACCCAGGGACGGAACGAGAGCCAATTCCAATGCAGGAACTTTTCCATGCCGGTGGGGGTTTCATTCAGAGTGTGAGACTGCTGGCCTGATATCCTGATCTGCGCGAGCAGATAGTGGGAGAGAGATTCCTCCAAGTGCCTCGGCAGTGCGCGCCCGTGTTATCCCACAGAGTGGCAGAGCCAGAGGTCTTTGAGTGGGCGGAAACCCCGCCTGATTATGCTAGCAGCTCTGACTGACTGAGCCTTACCCAGAGCCCTGTGCTGAGTGGGAATAGAATGGGGAGTTGCCAGCTTTTTGAGCCTCTTACTATCCAGGCAGAGGCAGCAGCAACCCCATAGCTGGATTATCAGGCTACTAACTGAGGAAGGAAAGACTAGGAGAAAGGCTCCAGGAACACGGACTCTCTCACTGGCAGAGCCTATAAATGCTAATGAGCCTCGACTGCCAACGAGACTGAAGCACAATACACGAAATCACCATAGAGACTTATCAACTGCAAACCTCTACCTGAGCATGCCAAAGGGGCAGAACCCAAGATACAGAGTCACCGACCAAAAAGAGGGAGAGAAAAGAAAAAGCAAGAAGATAACCTCTCAAAATCAAGAATAATACGCAGACTTTATAGCCTATCCCATTTTATTATATTTGTTTGTTTGTTTCTCTTATCTTCATTCTTGATATTTTTTATTCCTCCTCCAATTTGGTCATTTAACTCTCTGCTGGTATTACTCTTTCTCTCCTTGAACTACACCACCCATAACTGTTACATCTCCCATTATCTTTTCATTCCTCTTCCTTTCTCTCTGTGAGGGTTGTACTCCAAAACTCTTAGCTCTCTCCTTTTTTCTTTTTTCTTCTTTTAGTGCTTCCCTCTTTTTTCTCTCTCTCTCTCTTTCTTTTCTCCCTCTATATTAGTTTCTTCCTTTCTCCTTTACGTCTCCTCTCATTCAAACCTCAATAACAAACAATATCTTATCTGGGACTCAAACTTATGTTTGTGGCATTTTGGGGGGGGTTTTACTTCACCTTTTTAACACACTAGCAGTGCTCCCAACCCTGGCTCTCCATTTTATCTAGTTCTTGTTCCACTAAACACAATAGTAATTTTTCAATTTGTCCCCCCATTTTCCTGTTTCCCTCTTATTTCTCTCATCATAACTCTTAGTCAACCAACAACTAAAAGCAAATCATTTTATTCTTGACCCAATTTTTTTTCTTATTTGCTTTTTGTGGGTCCAGATGCTAAAATACTAAACAAAATACTAGCAAATCGAATACAACAATATATTAAAAAGATAATACATCATGATCAAGTGGGATTCATCCCAGAAACTCAAGGATGGTTCAACATACGTAAAACGGTTAACGTAATACACCATATCAACAAAACAAAGAACAAACACCACATGATCTTATCAATAGACGCAGAAAAGGCTTTTGATAAAATACAACACAATTTTATGTTTAAGACTCTTAACAAAATGGGTATAGAAGGAAAATATCTCAACATGATAAAGGCCATATATGATAAACCATCAGCTAACATCATATTAAATGGCACTAAACTGAAGGCTTTCCCCCTTAAATCAGGAACAAGACAGGGTTGTCCACTCTTATTTAATGTGGTACTAGAGGTTCTAGCCAGAGCAATCAGATAAGACAAAGAAATAAAAGGCATCCATATCGGAAAAGAAGAAGTAAAGGTATCACTATTTGCAGATGATATGATCCTATACATCGAAAATCCCAAAGAATCCACAAAAAGACTACTAGAAACAATAAGCCAATACAGTAAGGTCGCAGGATACAAAATTAACATACAGAAGTCAATAGCCTTTCTATATGCCAACAATGAAACATTTGAGAACGAACTCAAAAGAACAATCCCCTTCACGATTGCAACAAAAAAAATAAAATACTTAGGAATAAATATAACAAAGAATGTAAAGGACTTATATAATGAAAACTATAAACCATTGTTAAGGGAAATCGAAAAAGATATAATGAGATGGAAGAATATACCTTGTTCTTGGTTAGGAAGAATAAATATAATCAAGATGGCCATATTACCCAAAGCAATATACAAATTTAATGCAATTCCCATCAAAATTCCAATGACATTTTTTAAAGAAATGGAACAAAAAATCATTAGATTTATATGGAACTATAAAAAACCCCTAATTGCGAAAGCAATCCTAAAGAAAACGAATGAAGCTGGGGGCATTACAATACCTGACTTCAATCTATATTATAGGGCCACGACAATCAAAACAGCATGGTATTGGCAGAAAAATAGACACTCGGACCAATGGAACAGAATAGAAAACCCAGAAATAAAACCACATATATATAGTCAAATAATTTTTGATAAAGAGGCCAAGAACACACAATGGAGAAAAGAAAGCCTCTTCAATAAATGATGTTGGGAAAACTGGAAAGCCACATGCAAAAGAATGAAACTGGACTACATACAGTCTGTCCCCCTGTACTAAAATTAACTCAAAATGGATCAAAGATCTAAACATCAGACCTGAAACAATTAAGTGCATAGAAGAAGACATAGGTACTAAACTCATGGACCTGGGTTTTAAAGAGCATTTTATGAATTTGACTCCAATGGCAAGAGAAGTGAAGGCAAAAATTAATGAATGGGACTACATCAGACTAAGAAGTTTTTGCTCAGCAAGAGAAACTGATAACAAAATGAACAGACAGCCAACTAAATGGGAAATGATATTTTTAAACAACAGCTCAGATAAGGGCCTAATATCCAAAATATACAAAGAACTCATAAAACTCAACAACAAACAAACAATCCAATAAAAAAATGGGAAGAGGACATGAACAGACACTTCTCCCAGGAAGAAATACAAATGGCCAACAGATATATGAAAAGATGCTCATCTTCTTTAGCTATTAGAGAAATGCAAATCAAAACTGCAATGAGATACCACCTCACACCTGTTAGATTAGCTATGATCAACAAGACAGGTAATAAATGTTGGAGAGGCTGTGGAGAAAAAGGAACCCTCATTCACTGTTGGTGGGACTGACTGTAAAGTAGTACAACCATTATGGAAGAAAGTATGGTGGTTCCTCAAAAAACTGAAAATAGAATTACCTTATGACCCAGCAATCCCTCTACTGGGTATATACCCCAAAAACTCAGAAACATTGATACGTAAAGACACATGCAGCCCCATGTTCATTGCAGCATTGTTCACAGTGACCAGGACATGGAAACAACCAAAAAGCCCGTCAATAGATGACTGGATAAAGAAGATGTGGCACATATACACTATGGAATACTACTCAGCCATAAGAAATGATGACATTGGATCATTTACAGCAAAATGGTGGGATCTTGATAACATTATACGAAGTGAAATAAGTAAATCAGAAAAAACCAGGAACTGCATTATTCCATACGTAGGTGGGACATAAAAGTGAAACTAAGAGACATTGATAAGAGTGTGGTGGTTATGTGGGGAGGGGGGAGAGGGAGAGGGAATGGGAGGGGGAAGGGCACAAAGAAAACTAGATAGAAGGTGACAGAGGACAATCTGACTTTGGGTGATGGGTATGCAACATAAGTGAACGACAAGATAACCTGAAGTTGTTATCTTTGAATATATGTATCCTGATTTATTGATGTCGCCCCATTAAAAATAAAATTATTAAAAATAAAACAAAATAAAACAAAGGGTTAAAATTATAAACAGAAAAACACTACTTAACTACAAAAATAATCTAAGTAAATCTAATGCCATGTAAGATGAAATAAATAGGAAGAAAAAGAGGAAGAGGAAGATGATCAGAAGAAGAAAAAAATCCAAATCTCTAAGCCTGGTAGGCAAGGCCTTCCATGATTAAAATTCAGTGAAAGGTTCTACCCTTATCTTTCAGTGTTCCCTGCATACACTCAGACTGCATATCTTAAAAACACCTTATCTTGTGCATTCTGTCACTTTTACTCCTATACAGAAGTACAGAGAAAGCACCACCCAGCCAAGCACAGTCTAAGGACAGTTCCCAGAGATATACCAACTGGCTCTGGCTGCTTCAAAATGAGTTCTCTTTCAGGTAAATATGGGCAACAAAGGTAACTGTTCCCTAGGTCCCAGTCTTCATTTTTAAACTAACTGAACCACATTAATAGTGTCAAGACATCTGTCTGGTTTACACATAAGAGACATCTCTAAAATCTGAAAGAGATCTCTTTAAATAATTTGACACTGCCTGCCTAGCATGCAAAGACCACCTGAAAACTCAGTAAACTTTACTATCTGGGTACATACTAAATTGACACTGCTCCCAATAGGTAATATATACAGATTTCTAATTATAATATAAATTCATGTTCATGTAGGGACAGTGCAGGGATAGGAGGAGAAAGGAGAAAGTTTGACATTACATATTCGCTTTTTTCTGAATATTATAAAAGAAGAAATACTTTGTTGGCATCTGCCAAAATGAATTAAATTGGAAACAAATTCAGTGCAAACTATGTTTAGTTTCACAAATACTTTATATCCGAATACTCTTGCTAACTTTCTCATAATGCATGCAATCTTTTTTTTTTTTAATAAATTTTTATTAATGTTAATGGGATGACATTAATAATTCAGGGTACATATATTCAAAGAAAACATGTCTAGGTTATCTTCTCATTAAATCATGTTGCATACCCCTCGCCCAGAGTCAGATTGTCCTCTGTCACCCTCTATCTAGTTTTCTCTGTGCCCCTCCCCCTCCCCCTTCCCCTCTCCCTCCCTCCCTCCTGCGTCCTCCGTCCCCCCACCCCTGGTAACCACCACACTCTTGTCCATGTCTCTTAGTGTTGTTTTTATGTTCCACCAATGTATGGAATCATGTAGTTCTTGTTTTTTTCTGATTTACTTATTTCACTCCGTATAATGTTATCAAGATCCCACCATTTTGCTATAAATGATCTAATGTCATCATTTCTTATGGCTGAGTAGTATTCCATAGTGTATATGTGCCACATCTTCTTTATCCAATCTTCTATTGAAGGGCTTTTTGGTAGTTTCCTTGTCTTGGCCACTGTGAACAGTGCTGCTATGAACATGGGGCTACATGTGTCTTTACGTATCAAAATGCATGCAATCTTATGGATTATTTCATTGCCAATTTTAAACCCCGAATAAATTATTTTCAACATCAATTCAGCATAACCCAAATGTATCCCTTATCACTCAATACTTTCCAAGTGTGTAAATGATGATAAAAAATTATTTTAATAGTCCAATCATTATATTTTATATGCTTATAGTTGACCAAGGTCAAATATAAATAATACTGGAATTATGTTCCTTTTCATGTTTTCTATTTTTTATTTCACTACTGCAGCCTACAGCATGAATAACTAAATCTAGGTTGACTACTGGGAAAAGCAAATGCTCATATTTTTACCGCTATCTAGATCTAATCAGAATTTTAGAAAGATTATGATTACATATTCTTAATACTGGTTGAATAAATAGGTAGCTTGAACATTCTAACCCTTATAGACTAATATGAAAGGACAAAGTACATGTAGTGAGCTAAATGATGACCCCAAAAGATCTGTCTGTAAGGCCAGTAGTCAAGGCCATCACAGCCGCCTGGCCTGTGCAGGTTTGCCTTAAGATTCGGACAGACGGTAGAGAAACAATGAGCCAAGAACTGGTGGACCATTTCTTTTATTCTAGTTCGCACCCAGCAGGTGAATAAACACAATCACACTGGGCTCCAAAACCCACTCATTCAGTGCTCACAAAGCTACTGACACATCCGAGTTTCCTAAAATCAAAGGCCCCCCACTCAGTCCCTTCTGTTCCCCATCTCCTTCTCTCTGCACAAACTGCACAAACTGGCTTCTCCTTCAGCACCCGGCCATCTTGGCTGCCTGTCTCCTCTGCAACAACATGGCCTCCCTGCAAAAATGGCCTCCTTCCTCCCCTCCTTTCCTCCTTCTTCTTAAAACTTTTTTGCACAACAGTCCCTCCTCCTTAGCATAACAAAACCCCTTCTCAAGCAGAAAAGTAATTAGCACTATCATGTGGCAGCAGCATCACCTGAGCAGTGGCCATTTTAAAAAATAAGTGAGCAAAAGCAAATAACACAAATTTTACGAACTTATTTGCTCAATATTGTCCATGTCCTAATCCATAGAACCTGTGAAGATGTGATTAAACTAAGGATCTTGAGAAGAGGGTTTTAGTGGGCCCTAAATGCAATCATAAGGAGTTTTAGAAGGAGGCAGAGATTAGAGTGATGCAGCCACAAGACAAAGAATGCCAGGTGCTGCCAGATACTAGAAAAGGCAAAGAATGAGTAAAGCCTTCATAGAGAGGACAGCTTTGCCACCACCTTAATTTCAGACCTCTGGCCTCCAGAACTGTGAGAGAATAAATTTCTATTATTTTTAAGCTGCTGACTTTATGGCAATTTTTGACAGTAGCTACAGGAAACTAATACATGACCATAAAGAATACCTGTTTTCAGTTAGGTAAATGACATTACTTTTAGTGATACCATAGTATGATAACAAATTCTACAATAAACCATCTGAAATGCTTTTAGAGATGATTAATTGTCCACAGAATAAAATTGGAAAAGTACAGTATGAAAAGTATAGTTGTTGACTGATAGCAGGTGAAAGATTGGGACCCTCCTATCCATTTTGTTTAAACTGGATGAGCTGGTTTTGGCAGCATAAAAGTCTGATTATTTGCATTTAGGTCATATGCATCTTTGGATGAATGAGGTCAGGATAAAATTACCAGCCCACTGAAACCTGAATCAATGGATTATTCAACTGTAGGATTTTATTTGAGGAGAATAAATACTGAGCAAGAATGGGGAAGCTCTCTCACTGGTACCCTTTTCATTGAAGGATCTCTGTCAGGAAATTAACATGCTTCATTAAAATAGAGTACTGCTTTTAAAGAGTAAATACTTTCCTTTATCGCTTTAGGGAGAGGGAGCTACACAAATATGCAGTAAAACTCTGTGTCCCATGTGCCTTGATTGTCCTGGATGCTCCACTGTCCCAGCTTCTCTCACCTCAGATGCTGCCATAAATCTTATTCCTCAAAATGGTTTCTTAGCAACAATTTTCTTCTGAGGAAGAATAATAGCCAGCATCTTCCCTTATGGAACACTTGTCATGAACATTAAACTCAGAGTTTAAGACATCCTAACTAATCTTCATTCATTCAGAAGATTAAAGCTGCATTTCACTTGATGGTTCAGAAAATGATTGCCTATAAAAGAGACTATAGGACCTTTTCTTCATCAGAGAGTACTAATTAATGTCCCTTCAGGGGGAAAAAAAATCAACATGATGTCACAAAGAAGAATGAACTCATTTTCTAGGAAGAGCAAAACCGGGACTTAACACTTGAAAGGGAATGGAAGCTCTTGGCTCAGAGAAAACAGGCTTGAGCAAGGAATAATGACAGAATGTGTCTAGGGTGCCTTCCTACCTTCCTCCTTCCTTTCCATTCTTGGCTTGCCCCTCTCCATTCCACAAATACCTTCTCTTTCCCACCAATTAATTAATGTTCCTACTAAGCACTTTACCAAAAATCTCTTCTTTATAAAACTCTTCTTTTCAAAAATGTATCTCTTTTCTTCTCCCATCAAAACTTTCATGTTAGATATTCAGCAGTCTAATAAGCTTTCTTTCTCAAAGATGAAGTGTTTACTTCTTCAAGGAAGACAGAACTAGGTAAAAGGAATAATTTCTCTCAAGTTGGAAAGCCTTGTACTGGAGCAAATTACCCATGCATGAAGCCTTGGAATCTACCAGCAGTGCTCATTTACTGCTCAAAAAAAAAAATGGGCATTTGAATTGCTTATTTTGACTTTAAAGTTTGGACATAGACCTCAGCTTTTCAAAGAAAAGAATACAGTCACTGCTTTGATACCTTTTTAAACCTATATGATAGACAATCAGAAATACACGTACTTAAGTAAATATAGATGAATCACAAGCAGGTACTATCTTTAATTTTTAATCATCTCTGATAGCAGGAGGCATCCCTCTGGTTTTCTAAATAAGCTCGCATCACACCATTTCCATGTTAAAAAAAAATCGGCCTACAAGTGAAATTTAACATGTCAGTTTTCATAGCTTCCTTTGTGACAGGAAGAAGAGATTAAAAATAAATGTTTAAAATGACAATATTTACAAGGATCTTTTTTGAGAGGGATAGGCACTGGAGCACTGGGGCACTGAAGGGACATAGAAACCCTTCCAGTAATGATTGGTGAAAGAATTACTCTGACACGTATGAGAAAGGACAAAGAGAGAACAGTAATAATGACCAGAAAAGCAACCTTCCTTAAAGTGAACTCCTTCCTCCCATGGGATGAGCAGTGAATCTGTGACACAGAAGTGCAGACTGAACACTGACTAAGCAGCCCTGTGCCTTCCAATTCCAGCCCAAGCTCTGGGACAACCAAGAGAACAGACAGCTCCTGCCAAAAGTGAAGCCTCTGTCTACCACTCAAATATAGTGTAGGCCGAATATGAGAGAAGGTCTGAAGGACATTCCCTAATAGAGATGCCATGTGGCTCTGTTAAAGTCCCAAGTCTTTCTAGATATAGAGCACTCCAGAGGTTTCTACAGCAGTTCAGGCCAGCAGAGAAGTAAAAAAAATAGTGAATGTATACAGGTGAGGAGAAAAAATAGAGTGATTCAGAAATGCCAGGAACAGAAAACAACACAAATATGTAAGTGTGACCTATGCCCATATAACTGATGTCTTGAATTATAGCCTGAAATTCAAAATGAAGTCACTGGGCTAGTGTTAATTTCTCTACTCTAGCCCTGGCTGCTTGGCTCAGTGGTAGAGTTTCAGCCCAGTGTGTGGATGTTCTGAGTTTGATGTTTGATTCCCAGTCAAGGAACACAGAAGAAGTGACTATCTGCTTCTCCACCCCTCACCTCTCTCTCTCTCTCTCTATCTATCTCTCTGTCTCACCCCCTCCCTCTCTCTCTCTCCCCCTCCCACAACCGTGGCTAGAGTTAGTTGGCCTCAGGTGCTGAAGATGGCTCCACAGCCTCGCCTCAGGTGCAAAGAAATGGCTCCAGTTGCAACAGAGCAATGGCTCCAGATGGGTAGAGCATCACCCCCTAGTAGGTTTGCTGGTGGATCCTGGTTGGGAACATGCAGGAGTCTGTCTCTCTGCCTCCCCTCCTCTCTCTTAAAAAAATTTTTTTTTCTCTACTCCAACATGCACTCTCCACCCTTCATTACTGGAGAGAAAAGGCAATAGCTTTTGAATAATGAAATTAATTTGCAAAATATCTGGGAATAAAACTGAAAGGTCTTCTTGTTCATTTTAAGAGGATATATGAGGAAGAAAGATCTTAGAGAATTGCTAAGGTTTCTAAATTCAGCAACTAAGTATATGGTGGTTTCAACAAATGAGGAAGAGAGAGTATTAAAGAAGAATTAATTCAGCAGGAAAGAAGAGGAATTTTACTTTAGACAGAGGGGGTTTGTGAAACTTTGGACTTTTCTTGTGGCAATGACAAAAAGAGAGCCACAGAGATGAGAAGGACACTGACCTGAAAGGACTACACTAAGGATCCCACCCGGGGAGTATGATTAGAGAACCGAAATGGGGAGGGTAGCGAGGATGCCCCAGTGCAGTGTAGAGAAGAGTGGGAGCTGAAGACACACCTGGGTACCAACAAAAATGTAAGAGGAGAAGCCTGGGGAGGTGTGATGGTTGACATGAGATGTGAGACAGTGCACTGTTCCAGAAATAAGCAAAGCACTTCAAAAGTGGAAACATTATTATAGTATCAATGCAGAAGAGAGCTCCAAAAAGATAGCAGTGAAAAGGAAAATGATACATTGGTTTGGAAACTGGGTCACTGTTGACCTAGCAAGTGCAATTTCCGTACTGTGGTGGGTGCTAGAAGCCTAACTGCAATGCATTAAAGAGGAAATCAGTACAAAACAACTCAATTTATCTTTAAATTATATATGTATAGTTATATGTATATATGTGTGTGTGTGTATATATATATATATATATATATATATATATATATATATATATATATTTTTTTTCCACCATATCTGCAGTTACTTCCTGCACTGAAGTCTTTATCAGGAGCAGGGTCCATCTCAAGAAACCATTCTCTTTGCTGATCCATAAGAAGCAACTCCTCATTCACTAAAGTTTTATCATGAGATTGCAGCAACTCAACCACACCTTCAGGGTCCACTTTTCATTCTAGTTCTCTTGCTATGTCCACCATGGCTTCAGTTACTTCCTCCCAATGAAGTCTTGAACCCCTCAAAGTCATCCATGAGAGCTGGAATCAACTCCCACATTATTGTCAATGCTGATAGTCTGACCTCTTCCCATGAATCATTAATGTTCTTAATGACATCTAGAATGGTGACTTCTTTCAAGAAGTTTTGCAATTTATTGAATACTTTGTCCTGATCCATCAGAGGAATCATTACACTGGGGAACAAAATTTTAATTGCATCCACAAAAACACTTGTTCTCACCTAATTCAAATGTGTTGATCTCAATATGACATTAGTTTTACTCTGTAAGCTACAGTTTTTTTGCAATTCAAGATTTTAGGTTTTCATCTTATTGTAAAATTTTCAACATTTTAACATAATGAAGTAGAATGTCTTCTTGGGCATCATCTTTGTGAAAATATAATAATTTATATAATGCAGCAAATACACTAAAAGATATGATTGCATCAGAATTTGTCTACAGTTTCAAAATAGAATATATTAAAATACTTATTTTAATCATAAAATTTGTGCAAAACTTATTTAAATTCTATTCAGGCAAAAATTTGCGTTTGTAGCTCTTGCGTTTGTGTACTTGTTGAGGACAATCTCGTTTGATGCTCCAGCAGTAGTCTGCTCATCACTAACAGCTCCAAGATTTTCAGGAAACTTATCAAGGTGACTGTTCAGGAAGTGAATCTTAACACTCATGTTACATACAATGTCACGGAAAGCCAAGAGCATCCTTTGAACCAGAAATTCACAGTTTTCTGCTTTTTTGTAGCCAAGGAAGTTCTTTGTAACTACCACAAAAGACTGCCATCTGCTTTCTCCTCCTTATTCATTTTTCTGGCAAATTCTTCGTCACATATGCAGGTTTGAATTTGAGGTCCATTGAATACACCTGCTTTTATCTTCCCAAAAGACAAGGCAGGAAAAGCAGAAATAAAATATTGAAGGCATTCACTTTCTCTGTTCAAAGCCTGAACAAATTGCTGCTTCATTAAGCCAAATTTGATGTGAGGTGGGGGAAAAATGATCCTGTCTCAATTAACTACAGGTTCATTCACAGTATTTTGCATCCCTACTTCCAGAGCTTCACATTTCAGCCACTCCTTCTGTGTCCAGTTTCTTCCAAGCTTGGCTGTCCCACAAACACAGAAAGCAAGGATACTTTGTGAAACCTCTTTGTTGTCCTAGCAGGAAATTTACCATTTTAAGATCCAACAAATGATCCAGTTATGCTCGTCATACTTCAGAAAGTCAAGGACAATTTTTATGTCATTATAATCTTCTCACAGGTGAGTTGAATAACCAATTGGAACCGCTGCATAAACATTACCATTATGTAGAACACATTTCAGACTCCGTTTAGAGCTGTCAAGAAATAGCTGCCATTCTGTTGGATTGTAAGTGGTAACACCTAGCTGGCTGAGAAGGCTACTGACATCATGACAGTAAACAAACACTTTGTCTTTGGAAAAGAAGTCCACAAAAATTTGTTCACGCTCCCTGAAATGGGATACTTTAGCTGACCAGCGAAGTAGATTCTTTTCTTGAAGCCTGGAGGCTAATAACTCAGCTGCTTTCTTTGATAGGCCCAAATCTCTTACTAAGTCATTCAATTCGGGTTGGCTAAACTGCTGAGGGGTTCATGACTGCTTGGCATCAGAAGAAGACCCTTCAGATTCTACAACCATTTCCTCATGCATCTTATCAAAATATACTTGATCACCATGTTCACTTTCTTCGTCGTTAGAAGAAATAAAACCATTGAAAACTGGAACCAGGAGTGTCTCAGAGTGTGGGATAGTTTGTATTGCTGAAGGAATATTAGGATATGTGATCATATGCCATTTTTTCTTGCTGATGCCCTTTGTATGGATCAGACAGAAATAACAGTCACTGCTGTGGTCCTTAGGTTCACGCCAAACCATGGGAATACCAAAAGGCATTCCTTTGTGTTTTCCTTTTGTCCAGTCACGAAGCATTTCCTCACAATTATGACACACAATATGAGGAGCCCAATTCTTGTCTTGATCGCCAAGGGGAACTTGAAAATAGGCAATATATGCACATGTCACAAATGATGAAATATTGCGCCTTTGACATTGAAGTGTGTAACAGCCACATATATAACAGAAGGTGTTAGGACTATTCTTACATTTATGCCTACTCGAAGAAGCCATGATTAAATCTTAAAACAAAATAAGAGGGTGTTTTTATCAGAGAATAATTTTTTACATTTAAAAACAACTACAATTATGTAAAAGTGATGTTTGTAAAACATTAATTGCCTTGTGGTTATGTTCAATCCAAGAGTCATTGCCCTTTAACTCCAATTTATAAACCAATGTATGCCATTAACTGTAACAAAAAGAAATTAAAATTGCATAAAAACTAGAGCATGCACCAAAAAACGGATTTCAGATTTGGAATCAGCGATGCAGAAATATATAGAAACAGTTCTAAAACCTCATGCAACAGAAAATGAAAAAAAAATTTATTCTCCAGTGTTATCTATGGCAGCTATAGCCTTATGAAATGCATTTTTTAAATAATGAGACTTAAAAGTCAAAAATTACTTCTTGATACTAGGTTGCAGGATGGATGTTGTGTTAGCAGTCATGGAAACATTAATCTCATTGTACATCTTCATCAGAGCTCTTAGGTGACCAGATACATTGTCAATGAGCAGTGATTTTTTTTTAATCTTTTTTTTTTTTTTTTTTGAGCACTTGGTTTCAAGAGTAGGCCTTAAATATTCAGTAAATCATGTAAGCAGCTGTGCTGTCTTCCAGGTTATGTTGTTCCGTTTCTAAAGCACAGAGTAAATTTAGCATAATTCTAAAGGCCCTAGAATTTTCAGAATGGTCAGTGAACACTGGTTTCAACTTAAAGCCACCAGCTGCATTAGTCCCTGAGATTCAGCCTGTCCTTTGAAGCTTCGAAACCAGGCACTGACTTCTCCTCCCTAAGAAAATCCTAGATGGCATCTTCTTCCCAAATAAGGCTGTTTCTACTACATTGCAAACCTGTTTCTTATGTACTACCTTCACTAATTATCTTATCTAGATCTTCTCTACAACTTGCTAAATATTCTACATCAGCACTTACTGCTTCCTCTTGAACTTCTATGTTATATAGATAACTTCTTTCCTTAAACCTCATGAATCAACTTCTGCTAGCTTCAAACATTTCTTCTGCAGCTTCTGGTCCTCTCTTAGCCTTCATAGAAATGAATAGAGTTAAGAAAGGCCTTGCTCTGGATTAGGCTTTTGGTTTAAGGGAATGTTGTAGCTGTTTTAATCTTCTATTCAGGACTAAAACTATCACCTTATCAGCAATAAAGCTGTTTCCCTTTCTTACCCTTTGTATGTCCACTGGAGTAGCACTTTTAACTTCTTTCAAGAACTTTTTCTTTGCATTCACAACCTGGCTGTGTTTGGCACATGACACGTAGTTTTCAGCGTATCTCGGCTTTCAACATGCCTTCCTCACTAAGCTTAATACTTTCTAGCTTTTCATTTGAAGTGAGAGATGTGAGACTCTTTAACACTCAGAGACCACTGAATCACTATTAATTGGCCTACTTTCAATATTGTTGTGTCTTAGAGGAAAGGGAGGCCTGAGGAGAAGGAAAGCATTAATAGAATGGCTGATTGGTGGAGCAGTCAAAATATACACATTTATTGATATAAGCTCACCATCTTAAATGAGCATGATTTGTGGTTCCCCGAAACAATTACAAAAGTAGCATCAAAGATCAATGATCACAGATGACCATAATAAATATATTAAGAATGCAAAAGTTTAAAAATATTGTGAATATTACCAAAAATTAACTCAGAGACACAAAGTGAATAAATGCTGTTGGGAAAATGGTGCTATTAAACTTGCTCAGTGCAGTGTTCCCATAAACCTCAATTTCTAAAGAAAAGAAAGAAAGAAAAAAGAGAGAGAGAAAGGTGTGAGAAGTACAATAAAACAAAGCCTATATTTGAAGTCTTATGTTGTCTTTTTTTATATTAAGTAATATCTTCAAATTCATATAAAACATAAAACATTGTTTTTTCCAGCCCTGGCCGGTTGCCTCAGTGGTAGAGCATCAGCCCAGTGTGTGGAAGTCCTGGGTTCGATTCCTGGCCAGGGCACACAGGAGAAGCGCCCATCTGCTTCACCACCTGTCCCTCTCTCCTTCCTCTCTGTCTCTCTCTTCCCCTCCCGCAGCCAAGGCTCCATTGGAGCAAAGTTGGCCCAGGCGCTGAGGATGGCTCTATGGCCTCTGACTCAAGCTCTAGAATGGCTCTTGTTGCATCAGAGCAATGCCCTAGATGGGCAGAGCATCGCCCCCTGGTGGGCGTGCCGGGTGCATCCAGGTCGGAGTGCATGTGGAAGTCTGTCTCTCTGCCACCCCACTTCTCACTCCAGGAAAATACAAAAAAACTAAAAAATAAATAAAATACTGTTTTTTCCTAAAATATTTATATAAAATTGATGCTGTAAAATGATGTGCCATGTTCCATACACAAACCACTACCTACCAACCAGTTTCCATATATGTAACCTTGAATGAGTCTCATGCATTAACTTGAAACATGACTTTTGACTATAGGAATTAAGGAGTTTTAAAGAGGGAAGCAGCATGATGTGACTTGTTTTTAGGAATATAATTTTAAATCCATGATGAAAGATAAGACACTATCAGATTTGAAGTTTTAGATTTGCATGCTCTGCCTAAAAATAACATTACATTAGCTTCTGTTTAAATGTTTACTATATTTATTCCTCCCTTCCAACTATTTTTTTATCTTTTATATCTATCATACTGGATCTATTATAATTAGTCTCTTATTATAAACCATCTCTAATCTATTTTGAAGTAAACTAAACATAAAATTAGCAAATATAAATCATAAGGGACTGTTGCTTATATAAAAATAAGCAACAGAGTAACATTCTGGAAATAGTAGTAGTGATTGTACAACTTTGTGAACACACTAAAAACCACTCAATACTATACTTTAAATGGGTAAATATTATAATATATAAATCATAAAGTTATATGCCAATAAAAATATTTTTTAAAAAGCATATAGCAAAAGTATCCTGCACAGTGCCAAATATACTTTACAGCTAGCTAACTGATTTCACTGGTAACCTACCTATGATATATATGATAATTCTCAGTGATTCTGCTATTCTCAATAACAGGAGATTGTTGTACTTTTAAAGGCTTATCTTAGGCCTGACCAGGCGGTGGCGCGGTGGATAGAGCATGGGACTGGGATGCAGAGGACCCAGGTTCAAGACCCCGAGGTCACTAGCTTGAGCGCGGGCTCATCTAATTTGAGCAAAAAGCTCACCAGCTTGGACCCAAGGTCACTCGCTCGAGCAAGGGGTTACTTGGTCTGCTGAAGGCCCACGGTCAAGGCACATGAGAGCAATCAATGAACAACTAAGGTGTTGCAATGAAAACCTAATGACTGATGCTTCTCATCTCTCTTCGTTCCTGTCTGTCTACCCATCTCTCTGACTCTCTCTCTGTTCCTGTAAAAAAAAAAAAAAAAAAAAAAAAAGAGAGTCTCATCTTAGATGCCATAAGGATTTTTTAAAACATACTTTTCAAATTGAGCAACCTAATGACACAAATTTTAAAGGAATACAATAAGATATAAAAGTATCTAAGGCATGACTGCAAAACTTCACAGAAGATGGGCAATTTAAAACAAATATAAAATATCAGCAGAGATTTCCCAAGACAGAAAGGCTAAACTTTCATAAACCAGAAGTTTGTCTTAAAGCAAAATAACTACAAAGAAGAGGCAACAAGCCTGACCTATGGTGGCACAGTGGATAGAGCACTGACCTGGGACACTGAGGTTGTTGGTTCCAAACCCTGCCTTACCTGGTCAAGGCACATAAAACAAGCAATCAATGTACAACTAAAGTGAAGCAATTATGAGTTGATATTCCTCAATCCTCCTCTCTCTGTCAAATCAATAAAAGAAAGAGGCAACAAAACCATGGAAAATCTATCTTCTGTTAATGCGGTGTAACTTCACCATACATGCACCAACTGTTCACAAACAACCTAATAAAAACCATGAATGGACAAATTTCCAGATAATAAGACGTGAAAATATGAAAAGCCAATACTTTTTTATTGTGTTTCATTAGTTTGAAGACTTCAGAACTTAAATGATACAATATATCTGTATTTTCTTTATTGGGAGGTATATTATAAAATACTATTCTATATCTAGTTCTGTTAAAGTGGCATTATATCTTTATAACAAGTAACTGGTATTTCTGATTTTGATCCTCATATTTTTATTTTGGCAAAAGTATTATCTTCCTTTTTCAAGTTGAAAAACTGAGGTGGTGCACCTACTTCTTAGATTCCTAATACTTCTACTTCTTACTTATATTTCTTCTTTAAAGGCTAGTAAGTGGAAGATTCCTTCTCAGATATACTTTCTTCTCAGAAGGAAAATCAGCTTAAATATGACTACATGTGTGACAGTGAAATTTTAACCTAAAAATTTGAGTTCAACGAATAGTACTGGCACAAGTAAACACATTTTTTATAAAAATAACTCAAATGGATTGCAAGCTTATATGTAAAATATAAAGTTTTAAAATGTTTTTTAAAAAGCATAAGAGCCTAACCAGGTGATGTCGCAGTGATAGAGCATCAGACTGGGACCCAGAGGACACAGGTTCGAAACCCCGAGGTTGCTGGCTTGAGCATGGGATCACAGACATGACCCCATGGTCACTGGCTTGAGCCCAAGAGTCGCTGGCTTGAAGCCCAAGGTCGCTGGCTTGAGCCCAAGGTCGCTGGCTTGAGCCCAAGGTCGTTGGCTTGAGCAAGGGGTCACTCGCTCTGCTGTAGCCCCCTGGTCAAAGCACATGTGAGAAAGTAATCAATGAACAACTAAGGTGCCACAATGAAGAATTGATGCTTCTCATCTCTCTCCCTTCCTGTCTGTCTGTCCCTATCTATCCCTCTCTCTTTGTCACTGTCACACAAAAAAGCTTAAGAAATATAATAAACAGGTTCTGGGATCTCACGTATAGCATGGTCACTAAACATAACTATTTTATTGCTTGAAAGTCACTAAGAGAGGAGATCTTAAATGTTATCACTAACAAAAAATTATAATTATGCGAGGTAAGAGAGGTGTTAATCAATCTTATTGGGCTAATCATTTCTCCATACATGTGTGTATCAAATCATTATATGTATTATACACCTTTAGTTTACACAATGTTATATGCCAATTGTATCTCAATAAAGCTGAAAAATAAACGTTTACATCACAGAAAAAATTTAATTAAAAATGGACCTTAGACCTAAATGTAAAAGTTAAAACTACAAGACTCTTTAAAGGAAACTATTGGAGTAAATTTGAGACTATGGGTCAAGCAATGAATTCTTAGATACAACAACAAAAGTACCTAATATTAAAAAAAAAAAAAGATAAATTGGACTTCATTGAAATTAAAAAACTTTGTGATGCAAATGGTACCATCAAAAAAGTGAAAAAACTCTTCAAAGAATGGCAGAAAATATTTGCAAATCATATATCTGATTTATATCCAGAATATAAGAAACTCTTACAACTTAACAATAAAAAGATAAATAACTCAATTTTTACTTATTTATTTATTTATTTGGGGGGGGGTATTTTTCTGAACTTGGAAACTGGGAGGCAGTCAGACAGACTCCCGCATGCGCCCGAACGGGATCCACCCAGCATGCCCACCAGGGAGTGATGCTCTGCCCATCTGGAGTGTCTCTCTGTTGCAACCAGAGCCATTCCAGCGCCTGAGGCAGAGGCCACAGAGCCATCCCCATTGCCCGGGCCAACTTTGCTCCAATGGAGCCCTGGCTGTGAGAGGGGAAGAAAGAGACAGAGAGGAAGGAGAGGGGAAGGGGTGTCGAAGCAGATGGGCGCCTCTCCTGTGTGCCCTGGCCAGGAATCAAACCCGGGACTCCTGCACACCAGGCCGACGCTCTACCACTGAGCCAACCGGCCAGGGCTGAAAATAACTCAATTTTTAAATGGGGAAAGAATTCAAATAGACATTTCTCCAAAAAAGTCATACCATATTCTCTTTATGTGATTACAAAAGATATTTATTTTTATTTCCATTAGTAAAATGCTAATTAAAATCAAAGTGAAATAGCACAATACAGTATCAGATTAACTAAGGTTTAAAAAAAGTGAAGTAGTAATACCAGAGGACTTAGAGAATGTAGAGAAATTGGATCACTGATACTTTGCTCATAGAAATGTAAAATGTTACAGGCAGTCTGGAAAAGAGCAGGTTGTTTCTTATAAAACTAAACATGCTTTTCTCATATGACCCAGCAAATGCTTAGAAAACTTATTTTCACACAAAAACCTGTACACCAATGTTCATAGTAGCTTTATATATATTAGCCAAAAACTGAAAACAATCCAAATGTCATTTCGATGGCTGAATGGTTCAAGTAGTCCACCCATACCAAGGACTGCTCAACATAAAAAGGAATGAATTACTGACACCCAAACTTGGATGTATCGCAAGAAAATTATGCTGAATGAAAGAAGGAAATCTCAAAATTTTATATACACAATTATCTTTAAAACTACAATTAATAGAAAGTTATGCACATCAGATTTATGTATTTCATAAACTTACTGTGAAGTAGAGAAGGTATCTAAAGCTCAGGCGGTTAGTTGTTCTTGGTCTTTCTCTCTGCAGTAAATGACTGAGACTTAAACAGTGGTTCCTATGTCCTGAATGTTTACCCCCCAAAAAAGGCAATATACCACATTATTCCATTTATATAATATTCTTAAAATGACAAAAATAGCAGATTAGTGGCTGCCAGGAGTTGGGTAAGAGGGTTGGGAGAGAGGTGGCTATGGCTAAAAAGGATAACATTAAGGAATCTTGTGCTAATGGATCTGTATCTCAAATGTGGTGTTTTTACATGAATCTATACATGTGATAAAATTATATAGAACTCTACACATACACACACACACACACACACACACACAGACTAACAAATAAGTGCAAGTAAAACTCGTGAAATCTGAATAAGCACCACGGATTGTGATTGTGTTAAGTAGTACAGTTATGTGAGATGTTACTAACAGGGAAAATAAATATCATTACATCATTTCTTAAATATTTTTTAAATCTACAATTATCTGAAAATTTTAAAAAATGTTAAATACAGTTTAAAGACCTAAATAGATGATAAGAACAAACAAGATCTTTTACAATAGCAGGTTTGCATTCACAAAAGAGTATTTTCAGCCTAACCAGGTGATGGTGCAGTGAATAAAGCATGGGACTGGAACACAAAGGACCTAGGTTTGAAACTCAGAGGTCACCGCCTTGAGCACGGGCTCATCCAGTTTGAGTGGGGATTCAGTGGCTTGAGCATGAAATCATCGACATGACCTCATAGTCGCTGGCTTGAGCCCAAGGTCGCTGGCTTGACCAAGGGGGTCACTTGCTCTGCTGTAGCCCCCCAGTCAAGACACATATGAAAAAGCAATCAATGAACAACTAAGGAGCTGCAACAAAGAATTGATGCTTCTCATCTCTCTCCCTTCTTGTCTGTCCCTATCTGTTCTCTCTCTTGTCTCTGTCACAGACACAAAAAGGATATTTTCAGATATATGATCATTGTTTTAATATATTTATTGTTACTGTGGTTATGTTATGTATTTCACTCACTGTGACCCTCAGAATTCTAGAGATAATGATCAATACTGGCATCTGCGATTGCAAAGAAACTGGCACAAAGTGTATGTCAGTTAAGACTGTGAGGTGAGATTGTTGAAGAAATTAGATCCCACATTCTGAGACCTCATTACTATAAAAAGGAATAATGTAATACTAGACTGAATGATTACAAAATCTTAACCTCTGAATTGGAAAGTCAAATTCTTTATTGGAGTAAATCGAAAACTAAAGGTAAAATGTTCCACATTAAGAATATCAGTGAAATGGAAACATATTTATAGAATATTTAAGATAGCTATATGTCGCCTGACCAAACAGTGGCGCAGTGGATAGAGTCAGACTGGGATGCAGAGGACCCAGGTTCAAAACCCCGAGGTCGCTGGATTGAGTGTGGGCTCATCTGGTTTGATCACGGCTCACTAGCTTGAACCCACGGTTGCTGGCTTGAGCAAGGGGTTACTCGTTCTGCTGTAACCCTTGGCCAAGGCACATATGAGAAAGCAACCAATAAACAACTAAGGTGCCACAACGAAGAACTGATGCTTCTCATCTCTCTCCCTTCCTGTCTGTCTGTCCCTATCTGTCCCTCTCTCTGTCTCTGTCAAAAAAAATTTTTTTTTAAAAAGATGGCTATATGTCCATGAGAAAAACATTATAATTGGTTTTGTTTCAATGGGGACACTGGCCTAAGTCACAGGAACATATTCAATGTGTTGGCAGAGTCCATTGATTAGCCATCAAAATCTGATCTTCCCTTGTTCTGTAATAATGGCCGCCAAGGGAGGAGACTACATTTCCCAGCCTCCACTGCAGCCAGGTATGGCCATGTGACTGAGATTTGGTCAATGGGATGGAAATGTGTCACGTGGTAGGTTCTTGGCACCTTCCTTAAAAGATCATTCTACTCTCTAAGGGTTTTTGTTTGTTTTTTTCTTTCTCCTCTCTCTAGATCCTAGGCTCTGAACACATCCACATCTTGTACACTGGTAGGAAAGAAAAAATAAATAAATAAAGGAAAAATTGAGTGACAAAGCTGAGGGGAGGCCCTGGCCGGTTGGCTCAGCGGTAGAGCGTCGGCCTGGCGTGCAGGGCACCAGGGTTTGATTCCCAGCCAGGGCACATAGGAGAAGCGCCCATTTGCTTCTCCACCCCACCCCCCCTTCCTCTCTGTCTCTCTCTTCCCCTCCCGCAGCCAAGGCTCCATTGGAGCAAAGATGGCCCGGGCGCTGGGGATGGCTCCTTGGCCCCTGCCCCAGGCGCTAGAGTGGCTCTGGTTGCGGCAGAGCGACGCCCCAGAGGGGCAGAGCATCCCCCCTGGTGGGCAGATTGTCGCCCCTGGTGGGCGTGCCAGGTGGATCCCGGTCGGGGGCATGCTGGAGTCTGTCTCTCCCCGTTTCCAGCTTCAGAAAAAAAAAAAAAAAAAAAGCTGAGGGGAAATTAAATTGGGTTAAACATAACAAATCCTACCACCAGCAATAATAACAGCTATTCTTTTACTGAGTGCCTAGTATGGTCCTAAAATTGTGCTAAGTTATCTATTTTTGTCTTCATAACAATCCTGTAAAGTAAGAATTATTTCTCCATTTTGAATGATTAAGAAATTTAGGCTCAGAGAAGATAAGGGCCTAGAATCTGAGGAGATTTAATAACCTCCCTTTTTGCCCAGAGACTCAACTTCCTCAACTGTGTATCACAGCAAAGTCTATTTTATGTTTTTATCCATAATCTGTCACTGTGTACCTCAGAATAAATTTCACTTATATAGAGAGAAAAGGATCTGCTTTAAATTCTACCCATGGATCTTGAAAAATGACATACAGTCACAGTAATACACTCAGGTCCACCAGGTAGTAAGTAGCAGAGGAAAGAGTTGAAATTGAATTTTTATGGCTCCAAAGCTTGACCTGTGATCTACTTTCCTATTCTTGCTACTAACATGGACACTGTCATTAAGAACTAGATTTGTTTAAAAGTCTTCTATCAATATCTCATACTTTAAAATATTAAATTTCATTTCAATAATAAAATGATATGATATGAAATAGATATTTGTAAGATATGAAATAGAAGGGCCAGAAATAAAAAAAAATTTAAGAATATAATATTTGGAGAAATTCCTTTATAACTTTTTAAGCACATAGAAGCCAAAACCTACTCTGAAAAAAGAAATGGAATAAAGAAGATTCTAAATATTCTTGGCTCTAAGTTATATTCCTGTTAAGTCTGAAAGAGCCGGATACATATTTAGGCAGAGAAGAAAAATACATACATTTTTAGCTAAACGTTGAGTTAGAAGCAGGACACATCTCATTTTTCTGTCCTAAAGTGCTTAATTTAGAATCGAATTTTAAAAACAATCCTCCACAGACCAGGTTTGGCTCTTCCAATTGGCACCTGGACATCAAACTCTTGTGACAGTCTGGAACAACTGAAAATAGCTTTAGGTATTCAAACTATCATGCAGTAAGAAAGGTAAAATTTGAATTAATGTATTTTAAGACTAAAAAAAAAAGGTTTTATACAAGCCTTAAGAGGAGAAAATAAAGAGAATAAAAATTAAAGAGCTAATCCAATCTACCGTCCCCATAGAAAGTGAAGACAGAGCGTGCTCAGAGTTCTTCTCACCAGCTTTCCATCCTAAGGCACCTCTGTTCAGAGGCACATGCCACCTCTGCTCTAACTACAAAGCCTTTTCTTGTACTTTCTACTTATGCTTGTCTAAGAAGCCTCAGTGGTTAGCCCTTTTCTACAGCATAAAGTCCAAATTCCTTGGCCTGACATTCAAATTACTTTCCAATTTAAATTCAACCTACCTCTCCAGCTTTACTTCCCCATATTTTCCCCATCATGAGTTCTCTACTAGAGCCAAGCAGGTCTACTCACTATTGAAAAGGCAGGCATATTCCAGCCTAGCCACTTTTGGTTATGCTGCCAGCATCCCTCCTAACATTCTCCATCTAGCTAAATCTTTCCCATTTCCAGGGACTAGCTCAAGTTCCAGCCTCTTTCCCCCAACTACTGCAAGGATGCATACAAGTTCTATGCCAGTTATGTAATATTCTAAACTATTCATTGAGACTCATCATAAGCACTCTCATATTAATATTTATTTATCTTATTTCTATGTCTTAACCCCTTAAAAGATCTTATGTTCCCTGAATAGAAGGGCTTCAATCCTTTTATCCCTATGTTTTATATAACATCTAACCAGGAACAAATTAATGTTACCAGAGCTTCAGCTAATAGGATTTTTAAAGCACCCATGCAAGGATGCTAAGCAAATTGCTATTTGTAAACCAAAGGAAGGAATATATAACATCAGCAAATTTCAATATTTCATGTTTCCACATTTCATTACATAAGACAATAGTTCCTTTAATCTTTTTTTTTTTTTTTTTTTTTTTTTTTTTTTTGCATTTTTCTGAAGCTGGAAACGGAGAGACAGTCAGACAGACTCCCACATGCGCCCGACCGGGATCCACCCGGCACGCCCACCATGGGGCGAGGCTCTGCCCACCAGGGGGCGATGCTCTGCCCATCCTGGGCGTCGCCATGTTGCGACCAGAGCCACTCTAGCGCCTGAGGCAGAGGCCACAGAGCCATCCCCAGCGCCCAGGCCATCTTTGCTCCAATGGAGCCTTGGCTGCGGGAGGGGAAGAGAGAGACAGAGAGGAAGGCGCGGTGGAGGGGTGGAGAAGCAAATGGGCGCTTCTCCTGTGTGCCCTGGCCGGGAATCGAACCCGGGTCCTCCGCACACTAGGCTGACGCTCTACCGCTGAGCCAACCGGCCAGGGCCCCTTTAATCTTTTTAATCAAAATAAAACTAAAGAATTCCTGATATGTTATCAAGCCAAGAAAGTGTAACTACTGAAGACAAAGCTTTCTGCACCTGCTGAAAAAACGCAGCAATAAACTTAATCGCAGCAAGTAGGTCTCTCTGCTTGACTTCACATAAAATATGGTCATTTTCTGCAGTCAGTGGAAGAAAAGAATTAGGTGAAAGCATAGTCAAGACTAATCAATGTTTGGGCAAGAAATAATTTTCCTGCTGTTTTAAAAATACTAATCAATTTTCCTCTCAATGTTGTCATTACACACTAAGAATACACAATTGAATTGTACCTGAAAACACCCATTTCATATTTGGAAATAGGGTTCTGTATGCATCTTCTTTATCCTATAAAACTATATTACTCTATAATCTGATCTCTGGCCCTCTGAAAATAATCTCTATAAAGATAGTTAACTGTATTCATAGTTAACTGAGTCCTGTGAGACTATAGTTGACTTCTGAAATAGGTCTTAATAAGCAACTATCCAAATTCCCTTTTAAGAAGAGAGCTACCAAAGGAAAAAAATCAAACAAACAGATAAAGTCTTGGAATCTGGGAATTCCAGGCTGACCCCCAATATGAAGATCCTAATTTCCAAGACCATATTGCCAAATTCCATGTCTGCCCAGGTCCATGCTGGGACAATTCCAGGTTCCAATACCTAGTAAGCAAATGGTCACACCCGGTCTCTCTATGGATTCCAGAGCACTCAGGTAGATCCTAGGGAAACAATAACAACTGAGATTCAACAAGAATTCCCCAGACTGACACATATCTCTCCCCCTAGGAGAATTCTAGAAATACCTCAATTTCAGTACATTCTTAAGACCATGCTTTGCAAGTATTTCATGGCGTTTTTCAAAAGCATTGCCAAAGAAAACATTTTAAAGGTACCAGTAGCAAATGAAGTTGGGAAACACTACTTAACCATGTGCTCCTACTGAAGATCACTCATTAGAAGATGAAATGTTCTTCAAAAATTCCTCTAAAAAAGAAATTAATTTACCTTCACTTAAACCATCATTTCCCAAGCTTATCTGAAATCCTATTAATAATATACTTTCATGGGGCTATCCCTGTTTACCTCATGATTTTTATGCACTATAGACCTCATCTCTATTACTAAAGAAATTTAAATAGGAAAGATGCATACATTCCAGGTATATTTTTGGTGTCACTTAGGGAAGGTCCTCCCAAAGGGCCTCTCCCAAAGTGACATTTATTACTTTGGTAAATTTGCCATAGTAAAGGGTCTGGCCCTGAGCTGTGCAAGTTCAAATCTGAGTTTGTCAGTGTACCAAAGAGATTCCAGATTTCACTGGCATATTCTAAGTAACCACCATCATAAGTACAACACGATCATGTTAATTTATTGAATTACAATTAGCAGTAAGTAGTCATAGAAACATTTACATTCTACTCTGCATAACCCATCCATTCCCTCCCTCTGGTAGATCCATTTGGGAAGTCACATCGTGTATAAAGATGGTGAGCACACAGTCAGGGGAGAATGGTTAGATGAACTGCATTCAATGGCATCAGACTAAGAAAGCATGATGTGACCATCTCACAGTATCTTCTTCTAACATCAAACCATAACACTAATGAGCAAAAGATTGGTTGGGGGTACAAGAAGTTTTTACTTCTCCTTAATCTCTAGCAGCCCTATCTATATATTCAATAGCTCCTCTGTCCATGACTAAAGAGGGGCAGTTGCTGTCTTTTCAATTTTATCTGAAGTATAGAAATATATATATTTATATTTACAAAGCTGAGTTATTTTTATCATCTTTGTCATACATCTAAGTAAAAACAGTGATTTAGTTAGGCAAACACAGCTCCAAAACAGGTTCCCCCAAAACCAAGCTCCCTTTTAATCCCTAAGCCCCTCCAAATAGAAAATCAGGAGCTCCTTCTGTATCTAATCCTTAACATCTATTGGCAACTCTTGCCCTGACTCCACCTCATACCAGGGCTGACCTCAAGGTTATTAAAATTAGGTCCATTACTATGGCTTCCTCCCACAGAACAGTAACTTGGTTACTTCCCATGTTTACCTTTTGAAAATAAGTTTTTAAAAATATCTTCTTAAGGACCAAAAAGAATTCAATTAGACTTTATTTAGTCTACACTGTATTTTCTTTTTCTTAATTGGAAAATGTCACAGTCAAAATATCCAGATTTACAGCTCCTTCTAAAAGCCCTCGAGGTTTTAGCACACTGGACAATGACATGACTGAACATAACATGGTAATAACACGCTAAGACAGAATATAGTTTCTCCTTTGCACAGGCCATGCTTCCTCTGCTGCCCACCCACTGTCCACTCACTCCCTTTTGTCTTAAGGCCACTCTTGATAGGTATTACATTTGCCAGCCCCTGGGTTGGTTTTACAATTTAATTCACAGAAAACAATCTTACTGCATCATTTTCAAGTTCTTAAGGGTGAATTCACTGCATCACCCAAGTCCTCCTCGTATAATTTGTCGTTCCCTCTACAACCCTATAACCATGAAAGGAAAGAGGAGGAAAGCTATCCAGGCTAGGAGTTTAAGGCAAAAGGAGTCGTAGAACCTAGTGTTGGATCCCTTATCCTTTAGCTAAGGTCAGTCAGAAAGGGTCCACCAAGTAGTATGTAAAACTTCCTTTTTGCAACTCATTTCTACTTTCACTCTTCCATTTCTACATGAACCTAAACTCTGAAGCTTTCTATAAATGTCTCTACCACAGCCCAACAATGGGCTGTTTTTGTAGGGTGCAATGCAAAATGAAAATGCAGGGCAACTTTTTCAAAAAATTATTAAGAATTTCAAGACAGTGACAGGAGAACATGAAACAGGGCCCTTGTAAATATGAGAACCTGTGCAGACACACAGGTCGCATGCCCATGAAGCCAGCCCAACCCACACATTTTCTTTTTTCTCTCTTTTTTTCTTTTTTGTGCCCATCACCCAAAGTCAAATCATTTTCCGTTACCACCATATATTTTTCCCTCTTTATTCCCTGAGTAACCACTTCACTTTTATCTATGTCCATTAGTCTCATTTTTATATCCTACCTGTGTGTGAAATCATATAGTTCTAAGCTTTTTCTGATTTGCTTATTTTACTCAGTATAATGTTCTGAAGGTTCATCCATGTTGTCATTAATAGAAATATGCCATCATTTCTTATGGCTGAGTAGTATCCCATTGTATATATGTACCACATCTTCTTTAACCAATCCTCTTTTTTTTTTTTTTTTTTCGAAGTTGGAAACGGGGAGGCAGTCAGACAGACTCCCACATGCGCCCAACCGGGATCCACCCGGCATGCCCACCAGGGGGCAATACTCTGCCCATCTGGGGCATCGCTCTGTTGCAACCAGAGCCATTCTAGCGCCTGAGGCAGAGGTCACAGAGCCATCCTCAGCGCCCAGGCCAACTTTGCTCCAATGGAGCCTTGGCTGCGAGAGGGGAAGAGAGAGACAGAGAGGAAGGAGAGGGGGAGGGTTGGAGAAGCAGATGGGCGCTTCTCCTGTGTGCCCTGGGCCGGGAATCGAACCTGGGACTCCTGCACACCAGGCTGATGCTCTACCACTGAGCAAACCGGCCAGGGCCTAGCCAATCCTCTTCTTTCCATTTAACCAAGCTCTTCAGTCTGTTTTCCTGGCACCCAAGGATTCTGCCCATGATTGGCAATCTGATCTGATGTCATTTGTTCCTAACTTTGTTTACCTTCCTGAAACAAGGACAAGTGTTCCTTCCCCTGGCACAAAGACTAGCCTTCTTGACAAGCTGTACAGCATAGATTTACTTCTATATGGTCTTATAACCCTAATGTTGCACAATGAAGCAAGAGTCATAAAAAAGAGAGAACAAGCATTTAAGACCCCAAATGGCATGTCCTTTTGCTAGACTACCTTCTTTGTATGCATAGCTTTACCCTGACAATAACAGAGGCTTGAAGTCAAGAAATTCATTTGTTTGTCTTTTATAAACTCATCTTTCCACTCTAATTATCAGCCATATTAACTATAATTTTTATGTCTTTTTGTTCCTCTCTTCTGTTTGAATAGTACCATTCAAATAGTAGACCCAGACAGTCTTAGGTAAGGTTTTCCAAAGCATAGTACAAGGTTTAAAATGGTACAAGGATAATTTTTATATATAGTTAATTATCTTAAAGTGAGCTGGAAACAATACAATGAGATAAGTATATACTGAAAAATATACATTATTTAATGAACATATATAATGAACAAATATAACAAATGATATAATGAAATCAACCTGTGAGTTCACAGTTATTAAATTTTTAAAATATATTTAAGTAAAATAAAGTAAGTCAATTTAATAAAAGATATTAAAGATATAACAGTAGGGGTGACAATCAGAAAGAAAAAAAATGTCAATAATTTAATGTAGAATATACTGCTTTAGAATGTAGGGCAAGAGAACTATGATTCTTAAGATGAAACAAGCTTTCATGTCTTCTTCCTCCAGCAGAGCTTTCTCCTTAAGAAGAGAAGTGGAATACCAATTTGCATTTGAGAACATTGTATTTGGGTTTTCATGAACATTAACAAATGAAATTTGTAAACATGTACTGAGAGGTCAAAAGGACCTCAATTTAAAGAACCTAAAATACTTGGAATGCAGTGGTAATAACCAAGAGTTCTTGGCTGACTAAAGCTTGTTGCCTAAGAAATATATTCAAAAAAGCACAGAAGGTGTTCAACCTTCACTCAGCAAATCTACTATCCATGTACATGGCAGGTGTTACAGGGAGCAAGATGAATGATGAAAGTAGAATACATACAGCAATGACATTAGAGTTCCAGTGCGGCCCTGCCGCAGGTGAATCATGTGACTTTAAGTGCTATGGAAATGTTTGTGTACCTCCCACCCCAATTCATATGTTGAAGCCCTACACTCCATTGTGATGGTATTTGGAGGTCAAGACTTAGGTAGGTAGTCAGTTTTCCATGAAGTCATAAGGGTAGAGTCCATAATGATGGGATTAGTACCCTTGAAAGAGCTTGTCCTCCCTCTCTACCCTATGAGGATACAAGAAAGGCCTCACAGACACCGAATCTGCTGATACATTGATATTGGGCTCCCCAACTGCTAGAAATGTGATAATAAATATTTGTTGTTTAGGACACCCAGTCTATGGCATCTTGTTACAACAGCCCAAACTGACTAAGACATTAAGCAACTCATTTAGCTTTTCTACATCCGTGGATCACGAATACCAAAATTTTAAAGTTGAAAAAACTCAATCTAACTAACACCTACATTTTGCAAATTACAAAAATCAGGTTAAGTCACTTGTTCAAAGGCATGTACTTTCTTGCTAGAGAGCTACAAAATTAGCACTAGAGGCCTGACCTGTGCTGGCACAGTGGATAAAGCATCAACCTGGAAACACTGAGGTTGCCAGTTCAAAACCCTGGGCTTGCTTGGTCAAGGTACATATGGGAGTTGATGCTTCCTGCTCCTCCCCTCTTCTCTCTCTCTCTCTCTCCCCTCTCTATAATGAATAAATAAAATCTTTAAAAAAAAAAAATTAGCACTAGAGCAGAAGACTTCTGAGTCCCCTGGCCAGAATCCCATGTCTCTCCTAGGCCGTCTTCCCTGCCTGAAATGCCCTTTCATGCCATCTCTTCTGTATCTCACTGAACTCCATAACTCAAGGCCCAGTTCAATGACATCTCTGAGAAGCCTTGCCTGGCCTGAGCTCCCCTACCTACCAGGCCAAGTTCTGACTGTCCTCTATCCCCATAATTCACAGCATTGTATCCATTAAGAGAGTAAAATATTTCGCCACATTATACTCTGGTTAATAACTTTGTATGCCTTTACTCATACATTGTGACCTCTTGAAGAAAATGAAGCCTTATTCATCTTTATATCTCTAATATTCCCCAAAGCCTACTGCATAGAAGGTATTTAGTAAGTAAATATGGATTAATTTACAACTGCTTTATAATGAAAATATTGTATGTCAAATTATAATCAATATAAGAACTAGGCCCTGACCGGTTGGCTCAGTGGTAGAACGTCAGCCTGGCGTGCAGAGGTCCTGGGTTCGATTCCCAGCCAGGGCACACAGGAGAGGTGCCCATCTGCTTCTCCACCCCTCCCCCTCTTCTTCCTCTCTGTCTCTCTCTTCCCCTCCTGCAGCGAGGCTCCATTGGAGCAAAGATGGCCCGGGCGCTGGGGATGGCTCCATGGCCTCTGCCACAGGCGCTAGAGTGGCTCTGGTTGCAGCAAAGCAACCCCCCGGAGGGGCAGAGCATCGACCCCTGGTGGGCAGAGTGTCGCCCCCTGGTGGGTGTGCCGGGTGGATCCCGGTCGGGCGCATGTGGGAGTCTGTCTGACTGTCTCTCCCCGTTTCCAGCTTCAGAAAAAAATACAAAAAATATATATATATATAGGAACTAGCTACTATCATTAACTACATAACTGGGTATCTGCCCCAGCACCATTTCCCAGTTAGGCTTCACTAGGAGTTGAGGAGAGGGCTGCCAACATTGGCCTGAAATATCTCAGGCATTGTGCTTGATGCTTTGGATTTAATCTTTACAACAACCTGTAACTAAACACCATAATATCCACTTCACTAATGATGAAACCAAACCTCAAAGAGCTTAAATCTCATCAACATAGGTGGCGAATAGGCCAAAGCTGCAACTCAAATATTCATTTCTTATTCCTCTACTCATTGCTTCACACAGATCCCAAGCTTCTCACAAACAGTCTGTCGGACCTAGAAGGTGGCTTAACAGATTATTAGAGGACAAAAAACAAACAAACAAACAAAAACCAAAAAAAGCAAATCAGTTTCCACAAACTAACAATGCAGAGGGGAATAACCACCTGCCCCTTATCCTTTCTGTAACAGTCTTTGTATAGAGGGGGTCATGCTAGCTAGCTTAGATCAACTTGGAATAGTATATTTCAAACAGAATGTCTTAATTATATAATTGTGAGCTGTTTAAACTTAAATCTACTCAAGTTAGATCGTGATACAAGGATACCACAAAGGATTGATAACAAATAAAAATAGAATCCTCTATTGTCATCAATTCATGTTTGAACCATATCTAATATTATCTTCTTTCCAAATAATTGCTGATTTTTATTAAAATGTTAATTCAGACCACCCATAGGTTGATTCTTAATCATGTGGCCACTAATGAAATCCTGGGTTCATTCTGGAAACAGATGAAATATGTTTAAAAAAATGCACTCCAATGAATCCAATATTAAACCCTATTGAGTGCTGTCCAAGATAGGCATAAATCATAGCTGGAAATATTCAAATAAATTCCCCCCAACATCTAACACAGCTCCTGGCATGGAACAGGAATTTAGAATATGTTTTGTTGATTTATAACCTCTGCTATAGTGGACAATTAGAAAGTTCCTTCAAGTAGTTCTTAAGTACGCTTGAGTATACTATTGCTGTACTGTAATGTTATGCGTGCTTGCAAGTAGCACACATGGGCTATTTTTGAACTACATAAAATAGTTCTGAAATTGTATGAGAAACTGTAACATCAAGATTCACCAGAAAAAAAGCTCTGAGTACAACTTTTAGGTCTTAATTTTCCCCATTGCAGTATGTACAACTAGAGAAAGGACAGAATCTGATGTATCAATCTCATGTGGATCTCGAGATCAAAAAATTCAGCAATAGGCCAGTCAGAGAAATGGCACTGAGAGGGGTGCTCCCGATATCTCCCCTGAAATTTCAACAAATTCAAAAACTAGAGACAAAGAAACAATTTCAGGAGCATCTGAAATATACACACATCAGACAAACGTACAATTGGGCGAAAAGGTGGTTGAATATATAATCCACTCTGAAGGAAATAAGATGGAGAATGGAGTATTGTGCTTTCCTCACTGATCTGAGGAAGGGCTGCTTTCACTTGGAACTGAGAGAAACAGGATTAGGGGCAGAGGGAAGAAGCTGGGCTGGGGCAGATGATCAAGCAGAAGAGAGGGCACACCAGCTGGACGTGAGATTGCAGACGTGGGGCTAGCGTGGGTGGCAGACTCCGAAGGAGACAGCCAGAGTGGGTTGCTGTGGAGGCCGGCACCAGAGCGGCTTTTGGGCTTTGTGCTCTCCCGGACTGCTATCATGGGCGGTGTGTGAGTGGCTCCACCTGGCACCTCTGGCATGGGCGCATGTTCGTGGACAGAGGGGCTGAGCTGGAGATTGTCAGCAGTGGATTTCTGCACGGGTGGTAGCTAGTATTTTTGTGTGGTCCTGGCTCCCCAACCAACAGCACGAGAAATGCACAAGGGCAGGGACCCTAGGCCTGGACCTGTCCGGCCGGGGTGCCTCCGAGAACTGATACAGGTTACAAAGTCCATTCCCACAGAGCAGACTTCTGAGTGTACTGAGGAAGTCGTGGGGGCTGGGCTACGGGCTACCAAACAGGGCACAAGAGAGAAAAACCTGTGGAGATTAGAACCGAGGAGCCACTGAGGCAGACTAGACCTGCCCAGGGCCCTTAGAAAGGCGCCTGATCAGCAATCGGCTCCCTGCCCTGCCTGCTCTCACTGGCAGCTCTGGTTGGCACAGCCTTGCCCAGAACTGTGCTTTGAGTGGTACTGGAGGAAGGACTTGGCAGCTCTTAGAGCCTCCTGCTCTGCAAGCAGTGGCTGGGACAACCTCACAGCTAAGTCCCCAGGCTGCTAGCTCAGGAGGGAGAGACAAAGGGAGAGGCACCTAGAAAACTGACTGACTCTCCCATTGTCGGAGCCTGCAAACCCTAACAAGCCCCACCTACCAACAGGATTGAGGCCCAGACAACGTTATCACCATAGCGACACATCAGAAAAGTCTCTACTCAGGAAAGCAATATATAAAATGGCAATAGGAAACCTTCAAGTGTCAATAATTACACTAAATGTAATGGATTGAACTCACCAATAAAAAGACACAGAGTAGCAGAATGGATCAAAAAGAAAATCCAACCATATGCTCCCTTCAAGAAACACATCTAAGCTACAATGATAAAAACAAATTCAAAGTGGAAGGTTGGAAAATGATTCTCCAAGCAAATAACATCCAAAGAAAAGCAGGTGTAGCCATACTCATATCTAACAATGCTCACTACAAGACAGCAAAGGTAATCGGAGACAAAGATGGTCATTTCATAATGATAAAGGGTACATTGAATCAAGAAGATATAACACTACTTAATATATATGCACCAAATCAAGGAGCATCAAAGTATACAAGATATCTACTAACTGATCTAAAAATAAAAACCAACAAAAATACAATCATACCTGGAGACCTCAATGCACCACTGGCGGCTCTAGGTCATTTGCCCAAACAGAAAATCAATAAAGAAATACTGGCCTTAAACAAAACAAGGAGTTGGTTCTTTGAAAAGATGAACAAAATTGACAAACACTTGGCAAGACGCACTAAGGAAAAAAAGAAAAAGGACTCGTATAAACAAAGTCCAAAATGAAAGAGGAGAAATCACACAGATATCATAGATATATACAAAGAATTATCATAGAATACTATGAAAAACTATAAACCATCAGATTTAACAACATAGAAGAAATGGATAAATTCC
Source organism: Saccopteryx leptura (assembly GCF_036850995.1). Taxonomy (NCBI): domain Eukaryota; kingdom Metazoa; phylum Chordata; class Mammalia; order Chiroptera; family Emballonuridae; genus Saccopteryx; species Saccopteryx leptura. The sequence continues at coordinate 96,792,090 of NC_089510.1, forward strand.
TAGAACAATACAATCTTCCTAGACTGAGTCATGAAGAAGTAGATAGCCTAAACAGACCCATAAGCAGTGAGGTAATAGAAACTATCAAAAACCTCCCCAAAAATAAAAGTCCAGGGCCAGACGGCTACACTAGTGAATTCTATCAAACATTCAAAGGAGATTTGGTTCCTATTCTACTCAAAGTCTTCCAAAATATTGAAGAAGAAGCAATACTGCCAAACACATTTTATGAGGCCAACATAACCCTCATACCAAAACCTGACAAGGACAACACAAAAAAAGAAAACTACAAACCAATATCTCTAGTGAATACAGATGCTAAAATACTAAACAAAATACTAGCAAATCGAATAATCAAATACAAAAACACGTTAAAAAAATAATTCACCATGATCAAGGGGGATTCATCCCAGAATCACAAGGATGGTTCAACATTCGTGAAACAGTTAACAGAATACACCATATCAACAAAACAAAGAAAATACCTAGGAATAAACATAACAAAGAATGTAAAGGACCTATTTAATGAAAACTACAAAGCAGTGTTAAGAGAAATCGAAAAAGATACAATGAAATGGAAAAATATTCCTTGTTCTTGGATAGGAAGAATAAATATAGTCAAAATGACCATATTACCCAAAGTAATATACAAATTTAATGCAATTCCCATCAAAATTTCAATGTCATTTTTTAAAGAAATGGAACAAAAAATCATCAGGTTTAAATGGAACTATAAAAAAACCTGGATATCCAAAGTAATCCTAAGAAAAAAGGGGCACTACAATACCTGACTTCACATATATTATAGAGCCATGATAATCAAAACAGCATGGTATTGGCAGAAAAATAGACACTCAGACAAATGGAACAGAATAGAGAGCCCAGAAATACCACTACATATATATGGTCAAATCGTCTTTGATAAAGGAGCCAAAAACACACAATGGAGAAAAGAAAGTCTCTTCAATTAATGGTGCTGGGAAAACTGTAGAACCAAATGCAAAAGAATGAAACTCGACTACAATTTGTCCCCTTGTACCAAAATTAATTCAAAATGGATCAAAGACCTAAATATAAGACCTGAAACAATAAATAACATGGAAGAAAACATAGGTACAAACTCATGGACCTTGGCCATAAAGAGCATTTTATGAATTTGATTCCAAAGGCAAGAGAAGTGAAGGCAAAGATAAATGAATGGGACTACATCAGACTAAGAAGCTTCTACACAGCAAAAGAAACTGACAACAAAACAGCCAGCCAACTAAGTGGGAGATGATATTTTCAAACAATAGCACAGATAAGGGCCTAATATCCAAAATATACAAAGAACTCACAAAACTCAACAACAAACAAATAATCCAATAAAAAAATGAGAAGAGGACATGAACAGACACTTCTCCCAGGAAGAAATACAAATGGCCAACAGATATATAAAAAGATGCTCATCTTCATTAGCTATCAGAGAAATGCAAATCAAAACTACACTGAGATACCACCTCACATGACAGGTAATAACAAGTGTTGGAGAGGCTGTGGAGAAAAAGGAACCCTTATCCACTGTTGGTGGGAATGTAAAATAGTAAAACCATTATGGAAGAAAGTATGGTGGTTCCTCAAAAAATTAAGAATACAACTACCATATAATGCAGCAATCCCTCTACTAGGTATATATCCCCAAAACTCAAAAACATTGGTAAATAAAGACACATGCAGCCCCATGTTCATCGCAGCATTGTTCACAGTGTCCAAGACATGGAAACAACCAAAAAGCCCTTCAATAGATGATTGGATAAAAAAGAATTGGTATATATATATACTATGGAATACTACTCAGCCATAAGAAATGATGACATAGTATCATTTACGAGAAAATGGATGGACCTTGATAACATTATACTGAGTGAAATAAGTAAATCAGAAAAAACTAAGAACTGTATGATTCCATACATAGGTGGGACACAAAATTGAGACTCTTGGACATGACAAGAGTGTGGAGGTTACCAGGGGGAGGGGAAGGGAGAAGAGGAAGGGGGTGGGGGAGGGGAGGGGCACAAAGAAAACCAAATAGAAGGTGACAGAAGACAATTTGACTTCAGGTGATGGGTATTCAATATAATCAAATGTCAAAATGATCTGGAGATGTTTTCTCTGAATCTATGTACTCTAACTGATCAATGTTACCCCATTAAAATTAATTGTCTAAGTAAAATTTAAAAAAATTTCAGCAATAAATGGAAAAACCTCAGAGTCTAATTTTCAGAGCAACAAAATGTAATTACGATTTGACTTATTCTGCCTAAATCCAAATTCCCCCCCATTTGGAAAACTAAATACTTAACTTTTAGGGTCAGGTGGCAATAATACAAAATACTCTCATTCCAGGATAAAAGTTTATAAATGACTTTTCTTCATGGTTTTACCCTATCTCAAACTTACACATCCATAGAAAAATTTATTTATTTTTTCTCTTTTCTAATACCAGATTATAGTTTAGATGCAGGGGTCCCCAAACTTTTTACACAGAGGGCCAGTTCACTGTCCCTCAGACAGTTGGAGGGCCGCCACATACAGTGCTCCTCTCAGTGACCACCAATGAAAGAGGTGCCCCTTCCGGAAGTGCGGTGGGAGGGGCCGGATAAAGGGCCTCAGGGGCTGCATGCGGCCCGAGGGCCGTAGTTTGGGGATGCCTATCAGGGTCAATCCCTCCTTGATTATTGGGGAATTAAATGACCTATTTCATGTAAAGCATAAGGACCATGCTGGCTCAGAGTTGATATTCAATAAACAGCAACTATGACAATGACCAAAAAGTAATAATAATAATAAGCATGAGAATGATGATGACAAAAAAATCCTTAAGTTTTGTTTTAAATTAAGCTAAAAACTGTTGTACTGAAGAAATGCCTAAACACAGAGCAAGCTCAGCTCACAAAGCTAAGATTCATCATACAAGGCTTTTGAAATTCCTTCTTGTTTCTCAACTGCCCTAAGGATTTCAACCTTGTTCAGGGAACAGTCCAATCCACTTGAATTTCCCAGGACTGAGAAGAAATTGCCAATTTATACCTTTGGAAGTTGAGGTGTAGCGTGTGAAGGACATCCCAATGTGTTAAGAAACAGGCCAGGAATGGCACACCAATGAGACCAAAGCTTGAGATTTTTTGCTTGTTTTAAGGAACTAGAAAACATCTGTGTGTTCTTCCCGCACCTCCCACCCCCTAGAAAACCAAAGCTGCTGCTCCCTTAATAACTCTACCTCTCAAATCCCTCTTAATACTCAGCCATACCTCTGCCAGCTCACAAGTAGAGCTGACAGGCTACAAAGGAAATCCTGTACCAGCCTATCTGGTACAGGATGTGCAGGGTGTTAGTGAGGCAGGAAGGGAACAGAAGTCCCCTAGCAAGGGACAATTAGCCAAGACTAAGCTATAGCTGATGTCCACTTAGAAACATGAAACCAAAAGAGTGTCCCTCTCTGGTAGTATTTGCCCGTCTACAACAGAAACACTTTATTTTATTATCATTTATCAAAGTAGAGTTAACATACACTATTATATTAGTTTTATTGTACAACAAAGCAATTTGACATTTACATACCTTACAATGTGATCACCACGATAACTCTAGTAATCGTTTGTCACCATGCAAAATTATGATATTATTGACTCTTTTTCACTAGGCTGTACAGTTATTTATTTATAACTAGAAATCTGTACCTCTTTTTCCCCTCACCGTTTTCATTCATCTCCTCAACCCTCCACCCTCCAGCAACTATCAATTTGTTCTCTGTATCTATGAGTCGGTTTCTCTTTCTTTCTCTCTCTTTCTTTCTTTCTTTCTTTCTTTCTCTCTCTCTCTCTCTCTCTCTTTCTTTCTTTCTTTCTTTCTTTTTTCCTGAAGTTAGAAGAAGGGAGGCAGTCAGACAGACTCCTGCATGCGCCCAACCTCGATCCACCAGGCATGCCCACCAGGGGGCAATGTTCTACCCATCTGGGGCGTTGCTCCAATGCAATCTGAGCCATTCTAGTGCCTGAGGCGGAGGCCATGGAGCCATCCTCAGCGCCCAGGCCAACTTTGCTCCAGTGGAGCCTTGGCTGTGGGAGGAGAAGAGAGAGACAGAGAGAAAGGAAAGGGGGAAGGGTGGAGAAGCAGTAGAGCATTTCTCCTGTGTGCCCTGCTCAGGAATCAAACCTGACTTCGACACGCTGGGTCAACGCTCTACTGTTGAGCCAACCGGCCAGAGCCTTATTTCTTTATTTCTTTTGTTTTACATTCCACATTTATGTGAAATCATATGGTATTTGTCTTTCTTTGTCTGGTTTATTTCACTTAGCATAATTACCCTCTAGGTCCATCCAGGCTGTTGCAAATGGCAAGATTTTTTTCTTTTATACGGCTAATATTCCAATATATATATAGACTACAACTTCTTTATCCATTTATCTATTTATGGAAACTTAGATTCCTTCCATATCCTGGCTATTATAAATAAATTATGCTATGATGAACATAGGGGTGCATGTATGTTTTCAAATTAGGGGTTTTGTTTTCTTTATGTAAATACCTGGAAGAAGAATTACTGGGTTGTATGGTAGTTTTCCTTTTATTTTATTTTTTATTTTTTATTTTTTTTATTGTATTTATTTTTAATGGGGTGACATCAGTAAATCATAGTTTTCCTTTTAATGTTTTGAGGAACCTCCATACTGTTTTCCACCATGGCTGCACCATTTTACAAGTCCACCAACAGTTCATGAGGGTTCCCTTTTCTCCACATCCTCACCAGCATTTGTTATTCATTGATTTATTAACGATAGCCATTCTGACAGGTGATATATCATTGTGGATTTAATTTGCATTTCCCTAATGATTCGTGATGTTAAGTATCTATTCATATACTATATTTGTCTTTCTATTTTCCCATCTGTATTATCTCTTCTTTAGAAAAATGTCTGTTCGGGTCCTCTGCACATTTTTTAATCAGGTTGTCTGTTTCTTTTATGTTGAGTTGTATGAGTCCTTTATATATTTTGGATATTAGCTCCTTACTGAATATGTAATTTGAAAATATCTTCTCCTGTTGACTGAATGGTCTTTTCATTTTGTTAATGATTTCCTTCCCTGTGCAAAAGTGTTTTGTTTGATGTAGTCCCATTTATTTTTGCTTTTGCTACCTTTGCCTGAGGACACACACCCAAATAAATATTGCTAATATCAATGTCAAAGAATTTACTACCTATGTTTTCTTCTAGAAGTTTTATGGTTTCAGGTCTTACATTTAGTCTTTAATCTATTTTGAGTTTATTTTGTATATTGTGTAAGAAGGTATTTCAGCTTCATTTTATGCATGGGCTGTCCAGTTTTCCCAACACTATTTATTGAAGAGACAGGCTCTTCCTCATTGTATATTCCTGCTTTCTTTGTTATATTCTATTAGCCGAGTGAGTAGTATGGCAGCCTCCTTAACCTCAGTTTTTTTGTTCTTGTTTTTTGGGGGTTTTTTTGTTTTAATTAGAGGAATGTGAAAGGAAGGAGAGTCTAACAGCTATTTGTGGACAGAAAAATAAGATAGATAAATGCTAATTGTGCTACCCTCTTTCATCCCACTCACTCATTCATGTATTACACATTTATTGATTATTTACTAATGCCAGATACCACAGAAGCTGTTAAGCATACAGAAGAGAACTGAGTCCCTATCTTCCAGGAGATGGGTGGAGTTTTGATAAACAAAAACAAGGAGGGAGGGCATTCTGCCTTAAAGAAACCCCCATAGCTGTTTGGGGAAATAACATAAGCAGGATCTGGGAGACTGAAGAGAACAGTCTTCTACGCTTGCTCTTCCTTGGGCCAGTAAATGACATGTATCAGTTCTCACTATGTAATATTCCTGCTGTTATCACTGCTTCCTTCTACTCACTGTTCTCTTTAATTAAGCTAAGCATGACACTCCTATTGCAGGTACAAAGACTCAGACTCAAATGTTTTAATTAATAGCAGTTTTGTTTTTTTAATTATGCAACTCTCTTAAGGTACCTGGATATGAACTACTTACTTATATTAGCTGATTTTGCTATGAATATAAGGTATTTAGAGAGATATGGTTTGGTTTAGTTTTTAGTAGTTATATCTACCTCTACACACTAAAAGGTTCTTTTCTCGAGGCCAGAGCAGGTTATTGAATCGAAGGAAATAATGCAGGACTCTCATGAGCTATTGCTGGGCATGGGTTCCAGATATAAATATGGCTCACGCCCTATCAAAAATGGCAATATCCCTACATACCCCAGAGATACTTGCTAGCCCTTTCTATGTGCTTCTTTTAGCACCCAGCACTATCTAACCTACCCTACTTTTTAAACTTATTTATTGTCTACCTCCCCCTCTAGAAAATAAAGGATTTTTCCTATCACCATTGAATCCCTAGCACTGCTAATGCCTGGCATACAGTAGGCATTCAGTATGTATACTTGTTCAGTGTATGCTGAATGTATAAATTCTATGTGATAGTCTATTATAAATACTTTGCCACAGTGTCCCCACAAACATATTCCTTCCTACATCATGTGTCATGATTTAGGGTTTGACAAATATAGTCAAGAAAGTCACAGAATATATACATATGTACATAAAGTAGCTTAATATCTGCTAGTCATAGTTCAAAGTATCTCTATTTGTAGAGATACTTAACCACATACTTACATAGCATCAAGAAGCACAAACCTACTAGTCCACATGGTTTCTATACACGTTAATCTACACTAATGGCATTAAGTCATTAGTCAATTGAATGGAGTGCAAAGGCCTGTGTAAAAACATGGTCTGACAGTGCATTGTGACTTGGCCACATTCTTTTATACTTTCTGTCCTACCTCTTCAAGTATCTTCCTTTAAAAGAAGAAGTCTTTCTGAATACTAGGGCATGCACATATTTTCCCCAGTTCTGCCACTCCTACCCTTGGAATTTAACACACACACACACACACACACACACACACACACACACACACACACCTTATATCAAAACAGTTTCCTAGTAGGCATTCTGGATATCAAGACATGCATATCCCTAAAAGGAAGGAAAAGAAGAGAGCACAAGGAGTATTGTGGATATGTCTAAAGGTATCTCTTTAAGCATTAAGATTGTTTTCTAAAAATCAGCCAATAAAAAAGTATCTGAGAAAATAATAGGATTTCTGCTGGGAGCCAGTTCTTGAAAAGGCTGACCATATGTGCAGATGAAAAATTCCATTACTTTCCCCAACAACCTTAGCAACATTAGTCTCTGGTCAAAGTACTGGGGTTGGGGGATGGGGGTGACTGTCCTTCTACAGTGTGTCCATAAAGTCATGGTGCACTTTTGACCGGTCACAGGAAAGCAACAAAAGATGAAAGAAATGTGAAATCTACACCAAATAAAAGAAAAACTTTCCCAGTTTCATACCTATTCAGTGCAGTTTGATGTGGGCTCATGCACAGATTTTTTAGGTCTCCTCAAGTAGCTATCCTGTCTCTACAGACGCATCACTCACTGATGGCCTACCAGAACGGGGTTTCTCCACCAAATTGCCAGTTTCCTTCAACTGCTTATCCCACCAAGTAATGTTATTACTATGTGGTGGCGCTTCGGTATAAACGCGCCAATGTTCACGTTGCACTTTGGTCACGGATTCGAATTTAGCGAACCACAGAACACACTGAACTTTCCTCTCTACCGTCCACATCTCGACTGGCATGGCCGTGGGCTGCTCCGCTGTATACACGGTGTTACGTCATCATCTGCGCATGCGCACATGCTGCCACATCATCCTACAGAAACTGGGAGGGTTTTCCTTTTATTTGATGCAGATTTCACATTTCTATCGTCTTTTGTTGCTTTCCTGTGACCGGTCAAAAGTGCACCATGACTTTACAGACACACTGTAAATATGGAAGGAAATCAGCCAAGCAAAAAAGAGTTTGCTAAGGAACAATGGCCTCCTAGTGAGAAAGCATGTAAGTAGGTTGGTATTGGAATCGCATTTTGTTGCAAACAAATCCATCATTGTTCCTATTTTCTTTTCCTTTTCTTCTCCCTTGTTTTTTCTTCTCTGTCCTATTCACTATTACTGTCACCTCATGAGAATTTTTCTAAACCATGATATATTTGTTCAATTATCCATAGACAGCCCCTTCATCAAATTAGCTGATCTCTATTTATAGCTTATAATTCTGTATAGATCTAAAGAAACTTCCTGCAAGTGACAGTTAACTAAGTCACATTTTACATTGCTATTTTCAACCCAAAGATTGTTGCCATTATCTAATAAATCTGTTTCAATGAGTGTTGTAAATATACATTTTCTTTTAATGATAGCACATTTCAGTAAGAAAAAGTAGGCTGATAACAACTGCACAATTTGCTTCATCCCTTACTCTAAGATTACATTACCTTAAAAAGACAAAAAAAAAGAAAGAAATCTAAATAAACTTTAAATAATGATTCTATCGGGAAGGGAATTCACTAGTACCTGGTAAGAATAATCACATAAAATATACTGACATAAAAAATAAATAAATAAAATAAATAAATATATATATACTGACATAGTTTCAGTAATTAATATGTAAACTGCCATAGCAACTCATCTGTAATACTCAACACTCATGTGACTTTTTTATTGCTAGTAATAGATCTCTATAGTCATTAATTTTACAAAACATTTTATTTCATTTACTATACTCAATTTACCAATTGTCCCAATGGCCTCTAATGATACTAAAAAGTAAAATAAAGAATAAATGAAAACAAATAGCATAATTAAGCCAGGGTTTAACAAAGACTCCAAATCATATTCTGAGCCATAGACTGAAATGCATGTAAAACCTCTCAGTGCCTAAATTCATTATATTCTTTTAACAATAAAGGTTAAAACACCAAAATGCCAATGCATTTCTATATCCACCATAAGACTCATCTCAGAGACAAAAATTATTACTTTTATTTACAGTGAGGCCATGTGGAATCCTGACAGATATGTCAAAGCATGGGTATCCAGGCCAATCAGAAGGGGCAAGATTAACCATCCACCTTCTCCCAACACAAGAAAGCCAGTCTATATCAGGATACAGAATGTTACAAATGGCTAAGGTGACCACAAGAGTTTTTCACTGAATAGTTTAACCATTTGAGTCATTGCCATGCTTATGATACTGTCCTAGCATGGGCACTACAAATTAAGAAAAATTAAAATACGGAGTTTTAGAGACCCCAAATGTAAACATTTCAAAAATAAGGTTGGGTTCAATGAAAATAGAGAGATACAAAGCAAATAGGGAGTATAAAAATATGAGACTAAAAATACACAAATATTCAGGTAAACAAAAATAGTAACATATATATATAAACATTTTTTTGCAAAGGCTTTCAGTGACAGAGCTTTGATTGTGGCCACCATCCTAGTTATGGGTGTAGGGATCCATCCCCATCCTCACATATGCTGCCCCTTAAGCCCAAATGCCCACTTCTGTCACATGGAAACTTGGATTAAAAGGGTAGACTTTGACCATGGAACAAGTAGGCTGATACCGACAGAATTCCAGCCCATGACCTTTCCCTCAGAAGGGAACTCCCTGCCCTAATCACACTCTAACACATGCATTCAAAACACCACCAACTTTATAATTCAGTACTTTTAACAAGCACTCATAAATAACCCTTTCTTTAATTCAATGAGAACTTTATGTCTAGATATGAACTGCAAAATAAAAGTGAGATATCTTCTGGTCTCTGGGTATTATGTCTACAATAATTCAATAATTTGAATAAGGCAACTTTTGAGTCAATCAGAGCTGATTATCTATACTGAATAGCATTTCTGTCAAAGGCTGTGATGTCTCAATGACTGGATTTAAATCCCAGCCTTGATAGCTATAGGAACTTAAATTATTTAACCTCTCTGTGCCTTACTTTCACTGTCTATAGATGAGGGGGAGTAAGAAGGGATACTCCCTCATATGGTTCTTGTGAGAATTACATGAGCTAATATATGAAAATATTTACAGAGTACCTGGCACAGAGTAAATGTTAAAGAAATGGAAGCAGTTAGTATTACTGTTATACTAATTACCTCTGGTCATATCTATACCAATGATATAAGTAAATGTATTATAAATATAGATAATGAATGATGAACAATATAAAGAGGAATCTTATATATGAAGATAAAAATACAATCATTTATTTGTACATCTGCACAACAGATTAAGAGCCTTAACATTATTTTTGTAAATAAATTTTTATTAATGTTAATGGGGTGACATCAATAAATCAGAGTACATATATTCAAGGAAAACATGTCCATGTTATCTTGTCATTCAATTATGTTGCATACCCATTGCCCAGAGTCAGATTGTCCTCCATCACCCTCTATCAAGTTTTCTTTGTGCCCCTCCCCCTCCCCTTCCCCTCTCCCTCCTTCCCGTCCGCGCCCTCCCTCCCCTCCACCCCTGGTAACCACCACACTCTTGTCCATGTCTCTTGGTCTCGTTTTTATGTCCCACCAATGTATGGAATCATGTAGTTCTTGTTTTTTTCTGATTTACTTATTTCACTCCGTATAATGTTATCAGGATCCCACCATTTTGTTGTAAATGATCCGATGTCATCATTTCTTTTGGCTGAGTGGTATTCCATAATGTATATCTGCCACATCTTCTTTATCCAGTCATCTATTGAAGGGCTTTTTGGTTGTTTCCATGTCTTGGCCACTGTGAACAATGCTGCAATGAACATAGGGCTACATGTGTCTTTACGTATCAATGTTTCTGAGTTTTGGGGGTATATACCCAGTAGAGGGATTGCTGGGTCATAAAGTAGTTCTATTTTCAATTTTTTGACGAACCACCATACTTTCTTCCATAATGGTTGTACTACTTTACAGTCAGTCCCACCAACAGTGAATGAGGGTTCCTTTTTCTCCACAGCCTCTCCAACATTTGCTATTACCTGTCTTGTTGATCATAGCTAATCTAACAGGTGTGAGGTGGTATCTCATTGTAGTTTTGATTTGCATTTCTCTAACAACTAATGAAGATGAGCATCTTTTCATATATCTGTTGGCCATTTGTATTTCTTCCTGGGAGAAGTGTCTGTTCATGTCCTCTTTCCATCTTTTCATTGGATTGTTTGTTTGTTTGTTGTTGAGTTTTATGAGTTCTGTGTAAATTTTGGATATTAGGCCCTTATCTGAGCTGTTGTTTGAAAATAACATTTCCCATTTAGTTGGCTGTTTATTTTGTTGTCAGTTTCTCTTGCTGAGCAAAAGCTTTTTAGTCTGATGTAGTCTCATCCACTTCTCTTGCCTTTGGAGTCAAATTCATAAAATGCTCTTTAAAACCCAGGTCCATGAGTTTAGTACTTATGTCTTCTTCTATGTACTTTATTGTTTCAGGTCTTATATTTAGGTCTTTGTTGATGTTAATATTTTTTAAAACTCCCTAAAACTCTGGCCATCTGTAATCAAGAAGAACATTAAGAAAAATCAAAGAGCTAAAAAACAAACAAACAGAAAACAACATTAACTGGTTTCCTATAAATTAGAAGGCCCCTGAACTTTGGGAATTCCACAAAGCCTATACTGGCAACCTTCCAGGCATCCAGTGCCTACAGAAATTATGCACACCAATTTATGTAAATCAGACATTTTTCCTCTTGAGATAACAGAAGACAGTTCCATTGTATTATCAGTAGTGACTTGCTTATTCTCTTTGTTTTCTACAATTCACTTTTCAATATATTCCTTTTGTCTTATAATTTGTGTTTGTATGTTTTCCCCATTTTGATCTCATGTTATCTTAAACAGTCTTTTTTTAAAGTTTTCCTTTTAGAAATTCTAATTTGGCCCTGGCTGGTTAGCTCAGTGGATAGAGCACTGGCCCGGAGTATGGACATCCCGGGTTCAATCCCTGGTCAGGGCACACAGGAGAAGTGACTGTTTCCTTCCCCCTTCTTTCCCTTCCCCTTCTCTCTCTAATACCATCCCACAGCCAGTGGCTCCATTGGTTTGCGCATCAGCCCTGGGCACTGAGGATAGCTTGGTTGGTCCAAGCACATCAGCCTCAGGTGCTGAATATATTTCGGTTGATTAAGCATTGACCCCAGATGGGGATTGCCAGGTGGATCCCAGTCTGGAGTCTATCTCACTATCTCCCCTCCTCTCGCTTAAGAAAAAAAAAGAAATTCTAATTTAACTTTCCTTGATTTATGCATCAGGGCCTGGGATAGTGCCTTAAACATAATAGATACTTCAGCTACTTGCTAAATAACTGTAGCAATATACCTGTGGTGAGCTTCGCCATTTGCAACATTCTTAGATCAGGTGCCTGCTAGTTTTCATTATCTAATACATTTTCACCATCATGGGACTATGTAAAGTAGGGTAATTTCTATTTAACAACATTTCAAATTGAAATATGCCTTCCAATCTATATCGCTGATGGATAGTTACTATCATGATACTCAATAAAGTTAGGCAGGGATTTTATTTATGAAGAATAAATAAGCAATTTTTTAAAAGTCATAGACTTTTAAAGAACCTAACGTCGAATCCATCTTTAGACCCAAAATCCTGAGGCCCTGGCCGGCTGGCTCCGTGGATAGAGCATCAGCCCAACGTATTAATGTCCCAGGTTTGATTCCAGGTCAGAGCACACAAGAGAAATGAGCATCTGCTTCTCTCCCGTTCCCTCTCCCCCTTCTTTCCCTCTTATCTTCCCGCAGCTAGTTGCATGGCCCCAAGCACTGAGGATAGCTTGGTTGGTCTGAGCATAGGTAGGCTCCAGATGGGGTTGCCAGGTGGATCCTGGTCAGGCCGCATGTGGGAGGGAGTCTGTCTCACTATCTCTCCTCCTCCTCTCACTTAAAAGAAGAAAGAAAATTAACAGAATCCTGGAATTATTTCATATTTTCTTTAAAAGAATACAAATTCCTTCGTGCAAAGAATATCTCATTTGAGGATTTGCAAATCAGTGAGCTTTTAGAAAGCGAAGTTAAATGAGTAAGATTTCAAAAGAATGACAATTGTGTTGGGTGGTTTCTAATGACAATTGTGTTGTGTGATTGCTCCTTAATCTTAAACAGCTTATAATTAACACTGTTACTTTTAACAGTGTTAGTACAAAAAACACACATGCATGGTATTATAAATCTTTTTCAAATTATAAAAAGCCTACAGGCTGTGTGGTGTATAGTGGGGAGAATACAGGCCATTGCCAGATAACCTCAGTTCTGACTCCACGTTTGCCTTTTTGCTCCTAAAGCTATCAAGAGAATTCAATAAAACTACATAGGTAATAAATTTACTGCAGTACATGAAACAAAGTAAGGGCTCCATGAACAAAATACCATTACTATTTTTAAAAGAAAAACTGGATATATAGTTCATTTCTTTATCCTCACAAAAACATTCTAGAATATAATGGGATTAAAAAAAATATTTTGAGTGACGTCACGGAAATGGCGCCACGAGCAGCGCGTCTGACAGATCTCCCCAAAATCTCAACAAATTTATCAACTAGAAACAGAAAAATTTATCCTCGGAGCATTCCGGAGTTCCACACACACTGAAGGCGAAAGGACTGTTATCACTTGAATCTGAGAGATGGGTCAGAGCTGAGGGTGTGGAAGAAGCTAACTACCTCACGGACGTTCATTCAAGCCGAGGAGGGAGTACGCCTGTGGTGAGTCAACCCACACTCAGGGAACAACAGCCTGAGCGCTGCGAGCAGCCGCCTGCGTGCTGTGAGAAACCGCGCGCCCTGTGCCGAGGTCCGGTCGCAGAGCGAGATCCCTTGTGCCGCGAACGTCCCCAGCGGCCCGAGCACTACGAGTGAAAGTCCCCAGCCACCGGTGCCCAGAGCACCCCATTCGCTCACGGGCCCTGAACGTCCCACTCGCCCACATGCCCAGAGCATCCCACTCGCCTGCACACCCAGAGTGCCCCATTCTCCCGCGTGCCCAGTGCACCCCAGCCACCAGCGGCAAGGCAAGCGGGAAGGGCGCCAAAGCTATCTTCCCTACTCCAGAGATTCTATCCGTGGGCGGGGCACCTCACCCAGCCATTCAAGCTAACAATCAAGCATTGGGGGAGGGGCGCATGGGCAGCTTGAAATACTTTCTGGAGCACAGCTGCAGATCCAATCACTGAAATTAGCTTAACCCACGAAATCTGCACACCCACGGGGCTCTAATTGATAAGATCTCTCTCAGTTCAGCGATCCAAGACAAGACGCGTGATATCTTTTAGTGACTCTCGCTAAAGGGGCGGGGGCAACTTCTGATTGACAGAGCCTTCATATTCAGGGATATACGCTAACAAGAGGGTCTTGGCAGATGTTAAGATCTATACAGCAAGCAGCGACTAGTGCCTCTTCTTCCCAGCCAAAACAGGCTACAAAGTGTGTGTGGAAAGCCTGGGTTGAGTGGTCCAACTGAATGATAGGTGCTGAACAGTCACCTTGACAACAATAGACTCCCAGCCCCGCCTGATTATGCTGGAGGCTCTGACTGCCAAAGCCTTACCCAGAGCCTTGCGCTGAGTGGGGATAGAGTGGGGATTTCCCAGCTCTTTGAGCCACTTACTCCCCAGGCAGAAGCAGTGGCAGCCTCATAGCTGAATCACCAGGCTGCTAATTCAGGAAGGGGAGACTAGGAGAGAGACTCCAGGAAAGCAAACTCTCTCATTGTTGGACCCTGCAAACGCCAACAAGCCTTGACTACCAACGAGACTAAAGCCAATTATATGACATTGCCATAGAATCCCATCAACTGCAAATCCCTACTTAAGCGTGACACAGGGGCAGAGCCTGGGGTACAGAGTCACCGACCAGGAAGAGGGAGAGAAAAGAAAAAGGAAGAAGTTAACCTCTCAAAATCAAGAAAAATCCACACACTTTATAACTTGTTCCACTAATTCTTTGTTGTTGTTGTTTCTTTCTTCTATCTTATTGCCTTTATTATTATTACTTCCTCCACCTCGGTCCTTTTATTCTCTGCCCATCTTATGCTTCCCTTTTCTTGAACTACACTACCCATGAATGTTACATTTTATTTCTTTTCTTCATCCTTACTCTCCATTAGGGTTACACTCCAAAACCCTTAACTCTCACTCTCTCCCCTTTTGTTTTTTTTTTCTTTTCCTTTTTTTCTGCCATCATTTTTCTCTTTTTCTTATTTTTTTTTTCTATTCGTTTCTTCTTTTCTCCTTTTACTTTTCCTCCCATTCAATCCTAAATCACGAACAAATTATTTAATTTGGGACTCAAGTTTTTTTGGTTTTTTTTTTTTGCTATTGTTTTTGGTTTTCTTTTGTTTGTTTGTTTTTGTGACATTTTGGGTACTTCTTACTTTGCTTTTTAACTCATTAGCATTCCTCCCAACCCAAGGTCTCCATTGTATTTAGTCTTTGCTCCACTTAATACAACAGATTTTTATTTTTTTTTCTCCTTTTTTCTATTTCTTAGTCGACCATCACTTACAAGCAAATCATTTTATACTTGTCTAAGATTTTCTCCTTTTTTTTTGCATTTAGTAGGTCCCTACTCCCTTTTTTGCCCCTTGAACTCTTCACCCCAAATCAGGCCTCCATTATAGGCAGTTTTTGTTCCATTTAGCATAATATAATTCACAGGTCATCACGATATTTCCCTAAGGAGGGGAGAGGAGGGGAAGAGAAGAAAGAAAAAAGCGGGAAATAATAAATTATTAGGTTTTTTTTGTGGGGTGTTTTTCTTTTTTCATTTTTTTTTCCTTTTTATTCATTAATTCTAATTAGTGCTATCAATAAGACCACCCTCAGATGCCAATAAGAAAAAGGAAATCAAATATGATGGATACAAAAGATAGAGAGGTAACACAAATAGATGTGGAAAAACCTATGGAGAAAAGATTTAACATATTGGAAACCTTGGAGCTAAATGACAGAGAATTTAAAATAGAAATCCTAAAAATACTCAGAGATATACAAAAAAACACAGAAAGGCAATTTAAGAGCTGAAAAACGAGGTAAAAAGCTTAGCTAATAGAACAGCCCAGATAGAAGATAGGATTCATGAAATAGAAGACAAGCAACTTGAGGCACAACAGAGAGAAGAAGAAAGAGACTCAAAAATAATAAAAAACAAGAAAGCCCTACAGGAATTGTCTGACTCCATCAGAAAGAATAACATAAGAATAATAGGTACATCAGAGGGAGAAGAGAAAGAAAATGGAATGGAGAATATACTCAAACAAATAATAGAACTTCCCAAGCCAGTGGAAAGAACTAAAGCCTCAAATTCAAGAAGCAAACAGAACACCGAGTTTTCTTAACCCCAACAAACCCACTCCAAGGCACATCATAATGAAGATGACACAAACCAATGACAAAGAATAAATTCTCAAGGCAGCCAGGGAAAAGAAGAATACAACATATAAAGGAAGGCCTATTAGATTATCATCAGATTTCTCAGCAGAAACTCTACAAGCTAGAAGAGAGTGGACCCCAATATTTAAAGCCCTGAAAGAGAGGAACTTTCAGCCAAGAATACTATACCCATCAAAGCTATCCTTCAAGTACGAAGGAGATATAAAAACATTCACAAATACAGAAAAGATGAGGGAATTTATTATCAAAAAACCCCCACTCCAGGAAATACTAAAGGGGGTTTTCCAACCAGATTCAAAGAACAAAACAAAACCAAACCACAAGTAACAGCTTTACCAAGAACACAATAAAACCAAATTTATACTGTGACAACAAAAGAAAAAAAGGAGGGAGAGGATGGAGATTAACAATAGCAAAGGACGATGAAGCGCAGAAATACTCATAAGATAGGGTACTACAATTAATATGGTAGGTACCCTTTTCATTACTTAATGGTAACCACCCTTGAAAAAACCACCACAAAACACTTGACTTAAAAAAGGTAGCAACAGAGGAAAGAAGTATGGAATACAAACAAACAAAAACAAATGATAAAAAAACTAAAGAGAAGAATCAAACAAGATACAAAACTAACAGAAAGCAATTTATAAAATGGCAATAGAAAACCCACAAGTGTCAATAATTACACTAAATGTAAATGGATTAAACTTACCAATAAAAAGACACAGAGTAGCAGAATGGATTAAAAAAGAAAATCCAACCGTATGCTGCCTACAAGAAACACATCTAAGGAACAAGGATAAAAACAAATTCAGAGTGAAAGGCTGGAAAACAATACTCTAAGCAAACAACACCCCAAAAAAAGCAGGTATAGCAATACTCATATCTAATAATGCTGACTACAAGACAGAAAAAGTACTCAGAGACAAAAATGGTCATTTCATAATGGCTAAGGGGACACTGAATCGAGAAGACATAACAATCTTTAATATATATGCACCAAACCAAGGAGCACCAAAATATATAAGACAGCTACTTATTGACCTTAAAACAAAAACTGACAAAAATACAATCATACTTGGAGACCTCAATACACCGCTGACGGCTCTAGATCGGTCATCCAAACAGAGAATCAATAAAGATATATTGGCCTTAAATGAAATACTAGAACACCTGGATATGATAGACATCTTCAGGACACTTCATCCCAAAGCAACAGAGTATACATTTTTCTCTAGTGTACATGGAACATTCTCAAGAATTGACCATATGTTGGGCCACAAAGACAATATCAGCAAATTCAGAAAAATTGAAATTGTACCAAGCATATTCTCTGATCATAAAGCCTTGAAACTAGAATTCAACTGCAAAAAAGAGGGGGAAAAACCCACAAAAATGTGGAAACTAAACAACATACTTCTAAAAAATGAATGGGTCAAAGAAGAATTAAGCGCAGAGATCAAAAGATACATACAGACAAATGAAAATGACAATATGACATATCAGAATCTATGGGATGCAGGAAAAGCAGTAATAAGAGGAAAGTTCATATCACTTCAGGCCTATATGAACAAACAAGAGAGAACCCAAGTAAACCACTTAACTTCACACCTTAAGGAACTAGAAAAAGAAGAACAAAGACAACCCAAAACCAGCCGAAGAAAGGAGATAATAAAAATCAGAGCAGAAATAAATGAAATAGAGAACAGAAAAACTATAGAAAAAAATCAATAAAACAAGGAGCTGGTTCTTTGAAAAGATCAACAAAATTGACAAACCCTTGGCAAGACTCACCAAGGAAAAAAGGCACAGGACTCAAATAAATAAAATCCAAAATGAAAGAGGAGAGATCACCACAGACATCATAGATATACAAAGAATTATTGTAGAATACTATGAAAAATTATATGCCACCAAATACAACAATCTTGAAGAAATGGATAAATTCCTAGAACAATAAAACCTTCCTAGACTGAGTCATGAAGAAGCAGAGAGCCTAAACAGACCAATCAGCAGGGAGGAAATAGAAAAAACTATTAAAAACCTCCCCAAAAATAAAACTCCAGGCCCAGACGTTATACTAGTGAATTCTATCAAACATTCAAAGGAGACTTGGTTCCTATTCTACTCAAAGTCTTCCAAAAAATTGAAGAAGAAGCAATACTTCCAAACACATTTTATGAGGTCAACATAACCCTCATACTGAAACCTGGCAAGGATGGCACAAAGAAAGAAAACTACAGACCAATATCTCTAATGAATACAGATGCTAAAATACTAAACAAAATACTGGCAAATCGAATACAACAACATATTAAAAAAATAATACATCATGATCAAGTGGGATTCATCCCACAATCTCAAGGATGGTTCAACATACGTAAAATGGTTAACGTAATACACCATATCAACAAAACAAAGAACAAAAACCACATGATCTTATCAATAGATGCAGATAAAATACAACACAATTTTATGTTTAAGACTCTCAACAAAATGGGTATAGAAGGAAAATATCTCAACATGATAAAGGCCATATATGATAAACCATCAGCCAACATCATATTAAATGGCATAAAACTGAGGACTTTCCACCTTAAATCAGGAACAAGACAGGGTTGTCCACTCTCTCCACTCTTATTTAACGTGGTGCTAGAAGTTCTGGCCAGAGCAATCAGACAAGACAAAGAAATAAAAGGCATCCATATCAGAAAAGAAGAAGTAAAGGTATCACTTTTTGCTGATGATATGATCCTATACATAGAAAACTCGAAGGACTCCACAAAAAGATTACTAGAAACAATAAACCAATACAGTAAGGTCGCAGGATACAAAATTAACATACAAAAGTCCATAGCCTTTCTATATGCCAACATTGAAATATTAGAAAACAAACTCAAAAAAATAATCCCCTTCACGATTGCAACAAAAAAAATAAAATATCTAGGAATAAACATAACAAAGAATGTAAAGGACCGATATAACGAAAACTACAAGGCATTGTTAAGAGAAACAGAAAAAGACACAATGAAATGGGAAAATATTCCTTGTTCTTAGATAGGAAGAATAAATATAATTAAAATGGCCATATTACCCAAAGCAATATATAAAATTAATGCAATTCCCATCAAAATTCCAATGACATTTTAAAGAAATGGAACAAAAAATCATCAGATTTATATGGAACTATAAAAAATCCCAAATAGCCAAAGCAATCCTAAGGAAAAAGAATGAAGCTGGGGGCATTACAATACCTGACTTTAAACTATATTATAAAGCCATGATAATCAAAACAGCATGGTATTGGCAGAAAAATAGACACTCAGACCAATGGAACAGAATAGAAAGCCCAGAAATAAAACCACATATATATGGTCAAATAATCTTTGATAAAGAGGCCAACAACACACAATGGAGAAAAGAAAGCCTCTTCAACAAATGGTGTTAGGAAAACTGGAAAGCCACATGTAAAAGAATGAAACTCCACTACAGCCTGTCCCCGTGTACTAAAATTAATTCAAAATGGATCAAAGACCTAAATATAAGACCTGAAACAATAAAGTACATAAAAGAAGACATAGGTACTAAACTCATGGACCTGGGTTTTAAAGAACATTTTATGAACTTGACTCCAATGGCAAGAGAAGTGAAGGCAAAGATAAATGAATGGGACTACATCACAATAAAAAGTTTTTGCTCAGCAAGAGAAACTGATATCAAAATAAACAGACAGCCAACTAAATGGGAAATGTTATTTTCAAACAACAGCTCAGATAAGGGCCTAATATCCAAAATTTACAAAGAACTCATAAAACTCAACAACAAACAAACAATCCAATAAAAAAAATGGGAAGAGGACATGAACAGACACTTCTCCCAGGAAGAAATACAAATGGCCAACAGATATATGAAAAGATGCTCAGCTTCATTAGTTATTAGAGAAATGCAAATCAAAACTACAATGAGATACCACCTCACACCTGTTAGATTAGCTATTATCAACAAGACAGGTAATAGCAAATGTTGGAGAGGCTGCGGAGAAAAGGGAACTCTCATCCACTTTTGGTGGGACTGTAAAGTAGTACAACCATTATGGAAGAAAGTATGGTGGTTCCTCAAAAAACTGAAAATAGAACTACCTTATGGCCCAGCAATCCCTCTACTGGGTATATACCCCAAAACCTCAGAAACATTGATACGTAAAGACACATGTAGCCCCATGTTCATTGCAGCACTGTTCACAGTGGCCAAGACATGGAAACAACCAAAAAGCCCTTCAATAGAAGACTGGATAAAGAATATGTGGCACATATACACTATGGAATACCACTCAGCCATAAGAAATGATGACATTAGATCATTTACAGCAAAACGGTGGGATCTTGATAACATTATAGGGAGTGAAATAAATAAATCAGAAAAAAACAAGAACTACATGATTCCATACATTGGTGGAACATAAAAACGAGACTAAGAGACATGGACAAAAGTGTGGTGGTTACCAGGGTGGGGGGAGGGAGGACGCAGGAGGGAAGGAGGGAGAGAGTTAGGGGGAGGGGGAGGGGGAGGGGCACAGAGAAATCTAGGTAGAGGGTGACGGAGGACAATCTGACTCTGGGTGAGGGGTATGCAACATAATTTAATGACAAGATAACCTAGACATGTTTTCTTTGAATATATGTACCCTGATTTATTAATGTCATCCCATTAACATTAATAAAAATTTATTTAAAAATATATATATATATTTTTAACTATAAGTAGAATGAAAAGGAGAGGACAATAAGAACAAAATTTCAGAAGCTAGGAGATGAATGAGTCATAATTAACCCAGCAGAGCTGATGAGGCTGAATCCTAGGTCCCTTCTAGAACTCTTAACTGCACTGTTTTAAACTAATATTTACCAGGGGAAAAACCTAATTATTTATTATAGTTTCATTATATTAAAATATTCCTGTCTTTAAAATTTAACGTTACCTATGAAAATATATAACAATTCATTGCTTCAGACAGTATATGACAATAACCCTGGAGACAAGGATTCTAATGTGCTTTTAAACTTTTTAAACTGCAGAGATAAAGAAAAAAAATAATGGTTAGAATTGGGCAGAAAAAACAACAAACAGAACAAATGCAAATGAAAGGTTACAAAGGCTTTGGGATGGTAATAAGCCATTAAATCAATTAATCACTGAGTTGAAGGTCCTCAAACAGCAATGAGGCTCACCAAGTAAGAATTTTTATAATTAAATTTCTAGTTTCCAGTACCAACAACAACTACACACCAAGGGTTCTAAACCCAAAGAGGAAACAGGGAGGAAACGTGTAGGCTTTTGGAAGTGATTCTCACATATCACATACTACTTGCCTTGCCCTGTCAAGAAGTGCTAGTCTACAGAATATAGGCTCTCTTCCCCAAATATAAAGTCCAAGAACATGCTCTAATGAACTCCTGATAGGATTGTAACTTGGTGCAACTAATCTAGATAACAATTTAGTAATACCTAGTTAAGGTTACGGTGTGCATATCTTATCACCTACAAGTTCCACTCCTACAAAAATACCCTTTAAAAACTCTTTTAAATGTTACACAAAGAAGTATGTACAAAAGTGTTCACAGGAACACTGTTTGTAATACCAAAACATGGAAAACACTGAAATTAATATGATAAGAGATAACCAGGGTCATGGTACCGTCACACAATGGACAGCAGTGACAATGAGTGCTGCATGCGTCAACATGAATAATTCTCATAAACAACTCTGAGCTAAACAGAGCTGCCAAGTACTATACACAGCATAATGCCATTCCTATGAAGTGTAACACCATACAAAACAATACTATAAGTTTCTAAGAGAGACATACATACATAGTAAGAGTTTGTTTATTTGTTTGTTTGTTTGTTTGTTTAGGAGATGATAAACAGCCAACTTAAATAGTGAAGTTACTGGCCCTGGCTGGTTGGCTCAGCGGTAGAGCATCGGCCTAGCGTGCGGAGGACCCGGGTTCGATTCCCGGCCAGGGCACACAGGAGAAGCGCCCATTTGCTTCTCCACCCCTCCGCCGCGCCTTCCTCTCTGTCTCTCTCTTCCCCTCCCGCAGCCAAGGCTCCATTGGAGCAAAGATGGCCCGGGCGCTGGGGATGGCTCTGTGGCCTCTGCCTCAGGCGCTAGAGTGGCTCTGGTCGCAACATGGCGACGCCCAGGATGGGCAGAGCATCGCCCCCTGGTGGGCAGAGCATCGCCCCTGGTGGGCGTGCCGGGTGGATCCCGGTCGGGCGCATGCGGGAGTCTGTCTGACTGTCTCTCCCTGTTTCCAGCTTCAGAAAAATGCAAAAAAAAAAATAAATAAAGAAAAAAAAAATAGTGAAGTTACTAGTGAGGCTGACAAGAAAGAAATAAAATCAAAGAACAGACTGCAAGAGGCTAATATATTTAATTTCTTATCCTTGGTACTGTGCATATGGGAGTCTAGTACATTAAATTTTATATCATTTTGTGTACTTTTGTCTTAAATATTTTACAATAAAAATTTAAATCTCAAATAAATAGGTCTGTGATTTTCTAGCTTCGTACCACTAAATGCTGAAAGTCTGAAAGCAAATAAAACAAGAGTGATTTCATCATCATGTACCTCATGTCAACATATGCACAGAGCTGGTGAATAATAGCTTTGTGCCATGATGGCAATACAATAATGCATTCCCTCCTAAGTCCAACCCCATCAGCAATTCACTGTCATTGCTCAGCTTATGCTCCATCATCTCTCAGCTCTAACTAGTCTCACCTAAGTCTCTGCCCACCTCCTATCTGGATGGACTCCACATTCCCTCTATTGCCTGTTTGAAAAAAGTCACTTCAAAATAAGGCATGAATAGAACTAGCCAATTAGACCAAAATTATTGTAAACGTTCCAGGTGTTGGCATCAGTGATAGGTCTATAGCTATTTATCACATTGTTAGTACATAAGCAAATAAACTATTAAATGACCAATGATGCAATATGTCAAGAAGCAAAGACTATGATTCGTCTTAAGGTCTGGTAACAAAATGATAATGATGATGACAACCTAGCTCTCCAGGATAATCTCCCTGCCCTCATGGATCTTACATGCTAGTGGATGGAAAAAGACAATTAACAAATACATAAAATAAACAAAATGTTAGACTATCAAGCTTCTATGTTTCCTGACCAATTACCCTCTCTAGAATATAAGCTCCAAGAGGGCAAGAATGTTTTCAGTGCTGTATCCCCAGCACCAAGAACACTACCTAATACACAGTAATCAATCAATAAATATTTGCTAAGTAAATGAATAATATATAGTAAAATAAGTGTTCAAAAAATGCTAACTGCTATTGCCATTATCATTATATCTATAGAATAGCCTTCCTTACTGCATATACAATGATAATGAATGGAAAATGAATTTTGGTAAGGCAAAATATCTTGCCTTCAACAATGCTGGAATCCAAGTGAAAACTGAAGTATACAGTCTTGGACCTCTACCAAGTGATTCTAAAGACTCAAACTATTCAGTTTTTTATGCTATATTAAATGACACCAGTGTCACTAAACCACACATCTCAGCAAAGCTTACAAAGTTCAATTAAAAAAAGCAACTTGTTATAATTTAAAAGAAGAAACTCAGACCAACTGAGATTAAACAATTTACCTAAAATCAAGACTGGCTTGGCCCTGGCCGGTTTGCTCAGTGGTGGAGCATCGGCCTGGCGTGCGGAGGTCCCGGGTTCAATTCCGGGCCAGGGCACACGGGAGAAGCGCCCATCTGCTTCTCCACCCCTCCCCCTCTCCTTCCTCTCTGTCTCTCTCTTCCCCTCCCGCAGCCGAGGCTCCATTGGAGCAAAGATGGCCCGGGCGCTGGGGATGGCTCCTTGGCCTCTACCCCAGGCACTAGAGTGGCTCTGGTTGCAACAGAGCGATGCCCGGGAGGGGCAGAGTGTTGCCCCCTGGTGGGCGTGCCGGGTGGATCCCGGTCAGGCGCATGCGGGAGTCTGTCTGACTGTCTCTCCCCGTTTCCAGCTTCGGAAAATAAAAAAAAATAAAAAAATAAAAATAAAAAGACTGGCTTAAAATTCTTTGACTCAATATCATTTTGGACTTGGAAAATCATTTTAGACCCAGGACTACCATCTTCCATAATTATGATACTCAGTTTATACTATTACTGTATTTCTTTTCATCTGCTATTCAACTTTGCCACAAATGTAGTTAAACAGCAATATACCAAACTGTTGACCAAACTCTAAATATCAAGGCAAGATTTCTGTATCACCAACAGACACAAGGCAACAGAAGTTAGAACTGTATAAGTGAAACAAAGAATGCCTTATTTTGCTTGTCCCAAAACATATCAGAAAATACTATAAAATAACAGAAGTAAAGCAATCTGCCAAGACCAATGGAAGGTGAAAGACAAGAAGAATCAGATTTTTAATAGTGCAACTATTGCATTTTTCCTGTGGGTTATTAATTTTCAGAGATTTAAAAACTAACAATTATTTTAGTCAATATTTTGATGTACTTAGGAATGCTACTAAGTGAGGTAAGGAATTAAAAATGCAAGCAGCTCAGTAACTCAGTTGGACATCAGATCAAAGGCATTCCAGTTTACTAGAACTATGTGGCAAACACTAGACAACAGTTTTCAAACAAATATGCTGTCCCAGCAATCTGAGTGAAGCACTAATTTCAAACAAAGTATGTCCTGGACTATTCATTTTATTAAGTTTACACTGGTTTCAACTGCATCACCAACCTTTCTTAAGTTGCAGTGTTGTCTTTGCTCCATAACCTTTGTGTTTGGTCTTGTTTTTGAAGAACTGTCAAACTTCTTGCCAAACCCAGTGTGTTTAGTTCACTTTGATATCTTTGCAGCACCTGGCAATATCAAACCTTTTCTTCAAACTCTTTCCTCCTTGAGCTTCCCTGACTCGGGCAGTTCTGTTTTCTCACACTAGAATTCCATATCTCTTTAAATTCTCTTTTCCTTCCACCTGCTAACTATCCCTTGATGAATAGACTGCACTCCATGGTTTTAACCAACTCCACAGAGTTGATTCTCAAATCTCGAGTTTCAGTCCCTGTTTCTACTATCCGTTCCAGCCTACAATTAACACAGGTACTGACCTCAAATTGTCTCCTCAATGTAAATATGCCACAAACTGATTCACCCTCTTCAAAACCATTCCCCTCCTCCAATCAAACCAACTCCTTTTCTCAATTTCTCTATGTTTATCAGTGGTACCACAGCTCCTTCAGGTACTAAGACTCAGATATTCAGAGTCACCTTTGACTCTGTGTCTCTTCCAGTCCATTAATGTGCTGAAAATTTTACTTATAAAGGCAAAATTAGGACATGATCTACAAAAGTAAGAAAAAAGAGCCTGATCGGGCAGTGGCGCAGTGGATAGAAGGTTGGACTGGGATGCGGAGTACCCAGGTTCGAAACCCCGAGGTTGCCGGCCTGAACACAGGCTCATCTGGTTTGAGCAAGGCTCACTAGCTTGAGCCCAAGGTCGCTGGCTTGAGCAAGGGGTCACTCACTCTGCTGTAGCCCCCCAGTCAAGGTACATATGAGAAAGCAATCAATAAACTAAGGTGCCGCAACAAAGAATTGATGCTTCTCATCTCTCTCCCTTCCTGGTAATCTACAGTAGACTTTTTAAAATTGTGGTAAAATATATATAACATGACATTTATTCTCTGAACCATTTTTAAGTATACAATTCAGTAGCATTAAATACATAAAATAGATTTGGACATCCAGAAAATTTGGGTTTCTTAAGACAATTCAGTGAAAGATGTCATCTGGTCCTTAAACAAAAACAAAACATTATTAATAGTACGTAAAAGGCCACGCTGCCTCTGTGGGTCGGACGGAGTAAATGGAGTAAATGCCGGGTTCTTGCTACGGGTAGCCAAGGGCCCCTGGTGGGGCCGATCAGGGGAGGCAGTGGCGCCTGCGACAGCCAGAAAATTCTGAGTAACAGGCTTGCGCTTAGCTGGGGAGGAAGAATCCAGCGGCCCTGAGCAGCCCGGGGACGTGGTGAACGTGGTGTTCACAGACCGATCAGGCCAATGGATTCCGATGAGAGGCAGAGTCAGGAACAGTGTTCTCCACCTGGCCCAGCACCATGGGGTGGACCTAGAAGGGGCCTGTGAAACTTCCCTGGCATGCTCTACCTGCCACGTGTATGTGAGCAAGGACCACCTGGAACTTCTGCCTTCTCCTGATGAGAGGGAGGATGACATGCTGGACAAGGCTCCGCTCCTCCAGGAGAACTCCCAGCTGGGCTGCCAGATCATGCTGACACCGGAGCTGGAAGGGGCTGAATTCACCCTGCCCAAGATCACTAGGAACTTCTACATGGACGGCCATGTCCCCAAGCCGCATTGACATGGGCAGCTGGACCATTTCAGACACCTATGGCCCCAGGGCCAGGACTAGAGGAATAGCCAACTTTCCAGCCTATCCCAAGCACGGACAGGCCCAAGAGGGATGTCATAAGTGCTAAGAAGGTCAAATGCTTAAGAGAGATTCCTCTGAGAAATTGGGTATGGATAGGTTTGGAATCTAATTAGAGTGACCACCTTACGGGGAAAAATAAAAAGGACAAAAGGAATGTTCTTATAAAATATTTAAGTAACAACTTAATAAAGCCATTCTGTCCTTAAAAGAAAATAGTACATAAATAAAAGGCATTATAAAAGTACAGCATAGGAAATATAGTAAAAAAAGAAAAATTGTACTAATTATGTCCACTGCCAGTTGGGTAATTGAAATATCAAGGAGATCACTCTGTATTATATAACTGTCTAACCACTATGCTGTACACCTGAAACTAATATAAAATAATACTAAATGTCAATTGTAACTGAAAAGTAACTTTTTCTAAAAAGGCAATGTAAGTATTATTTACTTTCTTATAGGTTGACTGAGACTTTCTCATGTTTGGGTTTCTTCACTTCTTGCTAAGTGCAGCCACATGCTTAGGGTTGCAGAACCCTTAATTTAGCATTTGCTACCTGTAATCAGTGTTAGAAATGCTGGCCAACAGCCCAGCCGTGAGATCACAAACTGAGTACACCTCTAAAACCAGACTTGCCCAGCAGCACCACCCTTTAGAAAAAGAACAGTCTGATCTCTACAAACACTCCTAGATGCACCCCTCTGATTGAGTACAAGGCTCCAAAGGCATAATCTTACCAAACTGTTCCTTGAAAAACAAGCAGTACAGAACTACACAACTAGAGAACTTCTCAGCCCCAAACATTTCAAAACAGCAAACATAAGACCTTACCTAAAAACCACACCCAGGCCCTGGCCGGTTGGCTCAGCGGTAGAGCGTCGGCCTGGCATGCGGGGGACCCGGGTTCAATTCCCGGCCAGGGCACACAGGAGAAGCGCCCATTTGCTTCTCCACCCCCCCCTTCCTCTCTGTCTCTCTCTTCCCCTCCCGCAGCCAAGCCTCCATTGGAGCAAAGATGGCCCGGGCGCTGGGGATGGCTCCTTGGCCTCTGCCCCAGGCACTAGAGTGGCTCTGGTCGCAGCAGAGCGACACCCCGGAGGGGCAGAGCACCCCCCCCTGGTGGGCGTGCCGGGTGAATCCCGGTTGGGCGCATGCGGGAGTCTGTCTGACTGTCTCTTCCCGTTTCCAGCTTCAGAAAAATACAAAAAAATAAATAAATAAAACATTTGAAAAAAATAAATAAATAAAAATAAATAAATAAAAACCACACCCAAACCCTCAACAACTGAAAGGCACTCAGACATACTCATTCCAGAATGCAACACTTTTTAGTTCTCCTGATATAAATCGAAGATATTGTCTATTTCATTTTATAAAGACAGAAAAAGAAACAAGAGTTTAAATTCCTTGTCTGAAGTCACTTGGAAATAACAGTGACAACTTAGGAAAGGATCAGTTCAGAAGGATAAGGTCCTTTTTTTTTTACCCAATTAATGCACACACTGTTTTTAAGGGTTAAGGGGAGGAGAGAAGAGGGGAGAAAGAACAGTTCTTGGCAGTAAATCACCATCAAAGACCCAAATTTTCACATGTATTTGGAAGTGCTCTGTGCTTAGGCTCCAAGACATGAATATCTCAGGAAGCTAAAGGCACAGAAGGCACCAAAGTCATGAGCTGAGGAGAAAAGTACCCTCATCAAGTCTGAAGCAGGGCTGCCTAGGAGGAGCTACAGCATTACCACAGTCCAGGGGAGCCTGCATTAGGACTGAAGTGATAAGATGATGCCCACTCAGTGCCACACCAGATGCCTGGCACGTCCTCTGCCTATTTGCCAACAAGCCTGTTGCAATCTTTTTACAGTTACTCGTGGGTTTTACATATAGTCAAGAACTATCATTTGCTATGACCTTACTAAGTGCGAGACTCAGAGTCACAACTCCAAGGAAGCTGCAGCTTCGAGGTGTGAAGTAACTCCAGAGTTCTCAGATAGATGTCACACAGCCAGGGTCCAGAACAGGTTTGTCCAGCCATGAAGTCACACCTTTTTCACTCTTCCACTGAAAGTACAGTTTCAAATGTTCCATTTCAGCTCATAAAGAGAAAGATCTTATTCATAACACTGGAGAACAATTTTTTTTTCATTTTTCTGTTGTATGAGGTTATAAAACTGTTTCTATATACTTCTGCATTGCTGTTCCAAATCTGAAATCCGTTTTTTTGGTGCATGCTCTAGTTTTTATGCAATTTTAATTTCTTTTTGTTACAGTTAATGACATGCGTTCGTTTTTAAATTGGAGTTAAAGGGCAACGACTCTTGGATTGAACATAACCACAAGGCAATTAATGTTTTACAAACATCACTTTTACATAATTGTAGTTGTTTTTAAATGTAAAAAATTATTCTCTGATAAAAACACCCTCCTATTTTGTTTTAAGATTGAATCATGGCTTCTTTGAGTAGGTGTAAATGTAAGAATAGTCCTGACACCTTCTGTTATATATGTGGCTGTTACACACTTCAATGTCAAAGGCGCAATATTTCATCATTTGTGACATGTGCATATATTGCCTATTTTCAAGTTCTCCTTGGCAATCAAGACAAGAATTGGGCTTCTCATATTGTGTGTCATAATTGTGAGAAAATGCTTCGTGACTGGACAAAAGGAAAACGCAAAGGAATTCCTTTTAGTATTCCCATGGTTTGGAGTGAACCTAAGGACCACAGCAGTGACTGTTGTTTCTGCCTGATCCACATAAAGGGCATCGGCAAGAAAAAATGGCATATGATCGCATATCCTAATATTCCTTCAGCAATACGACCTATCCCACACTGCTGGTTCCAGTTTTCAATGGTTTTATTTCTTTTAAGGATGAAGAAAGTGAACATAATGATCAAGTATATTTTGATAAGATGCATGAGGAAATGGTTGTAGAAACTGAAGGGTCTTCTTCTGATGCCAAGCATTCATGATGAACCCCTCAGCAGTTTAGCCAACCCGAATTGAATGACTTAGTAAGAATGACATAAAAATTGTCCTCGACTTTCTGAAATATGAGGAGCATAACTGGATCATTTGTGTGGATGTTAAAATGGTAAATTTCCTGCTAGGACAACAGAGAGGTTTCACGTAATATCCTTGCTTTCTGTGTTTGTGGGACAGCCGAACTTGGGAGAAACACTGGACACAGAAGGAGTGGCTGAAACGTGAAGCTCTGGAAGTAGGGATGCAAATATTGTGAATGAACCTGTAGTTAATTGAGACAGGATCATTTTTCCCCCACTTCACATCAAATTTGGCTTAATGAAGCAGCAGTTTGTTCAGGCTTTGAATAGAGAAAGTGAATGCTTTCAACATATTATTTCTGCTTTTCCTGCCTTGTCTTTCGAGAAGATAAAAGCAGGTGTATTCGATGGACCTCAAATTCAAACCCTCATACGTGATGAAGAATTTGCCAGGAAGGTGAATAAGGAGGAGAAAGCAGCATGGCAGTCTCTTGTGGCAGTTACAAAGAACTTCCTTGGCAACAAAAAAGCAGAAAACTATGAACTTCTGGCTCAAAGGATACTGTTGGCTTTCTGTGACATTGGATGTAACATGGGTGTTAAGATTCACTTCCTGAATAGTCCCCTTGATAAGTTTCCCGAAAATCTTGGAGCTGCTAGTGATGAGCAGACTACAGCTAAAGCATCAAATGAGATTGTCCTCAACAAGTACACAAACGTAAGAGCTACAAACGCAAATTTTTACCTGAGTAGAATTTAAATAAGTTTTGCGTAAATTTTATGATTAAAATAAGTATTTTAATATGTTCTAGTTCAGAATTGTAGACAAATTTTGATGCAATCATATCTTTTAGTGTATTAGTGTATTTGCTGCATTATATAAATTATTATATTTTCAAAAAGATGATGCCCAAGAAGACATTCTATTTCATTGTTAAACTAAATGTTGAAAATTTTACAATAAGATGAAAACCTAAAATCTTGAATTGAAAAAAAAACTGTAGCCTACAGAGAAAAACTAATGTCAGATTTAAGATCAGCACACTCGAATTAGGTATGAACAAGTGTTTTTGTGGATGCAACAAAACTTTTGTTCCCCAGTGTAATATATTAAAAACAGGAGTTGGCAAACTTTCCTGTAAAAGGTCAATGAATATTTTAGGCTTTGCAAGCCATTTAAGGTTTCTGTCAAATATTCATTTTTGTCTTCTCTTACACCCCTTTAAAAACATAGAAACCATTCTTAGCTCATGAAGCTATACAAAAACTGGCCCTGGACCAGCATGCCGATCCCTGTGATAGCACACACAATCCAAACAAGGCTCAGTGATTCCAAGCAGGAGATTCCATGCATCACTGACGCAATGTCTTGATTTACCAAGGCATTTCTTATTTCAGGAAAAGGAGAAAGGAGGGAGCAGGAGGATCAGTACTCAATCTAGTCACATCATCTACATTCCATTATTAAGTAAAGTAGAAGGAATAGCAGCCCCCCTACTAGACCACTTCATTAGAGTAGTTTTAGATGCTATCCAGCATTTATTTCATTTATTTCCTCATTGTATTTCCACGTCTTTGTATATTCCAATTTAGGTGTTATTCTGTTACTGAAAATCAATACTTTCTGCAGGCTAGTTAAAACTGACTGCTTCAGAGGACCACAACATAACGAACCTAGGGAGATGTGAGCTGACCATGAGCTCTTCCAATATGATCAAAGGCCTCTGAGGCTCTGTTGTTTGAAATTATAGAAAATATTTTCCATTCCCTTTATGACACTTGTAAAACAGGCTTTACAACACTCCTTGCAACTTGCAATAACCATCAAATCAGCCTAACAGATGTTGCCAGCTGGACCCAAGTTCACCAACACTAGAGCACAGAATAAGATGCATTTTAAATGACATTCAGATTTTGCTCCACAAGGCAAAATAATCTACAGTTTATGACCTCCTTAATTTTCTCTTTAGATACTGAACTTGCATCCAGGATTTGCTCTCAGGTCATCCAGAAGCATACACTAGCCAATGTGCCCTATCACTGGTCAGCTGGCTGACCTCAGGTCCAAGTGTCTCTGCTTAAAATATTTTCAACTGTGCTGACTCATGCCCAGCTACATGGTAGCTACAGAGTAGAAATAGAAGATGGCCACTAGGGACCAATTTAATAGTAACAAATGTTATTTTCACTGCTAAACTAAACAAGTTGAAAACAAGAAGACTCCAGATTCTGAAGGCTGGTACCTTATTTCAAAAGGCTGCATGTAGAACGATACAGACCATCGTGCAGGTAAACATAATCAGGAGCATAGGGACAGCTAGCAAATTGGGACAGGAGTGAGACCATAAAAGCAGTTCCCTCCTTGGATTTTGCTCCTTTTGTCCAATTATATAATCCCCGCTTGTGAAACCCAAGACAGCCAGGAAAAAGAGCTGGCCCAAGACCTACTAACACAGATTAAACAAAGACTGGAAAATTGATCAACTGCAAAAGCCAATTACAGGATGCAGTCAAGCAAGGAAAGTGCTTCCTTATGTCCAAATGGCATGGCAACCTCAGTAATGATGAAGACACCAAGCAGAGAAAGGAAAGGAATTAGATCTTCTTCCTAAGTGCCTGGAAGTATGCTGGGTATTATATATATTATATAACCATCATTATTATTTATATATATGTAGTTACATATAGTTATATGTGTGTGTGTATATATATAGTTATATATATGTATATATAACTATCATTAATTTGTAAGATAGGAAATAGCACTCCCATTCTACTGAAGAACGGCAGCTTAGAGAGAAATTTACCCAGGATCACACAAATAAGAAGTGCCAGGCATTTGAATGGGGGGGGGGGGTTCTGTCCTTTCATTCTATCAGGCTCCCACCCCCCCATAAAAAAAAAACCACTAAAACAGAACATGGAGTAGACAACATTAAGGAGTTCAGCGGGCAGGGGGTATTGGAAGAGGGCTCCATGCTCAAGCCAGGACTCTACTGTCCCATTAGAGAGATGGCAAGGGCATTCAAGAATGCAAGTGCTACAGTCATAATTGACATTGTAACTGGCACCAATGATCTTTCCAAAGTCAGCTCCAAAGGTTCAGCACATTTACCATGAAGCTAGAAACCAAGGCACCAAGTAGGGAGAAGGAAGAACCGTAGATGGCTCCATGGGAGTCCAGAGGGTCACTTGTCTGGAAAGGTAACCAGGACCCTCCTTAGAAGCTGACGCTGTTTAAATTCTGTCTGTAGTGGCTTCAGATTTGTCCAGAAACTAAAGGTGAGCTTTCCGGTGAGAACTCTATGTGGGGAAGAGGAAGGAGTACGGCAGAAGATATGAGGCAGGACTGCCAGTGTTTGGTTTCAGGGCTACAGCAAATACAACTTCCCTTTGCATTTGTTCATGTCGAAGACCTTCACAGAAGGCCGAATCCCCACAATCAAAGGAACAGAAGGAATCAGGATAAGCAAACTCAAGAAAAAAATAGTATTTTGTCATAATTAGATCAGAATTTTCTATTTCCAAACAACAGACTTGTGCTGGCAGAGCCAGGCCTCAGGAGCAGATCTGGGAGAACACCATGTCAGGCATGCCAACACTGACAGCTGGCATCTGCCCCTAGCCTTTGCTGCCAGCACTCTCACCCTCCTGTAAGCCACTGCCACCACTTCTTAGCCCAAGTAATCTGAGCAAACATATGAAGCCAGTTCCAGATTGTAGGAGATGAAAAGGAAGGAAGCTGGCAGAAGGCACAGTGAGCAGGACAGCAGGAGAACCAGGAAGGCAAATGCTCCCACTGGCCCCCTTCGTCCTCTCTCCAGAAAGAGGAGGCTGCTCTACAAATATAGGAGAGAAGGCAACAGGATTTCAAAAGTCCAGCCCTGATTCACTCCAGGTGTCCCCAAACGGCAGCCCCCTGAGGCCATTTATCCGGCCCCGCCACACTTCCAGAAGGGGCACCTCTTTCATTGGTGGTCAGTGAGAGGAGCACTGTATGTGGCGGCCCTCCAACGGTCTGAGGGACACTGGCCCCTGCGTAAAAAGTTTGGGGACCCCTGCCTAGGCTATGATTGAAGACAGACCCAGGTAAGACTAGATGATTAATCAGGCCTTTTCTCTGCTCTGTGTACAAGCTACTGCCTCAAGGCAGGTAATTATATCCTGGGTGTCCTCTGGTACCTGAAGGTGACAATCAGGTTGAACAGAGTTGCAGGTCTGGTCTTGCTGGGCTGACTGCCTCTCCCTCCCAGTCAAGTGGTCAAGTGATGCCTCTGCTCCTGGCCTGGTAGTGGGCCAGCAGTGGTCAAGAAGTAGGGATGGAAAGCGAGTCCAAAACTCCTGGCCAGGTCTTCTCAGGCAGCCACTAAGCTGACTACCCCCCACATCTCTCTAGAAGCCTCACATCCTTCCACTCTCCTCCCACAAGGAAGAGAATCCCTGTGAAGGGACGTCAGAACCACACTCCCTTCTAGCCTAAGCCCAAAGGGCAAACAGAGTTAAATAAGTAGGACATTTTTGGAAAAACTAAACTACTCCAATATGGTATTATTGCTAGATTCAACCTAGATAACTCAGCTTTCTCAGTTAGAAAACAGGTGGTTTAAAAAAGATCATTTGCTAAAGATACAAAAGATTAATTGGAAGTGATTTTTCAATCAAGAGATAAAAGAAATCTGAAGGAGTTACTAGTCAGGCAAACAGTAGTCAATCTTCTTCATAAAGCTCCCCTAGAAAAGAGATCACAGTTAATATCACTAACAGTCTTTATGAACAAGGAATGATTCTTTGGGCATAAATCTCTAAAAGTCTCTTAATTTTAAACCAAATATCTATTTTACCTCATTTTCAGTAGAAACAATAGTTCCATCCACAAGAAAAGTACTCACCCAAAAATTTCTTTCACCTATTAATCTCCAAATTAGCCTGATCAGGCAGTGGTGCAGTGGGCAAAGCATCAGACTTGGACGCGGAAGACTCAGGTTTGAAACCTTGAGGTTGCCGGCTTGAGGGCTCATCTGGCTTGAGGGCAGGCTCACCAGCTTGAGCATGGGGTTCCGGGCTTGAGCATGGGATCATAGACATGACTCCATGGTCACTGGCTTGAGCCCAAAGGTCGCTGGCTTGAAGCCCAAGGTTGCTGGCTTGGGCCTAAAGTCACTGGCTTAAGCAAGGGGTCACTCGCTTTGCTGTAGCTCCTCAGTCAAGACACATATGAGAAAGCAATCAATGAACAACTAAGGTGCTACAACCAAGAATTGATGCTTCTCATCTCTCTCCCTTCCTGTCTGTCTGTCCCTATCTGTTCCTCTCTCTGACTCTCTCTCTGTCCCTGTCCAAAAAAAAAAATCTCCAAATTAAATGCAATCTCATTTCACAAATGCTTTGTCTAGTCTTTCACTATTGTCCTTTTGCTTTATGTATTTATTTCTGAACCCTCTCCAAGGATCTCGGGACTGATCATTTAATTATTGGACAACGCAGCTGGTGACAACTTTCACCAAGTTAAAATGGCTTTTATCCCAAGTGTGTTTTCCACATGACACCAGTCAATGTTTTGTTTTTGTCTACTTTCCAACTAGCAGTCCCACATAAAAGAGAAGGAGTTGATGCTGGAAACTCAACAAATGCCTACGCTAATTTATAAAGTGAATGGAAAATAATCCGCTTGAATTTTAAATCAAAATGCAGCAAGGTAGAAAATGGTGCATGGTTACACAACATAAACTATCAAAATTTAAAAAAGCTATTAATGTATTGCAATGACATTGCTAATTAGCTACTTGTCAACATTATAGTTTGCATAATTATTTGACTGTTGTAGGAGGAACTAATCTCTTGAAGACAGGTTCCAACTTACTTATGCTACAAAGTTAAATAAAAATGTTCATCCTAGCTGGACTTTCCTAAAATCATCACCAAATGTTCTAATCCCAAATTTGAAATCATGGCAAGCTGCTTTCCTTTAGATGAGCCTAGTCAAACACCTTAGACCAGTGGCTCCAGCCTTCGTCACACGTTGGATTTACCTGAGGAACTTTAAAAACTACCACTGTATGGACCCCACCCTCACAGATTCTAATGTAACTAGTCTGTGGTGAGGCCTGGGATTTGGAATTCTTTAAAGTTTCCAGGTAATTCTAATACATAGCCAAACTAGAGAATCACCACTGCCTTAGACACTATTAAATATATCAATTAAAAATATGCACTGCAACTATCATGTGCTAAAAATATTGAGTTCCTGAGGAAAAAAAGAAGAAATGTTGGACAGACTCTGCCCTCACAGCCCTCAGTCTAAGAGAGAGAAAGATATGTAACAACAGTTACTACACAGTATGCCAAGTGCTGTGACCAAGGTTCAAAAAGCAGCAAAGGGAGACCAGTGGAAGAGCATCTAACTCCACCCTGCAGACAGGCAGAGGTCAAGCTAAGTCTTTAAAGCTAAGTAAGAATGTGCCAGGGCCTGACCAGTGGTGGCACAGTCAGGCAGAGACAGAGAGTCAGAGAGAGGGACAGATAGAGACAGACAGACAGAAAGGGAGAGAGATGAGAAACATCAGTTTTTCGTTGCAGCACCTTAGTTGTTTATTGATTGCTTTCTCATATGTGCCTTGACCGCAGGCCTTCAGCAGACTGATTAACCCTTGCTCAAGCCAGAGACCTTTGGGCCAAGCTGGTGAGCTTTGCTCAAACCAGATGAGCCTGCGCTCAAGCTGACAACCTTCGGTCTTGAACTTCAGTCCTCCGCATCCCAGTTTGACCCTCTATTTACTGCGCCACCGCCTGGTCAGGCTGATCTTTCATATTTTCAAGGGATGCCAAGAATCTGGTCCTTGTGTGAAACTCACAGGTTTTTAAATGCTGAACAGGACAAACAAACAAGTGTGCTGGCAGGTACAGCCTAGGGACTGTAGTTATGAACTATGCCTTTTTATTTTTACTACATTATGAGAAATTGTTGAACAATTAGAGGGGAGAGGGCACTAATGTCCAATTTAGATTTAAGTACATTTTAAAGTTGGAGTGCATTGTTGCAGACAACAATCTGACAAATCCAAGGACAAAGCTTCTGCCACAATAAAACTAGTCAAGGTACCACTGTTCTGAAATTAGGCCACTACTTTTACATTTCCCACATTCAATATAGGACTTTCTTACTTGTAACTATAAGAAGAAAAAACTTTTGACAAATATTAAGATGCAGGTGAAGACCATACTTTACAGGGACATTTGGATTACATATGCCACTGGATTATAGTGGTGGCAATAAAAAGTCACAGATGATCTGCCAAACTGGGCTAGATAGAGCTCTCAGCCCTGGGCAGTGATTGTCTGGAGGCTAGGATCACAGACAGCTGCCAAGCAGGGCAGCCTGACAGGAGGGGGTGGAAAACCCAGATGCCAGGAGGTTACCCAGTCCCCAGAGAGGACTTAGCTTTTTCCATTGGGGTCCCCCCTTCAATGTCTTCCCCAAGGCTAATTTTCCAAATGTAAAGGAGAAGGCAGATTCCTCACACATGATGATCAGTTATCAAATACTGTAAAAGCCAAAATTCACAAAAGCAAATGTGAATTATCTGCACCCTCTCCAAGATGTGTCTATTCAGTCACAAGAAAATCCCCACGCATGGCAAACAGAGCACTTAGATTCTCAAAAATATCTATAAGAAGGCATTTGGCTTAAATGTGGCAAAAGTCTATTTCACAACCATAGTTGTCTATAAACAAAATAATAAAATGAAAACATCTGCATGACCTCATAGATTTGAATAGGAAAAAAATATATATCCTAAATTTAAAAATAAGTAATGCTAAGGAACACACCATAGATCCATGGCTATAACTGATCCTCAACTCAAATAAATCAACAGAAGTACTGTCCAAAGAAAAATAGACTGTTTATTTGGTAAAGAGCTAGCTGTTTGATTTTTTTTTTCTTCAGATTTTAACAAAAAGAGAGAAGGTATCATTACAATGTCTGGTAAAATGCTTGTAGTCTTTGTTGTCATTTCTAATTTTAGATATGGAAATGGAATTCTCTCAGGCATTCTGACTTTCAGAGAAGAGTTGCTGAACTGGCAGATATTAGAATCTCTGAAAGCTTGAAATTACACAGTAACATTTATAATTCAGCAAAACAATGGTTCTTTCTTTCAGAGAAGAAGGTTATTTTAAGTTAAATTGCATTTAATAATCTATGCTAATAGTCTCTCAAATACTTTTTAAAGATTAAATATTACATAGACTCAAAAAAAAGATCTCTAAAGGCAGAGAATGGAAAATACTTTTGAATGTGAAGGCTCAGAGGTTGATTTGAAAATTTATTCTCCATTTATCAACTGTCATGCATAATCAAATAGCTACAGAAACTACAGCAGTAAAATCATTAGAAAAGTTTTTTTTTTCAGCAAGAAAAGAGAGTCACCTTCATGAACCCCCAAAGCAATGTATGATATATATTAGACTGGATCAATAACATGAACACTTTTCAGTAGGTTTTATCTAAATTTGTCTACTTTATTACTTAATTTTTTCTTGATACAAAAATTAATATTTGTGTAAAAATTACCAGTAGTTCCTCATAAGTTTGGTACAATTCCTGATTTCCAAAATTCTTATTTAAAGAGAACGTAATTTTAATTAAACAAATCGTCAGATGCTAGAATAGAAATGGTGCTGCCAAGCAGAGAGGCCTGGATTCCTGACACCACACAGGGAAAAGGAGAAATGAACTGTGAGTATATGACCATGATTCGAGGGAAAACAAACACTATGCTCCTCCTACCAGTCCTGGGTTAGCTGTGAGCAGCACCCTAAATTTCCCTTATGCATATTTTACACTGAGTCACTTTAATGCTGTAGCCAGACCATCTGGCCAGCACTGTTTGTTCCATTTTCACCTGTTTAGGCTCAAAGAAGAATCGAGGAATTATGCAGTTAATCCACAAAGGGAATTTTGCCATTCTCTTTCTTAATAGAGTCTATGTTCTAGTTCCAAAGGACCTGAACAATCACACCAGTGGTATGAGTAGGTAGATTTTTTTTTTATTATTATACTTTTTAAAAAACCAAAATACTTCTTTGATTCTTTTAAAAATTAACTTTTAAAAAGTGTATTGTCCCAGAAGGACTATTACTATTGCTGGGATAAAGGAAATTTAAACTCAGGCCTCTGTGACTTTCCAAAGCCCATACCATATCACACTGTCTTTTTTTTTTTTTTTTTTTTTTTTTTTCATTTTTCTGAAGCTGGAAACAGGGAGAGACAGTCTGACAGACTCCCGCATGCGCCCGACCGGGATCCACCCGGCACGCCCACCATGGGGCGAGGCTCTGCCCACCAGGGGGCGATGCTCCGCCCATCCTGGGCGTGGCCATGTTGCGACCAGAGCCACTCCAGCGCCTGAGGCAGAGGCCACAGAGCCATCCCCAGCGCCCGGGCCATCCCTGCTCCAATGGAGCCTCGGCTGCAGGAGGGGAAGAGAGAGACAGAGAGGAAAGCGCGGTGGAGGGGTGGAGAAGCAAATGGGCGCTTCTCCTGTGTGCCCTGGCCGGGAATCGAACCCGGGTCCTCCGCACGCTAGGCCGATGCTCTACCACTGACCCAACCGGCCAGGGCCACACTGTCTTGTAGTGTGATTTTATAAGGCACATTTAGAATTTAACAGTATAAATATGTGCACATGTTTGTATCCATATCCATGTGTCTTAATACATCTGTTCTTCACTTACTCCTCAGGAGTGCTGTGAGGGGTGAGTGAAAACAGGGCTCAATAAATTCTAGTGCTCTTCCTGAGACCCTGCTGCCTGTCTTTTAAGACCCAGTTGCCTACATTTTAAAAATGAAAGATGAAAGAACACTGACATAGAGTGGATTGCTCACCTGCAACAAGATCACACAGGCATCTTTAAACCTCGGTTCTGAACTCTGGCTTATAAATTTCCAGTCCCTTGCTCAGATGGCATACTACTGCCTAGCCACATGATGACCACATCCTTCTAATCACACGATGAAGCACTGTCACAGATCCCAGAGAACAGCTGGGGTGAGGGTGGGGATGGGGACCAAGAAAGCAGGGCAAAACCACGAAGGCAGAGTTGTGAGAAAAGAACTACAGCTTTCAGAAATATTGTGGAACGAAAAAGACAAAGACTAGCTTTTCTAATGCAAGGAATCAGTTCAGGGAGGAGACTTTGGTAAGTTAATGCCTAGAACAAGACATCTAAGAAGGGGATGCCAGGTAGGATCCAAGTTAGTATGTCGTAAGCTAAGGGAGGGAAAGGGGATGAGTAGAGAAAATGCTATTGAGTGACCAAGGCAATAGATAGAGATAACTCCAGCTTGAATTAGACAGTGGCTGAAAGTAAGGAGAAACTAGAAGTTGAGCTGGAAATGACAATGTAAATTCAAACTATGTGTCACACTAAGCCAACCAAGATTGAAAAATGTGAATCTAATAATATCTTAATCTATAGGTAATATAAGTCCCAAAATCCAGGGGTAGTCAACCATTTTATACCTACCACCTACTTTTGTATCTCTGTTAGTAGTAACATTTTCTAACTGCCCACCAGTTCCACAGTCATGGTGATTTATAAAGTAGGGAAGTCACTTTACTTTATAAAATTTATAAAGCAGAGTTACAGCAAGTTAAAGAATATAATAATAATTATTTACCAAGTACTTTATGTTGGATTTTTGCTAAGTTTGGCAGAATAAATCTTTATAAAACAACTTACTATAGTTAAATCTATCTTTTTATTTATACTTTGGTTGCTCCACTATCGCTCACCATGAAAACTGGAACGCCCACTAGTGGGCGGTAGGGACCAGGTTGACTACCACTGGTCTATAGCAAGTTAAATTTTCTCTGGTTTAAACACTGTGGGAAAGGAAAAATACTAAAAGAGAAACTCTCTGGAGCAAGGGGAAACAGTTTGGAAAGGAAAAAGAATGGTAGAAGTCCCCTGAGTAAAGTCAAGAAAGTACAAGTAACTTTGGCACAAACAGCCAGGCACAGGTCTGCTGGGGGTTGTACTATTCCAAGTTTCACCACATCAACACAAGAACCCCTTGGCACATGAGAAAAAAAAAAACAGTTTAAAACAATTACTGACATACATAAAACTTAGAAAATGTCGATAGTTCTGCTTTAAAAACTACTCAACTGGTAAATGGTTGTGGACTGGCCATCTTAAACTAGACAGTACTTTCCATCCCAGGTTGCCAGAAATAAAATATTACTATTCCCCAAGCTCTGCAAGATATAATATCCATTTGCTTAACAAATTTTGCTTTGCTCCAAGTACAAAATGTCCTTCAAAGCAAAGGATTTATATTCATATTTGGAACAGCCCATTTAAATTTGCTAGTTAAAAATCACCAATGATTAGGATAATCTAGGTGGATGCAGTAAATAACTTGGTAAGTATTTTTGCTTTTTCTCTCATCATACTAAAAGGATCAAAAAGAAAGTGCCCCATGAATATTAGTAAACATTTAGTAAAATTCATCATTCCCACATTTAAAAAGACTTATTTACTGGTCTATGTTTTCTTAAGTAAATTGTGAAAGGGGACCTATAGCACAGTATAAAAACTTTCTAGACAGGTTTTATGCACAGTAATAAATAGAATATAAAAGCTATATGCAGTTTTATTTTTAAGAAGACATAGAACTTGTGAACTAGCTTATAAAAAATCTTGTCTTATAAAAGTTTGTTTTTAAAATTGAACTGTTTAATCATTGCTCCAACTTGAAATAAAAATACAGAGAATATGTAAAAGCCATGGAATTATAAGGATATCACACATTTCTGTTCTTGGAGTACTTTATTAATCCAAAAGAGTCTGAATGCAGAATCAGAGGTGAAGTATCAAATAAGACAGAAACAAAACAGCATCTTAGGTGAGAGTTTTAAAAACAAATGGCATAATCACCTGGCTAGCAAATGTAATTATCATCAGAATTGCTAAAAAAGAAATGTTTAGCCTGAGCAGGCGGTAGCGCAGTGGATAGAGCGTCGGACTGGGATGCGGAAAAACTCAGGTTTGAGACCCCGAGGTCTCCAGCTTGAGCGTGGACTCATCTGGTTTGAGCAAAAAGCTCACCAGCTTGGACCCAAGGTCGCTGGCTTGAGCAAGGGGTTACTCAGTCTGCTGAAGGCTCGCAGTCAAGGCACATATGAGAAAGCAGTCAATGTACAACTAAGGTGTCACAATGAAAAACTGATGATTGATGCTTCTCATCTCTCTCTGTTCCTGTCTGTCTGTCCCTCTCTCTGACTCTCTCTCTGTCTCTGTAAAAAAATAAAAAATAAAAAATAAAATTTTTTAAATGTTTAAATATTGCATGCTATTCTTTCAGAGAAAATAAAGAAATTTTTAAAAAGCAATTCAGGAGATTGTTCCCCACAGTGAACCACAATACATCTCTCAATATCATTTTAGGTTATTTAGAAAACCTACCTCAATATATCACATATTTTCAACTCCTCCATGAGAAAGAAGAAAAGCACAATCAGCTGAAGGTCACAGACACTGGTGTAAGTGGAACATGGTCTCTCCCTGTGTTCCCAGTCCACCACACAGCAGTGACCTGCAGACAGGAGTGTTAATGATACAATTAAAGTTCTCTAAAATTAAAACTGCATAAAGGGAAGAAAAGCTTCAGAAGAAATTATATTTTAATATAAAAGAGTAAAGGCTAAAAATGGTCACCTCTAAATTGAATAATATTTTGAGGCAATAACAAGGAGACAATTTTAATATTTTAACTATTTTTAAAAATCAGTACACATGTTTTTTTGGGGGGTTGGGGTTTTTTTTTTTGTCTTTTTTGTTTTGTTTTGTTTTTTGTATTTTTCTGAAGTGAGAAGCGGGAGGCAGAGAGACAGATTCCCACATGCACATGACGGGGATCCACCTGGCATGCCCACTAGCGGGTGACGCTCTGCCCATCTGGGATGTTGCTCCATTGCAAATGGAGCCATACTAGAGCTTGAGGCAGAGGCCATGGAGCTGTCCTCAGCATCCAGGCCAGCTTTGCTCCAATGGAGCCTTGGCTGCAGGAGGGGAAGAGAGAGACAGAGAGAAAGGAGAGGGGGAAGGGTGGAGAAGCAGGTGGGCGCTTCTCCTGTGTGCCCTGGTCGGGAATTGAACCTGGGACTTCCACATGCTGGGCTGACGCTCTACCACTGAGCCAACCGGCCAGGGCCCACATGGGTTTTTTGTTGTTGTTAGAACTTAGGGGGAAAT
The DNA here is from genome assembly GCF_036850995.1 of Saccopteryx leptura. Classification (NCBI taxonomy): domain Eukaryota; kingdom Metazoa; phylum Chordata; class Mammalia; order Chiroptera; family Emballonuridae; genus Saccopteryx; species Saccopteryx leptura. Next base: position 96,835,255 of record NC_089510.1, read on the forward strand.
GTAGCATGAATAAAAAATATTCATTTATTCATGCATTCATGAATTCATGCATTCATTTCTGAGTACCAAGTACAGGTCCACCATTGTAGACACTGAGCATACAGCAATTAATGAAGTGTCCCTGTCCTTATGAGGTTTATCAGCCAGTGGGGGAAGACAGACAATACAGAAACAAAATGACGATATAAAATGCAAAAGCCCTGGGGCATGAACAGACTTAGGGCATGACAATATAAAATGCAAAAGCCCTGGGGCATGAACATGAGCATGGGGAGAGTGTTGGGAGATGACAGTCTTTTGTTTATTCTGGATTATTCAAAATATTCAAAATTAATTGGCTTCACTTCAGGGGTCCCCAAACTTTTTACACAGGGGGCCAGTTCACTGTCCCTCAGACCGTTGGAGGGCCGCCACATACAGTGCTCCTCTCACTGACCACCAATGAAAGAGGTGCCCCTTCTGGAAGTGCGGCGGGGGCCGGATAAATGGCCTCAGGGGGCCGCAGTTTGGGGATGCCTGCACTAGATGAAAGGTAAGAAAAGCAGGAATGGAGAAGGAAAGGCAGGATGTACATTCCGCTGAGCTGCTACGAAGTGTCTAATTAAAGACAGCATCTCATTTAACTCACACTCCTATCACAGCTATTATTACACCTGTTTTACAGATGAGGCCCAAATAAGTTAGAAGAGCAAGTAGCAGCAGAACCAAATTGCAATACAGAGACTTCCAACTCCAAAGTTGAAGTCCTTAATCACTATGCTCCTCTGCTTCCCTAAGGTAGGCAAAGGTCCAAGCTGTAAAGGGAGAATATTCAACTAACTGGGGTTCCACAAAGGGAAAAGTAAAGTCACATAGCCTATACCCACATGATACTTCTAGATCTACATTTTTCTCAAAGTTTATTTTTTTTCCAGACCATCTAAGAAAAGGCATTTGATATGCTAATTGATATAAAAGAAACCTTCAAAACTGAGGATGAGGGTGAATTAGTTATAGAGATAGCAAGGTGCAGCCGAAAAATACCTGTCACATAGTCTAGGCAGCTCATTTTATCCATCCCCTGACCTCAGCCCCACCTCCAGCCCCTGGGCAGAAGCAACCTTCCAGAGAAAGAGAAACACACAAACCCAAAAGGAAAAGATGATGGTCACAAGAGAAGTTTGCAGCTTTTTCTTGGCTTTACTACATTTTAACATAAGGGCTTCCAATCAAACACCATATACCTTTGTCTACAATGTGTATGTGATGTGCAAAGAAAAGCAGCAGAGATATATTCCTTTAAGAATTCCCAGACCAGTGTTGTCCTAGGCTCCCAGGCAGCTCTTCAGTGGAAGGAGGTTGCTGGTTGGTTCTCTGATTGAAAAGACAGTATTCCTTTTCTCTGCTTTAAATCAGATTTAGGGGAAAGTAGTAAAAACTTCCATGAGATTAACTCTGTTATAACTTTCTCTAGCAGGGGTCCCCAAACTTTTTACACAGGGGGCCAGTGCACTGTCCCTCAGACCGTTGGAGGGCCACCACATACAGCACTCCTCTCACTGACCACCAAGGAAAGAGGTGCCCCTTCCAGAAGTGCAGCAGGGGGCCAGATAAATGGCCTCAGGGGGGCCGCATGCGGCCCGCGGGCCATAGTTTGGGGACGCCTGCAGAGAAATGATTGCTGAAATCATTTCGAGTACTGGTTTAGCAAAGCCAGTCTGAGATCAAAGAGCTGTATGCAGACAAAAACTGCCAGGGGAGCCCTGTGGAGCTCTGCAAAGAGGTAAGTGGGGGAAAGTTTGCAGTTTTCCTAAAAGTAACAGGATAACAAGAATACAATTAAGACACACTGAAGATTGTTTAAATTCACCTGGGGAAATGTACATGTACTTAATTTGTAAACATGATTTGATTACTTTAAAGCTGTCAAAATTGTGTCAAGATAAATTTGCTATATAGAGTTATTCACTGGAATTTTATCTTATAAACCAAATACAGGAACACCATCAACAAGCACAAGTAATGTTCTCCATTTCACACCCAGAGAAAAGAAGGCTGGCTGCTGCTGACACATGATACAGCCAGGTGGCACAGCACAGTCAAAACTTGGATCTGAAGGTCGCCTTGCTGACTTTAGAGCAGCAGTTCTGACAGTGTCCCCAATGAGAAATCTTGGTCTAAAAGTAAACAAAAAAAGGGGTATCTCTTGTTAAATAAATAAAAAATAAGGTTGGGCCTTTTTCACAAAGGTGGTACCAAAAGAGAAAAAGGAAGCCCCTGCCCTTCCCAAAGCCAAAGCAAAGGTTTGAAAGCAAAGACAGCAGTGCCAAAAGGCATCCATAACCACAAAAAAAGAGATACACAAGTCACCCTACCTCTCGAAGGCTAAAGACACTGCGGCTCTGAAGTGGCCTAAATATCCTCAGAAGAGTACCACAGGAGAAACAAGGTTGGCCATTATGTCATCATCAAGTTCTCCCTGACTGCCGAGGCAGCCATGAGAAAGAAGACAACAAAACACTGTGTTCACTGTGGATGTCAAGGCCATCAAGTACCAGATCACAGGCTGTGAGAAGAAGCTCTATGACATTGCTGTCGCCAAGGTCAACAACCTGATCAGGCCTGAGGAAGAGAAGAAGGTGTATGTTCCACGGCTCCTGAAGATAATGGTAGCAAAATTGGGGGTCATCTAAACTGGTCCAGGTGGCTATTTCTTAACATAAAAATATTATACTGTTAAAAAAAAAAGTTGGAAGGATAACTGGAAAAAAATACTTCCTGATGGATCAGGATTTTGAAGAAGAAAAGGTATGGCAATACATTTCACAGCCTGCTATTTAGGTGGTACTTTCCAATTTTCCAGTCCATAGTAATATTTCTCCCTGGAAGTACTATTCCCTGGAAGGTGCATGATGCTCGCCAGCTAAGGCAGAAGCAGCAGCTTTTCTTCTACACTTAGAGATGGACCTAGCGAAGACAACCAAGGCTAATAAATCTCCTAGGTTCAGCCAACGCCTCAAATCAGTGTTTGAGAGTCCCTCCCTGGGTTTCTTCTTTTCATAAAGTGAAGCTAGCACTCTTGCTCTCAGAGGATTTTGTTTGGATTAATCATCCCATTAAGAACCACAAGTTTTATAATGAAGACAAAAGGGGCTAAATGTTTTTAGATGTTAGAAATAATGCTTGCTGCTTGGTGCACTTGAAGGAATAATAATAAAAAGATGCAAGTCAAACTACAAGGTGAACGACACCCCCTGTCCCAGACCAAATGCTTTTCAGTGCATATTCTGACTTAAAATTTCATATTTGCATTTGACTGGAGGCTAGAATTTTATCAGAGGAGCTATTTGCATGAGGACTACCAGTCACAAGATGGTTATCAAATCCTTCAGCCAACTTAGAAATGCACTTTTACCCACTTACCAACTTTTCTCTAAGTAGTTCTATAATTTGACATCCCGGACCACAAAACCTAAATATATATTGAAACCTTAAAACAATCCTCCCATAAACCAAAAGTTGAATCTGCCAAGATAAAAACAACAATAACATAATCTCCAAAATTCAACTTCTAAAAGTCAACCTATGGAAGAATTAAATTTCATAGAAACTAACATGCACACCACTTTAGTGATCTGCAATTAAATAATGTGTACACCACTTTACACATGGAAAGAAGCAGCTCTCACCATGTTTCCTATCACAAAACACATTAGAGGCCTGGGGTGGTGGAGGAGGTGGAGGCTGAAGGCATTCTTTCATCATAGCTCACCTCACACTCCACATCCTGAGAAAGCCATGTAAATGCAGCACTTGAATTATTGTGTCCCCTTTCCTCAACAGTGAACTCTATTGGCCTCTAATGTTAAAGCCCCTCCAAATTTGCTTATCTAAAGAATGATCCAATCCAGATCTAAGATTCCATTTATCAAATATTTGAAAAGGTTAACAGATTCTTTTTTTTTTTTAATGTGCCCTGACCACAGGCCTTCAGCAGACCAAGTAACCCCTTGCTTGAGCCAGCCACGTTGGGCTCAAGCTGGTGAGCTTTTTGCTCAAACCAGATGAGCCCTCGCTCAAGCTGGTGACCTCAGGGTCTCGAACCTGGGTCCTTCGCATCCCAGTCCGACGCTCTATCCACTGCACCACTGCCTGGTCAGGCAACAGATTCTTAATGACTTATAAATTTCAAATCGTTTCTCTTTCTATCAAAAATATTTTTATCATCCTTCATGCCGGAGGTGTGGTAGAGAATAACTCTGTGCTCCTTAAGTATAGTAAGGAGCATAGTAACTTCTTTCCAAAGAGTACAACAAAAAGGGAAGGGGGTGACTTTAAGGAGAAAAACTGATAAACTACTGACTAAGGTCAACATCAACAGTCATTCATAAGAGTTATGTATCTTTGATATGATGTGATATGAATGGCACTTACCTCTATGGTCTTCTTCAATTCAATCATGAAAAAAACATGTGACAAACCCAAATTGAGGGGTATTCCACAATGAGCTTTCCTGGCTGGTAATCATATATCAAGGTTCCAAGTCCTGAAGGCATGAAAGCTTCCAATTTGGAACCCTCCAGACCTCAATCTATGTGTCTCTTCCTTTGTTAGTCCTGATCCTTTATAATAAAACTATAAACATAAGTATAGTGTTTTGCTAAGCTTTTATTCACTCTAGCAAATCACTGAACCTAAGCGGGTACTGGATACCCCTGAATTTTGTACCTAGTTGGTCAGAAACACAGGTGATCTGAGAACCCCAAAGTTTGTGTGGCAGGTGACTAAAATCAGAAGAACCTTGTAGAGGCCTGTGGCCTCAACCTGAAATGCCTTGCAAGTAAGGACTTTAGTTAATAACAACGTATCACCATTGGTTCCACAATTTGGACAAATGTATCATACTAATGTTAGTTGTTACTAACAGGGGAAACTGCGTGTGGACTATGTGGAAACTCTTTGCCATTTTTCTACAAACCTAAAACTATTCTAAAAAGTTTATTTTTTTAAAAAGACTATTGTCTTAATCCTAAACTACCATCAAATATGAGTGATATAGAGTACAAACTTGTTACCTGCCTGACCAGGCGGTGGCACAGTAGATAGAGTCAGACTGGGACACGGAGGACCCAGGTTCGAAACCCCAAGGTTGCCAGCTTGAGCGTGGGCTCATCTGGTTTGAGCAAGGCTCACCAGCTTGAGCCCAAGGTTGCTAGCTCGAGCAAGGGGTCACTCAGTCTGCTGTAGCCTCCAGTCAAGGCACATATGAGAAAGCAATCACTGAACAACTAAGGTGCCGCAACAAAGAATTGATGCTTCTCATCTCTACCTTCCTGTCTTTCTGTCCCTATCTGTCCCTCTCTATCTCTGTCTACACCAATGGTAGTCAACCTGGTCTCTACCACCCACTAGTGGCTGTTCCAGCTTTCATGGTGGGCAGTAGCAGAGCAACCAAACGGTGCCAGGATTACATACTAATCGACTAACTGTTGACCCAGTCAAGATCAGGGCAGCGGTCAGACTCGGTTACAGGGCATTTGTATTGGGACCACACCCGACCTCTTTCACAACCACCTGGCCCGCATCCACGAGCAGCCAGGTACCTGACCCCGGGTCCACACCCGCCGCCTGATCTGGCAGGCAAGTTATGACTGCTATTGTCACCCAAAAACTAGCAGTTCGTCATTTTATTACCCGTAGACAAAGAACTCCATGGTTCTACGCTTCTTTTCTATGACAGAAACTGCTGGACAATGGAGACACTGATTAACTCATATTTTTGTCTCGATTCCCGGATTTTAGGGTAATAGGGTGACATTCTAGGAACCCCCCCTTGGACTGCCAAAACTAGCCAATGTCTCGCTACTTCACCCCGATCACAAAGAAGTGATGCCATTGGCCAACACTCACTGCATAAGATTTTAAATTTTTTTATTTATTTATTCATTTTTAGAGAGGAGAGGGAGAGGGAGAGGGAGAGGGAGAGAGAGAAAGAGAGAGAGAGAGAGAGAGAGAGAGAGAGAGAGGAGAAACAGAGAGAGAGAAGGGGGGAGGAGCTGGAAGCATCAACTCCCATACATACCTTAACCAGGCAAGCCCAGGGTTTCGAACCGGCGACCTCAGCATTTCCAGGTCGACGCTTTATCCACTGAGCCACCACAGGTCAGGCCACTACATAAAATTTTATAAAACACACAACCACGGATACTTACTAACTTAGTCTTGTCTCGACAAACTCTTGCTCAACCACGACACTTGTAACTCGCGACCACGCAACAGACTTTAATTCAAGCGCATAAGTTTTGTTCACGTTACGTAAGTGAAGCTAAATCATTACGTAATCAAAACTAAAGTCAGTACGTAGTTAGATTTCTGAGAGCAAGCACGTGCTTACAGCTTCAAACAAAATATTGTGAAATACTGTGAGCTCATGTCTCAAAAAAAAAAAATACGCACGCGGCTATTCGCCAGAGTATCTGAAGATGCGTTTCATAGAATCTGTTGCAAATAAACAACATCCAGTGTATTTATTGTGCCATAAAACATTATCCAATGAGGCAACAAAGCCAAGTCAATTGAGAGAACATCTTTCTACAAAGCATCCAAATGACAAGGACAAGCCCACTGAATATTTTCAGGAAATATATAAAAAATTTCAAAATCGTTCAACTATCGTTGCATCATTTAAGAAACAACATACAACGAACGAAGATGGGTTGTCACTTATCGCATTTCACAAATAATTGCAAAAAGTGGTAAAAGCTATAATATTGGAGAAACTGTAATAATACCCTCTATAAAAGAATTTATCTCAACAGTAAAGCATCAGGATATACCTCAAATTTTAAAAATGTTGCCCCTAAGCGATAGCACAGTAAAGCGACAAACTGATGAAATGGCAGTTAATGTTGAAAACAAACTTATAAGTATTCTCCAAAACTCTTCATTTTCCATGCAATTGGATGAATCTACCATTGCAGATAATGATGCTTTATTGATGGCATATGTATGCTATTTTGATGAAAGCAATATATTACGAGAAGAAATGCTATTTGCAATAAATCTCATCACAGATAAAAAAGAATTATCTATATTTAATACTGTGAGAACATACTTTACAAAACATAATATTCCTTTGAATAATATTGTTGCATGGAGCACCATCAATGGTAGGTTGCTATCGTGAATTTGTTGCCTATTTGAAGCAGGAAGTGCCAAATGTTTTATGTATTCATTGTGTGGTGCACCGACAACATCTTGTAGGAAAACATCTAAGTACAAGTCTCCATTTATCTTTATAATAATTCGAGCCGTAAACAAGATCAAATCCAACGCAAAGAATGAGAGAATGTTTCGGCAGCTTTGCCAGGACAATAATGAAGATTTTATTAAGTTACTTTTGCACACAGAAGTTTGGTGGCTGTCAAAGGGTACATCTTTGGCTAGATTTGTAGCATTATATGATAGTGTCATATAATTTTTTGAAAGTAATAATGAGACCAATCTGTGTCAACAGTTAAAAACAGTAAAGAATGGCCCTGGCCGAATGGCTCAGTGGTAGAGTGTTGGCCTGGCGTGCAGGAGTCCCGGGTTCGATTACCGGCCAGGGCACACAGGAGAAGCGCCCATCTGCTTCTCCACCCTTCCCCCTCTCCTTCCTCTCTGTCTCTCTCTTCCCCTCCCACAGCCAAGGCTCCACTAGAGCAAAGTTGGCCCGGGCGCTGAGGATGGCTACATGGCCTCTGCCTCAGGCGCTAGAATGCCTCTGGTTGCAACAGAGCAATGCTCCAGATGGGCAGAGCATCGCCCCCTGGTGTACGTGCCGGGTGGATCCTGGTCGGGCGCATGCGGGAGTCCGTCTGACTGCCTCCCCGTTTCCAACTTCAGAAAAATACAAAAAAAAAAAAAAAAAAAAAAAACCCAAACAATAAAGAATGATGCCTTTTACTTGGCAGATATTTTCAAGAGATTTAACTATGTCAATTTACAGCTTCAAGGAGCTAATAAAACTCTTATAGGTTGCCAAAGTACTATGCTATTATTTATTGACAAACTTGAACTACTTCGTCATAATTTATTGGAGAATTTCATCAGTTTCCTCAGTTATCATCTATAAAAGATGATGTAACCCCAGAGGATATTGACAGATGCAGTAGCCACTTCAATGAACTTAAATTGGACATGGAAAAACGATTTGAAGATATTTTGAAATTGAAGATATATGACTGGATGAAAAATTCTTTTACCGCAAATATTGAAGAGGCTGATACAACTTGCCAAGATGAACTGTTATAAATTAGATAGGATGAAGAAAGTAAATATAAATTCAACAGTGGTGGATATGAAAACCTATGGCAAAATAAAAAAATGCCAGTCTTATATCCAAATATGTAGAAAATGGTATTCAGTTTATTGATACCTTTTCCTACCTCATATCTTGTGGAATCAGGATTTAGTGCTGTTAATCATATGACGAAAGAAAGCAATGGCCTGAATATTTCTGAAAGGGGAGAACTTCATTTGTTCCTCACAAAAATTGAACCAGATATTCAATATTTAGTTTCCCAGCATCAGCCTCAGGGATCCCACTAATAATTCAATTAACTAATGTAATTTCTATGTATGCAAAATATAAATAAAAAGATAGATTTAACTATAGTAAGGTTTTTTATAAAGATTTATTCTGCCAAACTTAGCGAAAATCCGACATAAAGTACTTGGTAAGTAATTATTATTATATGCTTTAACTTGCTGTAACTCTGCTTTATAAATTTTATAAAGTAAAGTTACTTCCCTACTTTATAAATCACCATCACTGTAGAACCGGTGGGCAGTTAGAAAATTTTACTACTAACAGAGATACAAAAGTGGGCGGTAGGTATAAAAAGGTTGACTACCCCTGGTCTACACACACACATAAAAAAAAATGTGTTACCTACATGGTCATAACTTTTCACAATATCCTAAGAATTATCATAAACTAAAGGGCACTAAAAAAATAATTAAAAGTTAATTATATGAGCATATTACTTTAATTACCTCTCATTAGCTCACAATAAAATTAGAAGTATTAGGCCTCACTTTGATTTTTAATCCACCTACTTCGCTATATTAAGATAAAACTCTCATTCTCATTCTCCCCAAAGGATAATATTATGCACATTATGTGGTACATGCTGGAGGTTGACTATTACCACAATCATTCAGCCAAGAAAATTAACACACACTCATAGATCTTAGGTTTGTGAAAAACTCCAAACTCCCCTCACACTGAATGCCAGATGTTAGCTTGTAGGTTCCTCAAGACCTAGCCCTTATCTGAAAAGCTCTATACTCCTTTTACTGAAGTATACCAAGTTCACTGCCACCTTTGCACTAGCTGGTCCCTCTGCCTGATTATTACTCCAGATATTAACACAGTTGGCTCTTTCTTGTTATTTAGATCTCAGTAAAATATCACTTTATTCAAAGGCTTTTCCTGCCATCCAAACTAAAGACATACTTCCAACACTCTATTTCTATTTCTCCTTGTTTAAAATTTTTATCACATTACTAATCACCATATATTCTAGTTTAGTTTTTTTTATCTTTTTCTACCCATGCACTAGAATGCAAATTTCATAAGAACTGGGACCTTGCCTGCCTTGATCATTGTTCTAATCCCAGCCTGGAGAACAGTGCCTGCCACAGAGTAGATATTCAATGAATGGTTTTTGAATGAATTAATAAATAAATGAAACTGGAGTTTTAAAAAATCATTCAATAAGACTAAATCATAAGATATTCAGAGAAGGGAGAAAGAATTTATTAAGAAATGTATTAAATGCCAATTACGTTCCAAGTTCTTCAGACACATTACTTCATTAAATCTTTACAGAACCCAGCAAAGTACATATTATTATTCCTATTTACTATTTATAGATGAAGGCTGGGATATATCTAATAAGTAGCTCAACAGCAGATGTGACACGACTTCACATCTGATTGACTCTAAGCCCGTACTCGTTCCACTCCTTTAGTGTGGAAAACTAATTCTCATATTATTATCCTCTCTAAAAAATGGTCTCATGACAATGGGTGTCTAGTAGAATGTTGACTGCAGTGACTGTCATTATGACCTTAGCCTGATAAAAATAGTGAGTGTGGCCAGAAAACAGAGTAGCACTAACTGAGCTGGACACATAGAATAAAATACTATGAACTAGTGAGATATTTACAAATAAAAGGCCTCCTGGGCCCTGAACAGTGGCTCAGTGGATAGAGCACTGGCATGGCATATGGATGTCCCAGGTTCAATTCCCAGTCAGGGTACACAGAAGAAGCGACCATCTGCTTCTCCCCCCCCCCCCCTGCCAGCCACCCACCCCCTTCTCTCTCTCTTCCCATCCTACAGCCAGTGGCTCAATTGGTTCAAGCATGGCCCTTGGTGCTGAGGATAGCTCCACTGGAACACATCAGCCTCAGGCACTAAAAATAGCTCTGTAACGGAGCATCAGCCCAAGATGAGGTTGCTGGGTAGATCCAAGTTGGGGCGCATGTGGGAGTCGGCCCCACTACCTCCCCTCATCTAAAAAAATAAAATAAAATAACCTTCTGAAGCTCTCTCTACTGGCCATAAAACAGTTCAAATTCAACTGAAAGATGATGTAAAGAAACCTCCTAGAGCCTAGAATTCTCTACAAACAGTGTACGACCTGAAAATAACTGCCAGAACAACTTAACACTTACTAATACAGCCCTTAACCATTTCCTTCCCAAATCAAATATACACACTTTGACTAACATGGATGAGAGAATATGAAAGTTGTAATATATAAATCTAAATGTCAACTCAAAAGTGACCCAGATATAGCTGCACTCTCCATAGCAGGCTCTGCCATCCCTCAGTGATCTCCATCCAGCCTGACTTTGTCGCTCAGTCCCATCTCCAAAAAAGATTCAACTGCACAGAGCATTCACAATTACCATAACACTCAGCAAGATTTCGTGAGTGATGCATCTTACCCTCAGAGCATTTCACCAGATCATAGGCTCTCCCTCATATACCTCTGCTTTCCAAAGTCTGTTCCAATATGTGACCCTCTCCACTAGGCACAACATCACCCCATCCACTGCTTCTCTGTCAGGCCAGTTTGCCTTCCCCAACTTACTTCACCTTGTTATATATTTATGTCCACTATATTTACATGTATTTACATAGAACCATGCTACATTTTTACACATTCTTTTACACATTATAGTAGTTAAAGAAGCATTCCTAATTTCTAACGTGCATCAGAGGAACGAAAATATTAGTAAAACCTCAGTGCTAAAGATGATAACCAGAACTCTCACAAATTAATATCAAATATGCAAACATTGTATCATTAATTAGTGTTAGATTTCATCACAATAGGTTAATAACAGTTCATGTAACTAAAAAATATATCAAACACCTACTTCACAAAACACCAGGTCAGATAGTTACACTGATGAATTCTATCAAATCTTCAAAGGAGTGGATAATTCCAATGAGATTTAAATGTTTGGGAGTAAAAGACAGATTTAAAATTCTTTGTATAATACCAGACTAACATTGATACAAATACCTTTTAAAAAAGATAAAGACTCATAAGGTCATCTCACTTATGAATATCACAATTTATACAGATACTCATGTAAATATCAATGCAGAAATCCTGATAAAAATATTAATAGAATCCATCAAAACTTTAAAAGAACAATACATGCATGATTATATAAGGTTCATAGTAGTGAGCCAAAGATGATTCAATCTACCAGTGTAGTTTACCTCATTAGCAGGTCAAAGAAAAAAATTATTTTTATACATTTGAAGATGGGTTTAATAGAATTCAACAGACATTTCTAATTTAAAAAGTTCTTTAAAAAAAAGTGGATATTGTTCATTAACATTTTATGATATATACATATATGTATGTGTATGTAGATAGATATAACTATATATGAAATCCAAAGCCTGTATCATGAATAATGATAAAATTCTAGAAACAATACTACTAAACTCGGTAACAAACATAGATGCTTGCCCTGGCCAGTAGCCTCAGTGGATAGAGCATTGGCCCAGTGTGTGGACATACCAGGTTCCATCCCCAGTCAGGGCACACATGAGAAGCAACCATCTGCTTCTCTCACCCTCCCTCTCCCCCTTCTCTCTCTCTATCCCTCCCCAGCCAGTAGCTCAATTAATTCAAGCACTGGCCCTGGGCTCTGAGGATAGCTCGTTTGGTCTGAGCGTCAGCCTCAGGCACTGAGGATAGTTCATTTGATTCAAGCATCAGCCCCAGACAGAGGTTGCTGGGTGGATCTCAATTGGATGCATGCAGGAGTCTATCTATCTCCCCTCCTCTCACTTAAAAAAAACAAAAAGAGAAAACAAAAATAAAAACCAGAGATGCACATTATCAGCACTATTATTTAACATTATTCTAGACATATAAGACCATGGAATTAGAAGAGAGGAGAAATAAGAGGGATACAAACAGCAAAGTAAGAGGGAAAATTGCCAGTATTTACAGCTAATATAATTGTATATATAACAAGAAGAGCTATGAGAATCAAGTGTATGAGAGTTCAGTATAGTAACTTTCCTGCATTAGAAAACAAAACAAAACAGAAAACATGATGCCATAAAAGATTTTATATATAACAGCAATAACTGAAAAAAAATCCCAAAAATAAGTTTAATAACAAATGTAAAAGATCTATATGAAAAACTTTAAGAATCTTAAAATGCCATAATAGAAGTCTTAAATAAATTAAAGAAGTCTCCTATTTCTGAGTATTTTGAAATTACTGATTTATTTCAATTACATTATAAAGAAATGAAATCTCAATAAGAATACCAACAGAATTTGTGTCATTGTTTGCAATCAGGAAAGCTAATTCTAAAAGCAAGAGAGTAAAATAAAATATGCTACAATAGCCAAAAAAATGTTTAAAACCTTTTAAAATATTATGAAGCTATAGTAATTAAAAGTTTGTAGTGGGTACACAAAAAGCAATGAAATAGAAAAAAGTCCAGCAATAGACCCAACATATACAGGAATTTATTATACAACAAAACTGCACTTCAATAGGTAGAGAAAAGATAAATTATTAATAGTCTAAAAAAACAAAACTAAATTTCTATCTACATCATTTCTCATAACATAATTTTGATTGATCAAAGGTAAAAATAATAAATTCATAAAAATATTAAAAGAAAAACAATAACCTTTATCACCTCTAAATGTGAAAGTGCTTCCTAAGTGAAACACAAAATCCCAAAATTATAAAAAAGAGCTAAATTTGATAGCATAAAAATTTGCTTTTAATCTGAAAAATAAAAATGTCATAAGTTATAAACTGCAAAAATATATTGGCAGTTTATTGATAAAGGGCAAATATTTTATATAGAGAGAAGAAAACTCCTACAACTTGATCAGAAAGATCAATAATGCAATGGGAAAATTACAATGGACATGAACCAGAAGTTCACAAATAATAGAAATAATCCAAAGGTACATTCAATCCATAAGATGTTCAACTTTAGTCATAAAGAAATGAAAATAAAATGAGATACCATTTTCACCCAACTAATAGGTAAAGATCAGAAAGTTTAAAAATATATGTAGTGTTTTGGGGGTTTTTTTTGAGAGAGAGAGAGAGAGAGAGACAGGAAAGAAAAAGAGGGTGACAAGCATCAACTTATAGTTGCTTACACTTTAGTTGTACATTGACTGCTTCTACACATGCCTGGACCAGGGTGAAGCCAGTGTCCTTGCTCAAGCCAGAGACTTTGGGCTTCATATCGCAATAACCTCTGGTCTTGAGCTGGAGAGCTTTGGGATCCAGTGGATGATCCCCCAGGCTCAAGCCAGTGATCCTGTGCTGACAAGCCCCCACTCAGACCAACCAAGTACCCTGGAAATTTCAACTAGGAACCTCAGGGTCCCCGGTCTACACTTGATCCACTATGCCACCACTGGTCAGGCTATGTAGTGTCAATTTTTTTTTCTGAATGCCTTTCACTTTTTTTTAATTGATTTAAATTTGTTGTGTTTACATAGTTATAAGAGTTCTACCGAATCTATATCTCCTTCCCTCCCACCCTCATATTCTCCTTGGAGCCCCCTTTGCCCCCTCCCCCCACCGCATGTCCCCCTTCCCTGCATGATTTACTATCATGCCCTCTGTCTCTTTCTGTTTTCTGTACATATTTTCACTACTGTCTTTCCTTTCTTTGATCCCCTCCTCTCATCCCCTTTACCTCTGACCACTTTCTCTCTGAACTCTCTGACCCTTCTCTGCCTCTCTTCCATTCCACAGTTCACATTGTTCATTGGATTCCTCATATGAGTGAGGTCATACGATATTTTTATTTCTCTGCCTGGCTTATTTCACTTAGCATAATACTCCAGGTCCATCCATGTTGTCGCAAAGGGGAAGATTTCCTTCTTTTTCACAGCCGCATAGTATGCCATTGTGTATACACACCACAGCTTTTTAATCCTCTTGTCCACTGACGGACACTTGGGGTGGTTCCAGATCTTGGCTATTGTAAACAATGCTACGATAATCATGGGGTGCATTTCTTCTTTGGAATCAGTGATTTGTTATTCTTAGGATATATTCCTAAAAGTGGGATAGCTGGGTCAAAAGGCATTTCCATTTTTAATTTTTTGAGGAAAGAGACTGTCTTGACTCCATTGTATACTCTTAACTCTCCTGTTAAATATCAATTGGCCATAAAAGTGTGGGTTTATTTCTGGGTTCTCTGTTCTGTTCCACTGATCTGTATGCCTGTTCTTATGCCAGTAGCAAGCTGTTTTCAGTACAATGGCCTTGTTGTATGACTTGTTCTCAGGAAGTATGATACCCGAATGCTTTATTTTTCTATTTCAAGATTGCTAAGGCTATTTGTGTTCTCTTTTGGTTCCATATAAATTTTTGGAATATTTGTTCTATTATCTTTGAAGTATGACATTGCTTTTTCAATAGGAATTGCATTGAATTTATAGATTACTTTGGGTAGTATAGACATTTTAATGATGTTTATTCTTCCTATCCATGGACACGGTATATGCTTCCATTTGTTTGTATCTTCCATGATTTCTGTTATCAATGTTTTATAATTTTCCAAGTACAGGTCTTTAACCACCTCAGTTAAATTTACTCCTAGGTACTTTATATTTTTGTTGTTGTTACCATAGTGAAGGAGATTGTTTCCTTAATTTCTCTTTCAGACAGTTCATTGCTGGTGTATATAAATTCCACTGATTTCTGAATATTGATTTTATATCCTGCCACCTTGCTGAATTCATTTATAAGGTCCAGTAGTTTTCTGACTGAGACTTTAGGGTTTTCTATGTACAGATTCAAATCATCAGCAAATGATAGTTTTACTTCCTCTTTTCCAATTTGGATGCCTTTTATTTCTTCTTCTTGTCTGATTGCTATAGCTAGGACTTCCAGAACTATGTTGAATAAGAGTGGGGAAAGGGGGCATCCCTGTCTTATTCCTGTTCTTAAGGGGATTGCTTTAAATTTTTGCCCATTGAGTATGATGTTGGCTGTGGGTTTCTCATAGATGGCTTTTATCATGTTGAGGCATGTTCCCTGTATTCCCACTTTGCTAACAGTTTTGATCATAAATGGGTGCTGGATTTTATCACATGCTTTTTCTGCATCTATAGATATTATCATGTGATTTTTATCCTTCCTTTTGTTTATGTGATGAATCACATTGATTGATTTGAGAATATTGTACCAGCCTTGCCTCCCCAGAATAAATCCAACTTGATCATGGTGTATGATTTTTTTTTTCATGTATTGCTGAATCCGGTTTGCTAATATTTTGTTGAGAATTTTAGTATCTAAGTTTATAAGGGATATTGGCCTATAGTTTTCTTTCTTTTTAGTGTCTTTGCTTGGTTTTGGAATGAGGATTATGTTCACTTCATAAAAGGAGCTTGGAAGTTTCCCTCCTCTTGAATTTTCTCAAATACCTTAAGAAGGATAGGAGTCAGTTCTTCTTCGAATATTTTGGTAGAATTCACCTGTGAAGACATCGAGCCCAGGACTTCTGTTCAGTTTTTTGATAACTGTTTCAATCTCATTTTTTTGTAATCAGTCTGTTTAGGTTTTCTGATTCATCCAGATTGATTTTTGAATGATTATATGTTTTAAGAAATTTATTGATTTCATTTAGGTTGTCCAACTTTTTGGCATACAGTTCTTCAAAGTATTTTCTTACATTCTTTTGAATTTCTGCTGTGTCAGTTGTTACTTCTCCACTCTCATTTCTAATTTTATTTATTTGAGCCCTCTCTCTTTTTCCTTGGTGTGTCTGGTTAAAGGTTGATCAACTGTGTTTACCTTTTCAAAGAACCAGCTCTTGCTTTCATGGATCTTCTGTATTGTTTTTCGTTTGTTTGTTGCTGATATTTTGCCACTATGTCATTTAATTCCATTCTGATCTTTATTATTTCCTTCCTTCCACTTCCTCTGGGCTTTACTTGCTGTTCTTTTTCTAGTTCTTTTAGGTGCAGGGTTAAGTTGTTAATTTGAGTTTTTCCTTGCTTCTTAAGGTATGCCTGTAATGCTATGAACTTCCTGTTCAGGAGTGCTTTTGTTGTGTTTCATAAATTTTGAGTTGTTCTTGGTTCATTTTCATTTGTTTCAAGGAAGTTTTTGATTTCTTCCTTGACTTCATTGTTAACCCATTCAGTATTTAATTGCATGCTATTTAGTCTCCAAGTGTTTGAATGTTTTTTAGTTTTTCTATTGCAGTTTCTAGTTTCATGCCATTGTGATCAGAAAAGATTCTTGATATGATTTCAATCTTCTTAAATTTATTGAGACTCGTTTTGTGTCGTAACATGTGGTCTATCCTAGAGAATGTACCATGAGCACTTCAAAAGAATGTATACTCTACTGCTTTGGGATAACAGGTTCTGAAGATATCTATTAAATCCAGTTGATCTAGTGTGTCATTTAAGGCTGCTGTTTCTTTGTTAATTTTCTGTCTGGAGGTTCTATCCATTGATGATAGTGGGGGATTTAAATCCCCTACTATTATAGTATTGCTGTTGATCTCATTCTTTTTGCCCATCAAAATCTATTTTATATATTTAGGTGCATATATATTTATAATAGTTATATCCTCCTGTTGTAATACTTCTTTTGTCATTATGTACTGACTTTTTTTATCTCTTACTATAGCCTTTGTTTTCAAGTCTATTTTGTCAGATATAAGTATTGCTACCCCGGCTTTTTCTTCCTTTCCATTTGCATGAAATATTTTTTTCCATCCCTTTACATTCAGTCTATGTATATCTTTTATTCTGAGGTGGGACTCTTATAGACAACATATATATGGGTCCTGTCTTCTTTTCCATGAACCTGCCCTATGTCTTTTGATTGAAGCATTTAATCCATTTACATTTAAGGTTATTATTGATATGTAGTTGTTTATTGTAATTTTATTCTTTAAATCTATAGTCCTTTAATTCTTGATTTCTTTTTTCCTTTGCTCTGTTTACAACAGGCCCCTTAGCATTTCTTGCAGTATTGGTTTAGTTGTGATAATTCCTTTAGTTTTTTTTTGTATGGGAAGCTTTTTATTTCTCCTTCAATTTTAAACAATTATCTTGCTGGATAAAGAAGTCTTTGTTGTAGGCTCTTGTTTTGTATTACTTTGAATATATTTCTTGCCATTCCCTTCTAGCCTCAAGCATTTCTTTGAGAAGTCAGATGTCATCCTATGGGGCTCCTCTATAAGTAATTGACTTCTTTTCTCTTGTAGCTTTTAGTATTTTTTCTTTATCTCTTAACTTTGGTATTTTAATTATGATGTGTCTTGATGTAGGTCTCATTGGGTTCCTCTTTACCAAGACTCTCTGTGCTTCTTGAACTTGTGTGACTATTTCCTTCATCAATTTAGGAAAGTTTTCAGCTATGATTTCTTCATACAGGTTCCCTATCCATGTTCTTTCTCTTCTCCTTCAGGACCCCTATGATGTGAATGTTACTTCTCTTCATATTGTCACAGAGTTCTCTTACAGTTTCCTCAGACTTTTTGGGCCTCTTTTCTTTTTGCTAATTTATTTCAGTGTTTTCATTTATCTTGTCCTCTAAGTTGCTGATTCTATACTCTGTTTCATCCAGTCTGCTTTGGATTCCTTCTAGTATAGTCTTCACTTCTAATATTGTTTTTTGGTTGTTGTTTGTTTTTGTATTTTTCCAAAGTTAGAAGCAGGGAGGCAGTCAGATTCCCACATGCGCCTGACCGGGATCCACCCAGCATACCCACCAAGGGGCAATGTTCTGCCCATCTAGGACGTTGCTCTGTTACAGCGGGAGCCATTCTAGCGCCTGAGGCAGAGGCCACGAAGCCATCCTCAGTGCCCAGGCCAACTTTGCTCTAATGAAGCCTTGGTTGCAGGAGGGAAAGAGATAGAGAGGAAGGAGAGGGGGAAGGGGGAAGAAGCAGATGGGCTCTTCTCCTCTGTGCCCTGACCGAGAATTGAACCCAGGACTTTCACACACTGGGCCGATGTTCTCCCACTGAGCCAATCAGCCAGGGCCCATTTTTTATATTGTAATTGTCATTTCTGATTGATTCTTTTTTATGGTCTCATGTCCTTCTTAATCCTTGCTATTTCTTTATTTAGGTGCTCATTATGTCCATCCATTGTAGCTCTAAGATCCTTAAGCATCCTAACAATCATTATTTTAAACTTTGCACCTGGTAATTTGGTTACTTCCATCTCATTCAGTTCTTTTTATGGGGACTTTTCTTTGGATTGCACTTCTCTGTCTTCCCATTTTTTCTGTGCCAATTGCAAGCTTGTTGGGTTAGGGCAGCTGGGGTTGGTACAGGGAATATGGCCCCTCCTCCAGGGCTTAATCCCTCAGCCTCTGCTGGCTGATCTGATTTTAAATCTCCCTAACAAGTTAAGCAGCATAAAAGTCTTAATTTCCCTGCTGTTTGTTTGCTGAGCCCAGCAGGGAACTTCTGTGATTAGAATGGGGGTAATGGACATATCTTGCTCTTTGGTCCCAGTTGAAACTCTATCCAGGTTTTTTTTTTTCTGTATGCTAAGTCCACAAAAATGCAATGGGTGTGACCTCTGAGAACCAGAAGGTGTGGTCTCCAGCCACTCTCCAGGGGTGGGGTGCATTCTCTGTATCAGAAGAGGGAGGTGTAGCTCACATCTCCCTGGAAAACTAAGTCATTGCCCCTCCCCTTTATTTCCTCTTTTCTGAACAAACAGCCTTTCATGCTGATTGGAGCTGGAGAGCTTTTTGGAGGTGGGTCAATTGGCCTAACCTTCGGCTTATGCTGGACAGAGGGAGTGCCCCTCCCCCTGCATATGGCCGCCTCAGTATTGGAGAATGACTCAATGCAGATATTCTTCCTGTCACCATTTGTGTCCCTATGCCTCAATCCCCCCATTCTCCTCACGCAAGATCAATCTTCTCAGCTCTCCTCGTCAGTAGAGCCCAGTGAAGTGGCCGTGAGCAAGATTTTCTACACTGGCCCTTTAAGGCTGCATTAACTTCTTCACAAACTGTTTCCCATAGACAGAAATCCTGCTCTTTTCCTCACTCAATGCTGTCACTTTGTCTCTTCCAGTTTCTGGGTCTCTAGGCTGGGGCTCCAGTCCTCAGGCTGAGGACCCCGCCTCTCAGCGTCTCTCTCCCAACAGTGAGAATCCCTCTGGACCCTCAGCCACCCATCACTCCTGGGAGCAGGGTAGCCCCCACTGTGTCCCCACACTTCCTACCAGTCTTGTGGTTTCTTCTGTGCTCCTTGGTTTTTGAGTCCTGTTCTTTTAGTCTAAAGTTGGTTTTTTACGATGATTGTTCTTAAATTAATTTGTAATCCACTTTAGTCCTGGGAGGTGGCAGTTTGTATGTCTGCCTACTCTGCTGCCATCTTGTCTCTCCTCTGAATCCCTTTCACTTTTTTACCCAGCACCACAACCTGCTTCCTCTCTGACAGCTGTCAGTCTGCCCTTCATGAGTTTGCTTTTTTTGTTTGTTAGTTTACTTTGTTCATTAGGTTAAGCAAAAACATTATGTAAAGCCACTGGCCATGGCCAGGGCCACCATCAGAGCAGCCCGGCCCATGCAGGTTTGCATTGGATTCGGACAGTCGGTAAAGAAACAACGGAGCCACAAACTGGTGGGCCATAGTCTTTAATCCTAGTTTGCACCCGGCGGGCAAGTAAAAACACACACTGGGCTCCAAAACCCACTCACATTCAGTGCTCACAAAGCCACTGACTTATCCGAGTTTCCTAGAATCAAAGGTTTCTAGCTCACCAGCCTTATTCTCCTCAGTTCCCCATCTCCTTCCTTATCCCAGATACAAACTCTGTACAAACTGGCATCTCACTCAGCACTCCGCCATCTTGGCTGCTTCTCCTGGCCACATGGCCTCTTTCTGCTCTTTGCTCTGCTCCCTCTGCTCTCTCATGCTAATCATCCCAGGAACCAAGAGAGCAAGCTCCCGCTCCGTCCCCATTTTATACTGTAGAAATCCAAACTCTTAATCCAATATACAAAATAGGGAAGTCTCTAATACAAAGTCACTTCTCTGAGGCATGATTGGATTGTACCACCCCAATTCAAAAAAGGGTGGGAAAGGCTTAATCCCAAAACCAAGCCCCAGGCTACAAAGACCCTGCCTGCTCACAGAGACACACATTAATTTCACCTGGGTAATGCCATCTTTAACAAAGTGAGCATAATATATTTTATCTGCCCAACACATTAAAAACCAATTGACACATTGTAAAGCCAGTAGCCATGGCCACCATCATAGCCGCCTGGCCCATGCAGGTTCGCATTAGATTTGGGCAGACGGTAATGAAACAATGGAGCCAAGAACTGGTGGGCCATCATCTTTTTTTTTTTTTTTTTTTTTCTATTTTTCTGAAGCTGGAAACTGGGAGGCAGTCAGACTCCCGCATGCGCCCGACCAGGATCCACCAAGCATGCCTACCAGGGGGCGATGCTCTGCCCATCTGGGGCGTTGCTCTGCCGCAATCAGAGTCACTCTAGCGCCTGAGGCAGAGGCCACAGAGCCATCCTCAGCGCCCGGGCAAACTTTGCTCCAATGGAGCCTTGGCTGAGGAGGGGGAAGAGAGAGACAGAGAGGAAGGAGAGGGGGAGGGGTGGAGAAGCAGATGGGCGCTTCTCCTGTGTGCCCTGGCCGGGAATCGAACCCGGGACTCCTGCACGCCAGGCCGACGCTCTACCACCGAGCCAACCAGCCGGGGCCGTAAGCCATCATCTTTAATCCTAGCTTGCACCCGGCAGGCAAGGAAAAACACACACTGGGCTCCAAAACTCACTCATTCAGTGCTCACAAAGCTACTGACTTATCCGAGCTTTCTAGAATCAAAGATCTCTAGCTCACCAGCCTCATTCTCCTCTATTCCCCATCTGCTTCTCTCTGCACAAACTGGCTTCTCTCTCAGCACTCTACCATCCTGGCTGCCTCTCCAGATCTCCTCCACGTGGCCTTTCTCTGCTCTCTGCTCTCTACTGTCTCCTCTAATGCTAATCTCAGGAACCCAGAGAGAACAAACTCCCAGTCTGCCCCCATTTCATAGTGTAAAAATCAAAACATTTAATCCAATATACAAATAAGGAAGTCTCTGATATAAAATCACTTATCTGAGACACAATGGGATTCCTCATAAGAGTGCACCACCCCACATCAAAAAGGGTGGGAAAGGCTTAGTCCTAAAACCAAGCCCCAGGCTACAAGGATCCTGCCTGCCCACAGCCCGCCCCCAACACACATTAATATAATCATGCCCATCCCAAGCAAGAAGGGCAACCAATACCATCACCTGGGTGAGGGGCTTCCACGTGGGCAGCACCATCTTTAACAAAGTGAGCATAATATATTTTATCTGCCCAACACACATACAACAGTATGGTGATTACCAGAGGGAAAGGAGGGGGATGTGGTAGAGGGTATAGAGGAGATAAATGATGATGGAAGAGGACTTAGCTTGGGGAGGTGAACACATTATACAATATACAGATGCTAGTTAATTGGCGGTTTCTTAAATTAAATTGCAACTCCAGAAGGAGTAATAAAAACATAAATAATAGAATTATAGGAAATAAAATTAGAAATAAGTTCTCTGTGGGTTGGGGTGTTGTAAGGTACCAAAAAGCTGCAAATTAACATCGATATTCTAGGAGGAAAAGGTCAGCCTTCCCTGTCCTTTCCTTTGAAAATGGAGAAAAAAAGGAATGTAAAAGTCTCCTGACTTACAAGGACGACTAAGGTCATTTGGTCTTAAATTCTCTGAAAGGATTAAGGTTAACTGAGAAACTTCTTCCCTTTCAATAGGAGGCAGAATTTACATACCACCTCACATTGATTATAGTTCCTCCCTTTCCTGGAATCTTGAGAGTAAAATACCTCTAGGCTAGTGAGGGAAGAGGAACCCTGAAAGATTTGTAAACATCTTTGATTGTGTTACCTTGAGAGTCTTAATGTTTCTGTGTATCCCCTAGACCAGGGGTCTCAAACTCAACTCAGCATGTGGGCCGCAGAGCAAGATCACAGCCATTAGGCGGGCCGCACTAGGTCTACAAAAGGCAACTGTTACGCAACACCTTTCTCACTGCAGTTGAAAACAAAAAAAAATCAGTACAACAAGCACAATCGTACATGCAGTTTACTCAGTGTCACAAAACGACCAGAAACTGTAGTTCGCATCACAACTGCTGTTAACTAAGCTAATATCTAGCTAGGATGCTAGAGAAATGAAAAATACAAGTAGGCCCCTAGGCTTACTTAATTTTATCCAAAATATTTTGAACTTCGTGGATTAGTCTGCGGGCCGCACAAAATTGTTCGGCGGGCCGCATGCGGCCCACGAGTTTGAGACCCCTGCCCTATACAAATGTTATAATCTTGTTAATGATTGTGCCATAATGTCATGCTCTCCCCTGCCAGCGTGTGATCAGGGTATATAAGCAGCCCCTGAACTATTTTGGGGGCTGCACAATTTGGGCCTGCAGATGCCCCATGTCAGCCATATGTGGCCGGCATATTAAAATTTCCTCCTTTAATAAAACTCTTCAAAATTTATCTGGATTGAGTGTCTCTATGTGGACTCAATGAAGTGAGGTACAGTGCCTTTCAGAATATGGGGTGCAGTACTTTATAAAAAACCTATATATTCAATTAAAAATTCAATAAGTTCAATTATATATATATGTAAAGCCAGCAGGCAGGGCCAGGGCTACTATCACAGCAGCCTTCTGGCCCATGCAGGTTCGCATTGGATTCGGACAGTCGGTAAAGAAACAGCGGAGCCAAAAACTGATGGGCCATAGCCTTTAATCCTACCTTGCACCCGGCGGGCAAGTAAAAATACACACTGGGCTCCAAAACCCAGTCACACTCAGTGCTCACAAAGCCACTGACTTATCCGAGTTTCCTAGAATCAAAGGTTTCTAGCTCACCAGCCTTCTCCTCAGTTCCCCATCTGCATCCTTATCCCAGATACAAACTCTACACAAACTGGCATCTCACTCAGCACTCCGCCATCTTGGCTGCTTCTCCTGGCCTCCTCCACATGGCCTCCTTTAGCAGCTGGCTCTACTCTCTCCGCTCTCTCATGCTAACCTCAGGAACCAAGCACCAAGTCCCGTTTTGCCCCCATTTTATAGTGTAGCTTCACAACCTTTAATCCAATATACAAAGTAGGGAAGTCTCCAACCCAAAGTCACCTTCTGAGGCATGATTGGATTGCACCACCCCACATCAAAAAGGGTAGGAAAGGCTTAATCCCAAAACCAAGCCCCAGGCTACAAGGATTCCGCCTGCCTTTAGCCCACCCCAACACACATTAATATCACCTGGGCGACGGCTTCCTCGTGTTATCTTTAACAAAGTGAGCATAATACATTTTATCTGCCCAACAATATACATATATGTATGTTAGTATATCTATATGAGGTCCTCGGGTTACGACACAGTTCCATTTCTACAACAGTGATATAACCCGAATTTTGGTGTAAGTCAAAACACACCCTAGTATAACACAAATGGAACACTTGTGCTATTAATAGTCCAAAATGGCATAAGTAAGTGTACTGGCAGATGCCAACTCCCTCACTCATATCTACATTACTGCACATTCTTTCACAGCACACAACCAAACTAGTCCACCCATGTAGTCCATAATTACGCTGCTAATGGCATAAACTGTGTAAAGCCAGGAGGCACGGCCAGGGCCAGCATCAGAGCAGCCCAGCCCTTGCAGGTTCGCATTGGATTCGGACAGTCGGTAAAGAAACCATGGAGCCAAAACCTGGTGGGCCATAGTCTTTAATCTAGCTTGCACCCGGCGGGCAAGTAAAAATACACACTGGGCTCCAAAACCCAGTCACACTCAGTGCTCACAAAGCCACTGACTTATCCGAGTTTCCTAGAATCAAAGGTTTCTAGCTCACCAGCCTTCTTCTCCTCAGTTCCCCATTTCCTTCCTTATCCCAGATACAAACTCTACACAAACTGGCATCTCACTCAGCACTCCGCCATCTTGGCTGCTTCTCCTGGCCTCCTCCACGTGGCCTCCTTTAGCTGCTGGCTCTACTCTCTCTGCTCTCTCATGCTAACCTCAGGAACCAAGAGCCAAACTCCCGCTCCGTTCCCATTTTATAGTGTAGAAATCCAAACCCTTAATCCAATATACATAACAGGGAAGTCTCTAATACAAAGTCACTTCTCTGAGGCATGATTGGATTGTACCGCCCTACAGCAAAAAGGGTGGGAAAGGCTTAATCCCAAAACCAAGCCCCAGGTTACAACGATCTCCAACACACATTAATATCACCTGGGCGATGGCCTCTTTAGTAAAGTGAGCATAATACATTTTATCTGCCCAACAAACTGAAACACTCAAATCTCAATTTTTTTGGCTTTTATGGGAATGAGCATCGTAAACTCAAAATGAGATATTCCATGACTATCAAAACCCGAGGACTCTCTGTGTGTGTTTGTGTGTAGTGTTCTAGTAAGAATGTGAGGATTAGGAGCTGTCATCTTTCACTAAAGCACTAATGAAAGTATTATATAAACTGATCAACCCCCATGAAGCTCCTGTTGATACTATATATCAAAATCAGCACTACTGTTCGACCAGGCAATTTCACTTCCAGAAATTTATGCTGAATATATACACATGGAAAAGATATATTTAAAAAATTCAGTGTAGCACTGTCTATAAGAGCAAAAGCCTGGGTGAAACTTAAATATCCATTAGCAAGGAATGGTTAAATACTGAATAGTTCATCCATACTAAGAAATGCTGAGCAAACAGTGAAAAAGAATGCAGTAGATCTGAAAAAGTATAAGTAGCAGAAGAATTTACATAATATACTCCCATCCGTATAAAAAGAGGACTGGAATCATAGATACTACTCAAAAAATGCAACAGGAATCTTGCTTCTGGGAAGGGAATTTCGAAATTTGGAGTAGAAGGGAATTTATTTTTATTGAACTATTTTTACACTGTTGGAATTTTTTAGTTTGGGCATTTTTAACTTACAAAAAGAATAATACATCTTTCATTTTACTTTCAGACTCATGGCACTATAAATCACCAATACTTCTTTTAAGTCTATAGTTTTTTTCTTTTTAGGTTAATAAAATATCACTATTTCTTATACAAAGCTTAAAATTATATATAGAACATTCAAAATGTTCCAGAAAATAAGGTTTTCAAATTCTTTCCTTTAAAAATGTACATAGATAGACCGTTAAGCACAATTCTAAAGATTTAACCACTGGTTTTGAATACCTAGCACACTGGTTAACAAAGAGTGAGCAAACACTTTATAAATGTTTGTTGAATGAGATAAAGAAAAAATGAACTGGGTGTAACAAAAGATACCACCCAGTACTGGTCTTTAAATAAGAGAAACTTCCCGGTTATATCAAAGGCTTAGAAAGTTTCCAGTCACCCTCAGAACAACCACACAGCCAGATATACTGGTCAGAATGGTTTCTTGAAGAAGTACTCTTTCCCAATCACCACTTTTGTCTTTCTATTCCTACTTTGTTAATCAGCACACCTTTTCTTCAATCTCTCAATTCTTCCCTTAGGGAAGGTTTATCTGGACAATAAAAGAAGTTCTCGCCATTCAACTAACCCAACTCATCATTGATTTATCCAAAATTCAGTGTTTATCCAAAATTCATTACTTCCTACATAGTAGGAGCATAATAAGGGTTGGTTGAGATAAATTAATGTTTGACAGGGTGATTATAAAAGAAAATAAATTTGGCTTTAGGTGAGAGAGCATGTATAGAAAAAAACAAAAACAATTTTTTAAAATACTATTTAATAAGCATTAAATCCAACCTTTTGTAGACTGTTGAACACACAAGGTAAGCTTCAGAGCCAAGAAATTCTTCTGTGTTTTACTGAAAAAACAGAATATGTGTAACCTGACCTCATTTTAGACTGTGGTATTTTTTTTCCATCTTCTCTTTCAACCGTGAGTGCTACCTAATATCCATTAAAGCTCCAGAATTTCTTTAATGTACTCTTATTCATGTAGTAAAAAATGGTTTGCTTGGCTTTTACAGCTTTTTCCAGTCCATTATTAATATTGTCATATTCATATAACTTCAGTAAATGATACTATATGAATGAAATAGTAAAGCAGATAAGAACAATATTAAACCATTCTAAAATTACAGTGAAGATATAGACATATATATTAAGTATACTAAAATTAATTTGCTACAAGTTACCCTAGAAGAATGAAAATTATTGCACAAACATGCTAATTCATTATTAGGTAGTTTCTCAGACAATAGCTGATTCCAACTTGTTTATTTATTTTAAGTAGAGTTCATGTACACTATCTCAGACAATAGCTGATTCCAACTTGTTTATTTATTTTAAGTAGAGTTCATGTACACTACATAGAGTCTTCCAAAATATCAATACTTCTGACCCAAAATAAATTTAGGATTCTATTCCAAATCTCTTTTTCAGTACTTCAAAAAGCTTTCTGCTAGAGCCATTTCTTCTACCTGCAAGGTATTTCTTTAGTCCAATACCTGATTATCAAGAACACAATTCTAAAGTGAAGCATCTGTATATAATTTTTAAAAGCCTCTGATAAACTCCAAGAGACAATGCAGAATGCAAGAATTCAAGAATTAAAAAGGAGAGACATTTAATACCCAGAGAATGGGAGCTTTTTCTAGGGAATCTAGTCAACCACGGAATTTTAATGTCTCCAGTATTTAATTTCTACACATAGTACATGATAAATGCATTCTCTTCCTGAAAATTACCAAAAAGTGTGCGTGTACAATGGCATCACCATGATTAAATATTTGTGCCTGAAAAGATGCACATGAGAATTTGAAAGTCTTGGTCTAGAAGCCTGTGGACAAAAGCTGCTCTGAGGGTGGAGGTTTCTTTAAGAGTACTGGACTCATGTGAATTTCCTTGATGCTGAACAGACCCACTTCTGGAAGTATATGTACATTTCCACAGTGGCTCAGAAGTTCCACTGGACCATGAACAGGCCAAAGTAATTTTTAAGAATGATTACTAGGTTTTTGTTGCTTTTTAACAATCATCACTTTGAAAGAAAAAAATAATTGTAAACCTTCCTGAAACTTTAAACAGTATTAAATTATTGAACAACAAAATTCAATAAATAAGTACTTCCAACGGTATATTTAAAATTAAATACAAATTAAGGAGGTTATATGATTAGCCATAAAAATACTTAATGTATAAACTCTATAAAGTGAGAGATAGGAGATGACAACTCTGTTTTTTCTTAACACCTTTTCTAACTCTTAATAACTTCTACACATTTAATTTTTTTCAGCTAGCATTTATTATTATTTAAATAATAAAATGCAAATTCAAAATATTTAATCTAAAAAAGGTTCTTTAAGTTGGGTTATCCCATTCATTTAGAAACAATTCTAGTCCTTCAGAAATCCGTGTAAATACAAACACATTTTATGCATTTTTTTTTTTTTTCATTTTTCTGAAGCTGGAAACAGGAAGAGACAGTCAGACAGACTTCCACATGCGCCGACCCAGATCCACCCAGCACGCCCACCATGGGGCTACGCTCTGCCCACCAGGGGGCGATGCTCTGCCCATCCTGGGCGTCGCCATGTTGCGACCAGAGCCACTCTAGCGCCTGAGGCAGAGGCCACAGAGCCATCCCCAGCGCCCGGGCCATCTTTGCTCCAATGGAGCCTCGGCTGCGGGAGGGGAAGAGAGAGACAGAGAGGAAAGCGCAGTGGAGGGGTGGAGAAACAAATGGGCGCTTCTCCTGTGTGCCCTGGCCGGGAATCGAACCTGGGTCCTCCGCACGCTAGGCCGACGCTCTATCGCTGAGCCAACGGCCAGGGCCATTTTATGCATTTTTTTCCAAAAACTGACCTTTCTACAATCAAGATGATTTCTCAGTCAACTGAACTTTTAAAGCACAGGTCAACTCTGGCAGCTAATCAGAAAGTCTCACCATGCTCAGTTAGTTTTATGGGAAATACACTGTTGTTCATATGCACTGTAAAACCAGCAGGCACGGCCAGGGCCACCATCACAGCAGCCTTCTGGCCCATGCAGGTTCGCATTGGATTCGGACAGTCGGTAAAGAAACAACGGAGCCACAAACTGGTGGGCCATAGTCTTTAATCCTAGCTTGCACCCGGCGGGCAAGTAAAAACACACACTGGGCTCCAAAACCCAATCACATTCAGTGCTCTCAAAGCCACTGACTTATCCAAGTTTCCTAGAATCAAAGGTTTCTAGCTCACCAGCCTTATTCTCCTCAGTTCCCCATCTCCTTCCTTATCCCAGATACAAACTCTGTACAAACTGGCATCTCACTCAGCACTCCGCCATCTTGGCTGCTTTTCCTGGCCTCCTCCACATGGCCTCCTTCCGCTGCTGGTTATACTCTCTCTTCTAATCATCCCAGGAACCAAGAGCGCAAGCTCCCTTCTGCCCACATTTTATAGTGTAGCTTCACCACCTTTAATCCAATATACAAAATAGGGAAGTCTCTAATACAAAGTCACTTTCTGAGGCATGATTGGATTGTACCACCCCACATCAAAAAGGGTGGGAAAGACTTAATCCCAAAACCAAGCCCCAGGCTACAACGATCCTGCCTGCCCCCAGCACACATTAATATCACCTGGGCAACGGCCTCCACGTGGGCAGTGTCATCTTTAACAAAGTGAGCATAATATATTTTATCTGCCCAACATGCACTGAAATTTTCATAAGTGATTTTGCCTAACGTACTATCATTTTATGTCCTATAAAAATTCAGTCAACATGGTTTAGGTGGTAGTGCAGAAAAATGCAATCCTAAGTCAACTTTAGAACAGACATTAGATGGGGCAAAACTCTATGTGAAAGGTCACACAACTGTCACAGCACCCTACAGAAAAAACAATTGAAAGAAATAAAGATAATAATGGCAACATTTATTTGGTCAAACTAAAAATAAATCAAATAAAGACAGTGACTACTGGGCATGAGGTTGCTTCCTGGGGTGAAGAAAACGCCAAGGAACTAGACAGTGGTGAGGGTTTTACAACTTCATGAATACACTAAAAACCACTGAACTGCCCTGAAAGAGAGGAACTTTCAGCCACGAATACTATACCCATCAAAGCTATCCTTCAAATTTGAAGGAGAAATAAAAACATTCACAGATACAGAAAAGATGAGGGAATTTATCATCAGAAAACCCCCACTCCAGGAATTACTAAAGGAGGTTCTCCAATCAGATACAAAGAACAAAAAAAAAACAGAGCCACAAGTAAAAGCTCCAAGAAGAACACAATAAAACCAAATTTAAACTGTGACAACAACAAAAAGAAAGGGGGAGAGAAGATGGAGATTAACAGTAGCAAAGGATGATGGAGTGCATAAGTACTCACAAAATAGTGCACTACAATGAACAGGGTAGGAACCCTTTTCATTACTCAAAGGTAACCACCATTGAAAAAACCACCACAGAAGCACATGAGATAAAAAAAGATAGCAACAGAGGAAAGATGTATGGAATACACCCAAATAAAAACAAAAGATAGAAAAATGAAAGAGAAGGATCAAACAAGACACAAAACTAACAGAAAGCAAGATATAAAATGGCAATAGGGAACTCACAAGTGTCAATAATTACACTAAATGTAAACGGATTAAACTCAACAATAAAAAGGCACAGAGTAGCAGAATGGATTAAAAAAGAAAATCCAGGCCCTGGCCGGTTGGCTCAGCGGTAGAGCGTCAGCCTGGCGTGCGGGGAACCCGGGTTCGATTCCCGGCCAGGGCACATAGGAGAAGCGCCCATTTGCTTCTCCACCCCCCCTCAGACCAATGGAACAGAATAGAAAGTCCAGAAATAAAACCACATATATATAGTCAAATAATTTTTGATAAAGGGGCCAACAACACACAATGGAGAAAAGAAAGCCTCTTCAATAAATGGTGCTGGGAAAACTGGAAAGCCACATGCAAAAGAATGAAACTGGACTACAGTCTGTCCCCCTGTAAAAAATTAACTCAAAATGGATCAAAGATCTAAACATAAGACCTGAAACAATTAAGTACATAGAAGAAGACATAGGTACTCAACTCAGGGACCTGGGTTTTAAAGAGCATTTTATGAATTTGATTCCACAGGCAAGAGAAGTGAAGGCAAAAATTAATGAATGGGACTACATCAGACTAAGAAGTTTTTGCTCAGCAAGAGAAACTAATAACAAAATAAACAGAAAGCCAACTAAATGGGAAATGATATTTTCAAACAACAGCTCAGATAAGGGCCTAATATCCAAAATATACAAAGAACTCATAAAACTCAACAACAAACAAACAAACAATCCAATAAAAAAATGGGAAGAGGATATGAACAGACACTTCTCCCAGGAAGAAATACAAATGGCCAACAGATATATGAAAAGATGCTCATCTTCTTTAGCTATTAGAGAAATGCAAATCAAAACTGCAATGAGATACCACCTCACACCTGTTCGATTAGCTATTATTAGCAAGACAGGTAATAGCAAATGTTGGAGAGGCTGTGGAGAAAAAGGAACCCTCATACACTGTTGGTGGGAATGTAAAGTAGTACAACCATTATGGAAGAAAGTATGGTGGTTCCTCAAAAAACTGAAAATAGAACTACCTTATGACCCAGCAATCCCTCTACTGGGTATATACCCCAAAAACTCAGAAACATTGATACGTCAAGACACACGCAGCCCATGTTTATTGCAGCATTGTTCACAGTGGCCAGGACATGGAAACAACCAAAAAGCCCGTCAATAGATAACTGGATAAAGAAGATGTGGCACATATACACTATGGAATACTACTCAGCCATAAGAAATGATGACATCGGAACATTTACAGCAAAATGGTGGGATCTTGATAACATGATACGAAGCGAAATAAGTAAATCAGAAAAAAACAGGAACTGCATTATTCCATTCGTAGGTGGGACATAAAAGTGAAACTAAGAGACATTGATAAGAGTGTGGTGGTTAGGGGGGGGGAGGGAATGGGAGAGGGAAAGGGGGAGGGGGAGGGGCACAAAGAAAACTAGATAGAAGGTGACAGAGGACAATCTGACTTTGGGTGATGGGT
The DNA here is from genome assembly GCF_036850995.1 of Saccopteryx leptura. Classification (NCBI taxonomy): domain Eukaryota; kingdom Metazoa; phylum Chordata; class Mammalia; order Chiroptera; family Emballonuridae; genus Saccopteryx; species Saccopteryx leptura. The sequence continues at coordinate 96,866,934 of NC_089510.1, forward strand.
ATGCAACATAACTGAACGACAAGATAACCTGGACTTGTTATCTTTGAATATATGTATCCTGATTTATTGATGTCACCCCATGAAAAAAATAAAATTATTATAAAAAAAAAACAACCACTGAACTGTACACTTTAAAGAAGTAAATTTTATGTTATGTAAATTATATCCCAATTTTTAAAATAAATAAGTAAATCTCAAAAAACAAAACACTGGCCAAAAATGAGTAACATTCTGAAATGCATGCACAATATTTTTAGCAGTGCCACTAGCTGGGCCCACAGAGTTAAACAAGACACACAGGCAAGGCTAATTTCCTAGTGGCTTCAGAATTAATGTGTTCTATACTTTAGTTTCAAAAAGAAGATCTATAAAGAGCCTAGAACTGAAGCCCCAACTTTTTATTCTTCTCCAGAGAACCTGGAATGAACAAATTACTACCGGTTTCCTAAATATGTCCAGACAAAAGCAGGGTATACACCCTGCAGTCCATTACTTCCAGAAGTTGCCAGTCCTTTGGCCTAATCACTGCACTGGATGGCAGGAGATAAGAGCCCACAAGTGCACACAGCATTGTGCAGACTGCTCCACCATAAGATTTCTTCCATGTGCCTTGAGCTCTTTTGAATGTGGAATGCTTTTAAATAGGACATCAAAGGGGTCTCTGTAGCCAAGCTATTTTCTTTTCTTTTAATACAATGGACAACTTTTTAATTTCAATAGATGTCTACGTTTGAACATATAAAAGCAAAGAACACATCACCTATATGTAGAGAAAGATCTATTAAGATCACTTAGCCTATCTATGTCCAAATGTAAAAAACTGCAGGACTGAAATCCCTTTCCAGATGCTTTTTAAAGCAAAAGAAAAGTATATAAAGGCCATTGCTAAGTCTATAACTGTCAACCATAGCTATAAAAAGTTTACATAAAGCCATGAACAGCTCTGAATGTCACTAAAGAGAAAACCATTTTTCTTTCTAAAAATCAGAGGAAACATGAGTGAGGCTTCTGGAATACTGGTAATACTGTTTCTTCTGTGTTGGCTGAATGAGTGTGTTCAGTTTGTAAAAATTCATCAAGCTATAGAATTATGATGTGTACTTTCTGAATGTGTATATATCCATAAAAAGTAAAAATAAAGTAAATAAAAGAAAAATAGAGTTGCTAAATCAGTATTAAAGACTTTATTAGTTACTTAACTAAGACATAAAATTTAAGAGTAAAGATGATGATGACAAAGACCACAGCTAACTCTTAATAAACCATTACAATAACATGCACTGTGTTAAACCCTTTTGTTGGTCAAAAAAGTTTGTAAATATGATATATATGTTTGCTTGCTTATAGTTTGCATTGGGTGTGGGGGAGAGGCTGTAAGCAGGCAGGGTCGTTATAGCCTAAGGCTTAGTTTTAAGACTAAGCCTTTCCCACCCTTTTAATACTAAGATCTTCTCAACACTAAGCTTTTCCGCACACCCTTGACTGTTGCATGATGTGGGGTGGTGCGCTCTCATGAGGAATCCCATTATTCCTCAGATAAATGACTTTGTATCATAGACTTTCTTGTTTGCATATTGGATTAAAGGTTTTGATTTCTACACTATAAAATGGGGCAGAGGAAGCCCATGCTGGAAGAGAGCAGAGAAAGGCCACATGGAGGAGAGGAGAAGCAGCCAAGATGGCTGAGTGCTGAAGGAGAAGCCAGTTTGTGCAGAGTTTGTGCAGAGAGAAGGAGATGGGGAACAGAGGTGAATAAGGCTGGTGAGGTAGGAACCTTGGATTATAGGAAACTCGGATGTCAGTGGCTTTGGGAGCCCTGAATGGAAAGGGAAGTGTTTTCCCACTGTGTGTATTTCCTGCCCACCAGGTGCAAGTTAGGATTAAAGCTAATGGCCCACCAGTTCTTGGCTCTGTTGTTTCATTACTGTCTGTCTGAATCAAATGCAAACCTGCATGGGCCAGGTGGCTGTGATGGTGGCCGTGGCTACTGGCTTTACATCTTTACATACACTTCATCTTACAATGAGATAATATGTTCTTGTATTTCAAGAAAGGACCAGACCATGTGTGTCCCACAAATATGTCTGTCTACAGTCTAATACCTGACAGGAATTGGTACAACTCAACATTTGGTTCTATACTAAATTACTTTTGAGTGAGTCTAACTCCTCTATGCTGTCAAAAAGATAAAAAGGGACCCCTTCACCTACTCTAATATGCACCCACATCCCAAGGATGAACATGGAGCTTGAAAAAAATGAAACTTTCCCTGCTATTTCTCTACTTCCTTGCCTTCGAAAGCTGGACTAGAAAAACAACTTTCCAACCCAAATCTCCCTCACAATTGCATATACTCAGATGGCTATTCTTGGGGCCTCTTATAATTAATTCTACAGAAATCTGGCTAAGCCTGCAGTTCTTTCAGCACATTCTTGAACAAGGATCCAACAGTGATTTTGCCATATGGAAAAAGTAGAAAGCAAAAGAATGCTGTTTCCTTTCTGCATCCTGAAGACTCCTTAAGTCTAATCCCCACTAACTTAACTTCAACAAAATGTTATTATGGCAGTATGCTATAATAAACTGTCTGCTACTAAAATTTTAATTATTTTATTAACATTTTTTGGAAAAACAGTTGTAAAGCAACTTTTATTTGCTAGATACTACAGGCTTCTTTACATCATTTATCTCAAATTAATCCCCAAAACAGTAACACTCAGTGAATGTCAACTATGTGTTAGGCATCACTTTAAGTGCTTTACATGCATTAATTCACTTAATGTCATCACAGGCTAATGAGATAAAGTCCACTATAATAATTCCCATTTTTCAAATTAAGAAGCTAAAGGCCTAGAAAGGTTGAGAAACTCACCAAAAAGCAGAACTAGAAGTAGCAAAGTGAAGATTTAAAGTCAGGCAATTAAATGTGTTAGTCCACAGCCTTAACTAGTGCATGCCACTACCCCTTCACCACTCAGTGAAGCAGATATATCCCCCTGGAAGAGTGGAAAATACTGAGTTCAGAGTATATAATTTATCTGTCCAAGATCAGACAGCTAGTAATGAATGGGTTTAGATTCAAATCTACTGGTAGAAGAGAGCAATGGTGCAACCACTATGGAAAATAGTATGGCAGTTCCTCAAAAAAATTGAAAATAGAACTATCATATGATCCAGCCAGCTCACTTTTAAGTATGTATCCAAAAGAATTAAAAGCAGGATCTCAAAGAGATATTTATATACCCAGGTTCACAGTAGCATTATCACAATAGCCAAGAGGCAGAAGCAACTCAAATATCCACTGAGAGATGAATGGAAAATCAATACGATTACTCAGCCTTAAAAACAAAGGAAATCTTATCACATTCTATATCATGGGTGAATCTTGAGGACATTTTTCTAAGTGATAGCCAGTCACAAAAAGATAAATACTGAGTGATTCCACTCATGAGGTATCTAAAGTAGTCATGCACAGAAACAGAATGACTCCTGGTTACAAGATAGGGGTAAGTGAAAATGAAATTGTTTAATAGGTACAGAGTGTCAGTTTTCTGAGATGAAAAAGTTCTGGAGATGTTACATAGCAATGTGAATGAATATAGTACTGTTACAGTAATATAATGTTATAGTAATTAAATATATAGAAATATAGAAAAATATGAAAGATACATAGAAATAAGTTAGGATATAATATTAAAAGCCATTAAGGCAGGTGAATAATGCTATGCCCTCTGGGTGGGAATTAATCTAGTGTGTACAGATATGACAGGCAGACTCTGCCTTTTGCACAGGGCCCAGTTAGTGTGTATGTGAAGTTATTTATAGATAAAAAGTGGCTTCTCTAGGAACATCCTAAAAGTAGCTTGATGTGACATTTCTGTAGATGAACATAAAAAGGGCTCCCTGCTAGGAACTCCGAAAAAGGTGGTTTGAGGTGATAATCCTGTAGATTGACACCTGTTAGAAGGCATGGGCCAGAAAAGGTACTAAAGCTGAGGGGCCCCCTGCTGCACTAGTCGTCCAGACTCCAACCTGAACGTGGACTGTCTCCACGCCGCTCTGACCACGGACAGCCCAGAGGAGCATGCCGACGGGGCCTCCTTATGCTATATCCAGGCACGTCATAGGATTTGTGAGTGATAAACTGCCTGTGTGATTCTTGTAACTAACTTTTGTGTGGTCGTTTCTTTCCTCTGGTGGCAGTTGGTCTCGGTACCAATTAGTAGAATCCTCATAGCCGCCTCAAAAGTAATCTCGAAGATGCTGCCAGCCCTGCTGTGAAGCAGGAGTGTCCCACTGTGCGGGGAAGTAGAACTGAGGATGCCTAATCAATGTAGAGCTCAGGCTCTACTGGGACAAGCAGTCCCCTCTTAACTACAGGAGATACATTCCCAGACTCTCAGTGGACACCTGAAACAGGATAATACTGAACCCTCTATACACTATGTTTTTTCCTATATATACAGATCTATGATAAAGTTTAATTTATAAATTAAGCACAGTAAAAAATTAACAATAACTAATAATAACATAACAATTATAAAAACATAATGTGATAAAAGTTATGTGATTTTGCTCTCTCTCAAAATATCTTATTGACTGTACTTTTCACTTACAGGAAGCACTTTATGGCTTCCCTTTGGCATATCTAAATTGCTAGCATCACCACTCCTGCACTTTGGAGCCATTATTAAGTAAAATAAGGGTTACTAGAACATAAGCCCTGTGATACTGTGACTTCTTATCAATCTGATAACCAAGAGGGCTACTAAGTGATTAATGGGCGTGGAGTGTATGCAGCCTGGACACACTGGACAAAGGGTTGATTCACACCCTGGAGGGACAGAGATGAACAGCAAGGATTTCATAACACTACTCAGAACGGCACATAATTTAAAACTTACCAATTATTTAATTCTGGACTTTTCCATTTATTATTACAGACCACAGATGACCATGGGTAATGGAAACCACAAAGGAAAACTGTAGATAAGAGGGGACTGCTGTACACTTAAAAATACTGCACTGTACACTTAAAAATGGTTAACATGGTAAATTTTGTTATATAATCTTTATAATAATTTAAAATTCTTTAAAGAAAATTATCTTAGTAAGAATGTAAATTAAATCCTCATTCTAGAAGAAATGGAAAAGACCTTTCACAGTGCTCATCTTCTCTGCTTCCATGATGAGGCTAATCTGAGAAACGTTTGTGGGGTACACGCTCTATATAAGGCACTGAGGTAGTACAGTCTAACAGGAGTCTCAAACTCGCGGCCCGCAGTAAACTGCATGTACGATTGTGCTTGTTGTAGTGATTTTTTTTTTGTTTTCAACTGCAGTGAGAAAAGTGTTGCATAACAGTTGCCTTTTGTAGACCTAGTGCGGCCCGCCGAACGGCTGTGATCTTGCTCTGCGGCCCACATGCTGAGTTGAGTTTGAGACCCCTGGAAGTGGACATGTGATAACTACATAGTAAAAACAGGTATAATGCTAACCTAAACATGCATAGCCATAACTTCTCCCCAATTTTAGTAAAGTAAAGATGTTTTTCAACTCAGATTCAATATTGCCAAGGGGAAATTTAATCTAATGCTTGAGAAAATATCATGTTTTTATCCTGAGAGACTTCACTTTTCTCTGAAATAGTGATTAGTGGTAACTGCCATGGGGATATTTACTGTGTATATATGGGAGGGGGGGACAAGAAGCAAACCACAAAGCAACTTCTGTTTCCCACGGCTGAAGAAGCTGAGAATGAAGTAGGGAAAGGTGTTACCTGCTAAGAATTGAGTTACTTTTGTTTTCAATATGATTCACAAAGCTCCCTGAAGGAGAAAATGTCCATTTTGTGTTGAACATTTTCTAAAATTCTATTCCTTTAACTCAATAATTAGGGATAGAGAAAACAAATATATTCTGATAACATTATATAAAATAAAATACAGTTGATGCTTGCTGCTCCTTTCTAAAATATTTTCAGAGTCAATACGCTGTTTTCTGTTCTGTTGTACAACTTATCTGATGTCTCTATTCTTTGAGTAAAAACCAAGACTGTTTGAGTTCCAGATCTCAAGTCTACAAATTACTATTTCCACCCCTAGGGAGCTGAAATTGTTTATTTATATTTATCCCACTCTTTGATACTCACTAAATACTCTGTATTATTTTATTTTTCATGATGCTTTGGAAGAGAAGCTATAGATTTTTTTTTTCAATTGAGCTCTAGGACATGTTCTTTTGTAGTTAACATCTGAAAACTGAGGCATGTCTAATGTCCTATCATCCCTGACACCCCTGAGTAAATAACTGAACAACCTTTTAAAGGGCAGGCTAAGTTTTAAGTCTGAGAATGTTGCCAAGCTTCCTCTGAGGAGCCAGCCTCAATTCTCAAAATTCCTGACTTACAACCAGAAATAGCCACCTGTCAAACTGATGAAAACCACTTGCTTAGGTTTTAACTCTATTGTTAATTCTATTCCATTCTCTTGAGAGATTCCTCATTCCTCTTCCCATAGCTATGTCTTATCCTTATTCCAAGACTCCCTTCAATTTCCATCTTTTCCATGAATTCTTGCTTGGTCACGTCAGCTTTAAGTAATCATTCCCTCCTTTGAATTTATGGTCTGTGACAGGCAATCAAATCTATATATTTAGTTTGCAGTTTCCTTGGTCCGTTATTTGAAGGGCTCTGGATGGATGATACAATGCACAAGCCATGAGAGTTGATGAGAAAAACAGAGAGTAAATATAAGTGAATAGTGTGAAGAAATTACTTTATCGCCTCAGTTTGATTCTATTCCCATTCCCATGTACTTGATACATTTATTACAGATAATCTCAAGTATCAGAAGCAGAATGCTAACAGGACCTCAGAAATAACCCCCATATGAATGCCTTGCCAAACCAGGCCTGCGAAAGGTAGTCTGGTGTGGAAAAGAGAAAGGCTTTGAAATCAGTCAAACACGGTCAATATTTCAATCCTTGCACTGCCACTTAGCAGTTGTGGAACCTGGGCACACAGCAGTCTGAGGGTCAGTTTCATCAACTATGAAATGGGGATAAACAAGAGCAGCCTCAAAAGACCATTAGGATTCAGTGACAGAGCATCAATGAAAGCACCCAGCACTCTGAAGACACAAAATAGTCAGAATGGGTAGAACTCTTTGGTTTCCCACAGACACAAATGAGAACAAATGCAGCCATACAACTTAGCATTTCCTTTTCATTTGTTAATCATCACTGTTTCTAAAATTATTGTAATGCATTATTTTTAGAATGCAAGCCATCTGGAACAGTGGAGGCACAACATAGTGACTTAACAGAAGCATGAAACTCAAGGAAGTTACACTCTGGTTGAAGAGGAAAATTACTGTAAAAATGAACATTAACAAAAAATGTTCAATGGCCTGTCACAGACCATAAGTTCAAAAGAGAAAATGACTATTTTAAGCTGACATGACCAACTAAAAATTCATGGAACAGCTGGAAATTGTGGGGAGCCTTGAAATAAGGAGAAGACGTAGCTATGGGAAGAGGAATGAGAAACCTCTTGGAGAAAAGAATACAGTAATTAACAGAACAGCAGTGGTGGGCCTATGTCTCCATCAGGCATCCACGGAACGATAAAGGGACCAGTTTTGCTGTAGTGCAGAGTTTTGTAAAGGCGCAACAGAAGATAAGGTTGAATGAGGTAGTGAGGGATGCCATCAGGACAACCCAAAAACCAAATTTCAGAGAAATAAATCATAGTTGATAGAAATCATAGACTTTTTAAAAAGAAACGGTGTACGACCTAGTCAGCTTAGAAGACTGGTCTATCATCAGTGAGTGGATTGGAATGGAGAGAGACCAGAGATTAAGTGACCAGTTAGGAGCCACAATCACAATCCTAGCAGGAAGTAAGGTGGCAGTATGACTATAAAGATGAGACAAAGATGAGAGGTATATACAAATTCTCACAGACTTAAATGAAGAGAGAAGAAACAAAGATGACATGGTAGTTTCCAAAATGGGAGACTGAGGCAATGACAGCACTGTGAGAGAAAGGGACACATCTGGAGAAAAATGAATCTAGCGACACAGGAGGCAAGTTCAGTTTCAGACAGGTAGTTAAGGAGGTGATACCCAGAAAGAAAATAAGTCAGTGCATAACAATGTGGGCTCTAGATGGAATAAAGAGCCCTCCACTCTGAAAGGATGGCTGAATCCGTGGAAGCTGCAAAAATTCTGGTACAAAGAAACAAAATAGAACCAGCTCACTGCATACAGCCCTCCTTGAAACCCAGGTTCATAAAGGAAGTGAAATCCTCAAAAAAGTCAGAGAAGTTCTGACCAGGCAGTGGCACAGTGGATAGAGCATCGGACTGGGATGCGGAGGACTCAGGTTCGAGACCCCGAAGTCTCCAGCTTGAGCGCAGGCTCATCTGGTTTGAGCAAAAAGCTCACCAGCTTGGACCCAAGGTCGCTGGCTCGAGCAAGGGGTCACTCAGTCTGCTGTAGCCCCACGGTCGAGGCACATGTGAGAAAGCAAACAATGAACAACTAAAGTGCCACAACGAAAAACTGATGATTGATGCTTCTCATCTCTCTCTGTTCCTTGTCTGTCTGTCCCTGTATATCCCTCTCTCTGACCCTCACTATAAAAAAAAAGTCATAGAAGGAGCAAAAAAATATATAAGTGGTGTCACTATGGCCAAGGAGATGAGTCTCAAGACAGAGGTGGTCAAGGAATCCAAATCCTACAGAAAAATCTAAGGAGACGAAGGCTGAAAACAAGTCATCACACGTGGCAATTTTGAGACCCCTGGAAACCTTCAAAATAATCAGGTTTTAAAAGTGTCAGATAGCAAGAGGAAATAAGTAGGAAGAAAGCAGAAGCACTGGCAGGGGTCTCAAACTCGGCCCGCGGGCCGCATGCGGCCCGCCCACCAATTTTGGGCGGCCCGCAGACTAATCCACGAAGTTTGATTAGTCTGCGGGCCGCCCAAAATTGGTGGGCGGGCCGCGAGTTTGAGACCCCTGGCAGTCTGTGCTTTCAAAGGCATTTTCCTAAGAGAAGACTCATTCAGATTTTCAATCTGGAAGTCAAGAAAATGTGGTTTTAAGAAACAGAAATAATCTCATAAAACAAACTGTTTTTTAGTAGTCACATGCCTTAATCTTTTCTGCTCCCCTTGTTTCAATGTGACTTCTTGGTTACCTTGTGCAACCTGTCAACACCTCTTATTTCTAGGTTATACTTCTGAACCTCTCTCCTTTCAGTGAGAGACAGTCGTGTCTAATCAAATCTATCCCTTTCACCTCTCTTACTTTTTTTTTCACTCACACAGAAGAAAAAAGTCAGATTTTACAAGAAAACCAAGACTTAATCAGTCCTCTTCTATGTTTTCAAAAAAGGCCATATTCCAATAACTACAATAAAAGACACTCAACATCATTTGTCATTACAAAAATAAAAACTAAAACCACATTGAGAACCACTTCTAGAATGGCTAACATGTTAAAAGATTGGCAAGGATGTAAAGCAACTAGAACTCTCATAAGCCACTGATAAAAACATAAACTAACACAATCAATTTGGAAAATAATTTTAGTAACTTTTTTTAAAAACTAGCATACATCTACCATACTATCTAGCCAATCTACTCTTAGGTAGAAATTACCCAGGAGAAATAAAAGCATAACACCACAAAAAAACTTGTACATGAATGTTCACATGCAATAAGTGAAAGAACCCTAGATGTCCAACAATATGTGAATGGATATTCAAACTTTGCTTTATCCACACAATAGAATACTAAGCAATAAAAATGAACAAGCAATTAATGGATGTAGCAATATAGTTAAATTTCAAAATGATTATGCTGAGGGGGGTAGGAATAAACCAGAAAAATACAGACTACATACTATAAATTTCCATTTATATAAAATTTTACAGAATAAGGCAAGACCTGTGGTGGCGCAGTGGATAAAGCATCAACCTGGAACGCTGAGGTCGCCAGATCGAAACCTTGGGCTTGCCTGGTCAAGGCACATATGGGAGTTGATGCTTCCTGCTCCTTTGCCCCCTTCTCTCCTCTTTCTCTCTTTCCTTTTTAAAATGAATAAAGTTTTTTAAACAAATTTATAAAACAATAATAAAATAAAATAATTTTACAAAATGAGAACTAAACCTATAGTGACAGAAAACAAATTAATGGTTGTCTAGAGATGGAGGGAGGGATTGACAAAGGGCAGAAAAGAGGTATTACAAAGGAGCATGAAGAAATTTTGAGGGTGATGGATATTTATTATCTTGATAATGGTAATGGTTTCACAGGTATACAAAACAAATCAAATTGTACATATTGAATATATGTATTGTGTGCCAGTCATGTCTCAGTAAAACTGTTTTTAAAAAGAACAGTTGAAGTGACGTCAGAGTAATGGTTGTGTAAGAGATATTCCTGATCTCTCCCCTTGAAATTTCAACGAATTGAACAACTATAATGCAGCGAGGGAACCCATGCTGGGCTCAGAGGAATGCCTATAAGATCCACACACCAAATGGACTAAAGGTGAGATGGGGTGAGAGCGGGGCAAAAGATAAAATGCAATCACGGTAGGCATTGAAGAGGAGAGGCAACAAACCTGGAGTGACTGGGGTTTTTTTTCTCTGCTAGACTACAGGGAGGATGGAAGCTCAGGCTCTCTGGATTTTGTCTGAGGGGTACAGAGAGGGGAATACAGAGTGACTGGGTCTCCTTCTGCCAGGAGGAGCAGTGAGACAGAAGGGCAGAGGGAAAGATAAACCAAAGCAGCCAGTGCACAGGGTCATGGCCAGTGTTCCTGCAGGCTGCAGGCAGCCCACATTTATCATACACAGAGAAAGCTAAGGGTATGACCCCCAACCTCCCAGATCCCGTCTCCCTCACCTTTCCATATAGAGAGTGGCAGAGACAAACCCCAAAGCTATCTCTCCCCTGGACTGAACACAGGTCCAGTTGCCAGGTCTATTGCGACATGGGAAGGGGAGCCCAGAAGCCTGAGATCACCATTTTTAGAGCCATAAAGCCCTCACAACACACCCCACCCACCAATGTAATTGCAGCCTCGCCTACATCATTGCAATAGCAACATCTCAGCAGACAGCCCAAGACTTTCATGGAGATAAAAGTTGTAATAAAGAACACCTACTGGAAAAAAATTTTCAAAACTGAAATTTATTTTTTCATTTTTTCCCCTTTTTTCCTTCTTATTCTTCTTTCTCTTTTTCATTATTGAATTTCATTTTTTTTTTTAATTTTTGCTCTTAGACTTTTGTGTATGTTTTGTTTTTTATTTTTTTTCTTTGCTTTTGATCATTTTTCCTGTGGATTTTCTTGTCATAATCTTTTAAATTTTTATATTTTTTATTGTATTTTGTTAATTTTTCAATTTTTTTTTTTAGGGTTCTTAGCAATACCACTTTCAAATGCCATCAAAAAAGAAGAAACAAAATACCATGGTATATTTCAGAAAGAAAATGAAATCTCCAGAAAAAAATCGCAATCACATAGAAGGCTTGGAGTTAAATAATAATAGAGAATTCAAAATTGAAGTTCTTAAAATACGCAATGAGATGCAAAAAGACACCAATAGTCAACTTAATGAGCTCAGAAAACAAATTCATGAACAAAATAAAAACCTCTCCAAGGAAACTGAAACTTTAAAATGAGAGATGAAGAACTCGATATGTACATTGAAAACTGTGGTGGTAAGTTTAACTAATAGAACAAGCCAGATAAAGGAAAGAAACAGACACTGAAGACAGGCAACTAGAGATGCTACAGAGACAAAAGGAGAGAGACTCACTTATTTAAAAAACCAAGAGAACTCTACAAGAATTGTCTGACTCCATCAGAAAGACTAATATAAGAATAATGGGTATATCAGAAGAAGAAGAGAAGGAGAAGGGAATGGAGAGCCTATTCAAACAAATAATTAATGAAAATTTCCCAATCTTATAGAAAGAGTTAGAGCCTCGAATCCAAAAAGCAAACAGAACGCCAAATTACCGCAACTCAAATAGACCTACTCCAAGGCACATCATAGTAACGTTGTCAAAAATCAACGACAAAAAAAAATCCTCAAGGCAGCTTGGGAAAAGAAGACCATAACACATAAAGGAAAACCCATTAGGTTATCATCAGATTTCTCAGCAGAAACTGTACAAGCTAGAAGAAAGTGGACCCAAATATTCAAAGTACTAAAAGAGAGGAATTACAGCTAAGAATACTATATCCATCAAAGTTATCCTTCAAACATGAAGAAGAAATAAAAATTTTTACAGACATACAGAAGCTTAGAGAATTTATCACCAGAAAACCCTCACTGCAGGAAATACTCAAGGGGGTTATTTGACCAGACACAAAGAACAAAACAAATCAAAACTACAAGTCAAACTCCAACAAAATCACAATAAAAACAAGGATAACCTGTGATAATAATACCATAAAAGGGGAGAGGCTAGAGATCAGCAGTAGCAAAGGAGGATGGAGTGCTGAAGCACTCATATGACAAGGACTCCTGTACATATGAACATTTTTTTCTTAACCTAATAGTAACCACTCACAAAAAAGCCACTACTGAAAAAGTTTATAAAAGAACAGAGGAAAGAAGGATGGAATATCACCAAACAAAAACAACTAACAGAAACAAAAAAGAGAAGAACCAAACAAGACACAGAGCTACCAGAAAACAAAACAAAAAATAGCTACAAGAAATCCTCAGATATCAATAATTACCCAATTTATAAATAGACTGAACTCACTAAAATAAAGCACAGAGTAGAATATTGGATCAAAAAGCAAAATCCAACCATATGCTGCCTTCAAGAGACACATCTAAGCTGCAAGGACAAAAGTAAATTCTAAATGAAAAGTTGGAAAATGATTCCCTTAGCAAATAATATCCAAAGAAAATATCCATACTCATATCTGACAATGCTGACTTCAGGAAAACAACGGTAACCAGAGACAAAGATGGACACTTCAAAATGATAAAGGGGACATTGTATCAAGAAGACATAACACTTCTTAATATATATGCACCAAAACAGAGAGCACCAAAATATATAAAACATCTATTAACGATCTAAAAATAGAAGCATACAAATACACGATCATACTTGGAGATTTCAACATACCATTGACGGCATTAGATAGATCATCCAAACAGAAAATCAATAAAGAAATATAGGCCTTAAACAACACTCTGGACATTTCATCCCAAAACGTCAGATTATACATTCTTCTCCAGTGTACATGGAACATTCTCAAGAATAGACCATATATATGTTGGGCCACAAAAATAACATCAACAAATTCAGGAAGATTGAAATTATACTCAGTATATTTTCTGATTACAAGGCATTGAAATTAGAATTCAACTGTAAAAAGGAAGTAAAGAAACCCCCAAAGTGTTGAAATTAAACAACATACCTCTAAAACATAACTGGGTCGAAGAAGAAATGAAAGCAGAGATCAAAAGATATATACAGATACATGAAAATGAGGATATGACATATCAAAATTTTTCAGACACAAAGTAGTGAGAGGGAAGTTTATATCATTACAGGCTTATACAAGAAACAAGAAAGATCCCCAGTAAACAATCTAACATCACATCTTAAGGAACTAAAAAAAGAAGAACAAAGGCAACTCAAAGTCAGCAAAAGAGAGGAAATAGTAAAAATTAGAGCAGAACTAAATTAAATAGAGAAGAGAAAAACTATAGAAAAAAGTAATGTAGCAAAGAGCTGGTTCTTTGAAAAATATCAATAAAATCAACAAATCACTGGCTAAACTCACTAAGGAAAAAAGAGGAAGGACTCATATAAACAAAATCCAAAATGAAAGAGGAGAAATTACCACAGACAATATAGATATACAAAAGATCATAGTAGAATATTATGAAAGATTATATGCCACCAAATTCAACAACCTAGAAGAAATGGATAAATTCCTAGAACTATACAATCTTCCTAGACTGAGCCACAAATAAGTGGAAAACTTAAATAGACCTATAAGCAGGGAGGAAATAGAAACAACTATCAAAAACTTCCCCAAAAACAAAAGTTCAGGACCAGATGGTTACTCTAATGAATTCTACCAAACATTCAAAGAAGATTTGGTATCCATCCTTCTCAAAGTCTTCCAAAAAATAGAAGAAGCAATGTTCCCCAACACATTTTATGAGGCCAACATAACCCTCATACCAAACCTGGCAAAAACATAAAAAAAGAAAACTACAGACCAAAATCTCTAATGAATACAAATGTAAACATTCTAAACAAAATACTAGCAAATCAACTACCACAACATATTAAAAAAATAATATATCATGATCAAGTGGGATTCATTCCAGGAGCACAAGGATGGTTCAACATATGGAAATCGATCAATGTAATACACCAAACCACACCAAAAAAACAAAGAACAAAACCCACATGATCCTATCAATAGATGCAGAAAAGGCATTTGATAAGTTACAACATCCCTTTATGTTTAAAACACTCAATAAATTCAGAAAAGGAAAGTATCTCAACATAATAAAGACCATATATGACAAACCATCAGCTAATATCATACTAAATGGTGAAAAGATAAAGGCTTTTCTTCTAAAATCAAATCAGGAAAAGGACAAGACTGCCCACTCTCTCTGCTCTTTTTTTTTTTTTTTTTTTTTTTGAATTTTGAATTTTGAAGAGTTTTTAATAAAGGAGATTTATTAAATATGCTGGCCACATATGGCTGACACGGGGCAGCAAACACAAATCGTGCAGTCCCCCAAAATAGTACAGGGGCTGCTTATACACCCTTGATCACACACAGGTTGGGGAGAGCATGATATCATGGCACAAGCTGGCAATATTTGTTTAAGGGATACACAGAAACATTAAGACTTTCAAGGTAACACAATCAAAGATGTTTACAAATCTTTCAGGGTTCCTCTTTCCTCACTAGCCTAAAGGTATATTACTCTCAAGATTCCAGGAAGGGGGAGGAACTACAATCAATGCAAGGTGGTATATAAATTCTGTCTCCCATTGAAAAAGAAGAAGTTTCTCGATTAACCTTTATTTTAGATTTAAAACTAAATGGCCCATTGTTCTTGCAAGCCAGGAATTTCTACATTCTTCTCCCTCCCCTCCCTAAAGGAGGGATGGGACAGGAAAGCCTGACCTTTCCTCCCAGAATATCAATATTAATTTTTCAGCTTTTCGGTACCTTACAACAATCCCCACTGGTTTTATTTCCTAAGTAAAATCCTTTACTTAATTTACTGAAGAGCGTAATGTTGTTGTGTAGGAATATTAACATAACATTTAACAGACCTAACCTTTCCTCATAGAATATCAATATTAATTATTCAGTTTTTTGGTACCTTACAACACACTTATAGGCGCAGTCTCCAACCATCGCACCCTTGCCAACATATCTGCCTCATCATTTCCAGGATGGGCTAGAGGGGCATGCCCCGTGACATGATATACTGTCACCTGCTTCTGGTGTCCTATTTCCCATAAGTCCTGCCACATGGCCTGACTCCATAGCAGATGGTGCATTACCACCCAGTGGTTAATGTGCCAAGTAGCAATCCAAAGGGTCAGTCCATGATAGACAGCCCAGCTGTCAGTACAGATCACCCGAGGTGAAGGTTTATTATGGGCAACTAGCCAAAGAGCTCTTAATTCTGCCCATTGGCTGCTTTGGTCTGTACCCGTGTCCATCCAAATAGTCTCAGTGGCCGGATGGAAAGCTATAGCCGTCCATTTGGCAGGTTGGCCCCTGCTGGAACCATCAGTATACCAGGCATCCTCGGGGATGGGCACCCGCCCCTCCTGGTAGGGACTGACTTTAGGTTCTGCCTCCTGAACCCCAGCTGCATCTTAATCTACTGGACCCAAGACTTCCTGCAGTTCTGCCCTCAATGGGCTGGTGCTAAGAGCACAGCGTTGTTGCAAGTAGGCACCCCACTGGGCCAGGGTAGAGGTTTGGGCCATACCACTATGTTGTTGGGTTACTCAATCTCTCTCCCATCCTGAAATAGGGTATGCTGTCTTGACTGTAACTGGTTATTGGTTGTAATACACTCAGTGGCCAGAAGGGCAGAAAACACAGCTGTCAACTGCTTCTCCACTAGTAAGTAATGTACTTCAGCACCTTTCAACAATTGGGACCAAAACCCAATAGGTTGCCGTAAGTGCTCTGTCCATTGCCACAAGCCCCATCCAAACCCCTCCGAGGTTACATGAACATCCAGCTCACAGGGCCTGGCAGGATCAAACATATTCAAGGCCTGTGCCACCTTGACAGCTCTCTTAGCAGCTGCAAATGAACCTTGAGCTTGCTCAGTCCAATCACAACGAATCCTCTTCTGGATAAGGTTGTACAAGGGATGTAGTAACTGAACCAAATGGGGTATAAATGCTCACCAATACCCCAACTGTAAGGACCAAACAAGCTATACAGGTAATCTCTCCTCTTATTGCTTTAGAAATCTCTACAAAAGTAGATCTAGGGACAAGGGGACTAGCCACACTGTCCTGTCTTATTCCTATTTACTCTCTCTCTCTCTCTCTCTCTCTGAAGCCCAGCGAATTTGTAAACATGGAATTAGTGGTTTCACACAAACTGGGCGTCTTACTATTGCCTTTCATTAGTTCACTCACTCTCCTATTTACTTTTCTAACTTTTAAACCCTGCCTCTTACATTTGTTTACTAGTTTCTTACAGAACTGCATGCAGACCTTCGCCAATCAGACAACTGGAAAAATCTACCTAACCCTACACATCAACCCTGAAACCTGCCCTTGTGAAACAGAAAAATCTGAAACCCTGTATCAGCAGACCTCCTAAATTCTATCTTTCAACCTCTACAGGTCCCCTAACCCTAAAGTTCTCCCATATTCCTGAAGAACTAGGAGAATAAATAGCAACACCTCTTAACGCTTCTCCGTCTTTTGCCCTTCACATAGTAAAAGGACAAGATCACTGGGTCTTCTTGGAGCCTACAAACGGACATGAAACATTTCTTTTAACTCAAGCTAACTGCTCTCTCCAGGTCTGCCAGGAAAAAATATCTCTAACTTTACCATGGAAGAACTTTCACACACACACCCCTATACAACCCTCTTTATTTCTGCATTGCTAATCTCCAAATACCTGCCTCTTTCTTTATTAAGTTCCTACAGGCTGGGATGAGAGAAATCTCTAGGATTACCTACAATCAAATGCTTCTACACTCCTATTCCACAGTACCCCAAAGAGAACTTCATGAGGGAAATATCAAATAGGTAGGGATGACAGCAGGAAGAAGCCGCCCCTCAGCCCGAGAAGTTCCCTCCTGAATGTTCTCCAAACCCTCTTCCTTTTTAACCACACATATTCAATCCTTCTAAAAAACTTACACCAACAAGTTTCCTGTCTCTTAAAATCTCCACATGTCCTCTCATTCGAGAGGAACCAGACCAGCATGTCTCATGAGGCTCATCCAGGAGACCATGCATCACCATGTCACTCTGTCCACTCGGCACTCGCAGCAAGCAACTGACAATTATTACCCCGCAAAAATTTTTTTTACTTCCTCACTCAGGTTTTCAGAGACATCACATGGTTCAGACCTTACAGCATGGAAATTGATGACCTCCTTAACTGGATGAGGGACTTGGCTTGGCAAGATTCCCTTCTTGAGTTCTCTCCAGAAGAAGAAATAATTTTCCAACTTTTTCTCCTCTTTCTCCTCATCAACCTTCACCATATATTATAAAATTAATAACTGCCTTTCTTTTATATGTAACCACAGAGTTGAGACATGATAGATACGTAAATTCCAAACTGCCCTCTTGATGTTCCGCTTATCTGTCAGACCTCACCCTTACTGGACTATTGACCCTAAGACAGAGGAATTCCAAAAAGCTGACCCAAGGAGGGGCTCCGGACACACCAGGACTTTTGATTCAACACCCACATGCTCGAAGCCCCCCAAGGAGGAGCATTCCAGACATACCAGGACTTTTGCCTCAGTATCCCCTCAGGCTCTCCCAAACACTATATAACTCGCCCCTAGTCTGTAACCGGTGCTCTTCTCCCCCAGGAGAAGTGCCCGGCAGGGTTCCTTTCTTCCTTTCAATAAAGCCTGTTACTTTGGTCTTTCAGACTCCCATGGATTCCAACACCAACAAACCTAAGAAGTCCTGTAACTTTTACCGTAGTGGCCATGGGGTATGCTTGGATCTTATCTATAACTGTGTCAGGGATAACTTTTGTCTTACCCGACCAGACAATTTAATACAATAGATAACCCAGGTCCTTGTAATTTGTTATCGTTGACTGCCCAGCCACATGCTTTCAAATGGGATAGCAGGGTAGGGACTTCTTGCTTCAATTTCACACAGCTCAATAGATAAAGGAAGGGGTTCCACTTTCAGGGGTTTCTCAGATGTTCTCCCAGCCATATTAATGGAACTTAGGCTTAGGCACCAGAGATTCCAACTCACACACGAATCATTCAGGGGTCTCTCAGGTGTTCTCCTAGCCAAGTTCCCAGAACTTAGGCTTAGGCACCAGAGATTTTCTTAAACCACGGATCTCTCCTTGATTTTTCTGCCGAATTGTCCAAATTGTCGAATTTGGGAACCGAGGGTGTCTACTGGAGAACTGTTGGACCCACAGGAAAACCCGGAGCCCTGAAAACATGTCATGTGTCATAACTCTCCTTGAGATTCAAGCGGGGCCGGGCAGAGAGCAGAGAGACCGTTCAATTTGGGGTGTCGCTACCCGGTGACATGAAACACTGGATCCCAGATGAGCCCCCAAATGTTGTAAAGTACCATACCCCAGATTCTGAAAGGCACTGTACCTCACTTCATTGGGTTTATGTAGAGACACCAAGTCCAGATGAATTTGAAGAGTTTTATTAAAGGAGGAGATTTATTAAATATGCCAGCCGCATATGGCTGACACGGGGCATAGTAGACCCAAATTGTGTGCCTCTCTCTGCTCTTATTCAACACAGTTCTGGAAGTTTTAGCCAGAGCGATTGGGCAAGAGAAAAAAAAAAAAGGCATTCATATCAAGGAAAAAAGAAGTAAAGGTAACACTTTTTGCAGATGACATGATCCTGTACATAGAAAACCCCAAAGACTCCACTGAAAAACTATTAGAAACAATAAACCAATACAGTAAATATGCAGGATACAAAGTCAATATACAAAAGTCTACTGCTTTTCTATAACCAACAATGAAACTTCAGAAAAAGAACTAAAAAAGACTATTGGAAACAAAATATAAAGTACTTAGGAATAAATTTAACAAAGAATGTGAATGACCTATATACTGAAAACTACAAAACATTATTAAAAGTAATTGAAAAAAACACAATGAAATGGGAAAATCCATGTTCATGGATTGAATAATCAACATAGTTAAAATGGCCATATTACCCAAAGCAATATACAAATTTGATGCAATCCCCATCAAAATCCCAATGTCATTCTTTAAAGAAAAAGAACAAAAAATTATTGGGTTTGTATGGAACCATAAAAAACCTTGAATAGCCAAAGCAATCCTGAAGAAAAAGAATGAAGTCAGAGATATCACACTACCTGACTTCAAATTATACTATTGAGCCACAATAATCAAAACAGCATGGTATTGGCAGAGAAACAGACATACAGACCCATGAAACAGAATTGAGAGCCCAGAAATAAAACCACATATATATGGACAAATTATCTTCAACAAAGGAGCCAAAAAAACATAATGGAGAAAAGAAAACCTCTTCAATGCTGGGAAAACTGGAAAGCCACAAGCAAAAGAATGAAACTTGGCTAGTTTGTCCTCTTGCACAAAAATTAATTCAAAATAGGTCAAAGACCTAAATATAAGACCTGAAACTATAAATTACATGAAAGAAAACATAGGTACTAAGCTCCTGGACCTTAGCCATAGAGAATAATTTATGATTTTGACCCCAAAGGCAAGAGAAGTAAAGGCAAAAATAAATGAATGGGACTACATCAAACTAAAAAGCTTCTGCACAGCCAAAGAAACTGACAATAAAACAAATAGCCAACTAATGAAATATTTGCAAACAACAGCATAGATAAGGGGTTAAGATCCAAAATATATAAAGAACTCACAAAGCTCAGAAACAAACAAGCAAACAATCCAAATAAAAAATGCGGAGAGGACATGAACAGACACTTCTCCCAGGAAGAAATACAAATGGCCAACAGGTATATGAAAAGATGCTCATCTTCACTAGCAATTTGAGAAATGCAAATCAAAACTACAATGAGATACCATCTCACACCGGTTAGATTAGCTATTATCAACAAGACAGGTAATAACAAGTGTTGGAGAGGCTGTGGAGAAAATGAAACCCTCATTCACTGCTAGTAGGAATGCAAATTAGTACCACCAGTATAGAAGAAAGTATGGTGGTTCCTCAAAAAATTAAGAATAGAATTACCATGTGACCCAGCAATCCCTCTACTGGGTATATACCCAAAAACTCAAAAACATTGTATGTAAAGACACATGCACCCTCATGTTCATCACAGCATTGTTCACAGTGGCCAAGACATGGAAACAACCAAAGTGTTCCTCAGTGGAGGATTGGATAAAGAAGATGTGGTATATAAATACAATAAGAAACAATGACATAGTGACATTTATGACAACATGAATGGAACTTGAGAACATTATACTGAGTGAAATAAGTAAATCAGAAAAAGCTAAGAACAGTATGATTTCACACATAGATGGGTTATAAAACAAACTATGAACGTAGATAAAAGTAAAGCAGTTACCAGGGGAAAGGGAATGTGGTGGGGTGGGGGGGACTTGAGTGAATGAGGAGGTAGTAGGGGGTGGAGGGAAAAGGTGTAAAGAGGGTATATGATTTGACTTTGGTGACAGGAAATGATTTGACTTTGGGTGATGAGTACACAACATAATCAACAGTTCAAATGCTATAGAAATGTTTACCTGAAACCTATGTACTGTTATTGATCAATGTCAACATGTTAAGTCACTTTTCTAAATAAAATCTAAAAACTAAAAAAAAAAATAGACAGGGTCAACTAGCAAAATTTGAATAGGGACTGTGTATCAAAAAATATTGTTATCAATGTTAAATTTTTTACGTGAATAAAGTGGATGTCCTAATAGCCATAAACAGTTACCATGAAGGCATCACTCTGGTAAAGTGGGAACATCATTTGGGCACTCCCACTTTTATTCTACTTTTGAGAAAAAAAATTAGCTGTCCTTTCATCAAAGTGTTCCCTCTTAAGCAGTATTTCCAAAGTAAATGCTTGCCTAGACTCTTTCATGTCTAAAACTGTTTACAGTATGTAATCATTTGGGGATAAAGAATTTCCATCTTGGCCAGACCTATGGTGGAGCAGTGAGTAGTGTTGACCTGGAACGCTGAGGTCGCCAGTTTAAAGTCCTGGTCAAGGCGCATATAGAAGTTGATGCTTCCTGCTCCCCCACTTTTTTTCTCTCTCTCTCTCTTTCTCTCTCTCTCACTGCCTCTCCTCTCTAAAATGAATAAATAAAAACATTTAAAAAATAATAATTTTCATCTCTGTGTGGCCCCATGGCCCAGAGCAGGGTCTGTGGATGTAACAGGGAGGGTTCACAGACATACAGAGCTGCTCTGGACACTGTCAGGATCTTAGTTCTTCACCCATGTGGATCTGATAGATATTAAAAATTAAAACTTCCTTTCCAAGAATTCTTTGCTGCTCACAGTCTCATTCTTAGACAATCCCAAGACCAGACATTTGCCAAAACAGTTTAGGCCCAAAGGTATCATATCAGATGCTCGGGAGGGATGCCAGCAGAACAGGCAAGGTCAGAATCCCCAATTGGTCTCTCTTCCGAAATCAATGGATAATAAAATCCCGCCAGGTCTCAAGCCATATAGGTAAGAAAAATACAAATGTAAACCTTTTCTATGTATTTATGAGTATATATTACCAGGCTCAGTGCCCATCTCTATTTTCCCATCTGGTGTCAAAGATATGGCTGGCACTGGCCCTGGCTGGTTGGCGCAGTGGTAGAGCGTTGGCCTGGCATGCAGGAGTCCCAGGTTCGATTCCCAGCCAGGGCACATAGGAGAAGCACCCATCTGCTTCTCCAACCCTCCCCCTCTCCTTCCTCTCTGTCTCTCTCTTCCCCTCCCGCAGCCAAGGCTCCATTGGAGCAAAAGATGGTCCGGGTGCTGGGGATGGCACTTTGGCCTCTGCCCCAGGCGCTAGAGTGGCTCTGGTTGTGACAGAGCGAGGCCCTGGATGGGCAGAGCATCGCCCCCTGGTGGGCGTGCCTGGTGAATCCCAGTTGCGCGCATGCGGGAGTCTGTCTGACTGCCTCCCCATTTCCAGCTTCAGAAAAATACAAAAAATATATATATATATATATGGCTGGCACTGAGATTAAAAATGATGTATTCAATATGGCATTATAATTATCATTCTAAAATTGACTTTAAAATAATAAGGATACATTAATCTGACTTCCAACTCCAAAGTCACACGTTTCCTCTGCTTTATATCTTTCAAATTCTAAGAAATGAATTTTCTCAAAATCATCACACAAGGATATATATAATATGCTCTCTTCAAAAGAAAAAAGTTCCTATCGCCACCTGAAAATCAAAATATTCTTCACTTTTTTATTCTATTCTATTATCTTACTGAAAGTACAGTGAAATGGTACTATTCACAAATTCACAGAAACTCAAGATACTTTTTTATATCATTAAAACACTATAAAACTGAATTTAACATGTATATACTTTATTCTGTACTATACATTACTTTGGATATTACACATTTATAACTACATACTATATACTCTACAGAATAGGAGGTGCAAAATCACTGTTCCTTATGGACAATTTGAAGGACAATTTCCCTTGCTCTTTCAAGGGAAATTTTGGCTATAAATAATTTTGTCTTTGTACACGGACTTAGGACCTAACCCCACTCAGTATACAATTGATTCTTCGGTAAGCAGCTGCAGTTTCCTCACAAGTAGTGAAAATTAGAGCAAGGATTTTCTGCAAAGGATAAAACAAGGACAACCATTATCAAAACCAGCTGAAGTACCAGAGCAAGTTGGTTCCAGACCCCCCACTCCAGGGGGACAAGTTTACATGTGTATCTGTCTAGGTCTTTCACAGCCTGAGGAATCTGTATCCTGTACAGTCAGAGACTGCGCCTATTGTTTAAACTAGTGCTTTCTAAGACAGTTTCTGTGAGATGGATGGACAGTTTTTCCTCGAAGAAAAGACAGTGTTGGACCTGACCAATGGCACAGTGGATAAAACATCGACCTGGGACACTGAGGACCCAGGCTTGAAACCCCAAGGTTGCCAGCTTGAGCACAGGCTCACCAGCTTGAGTATAGGGTCACTGGCTTGAGTGTGGGATCATCAAAATGATCCCATGGTCACTGGCTTGAGCCCACAGGTCACTGACTTGAAGCCAAAGGTCACTGGTTTGAGCCCAAGGTCACTGACTTGAGCCCAAGGTCGCTGGCTTGAGTAAGGGGTCACTGGCTTGGCTTGAGCACCCCAATGAAGGCACATGAGAAGCAATGAATGAACAACTAAAGTACCAATACTGGCCTTGACCGGTTGGCTCAGTGGTAGAGCGTCGGCCTGGTGTGCAGGAGTCCAGGGTTCGATTCCCGGCTAGGGCACACAGGAGAAGTGCCCATCTGCTTCCCCACCCCTCTCCCTCTCCTTCCTCTCTATCTCTCTCTTCCCCTCCCGCAGCCAAGGCTCCACTGGAGCAAAGTTGACCCAGGCGCTGAGGATGGCTCCATGGCCTCTGCCTCAGGTGCTAGAATGGCTCTGGTTACGATAGAGCAACGCCCCAGATGGGCAGAGCATCGCCCCCTGGTGGGCATGCCAGGTGGATCCCGGTCAGGCGCATGCCGGAGTCTGTCTGCCTCCCCGTTTCCAACTTCAGAAAAATACAAAAAAAAAAAAAAGTACCAATACTATGAGTTAATGCTTCTCATCTCTTCCTTCCTGTCTCTCCCTATCTATCTTCACTGTCTCTCTCTCTAAGGTACCATATCAGATGCTCAGGAGGTGACACCCAGTGGTTTTCAACATCACACCCATACTAAATTCTAATCCATTCTTGTGATCATTCACTCTGGATGTTACCATACCTTGACCATCCTTTCTTCTTTGGCTCTTACTTTACCACTGGTTTTCATATTCATAAAGAAACTTTGGTCCTATTATCTATAAACTGAACCATTTCACATTACCTGATCTTGTGATAAGGTGTCAAGGAACTGCAAAACTGTTGATACTGGTATTTTAAAAAGAAGAGTGTAAAGCCAGTAGCCACAGCCACCATCACAGCAGCCTGGCCCATGCAGGTTCACATTTGATTCAGACAGACAGTAATAAAACAACGGAGCCAAGAACTGGTGGGCCATTAGCTTTAATCCTAGCTTGCACCTGGCAGACAATAAATACACACAGTGGGAAAACACTTCCCTTTCCATTCAGGGCTCCCAAAGCCACTGACTTATCCGAGTTCCCTAGAATACAAGGTTTCTAGCTCACCCGCGTTATTCACCTCTGTTCCCCATCTCCTTCTCTCTGCACAAACTGGCTTCTTCTTTAGCACTCCCCCATCTTGGCTGCCTCACCTCTCCTCTCCTCCAGCATGGGCTCCTTTCTCTCCTCTCCTCCAGCATGGGCCTTTCTCTGCTCTCCTCCAGCATGGGCTCCTCTGCCCCATTTTATAGTGTAGAAATCAAAACCTTTAATCCAGTGGTTCTCAACCTTTCTAATGCCGTGACCCCGCAATACAGTTCCTCATGTTGCGGTGACCCCAAACCAAAAAATAATTTTGGTGGCTACTTCATAACTGTAATTTTGCTACAGTTATGGCTCGAAATGTAAATACCTGATATGCATTATGTATTTTCCAATGGCTTTAGGTGACCCCACTGGGGTCGCGACCCACAGATTGAGAACCGCTGCTTTAATCCAATATACAAATAAGGAAGTCTCCAATACAAAGTCACTTATCTGAAGCATAAATGGGATTCCTCATAAGAGTGCACCACCCCATATCATGCAACAGTCAAGGGTATGGGGAAAAGCTTAGTCTTAAAACTAAGCCTTAGGCTATAATGACTTTGTAAGCTTACAGCCTGTCTCCCACACCCAATGCAAACTATAAGCAAGCAAACATATATATTATATTTACAAACTTACTTGACCAACAAAGATACAGGCCCCCTTACTCTTCCTTTCTGAGAGAAAAAAAAAAAAAACCCAAGAGAAAGAGATTTAAGGGGCAAAAGTTAGTTAGTGGTTAATCATAGTTTAACTATGGTTCTCTGGAAGGTCTGAGGCCACTTGCTAGGCAGAGCAAAGAAGGTAGAACTTACCTAAAAACTTCCCTTCCCCTTCCTAGAGCCTTTAGGAGACAATGTTTACATATCTTAATTAAAAATACTACACTGATCCTAATTCTTCCTCCCCTCCTGGAGTCACAAGAGTGAAGTATACCTCTAGACCAGGGGTCCCCAAACTACGGCCCGCGGGCTGCATGCGGCCCCTTGAGGCCATTTATCCGGCCCCCGCCGCAATTCCAGAAGGAGCACCTCTTTCATTGGTGGTCAGTGAGAGGAGCACACTGATCATCTCATTAGCCAAAAGCAGGCCCATAGTTCCCATTGAAATACTGGTCAGTTTGTTGATTTAAATTTACTTGTTCTTTATTTTAAATATATTTGTTCCCGTTTTGTTTTTTTACTTTAAAATAAGATATGTGCAGTGTGCATAGGAATTTGTTCATAGTTGTTTTTTTTTTTATAGTCCGGCCCTCCAACGGTCTGAGGGACAGTGAACTGGCCCCTTGTGTAAAAAGTTTGGGGACCCCTGCTCTAGACAAAGGGATCACCAGCCCACTCTCCTTGCTTGAAAAAACCTGTATTCTGTAACATTTTATATGTTTTCTAATAATCATCCTTCTGAGATTCTTTATATGTACAAAACTTGTAAACTAAGCAAGCAGGGACTAGTTTATTAGGTTTCCTAATAAACTAGTTAGGAAAAGTAATTTCATTTAGCTTCTCTCCTTATCCTAGACTAAATATTTCATTTCCCACTACTGTGGAAACAGGAATAAGTTGTAAACCCTAGAAGATTTGGGAATGTCTTTGACATGTAAAACGACATTTATCACTACCATGTTATCTTGTGGTCTTGATATGTAGGAATGTTTTTCCTTTAAATAGATTCTATAGATAAATGTTGCAAGCTTATCAGTAAATAACTTTTGTACTGTGCGCCCTCTCATTTTCTCCCCAACCAGTATGTGATCATGTCTATATAACCAGCCTCAGAGCTATATTCTAGGCTGCACGATTTGGGTGAGTCGCCAGCTTTATTAATAAAGCTCCTTCTAATATTTCTATCTTGGTGTCCCTATGTAACCAGCGGCTTAAGCTACTTTATAACAATCTCAGACCTTTAAAAATAATCTCAAATATAAAAATATGATAACATCCACTATTATGATCTTTACAAAACATTGTTCTGTTCTACTTAATATATATAGTAAGGCAAAAAATAAAAACATAAAGTAGGAAACAATTACATTATTTGTAAACAGTATAATTGCATATCTTAAAAAATAAAGCTGTGGTACACTTATACAATGTAATACTACTCGGCCATAAAAAAGAAGGAAATCTTACCCTTTTCAACAGCATAGATGAACCTGAGAGCATTATGCTAAGTTAAATAAGCCAGTCGGAGAAAGATAAGTACCATATGATTTCACTCATATGCAGAACTAATGAACACAATGAACTAACAAGCAAATCAGAGACAGACTCACAGCTAGAGAACAGGCTGACAGCTGTCATGGGGGGGCAGGAAGGGTCTGAGGGTGGCAGGGATTGAGTAAAAAAGAAAAACAGAAAATAAACTCATGGACACAGACAACAGATGTGATTGTGGAGGAAGGAGGTGGAGGACGTAAAGGAAGTTAAAGGAAGAGATAAATAGTGATGGGCGGAGACCTGACTTGAGGCGGTGAACACACAATACAGTGTACAGATGATGTGTTATAGAATTGTGCACCTAAAATCTGTATAATTTTGTTAACCAGTGTCACCCCAATTAATTCAGTTGAAAGGAAATAATAATAATTAACTAATTTTTAATGATTGCATATCTTTAAAAAAAATAAGGCAAGAGAGAATGAATCACCAGAAAAGCTACTAAAACTAACTGAAAAGTTAAATCAGTAAGCACTTGTACAGACTGGCAATAATAATCAGTCAGGAAAACATAATAAAAAGATACCCTCATTATACTCAATTTATAAATTAACAGCAGCAGTAGGATAAGTACTTCACCTCATAAACTGAATTTACTCCAGGTGCATTTACTTGTCCTATGGAAAGTCTGAGATGACCACCCACCCCTCTCAGTGTGGCCACTGTGTCAGGTTGTCCCCCTCTAAAATCTCTTCTCCTTGGCCTGAAGTACAGTCAAATGTCTTATAAAAAATAATAAAACTTATGATATTTAATAATTAAGGGACAAAAATCCTACTGAATTTTACCAACAAATTCATTGTCTAAAACAGGAAGAGAATAGAAATGGATAGCCAACAAAAGAATTGCTGTGACACTCTTGTAAGGTATTTTTCCCCACTGAGAAGGAAGGAAGGGGCCAGAGCCACGAAGTGTGGAATAAAAGGCTTTATTGAGTACAGAGCACGCATCCCGCCCGGCGAGGTTCCCTGGCCCCAAGGAAAGAAAGATGGAGGAGATGGAGGCCAGGGGAAGTCACACGGATTAAACCGCGTGGAAGATATTTAAAGGGGTCCCTCTAGGGAAGTCGGGCTAACATGATGTGGTGAAATCTCACTGGCTGCCAGACAGTCGCTTTTTTCCAAACTGTTCCTGTGAAGCCTCCTTTGGCACGCTTGGTTGTGGGTGGTCCTAGCCAAAGTTCATGGGTCCGAGTTACACACGTGACCATCCCCCATTATCCACTGACCTTACAACTCTCACATTCATAAGTAGCATTAATCATATTGAACAGTCAGTCATATATTATAAGAAAAACAAAAACCTTTTTGATTTCCAAACACTCAGGCCATTCCTTGTTGTCAGTTTACACAGAACAGAAAGAAACCTGAGTTACAAAACTACTTACTAATCACTTCTTAAGACTTGGTGGAACCCTAAGATACCAAATTTACATCTCAGCTCCCTGGCAAAGTCACCCCCAGGCCAATACAAAAATAAGATGAGTTAACCCTTTTTAATAGCCTTCTAAAATTAATTTTCCCCCATGTCGGTGTTATATACTTTTATAGTGAGGAGCCACTGAGCCATTTCACCCACAGGTGTTATAAAGTACCAAAAGCTACAGAATTAATATTAATATTTTAGGAGGCTTGGTGAACATTTTATTAATTTGGGTTAAGAGAAATTGTGAGAATAGTCTCTGTGCTGTGTGATTAGCATAACTAGGATGGCTCTTGCCATTGTATTGTAAATGAAAAGAGAAGGAAGCATAGATTCCCTGACATTCCACCACACCTGTGGGGAAAGAAGTGAATGGCTAGCCAGGTGCAGGAAGGGAAAAGCCAAAATAAACCTTTTCTTATAGCAATGAGCCATTTGCGGGCATTTGTCCCCACGGAAACTACCTCTCTTATGTAAATGCATGTGGTTAATACGTCTGACTCTGGACAGAGAGATGGCGGATGAACACTAGAAAATATAGGAAGGCCTTTTAATATGTAAAGAGATATCTTTCTACCATTGTGTTGACTTGTAAATTTTGTTCTCTCCAAAATAGTGTATGGTTTGCAAATTGAACGTGGTCCTATCATGTTAAAGGACATATGACTATAACCAATAGCGGTAAGGGACTCCTAATTGCTATTTTTGCTTCTGTACTTCCCACTTACAAAACTATAAAAACTAAGTAGAGCCCTGGCCGGTTGGCTCAGCGGTAGAGCCTCAGCCTAGCGTGCGGAGGACCCGGGTTCGATTCCCGGCCAGGGCACACAGGAGAAGCGCCCATTTGCTTCTCCACCCCTCTGCCGCACTTTCCTCTCTGTCTCTCTCTTCCCCTCCCGCAGCCAAGGCTCCATTGGAGCAAAGATGGCCCGGGTGCTGGGGATGGCTCTGTGGCCTCTGCCCCAGGCGCTAGAGTGGCTCTGGTCGCAACATGGCGACGCCCAGGATGGGCAGAGCATCGCCCCCTGGTGGGCAGAGCGTCGCCCCATGGTGGGCGTGCCGGGTGGATCCCGGTCGGGCGCATGCGGGAGTCTGTCTGACTGTCTCTCCCCGTTTCCAGCTTCAGAAAAATGAAAAAAAAAAAAAAAAAAAAAAAAAAACAACTAAGTAGAACAAAGGGCCGGCGCGCTCTCTCCGTCAGATTTCTGTCGGAGTTCCCGCCGCTTGGCCAAGCTAGACAATAAAGGTTTAATGTGTAAACGACGGACCTTGCTCCTGTCTTCCATAATTTGGGTCCCTCCGAATTTGGATTAACAATAGCAACACTGTCTGATGAGTTTGCTAATGTACAGACAAGAAATATTCTAGACCACCATCTCTGAACCCCATTCCCGCCTATGTGACCCACCCACAACCATTCTCATTTCCCCCTCTTCCTAACTAACAAAACTCTAGTTTTGTTCACTTTCCTAGGCCTTCCTGATCTCTAGTGGAGGCTGGGCTCCTCCCCAAACCCTAAGTAAATTATACTGCTCACAAACATTAGGGGATATTTCAAAATGAGTATACAGCAATTATAAAAAGAAGCATTTGATTTTTTTTTAATTAAACAAGAACATCAGAAAAGCAATCAACAAGTCAAATTTGTCTGATTATGTAAATGAGATGCAAAAACAACTATTTTTGTTTGTTTTGTTTTGTTTTTTATTTAAAACAACTTTTATTTCATTGGTGAAAATGCACTATATGAAACGCTGAAAGTGGCCTGACCAGGCAGTGGTACAGTGGATAGAGCATCAGACTGGGATGCGGAAGGACCCAGGTTCGAGACCCCAAGGTCGCCAGCTTGAGTGAGGGCTCATCTGGTTTGAGCAAGGCTCACCAGCTTGGACCCAAGGTTGCTGGCTCCAGCAAGGGGTTGCTCGGTCTGCTGAAGGCCCGTGGTCAAGGCACATGTGAGAAAGCAATCAATGAACAACTAAGGTGTTGCAACGTGCAATGAAAAACTAATGATTGATGCTTCTCATCTCTCTCCGTTCCTGTCTATCCCTCTCTCTCTCTGACTCAGTCTCTGTGCCTATAAAAAAATAATTAATTAATTAATTTTTAAAATGTAAAAGTGAATAGGACTCATTGCTGCAATGTATATTAAAAAAAAAAAAAAAAACCGCTGAAAGTACTGGAGTATCTGCTCGTTTCCTGATCTCCTAATTTTTGTGAGAAGTCAGGTCAGAGTTCATCAGGATGATAGTATGCCCATGGCCAAGTCATTGGTTTAGGCATGGACATAATTTTGGCCTAGGAGATGTAAGGGGTAGTTTCTAGGAAGGTTTTCTGTTGGGGACTGAAATCCAACAGGGTCTTTGCAGTTTAGATTTTTGGGGGACAGAGGTTTGGGGAACTGGCAGTAAGCTGACGGTCTGCCCATCCCCCCACCTCACTTGTTCTGTGAAGTTGCTAAAAGCTATTTTGCTGTGATGCTGGATTGTTTATACTCGTCCTACCCCCCATGTCCCCCAGAAAGACTGGAGGCAAGTTTCTTTTTATCCTTTGTCTTGTGAAGTTAAGATGTTACGTATGGTGGGGGTTCGTCCATGTCGTTGTCCCCCCCCCCTCCGCGCTTGGGAGAATTCTTGGGATGCCTTGGAAATGTGACTTTGCTTTAATGATTTTTGATTTGCTAATGGCCTCTCTTTGCCCTATATAATAAAGCCGGTTGGGGAATGTTTTGCTTTATGCAAGCTATCCCCTGCGTTGCAAAGAGACCGCTGGAGCCTATTCTTTTTCTCTAAGCCTATTTTCTTAATTCCACAACATTCCCACTCAGGGCCTGGAATTACTAGCTGTAAGGTCGATGGATAATGGGGAAAGCTCAGGCCGGGAACTTTGGCTAGGACCACCCACAACCAAGCACGCCAAAAGAAACTTCCCAGGAACCCTTTGGAAAACAGCTACCGTCTGCCAGCCAGTGAGATTTCACCATGTCATATTAGCTCGACCACCCTAGGAACCCTTTAAATTTGCCCATGTGGTCTCTCCCTGTGCGACTTCCCTGGCCTCCATCTATCCTCTGGGACAGCAGGATGCAAGCTCTGTACTCAATAAAGCCTTTTGTTATTCACACTTCGTGGCTCCGGCCCCTTCCTTCCTTCTTGGCAGAAGAATACCTTACACTAGCCATGCTGGCTTGCAGCAGTTTTCCTCAGGCTATAAAAACAATTTCTCATATCTCTGAATGTAGTTATATAAAATGAAGTTATTGAGCTGCTAAATTCACCAGCCTTGCCTGACCAGGCAGTGGCACAGTGGATAGAGCGTTGGACTGGGATGCGGAAGACCTAGGTTCAAGACCCGGAGGTCGCCAGCTTGAGCGTGAGCTCATCTGGTTTGAGCAAAGCTCACCAGCTTGGACCCAAGGTCGCTGGCTCAAGCAAGGGGTTACTCAGTCCGCTATAGCCCCACAGTCAAGGCACGTATGAGAAAGCAACCAATGAACAACTAAGGTGTCGCAATGTGCAACAAAAAAACTAATGATTGATGCTTCTCATCTCTCCGTTCCTGTCTGTCTGTCTCTGTCTATCCCTCACTCTGACTCTCTCTCTCTGTCTCTGTAAAAAAATTTTAAAAATAAAAAAATTTAAATTCACCAGCCTTGGAAACACCTACTTCCAGGCATTTTTTTTTTTTTTTATGTTAGATAATGTCACTAGTGTTTAAGCTGCTGCTTCTTGAGTTTTCTGAAACTTGCAACCAAAAACTTCTAATTAATTCACAATCTGTGTGTATAGCTACAACTTACTCCATCAATCTGTAAAACTGGAACAGTTTTCCTTTATTACCAAACTAGCTCTATTCTGTCTATGGTAGAAATTACCTTGTATCTCCTTTTCCCATTTTTTTTTTTTTTTTGGATGACTGCTTCTCTTATAAATCTATGTATTTATTTATATAGGGCAGGGAGGAGGTTTTTGATTACTGTAATTGTGCTGATTCACTGATGACAACAACCTAACCCTAATGTATGTTTGTTGAGGCCAAATTAGGAGAACTAAGCTCAAACCAAAGGGACTTAGTTGTCATATAAAAATGAATTTTCTAAAAGAAAGGATTACAGAGAAAATAGGTTCTCCAGGGCAATGTGGAATCTCCTTCATGAAAATCTTTAAAAATAGATTATTCGTGTAACTGTGAAGCCTTAGGCACTATATTTAGATTATATGATAATTCAAAATTTCTCTTAATCCTATCTAAAGAGAAATTTTATCTTCTTTCTAAACAGGAATTCAGAAAAAAAAATCTAAGTGTTAAAATAAAAGAGAAGTAAAAACTTCTTAATCCAAAACTCAGACATTCATATTTACCACATACCTATGTAAACCAGTTGTTACAGCAAATTCACTTCATTATTCTAGGGAAGAAAAGACAAACAACATGACCAAAATCCTATGTCTCAATTTCCTTAAAATCCTGACAGTGTCAGCACAGACTTCTTTGGCCAGAAAATGCCCAATGACTAATTTAATTAAAAGTTAATTTATTTAATTTAAAAGAAAAATGAAAGTTCTTACTATATACTTATCAGAATAAAACAGTTTATGCCCTGTGGCAATTCTGTAACTAAAAAAATAATTTTTAAGTGGTTTTAGATTAAAACCTTTACTGTCCAAGCGCACTGCTGAATATAAACTGCCCTATTAAAGATATAATTTGAAATATTTAAGATTTATTACAATGGGGCATTAAATCTCCATTCACAATAATTGTGGGGTGGTCAGCAATGGGGGACAATCACGTGGGGAACCCAGACCCAGGAACTTTGGCTAGAACCGCCCACACTCACAAGCGCCAAAAGAGACTTCCCAGGAGCCCTAAAAGAGCGACACCTCCATCAGCCAGTGAGACTTCACCACCTCATATTAGCTCGACCACCCTAGGGACCCTTTATATATCTCCCACACGGGTCACCCTATGCGACTTCCTTGGCCTCCATGTCCCAGGACCAGGGAACCTCGTGGGGCGGGATGCACTCTGTCCTCAATAAAGCCTTTTATTATTCCACACTTCGTGACTCCGGCCCCTTCCTTCTTCCTCCGCGGGGAAAAATACTTTACAATAATAATGGCAAAAACCCAAAATATTATTACGGAAAAACAAATTCAGGTAAGAGTCCACTTCTCCAGAGAAGTCATAAGGTGTTCTGACATGATGTGCAAGGGATAACTGGTGGTTAGTTTAGCAGCTAAGACACATTATCTGTCAGCTGCTCACACAGCAGCAGAACAAGGAGGGTAACAGTGATAAGTGGTATGATCAAGAATGTGAGTCTCAGAAAGAAAGCCTAATGCTATGTACAAATTAGAGAAAAGTACCTTTTTCAAATGATTATAGAGCTAGAGCTGCCTAGCTTGGGGAGCAGACAGTTCTTCTGTACACATTAGAAAAAAGGCACCTCTCTCTCTCTGGTACCATTGTACAATGTACCTCTTGCACAGTTTGATGTACTGGCCCCAAACCTACCTCCAGAAACCCCATGGCCTGTAGCAGACAGGAATCCCCTGTCTTCAAGAAATGGAGAAAAGTATATCTCATTCTTAACAAACTCAACCACCAAAGCCCTCCCTCATCATAGGAAAGTTGGAGGCAGACAAGGTTCCATTACACTTAAGCCCATTCTCACTAAATAGTTAGAGGGGGAAAGCTCTCCAGAGAGATTGTGTAATCAAATCAATAGATTTCTTTTTCAGATGTAAAATATTATATCTTCACTTTTAAACACAGCTTTACATGGCCTAGATTTCAACCTTATTGAAAGGCTATCAGCCCTGGCCGGTTGGCTCAGTGGTAGAGCGTCGGCCTGGCGTGCGGAAGTCATGGGTTCGATTCCCGGCCAGGGCACACAGGAGAGGCGCCCATCTGCTTCTCCACCCCTCCCCCTCTCCTCCCTCTCTGTCTCTCTTTTCCCCTCCCGCAGCTAAGGCTCCATTGGAGCAAAGATGGCCCGGGCGCTGGGGATGGCTCTGTGGCCCCTGCCTCAGGCGCTAGAGTGGCTCTGGTCGCAACATAGTGATGCCCAGGATGGGCAGAGCATCGCCCCCTGGTGGGCAGAGCATCGCCCCTGGTGGGCGTGCCGGGTGGATCCCGGTGGGGCACATGCGGGAGTCTGTCTGACTGTCTCTCTCCATTTCCAGCTTCAGAAAAATATAAAAAAAAAAGAAAGGATATCAATTTATCAGTATGCATGATTTTTATCTACATGAATATTTACTTAAAATGCTTTATACTTTTCAAGGGAGGGCCTATAACTATAAAAGAAAGCTATAAAAGGTACTATAGTGCTAGTAAGTATTTTTAAATAATGGCTTACTTTGTTTATTTAAACTTTGCTTTTAAATATTTATATAAAAAACAGATTATAAGTAGCCATCAGCAAAGCTTAGGCTTGATTTAAGGTTGACTAAGAGAATAATGTATGAAGTAGCCTTCTGGAATGGAAACAGAAGACTAGCATCTGCT
The DNA here is from genome assembly GCF_036850995.1 of Saccopteryx leptura. Lineage (NCBI taxonomy): Eukaryota > Metazoa > Chordata > Mammalia > Chiroptera > Emballonuridae > Saccopteryx > Saccopteryx leptura. The sequence goes on from NC_089510.1 coordinate 96,901,733, forward strand.
CAAACTAAACACACCAACTCCAGTATTATAAACAAATGAGAAAAATAGTATCCTGCTGTTTAAAATTAACAATCATTTTCATATTAAGACATTATTTGGTCTTCTGAAAATAAAACAGTGCTTCAGTATAAAGAGAAATTATACAAATATATAGTCACCCTATATACTTTCCCTAAATTCAAGCCTTTGTTACTTTAAAGTAAAATAAAAACACAAATCATTATGGTTTGTTGTAAGAGGCTGTTAATGCCATTATAACTTCTAGTCAAGGCTTTCATGAGCCAAAATATTAAAGATTCTCTGTAGTGGGACAGAGATTCTGTCAGCAAAGGAGGGGTTTGAATGTAAGTCACCACATGCTTTGACTTCTGACCCCATTTTTTTTTAATTGTTGAAAAAGAATTCGGGTTTATGCCTGTAATGTCTTCTGATTTACCGGCATTAAATATGGAACAGGATTTCTGCAAGAACACTGGGACTGCCTATAACTCTGGATCCTCCATAGAGACATATTACACATGAAATCTTATCTGTCATGCGAGTCATAGTGGATAGCTGTTCCAAACCTGGGTACATCAAAGAGTGACATCACTAGAGGTACCTTCCACCGGCAAAGGGAGCAAGCAGCCTGCCTCACTTCAAATTATGGCCAAGAATTACATTTTAAAAGTCACCTTCTGCTCATAAAAGGCAAGTGAAGGAAGATAGAGGGACTCTCAAGGCAACCAGAGCCTAGGAGAGGAATCTTTTCAGAATCACTCTATTTCATCAAGAGGGAGACAGCTTCTAGTAAGTTGGAGGCCAAGAATTTCATTGTATGGATTTTCCACTACAGGGCTGATAGGAAGTTCTTTTTTTTAAATGATATACTGAAGCTTAAATAAAATGATCAATCTAATAAACAATATTAAGTACATCAAAACACAGAGGGTACTTATCAAATATGGAAAAACACAAGTTTCCCATTCTAGAAGTGGGCTTCTAGAATGACAACAGTTGGGTAAAGCCTGCTCTAAACAAATGAGGCTACCAGCCTTTCTTCCAACTGTGCCTGCCTACTTACTTCCTCTATACCATTTTCACACTTTTCTTCCACATATAATGTCATCTTTTCATCCTCCCTTTGCCCAATCTCTGTCTATTGAAATGCTAAGATATAATCAAATGTCAGTTCCTCTTCAAAAATTTCCAAGGCTCCCCAAGCTCCCTGAGCCTGGCCATCACCTCTTATAGGTGGTCCAACTGCATCTGGTTGTTCTGATATTTCTACAAAGCTCATCTCTCCAGGTAGATGGAATGTTCCTGGAGGGCAGAGAATGCGCTGATTCATCACTGAGTATCATAGAGAGCATACAGTGTTTTCCATCTGTGGCAGAATATACAGAAAATGTTGGTTTAACTGAACTAAATTTCTAAACAGTCTGTTCAGAAGATGCACCAAGGTCAGCAGTCAGAACCCTAAATTAATCTACAAAGAGGTTCATAAGCACAGGACAGGGTGGGTAATTAAGGCAAAAGTGCCCCCCACCTTTTTTGTCAGAAATGTTAATATGACATTTTAAACCAAAATAATGTGAATTTTCTCTTAAACCATAAGGCATCTGTCCACACTAAATCCACAGGCCTCTTTTATATCAGTAATATGGGAGCCCAACATTTACTAGCAGCTGCTGTAATGTCTGTAAAAGCAGATCATTCATTGTGCCATTCATAATTTATTTATTCAAAACTATATCTTATTTCAGAAAGGATCCAATGAAACTTACACAAATACATATACCCAGAGCAATATGTAATGACATATGTAAGACAAGAAAGAGAGAAATGGGACAAAGGGAAACTGAAGGTAGGTAAGATAAACTATCCTGGGAGTGGAATTTACATACCAAATTAATGCATGCGGTAAAATGCTGCACATTTGCTTAGAGGTAGGCCAGAGGTTTAGTTCTAACACTTCTAGCAGCCAACAAACACAAAATGATCCAACCAGTTAAATGATTCGGCATCCTTAATATAAAAACAAAAAGCTATCAGAGAACTCCCTCTCCCTTGGGCCTCATAAAGAGAACATATAACCTAATGAAAAGGTCCTCAACAACATCCTTGCAGTTGGTTTGTTAGAGAGTTTTGGAAGACCATCCTTTATAACAACCCTCACAGGCAAATGACAGCACACAAGTCAATATATGCAAATGATGGAGAAAAAGGTGATTGGGCCAAGGGGTCCAAATACATAGCACGTCTAGATTTATCAGAAACAGATATTATTCTATCTAGATTAACCTAAAATCCAGAGGCTTCATGCATTTACCTATCTTTGAAATGATAAACAAAACTTGATGTACATATCATTTTTCTTTGGTTTCAATATCCTCAAAGAAAAGCATGACTCAAGTTAACAAGCACAGACCTAAAAAACTAGACTATAGGTCCTTCAGGCAACCCTTCATAAGCAGTTTCTCTTCTGAGCTTCTGAGAAGTTCTGAGCCTCTAGACCAGGGGTCTCAAACTCGCGGCCCGCCCACCAATTTTGTGCGGCCCGCCGCACAAAATTGGTGGGCGGGCCGCGAGTTTGAGACCCCTGCTCTAGACTGTAGCCCGTGATAAGCATTTGAAGTACAGCCTCTCTCTGATGTGAAGTGTGGAACTCTAAGCTTAACCATTGGCCAAGCTGGTGGTCATTTGTATGATACAATAAAATATGACCTTTAATACAGTAATGCCGATAAGCATATGGAATACATAACAATCTGTTCTTCTAAATAAGTTTCAGCCATGAACACTGACAGAGTTGCTTCAAAGAATTGGTGATATTTCTTTAAATGATATAAAAAAAGTAAAAAAACAAAAAGCCACCTTTTCCTGTAGATAAAAATTACAGATAAGCACAATAATTTTCAAAAACATTGTTTTCATTTTTAGAATAAACTTTCCACATCAATTAATACAATCTGATCTTTTTTTTTTTTTTTTGCTTTGTTGTTTTACTTTCTTGTTATACAGCAAAACAATCACCACCATAGCTTTAGACACACACATCCACACACACAGAATCAACCATTGTCTCAAGAGCCTAAGGACATGAAGAGAGGAGGTTGGCCGATAGGACCATCAAGACAAGGCTCTTTAAAGATCTCATCCATCTAGAACAGGGGTAGTCAACCTTTTTATACCTACCGCCCACTTTTGTATCTGTTAGTAGTAAAATTTTCTTACCGCCCACCGGTTCCACAGTAATGGTGATTTATAAAGTAGGGAAGTAACTTTACTTTATAAAATTTATAAAGCAGAGTTACAGCAAGTTAAAGCATATAATAATAATTACTTACCAAGTACTTTATGTCGGATTTTTACTAAGTTTGGCAGAATAAATCTTTATAAAACAACTTACTATAGTTAAATCTATCTTTTTATTTATACTTTGGTTGCTCCTCTACTGCCCACCTTGAAAGCTGGAACATCCACTAGTGGGTGGTAGGGACCAGGTTGACTACCACTGATCTAGAAGTTGCAGCCATCCAAAGTCTGGTCCTTGGCATAACAAGGCCAAAGACATCGTTGTCAAAAATACACAGCTGAATAGACTCAAGAGAACTAACTCATGTTAATCCAAATCATAAGAGGCTGAAGTATAAATCAGAATACTAATTTATTAATTGATCATTGAGAATACTTTTCACTAATCAGAAAGTTTGCACCTGAAGCCAGGGTGCTGCTTTTCCAATGCAAGGATACCTGGAATCCTGATTTAATAGTTCACTTGATGGTAGAATAAAGAGAGAGTTTAGGGGATACCTAATGAATTATCCATATCCAACATACACCTTCCTAGTGTTCATTATTGTGGCTTTCATGGCATTTCTCTCTTGGATATTGTTGCTCTAACACTGCAAACTTCTTGGCCCCTAAGCTTTCTTCCATATCCTTCTCTCTATTGGTGTTCCTCTAGAGAGGGTATAAAGCAAGTGATGAGAGTACAGCTTACATACACCATTATTTTTTTTTTCAGAGTAAAAACTTCCAGATAAAGTTACTGAAGCAACTTGCCCAAGGTCTCAGCTAATATAACGCAGAGCAGAGAATAAAAGCTAGATGTCAAGCCAAATCCTACACATTTAGCCTTGCAATAAATGATGCCCTCAAGGTGTCTTTCCTGGGCCTTCCACCTCCCATTCTGATTTAAATGCCCTTTTCTCAGTGTTCCCATATCACTCTAAACATACCATGACCATAATTTTTGGCATGCAGGTCTATCTCTGGCACTACACTGAAATTTTTTGAGGATGAGAGTCATGTCTCATTCACTTTTGCATTACTATGTGCTATCTACCTTTCTAGGTAAATATGCAAACTAAAAAAAAAATCACCAAACTGAAGGCCTTCAACTAGCCATGTAGCCTTAGGAAGGCCCTAACTTCTTCAGCCATCAACAAACATCTCATCTACAAATGGAATGAAATGGACACACAAGATGGCTTAGGTCGCTGGATCTAAAAGCACTACCATTGTAGATGGGCCCTGCTTTTGTTTTTGTTTCTGTTTTTTTAATGCGCTATCTTATTAGTTTAAATTACGAGAAATAAAATTAAACTCCTCAGTTTTCTTCTGTAGCACTCTACGGACAGCATATATATAAATAATAGAGTTCAGAAAAAGCTTTCTGTTTTCTGAAAGAAGAAAAACCATCATCTCTACCAAAATCAAACAGTGGCACCCTCCTCTGGTGAATGTTAAAGGAGCTACACAACATAAAAGACGAGATTAGATGGTGGGATTTTTTTTGAATTAAAGAATTCAATATTAAGCTTTCCTTTTTATAAGTCCTTATTTTGCCCAAAACAAAGCCAAAATGATGAACTGGCTTCTATATAGTAGGGAGTTACAGATGAAAGAGAGTATCAATAACACTATTTTACAAACAGCAGGTTTTTTCATGTAAAGCACAATAAAAAGCATTTCATAGTTTTGCTAACAATATTCATCTTCTCCTCTATTATTTAAAAATTAAATGAAAATCCCTGTACATGTAAAATACTTTTGGTTAAATAAAAGCATGCATTTAGTCTCTTTTCTGGATGGTACATTTACCAGAAGAGAGTACTGGAAATTCTTCCACCTGGAATCTGTTTGGGTTTGCAACTTTCAGGTTTTAAAATATCAATTTAAAAGAAAATTTAAAATACCCTGTAAAGCCAGCAGCCAGGGCCACTATCAAAGCAGCCCGGCCCATGCAGGTTCGCATTGGATTCGGACAGTCGGTAAAGAAACAACGGAGCCAAGAACTGATGGGCCTTCATCTTTAATCCTAGCTTGCCCCGGCGGGCAAGTAAAAACACACACTGGGCTCCAAAACCCAATCACATTCAGTGCTCACAAAGCTACAGATTTATCCGAGTTTCCTAGAATCAAAGGTTTCTAGCTCACCAGCCTTATTCTCCTCAGTTCCCCATCTCCTTCCTTATCCCAGATACAAACTCTACACAAACTGGCATCTCACTCAGCACTCCGCCATCTTGGCTGCTTCTCCTGGCCTACTCCACGTGGCCTCCTTCTGCTCTGCTCTCTCCTCTGAAGATAATCTCAGGAACCAAGAGGGCAAGCTCCCGCTCCATCCCCATTTTATAGTGTAGAAATCCAAACCCTTAATCCAATATACAAAATAGGGAAGTCTCTAATACAAAGTCACTTCTCTGAGGCATGATTGGATTGTACCACCCCACATCAAAACGGGTGGGAGAGGCTTAATCCCAAAACCAAGCCCCAGGCTACAATGATCCTGCCTGCCCCCAACACACATTAATATCACCTGGGTGATGGCATCTTTATCAAAGTGAGCATAATACATTTTATCCGCCCAACATACCCATTCACTTACACACGCAGAATAAAACATGCCAATACAGCACACCAGACAATCATAAGTCAAAGTTTCACAACATTTACATCCAGACCTCTAAATTAAAAATAAAGTTGTGCTTTCTAAGACCAGGAGCAGATTATCATCTGCCAACAACTTTAATACAGAAATGTTTAATAAATATAAGCTTTATTAAGTGACAAAAATATAAACATTCTGACTTAAGCCAAGGAAACAAATCAGTTCTTATATGGCAACTGTGTCATTCAGGTATGTTTTCAGCTAAGTACAATGCAATTAACTTCACATCTTTCACCTACCCTGTAACCAAGGGGGAAAGGAACCCATACTATGAATTTACAACCAGTGAGAAAACTTCCTTTAGAAAGGCATAACATAGAAACAGCTGGGGCGAATGGGAAATTGCAAAAACTGATTTCAGTTCAATTTCCGAACTAAGTTTGTCATTCCTGGCAAAGTTGGTTTCTACCAGCCAGGTAGATACAGTATCTTGATTAGCAGACTGGTAGATGAAGTAACTTTTTATCACAGACAGAATGCAAATAAGATAACTAATTGAAAGCTTTCTCAGTAGTCACCCAAAACAAATGCCAAATAACAGGCAAAGACTGAAAGCGAATGACATCCCCTACAGCTCACCCAGAGATGAGAAGGACCAAAGAGAGAGCTGGGGAAAAGTTGAATGGGAGCATGGGATTGGAAGGGAAGGAGGAATGATAATAAGAGTGGGGAAGGAGGCAGGGATGATATAAGTAAGAAGGTATGCTGCCAAGGAGAGAGAGAAAGAGCAAAAGAAAGATGCTATAATGAAATTCGATTATAAACTGCCAAATTGAAATCCAGCTCTTTGGATCCACATTTGCCACTCACTTCTCCTGGACCGATGCCCAAGGATCAGAGCCAATTCTTGCCCAGACCTCCAGGAAATCTGAGCCCCAGCGCGAAATCTGGGTACCGCAGAAATGAGGAAGAGGGACCTCAACTGGCCTTCTAACCTCATCACATGAGCCCCAAATAAAGGATTTCAGAGATGTCTGTGCCCTATTCCAGCCAGGATGCAGGGGTGAGATCTAGGCATCTCCGCCTCTGCGGGCAAAGCCACCTCTGCAAAGGCCAGAGGCATCTTGAGTCTCGCGCCGCGATCCAGCTAAATGCAGGCAGCCAGCGAGGCGCTGCTGTCAACTAGCCGGATTGCTCTTGTAAAGTTAATGGAGTTGGCAAGAAGCGCAGGGCTGTCCCTCGGATTCCTCCTCAGGGAGAAAGAGATAGGAAGGAGTCACAGCTTCCCTCATCCTCACTGAGCCCTCACTGACTCGGCTCTGCATTTTGTGTCCTTTTCCCTAATGAGAAACAAAGATATTTTTTTCCTTCTTTGTTCCTATCTTGGACTCAAACCCTAGAACAGGAGCGGGTCAAAGTTCACTGTAGAAATCTCCCCGCAAAACTAACACAGTCATTTGCTGGATTCTGGCCTTAAGAAATATCGTAAATGACGAAATAAGCTATGGATGACCCTCTCTCCCCTCAAATGAGCCCGCAGTCCCAAGAAGTCTGGATCCAGCAGTGTTTTTGTAACTTGAGACCAGTGGTTTGTCCAGCCCCGCACCAGGTCATCACCACGCCCCTCGCACCCAAGTCCTAAGCGCCCACGCACGGTGTACACAACGCCTGTTGTTTGCACGCACACCCCCACATACATCTTACCTCTAGCCCCAGAGAAATCTTACCTCGCCTCCGTGCCCGTCGAAGATCCCGAAGATGGATGGGTGCGTCTTATTGGCTAGGTCCGTAAGAACCTCGAATCGGTCCTCCATATGGTCTCTCCGGCCCTGGATGGAATACACTGCCACGTTGTGGCTCTTGAACTCCCAGGTCTTGGAAAACTCGGCCTCCAGGACGTCTAGCCCCCGGAGCCGATCGTTCTGCATGATCTCGGCGACCTTGCCTTTCACCATCTTCACGGCGTCCCGGCTGGACTTGACGATGGTCTTCACCTCGTCGGTGTGGAAGAAGTAACTCCACAGCGCCAAGCTGATGCACAACAGGAAGAGCGTCTCGGGTCTCAGCAAGAAGTAGCGCATGATGCGACCCAGCAGAGACAGCAAAGTCATTGTATCCTCTATCATTTATTATAGCTAGAGCTCCAACCACCAGCAGCGACGCGCGCCCCAAAGGCTTGCCGGGTCCGCGGCACCGCGCGGTCCGCGGGGAGGGAAGCGCAGCAGCAGCCGAGGGTGCGGGAAGGAGAACCGCGGAGCCGGGCGGGAGGCAGTCTTTCACACCGCTCCGATCCTCCCGGCGAACAGAGGCAGTTTCCCTTTGTCTCCGGCCTCAGCGACACCGAGGCCCGCGCCCTGCGCACCCGCGACTGTGCGGGCCGCCGGCTCCGCCTCCGCTCCCTGCGCACCTTTGTGAGGCGGCGGCGGCCGAGACCGTGGCAGTGGCGGCAGCAGGCGCTGGTCCTGGGTTAGGCGAGAAGAATCAAGTTCAAGTTGCGTCGGGCGGGTCTGCCGCGGTAGGCGGGAGAGCGCAGGGCGCGGAGCCTGCACTACCGCTCGGCAGTACCCTCTCCGCTCCCGGTAGCAACCAGCAGGGTGAGGGGGTGCGGGACGCGAGAGCTTGGCGGGCGAGGAGTGCGGGTTCCCTCGGTTGCCGCCGCTGCGGGGAGCGGAGAGCCAGCCGAGTGCTCAGTTTCCTTCAGACACTCGGGTAGCCCGAAAGAATAAAAGTTTTGCGGCGGCCTGAGCAGAGGTGGGGGCGGCAAAGCCCGCGACGCGGCACGATCGGCGCTGAGCCGCGGGCAGGCAGCCGGCGGGGATCCGTCTGCCTTTTCCCGGCCCCTCCCGTCCTGGCTCCCGCCGCTCGGCTCGCTCGCTCCCGGCCCCCGGCTCCCGCGCGCCCCGCCCCACCGCACTCGTCCCGCCACGCCACGCCCCGCCTCCGGAGCGGGGCCTCCAGGCCGCAAGCTGCGGGGCCGACCTGTCAAAGGCTGAAGGAGCCTGGCTGCTGCAGGCGCTCTTGCAACCCCGGGCGGTCCAGGCGAACAGAGGGGGAGAAAGGGGAGGCCTCGCTGCCCAGCTCCAGCGGATGGCCGATCTTCCCCCCCGTGCGGGCTCCCAGCACAATGTAACCCCGACTCTAGTCGACTGAACGTTGGTTTCCCGGGAGCCGCTGCTGCCGGCTGGAGAGCAAAGAGCCGCGCGCGAGCGTTCCCCCCTCCGCAGGCAGCACAATAGTGCGGTCCCCCCTCGCCGGGCTTAAGGCGAGCGAGAAGGGACGCACTTCTCCCGGCTCGGCTCGCAGAGCGGGGCGGAGGCGACCAGACAGAGAGCTGCCTAGATCTCCCGAGAGCCGAAAGGCAGCCTGCGGCCTCCGCGCGACGAGAAGAGACCCTCCCGACAGCAGCAGGATGTGAAGACTCGGAGCCACAAAGGAAATGCGCCCTGACAATGACCTTGGCAGGGGCGAAGGTGCGCTGGCCTCCCTGCGAGCGGCCTGCGTCCCTGGAGCAGCAGGTTGGCCACGAAGGCCTCCCTTAGTCACAGCCCTTCCGCAGAGAGACCTAGGGGAGCCCTGCGGCACCCCGACCCTGCGCGGGGCAAGGGCTCTCTGGCTGTGCTGTTCCAGTTGGAGGTTTCCTCTGCAGCTCCGAACCAGCGGCCTCCTACCACTTCCTCAGTCTTCTCAGAAGGTGAAGTGGGGGCGGGAATCTTTCTATAAGCAGAAGTAAACGGCGGAAGAGAAGAGTGTGGGTTTTCGGAAGCCATCAGGATAACCTGTTGAAATAGAGGCAGGTGTCAGTTGCCTCGAAGAAGTCAGGGAAAGAAAAGAACAATGTACAAATCTGCTTACAATAAGGAAACAAGGGAGCTTCAGAGGAAAATATTCACTCTCACTACCCCTGTCCAGAAAGAAGAGTGCTGATCTTCAGCTTCTGGTCCGCGACCGGAGAATAGAGGCTGCCCAAGCACTCCTTCCTGACTTGGTATGATCCCGACTACGTTTTCAAAAAATTAAAAAGGAGTAAAATACTGGAAGGAAATACACCAAAGTGTTCATGGTGGTTAACTACAATAGTAAATTATATGTGATTTTTGCTTTGGACTTTTGTCTGTTTACTACAACTTTTGCAAAGTTTTTACAAAGGCACAGATTGCTATCATAACCAGAAAAAAATGAAAACTTGACACTTAAATGGTATATATCATATGATCTCAATTATATAAACATGCAAAGAAAAAACAGGAAGGAAATATGAAGAACTGCTAATAATGTTATATTTGACAACTAAAATATGGTCTCCTGTTCTGCTTTGCCCTTTTGCTATTTTGCACCTGTCAAACAGAGAACCAGTTTGGAAATAAATTAGGTCATTCTGTTCAAAACTCCTAAGACATGAGGTTTAAAAACGAGATATTAGGTCCACAAACCTTTAGGAACTAAAACAACAAGGGTAATGCATTAGTGTTACTATGAGGGTGAGTTTACAATATTTCTTACTGTAAGTTAGCAAATGGCTTTTGGGTGCATTGTCAGCCTCTCTGTATATGAATCTGTTTCTCTACAGCTAAAGCAACTTTCAGATAACCTGATCAAAATCCCAGAACTACAAGTCAAACTAGGCCCTGGAATAGAAGTATAATTCCAGCCCTGGCCGGTTGGCTCAGCGGTAGAGCGTCGGCCTAGCGTGCGGAGGACCGGGGTTCGATTCCCGGTCAGGGCACACAGGAGAAGCGCCCATTTGCTTCTCCACCCCTTCGCCGCGCTTTCCTCTCTGTCTCTCTCTTCCCCTCCCGCAGCCAAGGCTCCATTGGAGCAAAGATGGCCCGGGCGCTGGGGATGGCTCTGTGGCCTCTGCCTCAGGCGCTAGAGTGGCTCTGGTCGCAACATGGCGACGCCCAGGATGGGCAGAGCGTTGCCCCTGGTGGGCGTGCCGGGTGGATCCCGGTCTCTCCCCGTTTCCAGCTTCAGAAAAATACAAAAAAAATACAAAAAAAAAAAAAAAGAAGTAAATTCCAAATGTAGGGGCCCATCCAGCCTGTCTACAACATTACTGTATTGATGACAGTAACAGATTCTTACAAGAGGCATGATTTCTGTCTTCACTATCCCTAATAAAGAAGAGTAAAGATCACACTGGTCTCTCTGGAGGTTAAATAGGAAATGGAGGGCTTGACACGATTAACCTAAATAGTGGAAGGATTCTGTGGAGATATTTTTTGAAATTTATATCTAAGTAGTTCATTTGTATGAAAAGCAGACCCTACAGGTATTTTCTTATTTCTATTAAGAAATTTATGTAATTTACATAGTAATTTTTAAAGACCTAATAAGCTTTTTTGATATAGTTTACTGTGAATTTTTAATATATTTGAAGTATAAAAAAAAAGACCTTACTCTGGTGACAAACTAATTTTGCATATTCCTTGAAATTATAAAAGTTTTTCATGTATATCATCTTATTTCTATTCTCATAAATAACAAGCCTATGAGAAGAATAGAGGAGCTATTATCTCTGTTTATAAATGTGGGGATAGTGAGGCACAAAGATGTTAAAATAATATCACAATTCAACGTGACCTGTGGTGGTGCAGTGGCTAAAGCATCGACCTGGAATGCTAAGGTCGCTGGTTCAAAATCCCGGGCTTGCCTGGTCAAGGCACATATGGGAGTTGATGCTTCCTGCTCCTCCCCTCTTCTCTCTTTCTCTCTCTCTAAAATGAATAAATAAAAATCTTTAATAAAAAAAAATATCACAATTTAGCAAATAAGAAGTTGGGAACTCAAGCTCAGTTCTGACCACTGATTCATTATTCTAACATTCATTGATTGCTGATACTAAGATGATTAGTCTGACTTTTATACTTCTCTAATAACATTTTAGTAGATTTCTGTTACAGAAATCTCAAAAAGAATACACAGGTTCTTATTCCACAATTCTAATTTTAGCCTTTGAGACAAACACTATGAGTATTTATCTCACCCATTGAGAATATTTGTGGGGCAGAAGACAAAAGCAAGTTAACTGGCCTTCATGTCTACATAAAAGCCTAAATGATTTGATGCTAAAGTAAAATACTATCTGAATTTCTCAGCTGAGAAAAGAGTACCATAGAATGTATTTTATCCAAGTGCTTTACCTTTTACCAATGACATGGTAATGAAAAGAGAGCTAATTGCAATCCTTGGTTTTTATGAAATATAATAATAGTGATAGTTACCAAGTAATTATAATTTTCAATTATGCAATTAACTCATGTCAGCCTTTCAAGTTTATAAAGAACATAAACTATAGCTTTTAAATATAATAAATTCTCACAAGAAACTTTCAGAATTGTAGCTTTTAGTTTTAAGAAATCTTTAAAACAGAGTTTGATAACAAATCTATTTTCAAGTATGATGTTCCATGAAGTCCTCATTTCTTTTTGGATTTATCACTTATTGCAAAGTTGTAAAAATCAAATGTAATATGATTTATCAGCTGAGCCTCTAATGATGAATGTAATTAAAATTCCCTGAAATAAATTTTAAATGTATATTTTATACATATAGAAATTCTCTGCACATTTTTAAATTTGCCAATTATCAGTTTGATTTGCATTCTTAAATTGTTCCTGCCATCTACATATAAAAATGTACTAAGTATTGAGTATAACTTTCACTAATATTCTATAGATATATACCTTATAGATATATAACCTTTTAAACTATACATACAAAAGAGTATATCAAAGTATTTTAGGAAGCACAGCAACCCTAAGTACTACACTCAGGATCCCACCATCCAAACTAAAAAGTGGACTGTGACTAATTTCATTCCAGCCTAGGAATTCTTTTTCTATCCTGTCTTCCTACCTGTTCTCCATAGCTATCCCCAATTTTGTGTTTTCTCTTTCCCTTGTCTTTAAAAAAGAATGTCATCGTATGTGTACATCACTAGGTGATTTTTTTTTAGTTTTGTGCTTTATAAAAAAGGCATCTTACTATATATAGTCCTCTGGTACTTGTTTTTTCACTCAATATTATATTGTGAAATATTTCTAGACCTTTCTATCTTGTAACATATAATTCAATCCTTTTCACTGCTATATAGTATTTGACTGTATCACTGGTCTATAATGTATGTATGTGTTCATCTTCCTTCTATGGTCAGTTAAGCCAGGTTTTTTTGCTATTATAAATAATTTCATAAATTATTTTTGTACTATCTCTTGGTGTATTTATGCAAAAGTTTCTCTAGAGTATATATCTAGAAGTGAAATTACTGGATTGTTGGGAATAAAATATTTAACTTTACAATTTAGGGCCAAATGGTTTTTGAAAATACACTGTTCCCAATTATACTCCCAAAGTATAATCAAAGCTCTTTGCCTGACCAGGCGGTGGTGCAATGGATAGAGAGAGCATCAAACTGGGATGCGGAGGATCAAAACCCTGAGGTTGTAGGCTCACCAGCTTGAGTGCGGGATCATAAACATGACCCCATGGTCGCTGGCTTGAGCCCAAAGATCACTGGCTTGAGCAAGAGGTCACTTGCACTGCTGGTCAAGGCACATAGGAGAAAGCAATCGATGAACAACTAAAGTGCTGCAATGAAGAATTAATGCTTCTTATCGTCCTTCCTGTCTTGTCTGATCATATCTGTCCCTCTCTCTGTCTCTGCCATAAATAAATAAATAAATAAATAAATAAATAAATAAATAACCCACAATAGCACTGAAACCTATTATTTATTAAAGAATTAGATTCAAATTAGGAGAAGTTCCAGGTGGCTGGAACAGATGTTGCTGACTCTCTAACAAGATTACTCAGGTCAAATTTGTGGCTAGTCAAAGTCCAATTAAGTAGAGGTACAGCAAGGAGCCCCCAGGTACCAGGGAACTCTCAGAACCACTGGATTATATATACACAAGTGAACGTGAAACAAGGCAAAAGCAGTCTATTTACAAAACCTTTCCTGAGGAAGGTGACTATAGGTAGTTGAAAAACATTCATTCATTTATTCATTAAATATTTACAATATGCTTTCTGTATGCCTAGCATTGTCCTGGATGCTGGGGATATGTAATGAACAAAAAGCCAGAGTCCCTGCTCTTCCAGAGACTATATTCCTGTAAGGGTTATAGATAATACAGAATCAATGTAGAAAAGTTCAGGGAGTGACAAAGGCTATGAAGAAGAGCAAAGCAGATTAAGGGGACAGCATGATGGGAAGAAATATTTTAAACAGGCTGGAGACTTTTCTGTTAAAGTGACTTTGAGTAGAGATCCATCAAGGGTGAGCATGCAGTGGGGAAGATCATATCAGAAAGAGGAAACAGAAACACAAAGGCCAGGAGGTTGGAGCTTGCATGGGTGTTTAAGGAACAGGAAAGAGACCAGTCAGTATGCCTGGAGTGGAAAATGCTGAAAGGAGACACAGCAGAATACTTTTCTGTGGTGGAAGTGAGATATGAGACCTCCAGAATATTTTTATTGGAGGAAAGGGGATGTAAGACCTACAACGATGTTTGCTCAAGGAGCAACAGAGCAATACTAAAATTTCTTCTAAGATATGTAAGTCTGTGTGGTTTGCTTTCAGAATGGAGCTTTTGTTTTGCTGAGTGGGTAGGGCATGCCGATTTGGAGCCTGGGCTGAATTTCTCAGAGCAAGGAAGACATGCCAGTCACTGCCACCAGGCACCATCCCTTTGGGCCCTTACTGCACTTCACATGACTCTCAGACTCTGTAAATAAATGGTGAGTCAATACTGAGAGAACGAGGGATTAAGATAGTTTGAAATTATCTGCCAGCCTTGGTGCCCATTTGCTTCTAAAACTGTTCTGTGTGATAATCAGATAAAATGAAAAGGGTCTGAGAACTCAGAAATAGGATTCCTTGCTTGTGTCTTTTTCCATCTTCAAAGCCAGCAGTGGCTGCTAACTTCTTTACTCTGATGTCAATCTATGGCTCTCTTTCGTGTTCTGGTTCCCCATTTAAGGGTTTTTATGATTGCACCCAGAAAATCCAGGATAATGTCTTTATTTTGAGGTTGATTAATTAGCAAATCTAATTCCATCAACAACCTTAATTTACTTTTGTCATGTAACATAACACATTCTCTGGTTCTAGGGATCAGGATGTGGGCATCTTTGGGGGAATGTAAGGCCAATGGCAGCTGCCATGGTTGTACAGGTTCCACCATTTGGTTGATTAGAGTCTCATAATGGTGGATGAGCAAACAGTCAGGGAAGACTGCTTCCCTTCCTCCTGTTTCAGGACCCCAGCCATCTTACCACTCCCCAGCCAGACAGGCTGGGACAAAATCAGGGCTCTCAAGCCTCAGCTCAGTCTCTGGTTCCACTGCTGTAATATAACCAGCAAATTCCACTGAGACACCAAGGTAGGTTATAGAAGAAACTTTAGGAGGAGCTTTATTATTAAGCCAGTGACATGCACAGAGCATTATCAAATCCAAATTGTGTAGTCCAGAATATAGCTCTGAGGCAGCTTTTATAGACATCAAATACTGGTTGGGGGAAAAGGAGGGGGAGCACGGTACACAAGTCATTTACTAACAAGCTTATTAAGTTTTTGCTGTCTTGTTACCACATTTATCTATAGCAGGAGTAGTCAACCTTTTTATACCTACCACCCACTTTTGTATCTCTGTTAGTAGTAACATTTTCTAACTGCCCACCGGTTCCACAGTAATGGTGATTTATAAAGTAGGAAGTAACTTTACTTTATAAAATTTATAAAGCAGAGTTACAGCAAGTTAAATTATATAATAATAATTACTTACCAAGTACTTTATGTTGGGTTTTCACTAAGTTTGGCAGAATAAATCTTTATAAAACAACTTACTATAGTTAAATCTATCTTTTTATTTATACTTCAGTTGCTCTGCTACCGCCCACCATGAAAGCTGGAATGCCCACTAGTGGGCGGTAGGGACCAGGTTAACTACCACTGGTCTAAGGATCTATCAAAAGGAAAAAACATTCCTACACACTAAGACCATAAGATAACACAGTAGTGATGAATGTTTTAGATACCTGACAATGACATTCCCAAACCTTCCAGGATTTACAACCTATCTCTGTCACCACAATAGTGGGAAATGTTTAGTTTAGGATAAGGAGAGAAGCTAAATGAAATTACTTTTGCTAAGAGTGTTGGGGTTAGCTTATTACGAAGTCCCCACTTGCTTAGTTTACAAGTTTTGTACACACAAAGAATTTCAAAATGATGATTATTAGGAAGCACATAAAATGTTACAGAATACAAGTTTTCATGGGGAAATGGGGGGAGCTCATGAGCCCTTTGTCTACCTCACTCTCCTGACTCCAGGATGGGAGAGTGAATCAGGATTAGTGTAGGAATTTTTAATTAAGGTACATAAACATTGTTTCCCGAAGGCTATTAAGAAAAGAGAAGAGGAAGGGGTTTTCAGATAGGCTCTATCTTCTTTGCTCTCTCTAGTAAGTGGCATCAGTCCTTCCAGAGAACTATAGGAACTAGTTAAAATATGACTAGCTGACTTTTGCCCCTATAAGTTCTTCTTGTTTTTATTCTTCCTCAGAAAGGAGGGGTAAGGGGGCCTGACTCTTCCTTTTAAAATACTAATGTTAACAGTCTTTGCAATTACTTGGCACCATAGCATACCACAACCTGTACTCACCCTCCAGACTCCCCTCAGCGCTCCTTCTCTCCAGACTCCCCTCGGCGCTGCTTCTCTCCAGACTCCCCTCAGCGCTCCTTCTCTCCAGACTCCCCTCGGCGCTCCTTCTCTCCAGACTCCCCTCGGCGCTCCTTCTCTCCAGACTCCCCTCGGCGCTGCTTCTCTCCAGACTCCCCTCAAGGCTCCTTCTCTCCAGACTCCCCTCGGCGCTGCTTCTCTCCAGACTCCCCTCGGCGCTCCTTCTCTCCAGACTCCCCTCAAGGCTCCTTCTCTCCAGACTCCCCTCGGCGCTGCTTCTCTCCAGACTCCCCTCAAGGCTCCTTCTCTCCAGACTCCCCTCGGCGCTGCTTCTCTCCAGACTCCCCTCGGCGCTCCTTCTCTCCAGACTCCTCTCAAGGCTCCTTCTCTCCAGACTCCCCTCGGCGCTGCTTCTCTCCAGACTCCCCTCGGCGCTGCTTCTCTCCAGACTCCCCTCGGCGCTGCTTCTCTCCAGACTCCCCTCAAGGCTCCTTCTCTCCAGACTCCCCTCAAGGCTCCTTCTCTCCAGACTCCCCTCGGCGCTCCTTCTCTCCAGACTCCCCTCGGCGCTCCTTCTCTCCAGACTCCCCTCGGCGCTGCTTCTCTCCAGACTCCCCTCAAGGCTCCTTCTCTCCAGACTCCCCTCGGCGCTCCTTCTCTCCAGACTCCCCTCAAGGCTCCTTCTCTCCAGACTCCCCTCAAGGCTCCTTCTCTCCAGACTCCCCTCGGCGCTGCTTCTCTCCAGACTCCCCTCAAGGCTCCTTCTCTCCAGACTCCCCTCGGCGCTCCTTCTCTCCAGACTCCCCTCGGCGCTGCTTCTCTCCAGACTCCCCTCAAGGCTCCTTCTCTCCAGACTCCCCTCGGCGCTGCTTCTCTCCAGACTCCCCTCGGCGCTCCTTCTCTCCAGACTCCCCTCGGCGCTGCTTCTCTCCAGACTCCCCTCGGCGCTCCTTCTCTCCAGACTCCCCTCGGCGCTGCTTCTCTCCAGACTCCCCTCAAGGCTCCTTCTCTCCAGACTCCCCTCGGCGCTCCTTCTCTCCAGACTCTCCTCGGCGCTCCTTCTCTCCAGACTCCCCTCGGCGCTCCTTCTCTCCAGACTCCCCTCAAGGCTCCTTCTCTCCAGACTCTCCTCGGCGCTCCTTCTCTCCAGACTCCCCTCGGCGCTGCTTCTCTCCAGACTCCCCTTCGGCGCTCCTTCTCTCCAGACTCCCCTCGGCGCTGCTTCTCTCCAGACTCCCCTCAAGGCTCCTTCTCTCCAGACTCCCCTCGGCGCTGCTTCTCTCCAGACTCCCCTCGGCGCTGCTTCTCTCCAGACTCCCCTCGGCGCTGCTTCTCTCCAGACTCCCCTCGGCGCTCCTTCTCTCCAGACTCCCCTCGGCGCTGCTTCTCTCCAGACTCCTCTCGGCGCTGCTTCTCTCCAGACTCCCCTCGGCGCTGCTTCTCTCCAGACTCCCCTCAAGGCTCCTTCTCTCCAGACTCCCCTCGGCGCTGCTTCTCTCCAGACTCCCCTCGGCGCTCCTTCTCTCCAGACTCCCCTCAAGGCTCCTTCTCTCCAGACTCCCCTCGGCGCTGCTTCTCTCCAGACTCCCCTCAAGGCTCCTTCTCTCCAGACTCCCCTCGGCGCTGCTTCTCTCCAGACTCCCCTCGGCGCTGCTTCTCTCCAGACTCCCCTCGGCGCTCCTTCTCTCCAGACTCCCCTCGGCGCTCCTTCTCTCCAGACTCCCCTCGGCGCTGCTTCTCTCCAGACTCCCCTCAAGGCTCCTTCTCTCCAGACTCCCCTCAAGGCTCCTTCTCTCCAGACTCTCCTCGGCGCTCCTTCTCTCCAGACTCCCCTCGGCGCTGCTTCTCTCCAGACTCCCCTCGGCGCTGCTTCTCTCCAGACTCCCCTCGGCGCTCCTTCTCTCCAGACTCCCCTCGGCGCTGCTTCTCTCCAGACTCCCCTCAGCGCTGCTTCTCTCCAGACTCCCCTCGGCGCTGCTTCTCTCCAGACTCCCCTCGGCGCTCCTTCTCTCCAGACTCCCCTCGGCGCTGACTTCTCTCCAGACTCCCCTCGGCGCTCCTTCTCTCCAGACTCCCCTCGGCGCTGCTTCTCTCCAGACTCCCCTCGGCGCTGCTTCTCTCCAGACTCCCCTCGGCGCTGCTTCTCTCCAGACTCCCCTCGGCGCTGCTTCTCTCCAGACTCCCCTCAAGGCTCCTTCTCTCCAGACTCCCCTCGGCGCTCCTTCTCTCCAGACTCCCCTCAAGGCTCCTTCTCTCCAGACTCCCCTCGGCGCTGCTTCTCTCCAGACTCCCCTCGGCGCTGCTTCTCTCCAGACTCCCCTCGGAGCTGCTTCTCTCCAGACTCCTCTCGGCGCTGCTTCTCTCCAGACTCCCCTCGGCGCTCCTTCTCTCCAGACTCCCCTCGGCGCTGCTTCTCTCCAGACTCCCCTCGGCGCTCCTTCTCTCCAGACTCCCCTCGGCGCTGCTTCTCTCCAGACTCCCCTCGGCGCTGCTTCTCTCCAGACTCCCCTCGGCGCTGCTTCTCTCCAGACTCCCCTCGGCGCTGCTTCTCTCCAGACTCCCCTCGGCGCTGCTTCTCTCCAGACTCCCCTCGGAACTGCTTCTCTCCAGACTCCCCTCGGCGCTCCTTCTCTCCAGACTCCCCTCGGCGCTGCTTCTCTCCAGACTCCCCTCGGCGCTGCTTCTCTCCAGACTCCCCTCGGCGCTGCTTCTCTCCAGACTCCCCTCAAGGCTCCTTCTCTCCAGACTCCCCTCGGCGCTGCTTCTCTCCAGACTCCCCTCGGCGCTGCTTCTCTCCAGACTCCCCTCGGCGCTCCTTCTCTCCAGACTCCCCTCGGCGCTGCTTCTCTCCAGACTCCCCTCGGCGCTGCTTCTCTCCAGACTCCCCTCGGCGCTGCTTCTCTCCAGACTCCCCTCGGCGCTGCTTCTCTCCAGACTCCCCTCGGCGCTGCTTCTCTCCAGACTCCCCTCGGCGCTGCTTCTCTCTGCACTCTCCAGTTAAAACAGGCTGGGGGGGGGGGGACTTTTACAGCAAAGAAGAGCAAACAATGGCCCCTCCCAAGTCAGAAGGCAATCCACAATTTGCAGTCTACCACCCTGAGGGCAAGCACCTGCAGCCAATACAAGTGAGCAAACTTAAAAAACATTTGTTTACCCAACAGGTGGCTATTAGGCTGTTTGCTACTATTACACTCTGTAAGTACAGTATAATTCAGTCTACTTCTTATGGTCTTGATATTCTATTTCAATATTAATTTTATTGTATTTATGCTCTTTAATATAAAGTGCCTCAAACATGTTTCAAAAAAGAGGCAATGAAAAATGCACCCTAGCCTGACCAGGCGGTGGCACAGTGGATGGAGCATTGGACTGGGATGTGGAGGACCCAGGTTCAAAACCCCAAGGTCGCCCAGCTTGAACGGAGGATCATCTGGTTTGAGCAAAAGCTCACCACTTGAACCCAAAGACGCTGGCTTGAGCAAGGGGTCACTTGGTCTGCTATACCCCCCTTGGTCAAGGCACATATGAGAAAGCAATCAATGAACAACTAAGGTGCTGCAACAAAGAGTTGATGCTTCTCATCTCTCTCCCTCTTTGTCTTTCTGTCCCTATCTGTCCCTCTCTCTGTCTCTCTGTCTCTGTCACAAAAAGAAAAAAGAAAAAAAAAATGCACCCTAATACATTTTACAAAAATGAACTCTAAATAGTGTGGTGATTCAGAATGTGTCACCCAACATGTTTCTCTGTGGTATGCAAATTGTTTAGTTAAGGCAACTTTAACTGCAGACTCAAGAGAAACTTCTGCTCCTCCCTTAATTACCTAGAAGAACTTGAATTAGGCGTCTCACCCATAATAAGCAGTTATCAGAAATAACCTCTTTTGACCTATGGTATCTATAAGGCAGGAGAAACTTCTATTTACAAAGCATCTGCTCTTATCATCCTGCAATCATCCTTCTTTTTTTTTTTTATAGACTTTATTTATTCATTTTGAGAGAGAGAGAGAGAGAGAGAGAGAGAGAGAGAGAGAGAGAAGGGTCAAGAAGCATCAACTCCCATATGTGCCTTGACCAGGCTAGCCCAGGGTTTCGAACCAGCAACCTCAGCATTCCAAGTAGATGCTTTATCCACTGTGCCACCCAGGTCAGGCCCTGCAAAGGCCTTTGCAGCCCCCAAGATGCATTACCTAATCCCTAACTCAGAGTATCTTATACACCTCAATCACCCAATCACCATTTTTATCTCTGAACCTCTCCCACATGTGGGGTCTCTGACTCTCTCATGTATGTGGGATTCCCATACATATGTATGTATTAAATTTCATTATTTTCTCTTGATAATATAGCTTATGTCTATTTGATTTGACCAGCCATAAAAATCTTAAGGGTAGAGAAAATTTTTTCCTTCTACATGGTGGTAGGAATGTCAGAATGTTGTCTATGGTTTTCCCTCCACCCCCACCTCACCATTAAAATAAAAGGAGTGGGACTACTTCAAAAAGCAAGTTGATAATCTTGAACTATTCTCCTTTTAGAAGAGCTGGCAGTCCATTTACAATATCATCAATCCAGTCTTTGGGGGGAGGGAAAGAATTGAATTGGTTACTATATATTATCTAGTCTTGTTTAACAAGGAATCTCAGAATTTAGAGGCCGAAGACAAAAAAAAATTATCTCACTGTTTCTCTGGGTAAGATATTTAGGTACTACTTAACAAGGTGCATCTGGCTCAAGTTATAATCAGAGTGATATCTAAAGGCTTAACTGGGGATGATCCATTTCCAAGTTCACTCATGTGGTTGTCAGCAATATTCAGTTTCTCATGTGTGGGGTCTCTCACTTTCTCATGTATGTGGGATTCTCATACATATGTATGTAATAAATTAAAGTAACTGAGCTGCCTCAGTTACTTACTGGCTATGGCCTGGAGACTTCCCTCAACTCTTTACCATGTGGGCCTGTCTGCTGGGTACTTACAACATGGCTGCTGGCTGCCCCCAGAATGATGCACAGTATGAGAGAGAAAGCCCAAGATGGAATCTGCAGTCTTTTTGTGACCCAATTTGACAAGTGACATCCCATCACTTTGACCAGATTCTATTTCATAGCAGTGAGTCACTGGGTTCATCCCACACTAAAGATGAAAGACTGTGTAAGTTCCTGAATACCAGGAGAAGGAGATTGATTATAGGGAGCTATTTTAGAGGCTGCCTATTACAGCCACCATCTGAGATTATTTTCAATTTAAAATACATTGAAAAAATTTACCTGAAATTACTGTTTTGGAAATATGTGTCAATGTAACCCCCATCAAGAGAGATAAATGTAGAGATAAATGTAAAGGATGTGCCACTAAAGAATAATGCATTCCAGGAGCAACAATTTACAACATATTGTTAATAAAAAATTTTAAATTATTTTTTATTTTTCAATTATAATTGACAAACAATTTTATATTTGTTTCAGGAGACATTGTATAATTTACTGATATCCTGATACGTCTCATATCCATCTAACACCATCCATACTTATTAGAATATTATTGGCTATTTTCCCTATGCTGTACTTAACATACCCATGACTATTCTGTAGCAACCAATTTGTACTTCTTATTCTCTTCACCTTTTTCACCCACCCTCCCAACACCCTCCTTATCTGGCAATCATCAATATGTTTTTGTATCTATGAGTCTGTCTCTGTTCTGCTTGTTTATTTTATTTTTTTAGATTACATAAATAGTTGATAGATATATCTTTATTGCCATTTTATAGTTCACATTTTTTATCTTTTTTTAAATCTTTTTTTTAAAGAAGACCCTTTAACATTTCGTGTAATACTGGTTTGTGGTGAGGAGCTCCTTTAGGTTTTTCTTGTCTGGGAAGCTCTTTATTTGTTCTTTGATTATAAATGATAGCTTTGCTGGGTAGACTAAACTTGATTGTAGGTCCTTGGTTTTCATCAGTTTGAACATTTCTTGCCATTCTTCTGGCCTGCAAAGTTTCCGTTGAGAAATCAGAGGTCAGTCCTATGGAAGCTCCCTTGTAGGTAACTAACTGCCTTTCTCTTGCTGCTTTTAAGATTTTTCTCTTTGTTGTTAACCTTTTATATTTTAATTATGATGTGTCTTGTGGTGGGCCTCTTTGGATTCATTTGTTTGGAACTCTGTGCTTCCTGGACTTGTATGTCTATTTCCTTCACCAGGTTAGGGAAATATTCTGTCATTATTTTTTCAAATAGACTTTAAATTTCTTACGCTCTCTTTTTCCCTTCTGGCACTTCCATGACGTGAATGTTGGTATGCTTGAAGTTGTCCCAGAGGCTCCTTATACCATCTTCATTTGGGGGGAATATCTTTTTCTTTTGCTGTTCTGACTGGGTGTTTCTGCTTCCTTGTATTCAAAACCACTGATTTGATTCTCAGCTTCATCTACTATAGATTCCCTATAAATTAGTCTTCATTTCAGTTAGTGCATCCTTCATATAGGACTGGTTCTTTTTTATGGTTTTGTAAGGATCAAGAAAAGATCAAATTGTTAAATTCAGGAAAGTGTGCTGGGATTGCCAGAGTGTGGAAACAGAGACAGGGAGGTAGTGATAGGGACCTTGTAGGGCTAGGAACAAAGGAAGACAAACATTTGCATTCCATTGGTTAGAGACCCTTATCAGAAGTTTATGTTTGAAGTTCGCCAATGAGTTAGACCCAGCCCTGGTTGCTATGCTATGTGCAACTCCCTAGTGAATAGGTAATTGCTATTTTTGCTTCTGTATTATGCTTGCTTACTTAGGATATATAAGGAACTAGCTGTAAGCACCCGGGGCGGTTCCCATTTGCAGCTCCTACTGAGTAGGTGTCTCCGGACACCAGGGAATTCGCCCCTGTGCAGGTGAAACTGGCCAATAAAGTTACATCTATATCTACCTCTGAAAGTCTCCGACATTTGTGTTTTTTTTTATTATACCCGGTGGATGCTTCAGATGGGGGCTCGTCCGGGATCTGCCTCGGCGCAGTTTTGGGTTGGAGACCAAGGAGATAGCTCAGTATAAGTAACTATTCTTTAAGGATCCTTATTTGGTTTCGTTTTGGGCTCCAGAGCATATCACCTGTGGTAGCAGGCAGGACACTGCTGGTGACCTACCCAGGACTCTCAGAGGCAGGACGCTGCTCTCTGAGACGAGTTTGAAAATTAGGAAGTGACCGGTCACATTAGGAAGTCGCTGCGCTGCATAACTGTCGGGCAATTCAATGAGAGGGGGAAATCCAAATGAGAAGCTTGTTTGTGTGTGTTTAAGTCTGTTTATACTTTTAAGCACGGTAGTTCTTGTGTGGTTTTTCCTTGAGGAAGCAGAAAAGAAGAGGATCCAAACTGAAAGCAGCAAAATGGGTCAGAAGGAGTCTGTCCCTAATTCCCCACTGGATTGTGTACTAACTAATTTTTCTGACTCTCAGAAACGAGCTCAGGGATATGGCGGACCAGCTCCAGATTGGGAGACACTCCGCACCCTGAGTCAGCTCGAGTGGCCAACCCTTAACGTTGGCTGGCCCGCTGATGGCACCTTTGATCTTCCTGTTGTGTTTGCTGTACGAGCTATCATATATCGGATGCCCCACCCAGATCAGTTTTTGTATATAGATGTATGGATTGATATTGCTACCGAGAAGCCAGGGTATAACAAGAAGTGCCTGAGGGAGAATAAGTGAGAAAAAAGGGCAGTGTGCTTAGCTGCAAGCAATCAGAAGGCAGGACAAAGAAACACGGAAAAGAAAGGAAATTCTGAAAAACTTGGGCCCCCGGAACAGCCCAGTATGCCGTCATCTAGGCTTTACCCAGTGTTGCCGGGGGCACCAGAAGATCATTTAGACCCAGTGAATTTTCCCCCACCCTATCCGCGGCAGGAGGAACCTGATTCTTCGAGGCAGGAGGAGAAGGGTTTTTTAAGTCCGCCTCACACTTGCGGAGGGGCGGTATACGGGGAGGCGGCAGGTTTGGCGGGAGAGACCGCCATCTTGCCTTCTCCTTCAGGTTTGGAGGGAAGAACCGCCATCTTGCCTTCTTCTTCGGCAGGTTTGGCGGGAGAGACTGCCATCTTGCCTTCTCCTTCAGGTTTGGTGGGAAGAACAGCCATCTTCTTGCCTTCTTCTTCGGCAGGTTTAGCAGGAGAGACTGCCATCTTGCCTTCTCCTTCAGGTTTGGTGGGAAGAATCGCCATCTTGTCTTCTTCTTCGGCAGGTTTGGCGGGAGGAACCCAGGAGAACGTGACCATTTTACCGCTCCAGGAGGCGCCGCCGGCGCCAGATGCTGGTTCATGGGTGCCTCCTTGCCTCATTTATGTGCCTTTTTCTACCAGTGACTTGTACAATTGGAAGCATCAGAACCCTCCCTTTTCTGAGAAACCGCAGGGATTAATATCTTTGCTTGAGCCTGACCTGTGGTGGCGCAGTGGATAAAGCATCGACCTGGAAATGCTGAGGTCGCCGGTTCAAAACCCTGGGCTTGCCTGGTCAAGGCACATATGGGAGTTGATGCTTCCAGCTCCTCCCCCTTCTCTCTCTTTGTCTCTCTCTCTCCTCTCTAAAAATGAATAAATAAAGTTAAAAAAAAATTAAAGACAAAAAAATATATATCTTTGCTTGAGACTGTTTTTAGGACCCGCCAGCCAATGTGGGATGATTGTCAACAGGTCTTGCAAACTCTTTTTACTACAGAAGAAAGAAACAGGATAATGAGAGAAGCAGCAAAGGTTGTTTTAGAGGATGGGGGAACAGATGGGGAAGTCGAGAATGTCCTTCCTAAACAACCCCCAAATTGGGACCCAAATACTTCTGGGGGAAGGGAGGCACTCTTCCAGTACTGCCGGGCTCTGCTTCGGGGTTTAAAGGCAGCAGCCAGGAAACCTACTAACTTCAGGAAGGTAAGTGAGGTTATTCAGGGAAGGGAAGAGTCCCCCGCTGCATTTTTAGAGCAGCTAATGGAGGCCTACCGGGTTTATACCCCTATAGATCCAGAGGCTGAAGAAAATCGCAGGTTGGTGAATATAGCCTTTGTGACGCAAGCTGCATCAGACATTAGAAGAAAGCTTCAGAAATTAGAGGGATTTGAAGGAGAAAATAGAAGTAAGCTATTAGAAATAGCTCAGAAAGTATACATAAATAGGGATGACCCAGAATTAGGAAGAGCGGCTGTAAAAATCCTCCTTGCCGCTCACAAGTCTGAAGGGAAGGGAAAGAAAGGGCAGCAGCCCCGAGGCAAGGGGAGAAGCCCACCACAGAAGCAAATAGACAAAGATCAGTGTGCATATTGCAAAGAGAAGGGACACTGGAAGAAGGATTGCCCTAAACTGCGAGCTGAAAGGCCCGAGCGGGAATCGCAAGTACTGCTCCAATTGGACTGACGGGGCCGGGGCTCTATCCCTGTTGGCTCCCAGGAGCCCATGGTCACCTTGACAGTCGAAGGAAAGCCCACTGATTTCCTTGTTGACACGGGAGCCACCTACTCAGTCTTGAAAAGCCCTCAAGGACAAATACAAAAAGAAACTACAAAGATAGTAGGGGTAACGGGAAAAACGGTAACTTACCCACGGGCCTCCGCAAGAATTATTAATTTGGGCCGCGGCACCATCACCCATTCATTTCTAATCATTCCAGACTGTCTTTACCCTCTGTTGGGCCGAGACCTCCTCCAGAAACTCCATGCCACTATCACCTTCAAGCAACAACATAGCAGCTCTCAAGAGAACAGCAAGGGAGGTAGTCTTGAGGTAACGGTGCCCATATCTGAAGAATATTTGATAGCAGCCCTCCAGGGAGGTAAGGATGAAGTTATCGGGGTCCCAGAGGAGTTACAGAAACAGGTGCCCAGAGTGTGGGCAGAAACCAACCCACCAGGCCTAGCCGCCCATCAGCCACCTGTCATAGTGCAGTTGCTGAGCACCGCTAGTCCAGTGCGGGTAAGGCAATACCCCATACCTGCACGGGCTAAGCAAGGCATAGCACAGCATTTGCAGCACTTATTAGCGGCAGGTATCCTCCGTGAATGCCAGTCAGCCTGAAACACACCTTTGCTCCCAGTCCAGAAGCCTGGGACCCAGGACTATCGCCTGGTGCAGGATCTGCGAGAAGTAAACGCCTGGTAGAGACTATTCACCCTACGGTGCCAAATCCCTACACTTTGCTAAGCTCGTTGCCCCCTACTCATATCTATTACTCAGTACTAGATTTGAAGGACGCCTTCTTCTGTATTCCATTAGCCCCCAAGAGCCAGGACATATTTGCTTTTGAATGGAATGATCCAGAGAAAGGACTAGTGTGGCAGTATACATGGACCAGGCTTCCCCAAGGGTTCAAAAACTCCCCCACTATCTTTAATGAGGCTCTGAGCAAGGACTTGCAGGGGTTTCGAGCTGCTCATCCATCAGTTGTACTGCTTCAATATGTAGATGACCTTCTCATTGCTGCAGCAGAAGAAAAACAATGTAAGGAGGCCACCCTAGACCTACTCCTGGACCTCCAGCAGATGGGGTATCGAGTCTCTGCCAAGAAGGCCCAGATTGTCACCCAAACCTTAAGTTATCCTGGGTGTAACTTACAAGGGGGACAAAGGACACTATCCAGTCGAAGGATTCAGAGTGTATTACAAATCCCAGAACCTACTAACAAGAGGCAAGTACGAGAATTTCTGGGAGCAGTGGGCTATTGCAGACTTTGGATACTAGGGTTCGCCGAACTGGCCAGGCCTCTGCACGAGCTGACTAGGGGAAAGGAAGAACAGTTTATTTGGACAGACAAGGAAAGGAAAGCTTTCCAGACACTGAAGGAGGCCCTAGTGCCTGCCCCAGCGTTGGCCTTGCCAGACATGGCCAAACCCTTTCAGCTATACATTGCTGAAAAGAGAGGGGTAGCATTAGGAATCCTTAGCCAAGAGCTTGGGCCATGGAAGAGGCCTGTAGCATACTTGTCCAAAAGGCTAGATCCCGTAGCGTCTGGCTGGCCAACTTGCCTGAGGGCACTTGCTGCTACCTCAACCCTAGTTAAGAAAGCTAATAAACTGACATTGGGTCAGGACATTCAGGTAATTGAAGAACATCATCTAGAACAAGTGCTGCGAGCCCCACCGGATAGGTGGCTTTCAAACGCTCGCCTGACGCAGTACCAGGCACAGCTATTGAATCCCCTGGCAGTGCAGTTTTTGAAAACAGCAGCCCTAAACCCTGCCACCTTGCTACCTTTGCCAGACCCAACAGTGGTCCATGACTGCAGACAGATATTGGACACTGTCACAGGGGCCAGACCGGACCTTCGGGACCAGGCCTATGAGAAGACGGACCTCACGCTGTTCACTGATGGAAGCAGCTATGTCCGAGATGGACAAAGATATGCAGGAGCAGCTGTAACCACCCAGAACAGTGTTTTGTGGCAAAGGGCATTGCCAAAAGGTACGTCTGCACAGCGAGCAGAGCTAATTGGACTGACACAGGCCCTCCAGACACAGGCCTTAGCTGAGGGCAAAGTGGCCAACATTTACACGGACAGCAGGTATGCCTTTGCCACTGCCCACATTCATGGTGCCATTTACAAGGAAAGGGGCTTACTAACAGCAGGAGGAAAAGAAATTAAAAATAAAACTGAGATCTTGGCACTGCTTGAGGCCATTTGGCTTCCCTCTAAAGTAGCCATAATTCATTGCAAAGGACATCAAAAAGGGGACTCTCCCATTGTTCAAGGAAACCGTTTTGCTGACATGGCTGCCAGAGAAGCTGCGGAAAGAGGGACTGCAGACATTCTTCCGCTTTTGCCTCAACCCTTGCTGCCTCCAAATCCTAAGTATGCTCCTGGAGAAGAGCAAGAGGGAAGGCAACTAGGGGGTAAAAGAAATAACCAAGGGTGGATAGAACTTCCTGACGCCAGACTCTACCTACCCCAAGAAGTAATAGGAGAAATTGCAAAGGAGATCCATGCAAGTTCCCATTTAGGGCAAAATAAGATGGAACAACTAATTAAGAAGTATTATGGGGGACCCCAGATTAGAAATATAGTTCAATCTATAGTTTCTAGATGTAAGGCTTGTGCTAAGGCCAACGCTATTAATAAGAAGCTTCCTCCTCTAGTTAGGTATAGAGGAAAGTGCCCAGGAGAACTGTGGGAAATAGATTTCACGGAAATGACTCCAGGAAAGGCAGGATTCAGGTATCTACTTGTGCTAATAGATACCTTTACAGGATGGACGGAAGCCTTTCCTACCAAGGGTGAAATCGCTTCCACAGTTTGTAAAATTCTACTAAGAGAGATCATCCCTAGATATGGAATTCCTATAGCTATAGGATCTGACAATGGATCAGCTTTCATCTCTAAGATTTCCCAGGAGTTATCTAAGAGACTAGGAATTAATTGGAAATTGCATTGCATTTACAGGCCTCAAAGTTCAGGACAAGTAGAAAGAATGAATAGGACTTTGAAAGAAACTTTGATTAAGTTGAAGGAGGAGACTGGCGATAACTGGGTAGAATTACTCCCTTTTGCTCTATTCCGGGTTAGATGTACACCTTATATTAATAAGTGGACCCCCTACGACCTCATGTTTGGACAACCAGTTCCCCTGGTTCCCCAGTTTACCAGGGAGGAAATAGAGGTGTCTAATCATAACTTCCTCAAGTCCCTACAGGCATTGCAACAGATTCGGAGAGAAGTAAGGGAACTGCGGGAGCAAAGGATTGCAGAATCGGGAAGCGACACCCAGAGACCCTCACCACTGGACCCTGGACAGTGGATATGGATCCTTAACCACCGCCGAGGAAACCTAGAACCACGGTGGCAAGGACCATTCCAGGTATTACTCAGCACTCCCTCTGCAGTCAAGGTGGCTGAGAAACCTTATTGGATTCACCTCTCCCACGTGAAACCCGCTACGCTCAGTGAACAAGAGACTGATCCCAAGCGATGGAGAGTACATACAGACCCCAAGGATCCTTTAAGGTTAAGATTTTCATCTGTGTCCTAGGAATACTATTTGATTTTGCTAACAGTGGGTTTGGACCTCCTGTAGACTCTGGAACATTTCTTAGAAAATTATATGGACCCCCATGCGAGTGTAGGGGTGGCACATATAGTGTACCACCTGAGCAATGGACAAGGACAGTAGACTGCACCAATAAGGTAGCCTACCTCACTTATCAATGGTGGATACCCACTCTTATGGATATTAAAACAGGCAGACCCTTAAATTCAGGGGGATGGTCACGAGGAACACAAAGTCAGCTACCTACGGGGGGTTTAGAACAACGCTGGGTCTGTCGTGTAAAGCCTCACAGTATGCCACCAACCGTAGGAAAGGATAAGTCGTACCCCAGGGAGTGCGAAACCATTTATGATCAAATGCATTCCACTTGCTATCAGGAATTACAAGAATGCATTAAGGGCAATCTGACAGTATATACTGCAATTCTAATTAGAAACAGAGAAGGAAAAGCACCAGATATTGGGACAAACCACTATATGCAAGCCTCATGTAGAGGTACAGCGGGAAAACCAGTGTGCTGGACCAGGGAGCTACCGCTGCATATCTCAGATGGGGGTGGGCCTCAAGATGCAGTACGAGAGTTTCGAGTCCAGAAGAAATTAGAGCAAATACTTGAGAACATGTTCCCTAGAATAGACTATCACCCTCTAACATTGCCTAAGGGCCGGGAGGTTGATTTGGATACCCAAACCTCTGAGATATTGTTAGCTACCTATAAGGCTCTAAACCTTACCAACCCAATTCTGGCTGCTGACTGTTGGCTTTGTATGACTCTAGGCACATCAATACCTATTGCAATCCCCTCCGCAGTTAATGAATCTGCACTTGCTCTTGTCTTAGGAAATAGAAACTGCAGTGGCAACATTCCTTTTAGAGTTCAACCCCTAGAGTTTTTCAATGTTTCCTGTGTAATCAGTTACCCACAAAATAATAGTTTAGACATAGATTTTGGATTGGCAGATTTTGCTAATTGCAGCCGGTACATCAACTCCAGTTCACCCTTATGTGCAGATACGGGGAAGGTATGGCTATGCGGAGGTAATTTAGCTTTCTCCTATTTACCTGTGAATTGGACCGGGGTTTGCGTACTAGCAACTTTAATGCCAGATATAGACATCATCCCTGGTGATGAACCCGTCCCTGTTCCCACTTTAGATTACATTAGTGGACGGCTCAAGAGAGCGGTTACGTTAATCCCCCTGTTAGTTGGTCTAGGAGTAACTGGAGCAATAGCATCTGGAATGGCTGGACTAGGGGTGGCCCTTCACTCCTATAATAAATTATCACACCAGTTGATTGACGACATCCAATCTGTGTCTCGGTCCATCCAAGACATACAAGATCAATTAGATTTCTTAGCTGAAATGGTCCTACAGAATAGGAGAGGTCTATATTTACTAACTGCAGAGCAAGGGGGAATTTGTCTGGCATTACAGGAGAAATGCTGTTTTTATGTTAACAAATCTGGAATAGTCAGGGATAGAATAAAGAAACTACAGGAGGACTTAGTAAAAAGAAGAAGAGAACTCTTCGAAAGCCCTTTGTGGAGTGGCTTTAATGGAATGTTGCCATACCTACTTCCCCTCTTGGGTCCGTGTATTGGCTTCCTGTGTCTTATATCCTTGGGCCCTATAATTTTAAATAAACTACTCGCTTTCGTTAAAGAGCATATAGACACTGTTAAGTTAATGGTCCTGTCTCAACCCTACACCCTCCTTCCCTCTGATGAAGAATCAAGGGTTTGATTATACCCCAACAAGAGTAGAGAATGTAAGGATCAAGAAAAGATCAAATTGTTAAATTCAGGAAAGTGTGCTGGGATTGCCAGAGTGTGGAAACAGAGACAGGGAGGTAGTGATAGGGACCTTGTAGGGCTAGGAACAAAGGAAGACAAACATTTGCATTCCATTGGTTAGAGACCCTTATCAGAAGTTTATGTTTGAAGTTCGCCAATGAGTTAGACCCAGCCCTGTTGCTATGCTATGTGCAACTCCCTAGTGAATAGGTAATTGCTATTTTTGCTTCTGTATTATGCTTGCTTACTTAGGATATATAAGGAACTAGCTGTAAGCACCCGGGGCGGTTCCCATTTGCAGCTCCTACTGAGTAGGTGTCTCCAGACACCAGGGAATTCGCCCCTGCGCAGGTGAAACTGGCCAATAAAGTTACATCTATACCTACCTCTGAAAGTCTCCAACATTTTTTTTTTTATTATACCCGGTGAATGCTTCAGTTTCTACATTCTTTTTCATTCTTTTGAGTTTCTCATTCAGTTCCTTGAGCATTCTTATAGCCATTGTTTTGAACTCTGTATCTGGTATTTGTTTGCCTTCTTTTCATTTAATTCTTTTTCTGGATATTTCTTCTGTTCTTTCATTTGATACCTGTTTCTTTGACTCTGCATTCTGACTACTTCCCTATTTTGTTTCTGTGTATTAGGTAAAGCTGCTATGTCTCCCAGACTTAGTAGACTGGCCTTGTGTAGTTTGTGCCCTGTAGGGCCCAGGGGCACAGCCTCCCCAGTCACCTGAGGTGTGTGCTCCAGGTGCACCTTGCATGGGTTGTATGCACTGTCCTCTTGTGGTTGAGCCTTGACTGCTGCTGGTGTCACTGGGAGGCATGAACCCCTCCAGGCCAACTGGCTGTAAGGACTGGCTGTAACTACAGAGGAGGAGGAGCTGCTATGTAGGAGTCAAACATATAAAGCAGAACTTGCTTTAGTGGGGGTTTGGTGCACACCAAGTTCGCCCCCTGTGTGTGTCACCTTGTGGAGGTTGTAACCTAGCATGGTTTGAAGCTGTCCATTAAGTGTGCTGGCTTTGGGGCCTTTTGGGAGGTGCAAAGTCAGCCATCACCTGTGCCCTGTCTAGGACCACCTGGCATAAATTATGCACAATCCACGGATGGTTGCTACTTGTGCTGGGCTTGGAGGTGCCCAAGAGAGACCAAGTGTGAAACAAGGTCAGCTGTCACAGTGCCAGGCTTGGGGCCTCAAGAGTTATGAGGTATGCAATGGCCCAATTCTGCCTTTTTGAGAGATTTTAAGAAAGTCTGTAACATGTGGCAAAAAAAAAAAAAAAAAAAAGCCAATTGTATGGCAAAACTACTGGAAATAGCTTAGGTGGGCTGGCTAGTTGGGTGGGATGGAGTCTCAGGAAATTATCTGGGCAGGGAAAACAATGTAAGCCAGCCAGATGGAGGCTCAGATATGGTGCCTGCCTGCAGACCCTGTGAGGGTGGGGGTCTCAGAAAAAGAACAATGGCCCCTGCCAGCATTTTTGTCTAGCAGAGAGCTGCTTCCCCCAAGCTCTTGCCCTGATGTCAGAGAATCCAGTTCCTCCCTGTATGTCCCTGGGTTGTTTCAAGCTGCTGCCCAGTGCTGGAGCTCAGAGGGAGTGAATCTGAGTACGTTTGTGTGTATCCTTTTAGAGAGGAACTGCCTGGGACTTCAGCAGCCCTCTGTCTCCTTTAGCATCAATCCTCATTAGTTTTTAAAGCCAGAACTTATGGAGACTTCTCTTCCTGCTCTGGAACCCTGGGCTGAGAGGCCTGATGTGGGTCTGGGACCCTTCCCTCCTTGGGGAACCTCTGCAGCCAAGATATCCCTTCTGGTTTTAAACTGCCACGTTTGAATGAGGGACCAGCCCATGCAGGTCTCCACCCCTCCTGCCAGTTTTGATGTAGCTTCTTTAATTCTCTAGTTGTAGGACTTCTATTCAATCAGATTTCAGGCAGCTCTAAGTGATGGTTGGTCTGTAGTTTAGCTGTAATTTTGATGTGATTGTAGTTTGAGTACTGCATTTACCTACATCACCTCCTGACTCAAAGTCCCTAATAATCCTATTTTCTTTTTTTAGGTGAGAGGAGGGGAGATAAAGAGAAAGACTCCCATGTGCACCCCAACTAGGATCCACCCGGCTATCTATGTTGGGCCAATGCTCCAAGTACTAAGCTATTTTTAGCACTTGAGGCTGTTGCACTCCAATTGAGCTATCCTCAGTGCAGGGGGCCACACTCAAACCACTTGAGCCACTGACTGCAGAAGGGGAAGGGGGGAGGAGGGGGAGAGGGTGGGGTGGAGAGCAAATGGTTGCTTCTCCTGTGTGCCCTGACTGGAAATCAAACCCAAAACGTCCATATGCCAAGCTGACACTCTACCGACTGAGCCACTGACCAGGGATCCTAATAATCTTTTGATTAACAAATATAAACTGAATTATATCAAACAAAGAGAAGTTATATCACAGTTATTATTACTCTATACCATGATAATTACAGCCAGAATTTCTCTAAACTAGACATACTTTTTCCCAACGAAGTTTGCAATTGACATTATAAACAACAAAATAATAAGAAGGCAGGAGAAGTATTTTGAAATAAGTGAAGCCTAAAAGCATGTTATTAGAAAAGTGCAAGTATTAAATATCAAGTCAAAGGAAAATTCTCCACTACTGGAATCCATTCTGGGGAAGCAGGAAAACTACCATACTATTCGAAATAATAGAAATGAAAAAAATCCATAACTCAGAACATTCACAGAAACCGAGAAATGTCACAGATTATTGCCAGCAATTTAATGCACAATAAATACTGAAACATGGCAAATGTAATTTCTATAGTAAGAGACCAGTGATACTGAGGAGTTCAAAAGTAATTATTATACAAATAACAACATCTTTGAAAACATAGATATCATTTACATTTGGGTGGATTTTTATGGTAGCTAAGCAAATACAATTTTAAAAAATAATTATTTTTATTGCTTCTCTTTCTGTCTTTCCCTTTTTCTTTAGTTCAATTTTCTTTTCCTTCCAATTCTTTCTGTTTCTTCTACTTGTCATTTCTTAAGTTATTGTTGGTTAAACTTGGTTTCTTGTCTTAAAAATAAAACTATTTTTTGCATTAATATATCTTGAATTACAAGTATATGAAACAAATATTTTAGTAAGTGTCTGGTTCCCAACCCATTTTTCTCAAGAGAAGGTACTGAGAATATACTAAGTACCACATCTGATATACCTTACTTGTACAACAGGTTAATTGAGCATCCTCTTCTGTTGGATATCTTTGATGTTGAATTCACCTGGGTCAAAAGACTTTGTATTTTAATATTAAAACATGGATCAGGCATGACAATTATGATACTACTATTACTTAATAACTTAAATGTTTTAACAGCTTTATTGAGGTAAGTTGACATACAATGAAATGAACAGAAATATTTGGATTTGAATGTCACTTTTTTCTTTTCACTGTATGATTGTGGTTTGAACATTTTGATAGAAATATTTCTCTCAAAGTACAACATAAGCAGTTTGTTGAACATTTGATAATACCCTTGTTGGATATGGCAAATATTCCCAGTTGCCAATGCAGCCTTGTTAAGAACCCTGATTTTCTTTCCAAATTATTAATTAGGTGGGCAATGTACACAGGGAATGTGAGTCACCAGAGCCCCAAAATATATATTTTGATTTATCAAATCCCATTCATTATTGCTTTTGTGTAGGCTGATGGCCCAGTTATGGTCAATGAGATATGAGGCAAATTCTACAGGGCATTTCTGAGAAAGTTTTTCTCCTTGTCAGACATCTTGAAATGAATGAAACCAAGCCAACCCACTGATGATGCAAAGTAGAAAGATGAAGGAATTTAAGTTTTGTTGTTGTTGTTGTTTTTGTGACAGAGACAGAGAGAGGGGCAGATAGGGACAGGCAGACAAGAAGGGAGAGAGATGAGAAGCATCAATTTTTCATTGCGGCTCCTTAGTTGTTCATTGATTGCTTTATCATATGTGCCTTGACCAGGGGCTACAGCAGAGCCAGTGACCTTGGGCTCAAGCCAGTGACCATGGGGTCATGCCTATGATCCCACAGTGAAACCAGCAACCCAGTGCTCAAGCCAGATGAGCCCATACTCAAGCCAGCCACCTCTGGGTTTTGAACCTGGGTCCTCCACATCCTAGTCCTATCCTCTATCCACTGCACCAATGTTGGGCAGATAAAATGTATTATGCTCACTTTGTTAAAGAGGCCATCGCCCAGGTGATATTAATGTGTGTTGGAGATCGTTGTAACCTGGGGCTTGGTTTTGGAATTAAGCCTTTCCCACCCTTTTTGCTGTAGGGCGGTACAATCCAATCATGCCTCGGAGAAGTGACTTTGTATTAGAGACTACCCTATTTTGTATATTGGATTAAAGGTTGTGAAGCTACACTATAAAATGGGGCAGAACGGGACTTGATTCTTGGTTCCTGAGATTAGCATGAGAGAGCAGAGAGAGTAGAGCCAGCAGCAGGAGGAGGCCACGTGGAGGAGGCCAGGAAAAGCAGCCAAGATGGTGGAGTGCTGAGTGAGATGCCAGTTTGTGTAGAGTTTGTATCTGGGAGAAGGAAGGAGATGGGGAACTGAGGAGAATAAGTCTGGTGAGCTAGAAACCTTTGATTCTAGGAAACTCGGATAAATCAGTAGCTTTGTGAGCACTGAATGTGATTGGGTTTTGGAGCCCAGTGTGTATTTTTACTTGCCCGCCGGGTGCAAACTAGGATTAAAGACTATGGCCCACCAGCTTTTGGCTCCGCTGTTTCTTTACCGACTGTCCGAATCCAATGCGAACCTGCATGGGCCAGGTGGCTGTGATAGTGGCCCTGGCCTTGCCTGCTGGCTTTACAACCAACGACTGGTCAAGCAAGGAATTTAGGTCTTTAAGTATCTTGTTAAGCTGTCAAATCAAGTGACCCCTTGCAACAGGCCTATCTGTAAACTTCTTGCTATGTGATGTAAATAACCTTATCAGAGTCAGTATGTAAGATAACTTTAAAGAGAATCATTCACATTTGCACAACATGGTGGTCCTATATCTTATTGTTCAAGCCATTACTAGATAGACAGTCTATGACTGCAGCCAAAAGCATCCTACTTCCTAAGTGGGACAGATAAGGTTCCAATATTAAGAAACTGCCTCTGTGTACTGGTTTATATACCTTGCAAAAGACTATTTCTAAAAGTTTTAAATTACAAGTAACAGAAACCACAACTCAAATCTAAACAATAAAAGGAATTCATTGGTTCATGTAAATGAGAATTCCAGAGAGAAAAAGGAGAAGCATCAACTCATAGTTGCTTCACTTTAGTTGTTCATTGATTGTTTCTCGTATGTGCCTTGACTGGACAAGCCTGGGGTTTCCAACCAGCAACATCAGCATTTTTATTTTTATTTTTTTTAGCAAAAGAGAGAGAGAGAGAAAGAAAGACAGATAGGGACAGGCACAGAGGAAGGAAGAAAAATAAAAAACATCAATTTTTTATTGTGGCATCTTGGGTCCTCTGCATTCCAGGCCAACACTTTATCTACTGTGCCACCACCTGCTCAGGCTTCATAGAGGCTCTTTTTTTTTTATTTTATTTTTTTATTTATTTATTTATTTATTTATTTTTTAAAGATTTTAT
This sequence comes from Saccopteryx leptura, assembly GCF_036850995.1. NCBI lineage: Eukaryota > Metazoa > Chordata > Mammalia > Chiroptera > Emballonuridae > Saccopteryx > Saccopteryx leptura. The sequence continues at coordinate 96,938,750 of NC_089510.1, forward strand.
TTATTCATTATAGAGAGGGGAGAGAGAGAGAGAGAGAAGGGGGGAGGAGCAGGAAGCATCAACTCCCATATGTGCCTTGACCAGGCAAGCCCAGGGTTTTGAACCAGCAACCTCAGCGTTTCCAGGTTGTCGCTTTATCCACTGCGCCACCACAGGTCAGGCCATAGAGGCTCTTAATGTCAAGGGTTGTCATGTTTTTTTCTTACTTGATGTTCTCAACTCTATCCTCCACCTGTGTTAGCTTCTTTTTCAATTTGGCTTTCTTCATGGTAGTAAAACATTTGCAGTGGTTTCAGACCTCACATTTTCACATCCTCCCCCTCAAACTTTTATTGAGAGACATCTGATTGACCAAGAGATTAAAATGCTCTGATTGGCTTAGCCTAAGACACATACTCAATCTCAGGAGCTGAGGATGAATCAGATATCCTGGAAGTTCCTGGATCCCTAATGGAAACTGGAGGTTCGAAAGGAGTAATGAAATATTAAGACCCAATTATAAAGTGTACATTCTATAGACCAGGGGTCTCAAACTCGCGGCCCGCGGGCCGCATGCGGCCCGCCGAACAATTTTGTGCGGCCCGCAGACTAATCCACAAAGTTCAAAATATTTTGGATAAAATTAAGTAAGCCTAGGGGCCTACTTGTATTTTTCATTTCTCTAGCATCCTAGCTAGATATTAGCTTAGTTAACAGCAGTTGTGATGCGAACTACAGTTTCTGGTCGTTTTGTGACACTGAGTAAACTGCATGTACGATTATGCTTGTTGTGCTGATTTTTTTTTGTTTTCAACTGCAGTGAGAAAAGTGTTGCGTAACAGTTGCCTTTTGTAGACCTAGGGCAGCCCGCCAAACGGCTGTGATCTTGCTCTGCAGCCCACATGCTGAGTTGAGTTTGAGACCCCTGCTATAGACTGAAAATTATAATGCAAAGTAACTTTTAAAAAATTTGTTTGAGCCTGACCAGGCGGTGGCGCTGTGGATAGAGTGTCGGACTGGGATGCGGAGGACCCAGCTTCAAGACCCTGAGGTTGCCAGCTTGAGTGTGGGCTCATCTAGTTTGAGCAAAGCTCACCAGCTTGGACCCAAGGTCACTGGCTTGAGCAAGGGGTTACTCAGTCTGCTGAAGGCCCGCGGTCAAGGCACATATGAGAAAGCAATCAAAGAACAATTAAGGTGTTGCAACTCGCAAGGAAGAACTAATGATTGATGCTTCTCATCTTTCTCTGTTCCTGTCTGTCTGTCCCTATCTATCCCTCTCTCTGACTCTCTCTCTGTCTCTGTAAAAAAAGAAAAAAATTTAAAAAATTTTGTTTGAGATTTATTTATTTGCTCTCAAAAGAAGGTGAGATGGAGATGACCAATGACACTAGACTCATGAATCACCAATAAGGCACAAAATTAGATGAGCTTTTTGAAAATTAAGAATAGATAGACCTGGTTGTCTGAGAACCTCTGCTAAGTCATGGTTTGAACAATTGTAAGGTAAGACTTCTGTTTATTTCTAGAAATAGATGTCAAGGCCATCAATAGTGATGTAAAGCAGCTGCTACAGGAGAAATGTCAAACATTTTGCTCTTTAAAAATATTAATGGAAGATTTAAAAATCTGTGAACCCTTTTTAGCACCTTCACATTTCTGAAATCCAAAGTTACCGGTATAAAAAAAGAATGCAAAGCAATTCAGTCAAAATCACAAACACTTACTGGTACAGCTGCCATTTGCACCAGAAAATGAAGCAAAGTTGGCAGGATACACAACCAGCTATTTGCAGAGGCACTTGAAACCCACAGCTTATGTTTGCATGGATTCCTGGCATGTGATGCTCAGTGGCAAACCACGACCATCCAACAGTCTGACTTCCATATTCATCTTCCTGTAAACCTTAAATAATTTCACATCTGCTTTTGAAACCTGGAAATTCTGCCAACTTGTTTTCCCAGATGGATTTTTCAAAAATTCTAGCATATTTTACAAAATAATAGATCAGAGTAAATCCATTTCTCAAATTCTTTGGACATCTGGAATATGTTAAAAATGTGGTATCTACTTCAGAAAGGAAACTGATGCCATTATAGGTCCTTATCATTTTGACCAGAGCAGCACAAACTAGGAACAGGAGAAGCTGTCATCCCAGGGTTGACTTGCTGGGGGTTCTCCCCTCAGAAACATTCATAGTCAGGAGAGACTATCCATGCCCAAAGCAATAATGGCTTTGATGATTTTTCTCAGAAAATAATTCGACAAGCTAATTGTTTTTGTTATGAAACTGTATTTCTGGATTGAAGTTTAGGGTATTTTGAAAATTCAATGTTGTGCAATGTGTATATAAATAAGTTGCTTAGGAGGGGGAGAAAAGAGGCAGTCAATGAGAATTCTTCACTGCTGCTTTGAGATTGTGGCTTAAGCAATTAACCTTGTAATTTTTTTCTTCAATTCTTAGAAAAGATAATTTGGGTACTTTAAATAACCCAAAAAGTTCACACTGTAAGTAGAAAGTGCAAGTAATGGAAATATTGATACTTTCCCAACCATAAACTCCAGCTTTCCTCTCTCATGTACTAAAAAGAGTATATAGGGTGGTGGTGAAGAGCTTGAATCTAGACCAGATTGCTTGGATGCTGGCTCTGCCATTTGTTAACTAGGTGATCTTGGATAGATTAAAATTTTTCTGTTCCTAGGCTTCTTTACTTGTAAAATGGAGGTAGTAGCTGCCTGTGTCATGGGCTAGTAGAATATTTAAAGCAGTAAGCAGTAATTAGGCATCAGCTGTAATTATTTATAAACTTTCAGATACACTTTTGTATTGAAAGTTTTATTGGAATCCCAAGATAAATAAGTACTGTAAATCAACATGTACTTTTATACTATATTTTTGCAGACAAAAGTATTTTCTTTGAAAAGTCATTTAATTATCTTATTAAATGATAAATAGCATACTCAGTTAAAAGTAATTTAGAATATTATTAGAAGTAGTCTTGGAAGACAAACAATCCAATCAAAAAATGAGCAAAAGAAATGAATAGACACTTCTCCAAAGAGGACATACAGATGGCCAATAGGCAGATGAAAAAATGCTCAACATCACTAATCATTAGAGAAATGCAAATTAAAACTACAATGAGATATCACCTCACACCAGTCAGAATGGCGCTCATCAACAAAACAACACAGAATAAGTGCTGGCGAGGATGTGGAGAAAAGGGAACCCTCCTGCACTGCTGGTGGGAATGCAGACTGGTGCAGCCACTATGAAAAACAGTATGGAGATTCCTCAAAAAATTAAAAATTGAACTGCCTTTTGACCCAGCTATCCCACTTTTAGGAATATACCCTAAGAACACCATAGCACTATTCCAAAAGGAGAAATGCACCCCCATGTTTATGGCGCATTGTTCACAATAGCAAAGATCTGGAAACAGCCCATTGTCCATCAGAGGACGAGTGGATTAAAAAGCTTTGGTACATATACTATGGAATACTACTCAGCCATAAGAAATGATGACATTGGATCATTTACAATAACATGATGGACCTTGATAATATTATACGGAGTGAAATAAGTAAATCAGAAAAAACTAAGAACTATATGAATCCATACATAGATGGGACATAAAAATGAGACTCAAAGACATGGACAAGAATGCGATGGTAACTGGGGGGGGGGGGAGGTGAGAGAGGGGGTGGGAAAAGGGGAGGGGCACAAAGAAAACCAGATACAAGGTGATAGAAGACAATTTGACTTTGGGTGAGAGGTATGCAACATAATCAAATGTCGAAATAATCTGGAGATGTTTTCTCTGAACATATGTACCCTGATTTATCAATGTCACCCCATTAAAATTAGTAAATTAAAATGAAAAAAAGTAGTCTTTGTCTGTATAAATATTCCAAAGTAAATATTATTTGAAGTTCTAAGTTGTTTTTTTTTTTTTCTTTTTTTGTATTTTTTCTGAAGCTGGAAACGGGGAGAGACAATCAGACAGACTCCCGCATGGGCCCGACCGGGATCCACCCTGCACGCCCACCAGGGGCGATGCTCTGCCCACCAGGGGGCGATGCTCTGCCCCTCCGAGGCGTCACTCTGCCACGACCAGAGCCACTCTAGCACCTGGGGCAGCGGCCAAGGAGCCATCCCCAGCGCTCCGGCCATCTTTGCTCCAATGGAGCCTTGGCTGCGGGAGGGGAAGAGAGAGACAGAGAGGAAGGAGGGGGGGGGTGGTGGAGAAGCAAATGAGCGCTTCTTCTATGTGCCCTGGCCGGGAAACAAACCCGGGTCCCCTGCACGCCAGGCCAACGCTCTACCGCTGAGCCAACCGGCCAGGGCCTGAAGTTCTAAGTTTTATATAAGAAATATTTATTGAGCATTTACCATGTAAAAAGCACTGTTCTAGCATAGTACTGATGGGTGTGTGTGTGTGTATGTGTGTGTGTGTGTGTATGTGTGTACATACACAAAATATTTGGTTACATGGAACTTACGTCCTTTCAGGAGGACACAGGCAGAAAATAAACAAATAGATGGTATGTCACGTAGCGATAAGTTCTATGAAGAAGTATAAAGCCAAGTGAGTGTAGAGAGTGATGGAGAGTAGGCTGCTATAGAAGGCCTCTCTGATGAGGTCAAACTTGAGAAATGAGCTTAAGAAGTGAAGGAATAAGCTGTGTAAATATTTCAGAGAAAGAATATCCAGGAAAAGGGTACAAAAGTGCAAAGGCATGGAAGTGAGAGAGTGCTTGCTATATTTAAGAAATGGTGGGAAGAGGAGGAACACAAAGAAAACCAGATAGAAGGTGACAGAAGACTATATGACTTTGGGTGATGGGTATGCAACATAATCAAATGTCAAAATAACCTGGAGATGTTTTCTCTGAACCTATGTACCCTGATTAATCAGTCACCCCATTAAAATTAATAATAATAATAATAAAGAAATGGCAGTATAAAATTTAAATCCAGGAATTTTTGTTTGTTTGTTTTTTGTTTTTAACAGAGACAGAGAGAGAGTCAGAGAGAGGGATAGATAGAGACAGACAGGAATGGAGAGAGATGAGAAGCATCAATCATCAGTTTTTCGTTGCGACACCTTAATTCAGTGCTAGTTAACCTGGTCCCTACCACTCACTAGTAGGCATTCCAACTTTCATGGTGGGCGGTAGCGGAGCAACCAAAGTATAAATAAAAAGATAGATTTAACTATAGTAAGTTGTTTTATAAAGATTTATTCTGCCAAACTTAGCGAAAATCCAACATAAAGTACTTGGTAAATAATTATTATTATATGCTTTAACTTGCTGTAACTCTGCTTTATAAATTTTATAAAGTAAAGTTACTTCCCTACTTTATAAGTCACCATTGTTGTGGAACTGGTGGGCGGTTAGAAAATTTTACTACTTACAGAGATACAAAAGTGGGCGGTAGGTATAAAAAGGTTGACTACCCCCGCCTTAGTTGTTCATCAATTGCTTTCTCATATGTGCCTTGACCGTGGGCCTTCAGCAGACTGAGTAACCCCTTGCTCGAGTCAGCGACCTTGGGTCCAAGCTGGTGAGGTTTGCTCAAACCGATGAGCCCATGCTCAAGCTGGTGACCTCAGGGTCTCGAAACTGGGTCCTCCACATCCCAGTCTGACGCTCTATCCACTGCGCCACCACCTAGTCAGGCAATCCAGGAAGTTTTTTAAAGCCTTCATTCTATATTCCCACATCCTGTACTCTCCATAAAGTCTCTGCTTCCAATTTAAAGATTGTGTGAGAAAATAATCATCACTGTATAACATATATAAGAGATATAGGCTTACATTTGTTGTTCTGTTGACTTAAGAATTCCAAAAAATCAATTGGGTAACAAATTTGACTTTCCCTTTTTCAAAAGCAGCTCAGACTATGAAGCAAAAATATTCATTTAAGAGCAGCAATTAGGACATTCTGAAATGCTCCTTAGCCTGGAAAGACCCTAAGCCTAAGATATCTGTGTAAATTTTTCATGCCTGATTCTTTCTCTGAGGTGAATGTTGGGTCCCTGGAGGGTCTCAGGATCCAATGAAAGCTGAGAATCACCACATCAGCTGTGTTTCAAAACCTAGGAATCTTTTTCGTTTGGTTTTAAAGTAACTTCGCAAATGAGTAAAAATGTAACTGAAAAATAAGCCTGACCTGTGGTGGTGCAGTGGATAAAGCGTTGACCTGGAATGCTGAGGTTGCCAGTTCAAAACCCTGGCCTTGCCCGGTCAAGGCACATATGGGAGTTGAAGCTTCCTGCTCCTCCTCCCCTACTCTCTCTCTCTCTCTCTCTCTCTCTCTCTCTCTCCCTTCTAAAATGAATAAATAAAAAAAAATTAATTTAAAAAATAAGCATGTTTTTGGTTCTCTTCAAAAAGTGAAGTGTAGAAGAAACCAATTGCTTTTCATTTTATTTTATTTTTTAGGTTTTGTGGATGTGCATTTAGAGAATATTTACTAATTAGCTGAATTGAAGTTGAAGATTTAAGTCTGGAATAGGTTATTTTAAGAAAAATTGTAAAGAATAGCAACCAACTTCATAGAAAAGCAGCCTACCCAGCCACTGAGTATTATAAGCTTTCTATTTCTGATGCAGGGCTGAAAATTCTAGGTAAGGAGCATCTAAATCAATGCTTATGAACTAAGAAAGTGTGTTATTCTGGGTTCCTTGAGAAGCCTCAAAGACGGGATTAGATGTGAATGTATTTTACTAAGGAAAGCTTTTGTGAGAGAGAAATGGAGAAGACGGCATATAAGCAGGGAAAACTATCAAACTGTGATGCGAGTCTGACTCTGCATGGAGACTGAGAAGGAAGGTTTGATGGACACATCCCAGATCACAGTCTAAGGAAAGTTCAGCAAGGCTGTCAGAGAGTCCTCGAGCCAGTCATGGACTAGGGAAGTCCCGGTCTCCCAGGACTCAGCTTGTTTTGGTATTTAGTGTTTTTGCAGCATTCAGTCATTGGCTGGTCTCTGTACAAACTCAGAGATGAATTTCAGTGCTCAGCCTTTCATCAGTTATGCTGTGGCTGATGTTGGAGAGGTGCGGGCTGAGGGCCACAGAGGGGGTCTCTGAATCTCCTGGAGAGATGTCTCTTTGCATCTTCTACCACCTTCAACCCCAACCTCTACTCCAACTCATTTTGGGGGGGGGTTACATATTACATTTATTTATTTATTTATTTATTTATTTATTTATTTATTTATTTATTTATTTATTTTGTGACAGAGACAGAGACAGAGAGATGGAGAGAGGGACAGATAAGGACAGACAGACAGGAAGGGAGAGAGATGAGAGCATCAATCATTAATTCTTCGTTGTGAATTCTTAGTTATTCATTGATTGCTTTCTCATATGTGCCTTGACCAGGGGGCTACAGCAGAGCAAGTGACCCCTTGCTCAAGCCAGCGACCTTGTGCTCAAGCCAGCAACCTTGGATTTCAGGACAGTGACCTTTGGGTTTAAGCCAGTGACCATGGTGTCATGTTCAAGATCCCAGACCCAAGCCAGGGATCCCATCCCATGCTCAAGCTGGATGAGCCCATGCTTAAGCTGGCAACCTCAGGTTTTGAACCTGGGTCCATCTGTGTTCCAGTCCAATGCTCTATCCACTGTGCCAATGCCCAGTCAGGCTCAGTTCTGTTGTTTTATACCTATTTTAGCCCCAATCACTTTGTTTTAAGGATAAGTCCAACATGTAGAACTAAATAAAGCTCCTATGTATGCTCCATTCCTGCTCTGCACTCACCCCTCCACAGCCAAAACTCCCAAGGGGTCTCCACAAACTCTACTCTTGAGATCACACAATGTGAAGATGTCTGTCTCCAGGCATATATTATTCCTGTTGATCCCTCAATTCAGGGTCAACAACATAAAGTCTCCTGAACACCGTGTACTCTGAGCATTTATTACTAACTTACTACTACTAGAGTGAAGAGAATATCTCTAACGGGTAAGAATTTATGAAGTTCCAGTGTCCTTTTTTTTTTTTTTTTTTTGGCAGAAATGTCTACTGCTCTAATTAATCCAGGGTCTGCTAATCCTTTCCCATATTCCACATCTGCCAAAAAGTTTAAGATGTTTGAATCCAGGCAGTGTTATGATACAACGTCACTAATGATATGGAAGGAAAGTCCTACATACTCTGTTTTTCCCTGTCATAAAAGTTATATGTGTTCATTGTAAAAAAAAACTTATGCAAACAATAGAAAAATGAATGAAATAGACTTGACCTACTTTACCAGATTGGAGTTCTCTTTAATCACTCAGACACTATATGGTGCTATAAGCAGGAAGCACAGTGTCCCTTTCTGAAGTTTTCTCTCCTTCCTCCCCTCATTTGGCCAAGAACCTTGGGGTTGCTCAGGCAGAAATATCAAGCCTGCTGCTTCCAAACAGGACAGTGTCACCAGTGAAGAGCTGACCTCTTTTTTGGCTGATTTTCTTGTGTTGTTGCCGCTCACGGTGTCTGTAAAAGTAGTGGTCTGCTGCCCTTACTGACCCATAGTCCTAAAAAATTACCAGGGTCCCATTCACTTCACAAACATCTGGCTAAAAGTGACCATTTGGGCAGGGAGGAGAGACTCATGAAGGAGCTACTCCATAAAGAAGTTTCTGATCTGGGGCCCACAGACCCCAGTATTTCATTACAATTAGTTTTTCTTTAAATAATATTTATTTATTTATTTATTTATTTATTATTTAAGCAAGAGAGACAGGCAGGAAAGGAGAGAGATGAAAAGCATCAACTAGTAATTGCGGCACTTTCAGTTGTTCACTGATTGCTTTCTCATATGTGCCTTGATCAGGGAGAGGCTCCAGCTGAACCAGTGACCCCTGCTCAAGCCAGTAAGCTTGAGCTCAAGCTAGTGACCTTGGGCTTCAAGCCAATGACCTTTAGGCTCAAGCCAGTGACCATTGGGTCATGTCTATGATCCCACGCTCAAGCCAGTGGCCCCACATTTAAGCTGGTAAGATGGCACTCAAGTCAGATGAGTCCATACTCAAGCTGGTGATCTCAGGGTTTCAAACCTGGGTCTTCAGCATCCCAGGTTGATTGCTCTATTCACTGTGCTACCACCGGTCAGGCTAAATAATATGTATTTATTTCTGTAGTTTTAAAAATGTTATCCTGAGAGGCCCTGGCTGGTGGCTTAGTTGATAGAGCATTGGACTGGAATATGAACGTCCTAGGTTCAATTCCTGGTCAGAGCACACAGGAGAAGCAGCTATCGGCTTCTCCCCTCTTCCAGCTCCCCCTTCTCTTCCTCTTTCCCTCCCATAGCCAGTGGCTTGATTGGTTTAAGTGTGACCCCGGGTGATGAGGATAGCTCCATTGGAGCACATCAGCCTCAAGTGCTAAAAGTAGCTCGGTACTCAGGGAGCATTAATCCCAGATGGGGTTGCCAGGTGAATTTTGATCAAGGTGCATGCAAGTGTCTTCCTCACTATCTCCCATCCTCTTACCATAAAAAAAAAAAAAAAAAAAAAAAAAAAAAAATGTTATCCTGAGAAAGTGTTCATAGGTATTACCAGACTATCTAAAGCATCCATGGCACAAAAATGGATAATAATCCCTTGCTTATAAAAAAAGAAAGTTAAAATTCAGTATCTCTAGACACTGATCACATATCTATATAAATAAAAATGTAAATGTTTGTTTGTTCAAAATCTTAAATATCCGAAAGTTCTTCACCGATTGCTTTGAAATTTTGACACAATGTTGCATTCAAATACACGTGTTTTTATATACCTACTATTACGTAGCTGTCACACTTGTGACAAGTAAAAACATGCTTTTTTTTTTAAAAACAGCGCCATCTGTTGGACATAAAAGCAACACATGCTATACTAAATATTTTACGATTCCATTTCAATGTTATGGGAGAAATATAAATTGCGCATGGCTGAAGATATTTTCCATTGAATACACAAGGAAAATTCAAATATGAACATGGATTTTATAGCAGAAATCTACAAAGTGCTGATAATGATTGAAGATTTGTGCTTAGAAATCGTGAACAAAGTTCTCAATCAATTGGAAATGCCATCACCAAATCGATCTGCTGCTGCTTCCTTCGATGTAGAATTGCATCGTGAACAAAACTACAACACAGGTGATCTTCTGTCGTATGTGCAATCAAATATTTCTAACCTAACACTTGAGCAAAAAGGCATTTACAATCAAATAATGCAAACTGTCAATAATGGGGTTAGAGAAATCTTCTTAGATGCACCAGGAGGAACTGGTAAAATGTTCCTAATTAGATTGATTCTGGCAGCAATTCGATCCCCAAATGACATAGCCTTAGCTCTTGCATCGTCCGGAATAGCTGCAACATTGCTACCAGGTGGAAGAACTGCTCATTCCACTTTGAAATTGCCATTGAACATGCAATTTATTGAAACTCCCACGTGCAACATTTCCAAAGCACCCAGCATGGGAAAAGTATTGTAGAAATGCAAACTTATTGTTTGGGATGAACGCACAATGGCGCACAAAAAAATCGCTTGAGGCTCTTGATCAGTCATTGTAAGATTTGTGTGGAAACATTAGACTATTTGGGAATGCATTAATATTGCTTGCAGGAGCCTGAACAGGCAGTGGCGCAGTGGATAGAGCGTCAGACTGGGATGCAGAGGACCCACGTTCAAGACCCGAGGTCGCCAGCTTGAGCACGGGCTCATCTGGTTTGAGCAAAAGCCCACCAGCTTGAACCAAGGTCACTGGCTCCAGCAAAGGGTTACTCGGTCTGCTGAAGGCCCGCGGTCAAGGCACATATGAGAAAGCAATCAATGATCAACTAAGGTGTTGCAACGCACAATGAAAAACTAATGATTGATGCTTCTCATCTCTCTCCTTTCCTGTCTGTCCCTGTCTATCCCTCTCTCTGACTCACTGTCTCTGTAAAAAATTAAAAAATAATAATAATAATAATAAATTTTTAAAAAAGAGCACATGTGGGAGTTATTTAAAATATATATATTGGCCCTGGCCAGTTGGCTCAGCAGTAGAGCGTCGGCCTGGCGTGCGGGGGACCCGGGTTCGATTCCCGGCCAGGGCACATAGGAGAAGCGCCCATTTGCTTCTCCACTCCCCCCCTTCCTCTCTATCTCTCTCTTCCCCTCCCGCAGCCAAGGCTCCATTGGAGCAAAGATGGCCCAGGCGCTGGGGATGGCTCCTTGGCCTCTGCCCCAGGTGCTAGAGTGGCTCTGGTCAGGGCAGAGCGACACCCCGGAGGGGCAGAACATCGCCCCCTGGTGGGCAGAGCCCCTGGTGGGTGTGCCGGGTGGATCCCAGTCGGGCGCATGTGGGAGTCTGTCTGACTGTCTCCCCTTTTCCAGCTTAAAAAAAAAAAAATATATATATATATATTGCTTGCAGGAGATTTCAGGCAAACATTACCTGTAATTTCTTGATTGACACCAGTGGATGAAATAAATGCTTGCCTGAAATACTCTACTTTGTGGCGACAGGTAAAGATGTTAAAATTAACTACAAATATGCATGTCCAGCTGCAAAATGGTCGATCAGCTGAGATATTCTCACATCAATTGCTGGAAATTGGGAACAGAAAGGTGCCGGTTTATCTGACCACAGGATGAATTTCATTGCCTCATAACTTCTGCAATTTAGTGACGTCAAAAGAAGAATTGGTTGTAAAAGTATTTCCCAATATTTGAACCAATTATAAGAATCACGACTGGCTGAGTGAATGAACTATTCTTGCGGCCAAGAACAAAGATGTCTACGAACTTAACAATATTATTCAGTCTAACATTCAAAGCGAGGCAGTCACATATAAGTCCGTTGACACTGTTGTGGAAGCAGATGAAGCGGTTAATTATCCAACAGAATTTTTGAATTCACTTGATCTGCCAGGGATGCCACCGCACGTACTGCGATTGAAAATTGGTGTTCCAATTATCATGTTGCGAAATATCAACCAGCAAAGCTTTGCAATGGCATGTGGCTTGCAGTAAAAAAAATTAATGAGAAATGTCGTAGAAGCAACAATCTTGACAGGACCTGTCAAAGGTGAAGATGTCCTCATTCCTCGCATTCCTATGATTCCAATGGATATGCCATTTCAATTTAAGAGATTGCAGTTCCCAATTCGATTGGCGTCTGCAATCACCATCAACAAAGCTCAGGGCCAATCTTTAGAATTGTGTGGTTTAGATCTAGACACGGATTGCTTCTCACATGGACAATTATATGTTGCGTGTTCTAGAGTCAGCAAACCAATCTCTATATCTGCACAGACAATGGAACAACAAAAAATATTGTATACTCACAAGCATTGTGAAATTAAACATATTAGAAACATGTGCTTTCTCTTTTCTTTCTTTTCCATTTAACCAGACTGAGCCACAGCAACGCGTGGCCGGGTACAGCTAGTAATAAATAAATAAAAAAGTCTCTTGCAATCTTGCTTTTTATTATTTTCCCCAAACCTAGTTCTCCTCTAGGATTCCCTATTAAAATTTGAGATTCTGACCCCTCAAATGCCAACTCCTATGAACTTTAACCCCTTCATATTTCTGGAATCCATCTACTTCTCCACCTCTCCATAACCACCACCAGAGGCCACCAGTTATCCTTTCCCAGGAGTATGGCTGTGGCCTCCCAGCAAATCCACTGCTCTCCTTCCTCCTACTGCCCATTCCTACCCCTGAACTCCTGACATTTGAGGAAAGACCTGAAGGAGGTAATGAAGCAAACTAAGCAGATGGTGGGAAATCTTGTAGGGAAATCATGTCCAGACACAGGAAATAGCAGGAGCAAGGATCTTGAGAACAGACTATGCAGAGAGATAGAAAGAACAGCTGGGAAGCCAATGGGGAAGAATGAATAGAAGCAGGTGGAGTTAATAGTTAGAAGATAGGAGAGGGTGGGCAGATCATTTGGGACATTATAATCCACTTTGGCTTTTATTCAGAATAAGATGGAAGCCTTTGGAAGGCTCTGAGCAATGGAATAAGATGATTGACTTCTGGTTTTGTGCTGAGAATGGACTGAAGATGGGCAAGGGTGAGATCAAGGAGAGCAGTTAGGAGGTTTGGATTGCAATAAGCCAGTGACCCAGGCTGGTAACAGAAGTGGTCAGAGTCTATATCAATTTTGAAGGTAGATCGCACAGGATGTGCTGATGAATTAAATGTGAGATGAGAGACGGAAGAATCAAGTATGATTCTTGATTTTTGGCCTGCGTACTTGGTAAAAAGAAATTGCCATTCATTGAGATATTAAGCACTATTAACAATGATGCCTATCTTTCTAGATGTGTTTTTCAAGACACAGGTAAAAATATGTTTATTTTACAAAAGTAGGATCACACATGCTTTTTAAAAATTCCACTACAAGCCCTGGCCGGTTGGCTCAGCGGTAGAGCGTCGGCCTAGCGTGCGGAGGACCCGGGTTCGATTCCCGGCCAGGGCACACAGGAGAAGCGCCCATTTGCTTCTCCACCCCTCCGCCGCACCTTCCTCTCTGTCTCTCTCTTCCCCTCCCGCAGCCGAGGCTCCATTGGAGCAAAAATGGCCCGGGCGCTGGGGATGGCTCTGTGGCCTCTGCCTCAGGCGCTAGAGTGGCTCTGGTCGCAACATGGCGACGCCCAGGATGGGCAGAGCATCGCCCCCTGGTGGGCAGAGCGTCGCCCCATGGTGGGCGTGCCGGGTGGATCCCGGTTGGGCGCATGCGGGAGTCTGTCTGACTGTCTCTCCCTGTTTCCAGCTTCAGAAAAAAAAAAAAAAAATTCCACTACAAAAGTGACATACCCTCCTGTTCGAAATTCAAATACAGGCATACGTTCCCCAACCTCAAATTGCCACTCAACAGAGACAATCACTTTGGAGATTTCTTTTTGTATCATTTCAGAAAAAAATGTTTGCGTATACAAATGTTTATGTGTATGCATTAATATAATTGTATTATTTGCAATTGATTTGTATATCCATCTTGAATATCTTTTGATAATATTATATACATATACCTCTCTTTTCCTAATGTCTGCATAATATATCATCACATGACTGTATAATTATCCCCTACAGATATAGATATTTTAGGTTAACTTCAGTGTTTTACAACCTTTTTAAAAAAATGCTTCCACTATCTCAGCCAGCTCACATTAAGGTCAACATCAACAGTGATAAATCATGTTGATAGTATGTACACTTGCTATGAGATGTTCATAATGACATTTTATTTCTGTGGTCTTCCTCTAACAACTTATAGCTCAAGTCTAATAATAAGAAAAACATTAGACAAATTCCAGTTGAGGGATATCCTACAAAATACTTGACCAGTACTCCTTAAAACTGTCAGGATAATTAAAAACAAAGGAAGTCTGAGAAGATGTCATAGTCAAGATGAGCCTCAGGAGATATGACAAGTCAATTTAATGTGGTATCCTGAATAGGATCCTAGAACAAGAAAAAAGATATTACATAAAAACTAAGGAAATCTGAATACACTGTGGGTTTTAGTTAACATTAGTATTGATATTAGCTTATTGATTGTACCAAGTGTACTACACTAATGTAAGAAATTTAACATAGAGAAACCTGGGGTGGGGACTTCTGAGAACTTTCCGTACTAATATCTCAACTGTTCTGTAAGTCTAAAACTATTTTTAAAAAATAAAGTCTAGGCCCTGGCTGTTTGGCTCAGTGGTAGAGCATCAATCGGCCTGGTGTGTGGATGTCTCGGGTTCAATTACTGGTCAGGGCACACAGAAGAAGCGCCCGTCTGCTTCTCTCCCTTTTCTCCACTCTTCCCCTCCTGCAGCCTTGGCTTGGTTGGAGTGACTTGGCCCCGGGTGCTGAGGATGGCTCCATGGCCACTGGCTGAGGCACTAAAAAGAGCTCGGCTGCTGAACAATGGAGCAATGCCCCTAATGGGCAGAGCATCGCCCCCTAGTGGGCTTTCCTGATGGAGCCACATGTGGGAGTCTGTCTCTGCCTCCCCTTCTCTTGCTGAATTAAATAAATAAATAAAAATAAATAAAGTCTACTAAAAAAAAAATAATGCCTCAAAGAGTAGACTTGTGCATAACTGTTAAAAAACCAAAATTTAATTAAATAAATTTTAAAGATCTTACTGACTCGATTCAACTATAAACCTGCCTGTGAATCAGGCAGTATTCAGCCTAGCAGATAGAAAGGAGATCTGGTGAGCTGTATAAAATGAAAGACATAAGCAGAAGAAAATGGGAACAAGGAGGCATAAAGCAGATTGGTATGGCAAGATTAATTTCTTTCAGGAAATAACAGGGGTCTATCAGGCATATTACCTAATTAGTGCTGATCATGTGATTTCTAATTGACTGGTTTAAGATTCTGTTTCTGGGAGAGGTGGAGGTTGTAATTTAGTTTCAGTTTGTTGATGAGGGGCTTACCATAACTAACTCCATTTGGGGCCTATTATCTTATTTTAAACATATCTTTATATATATTTTAAAAAGTAATATGTCTGAGTAAAAGCATTTCTGCATTTAAATTTCTGATAAGAGATTACCAAGCTGCCCTACAAATTTACTCTCCTACTAGCAAGGTATGCCTGCAATTTGCTCTTTTTCTCTTGACATATAGTAACCATGTTTTCATAGATCTACGTTGTTATTTTTTTATGTGTGTGTGTGGCAGAGACAGAGAGCGAGAGGGACAGATAGGGCCAGACAGGCAGGAAGGGAAAGAGATGAGAAACATCAATTCTTTGTTGTGGTTCCCTAGTCTCCTTAGTTGTTCATTGATTGCTTTCTCTTATGTACCTTGAGGGGTTTTGGGCAGATAAAATATATTATGCTCACTTCGTTAAAATGGCACTGCCCACGTGGAAGCTCATCACCCAGGTGATAATATTAGTTGCCCTTCTTGCTTGGGATGGGTGTGATTATGTTAATATGTGTTGGGGGAGGGCTTTCGCACCAAAAGATTTTAAAAGGAAGAGGGATTACATTCTAGGAGGAGAGCAGATAAAGGCCACATGGAGGGGGCCAGGAGAAGCAGCCAAGATGGCGGGTGCTGAAGGAGAAGCCAGTTTGTGCAGAGAGAAGGAAATGGGGAACAGAGGTGAATAAGGCTGGTGAGCTAGAGATCTTTGATTCTAGGAAACTCGGATAAATCAGTGGCTTTGGGAGCCCTGAATGGAATGGGAACTGTTTTCCTGCTGTGTGTATTTTCTCACCCGCTGAGTGCAAGCTAGGATTAAAGTTAATAGCCCACCAGTTTTGGGCTCCGTTGTTTCATTACCATCTGTCCGAATCTAATGCGAACCTGCATGGGCCAGGCGGCTGTGATGGTGGCCCGTGGCTACTGGCTTTATAAGGGGGAAGGCTACAGGAGACCGAATAACCCCTTGCTCAAGCCAGCGACCACGGGTTCATGTCTATTGATGTTAGGTACTGTTCCTTAATCCGTGGGTTACATAGAGACACCAAGTCCAAATGAATTTTTGAGTTTATTAATTAGCCAGCTAGCTACATGGGGCACAATTCCAAATCATGTAGAAAGTCCCTACAATTCTGTGGCTGATTTTATAGAAAAAAGCATACCAGTTGGGGTGGATAAGGAGGGGCTCTTGATAGAGGTATGTGTTACTCTCATCTTGATTAAGGTACCTAAACATTGTTTTATAAGGTTTTTAGATAAATTCTATCTTCTTTGCTCTGTGTGGCAACTGGCCCCTGGGACCTTCTCGGAGAATTCTAGGAATCAGCTAAAGTTTAGCTGCTAAACTATGACTAGATGACCCAGTTGTCCGTGTAAGCCAGGAAGCTTCTACATTCTCTCCTGATTCTCTACAGAAAGGAGGGGGTAAGAGGGCTGACTTTTCCTCTTTAAAATGGCATCGCTAATACTAAATTTTACAGTTCCTTGGCACCTTATCACATTATAATCCCACACTCAAGCCAGCGACCCCACGCTCAACCTGGTGACCTTGCACCCAAGCCAGATGAGACTGTACTCAAGCTGGTGACCTCGGGGCTTTGAACCTGGCTCCTCCGTTTTCTAGTCCAATGCTCTATCCACTGCACCACCACCTGGTCAGGCTACATTGTTATTTTGTGTGTGTGTGTGTGTGTGTGTGTGTGTGTGTGTGTGTGTGTGATAGAGACAAAGAGACAGAGAGAGGGACAGATAGGGACAGACAGACAGGAAGGGAGAGAGATGAGAAGCATCAATTCTTGTGGCACCTTAGTTGTTCATTGATTGCTTCCTCATATGTGCCTTGACCAGGTGGCTACAGCAGACCAAATGACCCCTTGCTTGAGTCAGCGACCTTGGGCTTAAGCTGGTGAGCCTTGTTCAAACCAGATGAGCCCGTGCTCAAGCTGGCAACCTCGGGGTCTTGAACCTGGGTCCTCCGTGTCCCAGTCCAATGCTCTATCCACTGCACCACTGGTCAGGTTACATTGTGGGGGTTTTTCTGGTTTGTTTGTTTTTTACAGAGACAGAGAGAAAGAGTCAGAGGGATAGACAGGGACAGACAGACAGGAACGGAGAGATGAGAAGCATCAATCATTAGTTTTTCGTTGCGCGTTGCAACACCTTGGTTGTTTATTGATTGCTTTCTCATATGTGCCTTGACCGTGGGCCTTCAGCAGACCAATTAACCCCTTGCTCAAGCTGGTGAGCTTTTTGCTCAAACCAGATGAGCTGGGCTCAAGCTAGTGACCTCAAGGTCTTGAACCTGCGTCTTCCGCATTCCAGTTCGATGCTCTATCCACTGCGCCACCGCCTGGTCAGGCTACATTGTTATTTATTTATTTATGTTTTAGACAGACTGGATTTCTTTCTTTCTTTCTTTATTCATTTTAGAGAGAGAAGAGAAAGAGACAGAGAGAGAAGGGGGGGAGGAGCAGGAAGCATCAACTCCCATATGTGCTTTGACTGGATGAGCCCAGGGTTTCGAACCAGTGACCTCAGCGTTCCAGGTCGATGCTTTATCCACTGCGCCACCACAGGTCAGGCCCTACATTGTTATTTTTAATGGCTGCATATTCTTTTCTATTTTATCTTAGTTCATTTACCCCATCCTCTATCATGAATTTAGGCTGTTTCTGATACTGCAGTACTCATTTTTTCCATCTTTATATCTGATACTTACCTAGGATTAACTCCTATAAGTGGAATTGCTAAATTCAAGGCCTTACAGTACATTAAAAATTTTCCAATACATTGCCTAACTAACCTCCAAAAAGGCTGTACCAACCTACATTGCTACATCAAAGTCTGTATCCTCACCTCTCACCAACATTACTTTTTCATCTTTGCCAATCTAACAGAGGGAAAAAAAAAGTCATCTTACTCACTTTGCGTTCCTTTAATATGTTCTGAGTCTAAGGTCTCTTCAAATGCTTATTGTTATTTGCATTTCTTCTTTGATTTGCCTCTTTATGTTTTTTGCTCATTTATCTATCAAGTTGGTTCTCTTTTTCATAATTTACTTGCAAAAGCTTTTTATACATTAAAAATATTCATTTTTTTTCTGCCACATATGCTTAAGTATTTTCCTCAATTTTTCATTTTAGTTGTTTTAAGTGTCTTCTGATGTACTCAATCTTACCTTCATAATTTCTAGTTTGGGTAAATACTAGCTGCAAAGCCAGTAGCCACCATCACAGCCGCCTGGCCTATGCAGGTTGCATTTGATCCACTGCTCAGTATGCAGGTCCTGGGCAGCCTCTTCCACAGAGCTCTCAGTTTCCTCACACATGGCTGTAAAACTCAGCCAGTCTACAGCCCCCAAAAGAACAGCCATGGGGCACCATAACTGCAGCCAGTCCTCTACTCCATCACTCAAAGATGGTGGTGGCTCCTTGCAGATCTGTATGGAATCCTGCCACAGACTACACCAAATGTGAAGCCAGTATCCACGACCACTATCACAGCCGCCTGGCCCATGCAGGTTCGCATTGGATTCGGACAGTCAGTAAAGAAACAACGGAGCCAAGAATTGGTGGGCCATCATCTTAATCCTAACTTGCACCCGGTGGGCAAGTAAAAACACACACTGGGCCCTGGCCGGTTGACTCAGCGGTAGAGCGTCGGCCTGGCGTGTGGGGCACCAGGGTTCAATTCCCGGCCAGGGCACATAGGAGAAGTGCCCATTTGCTTCTCCACCCTCCCCCTCCTTCCTCTCTGTCTCTCTCTTCCCCTCCCGCAGCCAAGGCTCCATTGGAGCAAAGATGGCCCGGGCGCTGGGGATGGCTCCTTGGCCTCTGCCCCAGGCGCTAGAGTGGCTCTGGTCGCGGCAGAGCGATGCCCCAGAGGGGCAGAGCATCGCCCTCTGGTGAGCAGAGCGTTGCCCCTGGTGGGCATGCCGGGTGGATCCTGGTCGGGCGCATGCGGGAGTCTGTCTGACTGTCTCTCCCTGTTTCCAGCTTCAGAAAAATACAAAAAAACAAACAACAACAACAACAAAAAAACCACACACTGGGCTCCAAAACCCACTCACATTCAGTGCTCACAAAGCTACTGACTTATCCGAGTTTCCTAGAATCAAAGGTTTCTAGCTCACCAGACTTATTCACCTCTATTCCCCATCTCCTTCCTTCTTTCTGCACAAACTCTGCACAAACTGGCTTCTCACTCAGCACTCCACCATCTTGGCTGCTTCTCCTGGCCTCCTCCATGTGGCCTCTTTCTGCTCTCCTCTCTGCTCTCTCCTCTAATGCTAATCTCAGGAACTGAGAGAGAGCAAACTCCTGGTCTGCCCCCATTTTATAGTGTAGAAATCAAAACCTTTAATCCAATATACAAAATAAGGAAGTCTCTAATACAAAGTCACTTATCTGAGGCATGATGGGATTGTACCACCCCACATCAAAAAGGGTGGGAAAGAGCCCTGGCCAGTTGGCTCAGTGGTAGAGCATCGGCCTGGCGTGCAGAAGTCCTGGGTTCGATTCCCGGCCAGGGCACACAGGAGAAGCGCCCATCTGCTTCTCCACCCCTCCCCCTCTCCTTCCTCTCTGTCTCTCTCTTCCCCTCCCGCAGCCAAAGCTCCATTGGAGCAAAGATGGCCCCGGGTGCTGGGGATGGCTCCTTGGCCTCTGCCCCAGGCGCTAGAATGGCTCTGGTTGCAACAGAGCGACGCCCCAGAGGGGCAGAGCATCGCCCCCTGGTGGGCAGAGCGTTGCCCCTGGTGGGCGTGCCGGGTGGATCCCGGTCGGGCGGGTGTATGCAGGAGTCTGTCTGACTGTCTCTCCCCGTTTCCAGCTTCAGAAAAATACAAAAAAAAAAAAAAAGGGTGGGAAAGGCTTACTCCTAAAACCAAGCCCCAGGCTACAAGGATGCTGCCTGCCTACAGCCTGCCCCCAACACACATTAATGTCACCTGGGTGACAGGCTTCCATGTGGGCAGCGCCATCTTTAACAAAGGGAGCATGATATATTTTATCTGCCTAATATGTTTTATCTGCCCAACAGTTACCCATCTCCTTCTCTCTGCACAAACTCTGCACAAACTGGCTTCTCACTCAGCACTCCACCATCTTGGCTGCTTCTCCTGGCCTCCTCCACATGGCCTTCTCTGCTCTCCTCTCTAATGCTAATCTCAGGAACCGAGAGAGCAAGCTCTTGGTCTGTACCACTTTATAGTATAGAAATCAAAACCCTTAATCCAATATACAAACAAGGAAGTCTCTGATACAAAGTCACTTATCTGAGGCATAATGGGATTCCTCATGAGAGTGCATCACCCTACATCAAAAAGGGTGGGAAAGGCTTAGTCTTTTTTTTTTTTTTGTATTTTTCTGAAGCTGGAAACGGGGAGAGACAGTCAGACAGACTCCCGCATGCACCCAACCGGGATCCACCCGGCACGCCCACCAGGGGCGACGCTCTGCCCACCAGACAGACTCCCGCATGCGCCCGACCGGGATCCACCCGGCGCGATGCTCTGCCCACCAGGGGGCGCCACTCTAGCACCTGGGGCAGAGGCCAAGGAGCCATCCCCAGCACCCGGGCCATCCTCGCTCCAATGGAGCCCTGGCTGCGGGAGGGGAAGAGAGAGACAGAGAGGAAGGAGGGGGGAGGGTGGAGAAGCAAATGGGCGCCTCTCCTGTGTGCCCTGGCCAGGAATTGAACCCGGGTCCCTCGCACACCAGGCCGACACTCTACCGCTGAGCCAACCGGCCAGGGCCGAAAGGCTTAGTCTTAAAACTAAGCCTTAGGCTATAAGAATCCTACCTGCTTACAGCCTGTCCCCCACACCCAATGCAAACTATAAGCGAGCAAACATATATCATTATTTACAAACTTATTTGACGAACACTAGCAAAACTTCTTCCTCCAAAGATGATATATTTTAATATTTTTACTATTCACTATTTCTACTTTTATTTACAAATATTTCATATTTCTCATAACTACTTTAATGCATGATGTAGGGAACCACCCACTTAACCTTGAACCCTCTATAACTTGGATTGGGGAACTTTAGTTAAAAGCCCTGAGTGAATGTCTCTTGGATGCAAACACCAAGAGAGTGTGAGTGGGTGACCTTTGTGCAGACAGAAAGAAATGCATGTGAATGGGTTTAAGAAAATTGGCCTAGCCCTAGAGGTTCTGGATTGCCCCTTCCTTTGTGCTTGTTAATTAGCAAAAGAAAAGAATGTTCTGACCAATTTAGCACTTTCTTCATGTCAGCAAAAGGGCCATTAAGCATTTTTCCCCTTGTCACCTGATCTCCCTTCCTTGTAACTTGTTACCTCTGTTCTGCTTCTGATGGTAGAAGCTAAGGGAGAAGGAGACTCCAGAGGTCTTTTTTGCCTCCCTTGGCAGGTCTCACTCTCTCTTCCTCTTATGTAATTTGTGTCTTCAGTAGGTTTTTTCCACATGACACCAGTAGTACCCAGTGGGCTGGAGTACTACAGTACAATATAAAGTAGAAATTTATACCTTTAAGGATATTAAATTATATAACATATATATTTCAGATGTCTATTCCATTAACACAACACCATACATTAAAGAATTTGTATATTGTCTTATTGACTGGAAATATGAAAATATAATATCTTCATCATATACTAAATTTATGTATATAAATATATAAAAAACATATTGTTGGGCAGATAAAATGTATTATGCTCACTTTGTTAAAAATGGCGCTGCCCACGTGAGGTCATCGCCCAGGTGATATTAATGTGTGTTGAGAATCCTTGTAGCCTGGGGCTTGGTTTTGGGATTAGGCCTTTCCCACCCGTTTTGATGTGGGGTGGTACAATCCAGTCATGCCTCAGAGAAGTGACTTTGTATTAGAGACTTCCCTATTTTGTATATTGGATTAAGGGTTTGGATTTCTACACTATAAAATGGGGATGGAGCGGGAGCTTGCGCTCTTGGTTCCTGGGATGATTAGCATGAGAGAGCAGAGGGAGCAGAGCAGAGAGCAGAAAGAGGCCACGTGGCCAGGAGAAGCAGCCAAGATGGCGGAGTGCTGAGTGAGATGCCAGTTTGTGTAGAGTTTGTGTAGAGAGAAGGAAGGAGATGGGGAACTGAGGAGAATAAGGCTGGTGAGCTAGAAACCTTTGATTCTAGGAAACTCAGATAAGTCAGTGGCTTTGTGAGCACTGAATGTGAGTGGGTTTTGGAGCCCAGTGTGTATTTTTACTTGCCTGCCAGGTGCAAGCTAGAATTAAAGAAAATGGCCTATCAGTTTTTGGCTCCATTGTTTCTTTACCGACTGTCCGAATCCAATGCGAACCTGCATGGGCCGGGCTGCTGTGATAGTGGCTCTGGCCCTGGCCACTGGCTTTACATTTGGCGTAGTCTGTGGCAGGATTCGATACAGATCGGCAAGGAGCCTTTGAGCGGTGGAGTAGAGGACTGGCTAGTGTTAGGGTTCCCCATGGCTGTCCTTTTGGGGATTGTAGGCTGGCTGACTTTTACAGCCATGCGTGAGGAAACTGAGAGCTCTGTGGAAGAGGCTGCCCGGGACCTGCCAACTGAGCAGTGGAAGGAGCTGGAGCAAACGTCGGAGAAACAGATGCTGACCCTGGAGCTGGAGGAAGTGCTGGAGGAGGAGGAGGCCGACCAGGTTTGCGAGATTTGCCTGGAAATGGAGCAGCTGCTGGAGGAGGATTCACAGGTTCGTGAGTTGCAGATTGCCCTGGATGTTGCGGAGAGCCAGCAGCGGCAGGAGGCCGGGGCTGAGGCTGAGGCTGAAGCTGAGTCCGGAGCTGCAAGGTCTGCAGAGCAGAAG
Organism: Saccopteryx leptura; assembly: GCF_036850995.1. Taxonomy (NCBI): domain Eukaryota; kingdom Metazoa; phylum Chordata; class Mammalia; order Chiroptera; family Emballonuridae; genus Saccopteryx; species Saccopteryx leptura. The sequence continues at coordinate 96,961,966 of NC_089510.1, forward strand.
GCGGCAGCAGCCCGGGGCTCGAGCCCAGCAGCCGGAGCTGGTGTTTTCAGTTCCTCTTTGGAAGATGAGGAGAATCAAGCTGGAGTTGCAGTCCGCAGTCTCCATAAGATGGGAGCCCAGCTGGAAGGAGCACCTACTACAGCTCTGGTAGGTCTGCGATTTTGGGGACATAGGATGGATGCTATCATGCTCTCCAGAGCCAAGATGGAAATGCTGAGACAGTGTAAGACCTGCCAGGATGGCAGGAATGAGGGGGGTGGCTGATGACCCAAGTGTCAAGTGTGTGGACTGATTTCCTGGACTACGACCGGAGTGGGCATTGGCTCCTTTGTTGGATGGACTTATGGATTATGGATTTTGGACAATGTGAAATACCCTGATGGGGGTGGGGGGTGGCTTTGCTGGAAGCTCTCCCCTACCCCGGGAAGCTTTTCCCATGGCTAGAAAGAAGGCCAAGGACATTTTGCGCTTTGGGCTAAGTGCTCAGAGACTGGTGAAGTGTACCTTTATGATTGTTGAAATTGTATGACTTGTGCTGTTGTAATTTGTGTAATGTGCCCAATTTCCTTGCACGGGGATGCTGGTGATGTAAATTGGTGGGTAGTAAAGTGAGCATAGGGGTAATTGTTGGGCAGATAAAATATATTATGCTCACTTTGTTAAAGAGGCTCTTGCCCAGGTGATATTAATGTGTGTTGAGAAGCCTTGTAGCCTGGGGCTTGGCTTTGGGATTAAGCCTTTCCCACCCATTTTTGATGTGGGTTGGTACAATCCAATCATGCCTCAGAGAAGTGACTTTGTATTAGAGACTTCCGTATTTTGTATATTGGATTAAGGGTTTGGATTTCTACACTATAAAATGGGGATGGAGCGGGAGCTTGCGCTCTTGGTTCCTGGGATGATTAGCATGAGAGAGCAGAGGGAGCAGAGCAAAGAGCAGAAAGAGGCCATGTGGCCAGGAGAAGCAGCCAAGATGGCGGAGTGCTGAGTGAGATGCCAGTTTGTGTAGTGTAGTTTGTGTAGAGAGAAGGAAGGAGATGGGGAACTGAGGAGAATAAGGCTGGTGAGCTAGAAACCTTTGATTCTAGGAAACTCAGATAAGTCAGTGGCTTTGTGAGCACTGAATGTGAGTGGGTTTTGGAGCCCAGTGTGTATTTTTACTTGCCTGCCAGGTACAAGCTAGAATTAAAGAAAATGGCCTATCAGTTTTTGGCTCCATTGTTTCTTTACCGACTGTCCGAATCCAATGCGAACCTGCATGGGCCAGGCTGCTTTGATAGTGTCCGTGGCTTCTGGCTCTACAACAGCCCATCAGTTTTTGGCTCTGTTGTTTCTTTACCGACTGTCCGAATCCAATGCGAACCTGCATGGGCCGGGCTGCTTTGATAGTGGCCTTGGCCCTGGATACTGGCTTTACACATATATACTCAATTTTTTTTTTTTTTAGCAAGACAGAGAGTGAGTGTAAGGCCAGGGGCGGCCACCATGATGTGGCCATTCACATTGCAGGTTCTCATTAGATTTGGACAGATGGTAAAGGAACAGCAGAGTCAAAAACTAGTGGGCCATGCCTTTATTCTAGCCTTGCAACTGGCCGGTGAGTAAAAACATACAGGACACCAAAACCTACTCAGATGTTCTCCTGTTCCACAATCAGGAGAATCTTTTCCAGTTTTTCCTAGAATCAAAGGCTCCCCACCAGTCTCAGCAGAGCTTGCAAAAGCCCTCACTTCTGTTCCCCATCTGCATACCTTCTCCCTTCTACTCTCTGCACAAACTCTGCAAAAACTAGGCTTCCTTCTTCTTCTCCTTTCTTTCCTCCTCACAAACTTTTCTTGGTGCAGAAATGCCTCCTCCAGCACACATTAACATAACAAAGCCCCTTCCCAAGCAGAAAGGTAATTAGCAGTTTCACCCAAGCAGCTGCCATTTTTAACAATAAAAGTGAGCAACATAAAAATCACATTTTACAAGCTTATTTGCCCAACAGTGAGAGAGAGAGACACACAGACAGACAGATATGACAGACAGACAGGAAGGGAGAGAGACAAGAATTAACAGTTCATAGTGGTGGCACCTTAGTTGTTCATTAATTGCTTTCTCATATGTGCCCCGATGGGGGAGAGGCAGGGGTGCTTCAGCAGGATGAGCGACCCCTTGCTCAAACCAGTGATCTTGGGCTTTAAGCCAGCAACCATGGGGTCATGTCTATTATCCCACAGTCAAGCCAGCGACCCTGCATTCAAGCTGGTGAGCCTGTGTTCAAACCAGAGACCTTGGGGTTTTGAACCTGGGTCCTCAGCATCCTAGGCCGACGTACTATCCACTGTGCCACCACCTGGTCAGGCTCCAGTTGATTCTTGAAAAATGTGGGGGTTAAGGGAACCAACCCCCTACACAGTCAAAAATTCACATATAACTTTTGATTCCCCCAAAATTTAACCACAAATAGGCTACTGTTGAGTGAAAGCCTTTCTGATAACATAGTCAATGAACATATTTTGTATATTATATGTTTATATACTGTATTCTTATTTTAAAAATCTAGAAAAAAGTGTTATTAAAGTATAAGGAAGAGAAATTACATTTACAATATTTATTGAAAGAAATCCATGTATAAGTGGACACACACAAACAGGGGGTGGGTAGGAAGATATAAACACTCCCCTGAAATTTTCTAGTTGTTTTTACAAGAAGTTTATATATCAAGGTTATACCAAGTTTATGTCCCAGTAAAACCCGAGCTCTACATCGATCAGGTGTCCCTGATTCGACTTACCCACACAGTGGGACACTCCTGCTTAACAGAAGGGCTGGCAGCCTCTTCCAGACCACTCTTGAGGCGGCTATGAGGATGCTACTAATCAGTGCTGATACTAACTGCCACCAGAGGAAAGACACGACCACACAAAAGTTAGTTGCAAGAATCACACAGGCAGTTACTCACAAATCCTTTTGGCTTGCCTGGGTACAGCTTAAGGGGCATTCTCGTCTCAGCTGTCTTTGGTCAGAGCTCAGAGTGGCATGGAGACAGTCCACGTTCACGTTGGAGTCTGGGTGACTTCCGCAGCAGGGGGCCCCTCAGCTGTAGTACCTTTTCTGGCCTATGCCTTCAAACAAGTGTCAATCTACAGGATTATCACCTCAAACTACCTTTTATGGGAGTTCTTAGCAGGGAGCCCTTTTTATGTTAATCTACCAAAATGTCATATCAAGCCACTTTTAAGGTGTTCTTAGGGAAGCTCTTTGTTTATGTTAACCTACAGAGTTATGACATCAAACCACTTTTTATCTATATGGAACTTCACACACACACTAACTGGGCCCAATGTGAAAGGTAGAGTCTGCCTATCATATCTGTACACGCTAGATTAATTCCAATCCAGACATCATAGCCTTATTCACTTTCCTTAATTGCTTTTAATACTATATCCTAACTTATTTCTATGTATCTTCCATATTTTTCTATATTTCTATATATTTAATTACTATAACATTATATTACTGTAACAGTTTATTACCTAATTCATCATTATTTATTGACTCCTTGCTTTAAATAGATACTAACATTTTCTCCCATTTCCCCGCTCTTACTTTTAGAGTTTTTTCTTCTTGTTGTTATTCTACTGGTTACTATTATTGCAAAGTTCAACTGTATAAAACTTCAAGATTTTACTTTATTTATTGATTATTGGTTTAGTATCACACTATTCAATTACTAATTTAACATGACAGTATGTTTTGATATTGTGTAGAACTAGTCTTCCACCATTAATCTTTATCTTCAAAATACTCATAGTGATTTTATTTAATTTATTTTCCCAGAGAATACATTTTTCATCCTTCTTCTCCACTCCCTTAACTCAGTCTCTTTAAGGTTTGGATTAGGATTGCATTGAATTTATTGGGAAGAATTGTTGTTGAATCTCCTTATACAATAATCTGAGATATTTCTCAAATTAATCAAGTCTTCTTTTAAATTTAATATATTTGTTCTTAGATATTCCTTGGTAAGTTCATTCCTAGATATTTTAAAAGTTGTTATCTATAGTGTAGGTTTTATAGGTTGTTATTGTAAATAGAATTTTTCTTCTATGTTTTCTTACCAGTTACAGTTACAGTAAAGTTATATAAATGAGATTGCTCGCTTTCTCTCTCTCTCTGTCTCTGTTGTTGTTGTTATTCTAAACTTCAAGTTTTGTTTTAATGTTATGCCAGCCTGGAGTGCTTAGTGCTTTTTATCACTGTTGCCCTGCCTATACTTTCTGTTTAGTATGGTCATGCTGTATACTCTGATTTTTAAAAATATTTATTTTATATATGGATATCTGATCTTCCCATTGGTCTGATATGTTTTTAAGGTGACTGTCTTGGGATTTCTAGGTATACATGTACCTTATATCATCTGCAAATAATACTTTTGCTTTTCCTTTTGCATAGTATCCTTTTTTCTAATTTTTTTTCTTTTTCTAATTTATTTATTGATTTTAGAGAGAGGGGAAGGAGGAAAGAGAGAGAGAGAAAAACATATATTTGTTTCCATATATGCCCTGACCAGAGATTGAACGGCAACCTTTGCATATCAGGACAATGCTCTAATCCACTGAGCTATCTGGCCAAGGCTCATAGTATATTTTTTGTTTATTTTTCTTATAGCATTGACTAGAGCATTCAAGAGAATGTTAAAAAATTGCAAAAATGGTGGAAACCTCATCTAACTTCTAAACTTAACAAAAATAGGTTTAGTCTAGTACTTCGCTCTTAAGTATAATATGTGTTGTTGATTTCTGGAACATAATTTCAGTATCATTAAGGTAGTTGTTTTTTTCTCCTAGTTTACTAAGTCAATTTTAAGAGTCAAGAATTAATATTTTTATTTATTACTTTTTTATATTTGATTTATTCATCTTTATTAGAGAGAGAGGGGAGAGAGAGAGAGGGAGAGATAGAGAGAGAACAGGGGGAGGAGCAGGAAGCATCAACTACCGTATGTGCCTTGACCAGGCAAGCCCAGGGTTTTGAACTGGCGACCTCAGCATTCCAGGTCGATGCTTTATCCACTGCGCCACCACAGGTCAGGCCAAGAATTAATATTTAATTTTATCAAATTGATTTTTTATCTAGAGTGGCGATTATTTAATATTTCTTTAAACTGATTATGCATAATAATTGATTTTGTAATATTGAAGCCTTTTCACTTTCCCTTGAGCATTTTCTCTTTTGCTCCTGAGCTCTAGCTGACCCAGTAACTTGCCCTTCCCCAATTAAGTCATGCATATTCTGTTACTTCCCCATCAACAATGTCTACTTGGACCATTAGATAATACCTGATCGATGCACTTCAATTCCATAGACTGACCAGAATCTATGAATTATACAACCTAATTTTAAAAAGATGAGCTCTTGCCTGACCAGGTGGTGGCACAGTGAATAGAGCATCGGACTGGGATGCGGAAGGACCCAGGTTCGAGACCCTGAGGTGGCCAGCTTGAGCGCGGGCTCATCTGGCTTGAGCCAAAAAAAAAAAAAAAAAAAAAAAAAGCTCACCAGCTTGGACCCAGGGTTGCTGGCTCGAGCAAGGGGTTACTCGGTCTGCTGAAGGCCTGTGGTCAAGGCACATATGAGAAAGCAATCAATGAACAACTAAGGAGTCCCAACGAAAAACTGATGATTGATGCTTCTCATCTCTCTTCATTCCTGTCTGTCTGTTCCTATTTATCCCTCTCTGTGACTCTCTCTCTGTTCCTGTAAAAAAATAAAATAAATAAAAATTAAAAAAAAAAAGATGAGCTCTTAATTTTAATTACCATAATTTTAAGTTCTAGAATTTCCACCTGCTTTGGGTGTGTATGTGTGTGCGCACATATACTTCACAGTTTTCTGTGGAAAATTTCAATCTTTTATTTTCTTGAACATAGTCTCATTGCTAACGTCCACAAGTGATAACTTTATTATCTAGATCCTCTATAAATCCAATTCTATTATGTTTTTTCTCTTGGCTTCGAACATGTTGTTGTATATTTTTTGTTGTTTATTCATTTGAGAATGTTGGAAGAGAGTGAGAGAAGGGGGAGAGGAGCAGCAAGCCAGAGGTTTCGAACCAGCGACCCCAGCATTCCAGGTCTATGCTTTATCCACTGTACCATCACAGGTGAGGCTATTGTCTTATATCTTAAAGGTCCTCGTTATTATTACCAGACAGTATATATGAAAAGCTATAAGAACTTATTTCTTGTTGATAGCTGGTAAAACCAGGAATTCCAGATTCCTTTAATTCAGATTGCGACTGAAGCCGGGCTAAATGCCTAGGAGGCCACTCTATGTCTTGTTTCCTCGTCGGGTCTAGTTCTCCCGGATCACAGCCCCGCGCCAGGGGCTCGGGTCACAGCCCCGCGCCAGGGGCTCAGACCACAGCCCCGCGCCAGGGGCTCGGGTCACAGCCCCGCACCAGGGGCTCAGACCACAGCCCCGCACCAGGGGCTCGGGTCACAGCCCCGCACTAGGGGCTCGGACCACAGCCCCGCACTAGGGGCTCGGGTCACAGCCCCACACTAGGGGCTCACTAAGGCCTCCTGGCTTGATAGACTTTGAACTCCAATTCTCTCCTAGTCTTAGGAGAATATTTCAGGGTCCCTGCTCCATTGTTTTGTCCCTTGAGTGCCTCTTCTAGGGTTGGCAGATATAATTAGGAAAAAGCAGCCCCAAGTGAGTACACATTTCTCTCTACACTTCATACATTTCCATCTCCTCTAAAGAAAGATGGAGGAGGAGGGGTGTATAATCATTCTCTTGTGATTTTCTAGTGTTCTCAGCAAGAAGTTTATATCAAGGTTATACTGTTTACTACCTATTTCATTATGACTGTTGACTCCTTGTTTTAAATATATACAAACACCCTCTCCCATTTCCCCACTGTTGCTTTTAGAGTTTTTTCTTCTTGTTTTTGTTCTGTTGCTTACCATTACTGTAAAATGAAGCTTTAAGATAAAGCCATAATCTTTTTTTGGCTGAGACAGAGAGTGAGTCAGAGAGATAGAGAGTGAGTCAGAGAGAGGGATAGACAGGGACAAACAGACAGGAACAGAGAGAGATGAGCAGCATCAATCATTAGTTTTTCATTGCACGTTGCAACACCTTAGTTGTTCATTGATTGCTTTTCTCCTATGTGCCTTGACCGCGGGCCTTCAGCAGACTGAGTAACCCCTTGCTGGAGCCAGTGACCTTTGGTCCAAGCTGGTGGGATTTTTCTCGAACCAGATGAGCCCACGCCCAAGCTGGCAACCTCAGGGTCTCGAACCTGGGTCCTCTGCATCCCAGTCCGACGCTCTATCCACTGCGCCACCGCCTGGTAAGGCTAAAGCCATAACCTTTATCCATGCTGCTGAATTTTGCCCTTCACTATAAGAATGCAGCTTCATATTCCATTTGTATCCTGATTGTGTTAACCTCTAAATGTTAAAAAGGAAAAAAAAGTCCAGAAGTAAAGTTTCTATGCCTTTCTCCCAAGAAGATAAAAATTGTATAATGCTTTTACTTGTCCCCTTTCTACTATACTTCTCCCACTTTAATAATGTGCTATGTCTCAGGTTTCCTTTTTAAAATCTGGTTCTAAAATTACAGACTCTTCTTTTTAAGTTTTTATGTTTTTTTCTTTTGTTTAAATAATCCTTTTTAATAATTATATTAAATTTTACTACCATAGCTCAACAATTAGGTTTAATTATAATTCTTTTTGTTTGTTTCTTTTTATTGCTCACCATTATTTCTTACAGACCAAAGTATTTTTTAAATTATTTTTTCCAACTCACATTAATTGACTGAAATAACTTCTTCAAGTATATATTCCTTAAAGGAGATAAGGAATAAGTTCTTGCATATTTAAAGTTGCCTCTTTTTCTCCCAATATATAAATGTTTAGCTACATATAGAATTCTAGGAATACAATCTTTCCCCTCATATCTTATTAAAATATTGATCCATTGTTTTCTGGTGTATAATGTTATAGATTAGAAATTTGATACCAATTGGATTTACTTTACCTGCATAGAACTCTCCCCAGAAATTAAATTTAACCTACTTACTACAAACTTCTTTGACCAACACCTTAAATTGCTATTGTTAAATAACTTCCATCACACTTCTTTATTTTTTTCTATAACACTTAACTTCTTCACATACTATTTATATAGCATTTATTTTTGTTTAGTATATGTCTCCCACCACCAGAATATAAGTTTCAACAGGGAAAAAGTGTTTTCTTTCCCTTAGCTTTATCCTTCCCATGAGAACTAGACTGGCTCTAGCCTAAGTAAGCATCAAGAGACTGGATTTTTTTATTGTTATAGATAACTTTGATAATCATCTAGTCCTAAAACTTTCCAACAGGTATATAGGCAGGGAAAAGGTAAAGAGAATGAATTTCCAGATCCTTAACTTCCAGAGACAATCTTTCCCAATCTTGATGTGCCAGAGAGTGTGCCTATGTTCACATGAACCTTTCTCCCAATTTTTAAGTAAAGGTACACCTCTTATCCATCACAAGTCTTACAGTGGAACATTTCTTTGAATATAAAAACCTCCCGGGAGGCGCTAAACAAAAGAGTAGAATCTTTTAATGATTACTCAGGACATACTAAACCCTGGAAGATTCTAATTTTTTTTTTGACATTTCATTATTAATTTTAATGGGGTAACATTGATAAATCAGGGTACCTATGTTCAGAGAAAACATCTCCAGATTATTTTGACAATTGATTATGTTGCATACCACTCACCCAAAGTCAAATTGTCTTCCGTCACCTTCTATCTGGTTTTCTTTGTGCCCCTCCCCTCCCCCCACCCCCTCTCTCACCTTCCTCACCCCCATCCTCCCCAACACCCCCCTCCCATTACCATTACATTCTTGTCCATGTCTCTGAGTCTCATTTTTATGTCCCATCTATGTATGGATTCATATAGTTCTTAGTTTTTTCTGATTTACTTATTTCATTCAGTATAATGTTATCAAGGTCCATCCATGTTATTGTAAATGATCCGATGTCATCATTTCTTATGGCTGAGTAGTATTCCATAGTATATGTACCAAAGCTTTTTAATCCACTCGCCCTCTGACGGACACTTGGGCTGTTTCCAGATCTTCGCTATTGTGAACAATGCTGCCATAACATGGGGGTGCATTTCTCCTTTTGGAACAGTTCTATGGTGTTCTTAGGGTATATTCCTAAAAGTAGGATAGCTGGGTCAAAAGGCAGTTTCATTTTTAACTTTTTGAGGAATCTCCATACTGTTTTCCACAGAGGCTGCACCAGTCTGCATTCCCACCAGCAGTGCAGGAGGGTTCCCTTTTCTCCACATCCTCGCCAGCACTTATTCTGTGCTGTTTTGTTGATGAGCACCATTCTGACTGGTGTGAGGTGATATCTCATTGTAGTTTTAATTTGCATTTCTCTAATGATTAGTGATGTTGAGCATTTTTTCATCTGCCTATTGGCCATCTGTATGTCCTCTTTGGAGAAGTGTCTATTCATTTCTTTTGCCCATTTTTTGATTGGATTATTTGTCTTCCTGGTGTTGAGATTTACAAGTTCTTTATAAATTTTGGTTATTAACCCCCATCAGATGTATTGTCAAATATGTTCTCTCATTGTGTAGTTTGTCTTTTTATTCTGTTCTTATTGTCTTTAGCTGTGCAAAAGCTTTTTAGTTTGATATAGTCCCATTTGTTTATCCTGTCTTTTATTTCACTTCCCTGTGGAGATAAATCAGCAAATATATTGCTCTGAGAGATGTCGGAGAGCTTACTTCCTATGTTTTCTTCTAAGATGCTTATGGTTTCACGGCTTACATTTAAGTCTTTTATCCATTTTGAGTCTATTTTTGTGAATGGTGTAAGTTGGTGGTCTAGTTTCATTTTTTTTGCAGGCAGCTGTCTAATTTTCCCAACACATTTATTAAAAAGGCTGTCTTTACTCCGTTGTATGCCCTTACCTCCTTTGTCAAATATCAGTTGTCCATAGAACTGTGGGTTTATTTCTGGGTTCTCTGTTCTGTTCCATTGATCTATATGCCTGTTCTTATGCCAGTACCAGGCTGTTTTGAGTACAATGGCCTTGTAGTATAACTTGATATCAGGAAGTGTAATACCTCCCACTTTATTCTTCTTTTTTAAGATTACTGAGGCTATTTGTGTTCTTTTTTGGTTCCATATAAATTTTTGGAATATGTGATTTATATTTTTGAAGTATGTCATTGGTATTTTAATTGGTATTGCATTGAATTTATAGATTGCTTTGGGTAATATAGACATTTTAATGATGTTTATTCTTCCTAATCATGAGTACGGTATATGCTTCCACTTGTTTGTATCTTTCTTGATTTCTTTTATCAATGTTTTATAATTTCCTGAGTACAAGTCTTTAGTCTCCTTAATTAAATGTACTCCTAGGTACTTTATTTTTTTGGTTGTAATAGTGAAGGGGATTGTTTCCTTCATTTCTCTTTCTGACTCTTCATTGTGTCATATAAAAATGCCTCTGATTTCTGAGTATTAATTTTATATCCTGCCACTTTGCTGAATTCATTTATCAGGTCCAGTAGTTTTTTGACTGAGACTTTAGGGTTTTCTATATACAATATCATATCATCTGCAAATAATAATAGTTTTACTTCTTTTTCAATTTGGATGGTTTTTATTTCTTCTTCTTGTCTGATTGCTGTGGCTAGGACTTCCAGGACTATGTTGAGTAAGAGTGGTGAAAGGGGGCACCCCTGCCTTGTTCCTGATCTTAAGGGGATTGCTTTTAATTTTTGCCCATTTAGTATGATGTTGGCTGTGGGTTTGTCATAGATGGCTTTTTATCATGTTGAGGTATGTTCCCTGTATTCCCACTTTGCTGAGAGTTTTGATCATGAACTGGTGCTGGATTTTATCAAATGCTTTTTCTGCATCTATTGAAATAATCATGTGGTTTTTCTCCTTACTTTTGTTTATGTGATGAATCACATTGATTGATTTGCAAATATTGTACCAGCCTTGCCTCCCCAGAATAAATCCCACTTGATCATGGTGTATGAGTTTTTCCATATATTGTTGGATCCAGTTTGCTAATATTTTGTTGAGGATTTTAGCATCTACATTCATCAGGGATATTGGCCTATAATTTTCTTTCTTTCTGTTGTCTTTGCCTGGTTTTAGAATGAGAATTATGCTCACCTCATAAAAGGAGCTTGGAAGTCTTCCTTCCTCTTAAATTTTTTGAAATAGCTTGAAAAGGATAGGAGTTAGTTCTTTGTTGAATATTTGGTAGAATTTACTTGTGAAGCCATCAGGCCCCGGACTTTCATTTGTTGGGAGTTTTTTGATAACTGTTTCGATTTCATTTGGTGTTATCTGTCTGTTTAGGTTTTCTGATTCTTCCAGATTGAATTTTGGAAGATTTTATGTTTCAAGGAATTTTTCCATTTCATCTAGGTTGTCTAGTTTTTTGGCATACAGTTCTTCATAGTATTTTCTTACAATATTTTGTATTTCTCTTGTGTCAGTTGTTATTTCTCCATTCTCATTTTTAATTTTATTTATTTGAGTCCTCTCTCTTTTTTTCTTGGTGAGTCTAATTAAAGGTTCATCGATCTTGTTTACCTTTTCAAAGAACAGCTCCTAGTTTCATTGATCCTCTGTATTGTTTCTTTAGCCTCTATGTCATTTATTTCTGCTCTGATCTTTATTATTTCCTTCCTTCTACTACATTTGGGCTTTACTTGCTGTTCTTTTTCTAGTTCTTTTAGATGCAGGGTTAAGTTGTTTATTTGAGCTTTTCTAGCTTCTTAAAGTGTGCCTGTAGTGCTATGAACTTCCCTCTCAGTACTGCTTTTGCTGTGTCCCATAAATTTGGAGTTGTTGTATGCTCATTGTCATTCATTTCTAGGAATTTTTTTATTTCTTCTTTGATCTCATTCTTAATCCACTCGTTATTTTACAACCTGCTATTTAGTTTCCATGTGTTTGAGAATTTTTGAGCTTTTCTGTTGTGGTTCATTTTTAGTTTCATGCCATTGTGATCTGAGAAAATGCTTAATAAGGATTTCAATCTTCTTAAATTTGTTGAGATCACTTTTGTGCCCTAATATGTGGTCTATCCTAGAGAATGTACCATAAGCACTTGAAAAGAATGTATATTCTGCTGCTTTAGGGTGAAAGGTTCTGAAGATATCTATTTAATCCAATAGATCTAGTGTGCCTTTAAGTCTGCTGTTTCTTTGTTAATTTTCTTTCTTGAGGATCTATCTAGTGATGTTAGTGGGGTATTAAAATCACTTACTATTATAGTATTGCTGTAGATCTCGCCCTTTAAATCCATCAAAGTCTGCTTTATATATTTAGGTGCTCCTATATTAGGTGCATAGATATTTATAATAGTTATATCTTCCTGTTGAATTACTCCTTTTATCATTATGTAGTAGCCTTCATTATCTCTTACTATATTCATTGTTTTAAAGTCCATTTTGTCTGATATAAGTATTGCTACCCCAGCTTTTTTTCATTTGCATTTGCATGAAATGGTTTTTACTATTGTTTTACCTTTAATCTATGTGCATCTTTTGTTTTAAGGTGTGTCTCTGGTAGACAGCATTTGTACCGGTCCTGTTTTCTTATCCATGCAGCTACCCTATGTCTTTCTTTTTTTTTTTTTTTTTTGTATTTTTCCGAAGTTGGAAATGGGGAGGCAGTCAGACAGATTCCCGCATGCACCTGACCGGGATCCACCCGGCATGCCCACGAGGGGGCGATGCTCTGCCCATCTTGGGGCGTCGCTCTGCCGCAATCAGAGCCATTCTAGCGCCTGAGGCAGAGGCCACAGAACCATCCTCAGGTCCCGGGCAAACTTTGCTCCAATGGAGCCTTGGCTGCAGGAGGGGAAGAGAGAGACCAAGAGGAAGAAGAGGGGGAGGGGTGGAGAAGCAGATAGGTGCTTCTCCTGTGTGCCCTGGGCGGGAGTCAAACCTGGGACTCCTGCTCGCCAGGCCGATGCTCTACCACTGAGCCAACCGGCCAGGGCTATCCTATGTCTTTTGATTGGATCATTTAATCCATTTACATTTAAGGTTATTATTTATATGTAGTTGTTTATTGCCATTTTATTCTTTAAAGCTGTATTCCTCTTTTCCTATATTCTTTTTCCACTTGATCTGTTTACAACAGGCTCCTTAATATTTCCTGCAGCATTTGTTTGATTGTAATAAATTCCTTGAGTTTTTTTTTTTTGGCTGGGAAGCTTTTTATTTCTCCTTCAATTTTAAATGATAGCCTTGCTGGATAAAGTAGTCTTGGTTGTAGGCTCTTGTTCTGCATTACTTTGAATTTTATTTGCCATTCCCTTCTGGCCTCAAATGTTTCTGTTGAGAAGTCTGATGTAATCCTTATGGGGGCTCCTTTGTAGGTGATAGCTTTTTTTTTCTCTTGCAGCTTTTAATACTTTATCATTTAGCTTTGGTATTTTAATTATAATGTGTCTTGGTGTAGGTTTCTTTGGGTTTCTCTTTAATGGAGTTCTCTGTGCTTCTTGAACTTGTGAGAGTTTCTCCTGCATTAATTTAGGGAAGTTTTCAGCTATGATATGATTGAACAAAGTCTCTATCCCTTGTTCTTTCGCTTCTACTTCAGAAACCCCTATGATGTGGATGTTATTTCTCTTCATGTTGTCACAGAGCTCTCTACGAGTTTCCTTAGACTTTTTCAGTCTCTTTTCTTTTTTCTTCTCTGCTTTCTTGCCTTCATTCAAGTTGTCCTCCAACTCAGTGATTTGATCCTCAGCTCTAGCCATCCTGTTTTTAATTCCTTCCATTGTGGTCTTCAGTTCTGATATTGTATTTGTCATCTCCGACTGATTCTTTTTTAATATTTCAATATCCCTTTTTATACTTGCTATTTCTTTATTTAGGTGTTTGTAATGACCATCCATTGTTGTTTTAAGATCCCTAAGCATCCTTGCAATCATTATTTTGAACTCTGTATCCAGAAGTTTGGTTATTTCCACATCACTCAGTTGATCTCTTGTAGGTTTCTCTTGTGGTTTCATTTGGATTGCACTTGTCTGTCTTCTCATTATGTCTGTATGTTTGGGTGCTTTGTTTGTAGAGCTGGTGGTTGAGTCTAGGCTTTATGTTGTCTGCCTCTAGTTTTCAATTATGTTATTTCTAGGTCTTCTTGGGTTGGCATCAGCTATTATTTGTAATCCACTTTTGGATTTGGGCCCCTTTGAAGTCTTGATTTGTTTGTTTCCTTAACAGATGATTGTCTTGTTTACTGATATCAGGGGGCTTCCTTGAAAGTGTATCCAGTAATGCATTGGGTGTAACCTTAGACTCTGAAGGCCTCTTCTACCAGTTAATCTCTCTGGGGGCGGGTTGCTTTCTCAGCTTCAGTAGGGGGAGGTGTATCTCAGCTCTCCATGGAGACCTGAGTTATTGCCCCTCGTCCCCACTTCTTGTTTTCAGCTGTGTCTTGTTGCGCTGATTGGAGCTGGAGAGATGTATGGAGATCTGTGATCTGGAAGCAATTTAGTCTTTGTTTTGGGGAAGGGTCAGTCCCTCCCCCAGCTATGGCTGCCTCCAGCACTGGATGAGCCAACTTTTTATGTCATCCCCTGCATTCCTCTGCCCCTCACTGTCTGTCTCTCTCTCTCCCCTTTCCTCTTGGAAGACAAGCCAGTCCTTTCAACACACGTCACTCCCTGGTTGCCAGGCAAGTGGCTGTGAACAGTATTTTCTGCTCCTTTTCCTGGAGTGAGAGCCCCTCTGGGCTCTCAGCCTCACCCCTCCCCACCTCCCGCTCCCCTGTTCCTGTAAGCAGGGGAGATTCAGGTGCTCTCTACCAGGTTTGTTGTGGCTTCTTCTTTGCTCCTTGGTTTTTGAGAGCTGTTCTTGTAGTCCAGAGTTGGTTTTTCATGCTGATTATTCCTATATTGATTTGTATTCCATTTTGGTGGTGAGAGCTGGGAGTCTGTGTGTCTGCCTACTCCACTGTCATCTTCAGGTCTCCCCTGGAAGTTTCTTGTCTTTCCCAGTCTTATATACACTTCTGCTCACAGTAAAGCATTATGTTAAAAACAGTATTTTGGTCTGGGAATTCTGCTCTGTGAATGTAGGGTAGTGGGAACAATGAAAAGTCTCATGTACGGACTTCTCCTCTCTCATTTTCTGTTTACTGTCAAACAATAATAATAATAAAATAAAAAGCATTATTCTAGAAGAATTCCATGAAAAATAGCAAAGAAATATTAAGGCAATTGAATGCTTTTTAAAAAAGGCTTCACCCCATTTTTTTTTTTTTTACAGAGACAGAGAGTCAGAGAGAGGGATAGATAGGGAGAGACAGACAGGAACGGAGAGAAATAAGAAGCATCAATCATCAGTTTTTTCATTGCAACATCTTAGTTGTTCATTCATTGCTTTCTCATATGTGCCTTGACCGTGGGCTTTCAGCAGACTGAGTAACCCTTTGCTCGAGCCAGCAACCTAGGGTCCAAGCTGGTGAGCTTTGCTCAAACCAGAGGAGCCCATGCTCAAGCTGGCAACCTCGCGGTCTCAAACCTGGGTCCTCTGCATCCCAGTCTAATGCTCTACCCACTGCATCACTGCCTGGTCAGGCACGTTTCACCCCATTTTAAATATAAATAATTCTTTTTAGCTATTCTAATATTTTTTGCAGGACTTATTTTGATTTATGAAGAAAAGTACTTAAAAAATTCCCAAACTGAATAGATTAGTGTATAAGTTAACTATTGTTACACAACAAATTAGTACAAATTTAGAGCTTAAAACAACACACATTTATTTATTTTTATTCGCTGAGAGGAGGTGAGGCAAAGACAAACTTCTGCATGTGCCCTAATCAGGATCTACCCAGCAAGCCCACTGAGGGCGATATTCTACCCATCTAGGGCTTTGCTCCATTGCTCAGCAACTGAGCTCTTCTTAGTGCCTGAAGGAGAGGCCATGGAGCCATCCTCAATGCCTGGGGCCAACTTGTTCTAATCAAGCCATGGCTGCAGGAAGGGGAGAGACAGAGAGAAGAGAAAGGAGGATGGGTGGAGAAGCAGATGGGTGCTTCTCCTGTGTGCCCTGACCAGGAATCGAACCCAGGACTTCCACATGCCAGCCGATGCTTTACCACTGAATCAACTGACCAGGGCCAACACACATTTATTATTTCATGTGTCTATGGGTCAGATGTCTGGCTAGAGTTTACTGGGTTCTTTTGTTTGAGGTTTCACAAGGTTACAATCAAAGTGTTAGTTGGATTAGATTCTCATCTGGAGATTTCACTGAAGAAGGATTCACTTCCAATCTCACTCAGGTTTTTGGAAAATTCATCTCTTTGCAATAATAAGACTGAAGGCCTTTGTTTCTTGCTGGCTGTCTGCTGGCAAACCCTTTCTGAAGTACAATAAGTCATCTAACTTAAGGTTATGGGACTAAAAGGGCTACTAGTTTGCCATTTAAACCTCTCCACTATCCAAATGAAGAAAATTTTCAGCTCTGAGATTTTGCTGAAAATATATTTAAACTATGTGATTAAGATAAAAGCATTTTATAAAACTTATTGTATCGACAAAAATATAGAAAATAAAAAATATTGCCGCCTGACCAGGTGGTGGCGCAGTGGATAGAGCATTGGACTGCAACACAGAGGACCCAGGTTCAAAACCCAGAGGTCACCAACTTGAGCATGGGTTCATCTGGTTAGAGCAAAGCTCACCAGCTTGAGCCCAAGGTCGCTGGTTTGAGCAAGGGGTTACTCGGTCTGCAGTAGCCCCATGGTCAAGGCACATATGAGAAAGCAATCAATGAACAACTAAAGTTTCACAACAAAAAAATTGATGCTTCTCATCTCTCTCACTTCCTGTCTGTCTGTCCCTATCTATTCCTCTCTCTGACTCTGTCTCTGTCAAAAAAAAAGAAAAAAAATATTTCCATTTACCAGTCTTCTGTGGATATATTGAGTTAATCAAAATATCACAAAGTGAAAAAGTAATAACTATAATTAATAATCATTTGTTAAGTCTTGATAAAACTCTATTCCCCAGTCAGGGCACATACAGGAGCAGCATGATGTTCTTGCCTGTCTCTGTCTCTCAAAAAAAAAGAGAGTGATAAAATAGTTTTATTTTTAAATGTTAATATATTACAAAATTGATATATAGATATATTATTTATATGAATAATATTTCTGGCATATTTATTGTATAAATGAAAAAGTAATAAAATACAAAATTCTGTTGCATTCTACCAATAAACAATAAGTCTTTTATAGATACAAGAACTAAGTGGAGAAAGAAACAGAGTTATTTCATTAGGAATTGGATTTCTAATAAAATTTTAGATTTTATATCACAAATTATTTTTACAGAGACAGAGTGAGTCAGAGAAAGGGATAGACAGGGACAGACAGACAGGAACGGAGAGAGATGAAAAGCATCAATCATTAGTTTTTCATTGCACGTTGCGACACCTTAGTTGTTCATTGATTGCTTTTTCATATGTGCCTTGACCGTGGGCCTTCAGCAGACTGAGTAACCCCTTGCTGGAGCCAGCGACCTTGGGTTCAAGCTGGTGGGCTTCTTTTGCTCAAACCAGATGAGCCCACGCTTAAGCTGGTGACTTCGGGGTCTCGAACCTGGGTCCTCTGCATCCCAGTCCAACACTGTATCCACTACACCACCACCTGGTCAGGCTATATCACAAATTATTTATCAGAGTTTATCTTTATGTTTTTTATGGTGTACTAATAATGGTTATAAAAACTCAATACAATAGAAAAATATTTAAACTCTTAGAACCTATGGTGTTTGTCAAGAAGACAATTATAAAATTTGATGCTTTTTTGTAGAGAAGTAGGACAGAGTAAACAAAAAAAGACTTTTATGCTTAAAAATATATCATGTAATGGTTAAATTCTGAGAGAAAATTAAAATAGAAATGTGAATTCAAGAAGAAAAAACAAAATTTCCAAAAATTCCAACCATGTTTTAGAACTTGTTTGTGAATATGTAAAGAGAAATGCTTGTTGTACAAAATTATTATAATATCTAGATTCCGCTGGAGACTTAAGAGTAATGGGTCCTGGCTGGGTGGCTGTAAAGCCAGTAGCCATGGCCACCATCACGACCACCTGGCCAGAGCAGGTTTGCATTTGATTCGAACAGACAGTAATGACACAATGGAGCCAAGAACTGGTGGGCCATTAGCTTTAATCCTAGCTTGCACGTAGCAGGCAATAAATACACACAGCGAAAAAACACTTCCTTTTCCATTCAGGGCTCCCAAAGCCACTGACTTATCCGAGTTTCCTAGAATCAAAGGCTCCTACCTCACCAGCCTTATTCACCTGTTTCCCATCTCCTTCTCTCTGCACAAACTGGCTTCTCCTTCAGCACTCCACCATTTTGGCTGCTTCTCCTCTCCTCCACATGGCCTTTATCTGCTCTCTTTTCTAATGCTAATCTTAGGAACCGAGAGTGCAAGCTCCCGGTCTGCCTCACTTCATAGTGTAGAAATCAAAACTTTTAATCCAATATACAAACAAGGAAGTCTCTGATACAAAGTCACTTATCTGAGGCATAATGGGATTCCTCATGAGAGTGTACCACCTCACATCATGCAATCAGTCAAGGGTGTGGGGAAAAGCTTAGTCTTAAAATTAAGCCTTAGGCTATGACCACCCTGCCTGCTTACAGCCTGTCTCTCACACCCAATGCAAACTATAATATAAGCGAGCAAACATATATCATATTTAAAAACTTATTTGACCAACAGTGGCTTAGTTGTGAAAGTGCTTACCTAGTGTGCTAGAGGTTACAGGTTCAACCTCCATTCAGGGCACATATGAGAAACAGTCCATGAGTACACAACTAAATGGAACAACTAAGTGAAACAAGTTGATGTTTCTCTCTCTCAAATCAATGCAAAAATAAATTTTAAAAAGAGTGATGGGGCCCTAGCCAGTTAGCTCAGTCAGTTAAAGGCGTCATCCTGAAACAGCAAGGTTGTGGGTTTGATCCCCAGTCAAGGCACACATGAGAAGCAACTAAAAAAATGCACAATTGAGTGGAACAACAGATGCTTCCCTTCCCCTCCCCTCTCTCTCCTTTCCTCTCTCTGGCTCTCTAAAAATTAATAAAAGTTAAGCCCTGGTGTTGGGAAGATAAAATATATTATGCTTACTTTGTTAAAGATGGCGCTGCCTGTTGGAATCCATGGGAGTCCGAAAGACCAGAGTAACAGGCTTTATTGAAAGAAAGAAAGGAACCCAACTGGGCACTTCTCCCAGGGAGAAGAGTGCCAGTCACAGACTAGGGGCGAGTTATATAGTGTTTGGGAGAGCCTGAGTGGATACTGAGGCAAAAGTCCTGGTATATCTGGAATGCTCCTCCTTGGGGGGCTTGGAGCATGTGGGTGTTGAACCAAAAGTCCTGGTATATCCAGAGCTCCTCCTTGGGGCTGCTTCTCAGCTTTTTGGAATTCCTTTGTCTCAGGGGCGATAGTCCAGTAAGGGTGAGGTCTGACAGATAAGTGGAACATCAAGAGGGCAGTTTGGAATTTACAAATCACTGCCCATATTGAAGCCCATCGCTCAGGTGATATTAATGTGTGTTGGGGGCGGGCTGTGGGCAGGCAGAATCCTTGCAGCCTGGGGCTTGGTTTTAGGACTAAGCCTTTCCCACCCTTTTTGATGTGGGGTGGTGCAATCCCATCATGCCTCAGATAATTGCCTTTGTATTAGAGACTTCCCTACTTTGTATATTGTATTAAAAGTTTTGATTTCTGCACTATAAAGTGGGGCAGACTGGGAGCTTGCTCTCCCTCATTTCCTGAAATTAGCATTAGAGGAGACAGCAGAGAGCAGAGAGAGGATACGTGGAGGAGGCCAGGAGAAGCAGCCAAGATGGTGGAGTGTTGAGTGAGAAGCCAGCTTGTGCAGAGTTTGTGCAGGGAGAAGGAAGGAGATGGGGAACAGAGGTGAATAAGTCTGGTGAGCTAGAAACCTTTGATTCTAGGAAACTCAAATAAGTCAGTAGCTTTGTGAGCACTGAATGTGAGTGGGTTTTGGAGTCCAGTGTGTTTTTACTTGCCCGTCGGGTGCAAGCTAGGATTAAAGATGATGGCTCATTAGCTTTGGCTCCATTGTTTCTTTATCGACTGTCCGAATCCAATGCGAACCTGCATGGGCCAGGCGGCTGCGATGGTGGCCACTGCCACTGGCTTCACATTTGGCATAGTTGGCAGGATTTGATACAGATGAGTAAGTATGGAGCCACCTTTGAGTGGTGTAGAGGACTGGCTGCTGCTATGGTTCCCCCTGACTGTCCTTTTGGGGGCCATAGGCTGGCTGACTTTTACAGCCATGAGTGAGGAAACTGAGAGTTCTGTAGAAGAGGCTGCCCGGGACCTCCAAACCAAGCAGTGGAAGGAGCTGGAGCAAATGTGGGAGAAACAGATGCTGACCCTGGAGCTGGAGGAAGCACTGGAGGAGGAGGCAGACCAGGTTTGCTAGATCGTTTGGAAATGTAGCAGCTGCTGGAGAAGGAATCACAGGTTCGTGAGTTGGAGATTACCCTGGATGTTGTGGAGAGTCAGCAGCGGCAGGAGGCTAGGGCTGAGGTCGGAGCAGGAGCTGCAATGTCTAAGGAGCAGAAGGCAGCAGCGGCCCGGCAGTGGGAGCTGGTGTTTTCAGTTCCTCTTTGGAGGATGAGGAGAATCGGGCTGGAGTTGCAATCCGCGGTCCCTAGAAGGTGAGAGCCCAGCTGGAAGGAGCACCTCCTACGGCCCTGGTAGGTCTGCGATTTTGGGACATAGGGGTGCATGCCATCATGCTCTCTGGAGCAGAGATGGAAATGCTGACTGCCATTGTCACATGCTCCTCTTTGGGACAGTGTAAGACCTGCCAGGATGGCAGAAATAAGTGGGGAGGCTGAGGCCTCATGTGTGTGGACTAATTCCTGGACTATGATTGGAGTGGGCACTGGCTCCTTTGTTGGATGGACTTACGGATTTTGGACAATGTGCAATAAATACCCTGATGGGGGTGGGGGGTTGCTTTGCTGGAGGTCCTTTCCCTGCCCTGAGAAACTTTTTCCATGGCTAGAAAGAAATCTGTGGACATTTTGCAGTTTTGACAAAGTGCTCAGAAACTGGTGAAGTGTACCTTTGTAAGTGTTGAAATTGTATGATTTGTCATGTTGCTGTAATTTGTGTAATGTGCCTAATTTCCTTGCACAGGGATAAAGTTGATGTAGATTGTGGGTAGTAAAGTGAGCATAAGGGTGGATTGTTGGGCAGATAAAATATATTATGCTCACTTTGTTAAAGATGGTGCTGCCCACATGGAAGCCCATCGCTCAGGTGACATTAATGTGTGTTGGGGGCGGGCAGTGAGCAGGCAGGATCCTTGCAGCCTGGGGCTTGGTTTTAGGACTAAGCCTTTCCCACCCTTTTCGATGTGGGGTGGTGCAATCCCATCATGCCTCAGATAAGTGCCTTTGTATTAGAGACTTCCCTATTTTGTATATTGGATTAAAGGTTTTGATTTTTGCACTATAAAGTGGGGCAGACCGGGAGCTTGCTCTCTCTAGTTTCCTGAGATTAGCATTAGAGGAGACAGCAGAAAGCAAAGAGCAGAGAAGGACCAGATGGAGGAGGCCAGGAGAAGCAGCCAAAATGGCGAGTGCTAAAGGAGAAGTTAGTTAGTGCAGAGTTTGTGCAGGGAGAAGGAAGGAGATGGGGAACTGAGGAGAATAAGGTTGGTGAGATAGAAACCTTTGATTCTAGGAAACTCAGATAAGTCAGTAGCTTTGTGAGCAATGAATGACTGGGTTTTGGAGCCCAGTGTGTGTTTTTACTTGCCTGCCGGGTGCAAGCTAGGATTTAAGATGATGGCCCATCAGTTTTTGGCTCCATTGTTTCTTTACTGACTGTCCGAATCCAATGAGAACCTGCATGGGCCAGGTGGCTGTGATGGTGGCCGCGGCCACTGGCTTCACACCTGACCAGATAGCTCTGGAGCTTTGTCTTGGAGTGTGGAGGTTGCTAGTTCGATTCCCCAGTCAGGGCACATACAGGAGTAGCATGATGTTCTTGCTTCTCTCTATCTATCTCTCAAAAAAAAAAAAAAAAAAAGAGAGAGTAATAGAATAGTTTTATTTTTAAATGTTAATATATTACTAAATGCCAAAACTTACATCTTTTGCATTAGATGCTAACTTTAAAATATGTGAGGGGATTCATAGCTTTTCAAAACTAATTTGGAAGGTTTTTCTAGCTAAAAACTTGAAGACTACTGCTCTCCTCAGCCAAATGCTGAGAACTGGTGTTGCTCGCAAACCCCAAAAGGCCTTTCTGGCACAGGGAACATGATAGAATGTCAGTGACACCTACCTGGATTAGAAATCTGTTGACCAAACCTTGTGAATGCCAGGTCAACCACAAAAACAAACAAACAAAAAAACAGGCCGCTTCCGGCCACTTTTCTCTTTGCCAGTCAGAGTAGTGTCTGTTCCCTCCCGGTTCTCTAGTAACTTCTAGCTGAATTGGTGTTGATGGCTCTTGGGTGCTTGTCATGAGCAGGGCATGGACTAGGTCCTAAAAGAAATGGTCTCCTGAACAGGTGCAAACCTGTTCAGACAAAGCAGGGTCAAGATAAGTACTTACTAAAACCCGGGGAAAAGGCAAGTACCGTACTTTATTTCAGAGAACACGAAAGGGATTTATTATTAGCTCTAGAGATAAAAAATAAAAACAAGGTGACTTGATGTAAAATATTCAAGATAAGTGCCTGGGGATCCTGAAATTCCACCTAAGAAGTAGATTTCCACCCCCAACACCTGGAGAAGCAGAATGTCTACACACAATGCTGAGCAATTCTTACCTGAATAAATAGGCTACAAGAATTCAACTCCAAGACCTTCTGACTTTAAAGCCTCCTGTAATACATTGAATTGTGGCTGCCATAAAAATATGGCACACAAAATGTGCTGCCATAAAAATGTGGCACATAAAAATATGCTCACAAAAATCAGGGGATATTTCAAAATGAATATGAAGTGATAAAAAAAAGCATTTGATTTTTTTAAATTAAACAAGAACATCAGAAAAGCAAATGACAAGTCAAAAGAAGTTGTTTGATTATTGCAAATGAGATGCAAAACCAACTTTTATTTCATTGGTGAAAATGCACTGTACAAAAGGCTGAAAGTACTGGAGTATCTGCACATTCCCTGATCCCCTCATCTTTGTGAGCAGTGTATGATGGTACTGTGTATTTGATCTTATTTGAATGTAATCTTTGCAAATTTAATTAAGATATAAATTAAGATGAGGTCATAATTTATTAGCATAGGCCCTAAATCGAATCACTGGTGTCCTTATAAAAAGAGAAAGAAATATAGACAACCATGTGAAGACAGGCAGAAAATTGGAGTGATGCCGCTAAAAGCCAAGAAAACACCAGAGACTGCAGGCCATGGCCAGAAGTTAGGAAGAGGCAAGGAAGGATTCTTCTCTAACGCTTTCAGAGGGATCATAACCCTGCCAACCCCTCTCACACTTCAGCCTCTGGAACTGTGAGAAGATAAATTTCTGCTGTTTTAAGGGACCCAGTTTGTGATACTTTGTTTCAGCAGCCCTAGGAAACTAACATACCTCCTTATTGAGAAGTTATAGAAATCTCAGGGAATCTGCCACTCACCCCTTATGCAAGTTACTAGTCTTTCTAAAACTCAATTTAATTCAGCTAAACAAACATTTACTCACTGGATACTTAGAACCTGTAACTGCTCATTATGTGTTTGCATGTTTTTCACATGCTCGAAGCCCCCCAAGCAGGAGCATTCCAGACATACCAGGACTTTTGCCTCAGTATCCCCTCAGGCTCTCCCAAACACTATATAACTCGCCCCTAGTCTGTAACCGGTGCTCTTCTCCCCCAGGAGAAGTGCCCGGCAGGGTTCCTTTCTTTCTTTCAATAAAGCCTGTTACTCTGGTCTTTCGGACTCCCATGGATTCCAACACTAAGTACTTTCAAGAAAACTAAGTAAGCCTGACCAGGTGGTGGTGCAGTGGATAGAGCATTGGACTGGGATGTGTAGGACTCAGGTTCGAGATCCTGAGGTCTCCAGCTTGAGTGTGGGCTCATCTGGTTGGAGCAAGGCTCACCATCTTGAGCACAAGGTCGCTGGCTTGAGCAAGGGATCACTTGGTCTGCTGCAGCCCTCTGGTCAAGGCATATAAGAGAAAGCAATCAATAAACAACTAAGGAGCCTCAACAAAGAATTGATGTTTTTCATCTCTCTCCCTTCCTGGCTGTCTGTCCTTATCTGTCCCTCTCTCTGACTCTCTCTGTCTCTGTCACAAAAAAAGAAAACTAAGTAAGTTATCCTTGACTTCCCAAGGACACTGTTACCTCTGAGCCTATAAAGTATACTTAGTTACTTGGTAACAATTTTCTGAAAATTGTGCCCTTTCCAGAAGTGAATATAATCTGAAACCGATGAGTTCTAGCTTTCACAGCCTGGTGCAAGAAATACCATATGGTTTTTGCACAGATGGAAGTGGCTGGAGAGAAGAGGAGTGAGAAGCAAGACACCTGAGAAACTGGAACCTGTGGAACTTTTTAACATTGAGAGCAAAAAAACAGAGGCAAGTATATGGGAATAGCCCCGCATAGTAGTTTGGGGTGAGCAGGTAACAGAGCAAGGTACCACACAGAGCAGAGATAATTCATTTGTTTATCTAACATTTGCACAAAGGGCAAATTTCCTTACACAAATTTAATAGCACACTTTCCAAATGCTTTGTAAAGTAAAATTTACAGTTCCATATCCAATAATACTAGTAATAGTAAATACTCTTTTATTTTTTTCTCTTTCTTACCATCAGTGTATTACTCTGTCCTTGATATAATGACTTGAAAAATAGACTTATTATTTTCATAAGGCCCAATGAAGATGTGCCCGAGTTCCACACATGGGAAAACTGGACCATGGTAATTGCTGCCATCTTGTGGGAGAGTGAAAGAAATTCAAGACATTATCTCCCTAAACTCCTTAGCACATGGATTAAGGTATTCATATATTCATTCATCCTTTCATTCAACATTTGCTCTGTGCTGGCTCTGGATAGGCTCAGGGCATATAAGACAAATGAGATATACTGGTAGTCTGTGTACTCAAAGTATAGAATACAGACAAAGTGTGCTGTTAAATATTGTCACAGGAGAGAGCAGCGTTCTTGGGTAGGGGTAGTAAAGGAACCCAAAAGACTGCCAAAGAGGCATAGTCCCCAAATCCATTCAATATGGCTTCTTAAGCAAGATTTTTCTGTTCATTCTTGCTGGTTCCTTCCCACTACTAGAAAAGGAGACAAGGGAAGATACAAGGTTGATGAACTCCAGAAACTCAGAAAGTACATGGAATATTTTTCTTTTGCCTCTCTAGACACATTCTCCACTCAGTTCCATCCTACTCTGTTCTCCAGAAGGCTGACCTGTGTAACCTGCCTCTAACCCTCTCTTGCATACTAACTTCCAGATCCATTCACAAAATACTGGTTGGCAAGAGATCTCTAAGGGGAAGGATAATGAAATGATCATGGCATTTATGCCCTGATCCACACACCCCTCACACACACACCAATTCAGGGGGAATTCCTCAGTGAAAGGTCTCAATTTATCCCTCCCCTTGTACTTTCAGACTCAGAAGTGGTAACAGTACCCAGCAGTTGCTAGCTCCAATGTGCTGCACTAATCCTTGTGGTTTTCCTACACTCTGCCTACACCTCTGTAAATAACCCTATTTCAATATGCCATTGTTTCTTCTTCCCTGCCTTAGTAGAAATTAATAAATTATTGAATATATGAATTTTATATAAATGATTGAATTCAATAACTGAATGAATAAAGGCATAAATGAATGAATGAGTGCTGAGATGAATGTATGAGAACTGAATGTAGACATGTACAATACATTAATATTTCATGCAAATGATTGATACCCATGTGAAAATATGAATGGAAGCATGAATAAAGAATGAATTTATAAAGGCATAAATTGAGACCATTTTTAATCTATCTGTATACCTGGCTTAACTACCTCCCCAGCTCCCATCTAACAGAATGCAAACAAAGATAAAGAATGATAAGCTTGGCCCTGGCCGGTTGGCTCAGTGGTAGAGCGTCGACCTGGCGTGCAGTAGTCCCAGGTTCGATTCCCGGCCAGGGCACACAGGAGAAGCACCCATCTGCCTCTCCACCCCTCCCCCTCTCCTTCCTCTCTATCTCTCTCTTTCCCTCCCACAGCCAAGGCTCCATTGGAGCAAAGTTGGCCCAGGCGCTGAGGATGGCTCTGTGGCCTCTGCCTCAGGCGCTAGAATGGCCCTGGTTGCAACAGAGCAACACCCCAGATGGGCAGAGCATTGCCCCCTGGTGGGCATGCTGGGTGGATCCAGTCGGGCACATGTGGGAGTCTGACTGCCTCCCCGTTTCCAACTTCAGAAAAATACCAAAAAAATAAAATAAAATAAAAGAATGATAAGCTTCTCCCTAAAATAGGACTGCTATATGGAAGTAGAGGTTAGGTTAGGAAAATCCCCCCCCCCTTTTTAAGTATTTTTTCTTTTATTTATTTATTTTTTGTATTTTTCTGAGAATGGGGATGGGGAGGCAGTCAGACAGACTCCTGCATGCGCCTGACTGGGATCCACCTGGCATGCCTACCAGGGGGGAATGCTCTGCCCATCTGGGGTGTTGCTCTGTTACAACCGGAGCCATTCTAGCGACTGGGGCGGAGGCCATGGGGCCATCCTTAGTGCCCAGGGTGGCTTTGCTCCGGTGGAGCCTTGGCTGCGGGCGGGAGGAGAGAGATGAAGAGGAAGGAGAGGGGGAGGGGTGGAGAGGTAGATGGGCGCTTCTCCTGTGTGCTCTGGCCAGGAATCGAACCCGGGAATCCTGCACACCAGGCCAATGACTCCGACGGGTCTACCATATCATGCTTTTTACTTAAAAAAAATAAATAAATTTACATTTCTTTTGAATGCTGATGAACAGGAGACACCAAATCTTTTTCACCTGCAAACTACTACCTTCTTTATTAGATCTAGCTAATAGCACTGTTCTGTCTTTTTTCCAAATAGCTCCAGATATATGGAAAAGATTTATATAGGCGGATGGGGATCCTCAAACCCCTCAGCGAGATCTTCTGAGAATGGCTTTTAAGATACCTAGAGGCAGAAAAAGCCCAATAGAGATCAGGGGAACTACCAGCTTTTAGGATACACCCTTAAAGGCTCCAACACCCCAAAGGGGTCTCATAGGATGCCATCTGGGTCCTGCTTCAATAGTGGAAAGGAAGGTCATTGAGCTAAAGCCTGCCAGGCTTACACGCCTCTGCTGTGAGGAAACAGGGACACTGGTAGGTGGGCTTCCCAATCGCTCCTCTAAGGGAGGGTTCAGTCTCTTCCAGCCCTGCTCCAGCCACCTATGACCTAACCTTGCCCAGAAAGCTGGGGTTTGCCACTGAAGGCTGAAGGTGCCCAGGGCCATTGGCCCCATCTACAACACTGTGGACGAGCCTAGGGTATTTCTTCCAAGAAGCAGGTAAACTGATCTCATTCGCACAAGGGCCACTTAACTATGTTTTGCCTGAATAGTCAGGTTTTTAATTCTTCCCTCAAAGATCTCTGTTGTGGGTGTTGATAGTCCTATTTTCTGCTGCTTTGCTTAATAGATAGTGTTTCCTTTATCCCTCCTACCTCAATGCCCCACTCATATTTCAGGCTGGGACCTACTCCTAATTTAGAGCTCTCTTTCCTCCTTTTGCCAACTTGTATTATGAATTTACCTTTGCCACCCAGCTTAGTGTATCCCAAGGTTCTCTTTACCAGGCCACAGTCACAGAGCTCCAGGGAAAAGCAACCTGGTCTCAACTCTCCAGGCAGAGGAGAACAGAAGCTCCATATCCACGCATGCTGCAAATGGCTTTTTCCAGTCTACCTGAATCATTACCAGCTAGAAGCAGCTGTCATTGGGACTTGGACATGAGCTGCAAAGTATAGAATGGTGACAACAATTCCAGTGCCATGCGGACTTTTCCTGTGGGGAACTTTCCTGGACTCCTGCTCCCTGTGACAGCTCCTAACAGACTGAACTGTGGTTGGGTTGCATTTTTCGGGGATTTGGCATGGTGATGGGGCCGACTTGGACTTGGTGAACATGTTAAGGACACTACTCTTTTATGGATTCTTGCTGTATTGGCCAAGAGTTTGCTTAAAGGCTTTTAATCACTGTAAAAAAAATAGAGGACTGGATGAAGAAGATGGGGCACATATACACCATGGTATATTATTCAGCTAGGAGAAATGGTGACATCGGATCACTTATAGCAGAATGGTGGAGTCTTGGTAGCATTGTGTGGGGTGAAATAAGCGAATCAGAAAAAAACAGGAACTGCAGGAATCCATACATTGGTGGGACATAAAAGCGAGACTTAAGAGGCATGGACAGCAGTGTGGTGGTTACGGGGGGTGGGGGGAGGGAAGGAGGGAAGGAGGGAGAGGGAAGGGGGAGGGGTACAGAGAGAACTGGATGGAGGGTGGCGGAGGATGATCTCTCTTCGGGTGATGGGTATGCAACAGAACTAAATGACAAGATAACCTGGAAATGTTTTCTTTGAATGTATGTACCCTGATTTATTGATGTCACCCCATTAAAATAAAAATTTATTTATAAAAAAAAAAAAAAAAGAAAAACAATGACTATCTGTCAGCCAATGAAATTTCACCACGTCATATTAACTTGACCACCCTAAACAACCCTTTAAATTTTCCCCACACGGATTTCCCCATGCAACTTCTCTGGCCCTCGTCTTGCAGACCAGAGAACCTCATCCAGGAAGCGCTGTACTAAATAAAGCTTTTATTATTCCACATTCATGGCTATGCCCTTCCTTCTTCCTCGGCGGGGAAAAATACCTTACACCAACACCTTCAAATTTTGGCCACGCTCCTCATTAACTGCTTACACTGTTCAAACTCCAGTGTTTAATAATAGCTGCCCTGTCAGGTTATTTGGAAAATTGGCGATTTTTGGTATAGATACATTGCAGTATATAATAAAGTATTAACAAGTGAGTTACATAGTCAATTGTGTCTGGTAAAGAACAACAGCCACAAACTACCCAGCATTTAACACAACAACAAAAAATAAATGAAAAAATAACACAGCCAAGGTCAGAGGTGCTTCTGGTACCCACACTTTCATTAGGGGTTGGGGGATAGTAGCCAGGGCCTTTCTGGGCTTTGGGAGCAATAAGGGAAGCTCAGGAGCTCCAAAATGCTCTGCCCTCACCAATTTCACAAGTTTGGTGCTAGAAGTTTTCTGGCACTGATGCCAGATCATAGATGCATACCACATCACCCCCCAATGACCTCGCCAAAACAGTGCTCAGGACCTTAGCATACCATTTGCCTTCTACCCCTGGGACTGCTCTTACAAGGCTCCTGTTTGGCAAGTGGGTAGTTGGGGCATGGTGAAGACAGCAAGACTGTTGCATGGCTTTAAAAGGCATCACTGTGGGGCCTCTTAAAGTTTTCATCAGTGTTCAGAGAGAGCCACACATCTACCCTACCAGATGCTCCTGTAGTTATTCCTTTTCTTCCAGCTCCTCATGTCTTACAGGATCCAGCTCAGAACCACCCACTATCCAAATCTCTGCTTCTTGTTGTGCTCTTCTTGAAATAATTAACTGTCTTGAATAACATTACCTCTCTACACAGTTTGTATACACCATTAAAGCATTGATAGGGTCCAGAACACACTACCCTAAAGTATGGCACCCTGTCATATTATGTATCTTAAACTGAAGTAATTTTTAAAAATGGCAGAAGCAAGATCACTCGGAACTTCTCCACTTGCCATTATTCTCTAAAACAGGTTATAAAACTCCCATGTGAAAGGTACCCTCGCTATAGCAGGGGGAGAGAAGACATTCTTATTTCCAAAGATGAGGAATTAGAGCCAAGAAATCTGTACAAACTGGCCCTGGCCAGTGGCTCAGTGGATAGAGTGTGGGCCCGGCATATGGATGTCCTGGGTGTGGTTCCTGGTCAGGGCACACAGGAGAAGTGACCCTCTGCTTCTCCACCCTTCCCCCTCCTCTCCTCTCCTCTCTCCCTCTTGCCCTCCAGCAGCCTATGGCTCAATTGATTTAAGCATGATCCCAGGCACTGAGGATAGCTCCATTGGAACACATCAGCCTGCAGGTGCTAAAAATAGCTGGATACTGGAGCATCATCACCCCAGATGGGATTGCCAGGTGGATCAAGTGAAAGCACATGCAGAAGTTTGCTTCACTATTTCCCCTTCTCTCACTTTAAAAAAGAAAGAAAAGAAAAAAAGAAATCTGTACAAACCTTGTTAAACTATCCCCCATCTTCCTAGTTACTTTTTTTTTTTTTAAGCAAGAGAGGGACAGAGAGAGGGATAGGAACAGACAGATAGGAAGAGACAGAGATGAGAAGCCTCAGTTCTTCATTGCAGCACCTGAGATGTTCATTACACCTTGACCTAGGGGCTACAGCAGAGTGAGTGATCCCTTGCTCAAGCCAGCAACCATGGGGTCATGTCTATAATCCTACATTCAAACTAGTGACCCCACACTCAAGTTGGCGATCTTGGGATTTTGAACCTGGATCCTCGGCATCCCTGGCTGGCACTCTATCCACTGCACTGCTGCTTCATTACGCTTTCTAGTTACTTCTTTCCCACTTACTATTTCTAGCCTACACCCCTTTGTCATGTCAATTCTTCACAAATTTATTGTTTATCTAAAAGGTATAAATGCTTCCTGTTCAGGTCACTTCCTCAGGTCTTTGTTCTCTTGTGACGGCTCCCATGTACATGTTAAAATTCAATAAAATGTATATTTATTTGCACATTTATGGACAGAGTCATTTGTATTGCTCTCATTTATCTACCATTTAAAAAGCTGTAAATAGCTCAAAGAAAATCAAAGGAGATAATCCAGGAAGATGCAGAAAACAGAACACTCAGTAATGTATTTTTTTGCCTTCAAAAGCCTGCACAAATTTTCCTGAATATTGTCAAAATAATCTATTCTTTTTCCATAGCATATAGTTTATATTTGTTAAAAATAATAATAGGGGAGAGACAAGATGGCCACAGAGTAGGTGAACATTCCAACTCCCACATCCCAGAACCAAAGTGGATTATAACTTAATTTTCAGAAAAGTCATCTTGAAAAACCAATTTTGGACTAAACTAAGGGGATTCTACAACCAAGGACCACCAAAGAATCCACACTGAGACTGGTAGGAAAGGCGGAGATGCAGAAGGAGCTGCCCGGCTCCCGGGAGCAAGCGGTGGCCCAGATGGGTGTTTGCGGTGGGGAAGATTGCCCAGCAAGTTGTGGGTTGTGTGTCTTCAGTTCCAGAACTGGAGTCCCAGCTTAGAGCCCTGGAGCCTGGAAGGGGCAAATAGACTGTATTTGGCTGAGAAAGGAGCCTAGACACTGAGAGAAGGAGACAGAACTCTCGGACCCAGGCTTTGTATTAAAGGGGCCGCACGGAGAGCCTCACTCACAGCCACCTGCCCCGGGCTTCAGAAGAGGGGAGTGCGGGGAGGACTGGCATTGCCATGGGAGAGAGTGGTCTCGGAGGCACAGGGGGAGACATTTTGAGGGAAGGACACCCTAACCCCTGGGCTGAACCACTTCTCAAATCTAAAGTGAACATTTTTCCTCAGAACAGCAACACAGCAAAGGGAAGAAATTACCTCACCCACTAGAAGCTCTCCTGCTCCAATCAGAACAAAGAGGTGCTTAGAGGCAGGTAGCACGTTAGGGACACAGGTAGTTGTAAGGTATTTTCCGCTGAGGAAGAAAGAAGGACATAGCCACCAAGTATGGATGAGCAAAACCTTTATTTACAGCACTCCTGGGCAAGGTTCACTGGTCTGCAAGACAGGGGCCAGGGAAGTCGCACAGCTACTCCCATGGGGGGTGGGGGTGGGTAATTTATAGCATTGATAGGGTGGTGGTGGGTGGCAAAATTTCATTGGCTGATAGACAGTTGTTCTTTTTCAAAATGATCCTAGGCCGTTTCTTTTGGTGAGAATGGGTGTGGTGGCTCCAGCCAAAGTCCCCGGACCTGGTTCTTCATGTGACTTTCCCTCATTGCCAACTGACCTCACAGTAGTGAGTGCTAAGGTCTGAGCTACAATGCTCCCCCACACTGCTGAGTGCTCACCAGGGGCAGGCCAGCTGGCAGCAGTGAGGCACAGCTGCAGGAGCCAGGGTGGTTTGAGCGAGCGTGTGTGGGCCCACTCATGGAGGCGTGAGCAGCGGTAGCCACTGCAAAGTTTGAAGAAGGCACTCAAGTTAGCCCGTGGCTGAGCCCAGGTGACTGCGGAGGTGGTCCCAGTGGGCGCACGCAGGCCTGCCTGTGGAGGTGGGAGTGAAGGCGGGAGCTGTGACAGCTGCTGCTTGGAGGTCTGATCTCGCATGAAACCCCGCTTCTGATGCAAGCCTGCCCTTGAAGGCAGAGGGGGCCAGAAGACAGCAGAGATGGTCCTAGCATCTGCACACAGGCCCACCAGTGGAGGCAGAGGCCACTGCAGCTGCTGTGGAGGTCCGAGCTCATGAACAATCTCACTAGGCATAGGCCTACCAGGGACGGTGGGAGCTGCAGTGGCCACGGAGGTGGGTTGGCACCAGTAGCACCTGAGACCAAATGCCCAAGGCAGCAACAGCGGTGGTGGGGGGCCAGCGGACAGACCACACATCAGGAGCACAGAGGTCAAATCCACTGGACCCCTAAATCCACACCCATCTCAGTGATGAAAACATAAAAAAACAAAATAAACTAAAATAAATAAAAAAGTCTGGATAGAAAGACATCTGAGGCTAAGGGGCAAGTCACATCCAATACTGTACCTAATCACTGAATTACAGTACTGAGCCAACAAGTAGCCAGCAATAAGAGGCAGGAGAAAGCAGATCTCAGGGGAACTTGAACTTTGAAAGGAACTTCCCCCAGGCCAAGAGTAGATAAAAGCAAGCCTAAAAATGAAGCTGATAATTACAATGGCACCTGGGCCCAGCAGAAGCAGCCACAAGATCTGGATCACCTGTAGCTCCAAAAATGTTGATAAGAGCCAGTCATAGGCAGTGACCCCTATCGATCTGCACCAGGCTCCAGTCAGGGAGGTCCAGGGTGGGCACATCCAGCAGCCACATACGAAGAGCATCAGCTCAGAATTTAACAACCCTAGTTAGATTAGAAGCTTAATGAAGGGCTCCTCACACCTGACCCAACTAAGGCATAGAAAACACTGACACAAAAAGCAAAAAGAATAGTGATAGCAGATAAATAGCCCACAGCAGATTACAAACAGCTGAAACCATCCCAAGAAGATTTAGAAACAACAGAACTGAAATCTGGAGGCAGACAACACCAACCCTAGACTCAGCTAGCCACACAAACAACACATCCAAAGGAGCAGTCTATACAGAGACAAAATGGAAAGACAGAGAAGTGCAATTCAAATGACTCAACCAGAGAAATCCCCAGAAGAAGAATTGAATGAAATGGATTCAAGATATTGGATGCAGAGTTTAGAATAATGATTGTTAGGATGCTCAAGGAACTTAGAGCAACAATAGATGGACAAAATGAGCATGTAAACAAAGAGATAACAAGCATCAAAAAGGACATTGAGATCATAAAAAAAGAATCAGATAGAAATGACAAACACAATATCAGAAATAACAATTGCACTAGAAGGAATTAAAAGCAGGTTCGATGAAGCAGAGGATCAAATCAGAGATTTAGAGGGCAAGATAAGTGAAAGCACGGAAGCAGAACAGCAAAAAGAAAAGAGGATTAAAAAGTTTGAGAAGACTCTAAGAGAGCTCTGTGACAACATGAAGAGAAACAACATCTGCATAACAAGGTTCCTGAAGGAGAAGAGAAAGAACAAGAAATAGAGAATCTAATTAAAGAAGTCATAGCCGAGAACTTCCCTAAATTGATGCAGGAAAGAGTCACACAGGTTCAAGAAGCAGAGAGAATTCCATTTAAAAAGAACCCCAAAAGACCCACACCAAGACACATCATAATCAAAATATCAAACCTAAGAGATAAAGAAAGAATACTAAAAGCTGCAAGAGAAAAGCAGTCAGTCACCTACAAAGAAGCCCCCATAAGAATGACATCTGACTTCTCAATAGAAACACTTTAGGCCATAAGGGAATGACAAGAAATATTCAAAGTAATGCAGAACAGAAACCTACAACTAAGACTTCTTTAGCCAGCAAAGTTATTTTTTTTAATTGAAGGAGAAATAAAAAATTTCTCAGATCAAAAAACAAAAATAAAAGCAGACTTTGATGGATATAAAGGGTGAGATCAACAGCAATATTATAATAGTAAGGGATTTCAATACCCCAATAACATCACTAGATAGATCTTCAAGAAAGAAAATTAACAAAGAAAGAGCAGAATTAAGGGACATACTAGATCAACTGGATTTAATAGATATCTTCAGAACCTTTCACCCTAAAGCAGCAGAATATACATTCTTTTCGAGTGTTGATGGTACATTCTCTAGGATAGACCACATGTTAGGACACAAACCAAGTCTCAATAAATTTAAGAAGATTGAAATCATATCAAGCATCTTCTCGAATCACAATGGCATGAAACTAGAAATCAACTAAAATAGAAAAACTAAAAAACACTCAAACACTTGAAAACTAAACAGTATGTTATTAAATAATGAATTGGTCAACAATGAGATCAAGGAAGAGATCAAAAATTTCCTTGAAATAAATGAAAAAGAACATACAGCAACTCAGAAATTATGGGACACAATAAAAGCAGACCTGAGAGGGAACTTCATAGCATTACAAGCATACCTTAAGAAGCTAGAAAAAACTCAAATAAACTACTTGATGCTGCAACTAAAAGAACTAGAGAAAGAACAGTAAGTAAAACCCAGAGGAAGTAGAAGGAAGGAAATAATAAAGATCAGAGCAGAAATAAATGACATAGAGACTAAAGAAACAATACAGAGGATCAATGAAACCAAGAACTGGTTCTTTGTAAACAAGATTGATGAACCCTTAGCTAGACTCATCAAAAAAAAAAAAGAGAGAGAGAGAGAGAGAACTCAAATAAATAAAATTAGAAATGAGAGTAGAGAAGTAACAACTGACACAGCAGAAATACAAAGAATTGTAAGAAAATACTATGAAGAACTGTATGCCAAAAAATTAGACAACCTAGGTAAAATGGACAAATTTCTTGAAAAATACAATCTTTCAAAAATTAATCTGGAAGAATCAGAAAACCTAAATAGACAAATTACAACAAATGAGATAGAAACAATTATCAAAAAACTCTCAACAAACAAAAGCCTTGGGCCAGATAGCTTCACAGGCAAATTCTACCAAACATTCAAACAAGAACTAACTCCTGTCCTTCTCAAGCTATTTCAAAGAATTCAAGTGGAGGGATAACTTCCAAGCTTCTTTTATGAGGCGAGCATAATTCTCATTCTAAAACCAGGCAAAGACAACACAAAGAAAAAAAATTATAGGCCAATATCCCTGATGAATTTAGATAAATTCTTAACAAAATATTAGCAAACCAGATCCAGCAATACATGAAAAAAATCATACACCATGATCAAGTGGGATTTATTCTGGGGAGGCAAGGCTGGTACAATATTTGCAATTCAATCAATGTGATTCATTACATAAACAAAAGGAAGGAGAAAAACCATATGATTATTTCAATAGATGCAGAAAAGGCATTTGATAAAATATAGCACCCATTTATGATCAAAACTCTTAGCAAAGTAGAAATACAGGGAACATACTTCAACACAATAAAGGCCATCTATGACAAACCCACAGCCAACATCATACTCAATGGGCAAAAATTAAAAGCAATCTTCTTAAGATCAGGAACCACTCTTCTTCAATATAGTTCTGGAAGTCCTAGCCACAGCAATCAGACAAGAAGAAGAAATAAAAGGCATCCAAATTGAAAAAGAAGAAGTAAAACTATCATTATTTGCTGATGACATGATACTATATATAGAAAACCCTAAAGTCTGAGTCAAAAAACTACTGGGGGGAGTAGCAAGATGGCAATGGAGTATGCGGACATATCAACTTCGACCTCCCAAAACCAAATTGGATTACAACTTAATTTTAAGAACTATTATCTGGAAAAACCAACTTTGGACTAAAGTAGGAGGACTCTTCAACCAAGGAACACTGAAGAAGCCACACTGAGACTGGTAGGAAAGCAGAAATGCGGAGAGGGCTGCCCAGCTCCCAGGAGGGAACGGCAGCCCAAAAAGACTAGCACTGTGGGAAGTGAGTTTAGCAGATAGGGGAGGGTCTTGAACCCCAGAAACAAAGCCCCAGCCTGCAGTCCAGAGCCTAGAAGAGGTATATGAATAGTATTTAGCTGTGAAACAAATCAGGATACTGTTTGTGAGAAAGAGTCAGATTTTTCAGACCAAGGATTCTTCTTAAAGGGACTGCGCAGAAAACCGCTCTCACAACCACCCACCTGGGGTTCCAGGGGATGGGAAGAGAGAGGAGGACAGGAGTAGCAGGAAGAGAGTGTAATCTAGAAGGCACAGGGAGAAACACTTTGAGGGACAGCCACTCTAACCTCTGGGCTGAGTCACTCCCCAAATCTGAAGCAAATATTTCTCCTGGAAACAGCAATACCAGCAAAGGGAAGCAGGACAACAGCTAAACAGCTCTTTCGTGGCACTAAGAGCAGAGTTGCTTAGAAGGAGGGAGCTTCTGGGACTACAGTATGGAGTATTAGGGTCTGAGCTGCAGCCCCCCCACCCATATCTCTGAGGGCTCTCCAGAGGGCAGGTGGCAGTGGGACATGGAAGCCTGGTTCTGTCAGCAAGGACAGAAGCTGGCTGTCCATGACTGAAGCCTGGGTGTGAGCTCAGTCTTGTCTGGCGGGGTCCGATGGGACGTGCGAAAGTGGTCAGGCTCAGCTGCAGGCTCACCTGCAATCCAGCCTGCAATCTTGCCTGTGGGGGAAGGGCAGGAGCCCCGGAAGGTGCGGAGACCAGCTGCTGAGCAAGGGCATGCAGGCGTGCAGCCTCACCCGGCCCACAGAACCGAGGTTTGCGGCACAACACATGAACTGGCTCCTCCTGCGGGGCTGGGGTGAAAGCCCAGAACAGTTGGAGTCCTGCAACTGAGTGTGGGCATGCAGCCCCACCCAGCCCATGGAGCCAAAACTAACAGCCGACTGGCAAGTGGGCTCCTCCCATGGGGGCAGGACATAAGCCTGGAAACAGGCAGAGACCCGCAGCTGAGCAAAGGTGCTCACCCCTGCATGTGGTGTCGAGGTTTGCGGCCCGAGCATGGTGCATAACCCCACCCATGGGGGTGAGGTGAAGGCCGAGGCCACAGAGACTTGTAAACCCGGGCATGTGATCACAGCCCCTCCCGTGGAGGAGAGGCGGAAACCACAGTGACAGCCCCAGTGGGCAGGCACCGGCAACGCCCGTACCCGAAAGCCCTAGGCAGCAGCGGCAGAGGGGGTGGTGGGCCTGCAAACAGACCACACCAGAGAACACAGAGGCCACACCCACTGGACTTCAGTGGCCAAAACCTTCTTATACACAGAAAAAATGGGAAGGCAGAGAAATGCAATAGAAATAAATCAAGAGAAATTTCCAGAAAAAAACCTGAATGAGTCAGATATAACCAAATTACGGGATGCAGAGTTTAAAATAATGATTGTTAGGATGCCCAAAGATCTTAGAACAACAATAGATGGTCATTACAAACACCTAAATAAAGACATAGCAAATATAAAAAAGGACATTGAAATAATAAAAAAATCAGTCAGAAATGACAAATACAATATCAGAACTGAAGAACACAATGGAAGAAATTAAAAGCAAGATGGATGAAGCTAAGGATTGAATCAGCAAGTTAGAGGACAAGATAAATGAAGGCATGGAAGCAGAGCAGAAAAACAAAAAAAGACTTAAAAAGTTTGAGGAAACTCTAAGAGAGTTCTGTGACAACATGAAGAGAAATAACATCCGCATCATAGGGGTTTCTGAGGAGGAAGAGAAAGAACAAGGGACAGAGACTTTGTTCAAACATATCATAGCTGAAAACTTTCCTAAATTAATGCAGAAAGTCTCACAAGTTCAAGAAGCACAGAGAACTCCATTAAAGAGAAACCCAAAGAAATCTACACCAAGCCACATCATAATTAAAATACCAAAGCTAAATGATAAAGAGAAAATATTAAAAGCTGCTAGAGAAAAAAAGGCTATCACCTACAAAGGAGTGCCCATAAGGATGACATTCAACTTCTCAACAGAAACACTTGAGGCCAGAAGGGATTGGCAAGAAATATTCAAAGTAATGCAGAACAAGAACCTACAACCAAGACTACTTTATCCAGCAAGGCTATCATTTAAAATTGAAGGAGAAATAAAAAGCTTCCCTGACAAAAAAGAAACTCAAGGTATTCACTACAACCAAACCAATGCTGCTAGAAATGCTAAGGGGACTGTTGTAAACAGATCAAAGGGGAAAAAGAATATAGCAAAAGAGCAATACAGCTTTAAAGAATAAAATGGCAATAAACAACTACATATCAATAATAACCTTAAATGTAAATAGATTAAATGATCCAATCAAAAGACACAGGGTAGCTGCATGCATAAGAAAACAGGACCCGTACATATGCTGTCTAGAAGAGACACATCTTAAAACAAAAGATGCACATAGACTGAAGGTAAAAGGATGAAAAAAAATATTTCATGCAAATGGAATGAAAAAGAAGTTGGGGTAGGAATACTTATATCAGACAAAATGGACTTTAAAACAAAGGCTATAGTAAGGGATAAAGAAAGTCACTACATAATGATAAAGGGAGCAATCCAACAGGAAGATATAACTATTATAAATATCTACACACCTAATATAAGAGCCCCTAAATATATAAAGCAGACTTTGATGGATATAAAGGGTGAGATCAACAGCAATACTATAATAGTAGGGGATTTCAATACCCCACTAACATCACTAGATAGTTCCTCAAGAAAGAAAATTAACAAAGAAACAGCAGACTTAATGGACACACTAGATCTATTGGATTAAATAGATATCTTCAGAACCTTTCACCCTAAAGCTGCAGAATATACATTCTTTTCAAGTGCTCAGAGTACATTCTTTAGGATAGACCACATATTAGGGCACAAAAGTGGTCTCAACAAATTTTAGAAGATTGAAATCATATCAAGCACCTTCTCTAATCACAATGGCATGAAACTAGAAATCAACCACAACATAAAAACTGTGAAACACTTGGAAACTAAATAGCATGTTATTAAATAATAAATGGGTTACCAAAGAGATCAAAGAAGAAATAAAACAATTCCTAGAAACAAATGATAATGAGCACACATCAACTCAAAATTTATGGGACACAGCAAAAGCAGTCCTTAAGCTAAAAAAAGCTCAAAGAAACAATTTGACACTGCATCTAAAAGAACTAGAAAAAGAACAGCAAGTAAAGCCCAGAGGTAGTAGAAGAAAGGAAATAATAAAGATCAGAGCAAAAATAAATGACATAGAGGCTAAAGAAACAATACAGAGGATCAATAAAACCAGGAGCTGGTTCTTTGAAAAGGTAAACAAGATTGATGAACCTTTAACCAGACTCACCAAGAAAAAAAAAAGAGAAAGGACTCAAATAAATAAAATAAGAAATAAGAGTGGAGAAATAACAACTGACATAGCAGAAATACAAAGTATTGTAAGAAAATACTATGAAGAAATGTATGCCAAAAAATTAGACAACCTAGATGAAATAGAAAAATTCCTTGAAACATATAATCTTCCAAACATTAATCTGGAAGAATCAGAAAACCTAAATAGACCGATTACAACAAATGAGATCAAGACAGTTATCAAAAAACTCCCAACAAACAAAAGCCAATATCCCTGATGAATTTAGATGCTAAGATCCTCAACAAAATATTAGCCAAATGGATTTAGCAATATATGAAAAAATCATACATCATGATCAAGAGGGATTTATTTTGGGGAGGCAAGGCTGGTACAATATTCGCAAATCAATCAATGTGATTCATCACATAAACAAAAGGAAGGAGAAAAACCACATGATAATTTCATTAGATGCAGAAAAAGCATTTGATAAAATATAGCACCCATTCATGATCAAAACTCTCAGCAAAGTGGAAATACAGGGAGCATACCTTAACATGATAAAGGCCATCTACAACAAACCCACAGCCAACATCATACTCAATGGAAAAAATTAAAAGCAATCCCCTTAAGATCAGGAACAAGGCAAGGGTGTCCTCCCTCACCACTCTTATTCAACATAGTTCTGGAAGTCCTAGCCACAGCAATCAGAAAAGAAGAAGAAACAAAAGGCATTCAAATTGAAAAAGAAGAAGTAAAACTATCATTATTTGCAGATGATATGATATTGTATATAGAAAACCCTAAAGTCTTGGTCAAAAAACTACTGGACCTGATAAATGAATTTAGCAAGGTGGCAGGATATAAAAGTAATACCCAGAAATCAGAGGCATTTTTATACACCAACAATGAACTGTCAGAAAGAGAAATGAAGAAAAAAATCTCCTTAATTTCTATTGCAACCAAAAAAAATAAAGTACCTAGGAGTAAATTTCACCAAGGAGATTAAAGACTTGTACTCAGGAAATTATAAAACATTGATAAAAGAAATCAAGAAAGATACAAACAAGTGGAAGTATATGAGTTTCATGGTTAGGAAGAATAAACATCATTAGAATGTCCATATTACCCAAAATAATTTATAAATTCAATGTAATACCAATTAAAATACCAATGACATTCTTCAAAGGTATAGAGCAAATATTCCAAAAATTTATATGGAACCAAAAAAGAACACGAATAGCCTCAGCAATCTTGAAAAAAAAAAGAATAAAGTGGGTGGTATCACACTTCCTGAAAACGAGTTATACTACAAGTCCATTGTACTCAGAACAGCTTGGTATTAGCATAAGAACAGGCATATAGATTAATGGAACAGAACAGAGAACCCAGAAATAAACCCACACCTTTATGGACAATTGATATTTGACAAGGGTGGTAATAGCATACAATGGAGTAAAGACAGTCTCTTTAACAAATGGTGTTTGGAAAATTGGTCAGCAACCTGCAAAAATAAGAAACTAGACCACCAACTTACACTATTCACAAAAATGAACCAAAATGAAAAAAAGTCATGAAACCATAAGCATCCTAGAGGCATATGCAATGCCTCTAGGCATTAAACATAGGCAATAAGCTCTGTGACATCACTCCAGCAATATATTTATTTACTAATTTATCTCCATGGGCAAGAGAAATAAAGGACAGGATAAACAAATGGGAGTATATCAAACTAAAAAGCTTTTGCAAAGCTGAAGACAATATAAACAAAATAAAAAGGCAAACCACACAATGGGAGAACATATTCGACAATACATCTGATAAAGAGTTAATAACCAAAATTTATAAAGAACTTGTAAAACTCAACACCAGGAAGATAAACATTCTAAT
This sequence comes from Saccopteryx leptura, assembly GCF_036850995.1. Taxonomy (NCBI): domain Eukaryota; kingdom Metazoa; phylum Chordata; class Mammalia; order Chiroptera; family Emballonuridae; genus Saccopteryx; species Saccopteryx leptura. Next base: position 97,003,662 of record NC_089510.1, read on the forward strand.
CAAAAAATAGGCAAAAGAAATGAATAGACACTTCTCCAAAGAGGACATATAGATGGCCAATAGGCAGACGAAAAAATGCTCAACATCACTAATCATTAGAGAAATGCAAATTAAAACTACAATGAGATATCACCTCACACCAGTCAGAATGGCGCTCATTTACAAAAAAACACATAATAAGTGCTGGCGAGGATGTGGAGAAAAGGGAACCCTCCTGCACTGCTGGTGGGAATGCAGACTGGCGCAGCCACTGTGGAAAACAGTATGGAGATTCCTTAAAAAATTAAAAATGGGGCCCTGGCCGGTTGGCTCAGTGGTAGAGCATTGGCCTGGAGTGTGGGGGACCCGGGTTCGATTCTCGGCCAGGGCACATAGGAGAAGTGCCCATTTGCTTCTCCACCCCCCTCCTTCCTCTCTGTCTCTCTCTTCCCCTCCCGCAGCCGAGGCTCCATTGGAGCAAAGATGGCCCAGGCATTGGGGATGGCTCCTTGGCCTCTGCCCCAGGCGCTAGAGTGGCTCTGGTTGCAGCAGAGCAACGCCCCGGAGGGGCAGAGCATCGCCCCCTGGTGGGCAGAGCGTCGCCTCCTGGTGGGCGTGCCGGGTGGATCCCAGTCGGGCGCAGGCGGGAGTCTGTCTGACTGTCTCTCCCCGTTTCCAGCTTCAGAAAAATACAAAAAAAATACAAAAAATAAAAAAATAAAAAATGGAACTGCCTTTTGACCCAGCCATCCCACTTTTCGAAATATATCGTAAGAACACCAAATCACTGATTCAAAAGAAGAAATGCACCCCCATGTTTATTGCAGCATTTTTTACAACAGCCAAGATCTGGAAACAGCCCAAGTGTAAGTCAGTTGATGAGTAGACTAAAAAGCAGTGGTACATATACACAATGGAATACTATGGGACCATGAAAAAGAAGAAAATCTTACTTTTTGCAACAACATGAATAGAACTGGAAATTATTATGTTAAGTGAAATAAGCCAGGCAGAAAAGAAAACTACCATATGACCTCACTCATTTGAGGAATCCAATGAACAGTGTTGAACTGAGGAATGGAATAGAGACAGAGGTGAGATCAAAGGGTCCAGAAGGAAAGTGGACAGAGGAAAAGGGGATGATAGGATGGGATGAGAGCAGAAAAGCAAAACCGGGGAGAGGGCATTGCAGGGAGAAGGGCAAGGGGGATATGATGGGGAACACGGGGGAGGGGAGGAGGTATTCGGGTGGACACTAGAATCTATGTAAATTTAATAAATTAAAATAAAATTTAAAACAATAATAGTAATAATTAGATACTCTGGGTATGGCTTGTGATTACTTATTATTCAAAATGATAAGGAGAGGAGTTTTATATTAGTATGTGCAATTAATTGCCTATAAAATTCATGTTTGACAGAGAAAAGACTATCATTGTAAAAGAAATTTTTTTTGCTCTTGTGTCTCAGTCACCGACAAGCCATCCAGACTGAGGAAGATCTGGAAACTTCAGGGCCACATGAGACACAGTCACAGCCACGTGGGCAGGCATGTGTAGGAAGCACTTTGGAGGCAGAGGTGATGCTGGTGGTTTGCATCATCACAGGACCAACTTTGGCAGACATCACCCAGGCTACTTTGGGAAAGTTGGAATGAGGCATTTCCATTTAATGAGGAACCAGAATTTCTGTCCAACTGTCAACCTTGATAAACTGTGGACCTTGGTCAGGGTGCAGACATGGGTAAATGCTGCCAAAAACAGGACTGGAGCTGCTCCTGTAATTGATGTGGTGTGATTGGGCTACTACAGAGTTCTAGGAGGGAAAGCTCCCAGAGCAGTCTGTCGTTGTGAAGGCCAAATTCTTCAGCTGAAGAGCTGAGGAAATGATTAATGGTGTTAAGGGTGAAGGGGAGCCTGTGTCCTGGTAGCTTGTATCCACATGGAAGGAAGTTCATTAATCACTCACAAGTGCTTTTCAAAAAATATATATTTTAAAAAATAATCTGAATATGTACTTATAAGGATATGTTACTGAGAAATATGACTGTTGAATATAACAATGTCAGGGTTGCCAAATAAAATGCAGGTTTCTCAGTTAAATCTGAGTTTCAAATAAAATTTTTTTTTACTGTGTGTCAAATATTATAAAAAAAGAGAAAACATGCCTGTTGGGTAGGCAACAACTTCTACCTCAACTACAACTTCTACCTCACTGGGCTAGGTTTTAGTTTGAATTTTCTAATTGCAAACAGATAGTAGTATCAGGACACAGATGTGGCAGCATGTGCGCATGCGCAGATGATGACGTAACACCGTGTATACAGCGGAGCAGCCCACAGCCATGCCAGTCAAGATGTGGACGGTACAGAGGAAAGTTCAATGTGTTCTGTGGCTCGCTAAATTCGAATCCGTGACCAAAGTGCAACGTGAATATCGGCGCGTTTATAATGAAGTGCCACCACATAGGAATAACATTACTCGGTGGGATAAGCAGTTGAAGAAAACCGGCAGTTTGGTGGAGAAACCCCGTTCTGGTAGGCCATCAGTCAGTGATGAGTCTGTAGAGGCTATACGGGATAGCTACCTGAGGAGTCCTAAAAAATCTGTGCATGAGCCCACATCTAACTGCACTGAATAAGTATGAAACTGGGAGAGTTTTCCTTTTATTTGGTGCAGATTTCACATTTCTATCGTCTTTTGTTGCTTTCCTGTAACTGGTCAAAGTGCACCATGACTTTACGGACACACTGTATAATGACAAATATTTGTTAAATGAATGGATGACTTATTGAATCCTTCAAGGTTGATTTCATGTATTAGTTTCCTGTTACCTCTGTAACAAATGACTACACAATTAATGGCTTAAAACAACACTAATTTACAGATCTGTAGATGATGGCAGGTCTGCATTACTTTCCAGAGACTCTGGGGGAGAATCTGTTTTCTTGCTTTTCTCAGCCAGCAGAGGCTGCCCAGATTCCTTGGCTTATTTCATCTTTAATGCCAGCAATACTGCATCTCTCTGACCATTCTTTCATAGTCACTTCTCCATCTACATAATAACTTAACCAGAAAATTTTCTCCAATTTTAAGGATCCCTGTAATTAGGTTGGGCTCACCTGGATAATCTAAACGAATCTTCCCATAGTAACATACTTAATTATTTTTTCTTTTGTCATGTAAGTTAACAACGAGGGATTTAAAAAAGGACATTTTAGGAGTTTCATTATTTTGCCTACCACGTTCCAATCTTTTCTTGCTCCTCACTCCAGCTTGGCATTCATCCTTAAACATCAGCCAAATGAAATCTTCCCTGAAAAGCATCAGGGGTCTCTTAGACATAGAGAAATCATACCTGGTCCAAACTTAGACACTTTGAAGAGTAAAAGGGAGTACTATTATTATTTATACTAGGCCAACTGGATTGACCAGACAGCAGGGTGAAATGGATGTGTGACTTGTGGAGACCTTAAGCTGAGTTGGAGCAACATTATTATGGACTCTACCCTCTACCTTGGTCTCAAGAGATATCAAGAAAACACTGGGAGGTTTTACTTTCCTCTAAAAATACATGCTTTAGGCTGGAGATGGGAAACAATCTGGTTCACCAGGCTAATCAGGATCTTTTTCTCCTCTACTTTAACAATATAAAAATCACAATATAAACCAATATAATGTCTATGTTAGGGACACTGGACTTTTATCTATGATATATATCATAAGTATTAACACAATTTGACATTTGTCTTCAATTTTGTTTATGATGAAGCCTACCTAAGCAGGTAGTTTCAATATACCTAGTAGCCTCATGACAAAAAGAATTCAAGATCAGGAAACTGGAAATCTGCTCATCTTGATCTTGTAAATGGTGACTTTTTCAACTTTGGGAAGAAAGGAAAAAACATATAAAAGGAAAGCTCTCCTACTTTTCCTTTTTCTGATCAAGGCTTTTCAAAGTTTGTTAATACTGAATCATAGAAGAGCCAAAGATATATCAGGAAATCACTTTGTGATCTTATTATACAAACAGGATGTGTTTACCCAAGGTTAGCTGTATCATGCCCACCACATTTTTCTGTATAAAAGCTTTTCTTTCCCCCACTCCACATATTATCATTCTTTTTTGTCCTCTTATATTTTTATTTTATTTACTTATTTTTGTGACAGAGACAGAGAGAGGGACAGACAGACAGAAGAGAGAGAGAGATGAGAAGCACCAATTCTTTGTTACAGCACTTGAACTGTTCACTGATTGCTTTCTCATATGTGCCTTGACCAGGAGGCGACAGCAGACAGAGGGACCCCTTGCTCAAGCCAGCGACCTTGAGCTCAAGCTGGTGAGCCTTGCTCAAACCAGATGAGCCCACACTCAAGCTGGTGACCTCAGGGTTTTGAACCTGGGTCCTCTGTGCCTCAGTCTGAGGCTCTATCCACTGTGCCACCTATTGGTCAGGCTTGTACTCTTATATTTTTAGTGTTATTCATTAAATGGACTTACAGTTTTTGTTTTTATTTATTCAGTATATTATAATTTATGACCATCTTTTATTTTCTTTTTTGTTTTTTTTATTGATTTAAATTTATTGTGTTTACATAGATTCAAGTGTCCTACTAAATACATCACTCCACTCCTGTGTTCCCTCAACATCCTGCTTGCCCCCTCCCCCCCTTCCCTCCAGGGTTTGCTTTTCTGCTCTCTATAACGCTGTGTTATGTATATATAATTTCACCAATCTCTTTCCCTTCTCTCATCCCATCCTCTCATCCCCTTTTCCTCTGTCCGCTTTCCCTCTGGTCCCTTTGATCCCACCCCTGTCTCTATTCCATTCCTCAGTTCACACTGTTCATTGGATTCCTCAAATGAGTGAGGTCAGATATATTTTTCCTTGTAGGCTGGCTTTTATCCACTCTTGGCCAGTGTGTGTGGCCTCTCTATTCCTGCAGTGAGATCTTTTCCACAGGCCCCCTCTGCTTCTGCCCCCTCAGGCACTGGGGCACCAGTGCAGGCGCAACTCCAGGCTCCTTTCCAGGCACCGTGGCAGTCGCTGCTGCAGCCAGGCCCTCCCGCCCTTCAGAGGGTACTCAGCAGTGTTGGGAGAGCCGTGTAGCCCAGACCTCAGCACTCAAATCCTGTGTCCCTGATCTGCCCCTGCTTCTAAGTGTCACTCTGCACTGACTGGAGCAGGAGAGCCTCTGATGGGTGGGGTAATTGCTTCCCTTTGCTGGCTTGGTTCTCCCAGAAAGAATGGTCACTTTAGGTTTGGGGAGTGACCCAGTACAGGGGTCAAGGTGCTGTCCCCCACAGTCTCTCCCTGTGTCCTCAAGACTATACTCTCCTCTCGCAACTCCAGTCCTCTGGGCGCTCCCCACTCCCAGAGCCCTGGGTAAGTGGCTGTGAGCGAGGTTTTCTGCGTGGCCCCTTTAAGACGAGCCTGGGTCTGAGAGTTCTGTCTCCCTCTCGCAAACAGTAACCCCTCTCTTCTTTCAGCTGAATACTGTCCATATACCTCCTTTGGTCTCTGGGACTCCAGGTGGGGGTCTGTTCCTGGGGCTGAGAACCCACAATTCTCTGGGAAACCCACCCTGCAGTGAGAGTCCCTCCAGGCTGCCTCTCACTCCTGGGAACCGGGCAGCCCTTTCCGTGTCTCTGCCCTTCCTACCAGCTCCGTGTGGTTCCTTCGGTGATGCTTGGTTATAGATTCCTTAGTTGAGTCCAAAGTTGGTTTTTCAAGGTGATTGTTCCTAAGTTATGTTGTAATCCACTTTGGTTCTGGGAGGTGGGAGTTGTAATGTTCGCCTACTCAGTCACTATTTTCCCTTCTCTATTTTCTTTTTTGACTGAGTTCAACAATGTTTAGCAGTGGCTTTATTAGGTGAATGCTTGAAAATATTCAATATTAAATTTGATTTACTTCACATTATTAACAAATTTTAAATATTCCCAACCAACTTGAAGTACAGAAGACTTGGTCTCAAATAAGTCAGACATGAAGACTGAAATAGCCTATGACTTGTGCTCGTGTCTCTAGCCGACAACTGTTATGTCATCTCCAAAGAACTTATACAAGCAAATCTCAAGGTATAGCATGTTACAAAATGCTAACAGGGAGTTGTATATCCCTGTTTTTCAAACTTTCTGTTCCTGATGAAAAACTAAATTTTGTTAAATATCCATTATCTGTTTTCTAGCTATTCTTAGACTCTGAATGCAGTGGGGGAAATAATTTTAAAATATTGAGTAGGCCATGACTTAAGAGAGAATTAAACCTTTGTACTGAGGTACAGTACAGAATGTTCACTGAGCCACTGACTATAGGAGTGTGATTATGTACAAAGACCACAGTAAATGCTTTTCAATTTTAGGTGGCTATGTGGGTTTGAGTCTCATTTCTTCTTTGTAATGAGGATAATAATGATACTACCCCATAGAGCTAATGTGAGTGTTAAATGAGATAATACATATAAATGCTTAGAACAGAACCTGGCCTCTAGTGAGTGCTCAGTGCATGTAAGCTGTTTTTTTTTTATTGGTATCTGGGGTTTTTTTCTTATAAAAACTTGGTCGTGATTCCCCCATGCGTCTGTACATTGCAATATTTTTAAAAGTATTTATTACTTTAGACCAATGCAGTTAAAGTGACAATTCTAAGTTCACTCATGTTTTATATAGACTATGAAGATTAAAAAGCTTTTTGAAAGTAATGTTTTTCCTGCATATAAAAATAACATGCTCAGTATAAAGAATTTGGGAAGTATTGAGATCTATAAGGATTTCTAATCTGTACTACAACACCCAGACAATTGGTGTGAATTCATAGAATATTTACATGCCTTCAAAATTAACCCTCTGTGGGTGGAATTGTTTTCATAACTATAAAAAAATTATATAACATGAAATCAACAAATGTCAACCTATAAATACAAATTAACAATGAATTCAACAGTTTCAACAATTTTATTATAATAAATATATTTTGTAACTTTGAAGTAACAATGGCTTACAACATTTGCACTTTTATGTATAAAAGCTTAAGTATGAAATTCCACAAGACAGTTTATGCTTGGCGTTAAACATAGATATACATTGCATTTCGGGCATTTTATTCTTGAAACCTTTTTGCACTCTAACCAAGAAATTTTTTGTAGTTCTGAATTTTCTTCATCTGATGATGTTTTACCACTAAATTCATCATCGTTGTCAATGATATTTATACATTGTCAAGTAAATACTATTGAATGATCTTTGTCTCAGATTCTAATAAAGAATCTTTGGATCTCTTACCACTAACACTTCTTATTCTTACTGTTCTTTTATTATTTTTTTTTTTTTTAAGCTGGAAACAGGGAGAGACAGTCAGACAGACTCCCGCATGCGCCCCACCAGGATCCACCCGGCACGCCCACCAGGGGCGAGGCTCTGCCCACCAGGGGGTGATGCTCTGCCCATCCTGGGCGTCGCCATGTTGCGACCAGAGCCACTCTAGCGCCTGAGGCAGAGGCCAAGGAGCCATCCCCAGCGCCCGGGCCATCTTTGCTCCAATGGAGCCTTGGCTGCGGGAGGGGGAGAGAGAGACAGAGAGGAAAGCGCGGCGGAGGGGTGGAGAAGCAAATGGGCGCTTCTCCTGTGTGCCCTGGCCGGGAATCAAACCCGGGTCCTCCGCACGCTAGGCCGACGCTCTACCGCTGAGCCAACTGTTCTTTTATTTTTATATGCTTTTGTATTCATATTTTAAGCCTCTGATATATATAACTAAAAAGCAAAGAAAACACAAGCATTATCACAAATACAGCAAACCCTACCATTATAGCTTATTGTGACTTGAAAGTCACAAAGCTATATCATATGAAAATAATAACAAAATGATTGTTGAAATACAAACAAATAAGAGATTATTGATATACAAGCCAAGAGCTATTATGTAGGCTTGTTTACCAAACACTGATAGAAGAAAAAATAATGACAATTGCACATGATGGTTCCTGTGGCCTCTATCTGCAGACAACTTGCAAAAGCATTTACTTTGATATCTCAGGTTAGAGTTGATAACCACTACCAAAAATGTCATTGGTTACTAAGAAGACATTATATAACAAGATGTATATGCTACCTTGTGGTAAAAAATTAAATAAATTAATAAAATATCAATATATTAAAATATGACTTGATAGTTATATGGGCCATTAGAAGGTTAAAACTACTGGCCTAACCAGTGGTGGCACAGTGGACAGAGCACTGACCTGGGACCATGAAAACCCAGGTTCAAAACCCGAAGTGAGCCATGGCCAGTTGGCTCAGTGGTAGAGCATCGACCCAGAGTGTGGAAGTCCTGAGTTCAATTCCTGGTCAGGGCACACAGGAGAAGCACCCATCAGCTTCTCCATCCCTCCCCCTCTCCTTTTTCTCTATCTCTCTCTTCCCCTCCCACAGCCAAAGCTCCATTGGAGCAAAGTTGGCCTCAGGTGCTGAAGGTGGCTCCACAGCCTCTGCCTCAGGCGATAGAATGGCTCCGGTTGCAACAAAGCATCTGCCCAGGTGGACAGAGCATCGCCCCTTGGTGGGCATGCTGGGATCTTGGTTGGGTGCATACGGGAGTCTGTCTGTCTGCCTCCCCACTTCTCACTTCAGAAAAATAGATAGAAATCCCCAACAAAAAACAAACAAAAAGAACACTCCAAAGTGGCCTGCTTGAGCATGGTCTCACCAGCTTGAGGTGGGGTCACCAGCTTGAGCATGGGTCACTGGCTGGGTTTGAGCCCTTCACTCCCCCCCACATCCTTCATCAAGGCATCTATGAGAAGCAATCAGTGAATTAAACTGATCAACTGTGAGTTGATGCCTCTCATCTCTCTCCCTTCCTGCCTCTCTCCTGTCTCTCACTCACACAAGAAAAAAAAAAAAACACATAAAAAGTTATATTCAGAGAAGTCTTGTTCACATCCTAGCCATTTCAACCTTATTTAATATTTTAAATAACCCTTATAAAAATTCTCTATAGGTTTGGATTTTCATAAATCAGCAATTCTCATGTTTATATTAAAGAAGAAATCCTTCTTTGTACAACAAACTAATTTTCATACTTTTCTGCTCAAATTATATGTAAGATGGCATTGTGTTTCTAAGGAGATGGACGATAAAGTATTTAAGTGTGCAGTGTCAAGATGATTGCAATTGTGTGTGTGTGTGTGTGTGTGTGGCGTGTGTGTGTGTAAGGAGAAGAGAAAGCGTGCAAATATGGCAAAAATGTTACAATTAGTGAATTTAAGTAAAAAGCACACCAGTGTTGCCTGACCTGTGGTGGCGCAGTGGATAAAGCATCAACCTGGAATGGTGAGGTCACTGGTTCAAAATCCTAGGCTTGCCAGGACAAGGTACACATGGGAGTTGATTCTTCTTGCTCTTTCCCCTTCTCTCTCTCTCTCTCTCTCTCTCTCTTCTTTCTCTAATATTGAATAAATAAATAAAAAGAAATTTTATTTAAAAAAAAAAAAGCTCACCAGTATTTTACTTTTTCAAGTTTCCTGAAGGTTTGTAAATTTTTAAAGTAAAAAATTGAGGGAAAAAAATTTTTTTTCCTCCCTGTTCTGGAATGAGTTAAATGAGGATCCTAGAATGGGTGTAGAGAGATGGAAAGAGGGGATTTATGAAGAAAAGGAGGGTTTCTGGACACAGGGCAGAGCAAGGCCCATGATCCTAGTTTATTAGGGTGATTAACAGTGGTGTGTGGAACAACCTCAAAATCTCTGTGACTCAACACAATAAAAGTTTATTTGTTGTTCTAGTAGAGAAAACTGAGACAGAAGTGAAGTAATCTCCTAAAAGCCAGGGATACACCAGAATCTCTACCTGGTTCTGTCTCCAAAGCATATGTTCTTTCCAGTCCAGCATCCTGAGGGGCAGCCTAGAACCCTGAGGAGACCTACTACTTTAGGGTCCAGGCCATTCATCATTTGTTCTAAAAATTCCTTTAAATACTTTTTGTTGGAATCCATGGGAGTCTGAAAAGATCAGAGTAACAGGCTTTATTGAAAGGAAGAAAGGAACCCTGCCGGGCACTTCTCCGGGGAGAAGAGCACTGGTACAGACAAGGGGGATAAATTTTATAGAGTAAAAGAGAATCTCGAGCAAGTGAGTGTTGAATCAAAAGTCCTGGTATATCTGGAATGCTCCTCCTTGGGGCAGCTTGCCAGCTTCTTGGAATTCCTCTGCCTCAGGGGCAATAGTCCAGTAAGTAAGGGTGAAGTCTGACAGATAAGCAGAACATCAAGAGGGCAGTTGGAATTCCTGGTAAATTCATGTATCTATCATTTCTCAACTCTGTGGTTACATATAAAAGAAAGGCAGTTATTAATTTTATAATATACGGTGAGGGGTGACGAGGAGAAAAAAATTGGAAAATTATTGTTTCTTCTGGAGAGAACTCAAGAAAAGAACCTTGCCAAATGTAAAGCCAGAAGCCATGGCCAGGGCCACCATCACAGCAGCCTGGCCCATGCAGGTTCGCATTGGATTCGGACAGTCGGTAAAGAAACAACGGAGCCAAAAACTAATGGGCCATTTTCTTTAATCCTAGCTTGCACCCGGCAGGCAAGTAAAAAACACACACTGGGCTCCAAAACCCACTCACATTCAGTGCTCACAAAGCTACTGACTTATCCGAGTTTCCTAGAATTAAAGGTTTCTAGCTCACCAGCCTTATTCACCTCTGTTCCCCATCTCCTTCCTTCTCCAGCATCAAACTGCACAAACTGGCCTCTCACTCAACACTCTGCCATCTTGGCTGCTTCTCCTGGCCTACTCCATGTGGCCTTTCTCTGCTCTCTGCTCTGCTCTCTCCTCTAATGATAATCTCAGGAACCAAGAGAGCAAACTCCCACTCCGTCCCCATTTTATAGTGTAGAAATCCAAACCTTTAATCCAATATACAAAATAGGGAAGTCTCTAATACAAAGTCACTTCTCTGAGGCATGATTGGATTGTACCACCCCACATCAAGACAGGTGGGAAAGGCTTAATCCCAAAACCAAGCCCCAGGCTACAAGTATTCTGCCTGCCTTTAGCCCACCCCCAACACACATTAATATCACCTGGGCAATGGCCTCCACGTGGGCAGCACCATCTTTAACAAAGTGAGCATAATATATTATATCTGCCCAACACCAAGCTGAGTCCCGCATCCAGTTAAGGAGGTCATCAATTTCCATGCTGTGAGGTCTGAACCTGGCGATGTCTTCGAAAACCTGAGTGAGGAAGTAAAAAACTCTTGCAAGGTAATAATTGTTAGTTGCTTGCTGCGAGTGCTGATTGAACAGTGTGACATGGTGATACATGGTCTCCTGGATGAGCCTCATGAGACGTGCTGGTCTGGTTCTTCTCGAATGGGAGGACATGTGGAGAGTTTTAGAGACAGAGAACCTGTTGGTGTAAGTTTTAGAAGGACTGCGTATGTGTGGTTTAAAAGAAAGAGGGTTTGGAGAACATTCAGGAGGGAAATTTTTGGGCTGAGGGCAGCTTCTTTCTGCTGTCATCCCTATCTATTTGATATTTCCCTCATGAAGTTCTCCTTGGGGTAATGGGGAATAGGAGTGTAGGAGCATTTGATTGTAGGCAATCCTAGAGATTTCTCTCCTCTGGGCCTGTAGGAACTTGATAAAGAAGGGGGAAAACATTAAAATTAAGCACAGAATTAGAATTGGCCCTATAATTGGTGCTAGCATTGAGAACAAGGGATTTTTCCACCATTGTTCGGAGAAGGGGTGTATTTATAGAGTTCCAGATTCTTCTGTTCTGCAAGGGCAGGTTTCAGGTTTGTTGTGTAGGGTTAGGTAGATTTTTCCAATTTTCTGATTGGCAAAGGTCTACATGTGGTTCTGTAAGAAACTAGTGAACAAACATATGAGGCAGTGTTCAAAAATTAGAAAAATAAATAGGAGAGTGAGTGGACTAATGAAAGGCAATAGTCAAGACACCCAGTTTGTGTGAAACTACTGATTCCATGTTTACAAATTTGCTGGGCTTTAGAGAGAGAGAGAAAGAGAGAAAGTAGAAATAAGGCAGGGAAGTGGCCAGTCCCCCTGCCCCTAGATGTATTTTTATAAAAATTTTAAAGCAACAAGAAGAGGAATTACCTGTATAGCTCGTTTGCTCCTTAGATTGATGGGTAGTGTACTAAGAACTGGAAGAGGCTCATGGGGTGGGATTAGGTTGATATTTGGGGTGAGATAGATTAGGGTACAAGTTTCTATCTAATTATTAAGTAGGGAGACACATATAGGTGTTGGTCCCACATGAGTAGAAAGCCCCTGATTGGGTGAGGCAGGCTGAGAGGTGAATAGAGAATAGAAGGACAAGGGGTTGGTTTTGTTTCTCTGTTTCTGAGCTCCAGATGGTCAGGGTGGTGGAAAGAGTCATCCCAATAAATGGGAAGACCAAAGCATTGTTAATTAGGGTGATTAATTAAACATTCTTTGAAAACTAGTTTTCTAATTGTTCAAATTCTTTTTTCTTGATACAAACCTCCTATAACCTGCACAAACCTTCTACAACTTACATAAATCTTTAACTTTCATAAATTTTCTTATTCAGAATAACTGCCCTTCATAACAACTTGCTTTTCCTTTTTTTTTCAAAAGTATTTCCATACCTTATACCTTCTATTATTAAAACCATACAATTCCTTTCTAGTCAGAACTTTTGATTTAAAAATCTTTAGCCTTTAGTGACAATTAAGTTGACTTTCTTTTTACCCTAGTTCCCTTTCCACAAGTCTGATAAAAAGAAGTTCTTAGTGAGTTTTTCATACATTCGCCATATGTAGACCAACCAGCTTCAGGTTTGTGGTTGGAGTAAGGCAAGCCGTTTTTCTATTTTAGCAGCATAGGAGTTTTCAGGATCCTGGTGTGTGGACCTGTCCACGTGAAAGTCAGTCCTTGGGTGATGTAATGCTGGAAGCACCCTTTGGACAGTCTTTGAACAGTTTGCTGAGTGACCTGTAAATCCTGCAAATACTTAGGGAAATGGTGGTTACATTTCTACACTTTGTAGTTAGTTAGAGTTTAAGTCCTAGTGACCACTGCTTCTAGCTGGAATTAGCAGCAGGTCCAAGCCTACAATAGGCATGGGGCATTGAGACAAAAGGAATAAAGTGATATTATACACTAAATAAAGCAACAAAATTATACTGTCAATACCCACAGTAGAGATCTTTGAGGGATAAATAAAACTCAAATATTTAGACAAGGCATAGTAGATGGCCTCTGTATTTACAGGAAATGAGATCAGCTTATCTGTTAATTGGAAGAAATACCTTAGGCTCGTTAATGATGTCCTTGGGCCTTCAGTGGCCATTTCCAGCATGCTAGGCAAGGTCAGGTCACAGGTAGCTGGAGCAGGGCTAGAAGAGACGAAACCCTCCCTCCATGGAGCAAGGGAGCAGCTTATCTTCTCATGTCCCTCATTCCACAGCACAGGTGTGTCCCTTAATGGGGCTGGGAAGCCTGGCAGGCTTCAGTTCAATCCACTCTGGAGCAGGTCCCTGATGGAATTCTATGAAGCCCTTTAGGGCACTGGAGCCTTTAAGAGCATATGCCAAAATCTGGTATTTCCTGACTTCTTTTTGGGCCTTATTTGCCTTTTCTGTTACTTCCTTGGCCATTATAGACCTTAAAATCCATGCTCAGCAGATATCACTGAGGGGCTTGACTAAGAGAGAAAAATTGGGAATCCAGTGTTTAAAGAAGTCTATTAGACTGAGGAAAGAAAGGATTTGATTTGCACATGGTAGGTGGTTGGAGACTGCGGAGGGTCTGAGTTCAATCTAGGGTAGACCTCAGGTCTGGGTTAAGGTGATGCCCAGATAGACTACAAACTGAGAGTGAAGTTGAGCCTTAGCAGAGAAGACACAATATCACTCCATAGCGAGGAAGTTAAGAAGGGTGGCGGTGTGTCTCCTTGAGTCAGGCAGGGAGGGGCTGCAGAGGATTATGTCATCTACATATTTTAAGAGAGTACTAGTTTTGAGATTGCATGCTGCTAAATCCTGAGCTAGTGCCTGCCCAAACAGGTGTGGGCTGTTTTTGAATCCCTGTGGTAAGACAGTCCGTGTAAGTTGCTGGGCTGCATTAGGGTCCGGGTCAGTCCAGGTGAATGCAGATAGAAAGTAAGAGTCTGGGTGTAGAGGAATGGTAAAGAAGCATTTTTGAGGTCTAGGACCATAAAGTAAGTAGTGTTTGAGGCAATGTGTGACAATAACTTGTAGAGATTAGGGACTACTGGATGGAGGGGAATTACTACCTTATTGATTAGGTGTAAGTCTTGTATGAGGTGATAAGCCCCTGAAGGTTTTTGAACAATGGGGGTATTGCAGGGACAGTCCGTGGGGATGAGTAAGCCTGGTTTAAGAGGTGGGTAATTATTGGTTTAAGGCCTTAGAAACAGACACAGTTACACATTAAACAAAGACTTCATGTATAAATTTTGAATTAAGGAATTTAAATGAGCGCACTTCTTTCAATTCAAATTACACTAGAGATATTTTCTGACAAACAAAGAGACAAGACAGATTACTCACTCACACAGATCAATAGACAACTCTGCTTTTTTAAGTTTTTCAAGATGGCAGGGAGTTGCCAACATTCTTCCAGGAGAGGAAGAGAAGAAGCAGACGGATGGACAGTGTGAGCAGCTGAATGGAAAGAAGGAGGGTTAGAATCTGTAGGAGGAGGAGGAGGAGGAGGAGGAGGAGATTAAAGTGCTGGTGGGGGCACCACATGGTCAGAGGAGTCAAAAGATTTAGATCTCTGAGCAGAGGGGAGAGGACGAGGGGTAGTGGAAGGCATAGTCAGCCTCTGAGGAGGGGAAAGGATGGGTCGAAGATGAAAAAGAGACATAGTCCCCCATCTGTAAGGAAGAAGGAGGGGTTTAAGAACATAGTGGAGAAGAGGGGGGGCCCTGACCAGCAGGGGAGGAGAAAGAGAGAGACTGGTATTTGCAGGTGAATGAGAAATAGGATTCAGCAAAGAAAAGGAAGGGGGCTTTCTGGAGGGAAAAGACTCAAATGAAAGAAATTTGCAGAAAGACCAGAGAGGGGTCCCAAGAAAGGGGTGTTCCTGGGGGTCAGGTAGTAGGGGAAAAGAGTTGGGAGTCCACGGAGAAGGAAAGATTAGGAGTGGAGGTTTTAGGTGAGGTTTCTCTGGCCAAAAATAGCCTGCATGTAGAACAGAAGGCACAAAAATTAAGGACGGGAGCGAAGGTAGAAGAAAGCCTGCACGTAAGGAATTTCTGATGCCCTCCCATCCGGTGGCAAAAGTTGTCAAGGTCTCACAGGATATAGTAATTGAATGTCTCGTTTTTAGTCCCATGGGAATCGTTGTCTAGTTTATGTTGTGGCCAGGCAGTATGGCAAAAGAAAATGAGTAGAAGACAGCCCAACAGGGTTTGGTCAGACGGCTCTGACTCCGAAGAGCCCATTGTGGAGATTAGTGATCTAGAGAGGGCTTCCCCACCTCCAATCACAATCTCAAAGGAGAAAGCTCTCCTGGGAATGTGGAGTCGTCCTGCTTAGGGGTTGTCGCCACCTAAGAAGGAGCTCAAAGAGAATGTGGAGGGATTTAGCTCAGCACTTAGACTTTTGGAATGTGCTGTCTCCTGAGACAGAAAAATAGCAAACCCCTCAAAATGTGAGGCTGACCAGAGAAAGCCGTCTGACAATGGATTAGGGACTTATGGGTCGAATTAAAGCCATCTGGGAAAGGGAAGGGAGAAACTCCTTACCTTTCTGGTCTGGCAGGGGTTCAGGTCAGGGACAGATCGCTGGCCAATCAACCTACAATTACACGTCCAAACAGAATCAGGGAGTAAGCCCGAGATGAGCTGCCGCTGCCCATTGCTTCCCTGGTTGTAAGTTTGAACGGCAAAGAAGGATTATACAGGCAGTTAGTACCCTGTTCCGGGCTTTGGCACCAAATGTTGGAATCCATAGGAGTCCAAAAAGAACAGAGTAACAGGCTTTATTGAAAGGAAGAAAGGAACCGTGCCGGGCACTTTTCTGGGGAGAAGGGCACCAGTACAAGCTAGGGGGACGAATTTTATAGGGTTAAAGAGAATCTCGAGCAAGTGGGTGTTGAGTCAAAAGTCCTGGTATGTCTGGAATGCTCCTCCTTGGGGCAGCTTGCCAGCTTCTTGGAATTCCTCTGTCCAGTAAGTAAGGGTGAGGTCTGACAGATAAGCAGAACATCAAGAAGGCAGTTGGAATTCCTGGTAAATTCATGTATCTATCACTTTTAATGTCCTCAGTGCAATTGTAGAATTCAACAGTGAACAAAGTCCGTACATCCAAGGAGCTTTCCTGCTAGAGAGGGAAAGAAACAATGAGTAAATAATAAACTGAGGCCGTGATAAAAATCTATGAAAAAATAGTAAAGCAGGTTAAGAGATAATGAGTGGCAGGAGGATGAGGTCTGTTTAGATGAGGATTCAGGGAACACCTCTACATATTTGGTTGGAGCCCTAAGGATGCAAAGCCATGAGCTATTTGAAGGTCTGAGGAAAGTATGTATATTTTAAACTGGGCAAAGAGCAGGTTCAAGAGCCCTGAGGCTGTAACAAATTAGGAGTGATACAGGGATATTAAGTCAAGTATGGGTGGAGGGAGAGAGGTGAGAATAGAGGAGCACGGCACTAGACAGAGTAAGAAACAAATAGAAGGTTTTAAGGCAAGCGGTAATGTGATCTTTCATTTTTCGACTTCTGCAGAATTCTGTGTGGAGAGTGCCGCCATCCAGGTGAGAGCTGATGGTGGCTTTGTTACAGCTGTGGGGATTGAGAAGTGGCCAGAGGGATCTGTATTTTGAAGGGAAAGCTGCCAGGATTTGTTGATAGATGTGAGATATTGTAGCAGGAAGTAATCAAACAGAGAATAGACACTCAGATAACTTAATCAATAAAAGAAGGAGAATTAATTAAAACCAGCAGAGCACATGGGGCTTGTAGCTCCAAAACACGGGCTCCCCAAAGTTGACTTTCTTACAGGTTATATGCCTTTACAGTATCTAAGCAATGGGCATGTGATTTCTTTGCTTAATGTTTCCCAGAACTCAAGGAGAGGGGAGGGAAAGTTTCAGTGAGGTCAGCAAGGGGGGAGGGGTTTCCAGATCACTGGCCATAGTTACATACAGATCCTGCTATTCTTGCTTTGTATTGTAACTATGGGATATAGTTAATTTATCACTGGCTGACTTGGTTACCCCTGCTAGCTCCTTTCCCTTGTATTCTTTTTGTTTCTTCCTTCTCAGGGAAGAGGGGGCTGCCTATCCTTCCTCACTATGAGTGTGAAAGGTTTTGGTCCAAGAAATACTCTGACCAGTCCCACTTGGTGATAGAAACAAAGAACTTTAACAGTAAAATAGTGTAATATGTGCCACATTATTATTAAATTCATTGTATTGTAAAAATTACATTTTAAAAAAATCTTGGAAATAAGAGGACTAGATTCAGTAACAGCTTAACCAGTTCCTTATATTGTTAACATAGTGTTGACAATATTAGTTATGAGATCTGTTATGAAACTTAGCAAAAAGAAATGAGAAATGAGATAATATTTGTAAAAACACTACCCATATGATTAAGTCACCTAATAACCACTTTAATATTTGCATGGTACTTTTTTTGTGTGTATTTTTCCAAAGTTAGAAGCAGGGAAGCAGTCAGACAGACTCTCACATGCGCCTGACTGAGATCCACCCAGCATGCCCACCAGGGGGCGATGCTCTGCCCATCTGGGGCATTGCTCCACTATGGCCAGAGCCATTCTAGTGCTTGAGGCAGAGGCCATGGAGCCATCCTCAGCGCCCAGGTCAGCTTTGCTCTAATGGAGCCTTGGCTGCTGGACGAGAAGAGAGAGATGGAGAGAAAGGAGAAGGGGAAGGGTGGAGAAGCAGATGGGCACTTCTCCTGTGTGCCCTGACTAGGAATCAAACCCGGGACTTCCACATGCTGGGCTGATGCTCTACCACTGAGCCAACTAGCTAGGGCCAGCACTTTTTATTTTATATATATAGAGAGAAACAGCTATACAGCCAGACAAACAGGGACAGCCAGACAGGAAGACAGAGAGATGAGAAGCATCAACTCAGAGTTGCGGCACCGTAGTTGTTCATTGATTACTTCTCATATGTGCCTTGACCAGGGGGCTCTAGCCAAGCCAATGACCACCTTGCTCAAGCCGGCAAACTTGGGCTTCAAGCCAGTGACCTTTGGGCTCAAGCCAGCGACCATGGGGTCATATTTATGATCCCACCCAATGACCCCATGCTCAAGCTGGTGAGCCTGTGCTGAAACTGGATGAGCCTGTGTTCAAGCCGGTGACATTGGTGTTTCAAACTTGGGTCCTCAGTGTGCCAGGCTGACATTCTACCCACTGTGCCACTGCCTGGTCAGGCTTACATGGCACCTTTTTGTTTGTTTGTTTGTTTAGCAAGAGAGATAGAGGACAGGCAGGAGGGAGAGAGATGAGAAGCACTGATTCTTCATTGTGGCACCTTAGATCTTTGTTCATTGATTGCTTTCTCATATTTGCATTGACTGGGGGCTCCAGCAGAGCCAGTGACCCCTTGCTCAAGCCAGCAACCATTGGGTCATGTCTAGGATCCTATTGCATGGCACTTTTAAGGGAAAATGTACTTTCTCATGCTTGAAGTAATTCAGTTTGCTAACAGTTAATATTATGCTAAAAATCTGGTGGTCTGAAACCCCTGTAACACTATATCCCAAATGATATTAAATAATTTTTAGCACAACCAAAAGAGAAGTGTCTCTTCTATTTCTTAGTCTCTCTCTCTAGAGAGAGCTCATGCAAACAAAAGCAAATCCAACCCCAGGATCTGCAAAAGCCCTGCAGATGCTGTCCTTGGGCTGTTCCTCCTTGCACTCAGTGTACTGCAGCCTCTGTGCACTAACCCTCCATGCCACTTACAAGGGATGAGAACTTCAAGACTCTCCGTCAGATATTCTCAGTCTTCCTTGGTTTGGCAGAACCCAATTTGTTCATCATCAGACTTCAGTGAAAACATCATTTTTTTAAAAATTAGGACAGTGACTGACTATCAGAAAATGAACTCCTGCTTTATTAATACAATAGAAAGTAAAAGGGTTTCTAACTTAAAAGAAAAATAGCATGGCCACCTGGTTAAGTGTTATAAAATTAAATGCCCACATTTATTGTTCAGTGAGTTCCCTATCACACTGCAGGTGTTTCATCAAGGGCAACCACCATCAGAGCTGCTGTCAGAGCACACAGAAGACTGAAATGATATTCCTACTATTAGAAGCTCTTGGTGTGGAAGAGTCTTGCTTCTTGAATTCAACAAAACCACAAACTAATCTGTCAGTTTTTCTCTGATACAGTCTGCCAGAGTGCTCTCTGAAGAATCTGTTTCCACTCCTACCACATTATCTGAGTGAGAGGAGATGGAAGAGGGGAAGGAGCCAGTATACAACAGGTGATTTGGATGATGTTCTGTATTTTGTTCCTTCCTGCTGGTGGTAGTGGGCATCTTTTCTGGCAGCTGCAGCAGTTTGATGTAGGTAGGAAGAGGCTACCCTCCAATGACCTCTTCTGAAGCTATATTTTTTACGTTTATAGAAGAGATATGTCTTAGAGCTCCCCAAATTAATAGTCCTTGAATAACCATCTCTACCCTTCTCATGGATGGTGCACTCCTTACAATAATAGGCACCGGAGACTCCAGGGCCTCCACAGAGGACACAGCACCCCTGATAGCAGCTACATGTACACTCATCACATATGCACACATGGGCGTCACAGATCACACACTTGCCATCACATTTTTCATAGTCTTCCTATGGCAATGCCAGACTGCTTTGCAGCAAAAGATCAAGTCCAAACATCAGCTTTTTTTATTATTATTATTATTTTTAAAGATTTTATTTATTCAATTTTCAGAGAGGAGAGAGAGAGCGAGAGAGAGAGAGAGAGAGAGAGAGAAAGGGGAGGAGCAGGAAGCATCAACTCCCATATGTGCCTTGACCAGGCAAGCCCAGGGTATCGAACAGGCAACCTCAGCATCCCAGGTCGACGCTTTATCCCAGTGCGCCACCACAAGGTCAGGCCAAACATCAGCTTTTTAAAGTTGACATATTAATTTTAAAATTATGCTAGTCACTGCTGCTGCTTTATTTATTTGCCTTTTATTTTTTTGTAACAGAGACAGAGAGGACAGATAGGGACAGACAAACAGGAAGGGAGAGAGATGAGAAGCATCAGTTCTTCGTTGCGGCAACTTAGTTGTTCATTGATTGCTTTTGCATACGTGCCTTGTCTGGGGGGCTACAGCAGACCAAGTGACCCCTTGCTCAAGCCATCAACCTTCCAGTGACCTTGGGTTCAAGTTTGTGAGCTGTGCTCAAACCAGATGAGCCCGTGCTCAACGCAGTGACCTCAGGGTCTCGAACCTGGGTCCTCTGTATCCCAATCTGATGCTCTATCCACTGCACCACCGCCTGGTCAGGCTTATTTGCCATTCTTTATTGTTATCCCCTGTAGGATTTTTTTTTCACCTAGGAATACTTAGAACAATAGATAGAAATATTGAACTAGTATTTCCTTCCAGACTCTAAATCTTTAGCCAAGGAACACTTCAGAAGTGTTCTGCTTTGGGTTGCTGCAGATCTGTGGCAGTATGCTGTTTGACAAATTAGAAGTTTTTCTTTGTTACATATAAATAACAGAAAATAAAATGTATGAAAATAATAACTATCAAGGCACTAATATTCACAAACTCTTTCTTCTTACCTGCAAAGCAATATTTTGCCATTGTCCACCTAACATTTTCCCCTTTCTTCAGTGATTTGTTGGTAGGTCAGTGTGAAGAGTGTACAGGTTTGTGTGTGTGGGTATAATGCCAAAGAAAGATTGGTAAAATTTACATTGAAAAAAAATTTACACTAAAATGACAGATGGAAGAAAATATATTTTATCCCAGGGAAGAAAGGGGAAAAAGCATGAGAATGTTCAAGTTTCTAAGAAAATATTAGCAGAGATTTTGGGGAATAGCTTTGGTATAGAGGAGGGATGTTGAAAGGACAGATAAAAAAGAGCTAGTTTATAACTTTTGCTCTATATTAAGAGTGTATCTGCCGACTACACCCACTGCACACACCCAGAGCTTTCTGAAGTGAAGATTTAATTGCTTTCAATATTTTGGAGGAACTATTTTCTCTGAATTTTATATTATGCTAAGACTAGGCCCAAAAGGAATTGATTTAATTCAAACTACTGAAATCTCGGGACACTGAGAACATTTCCTATTTAGACATTTTCTATAGACATCAGTTAATAACTCCTAATTTTAAGATTAAGAAGATTAAAAAACACTTAGGGAAAATGTTAAGGGATGATGTATTTTTTTAAAAGATGCATTTTTGAGGTTTTAATCATTTTGTGAAACTTTGGAAAAACTCTGCTATGAATCAGTTAACATCACTACTCTCCTGAGTTCTTTCTGAAATCAGAAAACCTTAGCACAGTCTTTCAGCACTTTTCTTACATATCTGTTATTACACTTAATTTATTCTGCCAGGTTTGTTTTCTCAAAGAAACTTCTTATTATAGAAGTGATATATGTTGGCCTGGATTTAGTCTTTTTCCCCCCACAGATTTATTAAAGTATAATTGACAAAGTATATTTTATATAGCATCTATAACAAAGTATTCAACTTGATGATTTAATATACATTGTAAAAGGATTCCTACACTGAGTTAATATCACCTTACATAGTTACTTTTTTTAGTGGCAATGCTTAAAATGTATTCTCTTAGCGAATTTCAAGTATGCAATACAGTGTTATTAACTATGGTAACCATGCTGTACATTAGAACCTTAGAACTTATCTATCTTATAGAAAGTTTGCACCCTTTGCATAATCTCTCCCAATTTCCCCCACCACTCAGCTCCTGGCAACCACCAATCTACTCTCTGTTACTATTAATTTAGCTTTTTTAGATTCTACATAAAAAAAGACAAGTAAGCCTGATCAGGTGGTGGTGCAGTGGATAGCGTGTTGGACTGGGATGTGAAGGAACCAGGTTTGAGGCCCCGAGGTCACCAGCTTGAGCACGGGTTCACCAGCTTGAGCATGGGGTTGCCGGCTTGAGCGTGGGATCATAAACATGACCCCATAGTCACTAGCTTGAGCCCAAAGGTTGCTGGCTTGAGCCCAGGGTCACTGGCTTGAGCAAGGGGTCACTTGCTCTGTAGCCCCTGGTCAAAGCACATATGAGAAAGCAATCAAAGAACATCTAAGGTGCTGCAATGAAGAACTGATGCTTCTTATCTCTCTCCCTTCCTGCCTGTCTGTCCCTATCTGTCCCTCTCTCTGATTCTCTCTCTGTCTCTTTAAAAAAAAAAGACAAATCATACAATTTTTTTTTCTGTCTGGCTTAGTTCACATAACATAATGTCTTCCAGTTTTATCCATGTCATTACAAATGGCAGGATTTTTTTTGTGGCTGAATAATATTCCATTGTACATATATATCACATTTTCTTTATTCATCTGTCAACAGACACTTAGGTTGTTTCCTTGTCTTGGCTATTGTAAATAATGCTACACTGAACATGGGAACAAAGATATCTCTTAGAAATAGTGATTTCTTTTGGATATCTATCCAAAAGTGAGATTGCTAGATCATATGGTAGTTCCATTTTTAATTTAGCCTGTACTTACTCTTTTTTTCTAAGATTTTATTTATTCGTGTTAGAGAGGAGAGAGAGAAGGGAGAGAGAAGGGGTGGAGGAGCAGGAAGCACCAACTCCCATATGTGCCTTGACCAGGCAAGCCCAGGTTTTTTAACTGGTGACCTCAGCATTCCAGGTCAACCTTTTGCTCACTGTGCCACCACAGGCCAGGCTGTATTTATTCTTAATTGTGTGTTGTAAGCTCATTGAAGACAGAGACCATACCTAATTTATAAAACGATGCCATGGCAATTAACAGCACAGGCCTTAAAGTCAGACACACCTTAGTTTGAATCTTGACTCTGCCACTTCTCAGTTAAAATACCAACTCTTTTTTTTGTGTGTATGTGGTTGTTATTCAACCTTGTTTAGTTTCAGTACTCACATCTGTAAAATTGAAATAACACCTATTCCTCTCAGGGCAGTTGTGAACATTAAATGACAAGATGTATGCAAGTGTTTAACACAATGCCTGACACACAAATATTCAACCAATGGTAACTGTTATTATGTGTATGTCTACTTTAATTTTTGAGTTGCTATCATGTAGCACAGAAGTAACTTCTAAGATCTTTGGTGAACATATCATGACTAAGATTAGAGAAGAAAGCCATGAAAGGAACCCAGGTGTGGTATTCTTGTTTTATCATACCTTTATTTTCGTCTATAACCTTAAGATTTGGAGTCATCAGGGACTGGTGTGGAGGCTTAAAGCTTATTTCTAACCCAAATGAGCCTTTTTGAAAGTGAGGTAGAAGGAAACAGTTAGTGCCAGGGCCTTCTTGGGAGTTCTGAGCCTCTCAGGAGAATTCCAATGAAATCTCTGTCTAGTTCTTTCACTCTTTCCGCTCTCCTTCACAGCATCTCTGCAGTCTCCTAGTGATGGGAACTTTTATGACTAATCTGTATCTTTATGGGGTCCCCAGGAGTTGGGGACCCTCTTAAATAACACTTCCTGAATGAAGCACTTCCTGTTTTCCAAGTCAGAAAGTCTCTCCTGTTATATCACATAGCACTCATTGCCCTAT
Source organism: Saccopteryx leptura (assembly GCF_036850995.1). Lineage (NCBI taxonomy): Eukaryota > Metazoa > Chordata > Mammalia > Chiroptera > Emballonuridae > Saccopteryx > Saccopteryx leptura. The sequence goes on from NC_089510.1 coordinate 97,027,423, forward strand.
TCTAGCAGTTAGTTTTATATCATTACCCCCTGTGAACTGCAAAATCACTGAGAGCAAAGTCTGGCTCCAGTTCCTGTTTGATCAGTGCAGTGAGCTGTACATAGTACTCAAGTGATGATTGTTATACTAAATTATACTGAAGCCAGTGTTGGGGCTGCAGCTTCGAGCTGAGCTAAATTCCAGGTCTTTCCCTGAACTCGAAATTGTTACCCTGATCCCCAGAGCTTTAAGATACGCTCAGTATGGGCAAACATAGCCTCTGGGCAATTAACAGCCTGGAGTTCATTGTTTGATTCATTATATAAAGTTCCCAGCAATAGATTTCAAAAAGCTGGCAGGAATCCAAGAGAAAAATGTTATAAAGCAGATAGATAAGGATTTACAAAATGGTAACATCAAACTTTTTCTTCTCCATAATTTAAAGTTTATTTTTTATACCACCCAGCTATTACATAGGAGTGTGGTAGAAATTTAATACCTGTAACAATTGAAAACAATTTGAAAGAATTCTGACTATTAGCAGACATTTTACTTAGTAGTCATATAAAAATAATAAAGCAATAATTTGGTCATAAATATGATTATTCTGAACCATACAACATGCACAAACTTGTAAATTTTTCATTCTCAATTATTATTACCACAGTTTGCTAAAGTGCCCAGACAAAAATAATATTTTATAGCTATTAGTCTTAGTTGTTTAACTTAATATAGATGAAATAACATCTCAAGAAATGGTTGCCATCTCAGCAACCTGCTTTTCTCACTTGGCATAGAGAAAAAATTATCCTTTCAACTTTGTCTTTAACAGCTAGGACCTCAGTTCTGCTTGAAGAATGCTACAGTATCTGGTCTTGACTTCATGTGGCTTTTCACAAATTCAGTTAATTTCCTGAACCCCTCAGTCAGCCCATCCCCGGTGATGGCACAGCAGGGCTGCACGTACCAGTTCCGGTCACAGCAAAGCTTTTTCACTTTGAACACTCTAGTGATGTCCTCAGCAGTCAGAGCTCCAGGCTCATCTTGTTTGTTGGCTAATAGAACAACAGGCACATTTTTAATATGTTCATTCTTCAAAATGTGCTCAAATTCTCTCCTGGAGGCTTCCAGTCGTTGTTTGTCCGTGCTGTCCACAACATACACCAGCCCATCCGTATGCTCATAGTAACAGTCCCACATAGTTCTCATTTTCTCTTGTCCTCCAACATCCCAGACCGTGAGCAAAAGACTCTTTTCCAACTCGATCATCTCTACATTGAAACCTATTGTTGGGATGGTCACAGTATCCTCAGCAAACTTTAATTTATAAAGGAGAGTAGACTTCCCAGCAGAGTCAAGTCCCAGAAGAAGAATTCGGGCTTGCTTGACTTTAGGGTTTTTAGAACTCCACACACCCATTTTAAGCTTTTTTTCCTTTAATGAATTTTTCTTTTGGTCAGAGAGAATGTTTCCTCTCCGGGTCCTGCGTGAAAACATTAGGAGGAAAAAAGAGAGCAGATGCTTCATATTGTGTTCTAAGAAGAGGAGCTTGAGTGTATTTATGTTGTAGCTTATCAGCTTGATTATGGACAAACAGTGTGTTATTTGCAGTTCCAACCAATCCTGAGGAATCTGTGGTGTGAGTAACCAGCCAATGTCATAGTACCTCCAAGGGGAAATTCTTTGTGAGTGAGTAGGACTCAGGAGGGGCCTGCCGGGGGGAGGGGGGGGGACGCTGCGGCCTGTTCTCTTCTGGATATCAGAAATCTGAAGGGATCAAAGCTTTAGACGTGCATGGGAGCATGATTTGGCAGCAGAATAAAAATTTCAATAGTTTGTAGAGCTTCTCTGGTTATTTGGCCATTTATCTTATCCCAGTGGTAAATAAGTAACCAGACTTCTGAAGTCAGAGAGTTTATCTCACACTTCCTGATACAGTATCTTCAGTACTTTCCCCTTGTCCAGATAACTTAGTAGGAAGCCTAAAACTTCCCAAGGTTATCAGAACCTTACTCTCATAATCACATAGAGAATCACTTCTTTAATCTTCTAGGCATAAAATTTACACTAGTCACAAGACCAAATTTATAGAGGAGGAAGTTTATAACATGACAAATTTAAAAATTAAAGACACAGTCTGAAGTTGACAAATTGATTTATTTGGAATTAATATCTTGAAAAATATTTTTATGTATTTATCTCTTCTATGTCTCAATATTTCATCAACATAATGGTAAAGAAATAAAAAGAATATATAAACCCACAATTAGAAGACAGGAGAGTCTATCGAAGGGTGGGCAATTTTAACAAAATTCTGGCAGATAGAATATAGATGGAAGATAAGTGGCAACAGGATAAAGCTGAGGCTTGGGGTGCTGATGCACAGTTTATAGAAGAAAGGGGTGAAATGAGAGACTAAAACAGTTGAAGTCAACTTAAAGTCTGAATCAGGAGCAACATACACATACACAAACCCCTCTGCTGAGTGACATTTCCGCAATGAGAAGTTACTCCCTAGGCAAAAAAAACTAAAGGGTTCTTTTGCTTTGGCAATTGGGAGTTTACACATCATAATGCCTAACTTGGCATTCAATAACCTACAGCCATCCTGGCAGCTGGCAAACATTGCTCATCTGCACTTTCAGATCAGCTTTTCAGCACACAGAGCTTCCTATACCTAATACATAAAATCCTTTGATATGAATGAGGGAAAGAACAAGACAGAAATAAGAACACTTTAAGAAAGTCTAAGTAGAGGCAGTGCAGGGAACAAAAGAAAGTAAGTTGTTTTTGTTTTTTTGTGTTTTTTTTTGTATTTTTCTGAAGCTGGAAATGGGGAGAGACAGTCAGACTCCCGCATGCGCCCGACCGGGATCCACCCAACACGCCCACCAGGAGGCGACGCTCTGCCCACCAGGGGGCGATGCTCTGCCGGTGACCAGAGCCACTCCAGCGCCTGGGGCAGAGGCCAAGGAGCCATCCCCAGCGCCCGGGCCATCTTTGCTCCAATGGAGCCTCAGCTGCGGGAGGGGAAGAGAGAGACAGAGAGGAAGGAGAGGGGGAGGGGTGGAGAAGCAGATGGGCGCTTCTCCTGTGTGCCCTGGCCGGGAATCGAATTAAGAAAATAGGCTTAAAGAAATAAATGACGGGGTTGGGAAGGCTCTGCAATTGCTGCTGGCAAGAAGAAAGCGTGCTCCACGACTGCTTCTTGCATTATTTATAGGGCAATGTGGGACATTAGCAAATCAATGATCTCTCTGATCATATTTCCAAAGCAACCCAAGAATTTTACCAAGTGTAGAAAATGCCCACCATACATAACATCTTAACTTCACACAAAACAAAGGATAGAAGAAACTTGCCTCCAGTCTTTCTGGGGAATATAGGGTGTAGGATTATAAACAATCCAGCACCACAGCTCAACAGCCTTTTGCAACCTAATTAGGCAAGTGAGGTGTGGGATTGGGCAGACTGTCAGTTTAAAGCTAGTTCCCCACACCTCTGTCCCCCAAAAATCTAAACTGCAAAAACTCTGTTGTCTTCTCAGTCCCCAACATTTATGGATTCACTTGTCCCAGCCAAAGCTGGAGGCAGGCAACGTATTTGTTTTCTGTAAATGATTCCGAGATTATGCAAAAGAAATAAAAGGTAGAATTGTTAAAGAGTTACTGGCAGTTTGTCTAGTAGCACAGGAAGTTTGTTTTAAAATACATGAATGAAAGAAACATTCTCTTTAATTTCTTATCATAGAGGTGGGAGGCAAAAAGCCCTAAATTAGAAACTCAACCATGTCCTGACCAAATAAAGGTATAGACACTTAACTCTTGGAAGAAAGTAGCAATTTATTCCATTACCATTATTTTTCACAGATAAAAATGAAAGAATCAAGATGTGATCATGTAGCTGGCTTAGTTTATGCAAACTTAAAACATGCTGTTTTGCCCTGGCCGGTTGGCTCAGCGGTAGAGCGTCGGCCTAGCATGCGGTGGACCCGGGTTTGATTCCCGGCCAGGGCACACAGGAGAAGCGCCCATTTGCTTCTCCACCCCTCCGCCGCACTTTCCTCTCTGTCTCTCTCTTCCCCTCCCGCAGCCAAGGCTCCATTGGAGCAAAGATGGCCCGGGGGCTGGGGATGGCTCTGTGGCCTCTGCCCAGCCCACCAGAAATTTCCTACCAGTCCACAAAAGAATTAACCATCATAATGTTGTATGAAGATTGTAGAGTCTGTAATTGTTGGATCTATAATCTTCATGCAACATCATGGTGGTTAGCTCTTTCCCGGACCAGTGGTTGAAAAACCTGGCATATGGGATGTTGCTCTAACCAAGTGGGTGGTGCAACCTTACCATCTTAACCTAATTGGTTTCCTTTTCACTTCAGCTAAATAATGATGCAAAACATAGGTTTACATAAGTCTCCATTCTTTATAGCTTCTTATTTCTCTTCTAACTCATGATAAATCTGTGATTGTGCAGTCAAAATTTACTGAGTACACTCTAAGTGGCAAGCCCTGTGCATCTGCTGTGTTTAGAATAACAGAATTCACCATTTAAGAAATAGCTGAGAGTTGAACTACTTTTTAAAATCTTTCAAGCACTGGCTGGTTTGCTAAATTGGTTAAGAGCGTTGTCCAGATTTGATCCTCAGTCAGGGCACACACAGGCAGCAACCAAAAAATGCACAACTGAAGAGGACAACAAATGCTTCCCTTTCCCCTCCTCTCTTTCTCCCTTCTTCTCTCTGTCTTTCTAAAAATCAATAAAAATTAAGCCCTAGGCAGATGGTTGGAGCCTTGACCTGTATTGTGGAGGTTGCGGGTTCGATTCCCCAGTCAGAGCACACACAGGAGCGCTCGATGTTCCTGTCTCTCTCCCTGCCTCTCTATCAAAAACAAACAAACAAACAAAAATACTTTATACACAACTTTGCTATTTAAAAAAATAAAAATGTTATTTAAAAACAATATTTAAAAATTTTTAAATCATCTGAAACATCTAAAACTCAAATGTGACTAAATTTCACTTTTGTCCATTTCTCCCTGTCCTTGTTTATATACATATATAATTCAGACATGCTTTTTTATTCATTTATAAAACTTGTATTGAGCATGTAATATGTCTGGACATAATGAAGACACTGGTGATACGAATGTAATCAAAATAGTTCGCATTTTCAAGGATTTCATAGTCTAATAAGGAGACAGACACAACGTGGCATGGAAATTACCAAAAATAAGGTAACAAGACTTTAAGGAAGCACAGACATCATCAAAAAGAAGGGTGAACTAGCAAGTTGTGTCCAGGAAACTGAAAGCAGTTTCGCAAGTCTAGAGCTGAGAAGCAGAAAAGAAAGAGGAGAGGAGGCTGCAGGTGTGTCAAGCAAGCATGGCTCATACATGGGGTGCTCACATCCTTTATCATCCAAACTTGGATGGTTTTGAAAGCAGAAGGGGTACTTATAATGAGTATGTCAGAAAATGAGACTGTCCTGGAGAAACTGGTTCTGTCATCACTCTAATACAGGCCATGTAAGACTTGCCCAGCTTCATGAGAGGAAGGAAGCTCAAGCTAGTTTCAGGATGAAAGATTACAGTGCTGTCTGTGTAGCTTCTTCTCAAGTGTGTCCACTGCTGCTCACTGGCATTCTCCTTTCTAGCCTTTCTAGAGGGTAAACTAAGAAATCAAAGTTGTGCCTGACCAGGCGGTGGCGCAGTGGATAGAGTGTCAGACTGGGATGTGGAGGACCCAGGTTGGAGACCCTGAGGTCACCAGCTTGAGTGTGGGCTCATCTGGTTTGAGCAAAGCTCACCAGCTTGAACCCAAGGTCGCTGGCTTGAGCAAGGGGTTACTCTTCATTCCTGTCTGTCTGTCCCTATCTATCCTACTCTCTGACTCTCTCTCTGTCTCTGTAAAAAAACAAACAAACAAAAAAACAAAACAAAAAGAAAACAAAGTTGCAAGAAGATGGACATGGCAGGATAATAAAATCTACTTGATGTGTGTATAGTTATTACTTCATGCTGCCTCCAAAGAGAATGGATAGTAACGGGAAGATGGTGGTTAGGGTTAAGGTCATGAGTTTCTCTCTTTTCACCCTCTTATCTCTCTGGTCTCTCCTTTTTCCTTTATCCTTACAATTGATTTCTTTCCCCTTTCTTTTCTTCTATCTGGTTAGGTTAGGTCAGTGAAACCTAGAGTAGCAGCCAGGAACAATTACTATGACTTTAAAATGTATTGGACGGTTAGTATATATTACAGCTTAGGTAAACAAGTTTCTCACTTCACAAATTGGGTTTTCTTTTTGTATTTAATGTTATGATTTCATATAACATGAGCCAGCAATAGAAACTTTCTTGAGGGCATTCAAGTTCCCTTCCCACAAGCTCCTGTTGTCTCTGTCTCTAGCTCTAAACCAGGGGTCCCCAAACTTTCTACACAGGGGGCCAGTTCACTGTCCCTCAGACCGTCGGAGGGCCGGACTATAAAAAAAACTATGAATGAATCCCTATGCACACTGCACATATTTTAAAGTAAAAAAAATAAAACGGGAACAAATACAATATTTAAAATAAAGAACAAGTAAATTTAAATCAACAAACTGACCAGTATTTCAATGGGAACTATGGGCCTGCTTCTGGCTAATGAGATGGTCAATGTCCGGTTCCATATTTGTCGCTGCTAGCCGTAACAAGTGATATGACACGCTTCCGGAGCTGTGACGCGTGCGTCTCGCGTCACCGGAAGTAGTACTGTACGTGAGCGACTCCTCTCACTGACCACCAGCGAAAGAGGTGCCCCTTCCAGAAGTGTGGTGGGGGCTGGATAAATGGCCTCAGGGAGCCGCATGTGGCCCGCGGGCCGTAGTTTGGGGACCCCTGCTGAAGTTGTGGGGAGAAATAGTGTCAACATTCCTCTGGATGTTTGTACCAATTAACTCTAAAATAAGTTTTAAAATTCTGTGCCACCCCCAAAATAAAGAAATAAAATAATAAAATTCTGCTCAAATTTTATTATTTGAGTAACATGGCCAAAGGGCATCAAGATATAAGTTGAGCTCCATAAGAGTTTCAAAGTTCCATTTTGAAATAAAATGGTCCTTAATATGGTCATAGTGGGAAAGCTCATCTTATGTCATTTTTAATGTATGCAAATAAAATATGTTAGAAGAATGTAAATAAAATAATAATGTTTGAGTGAAACCTAAAAGCCATATAATCAATAAACTTTATTATTGACTTACTCTTTTTTTCTTATTTTTTAAAATATATCTCCTTTCTTTTATGATAAGCATGAAAGTAAAAATGACCACATAAAAATTACTTCATATGATTCAGATCTTATTTCCATAAAGGATCTGAGGAAAGTATGTGACCAAGTTAAATACTTGTGTAAATAATTATCTGCATATTAATATACCCAAATAACAATTTTTAATGAGAAATTCTAAAGGAAATTTTTGAGTAAAGAGAGATAAAAGGAATGGTAGAGTAAGAGAGAAGAAAATGTTATCACACTTGAAGAGATATGAATCGGTCCCCCAAGAGATGTGGCATCCCCTCAAGGTCCTATAGCTACAGAATCTCAGGACTGGCTTTCCAGGAATATCAATCATGAAGAGTTGATATTGAAATTATTTTCATCAAAGATTCTGTCCTTGTATTTTTATTCTCATTGGTAGCCCTCTTACCTCAAATAGTACAATCTGTAGCACACAATTGGTTCACATGCATAGCTAAAATTAACTCCGAGATGAGAAATTGCAGGGTACAGATTAAATACTCCAGAAGTAAATCAAAGTATTTAGCTTGGTACAGGCTTGAACCATTAAACTTTTCAGCTATAATTGGTCAAGCACATATTGAAATCAGACAGACTTGGCTTCCAATCACCACTATATCGCTTTTTTTTCTGTATATATCTAAGCACATTAATTTCTTCATTTGTAAATTGAGGAGTAATATTATCTACTTCTAAGGGTTATTGTAAGGAATAAGTGAAGCATAACACAGCCTGGTACATGACTCATGATGCACACTCAGTAAATGATGAAATATTATTATTTTATTATCAGTCATAGGAATAGCAGATGAGTCTATATTTGTTGTTCAAATGGGATTTATTGTCAGCAACATTCTGAAAGGGAGGACAAAGTTGTGTCTTGGCTTATGGAAAAGAATCTATTATCAGTGTCTGTGCAGTGGTTAATTTTATTTGTCAAACTTGACTGAACTAAGGAACATCCAGATAGACATTACTTCTGGATGTGTTTGTGAGTATTTCTGGAAGAGATTAGCATTTGAGTCAGTAAACTGAGTAAAGAAGATCATCCTCACCAGTACAGCGAGGCATCATCCATTCCATGAGGAGCCTGGTGAAACAGAAAGGCAAAGGAAGGAACTTGTCTCTACTTAAGCCAAAGCATCCATCTTCCCCTGCCCTCGAACATGGCTTTCCTGGGCCTCCAGCTTACAGACAGCAGATCATGGGAATGCTCAGCTTCTATAATTACATGAGTCAATCTCTCATAATAAATTTCTTCCTATATATCTCTATGTTCTATTTGTCTGGAGAAGTCTGACTAATACAGTCTGTTACAAGTATAAGAGAGGCATAGGACCAAATTTGCCATTCTCAATTGCTGGTATCAGACACAACATGGTTCCCAAACATCTCTCTTCCCCATAGTTGAAGCTACTTGAACCTCTTTTAAAAGTGAATTGTAGTCTCAATCCTGATCTGAGACATCAAGTACTTAAGCAGCTCTAATCTTCTTTTTCTAAGACCCGGTACAAAGTCATCCTTACCACTAACCTAGTCACAAGAGAGTATTTTAATTTTAACAACTAAACAACTGCCTTTGTAAATTTAATTTTTTTAATTTTAATTTTTTTTTTACTTTTTAAATAAGTCCAGGTCCCAAATGTTAAACCCAAGTCTGGCACTAGGTTTCTTGCACTCCAATTTCTTTCTAAAATAGGTGTTCTTGCCATATTCTTTCTGAAACTAACATCACTAACTCTTGTCATTTAACTTTCATGATTAAGCTATTGTTAAACATTGAAAGCTTCTTGGTTGTTGAATAAGGGATTTTCATTATTGCCTACTCTGAATTCTTAATCAGTTTTATGTCCAACTACGTGTTAGGACATCTTGCTCCACAAAAGCTTTACTAAATACTTGCCAAATAAAAAATATACACATAAGTTTGCATGAAAATATTTACAGAAATTTCAGTATGAAATGTCACTACTCAGAAGATCTGAAGTCTACAGAAAGAATATCGGATGTGGCTTTCTCTTGAATTCAGTATGGAAAATTTTTATCTTTTTAACTTCATGGATTGACAGAAATCAAATATAATCAGAAAATATCATCAGGTGAGTAATTAGACAAATGTTTATTAATTGGCATATGCTAATTAATATTCCACTAAGAAGCCTAGTGGAAGAATCTGTGACTCTTATATTAAGGAGTTCTTCCCAGGGTGGCCATGTGATCTGAGCCCCAGTAAATTACGCTAACTATGCCACTGTAAAGAATAATCAAGTATGCTCCAAACAGTTGTGGACCTTTCTTGGGGAGTTTAGATTCTGGGGGCCCTTCATGGAAACCCTAGTATTCTCTTCCATGAAAACAGTCCTCCAATGGAGTGCTACTTCTCTAGGGCTTTGAGAAGAAAGGGCCCTGACCAGAATCTTGATACCTTCTGTTTCAGCTACCCTCTAGACTACCCCTTTGTGGTTGGAGGAGCATCTCTATTCCTCAGATTTTGAGTAGGAGTTAGCTGGCCAACATCAGCCAGTTAGATAACCTGACCAAGCTGTCCCCAACTCAGGTTATTAACTTCTTGTATTTCCCCAGATGTTTACTAATGATTTTCTCTTCCACCCACATGTCAGTGGTCTCTAGAATTCTATCATTATAAGATCATAATTACCCAACATCTGACATAGTTTACTGAAATAACAGACATAGTTTTCACTAAGGGAAGAGGAGGGGCTTATCCAGTGGTGTGATTCAAATAATTTAACACGTGATTCTCTACCTTAATGACTGTTTTAAGGATAAAAAAAATGATATACTGAAAGGTAGTTTATTATTTCATGCATTTAATACTTAAATAAAAACAATAAAAGAGGTACACAAAACAAGATTATGATATAAGAAAGAGTTTTAAAATATTAATAAAAAAATATTAAGCCTGGCCTGTGGTGGCACAGTGGATAAAGTATCGACCTGGAACACTGAGGTAGCTAGTTAGAAACCCTGGGCTTGCCTGGTCAAGGCACATATGGGAGTTGATGCTTCCTGCTTCTCCCACCTACTCTCTCTCTCTCTCTCTCTCTCTCTCTCTTTTTCTCTCTCCTCTCTAAAATGAATAAATAAAATCTTCTAAAAAATGAAAAAAATTAAATAATATTAAATGCCTAACAAAAAACATAAAACTGTTTTTTAAGATATTGCCATATTGCTTTTTATTTCTTTGTGACAGAGACAGAGACAGAGACAGAGGGAGGGACAGATAGGGACAGACAGGCAGGAAGGGAGAGAGATGAGAAGCATCAATTCTTCATTGCAGCTCCTTCATTGTTCATTGATTGCTTTCTCATATGTGCTTGGACCAAGGGGCTACAGCAGAGCAAGTGATCCCATGCTCAAGCCAGTGACCCTGCACTCAAACCAGATGAGCCCACACTCAAGCTGACAACATTGGGATTTTGAACCTGGTTCTTCTTCATCCCAGCCTGAAGCTCTATCCACTGCACCACTGCCTGGTCAGGCTCCATATTGCTTCTTGATTGGCATCCTCACTTGCAATTCTTTTCACCAATAGATGGAATAAACATCACTATGGTTGTTTAGAATACACTGTTGCACAGATAAGTGTTATAAAAGAATAAGGAATATAAATTTGTGATTTCCACATTGGGTGGCTGCCCAGGTGCCCACCTTAGAGAGAACCCTGATTACAAGTGCCATTTTAACAACTGGTTATTAATGGATCAGATGTAAGCGAGAGAGAGCTCAAGATAATATATAGGTTTTTTTGACTAAACAACTTGAAAGAATAGTGATATTTATACTGTAATGATAGAGAAGAGGGCTTTAAGTATAAAAACCATAGTTAAAAAATGAGTTCTTTAATGAAACTTGACAAGCTGATTGAAATTTGACATGAAAGAGAAAAGGGACAAAAAGTACAAAAAAATCATGGTATTAAACAACTTTTAAAATGGAACAGATTACTGGGACCTTGGCTCTGTTGCAGTTTTGCAGAACACTGTATCCATGGACTCTAACATGGACTTCATTTAAAAAAATCCACGGACAATTAACAGACAAAAACATGAGTCATTTTGTATTGTGGCATTCATATCCTAGCGCTTTGGGAAAGTGTCCATCAGTGGATGAGTGGATTAAAAAGCTGTGGTAGAGGACCTGAAGATGGCAGCGGAGTAGGCAAATGCACAGACTCCCAGCTCACACCACCGAACTGGATTACAAACTAATTTATGAACAATTAGCGTGAAAAACCAAATCTGGACTATAAGAACAGCTCTCAAAAACCAAGGAGCAAAGAAGAAGCCACAACAAACCTGGTAGGGAGCTCCTGAATCTCTTCTGCTTACAGGAACAGAGGGAAGGGTGAGGCTGAGAGCCCAGAGGAGATCTCACTCCAAGGTAAAGAGCAGTGAATACTGCTCACAGCCACTTGCCTGGCGACCAGGGAATGTGGTGTGTTGAAAGGGCCGACTTGTCTTCCAAAAAGAAAGGGGAGAGAGAGAGACAGATGGTGAGGGGCAGAGGTATGCAGGGGGAGGGCTGATCCTTCCACAAAACAAAAATCAAAGTGCTTCCAGGGCACAGATCTCCAGACATCTCTCCAGCTCCAATCAGCACAAAAAGGCACAGCTGAAAACAGGAAGAGGGGAGGGAGGGCAGTAACTCAGGTCTCCATGGAGATCTGAGATACACCTCCCCCTACTGAAGCTGAGAAAGTAACCTGCCCCCAGAGAGATTAACTGGCAGAAGAGGACTTCAGAGCCTCAGGTCACACCCACTGCATTCCTGGATACAGTTTCAAATAAGCCCCCTGCTGAGATAAGCAAACAAGACAATCACCTGTTTAAAATAACAAACAAGGCCCTGGCCGGTTGGCTCAGCGGTAGAGCGTCGGCCTAGCGTGCGGAGGACCCGGGTTCGATTCCAGGCCAGGGCACACAGGAGAAGCGCCCATTTGCTTCTCCACCCCTCCGCCGCGCTTTCCTCTCTGTCTCTCTCTTCCCCTCCCGCAGCCAAGGCTCCATTGGAGCAAAGATGGCCCGGGTGCTGGGGATGGCTCTGTGGCCTCTGCCTCAGGTGCTAGAGTGGCTCTGGTCGCAACATGGCGACGCCCAGGATGGGCAGAGCATCGCCCCCTGGTGGGCAAAGCGTCGCCCCTGGTGGGCGTGCCGGGTGGATCCCGGTCGGGCGCATGCGGGAGTCTGTCTGACTGTCTCTCCCCATTTCCAGCTTCAGAAAAAAAAAAAAAAAATTAAATAACAAACAAGTCAAGACTTCAAAGCGGCCCAAATCTGAAAGTGGATTACAAATAATAGCTGATGCCAACCCGAGAAGACCTAGAAATAACACAATTGAAAACTGGAGGCAGACAACACCAAGCCTAGACTCAACTAGCTCTACAAAGAAAACACCCAAACACACAGATATAATAAGAAGACAGAGAAGTGCAATCCAAATGAAACCATGAGAGAAACATCCAGGAAATGAACTGAATGATATGGAAATAACCCAACTTTTGGATGCGGAGTTCAAAATAATAATTGTAAGGATGCTTAGTGATCTTAGAACAACAATGGATGGGCATTACAAACACCTAAACAAAGAAATAGCAAGTATAAAAAAGGATATTGAAATATTAAAAAAGAATCAGTCAGAGATGACAAATACAATATCAGAATTGAAGACCACAATGGAAGGAATTAAAAACAGGATGGATGGAGCTGAGGATCAAATTAGTGAGTTGGAGGACAACTGGAACGAATGCATGAAAGCAGAGAAGAAAAAAGAAAGGAGACTCAAAAAGTCTGAGAAAACAGAGAGCTCTGTGACAACATAAAGAGAAATAACATACGGCCTGACCTGTGGTGGCGCAGGGGATAGAGTATCGACAAGGAGTGCTGGAGTTGCTGATTTGAAACCCTGGGATTGCCTGGTCAGGGCACAAGGGGGAGTTGATGCTTCCTGCTCGTCTCTCCCTTCTCTCTCTCTCTCTCTTTCTCTCTCCTCTCCGAAATGAATAAATCTTTAAAGAAAGGAGGAAAAAAAGAGAAATAACATGCGCATCATAGGGGTTCTTGAAGAAGAAGAGATAGAACAAGGGATAGAGACTTTGTTCAATCATATCATAGCTGAAAACTTCCCTAAATTAATGCAGGAGAAACTCTCACAAGTTCAAGAAGCATAGAGAACTCCATTAAAGAGAAACCCAAAGCAACCTACACCAAGACACATCATAATTAAAATACCAAAGCTAAATGATAAAGAGAAATTATTAAAAGCTGCTAGAGAAAAAAAACGCTATCACCTACAAAGGAGCCCTCATAAGGATGACATCAGCCTTCTCAACAAAAACACTTGAGACCAGAAGGGATTGGCAAGAAATATTCAAAGTAATGCAGAACAAGAACCTACAACCAAGAATACTTTATCTAGCAAGACTATCATTTAAAATTGAAGGAGAAATAAAAAGCTTCCCAGACCAAAAAAAAGAAACTCAAGGAATTCACTACAACCAAACCAATGCTGCAGGAAATGTTAAGGGGCATGGTGTAAACAGAGCAAAGTGGGAAAAGAATATAGCAAAAAAGGAATACAGATTTAAAGAATAAAATGGCAATAAACAACTACATATCAATAATAACCTTAAATGTAAATGGATTAAATGATCCAATCAAAAGACATAGGGTAGCTGCATGGATAAGAAAACAGGACCCATATATATGCTGTCTACAAGAGACACACCTTAAAAGATGCACATAGATTGAAGGTAAAAAAATGAAAAAAAAAACATTTCATGCAAATGGAAATGAAAAAAAAGCTGGGGTAGCAATACTTATATCAGACAAATTGGACTTTAAAACAAAGGATATAGTAAGAGATAAAGAAGGCCACTACATAATGATAAAGGGAGTAATTCAACAGGAAGATATAACTATTATAAATATCTATGCACCTAGTATAGGAGCACCCAAATATATAAAGCAGACTTTGATGGATTTAAAGGGCAAGATCAACAGCAATACTATAATAGTAGGTGATTTCAATACCCCACTAACATCACTAGATAGATCCTCAAGAAAGAAAATTAACAAAGAAACAGCAGACTTAAAGGACACACTAGATCTATTGGATTTAATAGATATCTTCAGAACCTTTCACCCTAAAGCAGCAGAATATACATTCTTTTCAAGTGCTTATGGTACATTCTCTAGGATAGACCACATGTTAGGGCACAAAAGTGATCTCAACAAATTTAAGAAGATTGAAATCCTTATTAAGCATTTTCTCAGATCACAATGGCATGAAACTAAAAATGAACCACAACAGAAAAGCTCAAAAATTCTCAAACACATGGAAACTAAATAGCAGGTTGTAAAATAACGAGTGGATTAAGAATGAGATCAAAGAAGAAATAAAAAAATTCCTAGAAACGAATGACAATGAGCATACAACAACTCCAAATTTATGGGACACAGCAAAAGCAGTACTGAGAGGGAAGTTCATAGCACTACAGGCACACTTTCAGAAGCTAGAAAAAGCTCAAATAAACAACTTAACCCTGCATCCAAAAGAACTAGAAAAAGAACAGCAAGTAAAGCCCAAATGTAGTAGAAGGAAGGAAATAATAAAGATCAGAGCAGAAATAAATGACATAGAGGCTAAAGAAACAATACAGAGGATCAATGAAACTAGGAGCTGTTCTTTGAAAAGGTAAACAAGATCGATGAACCTTTAATTAGACTCACCAAGAAAAAAAGAGAGAGGACTCAAATAAAATTAAAAATGAGAATGGAGAAATAACAACTGACACAAGAGAAATACAAAATATTGTAAGAAAATACTATGAAGAACTGTATGCCAAAAAACTAGACAACCTAGATGAAATGGAAAAATTCCTTGAAACATAAAATCTTCCAAAATTCAATCTGGAAGAATCAGAAAACCTAAACAGACAGATAACACCAAATCAGATCGAAACAGTTATCAAAAAACTCCCAACAAATGAAAGTCCGTGGCCTGATGGCTTCACAAGTAAATTCTACCAAATATTCAACAAAGAACTAACTCCTATTCTTTTCAAGCTATTTCAAAAAATTTAAGAGGAAGGAAGACTTCCAAGCTCCTTTTATGAGGCGAGCATAATTCTGATTCTAAAACCAGGCAAAGACAACTCAAAGAAAGAAAATTATAGGCCAATATCCCTGATGAATGTAGATGCTAAAATCCTCAACAAAATATTAGCAAACTGGATCCAACAATATATGGAAAAAATCATACACCATGATCAAGTGAGATTTATTCTGGGGATGCAAGGCTGGTACAATATTTGCAAATCAATCAATGTGATTCATCACATAAACAAAAGTAAGGAGAAAAACCACATGATTATTTCAATAGATGCAGAAAAAGCATTTGATAAAATCCAGCACCCGTTCATGATCAAAACTCTCAGCAAAGTGGGAATACAGGGAACATACCTCAACATGATAAAAGCCATCTATGACAAACCCACAGCCAACATCATACTCAATGGGCAAAAATTAAAAGCAATCCCCTTAAGATCAGGAAAAAGGCAGGGGTGCCCCCTTTCACCACTCTTACTCAACATAGTCCTGGAAGTCCTAGCCACAGCAATCAGACAAGAAGAAGAAATAAAAGGCATTCAAGTTGGAAAAGAAGTAGTAAAACTATCATTATTTGCAGATGATATGATATTGTATATAGAAAACCTTAAAGTCTCAGTCAAAAAACTACTGGACCTGATAAATGAATTCAGCAAAGTGGCAGGATATAAAATTAATACTCAGAAATCAGAGGCATTTTTATACACAAGCAATGAACAGTCAGAGAAATTGAAGAAACAATACCCTTCACTATTACAACCCAAAAAATAAAGTACCTAGGAGTACATTTAACCAAGGAGACTAAAGACTTGTACTCAGAAAATTATAAAGCATTTATAAAAGAAAGCAAGAAAGATACAAACAAGTGGAAGCATATACTGTACTCATGGTTAGGAAGAATAAACATCATTAAAATGTCTATATTACCCAAAGCAATCTATAAATTCAATGCCATACCAATTAAAATACCAATGACATACTTCAAAGATATAAATCACATATTCCAAAAATTTATATGGAACCAAAAGAGAACATGAATAACCTCAGCAATCTTAAAAAAGAATAAAGGGGGAGGTATCACACTTCCTGATATCAAGTTATACTACAAGGCCATTGAAATCAAAACAGCCGGATACTGGCATAAGAACAGGCATATCGATCAATGGAACAGAATGGAGAACCCAGAAATAAACCCACAGCTCTATGGACAACTGATATTTGACAAAGGAGGTAAGGGCATACAATGGAGTAAAGAGAGCCTCTTTAATAAATGGTGATGGGAAAATTGGACAGCTATCTGCAAAAAAATAAAACTAGACGACCATCTATACCTTTCACAAAAATAAACTCAAAATGGATAAAAGACTTAAATGTAAGCAGTGAAACCATAAGCATCTTAGAAGAAAACATAGGAAGTAAGCTCTCCGATATCTCTCGCAGCGATATATTTGCTGATTTATCTCCACGGGCAAGTGAAATAAAAGACAGGATAAACAAATGGGACTATATCAAACTAAAAAGCTTTTGCACAGCCAAAGTCAATAAGAACAGAATTAAAAGACAAACTACACAATGGGAGAACATATTTGACAGTACATCTGATAAGGGGTTAATAACCAAAATTTATAAAGAACTTGTAAATCTCAACACCAGGAAGACAAACAATCCAATCAAAAAATGGGCAAAAGAAATGAATAAACACTTCTCCAAAGAGGACATACAGATGGCCAATAGGCATATGAAAAAATGCTCAACATCACTAATCATTAGAGAAATGCAAATTAAAACCACAATGAGATATCACCTCACACCAGTCAGAATGGTGCTCATCAACAAAACAGCACAGAATAAGTGCTGGCGAGGATGTGGAGAAAAGGGAACCCTCCTGCACTGCTGGTGGGAATGCAGACTGGTGCAGCCTCTGTGGAAAACAGTATGGAGATTCCTCAAAAAATTGAAAATCAAACTGCCTTTTGACCCAGCTATCCCACTTTTAGGAATATACCCCAAGAACACCGTAGAACTGTTCCAAAAGGAGAAATGCACCCCCATGTTTGTGGCAGCATTGTTCACAATAGCAAAGATCTGGAAACAACCCAAGTGTCCATCAGAGGACAAGTGGATTAAAAAGCTTTGGTACATATATACTATGGAATACTACTCAGCCATAAGAAATGATGACATTGGATCAATTACAATAACATGGGTGGACCTTGATAACATTATACAGAGTGAAATAAGTAAATCAGTAAAAACTAAGAACTATATGAATCCATACATAGATGGGACATAAAATGAGACTCAGAGACATGGACAAGAGTGTGATGGTAAGAGGGGGTGGGTTGTGGGGGTGGAGAGGGGGCGAGGAAAGAGAGAGAGGGGGTGGGGGGAAGGAAAGGGCACAAAGAAAACCAGAAATAAGGTGACGGAAGACAATTTGACTTTGGGTGAGGGTTATGCAACATAATCAAATGTCAAAATAATCTGGAGATGTTTTCTCAGAACATATGTACCCTGATTTATCAATGTTACTGCATTAAAATTAATAAAAATGAGAAAGAAAAACAAAAAAATAAAATGGAGCAGATTAAGAAGTACAGGAAAAAGTGTGTATAGACACATGATTCAGAGCTTTCTACCAACTCACCATGGAGAGGTAGCATGAGCTTGGAAATAAACAGTTCTGTAACTACTGTAACAGAACAGTTACTCTAAACTACCCAGGTTCTGTTACTGTTCCTCATATGAGGAGGCTGGGTAATGTTCCTAAAGCATGTAATACTGTACAGCACAAAGACAATAATGAAGTAGATGTTCATTTATAGGAAAAGTTGCTAACAGATATTAGTAAGGGGGGAAAAGCAAATTCTAAAATATTACAGTTAGTATACTATTACATCCCACATGTGACAAGTGGCTGCTATATTAGACAGTGTAGTGCTAAATAATTCTCCAAGCTGAAGAGAAAGAAGATCTTACAAGAGAACAAGAGAAAATGGCTTAGATGTGCCTGAAAGAAAGAAAGAACCCTCCCCCCCCCCAAAAAAAAAAGAAGAAGAAAGAGGAGGAGAAGGAGGAAAAGAAAGACAAAAAAGAAAAAAATAGAAAAAGGATTGGGGGAATAAAAAATATGGCTGAGGCCCCAGGGGTGGGGGTAGAGCAGGAGTCACAATAACCAAATAAGTCCTCAGGTAGGTTTAGGGATCTGAGAGCAGAGCGACCAGTGCTCACATCTCAGGTGCGGCCGGGATAAACAGGAAAGCATAGAAGTATCCAAGACTACTTGGGGCTGTCCAAGACAGCCCCCAAGTCTTCCACATCCCCCAAGTCTCCAGAGTGGCACAGGAGAACAACAGTATGCCAGTCCCTAAGAGGGGTGAGGATGTGGCTGAGGAGGAATCCCCACAGTCAGGGTAAGGCTGCAATCACTGGACTGATGATGAGACAGTGGGATAGGGACATAAGCTGTGCATGCCAGCGTGGAACCCAACACATCATCCCATGTCCCCTAGAACTAAGATGCCAATCTAAGGAGATGTAGGCAAAGGGGAAATTCTGAATTCATGAACTTTACTAGAAATGATAAAATCAACAATAACAACAAAAAATTACCCAGAGGTGAGCTTATCTGCAATTTACTGAATACACTTCTGCTGTACAGTCCTTGTTAAGACCTTTTCCCAGGGCTGGACTCCTGGGATACCAAATTCCAGCAGGCACCTGTTCTCAGGCCAACCATGAGAGCAGATGCCTTTTTAAATTTTGCATCCCAGATGCCTCACTGCCTCACCCTAGCCTATGCCCTGCTGCTTTCTCCCTGGAAATAAACAAGGCACCACTCTCTTAGGGGGCAGCCCTGTTATTTGCACCTCAGTTTCCCAGATCTCTCCTCAAAACACCCATACCCTCAAGGAACAATGAAGAAATTGCAAAGCAGCAGCAGGTGGACCGTGTATGTCATCCTCTGGGCAGAATGAGAGCCTTTTCTCTTCTTTTAAATTGCAGAATGATAGCATATTGGGCCCAGAAGAGACTTTATTGATCATATAATTGTCTGTACCTGCTACAATTCAGGATTTTGAGGCTTTGTGTTTGTTTTACTTTGGAGATTCTCAGAAGGGCCGTTAACAAAGGTATTTTGGTGGTTTACAGAGAAAAAGTCACAGTAAAATCCACCTAAGCAAGTCAGCTAAAACTGAAGTTCCCCACAATCAATGACACAATAATCAGAGCATTGGTAATGAAAGTTACCAGCACACAGGGGAACCAATGTTCTGTGATTGGATTTAAGCAAACATCTACCTGCCCTTAAAGATCGAATGGGACCAAAAATAATATTAAAATAAATAATTCAGTGTTAAAATCATGAAATTTCCATAGGACCAGTTTGAAAGACACCACAATAAGTAAAGTTGAGTAGAGGATGTAATTCTATATCCACGCTACATTAGACACTGACATACTATTGCTCAGGGAGTCCAACACAGCAGTTTTCCCTTGAATGCCAGCAACTGGGCTCTATATTTAGCTAACTAAGTTTCCCAATCCTAGGAAACCCAATCAACCTTGACCATAATGAGTGAGCAGTTTTTAAATATCTATCTTTTCTCTATCTTGTGATCTAATAACATTCAAAATTTGTAACCTTCAAAGTATTTTATAGGTACTTAATATAATATCCTTTACCATCCACTTACGTCTAAAAATGTCATAACATTTTATGGGTGCGGACTGGATACCAGGCATTAGTGACTCATCATCAACAGAGACAGGTTTGGACCCAATCATCCCAGTGACTACTTCATAGGGACAGCTCACTCCCTTTGCCAAGAAATGAGTCAGTTACCTAATCTGGTAGCAGAACCATCATTTTAATAATTCAATTTTCCCCCTATTAATTTCATAAAGACTAAAATTTATCACATTAAAGTCATCATACAGAAATGTTTGAATTTAGGTTTATGTACATTTCAGATATTTATGTTAGGTTTCTCAGATGCATAAATTTATTTCCACTTATTCTGGATTTCCCTAGAAATCTGACTTCATGTAAATATTTCAATGAGGTAATTTAATTTGGAAAACTCAATAAATCTAGGTAAACAAAATATCATCATAATTAATTTTAAAAAAACCTTCTTATAGTTCAGAGAAAAATCAATTATGAAAGGGGCTGCCAGTATTTGTTAAGTAATGAAATTATCTGTCTTCCAAAATTCCTAAGCTATGCTTCAGAGAAATTTATAAATACCCCATCAGTAAAATTGCCAATAAATTGATGGAAAGATTATTGTTCAGATTTTACCTAATAAAACATATTGGAACTTTTGTTACTGCAGGTTTATTTTTGTGATTCTAAATGTACAAGGATGACACAGCTTCTTAGGTAAATTCTGTCAATGTTTCATTTCCTTTGTATCTATCAAAATTATTGTCAATTATCATATGGCTTAACATAAATTTTAAATATAGTCGGGATTTCATTTATACTATGATGCGGGAGAGTCTGCTTATTAACTACAAATCAAAAGCATCATGAAATCAATTATAAAGCACCACAGTCTTATTTATTAGCCATTTAGCAAAGATTTATTGCCTTCTCTTAACTGTATAATTTTTCATCCAAACCAAAGACACATTCAGCTTAGTCATCAGAAAGGTTAGAAGATGAAAGCTTCTCTTGCCAAGAGTGAACAGTAAAATAGATCAGAAAATACTGAATAGCACAGACCTATATTCAGCTGGATATAACCAGAAGTCAAATACAAGAGGACTTCTGTTTATGCTGTTTATGTGGAGTGCACAATTCTCTTTCATACTTCTTTTTTTTTTTAAGATTTTATTAATTGATTTTTTGAGAGAGGGTACAGAGGAGAAAGGCAGGGGGAAGATAGGGAAGCATCAACTTATAGTAGTTGCTTCTCATATATGCCTTGATGGGGCATGCAAGGGTTTTGAACCAGCAACCTCAACATTTCAGGTCAATAGTCCATCCACTGCACCACAACAGGTCAGTCTCTTTCACATTTCTTATATAGCATCAAGCCTTATGTTAATATGGACATTTAAAAGAGCAATTCAAAATGGTGACATGAAAGTCTATGACATAAAATAGCATTATTTCTCTCATTTTGAAATCAGTTACAAAAATTAAAGATAGGAATGATGAGCTAAATCAGTAAACTCAAGGGCAAACACAAATGCAAAGTAACTAGAAGATAAGATAAATCAGTTCTGGATAGTAAATTGGAAACTTTAGGGGTTTTTTAAGACACCTCTATCATTGATCCATTTGCAAAGTGGGCTTTCTACAATTACAGGATCAGTACAACTGTTCAGTGTTTTTATTCAAGAGCAGAGTTTCTGTCCTAGTAACGTAAACTGCTTCAGCTTTCCTTTGGTGGTATCTGCGGAAAGTCGCTGTGTCACTCTGGCCAAGTAAATTAACATATCTACATCTTATTTTGCTTTTCTGTAAAATATTGGTCTCCCAAGAAAGCTGTTGATTTATTAGGCAATAATTGTAAAAAGCTTTGCAAGTCTGATGAGTAGTTTCATGCTAAATAATGATGATTACAAATGATTACAAAAGAAACTGCTCTGTGGTTCATCTGAGAATGATCGAGACTCAGAAAGAAGTTTTGACTCAAATGTTCTTGAGCAGCAAGGGGTTCAAGGGAGTAAAGTTCTTCTTTACTTCATTTTAGAAAGAGCCAAGGGAAAGACAGAATATAAAGGAAAATTTTTATGTGCCAAATAAGGATGTGCCAAATATGTACTGACCACACTAATGTCAGTACTATGCAGGTCTGTGTGTTAAATAAAACTCGATTTTAATTAAGACTATATTTTAAACTTCATTTGGAAAATTTACTAGTTTTGACCACATCAGGCTATGAGAAATTAGTTCAAATAAGATATGCTAATTACCGTAAGGGGAATATCAGTATTAAGTAAGTCTAGTGAGAGAGGTCTACGGAACAGCTTGTGACGGAAAGAGCATGGACTTGGGAGTAAGACAGACCTGGGCTGAGAACTGGCTTTGCCACTTGCCAGCTAGATGGCTTTGGACAAATTAACTTCCTGAGTCTCAGTTTCCTAGTCTGTAAAATGAATAATAATACCTCCCTCAAAGGGCTGCTGTGAGGAGTAAATGAGATTTCATTTGGAAAAGTGCCTTATTTAGAGGCTGGCTGTCCACTAGGCATTTAAAAATAGTAACTATTCTCTTTTAATGGAATCTTGTAACTAAACATGATTTTGAATCTAAATGATCCCATTTGAGAGAATTTTGTCCAGTGGTTCATTAGCACTTTTACAGAATTGAAAAATATCAAGACCTCCATCACTACAAGCATTAAGACTCTTCAAGAATAACTCTTCTTTTCATGATAGATTTTAAGATTACAGCATACCCATTTTGTAAGTTTTTTCAAAGCAAATACCATTTGTGTGTGTATAAATACACATGTATAATAAATCTATATTTTTTATTATTCTTTTTTGATAGAGAACCACTGACAGTCTGTGAAATGTTTCACCTATTTTTAGGATGTTAGCAATGAGAAATCTGAGATCTCACACAGTCTAATAAACTTCCCTTCACAGATGAGGAAACTGAAGTATAGAGTTTAGGTCACTTGTCAGAAATCATATATACACTTGTCAGAATTGTGAATAAAACTCAAGTCTCTTAACTATCAATCCAATTTTGTTTTGGTGCCTTTAAATAAAACTTAAAAGGTAATACACCATACTGTTGCTTTAGGAAAAAAAAGTTTCTGATCAGATTTGAAATCTCTCCTTGGCAGGAATCATACATTATACATCATTGTGTATAACAGAGTTCTTTGGAAGAGTGAGTGTTCAATACATACATTTCAAAGACTTAATGGATTTTTCATAAGGCTATTATGTATGTGACTTTTCCTTTTGTGGGAGGTAATAGTTCAACAAAATTGGATTTTGCTGTATATAATGGTTAGGAACTATATTATATTTATGATGCCATAAGCAAATGAATAATGGAACAGTTATCTGAAAATTTTAAGAATGGTCTGGCATTATATAATGTAAGACTGACTGTTGGCATGGATGATACATGAACATGCTAAAAGTCACTTTTTCTAGAGTGAAGATTACCCTATTTCCCATGTATAAGATGCACTTTTTTTCCAAAAAATTTGGGGTCTTAACAACTAGGTGTGTCTTATACAGTGGTTGTAGATTTTTAAACTTGCATTTCCCGCTTTTTTGCACTTGTTGTCTTTGTGCTCATTGTTTCATCCTTGTTACCGGTATATTATGTTAGGTACATTTTGCCCCATTCTATTCAGAAATGGCTTAAAATACCTTTTTGTACAGTGCTGAATTCAAGTTAAAAGTGGTCCAGTTTGTGAAAGTGAGTGGAAATCATGCTGCTGAACATAAGTTTGGTCCTCCTCCAGCTGAGAGATCAATCCGAGACTGGCTGTAGGAAGAACAAACCCTACTGAAAACGCCACGGTAGAAGTCCATGAGAGGCAAGTCAGCAAAATGGCCTGACTTAGAAGGAATTGAAATATGGACTGAAGAACAAAGGGCAATTGGAATTCCTGTGTCCACAAAGATGGTTCAAAATGAGGCCAGAAGAATTGCTGATGAAAAAGAAGTTTTTTCAAATTTCAGGCCCCCAAATTAAGGTGCGTCTTATACATGGGAAATATGGTATACTTCTGTATTTAAACAAACAATTGCCTGAAATTTTAACATTTCCTTTCCTATCTACATTGAACCTGGGACTGTGTCTATGCGGTCGAACATCTTGATGAAAACTTCAAAATAAGGTAACTATAAAGATGTTAATATAATTACAGTATAAATGAAGCAGTTTGCAGTTGTAATCAGAGAAGCTAGACCCTACAGACTTGTATCACAATGTTATATTTACATAGTACATTTACATTGTAAGACCATTCCAACTGTTGCAATATTGCAGAGCCATTAAAATTCATGATCTTGAAGATAATGTGGCAACATGGAAGGAAATGTTTGTGTTCAATATTTCACTAGGAAATCAGTATTCTTTGTCACAAAATTTTATAGAAAATAATTCTGCACATAAAAGGGACAAAAAGAAATATACCAAAATAATAACAGTAGCTGTGTTAGGGTGGTGGCAATATGACTGCTTTTTTCTTATCTGTAGTTACATTACTTCTGTAACAGAAAAATAAAATTCACAAGTACAAAAAAAATGAGTTCTATAAAAGAAAGTATAGTAAACATCTGTGATTCATAGCAGTCCAAAATCTTTCGAAAAAACCACCCCCACTTTTATAGTTCTCCAGTGTGTAATCTGTCTTCCATGAGTAAATTCTAAAACTTAAACTTTACTAATCTCCCTAGTCTCTGTCTGAGTCTAGGGTAAGGTTCTATAACTCAGGTTTTTACTCTCAGTTGCACCTATCAGAAACTACCTAAGGCCCAGATAGGGTCCAGATGTCCCTTCTGCCAGCACAGTTGGTTTCAGTGTCATGGTTCTGGGGACAGCAGTGGGTGCAATCGCTTCCCCATTACAACAAAGACAGTTTGGTTTGGGGATTAGTGGTAACTTGCCCTAGAACTTGTTTCTCCAGCCTTTACAATGACTGCCTAGACTTTCTAATCTCCCGTTATAAATCTTTTCTCATTTAAATGACTTAGAATTGATTCTGTCTATATATAAGTATGCTAACATTAGGGTTAACAAACCTGAAATTGACCTCATAAAAGATGTATGAAGGGTGACATAACTAAAGAGAGCATTTCAAACTTTAAAAGAACACTGATTAAATAAAAGACCTAAATATCATGAGTGTCATTTCTGATCAAAGCATTGAGAAGTTGGGTTGTGACACTGTAGCTCTGCTTGGCTGCAACAACCATGGAGCCTGTGTTCCAGAAGACACAGCTACCAGATGTCCGATTCTCCAGCAGCTCAGGCGCTTGAGAGACTGGATGGCTGAGAGCTCTTTGGTGATTCAAATGAAACATGTAATGTGATCAAGAAATAAATTTCTGTTATGTTAGGCCACTGACGTTTGGGAGTTAACCTGTTACCATAGCATGCCTAACCTGGCCTGATTAATATTCAGTGGTATCTAAAATATGAAGTGTTTCATCAAAATAAAAAAATCTATCATTAGAGAATGTTATATCCAATACAAGTAAGTCAAATAAAGAATGAATAAAGATTTGTTATTTTGCATCAAGTAAAGATATCTGGATTGGCCTGAAATAAAAACAAACAAACAAAAATAAAACAACCCTCCACAACATAACACATTATAAAAAATCTTGAATATTTTTTTAATTTTTCAAATTTATTTTGTTGACTTTAGAGAGAGCAGGGGGGGGGAGGTTCCATTTATTTATGCACTCATTTTTTTATTGTATGTGTCCTGACCAGGAATTAAACCCACAACGTTGGTGTATGAGGATGACACTAACCAACTGAGCTACCTAGCAAGGGCCAAAAACCCTAAATATTTAATGATCTCAAAAACAACAACTAGGTTATGATTTTCAGTTCTCACACTATAAAAAAAAAGAATTTGTGATGCAAATTAATTTCCTTAAAATAACCTCCCCCCAATAGCAGTATGCAATAATGAAAAAACAAACCCTATTTGTTTATTGTGAAATTCTTGATTATCTACAGAGAAAATGTGAGAAAATTGCTACCAGGATTTATTGAAATTGCTTCTGGCAAAACCAAAGGAGATGTGAATGCAACAGTCATTTGAGCAGATGTATCTTGCTTGCTTTTCCACCCTTTTCCTTTATAACTGTCTATTTTGGCCTGTACAATAGTAGTTTTTCTGCCTAGTAGTTAATGACTTTTATTTCATAAAATATATGATGTTTCACCTGCAACAGCCACTGACAAGGCTATTTTCCATTTATCTGTGATAACCTGCACCCCCTGTCTGCCCTGAGTAATATGGATGGCTGGCAGAGTGAATCATCATCACATTTGTGTTGGCTGAATGTTCCCAGTGTTCAATGGCTTAACCAATGATCCTCTACTATGTCTCAAAAATTGTAAAGGTTATTTAAAACAGTTGAGGTTTTTTGTTTTGTTTTGTCTATAGCACAGCAGATCAAGTAAGAGAAAATGGGATTAAAGTAAGAGAGATTTCTGTTAGACATAAAGAAAAACTTCCAGCCCTGGATAGTTAGCACAGTTGGTTAGAGTGTCCCCACAAAGTACAGAGGTTGCCGGTTCAACCCCCGGTCAGGGCACATACAGGAACAGATCAAAGTTCTTACCTCTCTCTCTCTTCCTCTCTTGCTAAAATCAATAAATAAAAAAATTTTAAGGAAGAACAAAAGAAAACCTTCCAGACTTCCAGAATAAAAAAAAAATACTGGAATGGATTACTGAGGGAGAACACCCAGTCATTTGTCAGGCACACCATTAAAAAAGACTGACTTTTCTAAAGGCAAAAGAGTAGGTCAGATGCTCTCTCATATCCTTTCCAGTTCTGCAGTTTAATGATTGTAAGAGTAATATCATATCAGAATTATTTATACTTCTCCTGTTTTCATTTATATCATTCAGTGTCTCTTGTATTTGCTATTGACTAGTGTTACTGGAGGATAGTCTATGCCCCTTCCCTGGCCAAGTGAATACACCCCACACATGCACACACGCACACACACACACCCTAGAAGGAGAGACAAATCATTCTGAACTCAAGTATTCCCACAGACAGATTCAAAACTGTCTGAGTCTAGTAGAGGAAAGAAAAGTTCACCATTACCTACCTTCTTGAACTGACTCACCTCAGCATGGTCCATGGCAATAAAAAGTTTTCTCATAAACCCCTTGTCTTTCATCACACCACCCCTTTCTCTTCTACCATCATGGTGCTTTTACTTACTTCCTTTTGTCCCTATGGGTTCACACCTTTCCTTTCGAAGAGTGACCCTTTCCCAACATTAACAAGCCTTTGTCCTCCTCCTGTGTCCTGGAAATCCTTGGTTCCTGGTGGGGCATGATGAGTCACAATACTTCTTTCTTCCACCTGTATTTGCTACTGGATAGAAGACAGAAAGTTTATATCCTGAGGGTGGAGATGTGGTCAGAAGAACATGGGCTGGAGAGATTTGTTTTCAGTTTCTTCACCCCTATCCCCTCTGCACTGGCCATCCATTAAAAAAAAATTAGACATCTTGCATCAGACTGTTAATCTTCTTCCAACAGACCTCAACAGGTCCATATATAAGAGTTATATTCCCCTTGCTACTATAATTTAGGAACTTATTGATCAAACAAGTACCAATTTCCTCCCAGCCTCTGTAACATTGCAAAGCCCTCTTTTAGTAACTAGTTTTGGCACTAGCAATTGCCCTGTAGTAAGATTGGAAGAAAAGGCAAGCTTACCATACATGTAAAGTATTGTGTAAGTACTGAGGTCAGCAAATTGTGGCTATGGCCTTTGAGCCAAATCTAACCCACCACCTGTTTTATAAGAAAAGTTTTATTGGACATAACCATTCCCATTATTGCCTATAAATGCTTTTGCTCTGCAATAATAAAGCTGAGTAGTTACAACACTGACCATATGGTCCACAAAGCTTAAAATATTTACCACTTGGTTCCTTATAGAAAAACTTAGCCAGCCCCTGATATAGTGTATCACTTCTAAAAAGAAGACTATTTCAACCAAAATGATTAATGTTAGCTGCTGCTTTTAAGGGTTTGGGATAGTGTTTTTTTTTTTTCTTTGTTTAAATTTTTCTTAAGTGAGAAGCGGGAGGCAGAGAGACAGACTCCCGCATGCACCCAAAGGGAATCTACCCTGCAAACCCACTAGGGGGCGATGCTCTGCCCATCTGGGGCATTGCTCCATTGCAACTGGAGCCATTCTAGCATCTGAGGTAGAGGCTATGGAGTCATCCTCAGCACCTGGGCTTACTTTGCTCCAGTGGAGCTTTGGCTGCGGGAGGGGAAGAGAGAGACAGAGAGAAAGGAGAGGGGAGGGTGGAGAAGTAGATGGGTGCTTCTCCTGTGTGCCCTGGCCAGGAATCAAACCCGGGACTTCCACACGCTGGGCCGATGCTCTATCGCTGAGCCAACCAGCCAGGGCCAGTTTTTTAATAGGAGACTTAGGCTCTGGAGAAGTTAATCCTTCCATTTTTTTCTCTCTATACCCTGCATCCTTCATTGTAGCTAAAAAGAATTGTTTTATTTAAAATGGTTAAATCAAGCCCTGCTAAATGTCTCCTACTTTAATCCCCCTTTCTTTATTCCTACTACCCAGTTTGAAGCATTTGTCTCTTATCTGAACTATACCTGCTCTCCTGGCCTTCAAGCCAACCCAGCCCTACTAAGTCATTCTCACTACATGTAATGACTCACCTTCCAGTAAATCACTTAACACATAAACAGCCTCTCTTGACATATGCTAGTCATGTATACCTCTGATCTCAGAATTGGAGCTTCTATATTAAATATAGAATATTTCATTATTCTATGTTGAATAGTACCACTATTTACTTACTCACTCAAGCCAGAAACCTAGGAATCATCTTTGGCTTGCCATTTTCATTCCTACCCCACACCAAATTTATCAGCAAACTGTCAGCTCTACCTCAAAATGTATAATAATTCTAACAGGGCTAAAAAAGAGTTAAACTGACACTTATGTTTCCAGACTGATTGAGAACCAATTGAGAGGTAGACACAGAAATCACACAAATGGGAATCAAAGTATCACCTTGATTAGTAGTAGAGCTAACACCGATAGCTCATCCTTCTACCTGTGAATATTACCCCACGGCTACCCAGTGATAAGCAGTGTGGGCCACCACAGAATCCCTTGTGCAGGGCAACCTGCCTGCCCTGTAATATTCACAGCATGTAGGAACAAGGGCAGAATATACACATTCAGAGGACAGGCAGATCTCCAACCTGAAGAAAGAGGGAGAAGGAGTAGGAGCCTGCTGGTTCACTCAGCACTGCCTGACAAGTTCCGGAAGAGGGAGTGCTAATGAGGAAAGACCAGGAAAGTTACCATGAAGTCACAAGAAAGATTTTCTTAGGCTAATATTCCCCAGATGTTTGTTCTCTTACCCCATTAAGCTTAACCAGGAACTAAAGGTGTGGCTGTTCTTCTTAGGAGACGAGATTAACAACCTACCTGGGCAATCCCAGTACACAGTCAAAAGATCATTTCCCCCAGCACCAACCATGGCTCTTCTGGGATGCTGGTAGGCAGTGTTTTATTCTTAACTCTGGGAGGGTCATTAAAGGTTTGGCAATGAGATAAAATAACAACATAAACATATTCCAATCATAAAAATGCCATCAACATACAAAGCACCAAATTTGAATATTAACTGGCTTTTTAAATGTAGTTTCCTGGGAGGAAATTAAAGTTAAAAATTAAATTCCATGCAAACTAGTCCAAAGATTTTAGAGATCAAAAGAATTAAAAGTTCAAAATCATATTCTCTTGCACTTGTGAAATTAAAGTCCAAACTTTATCCTCTCCAATTTCTTATTTCTGCTCAGTCTCCACTAAAAGGGTCTTTGCTATCAGGTAGAGCTAAGCTGTCTTTGGTAGCTAAACCTGGGCTGCCTTCTATGGAATAGATATAGGTCCTTAAGGGAGCAGAACAAATGCATCTTCATTATGTCCTGTGTTTAAAGACTGTAAGATTTACCAGAACACAAGACTATCACAGCTTTGGTGGCCTCAACTCAGAAAATTCAGGAAGTGATGCAATCTTGTTACTATCAATAAAATTATGTGTCCAGAACCCAGTTAGTGTCTAGTAGAGATTCAGTGGTACTAGATGAAAGGAAACCTCTTCATGATGCCAATGAGTCCAGGCCAGTTATCTGAAGTTCACAATTTCTGAATTTACATTGAATCAGGATCAATCTTCCATCTGGTAGTTAATTTAGGCACCATGTGTCTAGTGTGTGTGTGTGTGTGTGTGTGTGTGTCAGGGGTGCTAAGGATTATCACATAGACTTCTTCCAAGATAGTAGCATCATTAGAGAAATTGCAATCTTCTTGCAAAGGTAGAAATTTCTGTTGGGGACAGCCCACACAATCAGGCTTTTTTTTATTATGTGCTTCTGTTTTCTAGTTATTCATTATCTCTAATTTTCCATTTTCCCTTTGAGTTCTATGTCTCTGACATCCCAGTGCTGAAATGAATGTGAGTCTCATCAATAACCCATCAGAAGGCTTCCTTAGTCCTAAACCACAGAGGGTACTTTCTATTACCTTTTGCTATGAAATTGCTTAGAAATATAAAATATGTCTAGAAAAGAGATTTTCACCTAATTGTCATATTTAATTTAGCTGAAGAATTACTTTTGTGGTTTTGGGGTTTTTTTGCAAAAGAGACAGAGAAAGACAGAGAGAGGGACAGATAGGGACAGACAGGTAGGGAGAGAGATGAGAAGCATCAGTTCTTCATTGTGGCACCTTAGTTGTTCATTGATTGTTTCTCATATGTGCCTTGACCAGGGAGCCACAGCAAACCGAGTGACCCTTTGCTCAAGCTCAAGCTTGACCTTGGGCTCAAGCTGGTGAGCTGTGCTCAAACCAGATGAGCCCACACTCAAGCTGGCAACCTCGGTGTTTCAAACCCAGGTCCTCTGCATCCCAGTCCTGCTCTATCCATTATGCCATTGCCTGGTCAGGCTTAGCAGATTTCTGAACTGAATTACTGTTGATGGTTCAAAACTTGTGTTTTCATTGTCTATGAGAATCTATTTTTCTCCAATGGGCTCCTTAATTCACTGTCTTTCCTCCACTTTTAAATGTTCCAGGCCTGGAATGTATTTATTTCTGGGACATTTTTAACTAAGGTACTAATACGTGCTGCTAGTGCTTCATTTCCCTCTACTGTTAATCTGCTCCTTCCAGAATGACTCAGTTGATTTTCTCAGAGTTTAACTTGCTTCTTACATTGGTTACTTTCCTTTTCTAAAACACAAAGGGCTGGAATTAAGAGCCTTTAAGTTTTTCTCTTTGCCTTTTAAATAGATCATCTTAGTATATGCCTCTAGGTGTTTGATGCATAAAGGTTCACCTTAGTGAGACATATGAAATCAATAAATTCTAAGGCTACTAAAAAGCTACACTGTTCAAACAAATCTTGGCCACTTTCTCCTACCTGTGTTGGATAGTTCCACCTGGAAGATATTATTTCATCAAATCAACATTCAATTTGAATCTAGACTTAGTTGATTATTGTTAGAATGCCAATTCCGTACATTTCTCCAACACACACCATAAAGGCAAAGGTAAAACCTGCTTGCCACCTGCAATAACTATCTGTTTCTGAATCTTACCCAGATAAAAATTATTTATTTTGTGATTTTCCCCCTCTCTAGTTCTTTATGACCACTTGATATAACTACCCTGTCTTCATAAGGTTGTTCCCCAATTGTTCTACTATGGATTCTTCATCTGCTCTTTTCAGAGGGCCTCTCAGTTTGCCCTGGATTTGGCTTCTTGCAGGCAGGAGGGACGAGTTCAGCCAGAGGTCTTATTTACCTCTTTTCATTTGTTTCTTTTCTTTCTTTTTTTTTTTTTTGTGACAGAGACAGAGAGAGGGACAGATAGGGACAGACAGACAGGAAGGGAGAGAAATGAGAGGCATCAATTCTTCATTGCAGCCCCTTAGTTGTTCTTTGATTGCTTTCTCATATGTGCCTTGACCGGGGGGCTCAAGCTGAGCCAGTGATCCCTTGCTCAAGCCAGAGACCTTTGGGCTCAAGCCAGCCACTGTGGGGTCATGTCTCTGGCCCCACACTCAAACCAGCAACCCTGTGCTCAAGCCAGCGACCTCAGGGTTTCTAATCTAGGTCCTCTGCATCCCAGTCATTGGACTCTATCCACTGTGACACTGCCTGGTCAGGCTCATTTGTTTCTTAATGGGCCCAGTTACTTACTATTGAACCAGTAACAATGAAAACATCTTTATATCTTCTAATACCCTCTTTATGAATGATTAAACCTGACTACACTTCCTAGTCCTTTTGTGCATATCTACTCTTGTCTCACAGAGCTCATACTGATCATCCTATATGTCCAGTTTCTACACTAAGCACTCATTCTATTTTTACTATGGAGTTAATATAGCCATCCAAATTTATGATAAATCCTAACGTTCAATGAAATATATTTGGAGGTAGGGTTTTTAGAGTTTAATAGCTCATGAGGATGGAGTTCTCATGAGTGGATTAGTTACCTTACAAGACAAAAAACAGAGAGCTCCCTATCCCTTCCACCATGTGATATTAAATTGGGAAGATAGCTGTCTATGAACCAGATACAGCACCTTGATCCTGGACTTCCCAGCTTCCAGGCTGTGAGAAATAAGTTTCTGTGGTTTATAAGCTACCAGTTTTTGGTATTTTGTTATAGCAGCCTGAATGGGCTAAGAGAATTCCCTAAGAAAATTTACACTCCCTAGCCCTGGCCGGTTGGCTCAGCGTTAGAGCATGGCCCAGCATGTAGAAGTCCTGGGTTCGATTCCCGGCCAAGGCACACAAGAGAAGCGCCCATCTGCTTCTCCACCCTTCCTTTTCTCCTTTCTCTTTATCTCTCTCTTCCCCTACCGCAGCCAGGGCTCCATTGGAGCAAAGTTGACCCGCATGCTGAGGATGGCTCCTTGGCCTTCGCCTCAGATGCTAGAATGGCTCCGGTTGCAACAGGTCAATGCTCCAGATGGGCTGAGCATTGCCCCTAGTGGGCATGTCAGGTGGATCCCTGTCAGAAGCATGCGGGAGTCTGTCTTTCTGTCTCCCTGCTTCTCACTTCAGAAAAATATAAAAAAAAGAAAAGAAAATTTATACTCCCTCTAGCTAATCATCTTGTCTTTCTTTAGTGTGATTTCATTCTTCTGCTTCCTTTACGCTTATAGGCAGGCTGATGCATAACTTTCAAATTACTCCAATTCCTCCTTGCTTTCCTCAGGAAACATTGCTGGGATGGAGAGTTCAGGTATAGGCCTTTGAGTTGTTTTTCTACCTCTGCCCAAGAAAATTGATTATTCTCTTTACCTTAAGAGTTTTCATTTGTGTGTACTAATTTATTAATAAAAATTTACCATTTCTTGGCCCTGGCCGGTTGGCTCAGCGGTAGAGCGTCGGCCTGGCGTGCGGGAAACCCGGGTTCGATTCCCGGCCAGGGCACATAGGAGAAGCGCCCATTTGCTTCTCCACCCCCCCCCCTCCTTCCTCTCTGTCTCTCTCTTCCCCTCCCGCAGCCAAGGCTCCATTGGAGCAAAGATGGCCTGGGCTCTGGGGATGGCTCCTTGGCCTCTGCCCCAGGCACTAGAGTGGCTCTGGTTGCGGCAGAGCGACGCCCCGGAGGGGCAGAGCATTGCCCCCTGGTGGGCAGAGCGTCGCCCCTGGTGGGCGTGCCGGGTGGATCCCGGTCGGGCGCATGCGGGAGTCTGTCTGACTGTCTCTTCCGTTTCCAGCTTCAGAAAAATACAAAAAAAAAAAAAATTTGCCATCTCTTTATGGAAGATTTGTGATTTGAGTGTCCCAAATCTAAAGCCATGATTAGAACTTGTATAATAAGGCCCTGGCCAGTTTGCTCACTGGTAAAGCATCAATCTGGCATGTGGATGTCTCTGGTTTGATTCCTGGTCAGGGCACACAGGAGAAGTGCTGATCTGATTCTCCACATCTCCCTTTCTTGCTTCTCTCTCTCTTCCCTTCCTATAGCCATGCCTCAATTGGAGCAAGTTGGCCCCTGGCACTGAGGATGGCTCCATGGCCTCCACCTCAGGTGTTAAGAAAGAGCTTGGTTGCTGAACAACAGAGCAATGCCCCAGATGAGCAGAGCATTGCCCCCTAGTGGGCTTGCTGAGTAGATCCTGGTTGGGGTGTATGCAGAAGTCTGTTTCTGCCTTAGCTCCTCTCACTGAATTAAAAATAAAAAAATAAAAAACATAACTTGTTTAATAAATCCAGAGCCACTTAAGATCACATGGTGGGGTTAATTCTTGAGTCTATGGACAAGCTATATGAACATTAGTTGTACCACAATTTTCTCTCTAGATCTCAAAAAAAAAAATAAAATGGAATAAAATCTCTGGTAGCTAATCTAACACTGCTTAATTAGAGCTGACACCTGTCTACCCTACAAGCCATAACCATCTCTCTCCTGGATCACTACAATAGTTCCTAACTCATCTCTCTGCCACCATTCTTGTCCCCCAATAGTTCATCTGCCACATAGCTGCCTGAATGATCTTTTAAAAACTTACATAAGGACAAAGAATACTGTCAAGAAAGTGAAAAAATAACTCGTAGAATAGGAGAAAGTTTTTGCAAATCATGTGTCTGATAAGGACCAGGTATCCTGAATATATTGAAGAACTTTTATAACTCAACAACATAAAGACCAATAACCCAATTCATTTTTTTATTAAAAATTTTTTTATTTATTCATTTGAGAGAGAGAGGAAGGGGGAAATAGAGAGAGAGAGAGCGAGAGAGAGAGAGAGAGAGAAACATCAATTTGTTGTTCCACCCATTCATGAATTCATTGGTTGATTTCTGTGTGTGCCCTGACCGGGGATCAAACCTGCAACCTTGGTGTATGGGGATGATGCTCTATCCAAATGAGCTTCCCAGCCAGAGCCTCAATAACCCAATTTTAAAAAGTGCAAAGGACTTGGATAGACATTCCTCCAAAGTAGATATACAAAGAGCCAATAAGCATATGAAATGACTCTCAACATTACAACAACATTGTGTCAAAACCACAATAAAATAGTTTATACCCACTAAAATGGCTATAATTACAAAAACAGAAAATAACAAGTGTTGAGAAGGATGTGGAGAAAGTGGAATCCTTATACATTGCTGGAAGGAATATAAAATGGTGTAACCACTTTGGAAATGAATTTGGAAGTTCCTCAAAAAGTTATATACAAGTTACCATTTGATCTAGTAATTCTACTCCTAGATTTATACGCATGAGAAATGAAAGCATAAGTTCATAGAAAAACTTGTTCACAAATGTTCCTAACAACTTTATTTATGTAAAAGGCAAAAAGTTAAACAGTCCAAATATCCAATAACAGATGAATGGATAAGCAAAATGTAGTATATGCATACAATGGAATATTGTTTTGCTGTAAAAAGAAACGAAGTAATGTTACATGCTCCAAAATGAATGACTTTGAAAACATTGTGCTGAGTGACAGAAGCTAGACACAACAGTTGTATAATTTTGTTAATGGTATCTAGAACCAGATGTTAGATTTTGGTCCTTGAGTTTGGCTAAGAAAAGAAGAATTCAGAGCCAAGGAACTCAAATACAAGTGAACAGTCATTTAGAAAGTCACAGGGGTAGAAATGAGTCATGGATGAAGTGAACCAGCTGGGCTGTATGAACTCAGGAAACAAATTACAGAGGCGAAAAGAGGGCCCTTGGAGCTTAGATGAAAGAAAGGCAAAGATAATGCACCTGGGAAAAGGAGAGGAGGAAAGGCATGGGCATGCTCCAGAGAGAGAGAGAGAGAGAGCAAGGGAGGGGGGGGGGTGCACTGGGTCCTTTGTCTTAAGGGCTTTTATCTGGAGGTCTCAGGAAAGCATCTCAATAGAATATTTATCAGCTTTCCAGGTGTGTCTTTTCAGGGTCGTGGTCTCTACTTATTGGCTGGCACCAGGGCAGGGGTTCATTAGTCCTGCTGCTGGTCCAAATGTCAGTCATGGTGTCACCCCGCCTGTCCTTGCTGTTTTTCTGGGCCTGAATCTGAAACACAATTGAGGCCTAGATGTGATCTCCAGTTTGACCAAAATTCTGTGGTCAATAGACCTGATGCTTTGTTCTTAAGATTATTTGATGAAGCTCATTGTCTTGAGGGCTTGATGCTTAAGGGAGTGGTTGTGCAAGGACTTATATGGGAGTCATTGAGGCTGTTCTCCAATCCCCTTGTTACTCCTCTCAGGGAGTCTACCGCATGACTAGCAACATACTAGGGGACGAAAGGCCAGTGGAAGGTTCGATATGTTATGAGCAGTGATATGCTAGGGGAGGAAAACTTACCCTGGAGATGAGGTCCTTGTTTTCCCAGTTTTGCCCATTGCTAAGAACCTGGAGCTTTTTGTCCTGGTGACCTTCTATACCTGGCCCATCCTCCTTGCTCTGCTCATATCTGTCTAACTGCCTACCACAATATTTTTTTTCGTATTTCTTTTTTCTGAAGTGAGAAGCAGGTGGGCAGAGAGACAGATTACCACATGCGCCCAACCAGGATTCACCAGGCATGCCCACCAGGGGGCAATGCTCTGCCCATCTGGGGTGTTGCTCTGTTGCAACTGGAACCATTCTAATGCCTGAGGTAGAGGCCATGGAGCCGTCCTCAGTGCCCGGGCCAAGTTTGCTCCAATGGAGCCTTGATTGTGGGAGGGAAAGAGAGAGAGAGAAGGGATAGGGGGAAGGGTGGAGAAGCAGCTAGGCACCTCTCCTGTATACCCTGGCCGGGAATTGAACCCAGGACTTCCACACGCTGGGCTGACGCTCTACCATGGAGTCAACTGACCAAGGCCTTGCCTACCACAATATTACCTTGTATTATTTTCCTCACAGCACATCACTGTGTGAAATTATTTGTCTATACGTACATTCTCTGAGAATAGAGATTTTGTCTACCTTGTTTAGTTTTATCACCCAAGTGCTAAGAATCATGCTTGACACAGAGTAAATTCTCAAAAAGTATATAATGAATAAATGAATGAATGGGACCTAATTTGTGGACATTGGAAATTTAGATATTTTGATGGTAGTTGAGGTGTCAAGAGCTACAACTGATTTTAAATGAGAACTTTAGAAACTCCATTCTCGGGCATACTGAGGCTTGTGTACAGCAGTTAGACCAGGGGTCGGGAACCTTTTTGGCTGAGAGAGCCATGAACACCACATATTTTAAAATGTAATTCCATGAGAGCCATACAATGACCCTTGTATGCTACGCATTATCCAATAAAAATTTGG
The DNA here is from genome assembly GCF_036850995.1 of Saccopteryx leptura. NCBI lineage: Eukaryota > Metazoa > Chordata > Mammalia > Chiroptera > Emballonuridae > Saccopteryx > Saccopteryx leptura. The sequence goes on from NC_089510.1 coordinate 97,064,821, forward strand.
TGTTGTCCGGAGTACAGCTGTGATTGGCTCCAGCCACCCACAACCATGAACATGAGTGGTAAGAAATGAATGGATTGTAATACATGAGAATGTTTTGTATTTTTAACATTATTATTTTTTCGAGACTAAGAGACATGGACAAGAGTGTGGTGGTTACCAGGGGTGGGGGGAGGGAGGACATAGGAGGGAGGGAGGGAGAGAGTTAGGGGGAGGGGGAGGGGCACAGAGAACTAGATAGAGGGTGACGGAGGACAATCTGACTATGGGCGAGGGGTATGCAACATAATTTAATGACAAGATAACCTAGACATGTTTTCTTTGAATATATGTACCCTGATTTATTAATGTCATCCCATTAACATTAATAAAAATTTATTAAAAAAAAAACACTATTTTTTTTTATTAAAGATTTGTCTGCGAGCCAGAAGCAGCCATCAAAAGAGCCACATCTGGCTCGCGAGCCATAGGTTCCCAACCCGTGAGTTAGGGTAAGAAACAGGAGGCGTGGGGAAATGTACTGACTCTCCCCCTTTTCCTGCCCAAGAGATTCAAACAGAAAAATCTGCTTCTGGAAGAAACACTTGGGAAGTTCCCTTAAGCCTGAATAGCCTAATTCGCCTTAGGTATGGCAACTAAGGGTGGCTTGTTAGCTAGATACCCTTGGATCTCATTTTTTCTGAGTCACTAGCAAGAATTTCCCTGCCAGATATGTTCCAAATCTTTCTCAACTACCTGTAAATCACCCATTCTCACTTCTGAAATCTAAGAACCTGGTTTCTCCCCTCCTTCACTTTACTCCTTTTTCCAAAATGCCATATATATACTCAATGTTGCCTCACTGTCTTTAGTATTTTTGAGCATATGTGAATTTCCTATCCACATGTATTAAAATTAAATTTTTCTCTTGTTAATCTGTGTCTGTTGATTTGATTATTAGCCCAACTAAAAGAACTTCAAAAGTGGGAGAAAATGCATTAATTTTTTTAGCTCCACAGTATCTCACCATCATTTCCCAAAGTCAACATTTTATAGCTGTGTAAAACTATGGTTTGTTTTTTTTATAGTTGGTAAAACTGACCAAAGTTTATGAACTCACTACATAGATCTTGCAGCATAATTTATGATTTTGTTTGTTCTCTGAGAGGAGCATTGAGGTGCACGTGCAGGACCTGGGTACATCCGAGATCAAAGGCAGGATGGCTATGAGGCTGCACAGTGAAGTGTCCCTGTGACTGCAGCACAGCTCAGCTTTTGGGCTTATGCTTTGTTTTTAGAAAGGGGCAGTAATAAAGAGAAGAGCCCTTGAAAACCCCAGAACAAAAGCCACAACTGCTTTGGGGCCCAGGGTAAGCAGGGAGAGAAGGGTGACATGATAGCCATTAAGTAAAATTAAGGAGCAAGCATGAACATGCTGTGTTGAGAGTGAAGGGGATGTAAGGGTCATGGAAGCCACAGGGCTGATATCAGGAGGATAAATGAGGATGCTGAGCCAGGGACAGGTCCTATGAAACAAATGCCCTGTGGCTTCTGTGAAGGGCCTGAGGCCTGGAAGCTTCATATTTTACCAGTGAAGACTAAGACACATGCTGCTGTTTCATTAGTATAAACTAGGTAAATGTGGTGACACATAGAACAGGGGGTAGTGCTCATATTCCCTTATTCAAATCAGGAAAATATCCTATTTTTATTCTGAGATGATCTATGAGTTATTTATGACAAATTAAGTGGAAGCAACATTAGGGGGCAAAATCTGTCACTGTATATTTTAGTGACTTTGATCATCACGTTGCAAAGTACCCAATCCACAATTACACGGGTTTTCGTAGAGGCACCAAGTCCAAATAAGTTTTTGAAAAGTTTTATTAAAGGAGGAAATTTATTAAATATGCCAGCCACATATATCTTACATGGGGCAGCAGTCCCAAATCGTGTGTGTTATTAATATTCTAGGGGTTGGTTATATACCGTTAATTATACATGGATGGGGAAATAACCTGACATCACGGTGTAAGATTATACCTTTGTCCAGAGATACATACATTAACTACATGCTTTCACGAGGGGAGAGGTAGTTTCCATGGGAACAAATGCCTGTAAATGGTCCATTAGTATAAGAAAAAGTTTAAATTAATTTTTTCCCTACATCTAGCTAGCTATTCATCCTTCCCCCATAGGTATGCAGGAAGGTCAGAGAATCCAAGTCTCCTTTCTTTTCTGCATTTACAATACAATGTCATTGGCCATCTTGGTTTTATGCTAATCACACAAGTATAAAGATCATTTTCAAAATCTCTCTCTGTACGCCCAGCCCAAACCAACAAAATGTTCTTTAAACTTCCTAAAATATTAATATTAATTCTGTAGCTTTTGGCACCTTACAACATTCCCCACTGATTCTATTTCCTAAGTCAAATCTTTGACTTAATTTTCTGATGAGCATAAGGCTGTTTTCTAAGAATATTAATTTATAATATTAACATATATTTAACAAACAGCATTAATAGCAATACAGTTTACTAAAGAAACAAATATTACTGATTGATTTCCTATAAACTGCACAAAAATTCGCAACTTACATAAAATTAACTGGCTTTTATAATAATTTACTTTCAGTCAGAACTAAAACTAATTTAAAACCTTTAACTTTTAGTGACAATTAAGTTGCCTAGCCCCCTTTTCCCAAAGTCTAATTAAAAAATAGTCCTTAGTTTCTTCATACAGTCGCAGTACATAGACAAACCATCTTCCTATTTGTGGTTGGAGTAAGACAGGCCTTCTATTTTGGCTGCAGTGGGAGTTGTCAGGATCACGGTGTGTGGACCTATCCACATGGGAGTCAGTCCTTGGGTGATGTACTTGATTTTCTAATAACGCTAGAAGCGCCTCTTGGACAGTCTTTTAAACAGCTTGCTGAGTAACCTGTAAATCCTGCAAGTACTTAGCAGAGGGATGGTTACATTTCTTTTTACTATTTAATTCATGCATTTTACTTGCCTGGACCTTTTGGGTGCCTGTAGGCACAATGTAACTTCAAATTAGCTTCTAATTAATATTGAGTTCCTTTCCCACTAGCTTTGAGACTGTGGACACGAATGCAGGTCCAATACTAGAATAGGCAAGCTAAACATGGAAAGAAGCATATATAGCAATTTCCTAACAATTGTAAATTAATTTATTAAAGTCTATTTTTAAATATTTACCTGAGAAAATTCCTTTCTTCTCTGTTTTTAATCTTTTCTAATTGGTTTCCCCGCCCAGTCCCAAAACCCCACTGGTTCTGTGTGGCATCTATTCATTTGAATTACTATATTCCAATTTTGTGGTAGACTGGAAGAATATACAATTAACAATAAAATTCAAATAGCTAATGTTAACAAATACTATTACAAGCATCCTAATACAATAAAATGACTAAAGTCTACTAGATTATTAAACAATAATAAAATTCTAACTAATATGATAGGATTCAAAATAAAATTCTTACAGTCACAAATGTTCTTAACATGTTAACGTAATTTCACTAAATATATGTTGACACTATTGTTGCTTTATATTATTCACAAATGTAACCTAATTTCTATTTCAGTTTGAGAAATGTCCTAAAGAGCAGGAGTTATACACATTCAGGAAAAGTCCACAAGGCACTGGAACCATGGTCACATTTCTACACTTTGCAGCTAGAGTTTAAGCCCTCATGATCATTGCTTTTAACTGGGATTAGGATTAGGTCCCAGCCTACAAAAGGCATGGGGCATTGTGACAAGAGGAATAAAGGAGACACTATACATTAAATAAAGCAACAAAAATCAGACTGTCATTACCTCCAGTAAAGATCTTCAAGGGATAAATAAAACTCAAATATTCAGGCAAGGCATAGTAAATGGCCCTCATATTTATAAGAAATGAGATCAGTTTTACCTGCTACTTGGAAGAAATAAATCAAGTTCATAAACAGTGTCATGAGATGGGGCCAATCTCTAATCCTTTGGTGGCAAATTCCAGCCAGCTGGGCAAGTTCAGGTCACAGGTAGCTGGAGCAGGGCTAGAAGAGACTGAACCCTCCCTCCATGGAGCAAGGGTGCAGCTTACTTTCTCATGTCCCTTTTTCCACAGCAAAGGCATGTCACCTGGTAGGGCCGAGAAGCCTGGCAGGCCTCAGCTCAATGACTTTTCTCCCCACTCTTGATGTAAGGCCCTGATGGAATCCTATGAAGCCCTTTGGGGCACTGGAGCCTTTTAAGCGTACATGCCAAAAGCTGGTATTTCCCTGATCTCTTTTGGGCCTTATTTGTCTTTTCTGTCTCCTTTCTTGATTATTATAGACCTTAAAAGCCATGCTCAGAAGATCTCACTGAGGGGCCAGAGAGCCCTTTTCTGTTTATATAAACTCTTGGAAATAAGACAAAAGCAATGTTATTAGTTGGATTAATTTTAGAGAAAAACAGGTTTTTGGTGCCTCCTTTAGAATTCCAGAGTCTCTTCACTGCTGAATAACTCAGTACATTAGTATTCAAAATAAATTTCAACAAAGCATGATAAAATAGATTTGCAGGAGTTCCAGGATATGACTCCCTTTTTTTTCATATTACCAAATATTGTTTTAAAATGATAATAAACTAACCATTATATAAAAGGATATTATTAACAATTCCTAATATTTAAACTAAGATTTTAATATTACAGGGCTATAAAACAGCAAATAAAGAATTAATGAAAGGCCTTTAAATTAACACATACATTTTAACATGGAAAATACCTTTTTTACACAATAGTGGGTGGGAAGACAATAAATCACTACTCCTAACCCAGTGGTCAGAAAACCTATTAGTTAATAGAGCCAATTACTAACAGTAAATTAATTGAATTTTCTTTTAAGAACCAAATTTTAAATTTAAATTATATGTGTAGGCACCTTCCCTACTGAGGCATTTTCACAACTTTTTGGATAAAGACAAGATAATCGAACAAATAAAAGACATGCCTCTGTAGGCTAGAACTGTTCATGATCCTTACCATCATGATGGCAAATCAAATTGATGCAACACAAGTGAAGAACATAAATGCAGCACCATTCTTTTCTCTTGCTTTGGATGAGTCAACAGTTCAGCGTGTTTGCAAGGTATGCTGTTGGTGACACATTATGTGAGGAAAGTCTTGCTGTTTTGCTTATGAAAGAGACAACAAGAGGGGAGGATTTATTCAAGTCTTTCATTGAGTTTGCTAAAGAAAAAATCTACTGATGGATAAACTTATTTTGGTGTGTACTGATGGTCCTCCATGCATGGTGGAGAAAAACAGAGGATTCGTAGTGTTTCTTCGTGAACATGAAAAGAGACTCATCCTAAGTTTTCACTGCATCCTACATCAGGAGGCGCTTTGTGCTCAGATGTGTGACAAGCAGCTTGGTGAGGTGATGTTGCTGGTCATTTGGGTGGTCAACTTTATTGTTGCCCGAGTTTTAAATGATCACCAGTTTAAAACACTGCTGGATGAAGTTGGGAATAATTATTCTGGTCTGCTTCTGCACAGCAATGTGTGTTGGTTGTCAAGAGGGAAGGTGCTCAGCCATTTTGTGGTTTGTCTGATCAAAATTCGGACTTTTCTTGAAATGAAGAACGTCAAGCATTCTGAGTTAGCTAACACTGAGTGGCTCCTGAAGTTCTATCTCGTGGACATGACTGAACATCTGAATCAGCTCAATGTGAAAATGCAAGGCATTGGAGATACAGTCTTATCCCGTCAACAAGCAGTGTTTCATTTGAAAACAAGCTGGAACTCTTTATCGCCAACATTGAAATAGGTCATTTACTACACTTTGAAAAACTGGGAGAGTTTAAAGATGCACGCACAGCAAGTGACCTTGCTCAACATCTTGATCTCCAGCAGCTAGCAGGCTTCACATCTAATTTCCCGCAGTCATTCAAGGCACGCTTTGGAAAATTTCATGAGCATACTTGTCTTTTGAACTTCATCACCCATCCACACGAGTGTGCAGTGGACAGCGCCAAGCTGAGTTACATCCCCTATGCCTCCATCAGAGATTCTGAGCTACCAGCTGCTGACCTGAAGGCCTCAGACATGTGGGTGAATAAGTTCAAGCCACTGAATGAAGATTTGGAAAGATTTGCATGACAGCAAGCAGAGTTGGCAAGCAAGCATAAGTGGGGAGAAATAAAAGAACTTCAACCTGCTGACCAGCTGATTGTCAATTGGAATGTGCTTCCTGTCACATACTACACACTACAGCATGTGAGTATTGCTGTACTGACAATGTTTGGCCCTACATATGCATGTGAGCAGTCTTTCTCACATCTAAAAAATGTTAAGACCAACCTACGATCACGTTTAATGGGTGGAAGTCTCAACGCCTGCATGAAGCTTAACTTTACCATGTATCAACCACACTACAAAGCCATCAGCAAAACCATGCAGCACCAGAAGTGGCATTAATGGTAAGAAGTACTTTATTCATCATTGCTTAGCAAAAGCAAAACAATGTTATTAAAAAGAATTCAGAGGCTTATTGTACTTTAAAAGTGTTGGTCTTACATAAAATGCACACATTTACTTGTATTTAGTGTAAAACATATTGTATGGCTCTCACGGAATTACATTTTAAAATATGTGGCACTCATGGCTCTCTCAGCCAAAAAGGTTCCTGATCGCTGCTCTGGTCACTTCACCCTTAGTTGTCCCTGCCAATTTACTCTAGCGCCCTTCCCCCACTGCTCCACCCACAGCACTTCCCCGCCCTGCTTTTCTCTCATCCAAACTGCTTACTTGCCAGCCCTTCAACCCCAGAGGCTGGAGAAACAATTCAAACTGTCCAGAGAGAAGGCAGAATTAGCACACTAATAAAAAGCAAGAAAAATAAGACAGAGAATTAACTAGCAACCAAAATAAAGAGTGTTTGACTATAGAGGACACAAGACAAGAGGTAGTAGCCAACAGAAGAGAATAATTTCTTCAGAGAAAAAATCAATCGGAGCCCTGAAGCTAAAAAAAGGTCTTGGATCCAAGAAAAGAGATTTTATATTTTTCGGGATTGTTTTACAAATTTCCTTTTACTTTTGCCCAGAAATTTCTAATTTTGCATGCAAAAATTCAATTCAGGCCTTAGAAACAGACACAGTTACACATTAAACAAAAAGACTATATATATATATAAATTAAGAAATTTAAATGAGCGTGCTTTACATATGCCAATTAAAATTATACTGGAGATATTTTCTGACAAATAAAGAGACAAACAGATTACTCACTCACACAGCTCAATAAACAAAGGAAGGGGTTCCACTTTCAGGGCTTCTCAGATGTTCTCCCAGCCACGTTCCTGAAACTTCAGCTTAGGCAACCAGAGATCCCCATTCACACACCAATCACTCTGGGGTTTTAGAAAAACAATAAAAACAAAGAATGAGATCTCAACAAACAAGAGACTTTTCTGAAAGTCTTGGGTCGAGATTCATCAATCCAGGTTAGCTCAGTCTCCACTGATTCAGTGTGATGTGAGACTGACTAATCCTGGATGGACTTAACTTCCATTAGCCTTCCTAGAGATAGACGCATGTCCCCACTTATATTTCTCTAGAGAACCCGATCTCTCTGAATGCCCAATGCAAAACTGGTGGACCTGGTCCACTCAGTTCTCACTAATGTCCCTCCAGAGTACGAGCAGATATCCCTTAGAGTCCGAGGCAGGACCTAGGAACTCTCCACTGATGTCTCAGTCTTGGAGAGCATACTGCAAACATACCGACCATGTTTGATCTATTTTGCCGTACCCCAAAACAGCTGCCTCTGGAAGTACAGGGTCTCTACTCAGTCCTCTTTAATTATCTTTCTTGAGCATGACAGAAGCTGATGGACCTGGTCACTTCAGCTCCTACTAATCGTCTTTCCAGAGTACAACTAAATGCATCCCAGAGAATCCTAATCAAGACCAACAGAGAGCCTCAGCAAAGCAGCTTTGAAGGCCCTACTTACTCAACTGGAATTCCACATTCCCGGAGTCCCAAATCAGCAAAGCCTCCAAATCTCCCCTACCTACATTCTAGTCCCAAACAAATTTGATCAGTACCAGTCCCAGACAGAAAAACAAAAGCAAGAATTCAGAGGAAAGCCAGAAAATTCATTCAGTAAAGCAAAAAGAAGTGCTTTACCTACCTCCGTGATTTTTCGGCTGAATTGTCCAAATTGTTGAATTTGGGAACTAGGAGCCCTGGAACATCTCAGGAGGCACCTCTCCTTAAGACTCAAGTGGGGCCGAGCAGCTCAGTGGAGAGTCTGTCCAATTCGGGGTGTCTCTATCTGGTGATACAAAACACTGAATCTCAGACAAGCCCCCAAATGTTATAAAGTACTGCACCCCAGATTCTGAAAGGCACTGTACCTTAATAGATATATGAATTTCCAACTGCCCTTTGGTCTTTCGCCTGACTGCCTGACCCCACCCTTAATTACCAGACAATCACCTCTGGGACTGAGGGGTTCCAGGAAGCTGGTCAATTGCCCCAAGGAGGAGTATTCAGAAAGCCAAACATACCAGCACACCCTTGCTTGAGGCTATCCCCAACCCTATAAAATTTTGCCTCAGTCTGTTTCTGTGGTCCTTCTTTCGGCCCTTCTTTCTCCTCTAATAAAGCCTGCACACCTGGAGTTTGAGTACCATCTCATTCTTACATCTGGTGCCGAAACCCGGGACAGGTGACCGGCTGCCTGGGCAATCCCCTTGCCAGCTGAACTTACAACCAGGGAAGCAATGGACTGCAGCAGCTCGTCCGGGCTAACTCCCTGATTCTGCTCGGCTGTGTGAGCGTGGATAAGCGACCAGCAGTCCGTCTCTGTCTCGAATCCCTGCCGGATCAGGAGGTAAGGAGCTTCTCCCTTCCCTCTCCTGGTTGGCTTTAATTCGACCCATAAGTCCCTAATCCATCATTGGACAGTTTTCTCTGGTCAGCCTCACATTTTGAGGGGTTTGCCATTTTTCTGTCTCAGGAGACAGCACATTCCAAAAGTCAAAGTGCTGAGCTAAATCCCTCCACATTCTCTTTGAGCTCCTTCTTAGGTGGTGACAACCCCTAAGCAGGATGACTCCACATTCCCAGGAGAGCTTTCTCCTTTGAGATTGTGATTAGAGGCAGGGACGCCCTCTCTAGATCACTAATCTCCACATTGGGCTCTTCGGAGTCAAAGCTGTCTGACCAAACCTAGATGGGCTGTCTTCTACTCATTTTCTTTTGCAATACTGCCTGGCCACAATATAAACTAGACAATGACTCCCATGGGCCTGAAAATGGAACCTTTGATTTCAACAAACTGAGAGATCTAGAAAATCTTTGCCACCGGATGGGAAAGGCTTCTGAAATTCCTTATGTGCAGGCTTCCTTTTACTTTTGCTCCCATTCTTAATTTCTGTACTGCTTGTTCTACACGCAGGCCATTTTTTGGCCAGAGAAACCTCACCTAAAACCTCCGATCCTAATCTTTCCTTCTCCGCAGACTCCCACTCTCTTCCCCTCCTGCCTGAACCCCAGGGGCACCCCTTGCTGGTCCCTCTGCAAATCTCTTTCACTTGAGTCTCTTCCCTCTAGAAAGCCCCCTCCCTTCGCAAAATTCTGTTTCTCATTCATTTACAAATACCAGTCTCTCTTTCTCCTCCCCTGCTGGCCAGTGGTCCCTCCCTTCTCCACTGTGTTTTTAAACCCCTCCTCCCTCCTTATAGATGGGCAGCTCTGTCTCTTTTTCTTCTTTGACTCATCCCCCCACCCCACTGGCTTCGGATGGTTTTTTTTTTCTTCTTTGACCCATTCTTCCCCCTCCTCAGAGACTGACTATGCCTTACACTACCCCTCTCCCTCTCCCCTCTCCTCAGAGGAGCTCTAAATCTTTTTGACTCCTCTGACCACGTGGTGCCACCACCAGCACTTTAATCTCCTCCTCCTTCTCCTGCAGATTCTGACCCTCCTTCCTTCCATCCAGCTGCTCACACTGTCCATCCGTCTACTTCCTCTCTTCCTCCCTTCTATGTTGGCAACACCCTGCCATCTTGAAAAACTTAAAAAAGCAAAATTGTCTATTGAGCTGTGTGAGTGAGTAATCTGTTTTGTCCCTTTGTTTGTCAGAAAATATCTCTAGTGTAATTTGAATTGAAAGAAGTAAAGCATGCTCATTTAAATTCCTTAATTTATAATTTATATATAAAATCTTTGTTTAATGTGTAACTGTGTCTGTTTCTAAGGTCTTAAACCAATAATTATCTGCCTCTCAAATCGAGGCTTACTCATCCCCATGAACTCTCCCTGCAATACCCCCACCCTTCTTGTTCAAAAACCTTCAGGGGCTTATCGTCTCATACAAGACTTACACCTAATCAATGAGGCAGTAATTCCCCTCCATCCAGTAATCCCTAATCTCTACAAGTTACTGTCACACATTCCCTCAGACACAACTCACTTCAGGATCCTAGACCTCAAGAAAGCCTTCTTTACCATTCCTCTACACCCTGACTTTTACTTTCTGTTTGCCTTTACCTGGACACTAATGCAGCACAGCAATTTATGTGGACTGTCTTACCCCAGGGGTTCAAAAACAGTGCACACCTGTTTTGGGCAGGCACTAGCTCAGGATTTAGCAGCATGCAATCTCAAAACTAGTACTCTCTTACAATATGTAAATAACCTACTCCTCTGCAGGCCCTCCCTGCCTGCCTCAAGGAGACACACCATCACTCTTCTTAACTTTCTCACCATGAAGGGATATTGTGTCTTCTTTGCTAAGGCTCAATTTCACTCTCAGTTTGTAGCCTATCTGGGCATCACCTTAACACCCACCACCTGAGGTCTCAGCCTAAATCAAAGTCAGATCCTCTGCAGTCTCCAACCACCTACCATCACAAATCAAATCCTTTCTTTCCTTAATCTAATAGGCTTCTTTAAATACTGGATTCCCAATTTTGCTCTCTTAGTCAAGCCCCTCAGTGAGATCTTCTGAGCATGGCTTTTAAGGTCTATAATGGCCAAGGAAGTAACAGAAAAGGCAAATAAGGCCCAAAAGAAGTCATGAAATACCAGCTTTTGGCATATGCTCCTAAGGCTCCAGGGCCCTAAAGGGCTTCATAGGATTTCATCAGGGCGCTGCTCCAGAGTGGAAAGAAAGGTCATTGAACTGAAGCCTGCCAGGCTTCCCCACCAGTTGACACATCTGTGCTGTAGAAAAGGGACATGAGAAGGTAAGCTGACCCTTTGCTTAATAGAGGGAGGGTTCAGTCTCTTCTAGCCCTGCTCCAGCTACCTGTGACCTGACCTTGCCTAGCATACTGGGAATGGCTACTGAAGGCCCAAGGACATCATTCATGGGCCTAAGGTATTTCTTCCAAGTAACAGATAAGCTGATCTCATTTCTTGTAAACACAAGGGCCATCTACTATGTCTTGCCTGAATATTTGAGTTTTATTTATCCCTCAAAGATCTCTACTGTGGGTATTGACCATCTGATTTTGTTACTTTATTTAATGTATAGTGTCTCTGTTATTCCTCTTGTCTCAATACCCCATGCCTATTGTAGGCTGGGACCTGCTACTAATTCCAGCTAGAAGCAGTGGTCACTAGGACTTAAACTCTAACTGCAAAGTGTAGAAATGTAACCACCCTTTCCCTAAGTACTTGCAGCATTTACAGGTTACTCAGCAAACTGTTCAAAGACTGTCCAAGAGGCACTTCCAGCATTACATCACCCAAGGACTGACTTTCACGTGGACAGGTCCACACACTGTGATCCTGACAACTCCCACTGCTGCTAAAGTACAAAAACGGCATGCCTTACTCCAACCACAAACCAGAAGCTAGTTGGTCTATGTATGGCAAATATGTAAAAAAACTAAGGACTCTTTTAATCAGACTTGGGGAAAAGGGAAATGTTGGGCAGATAAAATATATTATCTCACTTTGTTAAAGATGGTACTGCCCACATGAAAGCCGTCGTCCAGGTGATATTAATGTGTGTCTCTGTGGGCTGTGGGAAGGCAGGATCCTTGTAGTCTGGGGCTTGGTTTTAGGACTAAGCCTTTCCCACTCTTTTTGATGTGGGGTGGTACAATCCAATTATGCTCCAGATAAGTGACTTTGTATTAGAGACTTCCCTATTTTGTATATTGGATTAAAGGTTTTGATTTCTATACTATAAAATGGAGGCAGAACGGGAGCTTGCTCCCTTAGTTCCTGAGATTAGCATTAGAGGAGAGAGGAGAAAGCAGAGAGCAGAGAAAAGCCACGTGGAGGAGGCCAGGAGAAGCAGCCAAGATGGCGGAGTGTTGAGTGGAAGCCAGTTTGTGCAGAGTTTGTGCAGGGAGAAGGAAGGAGATGGGGAACAGAGGAGAATAAATCTGGTGAGCTAGAAACCTTTGATTCTAGGAAATTCGGATAACTCAGTAGCCTTGTGAGCACTGAATGTGAGTGGGTTTTGGAGCCCAGTGTGTGTTTTTACTTGCCCGCCAGGTGCAAGCTAGGATTAAAGATGATGGCCCATCAGTTTTTGGCTTCATTGTTTCTTTACCAACTGTCCGAATCCAATGCGAACCTGCATGGGCCAGGCAGCTGTGATAGTAGCCCTGGATTTATAGGAAACTAGAGTAAAAAGAAAGTCAACTTAATTATCACTAAAGGTTAAAAATTTTAAATCAAGAGTTCTGACTAGAAAGGAATTGTATAGTTTTAATAATAGAAGGTATAAGATATGGAAATACTTTTGAAAGGAAAAGGAAAAGCAAGTTATTATGAAGGCCAGTTATTTTTGGATGAGAAAGTGCATGAAAGTTGAGGGTTTATGTAAATTGCAGGTTTGTGCAGGTTGTAGGAAGTTTGTACAGAGAAAAAGAATTTGAACAGTCAGAAAACTGGTTTTCAAAGAATGTTTAATTAGTCACCCTAGCTAACAATCCTCTACTCTCTCCACTTATTGGGATGACTCTTTCGTCCACCCTGACCATCTGGAGCTCAGAAACAGAGAAACAAAACTGACCCCTTGTCCTTCTATTCACCTCTCAACCTGCCTCACCCAAGCAGGGGCTTTTTACTTGTGTGGGACCAACACCTATATGTGTCTCCCTACTAATTGGACAAAAACCTGTACCCTAGTCTATCTCACCCCAAATATCATCCTAATCCCACCCCATGAGCCTCTTTCAATTCCTAGTACACTACCCGTTGATGTAAAGACCAAACAAACTATACAGGTAATTCCTCTACTTGTTGCTTTAAAAATTTCTATAAAAATAGGTCTAGGGGAGGGAGACTGGCCACTTCCCTGTCTTATTCCTACTCTCTTTCTCTCTTTCTCTGAAGCCCAGCAAATTTGTAAACATGGAATCAGTGGTTTCACACAAACTAGGTGCCTTGATTATTGCCTTTCATTAGTCCACTCACTCTCCTATTTATTTTTCTAATTTTTGAATCCTGCCTCTTATGTTTGTTCACTAGTTTCTTACAGAACCGCATGCAGACCTTTGCCAATCAGAAAATTGAAAAAAATCTACCTAACCCTACACAACAACCTTGAAACCTGCCCTCGCAGAACAGAAGAATCTGGAACCCTATAAATACACCCTTTCTCCGAACAATGATGGAAAAATCCATTGTTCTCAATGCTAGCACCAATTATAGGACCAATCCTAATTTTGTACCTAATTTTAATGCTTGCCTCTTTCTTTATCAAGTTCCTACAGGCTCGAATGAGAGAAATATCCAGAATTACCTACAATCAAATGTTTTACAACCCCTACTCCAACTACCCCAAGGGGGGGTTATGAAGGAGGCCCCAATAGGGATAACAGCAGGAAGTAGTTCCAGAATATGGCTGGTCCAAGACAAACTTCCTTTCTGAATCCCATACCCTTTACTTCCTCCCACCTCTTTTCCTTTTTATCATACCACAAAGTTGATAAATGATAGATATATGAATTTCCAATTGCCCTTTGGTCTTTCCACCTGACTGCCTGACCCCACCCTTAATTACCGGACAATCGCCCCTGGGACAGAGGGGTTCCAGGAAGCTGGTCAATCGCCCCAAGGAGAAGTATTCAGAAATCCAAACATACCAGCACACCCTTGCTCAAAGCTATCCCCAACCCTATAAAATTTTGCCTCAGTCTGTTTCTGTGGCCCTTCTTTCGGAGAAGTGCCTTGGCAGGTCTTTCTCCTCTAATAAAGCCTGCACACCTGGTGTTTGAGTGCCGTCTCATTCTTACATACCTCACTTCATCGAGTCCACGTAGAGACACCCAGTCCAGATAAATTTTGAAGAGTTTTATTAAAGGAAGAGATTTATTAATATGCCAGCCACATATGGCTGACATGAAGCATCAGGCCCAAATCATGCAGTCCCAAAAATAGTTTAGGAGCTGCTTATATACCCTTGATCACATGCAGGCAGGAGAGAGTACAACATTATAGCACAATTATTAACAAGATTATAACATTTGTCCAGGGCAGTGGTCCCCAACCCCCGGGCGGACCAATACCGGTCCGTAGGCCATTTGGTACCGGTTTGCAGAGAAAGAATAAATGACTTATGTTATTTCTGTTTTATTTATATTTAAGTCTGAATGATGTTTTATTTTTTAAAAATGACCAGATTCTCTCTGTTACATCCATCTAAGACTCACTCTTGACGCTTGTCTCATAAGTCCAACAGTTATATTTAAAAATATCACAGTTTTTACGCAGGTAGTGTTAATCCAAATTTGGAGGGACCCGAAATATGGAAGACAGGAGCAAGGTCCGTCGTTTACACATTAAAGCTTTATTGTCTAGCTTGGCCAAGTGGCGGGAACTCTGACAGAAATCTGACAGAGAGCGAGCCGGCCCTTTGTTCTACTTAGTTTTTATAGTTTTGTAAGTGGGAAGTACAGAAGCAAAAATTGCAATTAGGAGCCCCTTACCGCTATTGGTTATAGTCATATGTCCTTTAACATGATAGGACCACGTTCAATTTGCAAACCATACATCATTTTGGAGAAAACAAAATTTACAAGTCAACACAATGGTAGAAAGATATCTCTTTACATATTAAACGGCCTTCCTATATTTTCTAGTATTCATCCGCCATCTCTCTGTCCAGAGTCAGACATATTAACCACATGCATTTACATAAGAGAGGTAGTTTCCATGGGGACAAATTCCCGCAAATGACTCATAGTTATAAGAAAAGGTTTATTTTGGCTTTTCCCTTCCTGCACCTGGCTAGCCATTCACTCCTTTCCCCACAGGTGTGGTGGAATGTCAGGGAATCTATGCTTTTCTTCCCTTTTCATTTACAATACAATGCCAAGGGCCATCCTGGTTATGCCAATCACACAGTACAGAGACTATTCTCACAATTTCTCTGCACACCTTAACCCAAATTAATAAAATGTTCTCCAAGCCTCCTAAAATATTAATATTAATTCTGTAGCCTTTTGGTACTTTACAACATCTGCAGGTGAAATGGCTCAGTGGCTCCTCAGTAGCATAATTTTATTTTGTGCATTTATCCATCCCACCCTAAAGGCCGGTCAATGAAAATATTTTCTGACATTAAACTGGTCCGTGGCCCAAAAAAGGTTGGGGACCACTGATCTAGAGGATATACAGAAACATTAAGACTCTCAAGATAACACAATCAAAGACATTTAGAAATCTTTCAGTGTTCCTCTTCCCTCACTAGCCTAGAGATATTTTACTCTCAAGATTCCAGGAAAGGGAGGAACTACAATCAATGCAAGGTGGTATGTAAATTCTGCCTCCTATTGAAAGAGAAGTTTCTCAGTTAACCTTAATCCTTTCAGAGAAGTTAAAACCAAATCCCCTAGAGGCTGGAGAAACACTTTCCCGGCTGTATTCCCTATTGCAATACGTACACTGATTTCTTCCTAACTGAGTTCTAATTTTTTCTGTCGAATCCCTTTCTTGTCTTAGATATAAGTCTGCTGGACTAGGAAGATGTACTGCCTTTTTTGTATTGAACAAACTTTTAGCCATTGTGTTCGATCCAATGTTAAACTTAGCCATTGATCAATGTATGGAAACTGATCAGGGTAACCTGGATCCTCATTTATGATATTCTAGACTTCCTCTACTAGCCGAAGATTAACAGTCTCAATCACCGGTCATCCTACTCCTAAAATAGTCCATTCTGATTCACAGAGGTAGCATAGCCCTTTCTTGGATCATTTAATTCCGTATTTATGGCCATCTCCGTAAGTTTCATGAAAGTGCTTTCGCCTGACCAGGCGGTGGCGCAGTGGATAGAGTGTTGAACTGGGATGCAGAGGACCCAGCTTCAAGATCCCAAGGTCACCAGCTTGAGCATGGGCTCATCTGGTTTGAGCAAAGCCCACCAGCTTGGACCCAAAAAGTCGCTGGCTTGAGCAAAGTGTTACTCGGTCTGCCGTAGCCCCACGGTCAAGGCACATATGAGAAAGCAATCAATGAACAACTAAGGTGTTGCAAGGAAAAACTGATGATTGATGCTTCTCATCTGTAGAGCCAGCAGCCAAGGCCACCATCAAAGCAGCCCAGCCCATGCAGGTTCGCATTGGATTCGGACAGTCGGTAAAGAAACAACGGAGCCAAAAACTGGTGGGCCATAGTCTTTAATCCTAGCTTGCACCCGGCGGGCAAGTAAAAACACACACTGGGCTCCAAAGCCCACTCACATTCAGTGCTCACAAAGCCACTGACTTATCCGAGTTTCCTAGAATCAAAGGTTTCTAGCTCACCAGCCTTATTCTCCTCAGTTCCCCATCTCCTTCCTTATCCCAGATACAAACTCTACACAAACTGGCATCTCACTCAGTACTCCGCCATCTTGGCTGCTTCTCCTGGCCTACTCCACGTGGCCTCCTTCTGCTCTCTGCTCTGCTCTCTCCTCTAATGATAATCTCAGGAGCCAAGAGAGCAAGTTCCTATTCTGCCCCTATTTTATAGTGTAGCTTCACAACCTTTAATCCAATATACAAAATAGGGAAGTCTCTAATACAAAGTCACTTCTCTGAGTCATGATGGGATTGTACCACCCCACATCAAAAAGGGTGGGAAAGGCTTAATCCCAAAACTAAGCCCCAGGCTACAACGATCCCCAACACACATTAATATCACCTGGGCAACGGCCTCCACGTGGGCAGCGTCATCTTTAACAAAGTGAGCATAATACATTTTATCTGCCCAACATCATCTCTCTCCATTCCTGTCTGTCTGTCCCTATCTCTCTCTCTCTCTCTCTCTCTCTCTCTCTGACTCTCTCTGTCTCTGTAAAAAAAAAGAAAAGAAAAAAAAGAAAGTGCTTTAAAAGACAACCTAAAGTGGTCTTCTGTGAACTGGCCCCTCCTTCCATATTTAATAGCCAAGGTTACTAATTACAAAATTATAACTACTTCAGAAAAATCCAGAAATTAGTGCACCGATAAAAACAAAAAAGATAATACAGATAATTAGCACCCAGAATAAAAGGTGTTTGAGCCTGACCTGTGGTGGCGCAGTGGATAAAGTGTCGACCTGGAAACACTGAGGTCGCGGGTTCAAAACCCTGGGCTTGCCTAGTCAAGGCACATATGGGAGTTGATGCTTCCTGCTCCTCCTTTCTGTCTGTCTGTCTGTCTCTCTCTCTCTCCTCTCTAAAATGAATAAATAAAAAATATTTTTTTTAAAAAAGGTGTTTGAATATAGAGATATTAATTATTACAAGAGAATGATTTTTAGAGGAGAAATCTAACAAGGCGCTCCGATGCTAATTTGAGAACAAAGAGAGGACAATAATTCTCCACTTAAGATTGCTTTTTAATCAGAAGCTTCCAGTTTTAACACAAAATACTCAGACACATTTAAACATTAAACAAAGTACTTATAAACACAAAAAATGTGCACCTATTTCAATTAAATAATACCAGATAATTTGATAAACAAGACAAAACCTCATAGATGAGGGAAGGGCTCCCCCTCATGGCCTCTCAGGTGCACGTAGGCCGCAGCACCAGAGATTTCTTAACCAGGGGTTTTAGAGACAGAAACATTAAAGCAAAGACTGAGATCTTGACAAACACAGAGACATCTCTGGAAGTCTTGGGTTGAGATTAATCAATCCAGGTTAGCTCAGTCTCCACTGATTCATTGTGATGCAAGACTGACTAATCCTGGATGGACTTAACCTCCATTAGCCTTCCTAGAGATAGACACATTGTCCCCACTTCTGTTTCTCTAGAGAGCCCAACGTCTCTGAAGGCCCGAGGCAGAACTGGTGGACCTGGTCCACTCAGTTCCTAATAATGACCAAATGTGCAAACACAAAACCGTGATAGAAGCTGATGGACTTGGTCACTTTCAGCTCTTACTAATTGTCCTTCCAGAGTACGAGCAGATACCCCCCAAAGTCTGAGGCAGGACCTAAAAACTTTCCACCAACATCTTGGTCTTGGAAAGCCAGCGTGAACTTATGACCATGTCTGATCTATTTCACGGCAGATCAAAACATAAAGACTATAGACTAGTTACAAAGAGCAAAATAGTCTTAAAAGCCCTACCTACTCCACCAGGGTTCCACATCCCCGGAGTCCCAAATCAGCAAAGCCCTCAAATCCATTCTACCTACTTCTAGTCCCACACAGAAAGGTGACAGCAAAAGTTTAGAGGAAAAACCATAAAATTCAGTAAAGCAAGAGTTGCCTTGCTTACCTCCTCGAGTTTTCTGCTGAATAGTCCAAATTGTCGAATTTTGGAACCGAGATGCATCTACCGGGAAACTGTCTGGCCCCCACAGGAAGACTGGGAGCCCTGGAAGTCTCTGGTGGCACGCCTCTCCCCGACTTTCAAGTGGGCCCTGGGCAGCTCCCCAGAGAGTCTGTTTGATTCAGGGTGCCTCTACCCAGTGACGCAAAACACCGTAAACCCCACATTGGGCACCAAATGTTGTAAAGTACCCAATTCACAATTCCGTGGGTTCTCATAGAGGCACCAAGTTCAAATAAGTTTTTGAAAAGTTTTATTAAAGGAGGAAATCTATTAAATATGCCAGCCGCATATATCTTACATGGGGCAGTTCCAAAGTCCCAAATTGTGTGTGTTATTAATATCTTAGGGGTTGGTTATATACCGTTAATTATACATGGGCATGGAAATAACCTGACATCACGGTGTAAGCCTATACCTTTGTCCAGAGATACATACATTAACTACATGCTTTCAGGAGGGGAGAGGTAGTTTCCATGGGAACAAATGCCTGTAAACGGTCCATTAGTATAAGAAAAGGTTTGATTTAATTTTTTTTCCTTACACCTGGCTAGCTATTCACCTTTCCCCCATAGGTATGCAGAAAGGTCAGAGAATCCAAGTCTCCTTTCTTTTCTGCATTTACAATACAATGCCATTGGCCATCTTGGTTTTATGCTAATCACACAAGTATAAAGATCATTTTCAAAATCTCTCTCTGTATGCCCAGCCCAAACCAGCAAAATGTTCTTTAAACTTCTTAGAATATTAATATTAATTCTATAGCTTTTGGCACCTTACAAAAATCAAGCAAAAAAAAATGCTCACCCCTAAACTAAGGCAGAAAAATAATGTAAAGATAATTTAGATTTAGATTATCAAATGAAGAATGAAGGTTACTGAAGTAGTAAAGTAAAAGTCTGGAGGGATGAGAAAATGAGTTGGTATAGACATTAAAGACTGGGTTAGAAATATTAACCAACATTATGAAATGGGAAAAGTAGAGTTTTAAGCTGAAAAAAAAATAAGACTTTATTTAAAATCAGTTTGATGCAAAGTTTTGAAAACGAATTAAAGTGATTTTCAGAAAGTTTAAAGAGCAGAACATGGTGTGGCCCAGATCATGTGACACACGGGAAATATCTAGGGATGTATTAGATCCTGAACTAGATGCATTTCAGGATATAAGAAGGAACTTACTGCTGGCTTGTCCAGGTTTGAATTTCCAGAACACCGTGCTGGGTGGCCTCCACAGTCAAGACATCTCACACACTCTATCACTTAACTAATTTGCCCGAAGCAGGACTTAAATCCTGTAAAACCTCCAATGCCTTCCCATGTCTTACTAAATCAACTCTGAACTCTGCCTGGCTTCCTGAACCCACCCTACCTATTTAGTTGTCTTAGTTCTCTCCAGCACACACCCTCCTCTTAGGCCTGTCTCTCTACTTGTCCTGCCTCTGGGCCTTTGCCCAAGACACTGACCTGGCCTAAAATGCATACTGCCTCCTACCTGCCACGCCACATGCCATTCTTCTGGTGAGATTGAATTTACATTTCCATTCCACATGGGTCTTTCTTGATTGTCCTTTTCTCTGAAACCCTAAAATACAATTACTCAGTTATAGGCTGCCATGTATTATTCACAGAAAGAAAAGAGAGAGAAGAGTGAAATCCTCATTTTTTTTTATTCTGATTAGGAAATGAGAGTTGGTAGAGGATGCATCTACAGAAAACAACAAAACATTTTTTAAAAGCACATACAAAGAGAAGATGTTTATTTAATACATTAGAATGATGATCTATGGAGGCAGTAAAAATAGATATGGAGCATGATGACAAAATGGAATTTAAAAAAATTTGAGAGGGTTCATTGCATGGACCATTGGTGATAACATAGAATGAACTAAGTGTGATCAAATCTGTCTTGTGAACTTGAAATTTTTTTAAAAAGTAGTGGTTTTTAACTTGGGAAAGTGTAGAGTTTAGAGAAATTTAAAAAGAGCACACATATGCCTGACCAGGCAGTGGCACAGTGCATAGAGCATGGGACATGGAGGACCTAGGTTCGAAACCCCAAGGTCTCTCACTTGAGTATGGGATCATCCGGCTTGAGTGTGGGATCATAGATGCCATGGTTGCTGGCCTAAACCCAAAGGTTGCTGGTTTGAGCCCAAGTTCTCTGGTTTGAGCAAGGGGTCACTCGCTCTGCTGTAGCCACCCCTCCACCCCCCTCAAGGCACATATGAGAAAGCAATCAATGAACAACTAAGGAGCCGCAACAAAGAATTGACACTTCTCATCTCTCTTCCTTCCTGTCTGTCTGTCCTTCTCTCTGACTCTTTCTCTGTCTCTGTCAAAAAAAAAAAAAGAAAAGAAAAAGAAAAAAAAGAGCACACATGCTTAAGCCTCATTCCAGAAACTGCACTCTTGGAGCCCAAGTTTGTGCATTTACAAAAGTTTCTGTATTGACCTCATCATATATAAATGTCCAGAAGTCTGTATTGACATAAATAAATGATTAAGAAAATGAACAAAGGAGAAGAAAACAAATCTTCCTTCTATTAGAATTCCAGATAATTTTTGTAGATACTCCCTCTCCAGAAGGTAGAGCCTAATCCCTCTTTCTTCCATGATTGTGGGCGAGTTTAGTCATTTGCTTCTAAAGAATAGAATATAGAGGCCCTGGCCAGTTAGCTCAGTTGGTTAAAGCATCATTCCAAAATGCCAATGTTGTGGGTTCAATCCCCATATAGGGCACATATAAGAATTAACCAAGGAATGCATAAGTGAAACAAAAAAATCAATGTTTCTCTCTCTCTCTTTCTTTTTCTTTCTCTATCTTCCTTCCTCTCACTGAATCTCTAAAAATAAATCAATCAAACAAAAAGAAAAGATATAGGCCCTGGCTGGTTGGCTCAGTGGTAGAGCATCGGCCTGGCATGCAGAAGTCCTGGGTTTGATTCCCGGCAAGGGCACACAGGAAAGGCACCCATCTGCTTCTCTACCCCTCCCCTTCTCCTTCCTCTCTGTCTCTCTCTTCCCCTCCCACAGCCGAGGCTCCATTGGAGCAAAAGATGGCCCGGGCGCTGGGGATGGCTCTATGGCCTCTGCCCCAGGCGCTAGAGTGGCTTTGGTCGCGACAGAGTGACGCCCCGGATGGGCAGCACATTGCCCCCTGGTGGGCGTGCCAGGTGGATCCCGGTCGGGCACATGCGGGAGTCTGTCTGACTGCCTCCCCGTTTCCAGCTTCAGAAAAATACAAAAAAAAAAAAAAAAAAGAAATAAAAGAAAAGATATAAAGAATAAAATATGGGAAAAGGGGAAAGTGCTTTATAATGAAGGAAGCTGGCAAATACTACCTAAACTAAGTAATCAAGGGTAACATGACCAGTAGTATTGTATTTCCCCATGTACAAGATGCTCCTTAATTTTGGAGGCAGAGATTTGAAAAAAAGGTATTACATAAAGTTATTGAACTCAAGTTTTACTCATCATAAAATTCATACAACTCATCACTGTTAAAACTCCCATCCATTAGCTTGTCCTCATCTGTGTCTGATGACAAATCACTGTCTTCATATATTGCCTCATCCTCAGTTCCATCTATGGCATTTGAAATGCCACGCTTCTTAAATGACTTGACAACAATCTCAATCTTGATATTATCCCAAGATCTTTTCACCCAGGTACAAACTGCTCCTATGGTTGGCTTCTTCACTCTTCCTGCTGGTGTCAAGTTGTCCCCAGAAGACTTCATCCATTGGTTCCATTTGTCTTTCATGGCCGCTATGAAGGGTTTGTTAATGCTGATATCAAGTGGTTGGAGCTGGGATGTCAAGCCTCCAGGTATGACAGCAGCTTTTGTTTTTTGCTCTGCTGCAATCTTCTTTGTGTTTTTTGTTCTGTGTACTCCGAACTAATAGGGCAGGTTTGTATAAGAGCCCACCTGGTCTCCTTCTCCAAACTTTCTCAAACCAGATCTTCATCCCATCCTGATCCATTCAACCCTTGTCATGAACATGGACAATCACTCCTTGAAGAATGTCTTCTTTTAGCATTGTTTTGCATTTGAAAATAAGCATAGAAGGCAGCTTGGTTCCCTCGGCACAACAAGCTAGAACAACCATATAATGGCTCTTTTTATGTCCACTTGTCTTCACAGTTACAGTTTTCACCCCCTACTCATCAACAGTTCTATTACTTGGGACATCAAATTGAAGGAGGACTCGTTCATATTTGCAATCTGTTCCAACTCAAACTGATGTGTCTTCTGACATTGAATGACAAAACGATGAAATTCAAGGGCCTTTTAGCTTTCAGGCATCTTTTGATCAAGTCTGGTGCGTGTACGCATGCTTAGTCCATTTTGTTTCATGAGCCTGAAGCATCAATTGTGTCCTCATTTGAAATCAGTAACTTCTTTTTATCAGCAGTTCTTCTTGCCTCATGCTGAACCATCTTTGTGGACACAGAAATTCCAATTGCCCTTTGCTCTTCAATCCATATCTTCAATTCCCTCTCTAAATCAGGCCATTTTGCTGACTTGCCTCTCATGGACTTCTTCTGCTGTGGCATTTTCAGTACGGTTTCTTATTCCTGTAGCCAGTCTTGGATTGAGTTCTCAGTTGGAGGATGACCAAACTTATATTCAGCAGCAAGATTTCCATTCATTTTTGCAAACTGGATCACTTTTAACTTGGATTGAGCACTGTATGAAAATATTTTCTGAGCCATTTCTGGGCAGAACGTGACAAAACATAACCTACCATAATATACCAGTAACAAGTGAGAAACAGTGAGTGCAAAGAAAAGAAGCATGAAAAAGCAGGAATTACAAGTGAAAAAAACTATAACCACTGTATAAGACGCACCCAGTTTTTAGATCCTAAATTTTTCAAAAAAGACTGCATCTTATACATGGGGAAATATGGTAAGTCATATCACTAACAGATAACCCTTGATGCAGTGTGATGAGAATGGTTCTTCACTTCTGTGGCCATCCTACTCAAAATCCATAATCCCAGTCTTACTAGAAAAAAAAATCAAATTCAGACATCATACAAAATACCTGACTAACACTATCAAGGTCACACAAAATAAGGAAAGCCTAAAAAATTGTCACAGATCAGAGAAGGACCAAGGAGACATGATGACTAAATGTGATATAGGATCCTGGGTGGGATCCTGGAAGAGAAAAAAGAAATTAGTAGAAGAGCTAGTGAAGTCCAAATAAAGTCTGGAGTTAGTTTAGTTAACAACAATGTTCCAATGTTGGTTTCTTAGTTGTGACAAATGTAACCTGGTAATGTGACATGCTAGAAATAGGGAAAACTGGGGGAGGGGCAGACAAGAACTCTCACCATTCTCTTGCAACTTTCTTGTCAATTTAAAACTATTCTAAAATTAAAAGTTAAAAAACAAAAAGTTTCTAACCTATCAGGTTCTTATAATGTAATTAAAAACCAAATCCCAGAAAGGAGAAACATTGCATACAAATTTAGCAGGGGAGGATAAAAAATATATTGCTTATTTTTCATGTGCTTTATTGTACACTTTCTTTTTAAAAATAGTTCTACAATGGTATTGCTGAAATACTGTAAATGAAGAGAGGAAATAAAGAGGTAAACGAGAGTAAGGGGCAGGTCAGAGATTAAGGTGAAGGCTAAGGAAGCCCAAATGAGAGGTGAGAGGCTGCGAAAGCCAAACAACCTGACGGACAACAACTTTGTCCCTTCAACACCTTCTTTGCTCAGTACTGTGACCCAGTTGGAATTAAGATTGGTAATACAGAAAGAGACATTTTGATAAATGAGGGAAGACAATATGATCTGGAAATCACCGTATCCCAGATTACCAGAACAGTCTGGGTCAAAATCTGGATATCGGTGAGGGGGTGGGGAAACTGAGCTACTAAGGAAAAAATTCAGTGAAGAGTCTATTGCTCTTTTCCAGGCAGGAGCTCACCACAGTGCTGCTGTCCAGTATTCTCAGACAAAAGGTGTTTAGAAATATACAAACTGCAGCCTCATTTGCCCTGTCATGAATGGTGGTGCAGATTCATATCCAAACTACTTAGGAAAAATAATTACTCCCACGAATAATACCAATTTTAATTAATTCCTATAGCTTAAAGGACGGCAAATGCTACTGTAGAGAAAGTCATTAAATAAATATTAAGAACTTAGCTTATATTTGCTTTCATGTTATAAACAGATTAGCATATAAAGTTGATAATTCAAGAAAACCTTTGCTGATTTTATCATATCAGTCCAGTGATAGAATAGGGATTATTTCTATCTTATAAATGATTAAACATGAGGACATGAATAATTAAGTAAATAGTTGAAGGATATACAACTAGAGGTAACTGAGTGAGGTTAAGATGTTTAGAACCCAAGTTATCTGGTGGCAGTTCTTGACCCGATAAGAACTGGTCATGCCATACTCTCAGCTGTCTGGCACAGCCAGGTTCCTTTGTAAGCTCAAAACTTCCAGCTTGAATGGGGTGAAGGTAGATTCCAGAACACTCTGGGGAGAGTTTGTGCCTCTCTCAGGTGAACTTAACTTTGCAGCTCATACTGTCATCACTGTGTGTTACCAAGCAATGGAAATTGGCCTTTTCACAGCCACAGTTTCATAAAAAGCACTGGGTTCCAGGGAAAGTGGAGGAGGTTTCTTACATGGCATTTTTAATGTGTGGAATGAAATAATATAATATTTGAAATTTGAGCTTTGCTTTATAATTATTTAAGAGGGAGCAGAGGGGACAGAGGGTACCAATGACATAAAAATGACAATAAATATGTAGAAAATGGGACATACGCATAGAAGATGGGAATGTTTTATAACAGAAATGTTGAAATTTAGTAATGGGTACATAAGACTTCATTACATTATTTCCTCTACTTTTATATATTTGAAATTTTACAGAATAAGAAGTTACTACGTTAATACACAATTATAGAAATAAATAACATTAAGACTATACCCTGGGGAAATAATTAAGCATCTAAATTTTGAGAAACATAGCTAATTAGTTAGGATGGGCTTACTTGTTATATAATACATAGACTTTAAGAGATAATCACTCAGACACAGTAGAAATGTGTTTCTCTCTAACAAACTGGTTCAGATGGGTGTCCCATCCTGGAGGCTCTGTTCCATGAAGTCATTCAGAGACTCAGCCAGACAGAGCTTTTTGCATCTCCAACAGGTGGCTTCTAAAGTCACTCTGCTTGTCACCATCCTGGCCCCTGAAAAAGAGGAAAGGAGCACAATGCCCATTCTCCTGAAAGCCCAGGCCAGAGGGGCACAGACTGCTTTTGCTGCATGCCATTAACAAGAACCTAGCCACATGAACACTTAGTTGCAACAGGGGTGGCTTTGTGGCTCACAGCTGGACAGGCATGACATAGTTACAGCCTCTGTGGAAGAAAGGAAAAGAAATTTTGATGGAAAACTAGCTGTCTCTACCACAGCAATCTAGTAGACTTAGCCATTAACAGATAGGCAGAGACCAATTTATCATAAAGCTTATGAAACTCAAACTTCTAGGTCTCTCACTTGCATAGGTCTCTGTCAATGTGAGGGACCTGTATTAGTTACCAATTTCTATATAACAATTTACTCCAAAATTTATCAGCTTAAAACAATAACCTTACTCTCCCACAGTTTCTGAGTCTGAGTCTGGAATCTGAGAACACCTTCACTGGTGGTTCTGGCTCAGAATATATCATGACACTGGAGCCAAGGCTGCAGTTATTTAAAGGCTTTACCAGAGCTGGAGGATCCACTTCCAAAATGACTCACTCATATGGTGTGGGCTGGAGGCCTCAGTTTCTCTCCACAGGGCTGTCTAAAGGTTCCCCAGAGGGAATGATTGAAGAGAGAGAGAGGTAAAAGTCATAATGTCTTTTAGAAGTTAGCCTCTGAAGTGAAATCACTTCTACTGTATCCTATTGGTCTCCCAGAGCAATCTCAATACAATATAGAAGATTTCCACAAGGGCTTGAATACCAGGAGCTAAGGATACTTGGGGGAAATCTGCATAGTGGGAGGCTGGCCACCACCAGGACCCAATTATGTTGCTATGCTTTTGTAGCATTTGCAAAAGTAATATTTTTATACTCTTTTTCTTAGTAATCCCCCTCTCACAATTGTATAAGCTTTTTGGCCTCACAAAATATGAATCTTTTACTTATATGACCCTGTTGGGCAGTTTTAAAAATCATTTTAGAACTTGGTAAAATTGTTCCACAAAACAAATTCGTAATAACTAAATTCTGAAGGTAATTAAGTACTTTTTCAAAATGTGTCTCTTGATTACTGTTAATCTTGTCTAGTTTGTGTAGTGCTGATGTATTATCAGAGCTAAATGAGAAGTTAGGAAACTTCATTTCAATGCAGATATTACCTCTAACAAACTGGGAGACTTTCTTCTTCTAAGATGCAGCTTGCTTTCTTGGCTGGCTTCTTGTGTCAGCACAGTGAGGGGTTGCATCAACTAATCTGTATAGAGGTTTCCCATCCAGTTATTTTAAAGGGTATGGTTTAATACATTTCTCTATGCCACAAATTTCTCATCCCTAAAATGGGGATAAGAAGATCTACTTCATATAACTGTCGGGATGATTAAATGAGGTAGCCTACATACAGTGCTGAGAATATGCCTGACAGGCAGTACATACTCCATAAATATTAGCCATTCTTATTAATTTTATGCCTGAAAACTAACCCTCCTCAAATAGCCTATTTTTTTTTTTTTTTGTATTTTTCTGAAGCTGGAAATGGGGAGAGACAGTCAGATAGACTCCCGCATGTGCGCCTGGGGCAGAGGCCAAGGAGCCATCCCCAGCGCCCGGGCCATCTTTGCTCCAATGGAGCCTCAGCTGCGGGAGGGGAAGAGAGACAGAGAGGAAGGAGAGGGGGGGTGGAGAAGCAAACGGGCGCTTCTCCTATGTGCCCTGGTGGGAATCGAACCAGGGTCCCCCGCACGCCAGGCCGACGCTCTACCACTGAGCCAACCGGCCAGGGCCCTCAAATAGCCTATATTGAATGATTCTATACTATCATAGTAATTTGAGTTTTCATCTCAGATGATTGTGAACTTTTTTTTGAAGATATCAATAAAATATATTCTACATAGGACATAGCAATGACAGACTACTTATGATATAAAATATACTTACAGAACTTTAGTATCAGCAGAAAATAATTATATAGTATTGAGTGAGGGGAAATCTGTTTATTCAGTCTTGTCTTTGATTGAGTTCTACATAAGTAGAAATTTCTATTAAGAACTATTTTTGGTATAAAAGGTAATCAGATCCAAAAGTGTTTTGGAATAACCTGAGATGTTAGAAAAGAGATGTATGGCCCTGGCCGGTTGGCTCAGTGGTAGAGCGTCGGCCTGGAGTGCAGAAGTCCCGGGTTCGATTCCTGGCCAGGGCACACAGGAGAAGCGCCCATCTGCTTCTCCACCCCTCCCCCTCTCCTTCCTCTCTGTCTCTCTCTTCCCCTCCCGCAGCTGAGGCTCCATTGGAGCAAAGATGGCCCGGGCACTGGGGATGGCTCCTTGGCCTCTGCCCCAGGCGCTTTAGTAGCTCTGGTCGCAACAGAGCGACGCCTCGGAGGGGCAGAGCGTCGCCCCTGGTGGGCGTGCCGGGTGGATCCCGGTCGGGCGCATGCAGGAGTCTGTCTGACTGTCTCTCCCCATTTCTTCAGAAAAATACAAAAAAAACAAAACAAAAAAAAGAAAAAGAAAAGAGATGTATATAATCAAAACAGTTTCCTTAAATGGCATTAATAATTAAATCAATTAAATACAACGCGTCTGCTGCCAGTCAGCTGGGCCGCCGCTCAGCTGCTGCTGCAGCGCATCGCCGGTCAAAAAGAGCGCGCCCGCCGTAGAGCAGCACGTTCGTGGGCCACGGGTGGTGCGGGGCTGTGCGCAGCAGCGTGCGCCACAGGCCTGCCATGCCGCGGGCTCCCGGCACAAAGCCCGCCGCTGTCTCCAACACAACACAGCCAGCTGCGCCTCCTGCTGCCACCTGTGTGTGAACTTTTTATAAACTGATAAAAGGTACCTGAAAGTAATATCAAGCATATGGTACAATTGTAACTCATACATTTATTGATGGAAGTATGAATTAATATAACTTTGGTAAAACATTTGTCCACCTAAATTAAACTTATGCATATCCTATGATAAAACAAATCCTCGCCTGGCTTTATATCCAATATAAATTACTAAAATGTCTACAAAAATACACGTGTAAGAATATGTATAATAGCTTTATTTATAATAAACCAAACTTGAAACAAACCAAGTATCTTTTGACAGTAGAATGGATAAAGAACACTATAGTCATAAACTGGTATGAATATAGCAGTGAAAAAAACCCAAAACTCACCAACATGATGTTGAGTAAAAGAAAACACTTCATTATGTGGAATTCAAAGTCAGACAAACAAATCTGTGGTGATCAGAGAATACCGATTGGAAGACGGGGTGAAGGAGCCTCTGGGGTGCTGGAAATGTCCTACATATTGACCTGAGTAGTGGTTACACAGGTGAATGTGTGTAAAAATCAGTCAAGCTTTAGATTTAAGATTTATACTTTTGTGTGTGTGTGTGTGTGTGTGTGTGTGTCAGAAAGAGGGACAGATAGGGATAGATAGACAGGAGGGGAGAGAGATGAGAAACATCAATTCTTTGTTGCAGTTCCTTAGTTGTTCATTGATTGTTTCTCATATGTGCCTTGACCCGGGGGCTACAGCAGACAGAGTAACCCCTTGCTCGAGCCAGAGACCTTGGGCTCAAGCTGGTGAGCCTTGCTCAAACCAGATGAGCCTGCACTTAAGCTGGTAACCTTAGAATCTCGAACCTGGGTCTTCCACATCCCAGTCCAACGCTCTATCCACTGTGCCACCGCTTGGTCAGGCAAGATTTATACATTTTATTGTAAGTTGTACTGCAATAGAATATTTTTTAAGTTGGTGATGGCATAGAGAAACACACTGCTTGTATCATTGATGTAGGAAAAGAGACTTATGCAACCATGATTTAGATTTAGGCAACTCTTTTGACAATTATGGTTACTATGCGGTAATTAATAAACAATTAATTATTTATTACTCTTTTGTCATATATTACTTTACTAATTATGTCAACTGTTCATTCATTTCAGGAATTTTTTTTTTTTTTTTTTTTTTTCATTTTTCTGAAGCTGGTAACAGGGAGAGACAGTCAGACAGACTCCCGCATGCGCCCGACCGGGATCCACCCGGCACGCCCACCAGGGGCGGTGCTCTGCCCACCAGGGGGCGATGCTCTGCCCATCCTGGGCGTCGCCATATTGCGACCAGAGCCACTCTAGCGCCTGGGGCAGAGGCCACAGAGCCATGCCCAGCGCCCGGGCCATCTTTGCTCCAATGGAGCCTTGGCTGCGGGAGGGGAAGAGAGAGGCAGAGAGGAAAGCGCGGCGGAGGGGTGGAGAAGCAAATGGGCGCTTCTCCTATGTGCCCTGGCCAGGAATCGAACCCGGGTCCTCCGCACGCTAGGCCGACGCTCTACCGCTGAGCCAACCGGCCAGGGCCATTTCAGGAATATTTAAGTGCCAGATACTCTGCTAGGTGACAGGTCGTTAACAATGAACAAAATAGACATAGCACTTACATCCATAGGGTAAGGTGTATTGGGGAAAAACAGAAGAGTAAATCAGAAGTTATAATTGCACATCACAAATGTATTTTGAGGAAGCAAAAGGTACACACCTGCAATTGGAGAACAAAGCCAAAGCAACAACCTAAAAGGGAAAGCTTTGTTGAAGAAAATAATATCTAAGTTGAAATCAGTTCCTCTAGAGCAGGAATAGTATGCTGTTACACAGGTCAAAGAGAGTAGGGCATATTCTAGAACTGAGAGAATATCCCCCTCTCATACTTTAGCATGGCTACACATAAAGTGTGCTGGAGAGGAGGCAAGCAAAGCAATGCATGATGCTAGCGAAGCCAGCCCATGGAAGGCCTGCAAGCCTGTGAAGGAGGTTAAGAGGTTATTCTATGGACAGGAAAAGGCATGCAGTGGCATGTGTTCTGGGTGCATTAGCCTGTCTGCAGTGTGAAGAATTAACTAGTTAGGAGGCTGTTGCAAGAAGTAGGCTGGAGATGATGTATCTAACACTAAGGCAGTAGAGATGAATTAAGAGATATTTGGTAAGTAGAAATGGCAGGACTTAAAGACTGGTTGGCGGTGATGTCATTTACCAGATAGGAAATAAAATAGAGAAGTAGTTTGCTAGTTTGAGGGACACTGATGAGGTGAGAGGAGGAAGCTAATGAATTCCATTTTGTCAATCCCGTGTTTAAAGTGCTTATGAGTGCTGAAGAAGAGAATTTCAGAATGGAGTCACTGTTTAGCAGAGAGAACTGTCCTGAAGAAATAGACTTGGAAGTCAGTATTATACAAAAATTAATTAAAGCCATGGGAGTAGAAAAATCTAAAACCATCCCTGACCACTATGTAAAGAGAAGCAGATTTGGTATAGACCACTGAGAAATACTTACCTTTAATTATCAGCTGCTCCCTACTCTACCTCTCAAAATATGCTTCTGCCTTTCCCTTCCTCCTTTACAAGCACCCAGGTGGTTACCTTTGCCTGTCTCTTTCCTGAGTTCCAAGGGCTTTTTTTCTGCCTCAGTAGCGTGTTTCCTGAGCCCACGCAGCCTGGCTGGCTCACTTCTGCTACCTCTGTAACTTTCTAAATAAACTTTCTCTTATTAAAAATAATAATAATAATAATAATAAAGTAAATAAATGATCAGCTGCAGAGAAAGTCCCTCAGTGCATACTGAGAAGGAACATATTAAAAAGAAGAAAATCAGAATATTGTGTATACAGGAACTAAAAAAAGGGAGACTTTTTGAAAAGGGTTTGGTGGGCAACAGGGTCAAAGTTGGTGGTCTTAACAAAAGCAGTAGCAGAGGAGGTGGATGCCAAATTTCAATGGTTAAGGACTGAATGGGAGGTAAGGGAGCTATTGGGTCTGATTCTCAAATATTTACCCCCTTCTCTGAAATTGGGGGATCCGGGTTCGATTCCCGGCCAGGGCACATAGGAGAAGCGCCCATTTGCTTCTCCACCCCTCCGCCGCACTTTCCTCTCTGTCTCTCTCTTCCCCTCCCGCAGCCAAGGCTCCATTGGAGCAAAGATGGCCCGGGCGCTGGGCATGGCTCTGTGGCCTCCGCCTCAGGCGCTAGAGTGGCTCTGGTCGCAATATGGCGACGCCCAGGATGGGCAGAGCATCGCCCCCCGGGGGGCAGAGCACCGCCCCTGGTGGGTGTGCCGGGTGGATCCCGGTCGGGCGCATGCGGGAGTCTGTCTGACTGTCTCTCCCTGTTTCCAGCTTCAGAAAAATGAAAAAAAAAAAAAAGAAAAAAAAAAAAATGAAATTGGGGGATCCTATTCCCCTTGCAATGGACTAATTTAGAAACATATTAGAGTACTAATTTTAGGTAATAGAGTACACTCTCAATAGTGTAAGCAGAAAGTGATTTATTACAGGGAATTGTTTAGTTTACAGGATGTCTGGGAAGGCCAGGGAACTGAGCTTGGCTGTTGTACAGTCATTGACAACACTACCAGGAGGAAGGCCCAACCACATCGTGGGAGCTTTCCAGCAGATATATCTTGCTGCTATCACCTGCTGCTTGATGCCCATGAAGCTTAAGTTCTAGTCACTAGAACTTCTACAGCAGCTGTAGTCTAAAGAAACAAAAGTCTCTACATCTATGCTTGCCAGAAGAACCATGTAGCCTCTGCCTTATGATGCTCACGTCTGCCTGCCAAGTGTGGCAGGGGTGCCTCTGCCTGGCAGAAAGCTTGAGTGACCTGCTACACTTCAAGGGATTCTTGGGAATATCGTCTTTAGCTTTCCAGCTTCTAAAGCCCAGGCATGCTACAATGGATTGAAAAGGTGTGGAATGAGCCAATCAGTAATATCTGTCATTGTCTATCCCTTCAGCTAGTCAGCATCTGTTCATCTTTCTCTATACACTTAAAAATTCAAACCATACATGGTAGGAACAACATGTCCCTCCGTCTCATAATGCAATTATTTTTTAGACAAAGTTACATTCGTTCTCTCCCTTTGAGACACAGAATCTCATCATTAACTTTATGTATCTTTAGTTAATATCTTGTCCTCTACTGATTAAGTCACAACTCAGTATTAATATCCTGAAATCCATGGGCTAAATTGTAAAATTAACTACAAATAAAAAAGGCAAAGGAATAAAGTAAAGAACAGAGCCAGGAAGAAAATAGGAATAGCTACTATAGGCCAGGAGGCTGTAACTGGCATTTATATTTGTCTTCTGCTGCTACTTCTTCTATACTCCCTTTACTCTCAGCCAGAAGCTTAAATGGTTAGAATCATTTGCCTGATGAGATGATCCAAACCTTTCTTCCTAAGAGGTTTGAGCCTTTTGTGACTCTGACACACAGCTTCCTGAATTTTCCATTGGCTTTACCACTGATCATGATAGTAGTAGGAGACAAAGGGTGCCTTATGTTCCAAACATGCTCTTCCTTGCCTTTGTTGTCTGGTAGAAAACCTAGTTCCCGTTTGAAACCAAAACCAGGCACCCCAGCCAGTACCTGCAATCTCCCACTCCCATGTCTACCCACACACTGGTTCATTAGGCACCAGGATCCAAAAAAAATCCAGGTTAATGTAACCACGTCTGTGTCTCCTAATGGACTCATTCCTCCCTTGGATAGTAAGACTATTAGACCAGCAAACTTAAAAGTTACAAGGACAAGAAGCAAAAATTTTGGGAGTGATCATTAGGTGTATTAGTGAGTGGTATCAGTCCTAATTCACACCCATTGGTTTCTGAATCCATGTATTGTGGCCATGGAAGATACACATTTACTGCATCCCGAGTGATAGCATCACGACCTCACAGTGTTGTTTCCCAGCTGGCACCTTAACTGAGTCTCAGAAAGGACCATCTACCTTTCTAAAAGCCCATGCACTTCTGAGTGGTGGGATCCATGTAAGATTAGTGAATCTCAACAGTATTCGCTCACTGCTTTACTTTATTCACCAATAAACAAATTCTCTGGTCAGACACAATGGCTAATGGGATGCTATAACAATGAAATAGGTACTTAGTTGGACTATAGATAATAATGCAGATTAAAAAATTTGGCTGTCTCGACGAAGAATTGATGTTTCTTATCTCTCTCCCTTCCTGTCTGTCTGTCCCTATCTGTCCTCTCTCTGTCTCTGTCACACACACAAAAAAAAATTGGCTGCCTAACCAAGCAGTGGTGCAGTGGATAGAGTGTCAGCCTGGGATGCTGAGGACCCAAGTTCAAAACCCCAAGGTAGCCAACTTGAGCGCAGGCTCATCCAGCTTGAGTAGGCTCATAATCTCACGATCATTGGCTTAAACTCAAGGTCATTGGCTTGAACCAAGGTCACTGGCTTGAGCAAGGGGTCACTGGCTCAGCTGGAGCCCACCAGTCAAGGCACATATGAGAAAACAATCAATGAACAACTAAGGTGCTGCGACTGTGAGTTGATGCTTCTAATCTCTCTCCCTTCCTATCTGTCCCCCCCTCTCTCTATGTCTCTCACATATGCTAAAAACAAAACAAAATAAAAAATATATATAACAAAGTCAATTTTAATATGGTTATAATTAAACTAAACAAGAGTTAAATTCTTAGGGTATCTCATCAGTGGTATAAACATTGTTATTCAAGGACTTGTACTCTGGGCATACTAAAGATGTTCATCCAGGCACTTCTTTCTCCATATCTCCTTGTCACAAACTTTCGGTTTTGTTTTTACCATTACCTACTTAACTCTGCCCATAAGTCAGGATAGAGCGACATCTCACAATATCTCCTTTTGTACAAAATAGACCATGAGGTGTTCCTTCTAAAACTCATACACGTGCATCTGCTTGGAAGAAAGACACTTGTAATGTAAAAAAACATTGATGATGATTTCTTTTTCCCTGTGAAGGGAGGCAAGGTCCTCTGTTAAAAGAGAGGAAGAAAGTGACAGGTTAGAGCAGGCATGGCCAACAGTTTTTGCCCCTGGGCCAGATTAGAAAGAAAACTTTTTTCACGGCCAGACAAAATATTAAAATTAAAAAATGTTAAATACAAAAATGATTTGTTTAAGTAAACAAAATTTTATTATGGAATTTGTTTATGAATAAATGTGAGTGAAAAAATTTTAATATACAATGTTATTTTAATAAAAATATAATTACATACTCTATAAATATCCTAACTGTATCACAATCAATTGAACAAATAATTAACAGAATGAGCTTGAAGGGGTTATATCGCAAATAAAACAATTATTTTGTTTTACAAACAGCCTGGACATGTTTTCAGTTATCAACTGCAGCTATTATTGTCTATGCTACAGTGCCACTTGATTCAGCACAATTGACCACAAAAATAATGAATTGTTTGACCTTGGGTGCATACTGGCAAACTCCGCCTAAAAGAATGTGGGTTTCACATCACCGCTAAATGTCAAACAGTTCATATAGGGTACAGACAAGTACAAAAGTTGTAAATCTTTATAATGGAATTTTTTAAAAAAATAAAGAAGTATTGCAAATCCATTCAACCAATTATTGGAAGTTAACCCTAGATTAGTCACACACAGAATTCTTTTCAGCGTATCACTATCTTCTTAAATATCTCGATTTCCAATAATCAAAGACGCTTCCACTTCTGAGTAGCTGAAATTTTAAAGTAGTGGAGAATACTAAAAATTTAATCACGGGCCACATAAACTCATTACGCGGGCCGGATGTTGGCCATGCCTAGGTTAGAGATTTAAGGCATTTAAAAGCTTTAAAATAGCCACACATGTGAATAATGCTCACGCAATGGAATACTGTAAGGCCAGTAGCCGCGGCCACCATCACAGCCGCCTGGCCAGCGCAGGTTCGCATTAGATTTGGACAAACGGTAATGAAACAATGGAGCCAAGAACTGGTGGGCTTTAATCCTAGCTTGCACCCGGCAGGCAAGAAATACACACAGTGGAAAAACACTTCCCTTTCCATTCAGGGCTCTCAAAGCCACTGACTTATCCAAGTTTCCTAGAATCAAAGGTTTCTAACCTCACCAGTCTCATTCACCTCTGTTCCCCATCTCCTTCTCTCTGCACAAACTGGCTTCTCCTTCAGCATTCTGCCATCTTGGCTGCTTCTCCTGGCCTCCTCCACATGGCCTTTCTCTGCTCTCCTTTCTCTGCCCTCCTCTCTAATGCTTATCTCAGGAACCGAGAGAACAAGCACCCTGTCTGCCCCACTTTATATTATAGAAATCAAAACTTTTAATCCAATGTACAAACAAGGAAGTCTCTGATACAAAGTCACTTATCTGAGGTATAATGGGATTCCTCATGAGAGGGCACCACCTCACATCATGCAATCAGTCAAGGGTGTGGGGAAAAGCTTAGTCTTAAAACTAAGCCTCAGGCTATAACGACCCTGCCGCTTACAGCCTGTCCCCCACACACTGCAAACTACAAGCGAGCAAACATGTATATCATATTTACAAACTTATTTAACCAACAAATACACACAATATTGCTCAGTAGTAAAAAAAAAAGAAATATTGCCTGACCAGTGGTGGCACAGTGGATAGAGCGTTGACCTGGGATGCTGAGGACCCAGGTTTGAAATCCTAAGGTCACTGGATTGAGAGAAGCTCATTCAGCTTGAGTGCAGGTTTACCGGCCTGATCATGGGGTCACAGGCATGAGCATGGGATCATCAACATTATCCCAGGGTCGTTGACTTGAGCCCAAGGTTGATGGCTTGAGCAAGGGGTCACTGACTCAGCTTAAGCCCCCAGCCAAGGCACTTATGAGAAGCAATCAATGAACAACTAAAATGACACAACTACAAGTTGATGGTTCTCATCTCTCCTTTCCTGTTCTTCTCTCTCTTTCTAAAAAAAGAAATAATAATAATACTGATAATAATAATAATAATGAAATCTTGCTATTCATGACAACATGGATGGATCTAGAAGGTATAATACTGGGTTAAATAACTCAGAGAAAGACAAATACCATATGATTCCACTTATATGTGGAAAAACATAAAAAACAAAACAAAAGCAGACTCATAGAAACAGAGGTCAAACTGATGGTTGTCAGAGGGGAGAGTTGTGTGGGGATGGATGAAAAAATTGAAGGGTCCCTGGCTGGTTGGCTCAGTGGTGGAGTGTCGGCCTGGCGTGCAGAAGTCCCGGGTTCGAATTCCGGCCAGGGCACACAGGAGAGGCGCCCATCTGCTTCTCCACCCCTCCCCCTCTCCTTCCTCTCTGTCTCTCTCTTCCCCTCCCGCAGCTGAGGCTCCATTGGAGCAAAGATGGCCCGGGCGCTGGGGATGGCTCCTTGGCCTCTGCCCCAGGCGCTAAAGTGGCTCTGGTCGCAGCAGAGCGACGCCCCGGAGGGGCAGAGCATCGCCCCCTGGTGGGCAGAGCGTCGCCCCCTGGTGGGCGTGCCGGGTGGATCCCGGTCGGGCGCATGCAGGAGTCTGTCTGACTGTCTCTACCCATTTCCAGCTTCAGAAAAATACAAAAAAATAAATAAATAAATTGAAGGGTAATATAGATGACAATATTGTAATAACTTTGCATGATGACAAATGGTTACTACAATAGATTTAATGTGGTATTCACATCATAAGATATATAAATATCAAAGCACTATATTGTACACCTGAAACTAATATAATATTGTATGCCAACTGTACTCAAATAAATATGAAATAAAATGGCCACTTAAATAAAAATCAAATAATATGGGAGAGAGCAGATTTGGAAAACAAAAAAAATGATTTGAGGATAGTTCTGAAGGTGTCAAATTATATGGTTATGTGATTTTTTTCTCCAGAAGCCTTACTATAATCCACTGACAAGCAAAACCTCCCACAATGGACACCACATGTGTACTACTGCAACCTCAGGACTCTTCATTAACCTCTGTTTTAAAGGAATTGCTAGTTCACAAAATTAATATACTAGTCATTCTAGCTAAATGAGTGTTATTTTTTAGATATTAGAGTTTTAATAGCAGTTTTTGTTTCTAAGGTATAAAGGTAATGTATAAAAGTTAATTTTTCAAATAACTATTATTTGGAATAATCTTTTAAAATTTATAAAATCAGTTTAGAACAATCATTCTCTCTGGGAAGGAGAATGAGGTAGCTGAAATATCAGATTGGAGGGAGATTTCTTTTCCACTATGTACCCTGTTATAGTGTTTGAATTTATACCCGTACATAAAAATATTGATACAGTGCTTGGTATGTCTATTCTTGCCTCATACAAGTACACTTCCCTGAGAGGGCAGGGACCTGTGCATCTGTGGCCTTTTGCCCATTACATCCACCTTATATCAAAAAGCACCTACTGGTGATTTTCTAAGCCATTTCTCAGCATCAGCTAAGTAGGGAGATATTTCCCATAATCTGCATAATAGAAATATGAATGACTCTTTTCCTCTTGTATTTTCCAAGTTTCCTACAGTGCAGGAAAAAATACACCATAAATGTTTTCATTCATTTATCCATGTAGTAAATCAATTTTTATTTAGTCATGTGTGTATGTTTTCCAAAAAACCCCTATGTGATGTATTCTTGAGCTAAAAAGAAGCTTCTAGTTGCCTCACATTTTTTTTTAGTTTTTTTATTGATTGATTTTTAGAGAAAGAGAGAAAGAGGAGAAGTAGGAAGCATCAACTCATAGTAGTCACTATACTTCCCATATGTGCCTTGACCAGGCAAGCCCAGGGTTTTGAACTGGCAACCTCAGCTTTCTAGGTTGACATTTTATCCACTACAACATTATGGGTCAGGTACCTCAGTATTTTTAAAGTGGGGCAGTGTTAATAAGAAGTGATCTCTGCCTTCAAGGAATTTACAGATAGATACATAGAAATGTACCCAATAAAACAGAATGATGCAAAAGCTATTAATAACAAGTATTGTGCTGTGGGACTGAAGAAGAAACTATTTATCTTGGGCATATCAAGAAGGCTTTCTCTGAAAAAAGCACATTTGAACTAGGTTTTGAAAGCTGATTAGCATTTTAGAAAAAAAGAAAGATAGAAGGTATACTTCAGGTTGAGGAAACAGCATGGGCAAAGGCATAAAACCATAACTATACATGGCAAGTTTGGAAAAATGGTTGCCACCCAGTGAGATAAGACTACGGGTATGCATGAAAATGCTAATGAGAGCAGGATGAAGAAAGGAATGGACAGGGCATTCGCCTGCACTGGGAAGCCACTGAAATTGTATGGTAAGGAAGGAACAAGTTCAACTCATGTATTAGGAAGATGTCATGTTTAGGCAGTGTGATAAGATCACAGGTTTTGAAGTTAAGCAGACCTAAATTTAAATCTTGTCTTATACTCATTATCAGTGACATTTCACTTCCTTGTTTCTTGATTTCATCATGTCAGACAAGAGTTAACAAATGAAAGCAATCAATGCTTACATGACACACAGTGGAGGCTAAATAAATTGTAGGTATTATTCTTTTTATGGTAATGTGGAGGTGTATTAACACATTGGAATGCATGGGACAGCTCAGGGACTGATAGAGAGTTTAGGTGAGAGGTGATGTTAGAGTTCCATAGTCACTACCAAAATAGGTAGTGACTATGGAACAGAAGTGACAGAACATGAGATACTGGTATCTAATGGGTAGAGCCAAGGACCCTACTATGTACACCACATCTCTCAACAACGAAGAATTATCTGGTCCCAAATGTCAGCAATGCCAAGGGTTGAACCTTGTATTAATGGAAATAGATAAACAAATTGTATACTTTTTGTCAACTTTTTAAAAATTATGAAATTTTAAAATATAATAAAAATATTGGGCCCTGGCCAGTTAGCTCAGTGGATAGAGTGTCAGCCCAGCATGTAGATGTCCTGGGTTCGATTCCTGGTCAGGGCACACATGAGAAGCAACTATTTGCTTCCTTTCCCACTCCCCCTTCTCTCTCTCTTTCCCTCTTTGCTGGGTGTGGGGATGCATGCAGGAGTCTGTCTATTTCCCCTCCTCTCACTTAAAAAAATCAATAAAAATTTAAGAAATAAAACATACTGCCAAACTGACCCTCAAGAATATCATATTAAAAAAAATAAAAGTAAAAAAATATATAATAAATATCCACATACTTGCAAAATTAAGAGCTGTTCATACTGTGGCTCTTCTTTGAGGAGAAAAAGGTGGAGCCATGACACAGCCCTTTATGACTGAGAATCAATTACATCTGATGGAATAGTACTTAAATATCTTCAGATAAAGTTTCTTTATTTCTCCTTCACAAAACCTTAAAAATGGAAAGTTTTGAAAGCAATAATTTATTAAATTAAAAGAAAGAATTTTCTCTTTGGTTCATTAAACAATATTGGACATGAGCTGCAAAGTATAGAATGGTGACAACAATTCCAATGCCATGTGGACTTTTCCTGGACTCCTGCTCCCTGTGACGGCTCCTAACGGACTGAACTGTGGTTGGGTTGCATTTTTCGGGGATTTAGCATGGTGATGGGGCCAACTTGGACTTGGTGAACATGTTAAGGACACTACTCTTTTATGGATTCTTGCTGTATTGGCCAAGAGTTTGCTTAAAGGCTTTTAATCACTGTAAAAAAATAGAAGACTGGATAAAGAAGATGGGGCACATATACACCATGGTATACTATTCAGCTAGAAGAAATGATGACATCGGATCACTTACAGCAGAATGGTGGAATCTTGATAACATTGTGCAGAGTGAAATAAGTGAATCAGAAAAAAACAAGAACTGCAGGATTCCATACATTGATGGGACATAAAGGCGAAACTAAGAGACATGGACAGGAGTGTGGTGGTTGCGGGGAGGGGGGGGGGGAGGGAATGAGGGAGAGGGGGAGGGGGAGGGGTACAGAGAAAACTGGATAGAGGGTGACAGAGGACGATCTCTCTTTGGGTGATGGGTATGCAACAGAACTAAATGACAAGATAACCTGGAAATGTTTTCTTTGAATATATGTACCCTGATTTATTGATGTCACCCCATTAAAATAAAAATTTATTTATAAAAAAAATATATTAACAAATAACATTGACATAGCATAATAGTATCTGGAAAAGAAAGAAAAATTGCAATGTGCTACAGTGAAAACTGTCAGTAAATGGGCATGACATTTTGTTGTGAGGTGCCAAAAGCTACAGAATTAATATTAATATTTTAGGAAGTTTAAAGAACATTTTATTAATTTTGGCTAGGCATGCAGAAAGATTTTGTAAGTGTGATTTCTATGCTTGTGTGATTAACATCAAAACTAAGATGGCCAATGGCATTGTGTTGTAAATGCAGAAGAGGAAGGAGACTTGGATTCCCTGACCTTCCCCCATACCTATGGGAGGAGGGGTGAATAGTTAGCCAGGTACAGGAAGAAAAAGATTAAATTAAAATCTTTTCTTACATTGATGAACCATTTACAGGCAT
The DNA here is from genome assembly GCF_036850995.1 of Saccopteryx leptura. NCBI lineage: Eukaryota > Metazoa > Chordata > Mammalia > Chiroptera > Emballonuridae > Saccopteryx > Saccopteryx leptura. The sequence continues at coordinate 97,106,123 of NC_089510.1, forward strand.
CTGTTTCTATGGGAACTACCCCTCCCCTCCTGAAAGCATGTAGTTAATGTATGTATCTCTAAACAAAGGGTATAAACTTTTGCCGTAATTTCAGGTTTTCTTCCCTCCCATGTATAATTAGGAGTACATATACAGCCCCTGAACTGTTTTTGGGGGTTGCACAATTTGGGTCTGTTGCCCTGTGTCAGCAGTATGCAACGACATAATTAATAAATTTCCTCCTTTAACAAAACTTTTCAAAAACTTATTTGGTCTGCGTGCCTCTTCGAACACCCGCGGATTTGTGGATTTAGTACTTTACAACAATTTCATGGAGATTTTGCTTAAGTGGAATGAGACAGAAGAACCCAATCTAGTCTTATAAGCCACTCACAGCTTCATCAAAACCTGACATTAGGCCTGACCTGTGGTGGCGCAGTGGATAAAGCGTCAACCTGGAAACGCTGAGGTCGCCGGTTCAAAACCCTGGGCTTACCTGGTCAAGGCACATATGGGAGTTGATGCTTCCTGCTCCTCCCCCCTTCTCTCTCTCTCTATCTCTTCTCTCTATAATGAATAAATAAAATCTTAAAAAAAACAAAACCTGACATTGAAGAAAGATTCGGTCTTAGTATGGGTATGACCTCCAGTCTGTATTGTCCACTACGCACGTGATTTCTCCCATAATATTTCACAAATATAAAGGATAAACATTAAGTGACTTCTTCAGGATTTTATTAATTATAATGAATAAATAAATAATATTAATGCTTATGAGATAACTAGAGAAATAAAGACATAGGGGAGTCCAGGTTACGTACCTGCCAATGTTGTAGTTAAACCAGCGAGAGTATACAAATGTTCTCCATAGCAAAGTACAAATTTAAAGGAGTCTTTTATTCAAAGCTGGCAACTGCAAGGAGACCTAAGTCAGTCAAATCATGCAGCCCCAAACACAGTCAGGAGCAAGCTTCTAAAGGCAAGATTACATTTTGGCCAGGGTATGGGAGTAGGGGGAATCTAGCAATCAAACAAAGCAGAGAAACAAATCCATTTACAATGTTTATCTATAGGATTAATGCAGGGAGAAACATTCTGGGAACATCTGCAACCTTGCAAAACTAGCCCAAGGCCACAGCCTGTAAAACCAGCCTCAAGGCCAAGAGTAGGGGGTCTTTTAGAGAAAGTAAGTTCTGCTGAAAGTCTCTTTGCTTCATTTCACCAAAGGGACTGCTCCTGGAAGCATGGTAATTCAAATTCACACACAGCAAATGTACAAGAATAGCTCTAGGGCAGGTCATACTACAAATGTAAAATCTGTACATGCCGAGGGTTCACTGTGTATCTATTAAATCGTGGTATTATCATGGCTCCCTTCTTTGATCTATGCCTTAGCTTTTACTATATTTACATGTGTGTAGATAATATGCAGGGTTTGGCCATATCAAGCTGAATTTTGTGTGGATTGCTTTATGTCTGTAGTTTAATATGCTCATGAAACTATCTAAAGCTGTGCTTTCCAACACACTAGCCAATAGGCACATATGGTTACTGAGCATGTAAACATGGCTAATCTAAATTGAGATTTGCTGTGAGTGTAAAAAATATGTGACATTTTGAAGTTTCAGTTTTTATTTTATTCTATTTTGATTTCTTTTTATTAAATTTATTGGGGTGACACTGGTTAACAAAATTATACAGGTTTCAGGTACACAATTCTACAACACATCATCTGTACATTGTATTATGTGTTCACCCTCCCTCCCAAGTTAAGTCTCTGTCCACCACCATTTATCCCCCCTACCCTCTCCCATCCCCCCACTCTTGGCAATCACCACACTGTTCTCTATGTCCATGAGTTTTTTCTCTCTTTTTCTTTTTTACTTAATCCCTCCCCCTCCAGCATGTCCCCTCAATTTCTCATTAATTTTATTACATTTATTAAAATTATGCTATTTGGGATATTTTGATTTTGAGTAAAATATATTATTAAATCGATTATACCTGCTGCTCTTACTTATTAAATGTAGTCTCTAGAAAATTTAAAATTAAATATGTGGTTCACATTATATTTCTGTTGGATGGCACTAACTTAGAGCTTACTTTACACATCTGGACATTTTTAGAATCAGGTACATTCCAATGCAGACATACTGCTGATATAATATACATAGTATGGAACCAAACGTTCACACAGTTGCAATCAGGTAAGACCTGGTAGACCATGTTAAGAATTTTCAAACTTGAAGAGCAATGAGGAGCCTGACCAGGTGGTGGTGCAGTGGACAGAGCATTGACCTGAGGACCCAGGTTCGAAATCCTGAGATCACTGGCTTGAGCATGGGCCCACCAACTTGAGCAGAGGGTTGCTGGCTTGAGCCCAAAGGTTGCTGGCTTGAAGCCCAAGGATGCTGACTTGAGCCCAAGGTCATTGGCTTGAGCGAGGGGTCACTGACTCAGCTGAAGCCCTGTGGTCAAGGTATGTATGAAAGAGCAATCAATGAACAACTAAAGTACCACAACAAGTTGATGTTTCTCATTTCTACCCCTTCCTATCTGTCCCTTTCTATCTGTTTCTCTCGCTTAAAAAATAAAAAAGAGCAATAAGGATCCACTGAAAGATTTTAAGCAGAAAAATATGAACATTTGTGTCCCCCACCACCTTTAAAATTCATATGCTGAATCCTAACCCCCAAAGATGATGGTATTAGGAGGTAGGGTTTTAGGAAGGTGATTGGGTCATAAGTGCACACCCCTCATGAAGTCTGTGTTCTTATAAAAGAGGCTCTAAAGCAGTGATAGTCAACCTGGTCCCTACCGCCCACTAGTGGGCGTTCCAGCTTTCATGGTGGGCAGTAGCGGAGCTTATATAACTAAAAAGATAGATTTAACTATAGTAAGTTGCTTTATAAAGATTTATTCTGCCAGACTTAGCGAAAATCTGACATAAAGTACTTGGTAAGTAATTATTATTATATGCTTTAACTTGCTGTAACTCTGCTTTATAAATTTTATAAAGTAAAGTTACTTCCCTACTTTATAAATCACCATTACTGTGGAACCGGTGGGTGGTTAGAAAATTTCACTACTAACAGAGATACAAAAGTGGGCGGTAGGTATAAAAAACTACCCCTGCTCTAGAGGGATCCTTAGTTTTTCAACCATGTGAGCACACAGTGAGAAGGCACCAGACAATGAATCTGCTGGCACCTTGATGTTGGACTTCCCAGCTTCCAGACTATGAGTATTTTGTTATAGACATCCAAATAGATGAAGCCCTTTAAACCATCACTCTCATAGCTATTCAGAATTGGACTGGAGAATCAGCAAGTATAGACATGGAGTGACCGGTGAGAAAATCTTCACAGTTGTCCAGAGAGATACATCAATGGCTTGGTCCAGGACAATGGCAATGGAGATGGAGAGAAGTGAATAAGCTCAACAAATATTTTTTTTTATTCATTTTAGAAAGGAGAGAGAGAGAGAAACAGAGAGAGAGAAGGGGGAGGAGCAGGAAGCATCAACTCCCATATGTGCCTTGACCAGGCAAGCCCAAGGTTTTGAACCGGCGACCTCAGCATTTCCAGGTCGAAGCTTTATCCACTGCTCCACCACAGGTCAGGCTCAACAAATATTTTGAGGGTAGAAAGAAAAGCCACTTATTGGGCGTGAAGTACCCGTCAAAAGGAGATGGAATTTTCAAGCATGACAACTAGGTTTCTGGCATGCGCAATTAGAAGGACAGAGTTACCATTTATTGACAAAAAGGAACAACTAGATGGGAATAGATTTAGGGAGAAGTTGAAGAGGCTTCAGTTAAAAAATGTGAGATGCTCCTTCTCTTGCCTATGGTGGTGGTAATAATAATAATAATAATAATAATGATAAACAATAATAATAATAATTAGATTGTAGTGATTAGGTAACAATTGGACCACATGATTTATGCTTTTCAATATAAAATTGCCTTAAAGTTAGGAGGTAAAATATATATGCCACAGAAGCATACCATAATGTAAAAGAGCAACCTTTGGACTTTTTCTACAATTTATTTCTGAATAGGAATGCTAAGGACACTATCTTAGTTTGGCAATTATTTCTCATAATCAATTCCAGCATGTTAGAACTAGGCAAACCAAGCACCCCCGTAGGTAATTTATCTTACACTGGTTGATGTAGAAGCTACCAGAAAGTAAAACCTTTGGAAATAGGATTAAACAATGTTTTTGTTTTGTTTTGTTTTTAAGTGAGAGCAGGGAAGATAGTGAGAAAGACTCCAGCATGTGCCCTAACTGGGATCCACCCGGCAACCCCAGTCTGGGACTGATGCTCTAATCCAGTGGTCCCCAACCCCCGGGCCGCAGACCGGTACCAGTCCATGGGCCATTTGGTACAGGTCAGCAGAGAAAGAATAAATAACTTACATTATTTCTGTTTTATTTATATTTAAGTCTGAACGATGTTTTATTTTTTAAAAATGAACAGATTCCCTCTGTTACATCCGTCTAAGACTCACTCTTGACGCTTGTCTTGTAAGTTCGACAGTTATATTTAAAAATACCACAGTTTTTACGCCGGTCGCATAATTTTATTTTGTGCATTTATCCATCCCACCCTAAAGGCCGGTCCGTGAAAATATTTTCTGACATTAAACCAGTCCGTGGCCCAAAAAAGGTTGGGGACCACTGCTCTAATCAACCGAGCTACCCTCAGCGTCCAAGGCCGACACTTGAACCAGTTGAGCCACTAGTTGTGAGAAGGGAAGAGGAAGAGAAGAAGGAGAGAAGCAGATGGTCGTTTCTCATGTGTGATGTGCCCAGGGATCGAACCCAGGGTGTCCGCATGCCAGGCTGACGCTCTATCTGGCCAGGACCAAACAACTTTTTTAGAGTTTGGGAGGGGGGAATTAAAATAATGAATAAACAAATATTTCTCTTCTGAATACAACAGAACATTTCTGAGCTTAATTCAGTTACCTGGAGATAGCAGAAGATTGTTCCTCCAAGTAAATATAAAACTTATTCTGCCAACATCATTATGTTTCACTGCCAGTATGGTGTCCAATTGTGAGCATATCTTCTGTATTAACTTTTCATGAAATTGATTTGTTCAAATGTGTTTTGCTTTTCCAGGTTGGTTGACCTCTCAAGCCAAACATTGTGAGGCTGCTAGAAACAGCACTGTCTGTGTGTGTATGTGTGGTGTGTGTGTGTGTGTGTGTGTGTGTGTGTGTGTGAGAGAGAGAGAGAGAGAGAGAGAGAGAGAGAGAGACAGAGAGAGGGACAGATAGGGACAAACAGACTGGAAAGGAGAGAGATGAGAAGCATCAATTTTCTTCATTGTGGCACCTTAGTTGTTCATTGATTGCTTTCTCATATGTTCCTTAACTAAGAGGCTACAGCAGAGCGAGGGACCCCTTGCTCAAGCCAGTGAACTTGGGCTCAAGCTGGAGAGCCTTGCTAAAAACAGATGAGGCCTGCACTCAAACTGGCGACCTTAGGGTTTCAAACCTAGGTCCTCTGAGTCCTAGTCTGATGCTCTAACCACTCCGCCACCGCCTAGTCAGGCATAGCACTGTGTCTTATCCAACTTCAAACCATCATGGATATTCAATAAATGTTTACTGAATGAAGAAATGAATGTTTATTGTGTGGATTGTAAAATGCAGTTAAGATCAATAATGGCTCTAAAAATGCAGAAATACGACAGGTTAATATAATATAGACAGGTGTTAAGATAAATGCATTAAAAGAAAATAAATGAGATCACACTAATGAAATATTAGGCTCTGAGCTATGAAAATACAAGCAAAAAATAATCTAGACTTAAATAACTTGTTTACAGAAAGTATTCTATGTTCTCTTTAGGATAGCAGCTTACTGCAATGAACTATAAAGGTAGTGTTCAGATATCAAAGACAAGTATTGGCCATGAAAAGACAAGGAATTTGTGTGAAAAAAAAATAGCAGTGAATAATACAAAGATAAACATTTATAACTAAGTTTATAAAAATAGAAAATAAGTTTACTTTGAATACATCTATCTCTTTAGAAACTACTATTCTCTCAAAGATAATAATTACTCTAGTCATTCAAATTCTTGAGCCCTGGTCTGATAGCTTGGTTTGTTAGAGCCTTGTCTGGCACAGATGTTGCCGGTGTGATCCCTGGTCAGGGCACATACAGGAACAGATCTATGTTTCTCTCTCTCTCTTCCTTCCTTCTTCTCTCTCTCTAAAATCAACAAATTTTTAAAAAATTCTCAGCATTCAGGGAGAAGGAATATTTCATAAACTATAAATAAAAATGAAATTGTTTCAAATCTCTGATAAAAGTTTGATTTATTACCATTTGTTTCCATAGTTTGGTTTTATTAGTATGGTTAAATTGTAACCTGAGTGGTACTATTCAGTGATCCACAACAGGGCATTCTGTTTTTATTGTGCAATCATTTATAAACCTTGGATACTATCTACTTTACATGTTAAGCAACACCGATGATGACTCAGGAGACTAATGTTGTGTGGCTCTTTCCTACAGTGCTGAGGTTTATGGCCCAACATGTTGTCCTTTTTGAGTCTTTAAAGACAAAGATTGAGTTGCAAAAGGATTACTTCACCACCTGCTCATCAGCCTCAGCTTCAGAAACTGTACATGAATTAATTCTTAAAGGGAAACTTAAACATTGTGGAGCAAATCTGGGAGGAAGATATGAGTTTTACTGGATAACCTCCTACTGTTTGATTTTCTTTATGAATTTTTACCACATGCATGTATTATCTTACAATAACTATAAACCACAATTTTAAAGCCAAAGTTAGCATTTAAAAAAAATAACTATAAAGTATTTTTTTGTGTGTTTACCATAAAGTACGCAGTGCTTCCCCCAAAGTTCCTTGGAAGTTACTAATATTCTTACTATAAAATCATCTTTTTGCCCTGGCCGGTTGGCTCAGCGGTAGAGCGTCGGCCTAGCGTGCGGAGGACCCGGGTTCGATTCCCGGCCAGGGCACACAGGAGAAGCGCCCATTTGCTTCTCCACCCCTCCGCCGCGCCTTCCTCTCTGTCTCTCTCTTCCTCTCCCGCAGCCAAGGCTCCATTGGAGCAAAGATGGCCCGGGCGCTGGGGATGGCTCTGTGGCCTCTGCCCCAGGCGCTAGAGTGGCTCTGGTCGCAACATGGCGACGCCCAGGATGGGCAGAGCGTCGCCCCCTGGTGGGCAGAGCGTCGCCCCTGGTGGGCGTGCCGGGTGGATCCCGGTCGGGCGCATGCGGGAGTCTGTCTGACTGTCTCTCCCTGTTTCCAGCTTCAGAAAAATGCAAAAAAAAAAAAAATCATCTTTTTGCCTGACTAGGCGGTGGCGCAGTGGATAGAGCATTGGACCAGGATGTGAAAGACCCAGGTTCGAGACCCCAAGGTTGCCAGATTGAGCGCAGGCTCATCTGGTTTGAGCAAGGCTCACCAGTTTGAGCCAAAGGTCGCTGGCTCGAGCAGAGTCACTCGGTCTGCTGTAGCTCCCTCGGTCAAGGCACATATGAGAAAATAATCAATGAACAACTAAGGTGCCAAAATCCTCTTTTATATTATATAAAAACAAAGTTGAATCTCTACAAAGTCAGTAGGAACAAGTTGTTTTTCTGTATTCTCATAGTCCTGGTACCAAAAATAAACTGGACCCTTCAAAATTCAAATCTCTTTTTAATCAAATGTTTTTATCACCCCAACAACTTTTTGTTAAGCCTGTTTAGAATAAATAAAATAGGCTGAGTTGAATTGAGTTAAATTGTTCTCTGTGTGTGTGTGTGTGTGTGTGTAAGAGAGACAGAGAGTCAGAAGAACAGATAAAGCAGATAGGCAGGAATGGAGAGAGATGAGAAGCATCAATTCTTTTTTTGTGTGTGTGTGGTTTTGTTATTTTTTATTTATTTAATTAATTGTGTTTACATAGATTCTAGGGTCACCCCAAATGCATCCCCCCCAAGAGAAGCATCAATTCTTTGTTGCAGCTCCTTTAGTTGTTCATTGACTGCTTTCTCATACATGCCTTGACTGGGGGGCTACAGTAGAATGAGTAACCCCTTGCTCAAGCCAGGGTTAACCTTGGGCTCAAGCCAGCGACCCTTGGGCTCAAGCCTGCGACCATGGGGTCATGTCTATGATCCCACGCTCAAGTCAGCGGACCCCATGCTCAAGCCGGTGAGCCTGCATTCAAGCCAGATGAGCCTGCACTCAAGTCAGAGACCTTGGGGTTTCAAACCTGGGTCCTCTGTGTTCCAGTCTGATGCTCTTTCCACTGTGCCACCACCTGGTCAGGCTGTTCCTTATTTCTTAACCTTCAAGCTCCAATGAATGTGCCACAGGCAGTGAAAATGCATTAAAATAAAAAAGGTTGCCCTAACTGTATAGCTCAGTTGGTTAAGAGCGTCGTCTCCCTGCCTCTCTCACTAAAATCAATCAATAATTTTTTTTTAATTAAAAAAAAAAGAAAAGGCAGAGAATCTGGACAAGCCATGAAAGCATTCAGTAACTGGGTAACAAAAGACGGGCAGTGTAAGGCATTGAGGTTTAGGTGTTAGGAAACAAAGCAGGCAGAATTCACCGGGGGTTCATGGTCTATATTCACTCTGGAAGTGATGTCACCTATGCTCATCTGTGGCTCAGTTGTACTAGTACATTAACTTATTAATGAATAGTGGGAAAAGAGATCTAAATCACTTCTATTTTCATTCTTCATGAGGTAGACCAATGTAGGTCTCCAAAGTCCAGACCCAAAATTATTTTGGAAATATCCAAATCAAAACTTAGGACTTCCATTTTCATCAAAATCTGATTTTGGGCACTTCTCATGTGTGCTCTGGCCCAGGAATCCTGCACACCAGGCCAATGCTCTACCACTGAGCCAACCGGCCAGGGCCTAGGAATGCCCTTATTGATCAAGCTACCCAAAAGAAAATTATATGGAGCAACCATGACAGACTGAGCAAGTCAGTCTCATACTATTCGTCACCAGAACACTGCAGCCCGGTGTAAACAGTTTCAACTTTCTCGGGAAGCAGCATGGCAGATTGGGAAATCCTGTCCAAGGGGTCCTATACTGCCCCTTCATTTGGAGTTAACCCTCAAGGACCCCTACCAGGACAACTTTGGCAGATGGATGTTACTCATATACCTTCATTTGGCAAACAGTCCTATGTCCACATTACAATGGATACATATTCCAGATCTATAGTAACCTCTGTCAGAACAGGAGAGGCTGCTAAGCATGCTATAGCTCATGGTCTGTATGCACTGTTCTATTATTGGATTTCCTAAACTGGCTTAACTGAAAATGCTCCTGCATATGGAGCAAAAGCATTTACTGTATTTTGTCATGCTTACAATCTTTAAACTTAAGGTATTATTAAAGTGTACTCAGCAAACATTTTAAGGTCAATTTAAAAAAAAAAATTTAAAAGGGGGTAGTCATATCCTGGAACTCCTACGGGTCTACCATATCATGCTTTTTAATTAAAAAAAAATAATTTTTTTTTTACATTTCTTTTGAATGCTGATGAACAGGAGACACCAAATCTTTTTTGCCTGCAAACTACTACCTTCTTTATTAGATCCAGCTAATACACTGTTTTGTCTTTTTTCCAAATAGCTCCAGATATATGGAAAAGATTTATATAGGCGGATGGGGATCCTCAAACCCCTCAGCGAGATCTTCTGAGCATGGCTTTTAAGATACCTAGAGGCAGAAAAAGCCCAATAGAGATCAGGGGAACTACCAGCTTTTAGGATACGCCCTTAAAGGCTCCAATGCCCCAAAGGGGTCTCCTAGGATGCCATCTGGGTCCTGCTTCAATAGTGGAAAGGAAGGTCATTGAGCTAAAGCCTGCCAGGCTTACATGCCTCTGCTGTGAGGAAACAGGGACACTGGAAGGTAGGCTTCCCCCTCACTCCTCTAAGGGAGGGTTCAGTCTCTTCCAGCCCTGCTCCAGCCACCTATGACCTAACCTTGCCCAGAAAGCTGGGGTTTGCCACTGAAGGCTGAAGGTGCCCAGGGCCGTTGGCCCCATCTACGACACTGTGGACGAGCCCAGGGTATTTCTTCCAAGAAGCAGGTAAACTGATCTCATTTGCACAAGGGCCACTTAACTATGTTTTGCCTGAATAGTCAGGTTTTTTATTCTTCCCTCAAAGATCTCTGTTGTGGGTGTTGATAGTCCTATGTTCTGCTGCTTTGCTTAATATATAGTGTTTCCTTTATCCCTCCTATCTCAATGCCCCACTCATATTTCAGACTGGGACCTACTCCTAATTTAGAGCTCTCTTTCCCCCTTTTGCCAACTTCTATTATGAATCTACCTTTGCCACCCAGCTTAGTGTATCCCAAGGTTCTCTTTACCATGCCACAGTCGCAGAGCTCCAGGGAAAAGCTACCTGGTTTCATCTCTCCAGGCAGAGAACAGAAGCTCCATATCCACGCATGCTGCAAATGGCTTCTCCAGTCTACCTGAATCATTACCAGCTAGAAGCAGTGGTCACTGGGACTTGGACATGAGCTGCAAAGTATAGAATGGTGACAACAATTCCAGTGCCATGCGGACTTTTCCTGGATGTGGACTTTTCCTGGAATCTTGCTCCCTGTGACAGATCCTAACAGACTGAACTGTGGTTGGGTTGCATTTTTCAGGGATTTGACATGGTGATGGGGCCAACTTGGACTTGGTGAACATGTTAAGGACACTACTCTTTTATGGATTCTTGCTGTATGGGCCAAGAGTTTGCTTAAAGGCTTTTAATCACTGTAAAAAAAAATAGAAGGCTGGATAAAGAAGATGGGGCACATATACACCATGGTATACTATTCAGCTAGAAGAAATAATGACATCGGATCACTTACAGCAGATTGGTGGAATCTTGATAACATTATGCAGAGTGAAATAAGCAAATCAGAAAAAAACAAGAACTGCAGGATTCCATACATTGGTGGGACATAAAAGTGAGACTTAGAGACATGGACAGGAGTGTGGTGGTTACGGGGGGTGGGAGGAGGGATGGAGGGAGAGGAGGAGTGGGAGGGGTAAAAAGAAAACTGGATAGAGGGTGACGGAGGACGATCTCTCTTTGGGTGATGGGTATGCAACAGAACTAAATGACAAGATAACCTGGAAATGTTTTCTTTGAATATATGTACCCTGATTTATTGATATCACCCCATTTAAATAAAAATTTTATTAAAAAAAAAATCTGATTTTTAAAAAATGTTCTTTTCCTTCAGCTCTAACTTGGTTCATAGAAATGGAGCCAGTTATGGAGAACTTAAAAACTTGGTGACATAGCCCTACTTTTTCCTTTAAGACTTTTAAACATTCATTTAACTTGATGTTTTTGTGCAAAATATTTTAGGGGTAGTAAAGTTTTCCAGGATGATCTATGCCAGAACACACAACCTCTGTACATAGTGTAAATATATTCTCAATTAACCTTAATATTTTATATTTGTGTTTTTCAACCAGAGTGGGGTGGGCTTGGCCTGTGTACTGCTTTGGAAAAATCTATCAAATTATTTTTTGAATATATGTAGTCTGCACCTGTTCACCTCTAGTGTACACATTGACACACACACACACACACACACACCAGAGTCTATGTCACTATATATCAGATATTATTCTATTCTGTTATAGTGCCTTCTCATAATAGAGCAACTCTTCTACTAACTGAACAGATTCTATGAAGCTTAATTTTCTTTAACTGTATTAGGAAAGCAATAGTCACATTTAATACATGTTTTAAAATTACATGTGCTCTCCCTCTCTAAGAATGATAATTTTAAGTTTACCATCATTCTGCCAACAGCACCCTTTTCCTGTTAAACATATTCTTCACGCCTTTATGATGGCAACATTCCAGTTTATAATAATGCAATGTGACATTACAAAAGATTACTCTAATAAATTTTGGGTGAGCTTCTATATAAATACAATGTCACGATAATATATTGTGACATTTGCTGCCACTTATTAAATTCACTTTTATAGCTTTGGCCTCTAAAAAATTTTTATTCGCTTTTCACAAAATCACATGTAATGTAGTAAGGCACCACAGTCTTTGGATTGAAACTACAGGGCCTGAGTTTTAAATTTTAATTCCTTACTGAAGCAGCCACAAAATTATAAAATAAAAATGTCCTGTTTTATTTTTTTATTTGTTTATTTTTTGTGTGTTTTCCTGAAGTGAAAAGCGGGTAGGCAGAGACACAAACTCCCACATGCGCCCAACCAGGATCCACCCGGCATGCCCACCAGGGGGCAATGCCCTGCCCATCTGGGGCGTTGCTCGGTTGCAACCAGAGCCATTATAGAGCCTGAGGCAGAGGCCACGGAGCCATTCTCAGTGCCTGGGCCAACTTTTGCTCCAGTGGAGTCTTGGCTGCACTGAAGAGAGAGACAGAGAGGAAGGAGAGGGGGAGGGGTGGAAAAGCAAATGGGCGCTTCTCCTGTGTGCCCTGGCCGGGAATCAAACCTGGGACTTTCACATGCTGGGCCAATGCTCTACCACTGAGCTAGATGGCCAGGGCTAAAAATGTCCTGTTTTATTTAAAATAATTATCTTTATTAAAGCCATTCAACAACATTTATTATTTAAAAATATTTTAAAGCCATTTTTAAAAGTAAAGAAATTCAGCACCTTCATAATAAATCTGGAGGCAGCTCCAATGGGAGGCCAATGGTGTGCTCCTAAGCACATGGACCCTATAGGCAGGCTCTGGACTGTGAACCTGAACTCTGCTACTTTATTTTCTGATTCATTCTTAAATTCTGTCACTTCCTTTTTGAATTCTAATTTATTATGTTATTTCATTTCTTATATAATTTTTAAAAGACTTTTATCTCATTTTGAAGTAATACAGTGCTTCCAAGCTGCTTTTTGAGCACATCTTTCTGGTATGCTTTTATTGTTATTTTACTCCTTATTCTTGTTCCTTTTAATAACCATGCATGGCATCAGGACTTGATATTTCCGTTGCTCATTTCTTTTTTAAAGATTTTATTTATTCATTTTAGAGAGGAGAGAGAGAGAGAGAGAGAGAGAAGGGGGAAGAGCAGGAAACATCAAGTCCCATATGTGCCTTGACCAGGCGAGCCTAGGGTTTCAAACCAGTGACCTCAGCATTACAGGTCAACGCTTTATCCACTGCGCCACCACAGGTCAGGCTCCCTGCTGCTCATTTTTATGTGAATTTACATTTCCTAAATTTTATGAAGGAAGCTTGGTTCAGAAAGCTTTTAAGAACTTCATTTGTTAAAACTATGGCAGCTTGGTTTCTGAGGTTTTCTGATTGTTACCCTTTCTAGTTCGACCAGACCTTTTCTTCCCTTCTTCACCACCCCTGTCCGGCTCAATTCTGTTTGTGCTCCCAGCCATTTTTCCTTAGTATGAGGCCCCAGCCTTAAAGTGAAACTGATGAGTTAGATTTGAGATTTTATGAGATTTTTATGAGTTCCTGTAGGTCTTCCTTTGAGATCCTCAATTTCCTAGCCACATAAGCTATGTAAACTTGAACAACTTGCTCTGCCTCTCTGTGCCTCCTTTCCCCTTTCATAATAGAGAAAATGTAATAGGATAATGTGTTTAATGTGTGTTTCACTCAAGGTGTTTAAAACATTGTTTGACACTCAGCGACCATGTTTTGCACTTGATCTTAGCCAAAAGCCAAGACAAGAGGCCATCAGAGATCACTTTCAAAAAAATATGGATATATCTTTAAAAATTTTTTTTTAATTCATTGATTTTAGAGAGAGAGGAAGAGGGAGAGAGAGAAAGAGAGGAACAGGAATGTGTTCCTTTAGGGCACATATATTCCTGTATGTGCCCTGACCCAGCATTGAACCAGCAACTTCTGCACTTCTAGACAATGCTCTAACCAACTGAGCTATCCAGCAGGGTCAGCGATCATTCTTTGAATGTTTGCTTAATAAGTAAGATATCTATCTGCACTTCTTTTATGAACTTGCCTTTAAACTGTAGAAGCTCTCTGCCCTGGCCCATGGCACAGTGGATAGAGCGTTATCCTCGTGAGCTTAGGCCTCCAGTTTGATCTGTGGTCAGTGTACGTATGAGAAGCAATCAAAGGGTGCACAATGGAGTAGAACAAGGAGTGGATGCTTCTCTCTCTCATTCCTTCCTCCTACCTCTCCCCCGTTCTCTCTCTCAAAGAAAAACTGTAGAAGCTCTCAGGTCAACTCATCACAAAATCTCGCAGGGGTCTCCAAACTTTTTACACAGGGGGCCAGTTCACTGTCCCTCAGACCATTGGAGAGCTGCCAAATACAGTGCTCCTCTCACTGACCACCAATGAAAGAGGTGCCCCTTCCAGAAGTGCAGTGGGGGCTGGATAAATGGCCTCAGGGGGCCGCAGTTTGGGGACGCCTGCTAGTGCTTCAGTGTGTCTATTCAAGTACTAACCATAGTGAAAGATTTAATTTTCTCAGTCAACATACCTCACATTATTTTTGTTATTAATAAAAGAGTCAAGAGAAAGGAAAGCTGTTTACTCTCATCCTACAAAGAACACAAATGCCCTTGTCTCTGGTGCTGAGTCATTTCTCATTACATCTGTTCTGTTCTTTTCCCTCCTTAGGCTATCTAAGCACTTTATTTGTATATAATCAATAAGTACTTCTAAACATGTAGTATCGTTAAAAAGGTGGCAAACAATCTTTTAACAAAGGCCCTGGAAAAACTTTTCTTAAAAGTCCAGGGCATTTTTAAAGGTTTTTAAAATTTTCATTTTTTTATAGCTTATGATTTTACTGCTGCAAATTCCTATTATCTATAGTAAGAGCATACCATCTCTTTAACCGGTTGAATCATAGTTTTTCCTTTGGAAGCAATTTTGCTTTAAAACATGAATACAAAAAAAAAGCTAACGAACCAGATTTTTGGAATTTGGGTTGCCGAAAAGTATTTTTCTAATTAACATAGGATTTATCTAGAAAAAATATGACAAAAAAAAGTCTGTGTTGGGGCCCTAGCCTCATAGCTCTGTTGGAGTAATGTCTCAATATGCCAAGGTTGTGGGTTTGATCCCTTAGCAGGGCACATACAGGACAAGATTGATGTTTCTGTCTTTCTCTTCTCTCTTTGAAAATCAATAAATAATTTTAAAAATACGTGTCAGGGGAGCTCATTACAATTAAATGTAATGTGTGATCCTGGTTTGAATCCAGAACAACAAATTTTTTTTCTTCTTTTTCTATAAAGGAAATTATTTGGGAAATTAATGAAATTTAAATAATGTCTCTAGATAATTTTTGTATCAATTTTCCTGGCTTAGTAATTATACTGTGATAATATGAATGAACTTAAAAGATTTGGAGTAAAGAAGCATCATGCCTTCAACTTGCTCTCAAAGAGGTCAGAGAAAGAGGATGTGAAAGCAAACATGGTAAAACGTCAACATCTGAGGACTCTGGGTGAAGGGTATACAGGAATTCTTTGTGCTATTTTCTTACAATTTTAGTGACTGTCTGAAATTGTTTCAAAATAAAAATGGTTTTTAAAAGTTGGGGGTTAAGAGCAGAAAGACAGTAAGATTAATGTCCCTGAGGATCTCTTTGAGTACTCACAACATTGCTGAATGCTACACATAGAAAGCAAAAACCTTACTTATTTTAAAAGAAAAGTTGGGGGTACAGAGTTTCTCAAATCCTTAAGTCACTCCCTAGAACAGTAATAGGCAATCTTTTGAGCTTGGTGTGTCAAAATTCACCAAAAAACCGAGCATAACTCGGGTGGTGTTACTTCAAGAAAAAAACACACCATAATTTTGCGATATTTATAGTTTAAATAACAAAAATGTATAATTGTAATATATATTTAATAAACCAAAAACTAATTATTTAACTTACCTGCTTAGTGACTTCTTTGTTCATCTGTCAGTTGGTTTCTTTTGTTGGTCTTGATATTATTTAACTTGTGTGGGGTGCCGTGAACTAAGATAAGTGAGGGGGAGGGGCAGTTCTTTAACTAACCTGCCTATTAGTGACTTTTTTGTTGCTGAAAATAATTGTCTAAATCTTCAATTGAAGGTTGGTATTTTGTACACTTCAAGCCCAAGCAAGCGCCACTAATTCATCTGTCAATCTGTTTCTTTTGTTGGTTTTGATATTATTTAATGCTGAGGATAAGGTCTCACAAAAGTACGTAGAGGGGAAAATTGTGGGTAAAGCCATTGCTATATTTTTCAGGGTGCTAAAAGTGTCTGGTAATCGGTTCCAGGCACTCCAAATTTCCTGTTCGCAGTGGCACTCCTCTTGATTCTCCAAGCGTCATCTTTCCAGATTCTCAAGCTTTGACCTCAAGTTGACACACACCTGAGCCCAGATGCTGTCTTGAAATTTTGCAAGTTGCATCTTATGTAAATTAAGATGGCTGCCACTATTTCTAATGGTGGGAAACAGCACCCATAGCACAGACCCTCACCTCTCCCAGCTTCCCCCTCACTTATCTCAGTAACAATAGTCAATTAGAAATCCACAGAACAGTAGATTGGATGATGGTTGCTGTGGTTATGTGGTTGCTGGTAATGGCGATCACAGGGCTCCCAGAGATGCGTCCCCCGAGGCATCCACTGCTCCCTGCTCCACCGGCCAGAAGTGAGGTCAAAGATCCCCTAATGGCCTAACCAAAGTCCCAAAACTAGACGCTCTGTGTCAGAGTTCTGTTGTTTTGGTCTACAGACCTCCTGCACAGAGTATCTACACAACAGCAAATGTTTTATCCTCGGCTGCTGCACCTGGCCGTGCAGGAGCTGAGGATGAAACGTCCTTCTTGGCATGTGGCCCCATACTTCTCTGGCATGTGGCCGCATGCAGCCGCATGTCATTGAAAGTGGCTACGTGTGTCAGTGCTGACACGTGTGTCATAGGTTCGCCATCATGGCCCTAGAAAGTACTCACTTTCATAGGTGCATTGATTTTTTTATTCCATAAACTGCCATTCCAGATTAGCAGACTCAATAATATCCTGGTAAGCTAGTAACTCAAGCTAAGACCATTTAAAATAGCAGGTACTATCAGGATAGCAAAGATGAAGCTGAATTATTATGCTCAGTTAGCAGGTGTGCAACCATGGTACTTGTAATTTGTTGGTGGGATTTAGGCTGGTATAATCTAGTGTAATCTTTGACTAGCAAACCAGGTAGTATCACATTTTAAATGTTCATATCCTTTGACTCAGCAATTTTACTTCTAGAAATCTGCTCTAAAAAAATAGTGGGCTGAGTAAAGAAAGATGCATATTCAAGGCCATTTACTCTGTCACAGCAAACAGGAGACATTATGTATCCATTGGAATAGTAAATAAATTATGGTATATCCATACAATAGTTGTCAGACATCACAAAGTATGAGATAAATGACAGCAATTTCATATTAGATGAAAATCAGGTTGCAGAATAGTATGTATATTTACATTACTTATTTACATATAAAATAGAAATATAACAGGTATTTTCTTAAAGATTGAAAGAATATATGCAAAAAACAAAACAAAACTGTGGGTAGGAATAGAAAAATATACATAGCATTATCCATGGCAGACTACATAATTTGCAAGGCCCAGTGGAAAATTAAAATGTGGAGCCCCTCATTAAAAAAATTAAAAATTTCAAGATAATGATAGCCATGTGGGGCCTAAGTGTCGGGCCCTATGCAACGATATAGGCTGCACTATCCCTGAAGCTGGCCCTAGCTATATACTACACTATACACAGATGTGTGATATATTATCGTATTCAGGGTGAGGCAAAAGTAGTTTTTCCTGTAAACCTACTTTTGCTCCACCCTGTGCATTATAGTACAAGGTAAATGCTAGGATATAAACCTCACTCAGTGGTAGTATATGAATGAGGGGTTGGAAATTCACAGGTTGTCTATCTCCCCCACCTCAAAACACACACACACACACACACACACACACGCACACGCACACACATACACACACTCTCTCTCTCTCTTCGTTACTTGGGGAATTGTGATAAGTGAAATACTTTGTGATAAATGTAATCCAAACTTTGTTTAAAATATTCCTAAAAGAAGCTAGCATGTTAATAATGCTGAGATTAAAGACTGGTCTCTGTGTAGCCTTTGGACCCTGTGCATGCCACAAGAGTGCCTCCAAGAGGACTGAGAGTCAGTGAGGAGACAGATGTGCAGCTCTCAAGAGATTTCTGTGGCAGTTTACTTTTAAAGAGGTTTTATAGGTCCATCAGGACAAATGATGAGTAATTTTTTCCCTCCTTTTACGTAGCAAGTATAAAAAAAATAACAAAAATTATAAACAGGAATTTCCCATCTCTAGAAATTAAATAGCTCTTCTAGACCACCTAGGTATCAATAAGCATTTTTTCTACTGCTCAAACAGTTCTTTGATACCCTTGAATATCCAAATAATAGTCATAAGTTGACTAGATCTGTATAGAAGTTAAATGTTTAGTTGATGCTTCTGTTTGTAAGTAGAATTAAAAACCTGGGAAGTCTAATTTGAGATCAGTGTGGTAGCTTATGTTCTCTCATGGAGAACATCAAGGTTTGATTAGGCAGATCTTGGGGTTGTAGCCAAAAGGCAGGAGAACACAACATTCTAATATCTAATGGGCTTTAAATAAGATGGTTTAACACTATCAGGCTCTAATTGTTACTTATGAGGAGAGCAAATTTTAACAGTAGCTATGAGTGTTAGGATAAGCACATAGGTGAAAGGACAAAGGTTTCCAGGGTTCAGCTGAGTGGGGAAAGGTGAGAAAAACATTACAAGTATTGTTTTTAAAGATTTTTTTGAAGTCCCTCATAAGGTAGTCAGTGGTGACTAAATGGAAATGACACACCAGGGGTTATAGACCTTTGACTTCATAGGCATCTGGAGAATCCACTGAAACTATCTGAGTTCTCCAAGAGACTTCAGGGTTTTGCATAACATAGTAACAGAACTATAAATAGAAACTGATGAATCCCGAGTTATTATGTATTTCAAACTACATTCTGTGCCTTAAAAGTGTTTAATCTTGTGCTATTTTTAATTCATTTTCCATAATTATATGTGTATACACCGTAACATGTCACATATAATCTATCCTCAGTAATAGGGAAAAACAATGAATATATCAGAGTCCTCCTTGTATGTGATTATCCAAGGCAGTCATGTCTTAGGATATCAGTTTTCTTCATTAGTTATTAAAATCAGTCATATTCACGAGATTTAATTTTCAGCAGTCTGACTAGAACTATTATTCTCAAATTTTAAAACTGAACCCTTGGGTCACACGTCAAGTGTCAGTCCAGCATGTGGATGTATGGATTTGATTCTCGGTCAGGGCACACAGGCAAGTGCCCATCTGCTTCTTCGCCCTTCCCCTCTCAATTCTCTATCTCTTCTTCTTGAAGCCATGGCATGATTGGAGCGAGTTGGCCTGGGTGCTGAGGATGGCTCCATGGCCTCTGCCTCAGGAGCTAAGAAGAACTTGGTTGCTGAGCAATGAAGCATCACCCCTTAGTGGGCTGCTGGGTGGATTCTGGTCAGGGGACATGCAGGAGTCTGTCTCTGCCTTGCCTCATTTCACTGAATGCAATAAATAAATAAATAAATAGCTCTATTTAATGTATTTGCCTTTTTTTTTATCTCCATAGATACTTAATACCTTCTACCTTAAATATTACAATGATTTTTCTTTTAAAAGATATTATATGTACATTTGACATGACAGCTTTCTAATGGTATCTTCTGGAGACTGGATGGGCCATGACTCAAAAATACTGAGTTCCCGAGTATGAATGTGCTGTACTTGTTGAGAACGCTGAAATGAGAGTTCAAACACAAAATAGGTAGTTGAACTAGATAGCATTTGTGCTCGTTCCCAACTCTTGAGACATCAGGAATATGAAACGATTCTTGCAGGACTTGAACAGGTCAGAGGATGTTAAGGGGGAGAATGAAGAGGATTCAAATGAGACAGCATGAAGACATCCTATTTACTCAATACAATTTGCCATTGAGTGAACACGGAACATAATATAAAAGGATGAAGAATAGCCTGACCAGGTGGTGGCGCAGTGGATAGAGCGTCGGACTGGGATGCGGAAGGACCCAGGTTCGAGACCCCGAGGTCGCCAGCTTGAGCGCGGGCTCATCTGGCTTGAGCAAAGAGCTCACCAGCTTGGACCCAAGGTTGCTGGCTCCAGCAGGGGGTTACTCAGTCTGCTGAAGGCCCGCGGTCAAGGCACATGTGAGAAAGCAATCAATGAACAACTAAGAAGTCGCAATGCGCAACGAGAAACTGATGATTGATGCTTCTCATCTCTCTCCGTTCCTGTCTGTCTGTCCCTATCTCTGCCTCTGTAAAAAAAAAAAAAAGGATGAAGAATAAAAAAACAAAAAAAAACAAAACAACAACAAAAACAAGAATTTCAGTTGAAGAAATGAAGTAGCACCATTAATAGAAATGAGAATTAAGAATTAACAGGGTTTATTTTTTTCTTTCATTTTTATTGTGAAGGAATCTCCCTGAACAGGGCAACTGAAAATAGAGAAAGTAACTCTGGATTTCTGTTTTATTTGTTGGTATCAGAGATGGTTCCAGATCAATCCAGATATGGAAGGAGACCCCATTCCTGGCTGGACCTGTGAAGGCACGGCCCTGAGGAGAAGACTGGTAGAGGGAAACCAGAATGTCTGGCAAACGAGCTGGAGTTCGGGAGCAGATCAAGAACAGTTAATGGAGGTCCTGATACACCAAGGTTGCAGTTCCATCTCTGGTCAGGGCACATACAAGAACCAGTAAAGACCATAAATAAGTGGAACAGATCCATGTCTGTCTGTCTGTCTGTTTTTCTCCCTTCCTCTCTCTCTCAAATCTATAAAAATAAGAAAGTTTAAACTATTCAGAAAGTAAAATGGAATTGGATGTTACTGGCCTATAAATTCTGTCCTTGAAACATTATTTGGTATGTTTTTTGAGCAAGCACTAAATATATATATACACCCATTATTTTACACTTGCACTACTTTGAAATTTTGCATGACATATCATCTAGTACTGTGATGCCTAATTATGCTTATTTTAACTCTTCTTACCTTCAGCTGAAACCACTTTATATGAGATCTAGTAGCTCTCAAAGTATGTTCCAGGAACCAGTACCATCAGCATCAAGTGATAACTTGTTAGAAATGTAATCTTCATATGATCTCCCAGTTACTAAAATAGAAACTGGCCATGGAGGCCACACATTTGGGTTTTAAGTCTTGCAGGTAGTTCTAAAGCTCTCTAAAGTTGAGAACTACTGCTTTAGGGATTTCAGAACTGAACCTCTTTAAAGACTGTTCAGGAAAAAATTTTCTTTGTACCCATATTACTACTCTCACTTCTGATAACCAAATGTGTAGTAGTTTTTTTTCCCACACCAAACAATTCTGCAACACATTAGGTGTTCTATAATTTAAGTCAATTTTGATACTACTGAGAAATAGTGTCAGATCCCACATGTGAGGGCCTCCCCACATTATTTCACACACCAATCACAAGTTGAGGTTGTCTCCTGTGCTTCTGACTGACCAGCTATTAAACTTCCTGGGGTTCCATCACTTTGTTAGAGCACCTCACAGAACTTAGAAGTTTACTTACTGGAATATCAGTTTATTATAGAAGGCTCTAACTCAAGAACAGCAGATGGAAGAGATGCATAGGGCAGAGTATGGAATAAGGTGCACAGAACTTCCTTTCCATGCCCTCCCCGGACTCACCACTCTATCAGCACCTCCAAGCGTACACCAAATAGAAGCTCTCCAAGCTTGTCCTTTTTTGGGTTTTTAATAGAGGCTTTATTATGGAAGCACTGGCCATTGATTCAACCTCCAGTACCTCTTCTCTCCCAGAGGACAGATAGAGGTAGGACTCAAGTTCAAACCCCTTAACTACATAGTCACTTCCAGTGGCAACTGGACTTCTATTCTTTGGGAATTTTAAAAAGCCATGCATTAACATAAATTCATATGTTACTGAAAGGGTTTTGCTATGAATAAAGAAAGGACACCAAATTTTCATTCTGGAGCTATTTCAGAAACTGAAAAGATGCCCCTGTAACTCTTACTACTTAGGAAATAATAAAGTTTTAGGTGTTCTATCATGGAGAGAGACCAAATATGTATTTCCTTATAAAAATCACAGTATCACAGAGGCCCAGCACAGATCTGTTATATGTCAGGGAGGCAGCATAATTGTTTTGTCTGTTTGGGCTGCTATAAGAAAATGCTACAGACTGGGTGTCTTATAAACAGAAATTTACTTCTCACAGTTCTTCAGGCTGGGAAGTTCAAGATCAAGGGATGGCTGATTCGGTGTCTGGTAAGAACTCACTTCCTCATAGACCTCCATTTTCTCACAGGAATTTCACTCGGTGAAAGGATGAGGGATCTCTCTGGGACCTCTTTTAGAGGAGTACTAATCCCATTCATGAGGGTTCCACCCCCAAAACCTAATTACCTCCCAAAGGCTCTACCTGCAAATATGTTCACATTTGGGATGAGGTTTCAACACACAATTTTTTTTCTGGGTGGGGGTCACAAACATTCAGTCCACAGCCAATGGTCAACTAAAAGTAGTGGGCTTTTTGCAGCTAGTCAGACCCAGAATCAAATTGGGGCTCCAGCACTTGTTAATTGTGTAGGGTCTTAGGCAAATTGCTTACACTCTCTGAAGCTCAGGTTCCCCGCAGAGGAAATGGAAATTATAATACCTACCTTGAAAGGTTACCATGAATGCTGTAATTTATGTACCTAAAGGTAACCAGGAGTGCTGGCTCTGTGTCAGACCCAGCTCAAATGTCAGCTCTTCTACTTACTGTGATCTTGAGCAAATTACTAACTCTCTGTATTTCAAATTTCTCACCTGTAAAATGAGTAATAATATACTTGTAAGGATTCAATGAGTTAGTATGTATCAATTGTTTAGAAAACTGCCTGCCTGCATAATTAAAATAACTATTACCTGTTTATAATAGTATAAATACAAATAACATTGATACTATCAAAATACTTAACATAGATAAAACACCTAGACCTAGAATATAGTAGGTATTTAACATGTGGTAACAATTATTATTATTGTCATAAACCTCTTTCTCATAAAGCATAGGGTTATCAGAAGTTCCAGCATATAGGCACTCATATATTCTTTACATTCTAATGTCTTTCCTCTGAGTAGACTCTATGGATTATATCAATATCCATTTCCTGGTTTAGACAGGAAACTGGAGGGTTGGAGGCTAAGTAAGGGAGTATTTAAAAAAGGGAGGGGGTAGGGCACTTGCCTGGAGTGAGAATATTAGACAAGAGATTGGACTTAAATTTTCCCAGTTCCTTATTTCCTGGTCACTAGAACGCTAACCTTCCTCTTTATCAGTTTGGGATACAAGAAACCCTGGGAGCCTGACTGGTGAGAGCTAGGCCAGGCTCCCATTACGTCAGGTCAGGTATGAATTTGTAAAATGTTTGATTCATGGAGTTCTAAGTGCAAGGAACAGTGAGTGTAACCTTGTTAACTTCATCATTAACACGGTTCCTGGTTATCTGTTATATAATAGTAGAAATACAAATACAAAGATATGGGATGTACTTTTATTGACCAAAGTTGTAAAATTCAAATATTTCCTCACAGAAACATTGCCACATATTGTTAACTAGCTCCTATGACACTCATAATGGTACCTTATAGATTAAATAAGCCTTTGTGGGCTAACCTGAACATCTACCCCCAACCCACCCCCATCCCAGTCATGACCATGTTCTTAGGCACATATTTCAAAGAACTAATCTGAAAGCAAACTTTTGAAATACCACCTATTTGTAAGTCACTATACTTGGTTGATGCTATTAACTAACACATTTTTTAAATTGTGGAGTGATAGTGATCTTTCTAGGTTCACTGATTTCAAGTTTCCAAATAGGGTCCTACTTAATGCTAATGTTTCAAAGTTCTCACTACTTTCACACCCCACTCCCCAAGTTCCTCAAATTGTGAGACCAAGGAAAGTTTTCTTGTGGTAAAGCGTCGGCCTGGCGTGCAGAAGTCCCGGGTTCGATTCCCGGCCAGGGCACACAGGAGAAGCACCCATCTGCTTCTCCACCCTTCCCCCTCTCCTTCCTCTCTGTCTCTCTCTTCCCCTCCCGCAGCCGAGGCTCCATTGGAGCAAAGATGGCCCGGGCGCTGGGGATGGCTCCTTGGCCTCTGCCCCAGGCGCTAGTGGCTCTGGTCGCGGCAGAGCGTCGCCCCCTGGTGGGCGTGCCGGGTAGATCCTGGTCGGGCGCATGCGGGAGTCTGTCTGTCTCTCCCCGTTTCTATCTTCAGAAAAAAAAAAAAAAAAAAAGAAATACTAACATCTAGCTTTGGGGAATTCTCCATTTGAGAAACACTGCTGTAAGTCATATGATCAGTATCCTTGACTATTTGGCTTCTTAAGGTGCTCATTCTGTGGTATTTGTATTTAAATTTTTAAAATTAATAGTACACGTTACCTTTCATCTTCCAACATTTTAAGCCAAAATAAAAAGCAAGTGCAAAAAAGCTCTAGAAAATCTTTGCATGTTTTAGTAGCAATAAAAATAAATATCAACCAATAACTTGCATACATAAATTATTAAGTTTCTCTCAGATTACTTAGTCAAAACTAAGCTTAAAAAACTAAGTTAAAGAAAAACTGAGTGGTTTACCTCTTTCAATCAATATCAACAGCTAGCCTTTCAAATCATTTCTTACCATTGAGTTACTTCACTCAAAATAAAGAAGTTATTTCCCAGGCTCAAGTTGTAAGCCAGAGAACTCTTGGCAATAAAGAGAATAAATAAAGTCCCCCAATAACTGATCAACTATGTTTTTCTAAAAAAATAAAGGTATGTTTTACCAAAGGTCCATTTTTCTCTAAAAAAAAGAATCAGTCCAACTATAAAAAAACTAATTACATTTTAGTTAAGATTTAGCAACACACAAAATCATTTTGTTTCAGGAAATAATACCTAGGTTTGCTGAATAAATCACTCATAATTTTTCAAGCAGTAACAGAAACTAAGATCCACAGTCTAGAATCTAGACTCTAGATAAAGAGGGATCTCACAATCTTCAGTCTAATGTATTATGAGAATACTACAAACTGCTGAAATGAAATAATTGTCAATTATAACTTTTTGAAATTACATTTGATCAACTAAAATCCTGTGTAAGGGCTTCACAAATCTTGCTCTCACAAATCTCTCCTGCAGAACAGAAAACATTTCTTTTGTGTGTGTGGAGGGGTATTTATTTATTTATTGCATTTTCCTGAAATGAGAAGCAGGGAGGCAAAGACAGACTCCTGCATGTGCCCCACTGGGATCCACCTGGCATGCCCACCAGGGGGTGATGCTCTGCCCATCTGGGGCATTGCTCCTTTGCACCTGGAGCCATTCTAGCACCTGAGGCAGAAGCCAAGGAGCTGTCCTTAGCGCCCAGGCCAACTTTGCTCCAATGGAGCCTTGGTTGTGGGAGGGGAAGAGAGAGAGAGAGAGGAAGGAGAGGAGGAAGGGTGGAGAAGCAGATGGGCGCTTCTCCTATGTGCCCTGACCAGGAATTGAACCCGGGACATCCACACATGGGCTGACGCTTTACCACTGAGCCAACTGGACAGGGCCAAAAACGTTTCTTTATTCAGAAAAGTGACACTAAGAGAATTTTTTGACACATCAAAAGTAATTATCTCCATAATACTTCAGACTTTTCCTAAACCTAAGTACAGTAACAACTCAGGATATGAACATTCTACATGAAAACAGGTTTCATATATAGGCATGCCTCCTTTTATTGTGCTTTGATTTATTTTGTTTCACAGGTGTTGAATTTTTTAAAAGATATTTTATTTATTCATTTTTGAAAGGGGAAAGAGACAGAGAGAGAGAGAGAAGGGGGGAGCAGGAAGCATCAATTCATAGTTGCTTCCTGTATGTGCCTTGACCAGGCAAGCCCAGAGTTTCGAACCGGCGACTTCAGCATTCCAGGTCGATGCTTTATTCACTGCACCACCACAGATCAAGCAGTGTTGTATCTTTTTTTTTTTTTTTTTTTTTTTACAAATTGAATACAAGACCACCAGCAAAAAAATTTTTACAACTTTATTTATTGCAATACTTCCTTTATTACATTGATCTATAACTGAATGCACAATATCTCTGAGGTGTACTTGTACAGGTTTTATAGTGTTTGCTTATAACTTAGTTTCATATACACAAAAAAATATTTGTGTTTTGTCCTGGCTAGAGCATCATCCCAAACGCAGAGGTTGCCAGTTCGATCACTGGTCCGGGCACAGATCAATGTTCTTGTCTCTCTTTCTCTCCCTGCCTCTCTCTCTAAAACAAAAAAATTTTAAAAAAAACTTCTTTAAATTGTTTTTTAAATAGTCAATGCTACACTCGTATTGAATGGCTGACTTTCACTGCTTTCTTAGTTCAGCAAATTGAATTTCTGAAAATCCTAACTACAGTTACAGCTACTATTGCCAATTAGGCTGCCAATCTACATTTAGAGCTATTACCAACTCCAGGACAAACTTCTTTACTCTCTGATAAATTATTTACCTTCTATCTAGAAAAACTGGAAGTACAAACACCAAACACGTTAACTGGATGGTAATGAACATAATTTCAAATGAAAAATTTAGGCCAGTAAACAGACTACCTACCTAAGCATTATAATTAAGGATAATTGTTCTTATTAGCAAAGTGTGTCTCAACTACTTTTAAATATGTATGGGGTTTTGTCCTGAAACCCATGTTGTCTGATCTATTATTCCCTGAACCTTAACCCTGGAACGAGCATGTTACCAAATAAGAATTCTTAGAAGGAACTCCATGTAAATTAGAAGCAATAACAACTCAATCCACATTTTTAATCAAAAAGTGTTAGCCAGGCCCTGGCCGGTTGGCTCAGCGGAGAGCGTCGGCCTGGCGTGCGGGGGACCCGGGTTCGATTCCCGGCCAGGGCACATAGGAGAAGCACTCATTTGCTTCTCCACCCCTCCCCCTCTCCTTCCTCTCTGTCTCTCTCTTCCCCTCCCGCAGCCAAGGCGCAAAGATGGCCCGGGCGCTGGGGATGGCTCCTTGGCCTCTGCCCCAGGCGCTAGAGAGGCTCTGGTTGTGGCAGAGCGACACCCAGGAGGGGCAGAGCATCGCCCCCTGGTGGGCAGAGCGTAGCCCCTGGTGGGTGTGCCGGGTGGATCCCCGTCGGGCGCATGCGGGAGTCTGTCTGACTGTCTCTCCCCGTTTCCAGCTTCAGAAAAATACAAAAAAAAAAAAGTGTTAGCCTGTTTTTAAACTTAGGGAACCTACACTCAAAGTAGCTTAGAATCAGGATTTG
This sequence comes from Saccopteryx leptura, assembly GCF_036850995.1. Classification (NCBI taxonomy): domain Eukaryota; kingdom Metazoa; phylum Chordata; class Mammalia; order Chiroptera; family Emballonuridae; genus Saccopteryx; species Saccopteryx leptura. The sequence goes on from NC_089510.1 coordinate 97,133,527, forward strand.
CATTTGACAAATAGCCACGGAGAACATACAATGTGCCATGTATTACTAGGTGCAGGGTGTAAAGAGAACAAAACAAATACGGTCCTTGACTCCAGAGAGCTTATTGTCTAGAGAGGAAGACAGACCTTAGATATTAAACAAATAACTGAAATCACACATTGTTGTTATTTCCTGTTTGTATTGCTATTGTATCTTCCTAAGTGAATAACTGTGATCATACCCTTCTACATATTAGGAGTATTCTGCACAGACCCTCCAGTTGTTGTTTAATCATTAGAGACAGTTGTAGCTGGGAGACATGAAAACGTATAATGGTAGATAATTTCATAACCTTTATCATGAGTTATCACAGAATTTATTCCAAAAAGTACGAAATATTTGTCTATACACACATTAACAAGATAACTTCTATTGATAGGTCAAGGCACATATGGAGTTGATGCTTCTTGTTACTCCCATCTTTTCTCTCTCCCTCTCTTTTCTATAAAATGAGTAAACAAAGCCTTTAAAAAAATAATGCTCCAGTATGCAATGCTACTTCAATTAAATGATTCTTTGGGTTATTAAGATCTATAACGAACATTTAAATTTTAAAAATCGGCACTGAATTTACACTCAAGTTAATTTTCAATGTGAGTTATTTCCAGGAACATGTTTGCCTAGGCAGCTCCAAGTATACAAAATATTGAGGACTTTCGAGGCATTACTCTCGTTTTCAACGTTTTATCTCTGTACGTTGTTCTACTTAAAAAAACAAAAAAAACAAAAACAAGTCCTGGGAGGAACGGGGACAAGGAGTAAAATTTCCCAAAGGAGACTGAATCAAGATCGTTTTCTCCTCCCTACCTCGCCAAATTTAAACACATCCAAAGACTCTGCCCCCGCAACACAGGCCTTCCAAACTCAGTTGCTATTGTCTTCATGTTATCCTACACATTTGAAGTGCAATTAGCGGGTATTTAAAGATATATTTTAAGCCATTTCTCCCCCCCCCCCCCCGCCCTTTCTAAAATATCTCAGTAGGTTCTTGTGTAGTTTGTTATTTCTGTTTCTGGCAATAATATTCCTGGTAAACATGTATATCATTGGAATATACTTGCTTTACCAAAAGTTAAAAATATTTCATTACTGTGTCAGCTGCCACCGTCCTGCCTTATAGAACTTAGTATTCGGTGGCCAAATAGCTACTTTAACTTCCTAAGGCGAAATACGGTCCTAGGCGGTGGTTTCACCAGCGCTTCCCAAGTACCTGTTGCGGGGACTTCGTCACAGGTGATGAATCAAATTCGCCTAATGCGTCCTTTTCCACCCACCATTCCTCCACCATACCGCTGCGCCTCTGGAACGCGTCTCCCCTGCCGGTGCAAGGCCCGGCCCTCGGACGGCAGGGACTCCCTGCCTGGGAACCCGGACAAGGGGGTGTTCCCACCCGGCCTGAAGCGGAGGCGCAGCTCCCCTTCCTGCAAAGCCGGCGGAGCGCATAAGAAACACCCTGGAAGAAAGAGCGCAACGCAGAAAAAAAACGTGTTTTAACTCGGCTTCTCTCTTACAACTGGAGCAAAGCAAGTCGTCCCCCCCCCCCCCCCCTCAGTCTAATTCTCTCCGCCTCCTCCCCCAGCTCCCGAAGCACGTGGTCCCGCCCCGCCGCGCCATTCCCCGCCCCTCCCCTCCCCTCCCCTCCCCTCCCCTCCGGGCCGCAAGCCCCTTCCTCCCACCGCCGACGCTCGCTTCCCCTTTTCGTTCATTCTTCCGCCCCCGCGCCCCATCGTCCTTTCTGACTGGCTGAGCGCACCGAAGCCTCGTTGGCCAATCGGCGAGCTGGGCTGGCGGCGATGGGCGTGGCCGCGGCGACGGGGCCTTCTGATCGCGGCTGTCTCCCTTTCTCAGCCGGTAGCACATTCCGCCGCGGTCGCTGCCGCCGGGCCCCCGGTGGTCTCTGCTGGAGCTGCCGCGGCGCCGGGCTAGGGCGGGGTGGGCCGGGCAGGTAGAGGGGTAGAGAGCGGGGCGAGCAGGAAGGAGCGGCGGCGCTGGCGCACGGCGGCGCAGGCGGCGGCCCGGTTCCTGGGAGTGGCGGCGCGGCTTGGTGGTTGGGGCGGATCCCGCGGGGCTCGGGCGGGGGAAGCAGTCACCGGCCCGGCCATGGCGGACGAGAAACTGGACAACCAACGGCTGAAGAATTTCAAAAACAAAGGCCGCGACTTGGAGGTAAACCCGGGCGCCGGCAGGTGGGGGCCGAGGACCTGGGACCGGTCTCCTCCGGGACGTGGAGTTTGGGAAGCGGGGCGGGAGCGCCGCCCGGCCGCGGAGGAATGGCGCTGGGGGCTGGCCCGGCCGTGACGCCTCTGCTGGCGCGCCGGGAAGTTTGTGTCGGGCCTGGGCCGCCCGCGCCGGGAGCGAGGTGCCGGGTCCGGGCGGCGCGGCCTAGGCCTGCCGGGCGGAGCCGGGCCGGCGCGGGTTCGAGCGCCCGGACCGCGCCGTGGGGACGCTGTGCCGGCCGAGCGCGGAGGCGGCGTGCGGGAGCCGGGCTGTTGCGGCCCCGGGGCGGCCCCCACGCCGGCGGCGGCGGCGGAGCCCGGCTCTCGCTCCGGCACCTGTGCTTGTCGCCGCGGGGAGGGGCGAGCGTGTTCCAACCGAGTGGGGCTTGGGACTTCCTCAGCGAGGCCCCTGGCGTCTCCACTTAAAGGCATTTTTTTCTGGACTTCCCGACTCCCACTTTACCCCTGCCTTCCCCCCAAATCCAAACTACAGGAATCAACTTCTCCGTTGAAAAAAGCACCCCCGGCGTGAGAGGCCATCCCGGTAATGCTAACAGAGCCTTCCTGCGGCCTCTGTTTTACTGTGGTTGTAGCTGATTGAAAATGTGCTTACGGTGTGCCCTCTTCCAGGCAAAGGATGCCCCTTATTTCAGCATATTCACAAATCTGTTTCCCCTCCAGAGAGACCACGAGCTGCATTCTTACATATAAAGTCCAAAGGATTACACAAAGCTTTCATCCTCTGCAATATCCTTTCCTTCACCTGCTGGTGGTGTTAGTGGGGGATGGGGTGGGCTATGGAATGGCACCATCGCGTTTTATTATTTGAAAGGGTGGAAAAGACCTTCATTACCTTATACACAGGTGCTTCCCGAGGTCCGTTAGCTGCTCCATAAGGTGCCTGGGTTAACCACACAGACAACACACAGATTTTTGACAGGACTTCTTCCCTTCAGTTTTAAAAGTTAAGATAAATAGGATTTGTTTGTTTTAAAATCCATTCTGCATTTGGCTTTTAAGAGAAAGTGCTAAAGTAGTTTTTTTTTTATTTTTTATGTTATCTCTACTTTTTCACGCTGAGATTTTCAAATTCCTGTCACCTGTTTCTGAACTTTGAGCAGTTGCTTGTCTGAGATAGTGACTATTTTTTTGGGCTTTCGTCAGAGCCATTTGATCTCTAAGGTAGTTTGTGCCATCTTAAGGGTTTCATGGCTTGAGGACTATTAAGTGGTTTGGGCTGGGCTATTCTCTGATTATTTTAGGTTAAAATGAGAAAATCACAAATGACAAAACTTAAAAACAAATACACTTCATAAAATCCAGAAAAATAGAAATTAGGTGCTTAAATCCTTCCAATCCTTTTTCTTCCTCCATTTTGGGCTACTTTTTTTTTAACAGATTCTTTGAGACAATTCTCATACCTTACACTTCATCCATTTAAAGTGGCTTTTAATGTTTTCACATAGTTGTAGAGTCATCAGTTCATTCACTCTTAAAAATTTTTCATCACCCCCAAAAAAGAAACTCAAATTCATTTTTCATTTTCCAGTCACTCTTGTCTTTTAAGATTTGTCTATTCTGGACATTTTATATAAATGGAATTATACAATATGTGGTCTTTTGTGGCTGGCTTCTTTCAGGTAGCATCATGTTTTTTAAGATTCTCACATGTAAGAAGAATGTATCAGTGCTTCTTTCCTTTTTGTGGCTGGATAATAGTCCACTGTATTGGATATATATACCACATATTGTTTATCCATCGTTAGTTGGGAGACATTTGCATTGTTAACACTTTTTACCTGTTAGCTATAATGCTGCTATAAACGTTCATGTACACATTTTTGTGTGGACCTGTGTTTTAATTTCTTTTTGGTCATGTATCTAGGAATGGAATTACTGGGTCACATGGTAACTTTATGTGTAACATTTTGTGGGATTATCAAACTGTTCTTCTAAGTGATTCTTAGATTTTAAATTAATGTTCCCCTTTTCTGCGCATTTCTTATTACTGTAGTTAAAATAAGTGCTGACTCTGTAATAGAACAAAATAACTATAATGCATACTAGGTAGATTTTTTTTTTTAGATCTATAATGCCTATGGGCATCTCTGATGACTTTGATGAATGACCCTGTGTGTACAATGAAATAGGGATATTTTCACTTTTCCACCTAAGGAAATGACAAATGACTAATGGAAAGTCATACGTTCTCCTCACTTGTGACTTATTCAAAGTCTTCACATGTCATTACTGAGATAGAAATATTTTTTATTATCTTTAGAGCGCACTAGAATGGTCTATTTTATGTATTTATTACATATGTGTTTGTGTCTCTTAAAACACTTATTAAGCACATTTACTCCCCTCCCCCCAAATATGGTTCTGTGTTGCACTTCAAGAAATTTGAAGACAGTACAGCTTTTTGATTTGGTTGTAATGACAGGTTTCATTGAGAGGTCTTCAGAAAGAAGTATGGATATGTGCTGTCCGATGAATTTTAGTTACCATAATCCAGTATTTCCAAAATACCATTGCTATGTGTAAAAAAATTAATGAAATATTTTATGTCCTTTTTATACTACAGTTTCAACATTAGTTTGTATTTCACATATACAGTTATCTCAGTTTGGACTAGCTACATATCAGGTGCTTAATAACTGCATGTGGCTAGTGCCTACTTTTTTTTTTCTCCCAGAGACAGAGAGTAAGAGAGAGGGATAGATAGGATAGACAGACAGGAACAGAGAGATGAGAAGCATCAATCATCAGTTTTTTTTTCATTGTGACACCTTAGTTGTTCATTGATTGCTTTTTTTCATATGTGCCTTGACTGTGGGCCTTCAGCAGACCAAGTAACCCCTTCCTCAAGCCAGCAACCTTGGGTCCAAGCTGATGAGCTTTTGCTCAAACCAGATGAACCAGTGCTCAAGCTGGCGACCTCGGGGTCTTGAACCTGGGTCTTCTGCATCCCAGTCCAACACTCTACTGCACCACTGCCCAGTTAGGCTAGTGCCTACCTTATAGAACAGCATACATATAGAGCAGGGGTCGGGAATTTTTTTGGCTGAGAGAGCCATGAACGCCACATATTTTAAAATATATTTCCATGAAAGCTATACAACGACCCGTGTACGTTACACATTAATCAATAAAAATTTGGTGTTGTCCCAGAGGACAGCTGTGATTGGCTCCAGCTACCCGCAACCATGAACGTGAGCGGTAGGAAATGAATGGAATGTAATACATGAGAATGTTTTATATTTTTAACGTTATTATTTTTTTTATTAAAGATTTGTCGCAAGCCAGATGCAGCCATCAGAAGAGCCACATCTGGCTCGCAAGCCATAGGTTCCAGACCCTTAGGATAGCAGATAGAGTGAGGCAGTTGTAGCATTTTTTGGTTTGATCTAACATTTAATTTTTTAAAAGTTAATTTTAGAGAGGGGTGGTGAGAGAAAGAGACAGACAGTTCTGTTATTCCATTTATCCATGCATTCATCGTCTGGCTCCTGTATGTTCCCTGACTGGGGACCAAACCCATAACCCTGGCATGATGGGATGACAACCCTGGCATGATGGGACAACACTCAAACCAACTGAACCACCCAACTTGGGTGGATCTAACATTCTTTTGAAAGTATGAAGAATACAGAGTCCTAGAGTTTATTTTATAATCTGATCTAACTTTTTGACTGGGAGAATCAGCCTTACACTTCTTTTTTCTCTAAAACTAGAGACACTTTACATGTTTCGTGGATGTTGTATAGTTTAATAGCTCAGTGTTAGAAAGATGCCAGCAATTCTGAGTATTTTATCACCTTCAGCTTTTCTGTTTCTGAGAAGGAAGGGGATTTAATAGGATTCAGTGTAATTTTTTCTTTTACTCCTTCATTTACAATTGGCTCTTTATCTTCTTTTTGTGTTCATATATAATTTAAATTGAACTTACAGTTAATGGCAAAGTTTTTAATGTAGAAATATGTTATTGTTCATTATAGGGCAATTTGGGCACAGAGAATCAGTGACTTTTGTGAAGTCATGATTGCTAAGTGTTAGTTAAAACTGGTTTATAGTCTCCAGTCTGATATTTGTTCCTATCTTTCATTCAACCATTCTGGCTCCTCCAAAATGTAGTCATGCTAACTTCTTGAAAGACAAAAGCACCAAAGAAGGCATATGTCAGTATCCATTTAAAATAATTGACAGGAACTGTGAGATGGTATCCAGTGCTTGACTTTTTTCTTTCAGTAGTGTGGTAGAGGACCATCATTACTGGTTTGAGAATAAGTAACTGTAGGGAGGATATTCATAGTGCAACACAGGAAATGGGTAGTAACCAAACTTCAAATAAAAATTTTGTCAGAATAAAGCAAATAAAGCTCATCTAGTTTATATTTTAAAAGAAGAGGGGGAATTTTCTAGTTGACTTTCTAATAAACCTACATAAGTTTTATAGAAGTTCCAAGAATGTCCATATTTGAATAGAACATACGTTATATTAGAAGAATAATGAGATCTTATAAACACAATTTTAAGAAGAAGAAAAAAAACTTAACCTAAAAACAAAAGAATATTAAATTACGACATAAGTGGGAACATGATTGTCCAGACAACATAAAATATGAAGTCAGCTTGAACTTTAAAAAAAGAGTTTTTTGGTTGGCAGGAGTTTGATAAATGGATCAGCTATTTAGTTGTTTAGACATGGCCTTGGTGATTTGTTAAATGGTACAGAGTGAAAAAGCATTGTTAAGTTATTAAGTCTTGTTAACTTTTAGAGATTGACTTCTCAAATCTTGGAACATATTTACTATACTTAAAATAACTACTGTCTAATTTTTCATATAATAGTCCAAGCATGTGACAATATGAAATACCTGATAGAAATATAATTGGGAATTACATAATTGTTTTTTGTACTTGCTACCAGCTTTCCTGATTTACAAGACAAAAATTTCAGAATTTTTTATTGATAATTTTCTTAGAGATACCAAGATGTTTTTGTTTTTCATAGTCACTAGTATGTCAAGTGAACATACAAAATTAGAAGAGTTGTAGGAGTGAATTAGCTTTAAAAGAATGAAACTAGGCCTGACCAGGTGGTTGTGCAGTGGATAGAGTGTCAGACTGGGACACAGAGGACCCAGGTAGGAAACCCCAAGGTCACTGGCTTGAGCGCCAGCTCCCTGGCTTGAGCACAGGGTCTCTGGCTTGAGTATGGGATCGTAGAGATGACCCCATGGTGGATGGCTTGAGCCCAAAGGTCACTGGCTTGAAGCCCAAGGTCGCTGGTTTGAGCAAGGGATCATTCACTTTGCTTGAGCCCAGAGGTCGCTGGCTTGAAGCCCAAGGTCGCTGGTTTGAGCAAGGGATCATTCACTCTGCTGTATAGCCCTGCCCACACCCCACCCTGTCAAAGCACAGAAGAGAAAGCAATCAATGAACAGCTAAGGAGACTAAGAAGCCACAACAAAGAATTGATGCTTCTCATCTATCTCCCTTCCTTTCTTCCTGTCTGTCTGTCCCTTTCTCTTGTCTCGGTCACAAAAAAATAAAAGTGAAACTACATACTTTAGAAAAAAATGTGTTAAGTAGTTTTTAAATATTGATCCTTACTAATACCTGATGGTGATTGCAGATCCTTAAAATATTTTTAATTGTTTACTGAAGCAGCATTCGTCTACTTTAGGCCTATAATAACACAATGAGAGCTTGTCAGATCTAACCTTGTATGATGATTTTGATACTCACTGGTTTTGTTTTGGGGCAGTAGAGAAGTAGGATTGAAGGGAACTAATTTTAATTCCTTTTTAATTGTATTTCTCTCAATCTTATAAGTAGAAATGATTACTTAGAGAAAAAAAACTATAGGTTAAGAGACTTAATAGCATAGCATTCAAAGGAATGATTTTGACTCACGTGTCAAAAGTAGAGTCTGTACTGTTTATACTGTGCCACATTACCTCTCTCTACTTCCTCAGCTTTAATACAGCTCTCAAAGTTGATTAAAATATTATAGGTAAAAGCATCTAGCATATAGCCCATGGGATGTAATAGGTATTCAGTGGATTGTTTTCCCTCAGAGAGATTTTTAGAAATTGTGTATCATGTGCACACTTTAAACCAGGGGTCCCCAAACTACAGCCCGCGGGCCACATGCGGCCCCCTGAGGCCATTTATCCGGCCCCCGCTGCACTTCCGGAAGGGGCACCTCTTTCATTGGTGGTCAATGAAAGGAGCACATTGACCATCTCATTAGCCAAAAGCAGGCCCATAGTTCCCATTGAAATACTGGTCAGTTTCTTGATTTAAATTTACTTGTTTTTTATTTTAAATATTGTATTTGTTCCCGTTTTGTTTTTTTACTTTAAAATAAGATATGTGCAGTGTGCATAGGGATTTGTTCATAGTTTTTTTTATAGTCCGGCCCTCCAGCGGTCTGAGGGACAGTGAACTGGCCCCCTGTGTAAAAAGTTTGAGGACCCCTGCTTTAAACGCTAGAGAACACCATCCATGTTGTTATGCGTTCCATTTAAGTTTCCTAAAAGACAGGGCTGAGGAAGACTCCCTTCTTGTACAGTTAATGTGAAACAACATTTATATTAATTAGCACATACTAAGTAAGGACAACATATACTAGCTTAAAATGGTCTTACTCAGAAGTTTTCAAAGCTTTGGGGCTCAAGACCAGTTCATGCTGTTAAAAATTAAGGATCCTCAAAGCGTTTTGCGGGTTCTGCCAATGTTTACCATTTTCAAAATTAAAACTTTAGAATTTAATGAATAAACTTGTATAAACAAAGTAATAAAGCTATTTTATATAAACATAAGTTTTTAATGAAAAATGACTTATTTTCCAAAACCCAAAATATTTGGTGGGAAGAATGGCCATGTTTACCATTTCTTTTTAGGTTTCATCAATATTTGACGCAAAAATAGCTAGCTAGCTGATTTCCCTACCTATGTCGGAAATAATTCTTTTGTGGAATGCTGTTTTGGTTGAAGTTTATGAAGAGTATCCAAGTTGAAAACGGAGGCAGCCCTGGCCGGTTGGCTCAGCGGTAGAGCGTCGGCCTAGCGTGCGGAGGACCCGGGTTCGATTCCCGGCCAGGGCACACAGGAGAAGCACCCATTTGCTTCTCCACCCCTCCGCCGCGCTTTCCTCTCTGTCTCTCTCTTCCCCTCCCGCAGCCAGGGCTCCATTGGAGCAAAGATGGCCCGGGCGCTGGGGATGGCTCTGTGGCCTCTGCCTCAGGCGCTAGAGTGGCTCTGGTCGCAACATGGCGATGCCCAGGATGGGCAGAGCATCGCCCCCTGGTGGGCAGAGCGTCGCCCCATGGTGGGCGTGCCGGGTGGATCCCGGCCGGGCGCATGCGGGAGTCTGTCTGACTGTCTCTCCCCGTTTCCAGCTTCAGAAAAATGAAAAAAAAAAAACAAAAAAAAAAAAAGAAAACGGAGGCAGTTGAACAATCAATGTTTTAATAACCCTTTTATTTATTTTTATTTTTTTTTTATTTTTTTTACTGTTAATTTTCTTTTTTTTTTTTTTAATTTTTTTTTTTTTATTCATTTTAGAGAGGAGAGGGAGAGACAGAGAGGAGAGACAGAGAGAGAGAAGGGGGGGAGGAGCTGGAAGCATCAACTCCCATATGTGCCTTGACCAGGCAAGCCCAGGGTTTTGAACCGGCGACCTCAGCATTTCCAGGTCGACGCTTTATCCACTGCGCCACCACAGGTCAGGCTAATAACCCTTTTAGATAACTGTGGGAATTATTGTTTGATACCCAGTGGTGGGATTCAAATACTTTAATAAATGGTTCTCTGCCTTAATGACAGTTTTAAGTATAAAAAAAAGATATATGACCCTGGCCGGTTGGCTCAGTGGTAGAGCGTCGGCCTGGCGTGCAGAAGTCCTGGGTTTGATTCCCGGCCAGGGCACACAGGAGAAGCACCCATCTGCTTCTCCACCCCTCCCCCTCTCCTTCCTCTCTGTCTCTCTCTTCCCCTCCCGCAGCCGCAGCCGAGGCTTCACTGGAGCAAAGATGACCCGGGCGCTGGGGATGGCTCCTCGGCCTCTGCCCCAGGCGCTAGAGTGGCTCTGGTCGCAACAGAGCTACGCCCTGGAGAAGCAGAGCATCACCCCCTGGTGGGCAGAGCGTTGCCCCCTGGTGGGCGTGCCAGGTGGATCCGGGTCGGGCGCATGCGGGAGTCAGTCTGTCTCTCCCCGTTTCCGGCTTCAGAAAAATACAGAAAAAAAGAAAAAAAAAAGATATATATGTAGTTTATTATTTCATGCATTTAATACTTAAATAAGAACAATAAAAGAGATGTACAAAACTAGATTGTTATAAGGAAGGTTTAAAATAGTAATGAAAAAATATTAATACCTGACAAAAAAACAATAAAACTGTTATTTAAGATATTTCCATATTGCTTCTTGATTGGCATCCTCGCTTGCAATTATTTTCGCCTATGGACAGAATGAACATTACTATGGGTGCTTAGAATACGCTGTTGCTCAGATGAACGTTAAAAAAGAGTAAGGAATGTAAATTTGTGATTTCCACATTGGGCAGCTGCCAGATGCTCCCCTTAGAGGGAACCCTGATTACAAGTGCCATTTTAACAACCAGTTCACCGAACTCAACCATTAGGTATTGGTTCTACAGAACTGGTGCAAACCCCACCACTGTTGATACTCTACCATGATTTTACAAGTAGTAGTTTCTTAAAAGTTAGTTGCAATTTGGAATCTGAAGCCACATCAGAGAACTTTTCTTATTCTGTTACATTGAAATCCATCGGTCTGTCTTGCATTTGGTTTGTATCTTCTGCCCATGACTAATTTCATAACATCATGTATTGGTCATTTGGAAAATATTAGTTCACTGAATTATGCTGATCTTCCAAATGCTGACACATTTCTTAATACAGTGAAAATCCACAATTATTAATGTCAACACATAGTTCATCAGAAAAATGTTACATATTGGGACTCTGTCAAGCTCACAGTGGTGGTAGATACAAGTTTTCTAAAAGTCTTATTTTTACTTGAAAGCTCAAATTTTATCATTAACAATAAATACACTAAGTTGTTTTTCTTGAAGCCATAAAAGCTCACTGCTTATTTTTGTGAAAGCATCTGCCAGATACTGTCTGAATAACTGTAATTTGTTAATCTTTCAAATAAAAATGATGTTCCATGAAAAAATAGCCAGTTCAATTCACAACTCAGAATTGCACAAATACTTTTTCCTTGAGATAGTCATTCTACATTTTTTTTATCACAAAATTTTAGAAAGAAAAGGTTGTGCTTAACTGGTAGTGGCGCAGTGGAGAGAGCTTTGACCTGACCTTGGTCACTGAGGTCCCAGGTTTGAAACCTAGAGGTCGCTGGTTTGAATGTAGGCTCGCCAGCTTGAGTGGGATTATCGACATGATCTCAAGGTTGCTTGTTTGAGCAAGGGGTTGCTGGCTCAACTAGAGCCCCTTGGTCAAGGCACATATGAGAAGCAGTGAATGAACAACTAGAAGTGATGGTAACTATGTACGAGTTGATACTTACCATCTTGATACTTGTCATCTCTCCTTTCCTCCACACCACCACCCTCTAAAAAAAAGAAAGAAAAGAATAGAAAGAAAAGGTTGGTTTCATTAAGGACATTCTTAAGTGAACTCATTTTGCTTTTTTTAAAACCTGAAATACAATGACTACTAATACAACTTGGTGACATTGCCTTATAATACGTGCTAAAGGACCAGACGTTTTACCCACTGCATTTCATTGCAATGCAAATGTTAACACTGTAAGAAAGGATTAGTAGTGATATTATGAAATAGCTTTGACCTTATTGATCCTCTAAAAAGGTCTTAGTTCCCATAGGGGCCTATTGATCATTGTCTTTTTTTAAATTATTATTTTTGCTTCTGTTACCTAGTAACTAGGTTAATTAATGATGGCTCTTATAAAGGCTTTATATTATTACAGTTAAAGTATATGGATTATATCTGAATTATATATAATAATACTTATATCTGGATCTGAACCCTGGTTCTTTCATTTAATAGTTATGGAAGTTACTCTGATCTCCAAGTTATCTAAATGCTTAACAGTTTCTGGCACATAGTACATACAAAGTGAAAGGAGGCTCTTTTTATTTCTGCCAACTTGCTTCATCATATAGTACATCCAAATACTTCTACCCCCATATTCCCTGTTAGAATAACATTTTGTTTACAGTTCATTTTGTACTGGTGTGCAGCATAATTCAGATCACATCACATGCATTGGGGAAGGCTTTCTTTTCCCTTTATTAGCCCTCAAGTGGAAGCCTACTTTCTCCTCTGTGCTTTAATGAAATTGTTTCAAATTACTAGTTTCTGGTTTCATTTTCCTAATCCTGCGATATTTAGAAATACTTTATGTATTATAGATTTTGTAGCTTTTCCTACAATATTATAGGTTTAACCAGAATGTAGCTCTAATTCACGCTATTTTAGTACCCATAGTGAACAGTGATCTAAGGTTGTAGACATGTGCTGGTAATACAGTTTGCTCAATTATTTAAAATGCTAAATGTTTGGGGTTTTTTTTAATTTACTTGATTCTATTATTTCAGGAATTAAGCATCTTCCTAAATTAGGCATTTAAAATAGGCTTTCTGTTTCTTAACAAAGACTCTAGATTTATTCTTTTGATATGCTTCTACTAATCTTTTTTCTATTACTGTTTATTGACAGAACAAATTTGATTAGCTTTCACTTTTACCTTTAATTCACATTCAACTTAAAAATTACATTTTCAGTAATGGTTGTATTTTGGCAAATCTGAAATTGCATTAAATTTTTATTAACAAAAGTCATAATCCTAAAATAATGTGTTATTTCATAATTTAGTGATAGACTATGATTTTCTTTCTGATACTTAAAAAATGTCTATTTCCTGTTCTTCAGTGTAATGTTTAGTTTCCCAATATCTACTCTTAATACTTTTATTTTGTTTTTATGGCATTTCTTTTCGGTTTCTGAAAGTAGGTATTGCCCTGGCCAGTTAGCTCAGTCAGTTTAGAGCACTGTCCCGCCTAACCAGGCAGTGGTGCAGTGGATAGAGCGTCAACCTAGGACGCACAGGACCCAGGTTCGGAACCCCAAGATTGCTGGCTTGAGTATGAGCTCATAGACATGACCCCATGGTTGCTGGCTTAAAGGTCAAGGTCGCTGGCTCGGCTGTAGCCCCCTGGTCAAGGCACATATGAGAAAACAATCAGTGAACAACTAAAGTGCTGCAACAAAGAATTGGTTCTTCTCATCTCTCCCTTCCTTTCTGTCCCTATCTGTCCCTCCCTTTGCCTTCTCTCTATCTTGCTAAAAAAAAAAGAGAGACTCGTCTCTAAACAACAAGGTTGCTGGTTCGATTCCCTGGTCAGGGGACATAAAGGAGCAACTCATGTTTCTGGCTCTCTTTCTTTCTGCCTCTCTCAAAAATAAAGTAAAATAAAGAAAGTAGGTGTTTCTTAAATTTAGTTATAATACTTATATCCTGAAAGACCTATAGGTAGTCTCTACTGGGTTTTATTAAATAAATCTGTCCTGTTTGCCACCCATCCTATTTACCCTGTGCCTGTTTATCCACTTTCCACAGCAGTCCCAGCTCCAGAAAACAAGGAAATATTTTTTAAGATTTTCAAATAATTGTTACTTTATTTTTGTTTCTTTAAAGTATGAAAGCCAGTGTTTTTGTCTGGGTTTAGAATAGTTGCTTTTTTTTTTTTTTAATATATATATTTTTTCTTTTCTTTATTTATTTATTCATTTTAGAGAGGAGAGAGAGAGAGAGAAAGGGAAGGGGGGAGGAGCAGGAAGCATCAACTCCCATATGTGCCTTGACCAGGCAGGTCCAGGGTTTCGAACCGGCAACCTCAGTGTTTCCAGGTCGATGCTTTATCCACTGCGCCACCACAGGTCAGGCTAGAATAGTTGCTTTAAAGATACAAAAAACTTTTTTCCATAATGTTGATATTGAAAGTTAGGTCTGATGGTTTTAGGCTGAAAGAGCTGACTTTTTAATATTATATAGTTATATTTTAGGGAACAGAATCCTATCTCATTAAGTTTAAGCATAATGAGGGAGTCTGGTTTTCATAACCTGGTGAGTACAGGGCCACAGCTGGCATTAAGTATAATTGGCCCAGAAAAATTAGGGGATATTTTATAGATTCGTGATCATTTTTAAATATCCCCTAATTTTTGTGAGCAGTGTAGTGCTAGTCTTAAGTCTAGGGTTGACTCTGATTGAACAAGATTTGATTGCATACTTCAACCTGAATTAATTACTGGGGGCAGAAGAATATGGTTCTGAGATTGGCTAGCGTACGGTCATATGCCGTGTGTCTGAGATAGTGTACGGTCAGATGCTGTGTGTCCAGCTGTGCACGCACATGTGTGTTAATACCTCTACCTAAATCAGGTTTCCCAGAAGAATGGGGAGGCTTAGAGTAAGAAGAAAGGGGAGATAAAAGCGTATTGAAGGCAAAGTTATAAAGCACTACCATTGAGTACAGATGTAAAATGATTCCTTGTTTTGCTTTTGAATATTATGTGAAGATGTTTACTGTATTACAAGAATATCTGTAGAAATGAGTTCATTGTTAACTTTTCCCTTAAAGATTTTTTTTTTTTTTAGAGACATAGAGTCAGAGAGAGGGTTAGACAGGGACAGACAGACAGGAACTGAGAGATGAGAAGCATCAATCATTAGTTTTTCGTTGCCTATTGCAACACCTTAATTGTTCATTGATTGCCTTCTCATACATGCTTGACCACAGGCCTTCAGCAGACCGAGTAACTCCTTGCTCAAGCCAGTGACCTTGGGCTCAAGCTGGTGAGCTTTTGCTCAAACCAGATGAGCCCTCGCTCAAGCTGGCTACCTCGGGGTCTCAAACCTGGGTCTTCCACATCCCAGTACGATGCTATATCCACTGCACCATCGCCTGGTCAGTCCTTAAACATTTTTTTTTTTTAATATACCATATTCTACTTCTTCCTACTCTTTTGACACTTGTCCCATGTGGCCTTACATTGTAAGATTTTTGTTTTTCTCAAAGAAAACATGTTCAGGTTATCTGTCAATCAATTATGTTGCATACCCATCACCCAAAGTCAGATTGTCCTCCATCACCTTCTATCTAGTTTTCTTTGTGCCCCTCCCCCTCCCCATTTTTCTCCCCCCCCCCCCTAACCACCACACTCTTATCAATGTCTCTTAGTCTCGCTTTTATATCCCACCTATGTATGGAATAATGCAGTTCTTGGTTTTTTCTGATTTACTTATTTCACTTCGTATAATGTTATCAAGATCCCACCATTTTGTTGTAAATGATCCGATGTCATCATTTCTTATGGCTGAGTAGTATTCCATAGTGTATATCTGCCACATCTTCTTTATCCAGTCTTCTATTGAAGGGCTTTTTGGTTGTTTCCATCTCTTAGCTACTGTGAACAATGCTGCAATGAACATGGGGCTGCATGTGTCTTTACGTATCAGTGTTTCTGAGTTTTTGGGGTATATACCCAGTAGAGGGATTGCTGGGTTATAAGGTAGTTCTGTTTTCAGTTTTTTGAGGAACCACCATACTTTCTTCCGTAATGGTTGTACTACTTTACATTCCCACCAACAGTGTATGAGGGTTCCTTTTTCTCCACAGCCTCTCCAACATTTGCTATTACCTGTCTTGTTAATAATAGCTAATCTAACAGGTGTGAGGTATCTCATTGCAGTTTTGATTTGCATTTCTCTAATAGCTAATGAAGATGAGCATCTTTTCATATATCTGTTGGCCATTTGTATTTCTTCCTGGGAGAAGTGTCTGTTCATGTCCTCTTCCCATTTTTTTATTGGATCGTTTGTTTGTTTGTTGTTGAGTTTTATGAGTTCTTTGTATATTTTGGATATAAGGCCCTTATCTGAGCTGTTTGAAAATATCATTTCCCATTTAGTTGGCTGTTTATTTTGTTGTTGTTTTCTCTTGCTGAGCAAAAACTTCTTAGTCTGATGTAGTCCCATTCATTTATTTTTGCCTTCACTTCTCTTGCCTTGGGAGTCAAATTCATAAAATGCTCTTTAAAACCAAGGTCCATGAGTTTAGAACCTATGTCTTCTTCTATGTACTTTATTGTTTCAGGTCTTATATTTAGGTCTTTGATCCATTTTGAATTAATTTTAGTACAAGGGGACAAGCTGTAGTCCATCCAGTTTCATTCTTTTACATGTGGCTTTCAAGTTTTCCCAGCACCATTGGTTGAAGAGGATTTCTTTTCTCCATTGTGTGTTGTTGGCCCCTTTAGCAAAAATTATTTGACCATATATATGTGGTTTTATTTCTGGACTTTCTATTCTGGTCCATTGGTCTGAATGTCTGTCTATTTTTCTGCCAATACCATACTGTTTTGATTGTCGTGGCTCTATAATATAGTTTGAAGTCAGGTATTGTAATGCCCCCAGCTTTGTTCTTTTTCTTTAGGATTGCTTTGGCTATTCGGGGTTTTTTATAGTTCCATATAAATCTGATGGTTTTTTGTTCCATTTCTTTAAAAAATGTCATTGGAATTTTGATGGGAATTGCATTAAATTTGTATAGTGCTTTGGGTAATATGGCCATCTTGATTATATTTATTCTCCTATCCAAGAGCAAGGAATATTCTTCCATCTCATTGTATGTTTTTCGATTTCCCTTAACAATGGTTTGTAGTTTTCATTATATAAATCCTTTACATTCTTTGTTATGTTTATTCCTAGGTATTTTATTTTATTTTTTTTGCAGTCGTGAAGGGGATTATGTTTTTGAATTCGTTCTCAAATGTTTCGTTGTTGGCATATAGAAACGCTATGGACTTTTGTATGTTATTTTTGTATCCTGCGACCTTATTGTATTGGCTTATTGTTTCTAGTAGTCTTTTTGTAGATTTTTTGGGGTTGTCGATGTATAGGATCATATCATCTGCAAAAAGTGATACCTTTACTTCTTCTTTTCCGAAATGGATACCTTTTATTTCTTTGTCTTGTCTCATTGCTCTGGCTAGAACCTCTAGCACCACATTAAATAAGAGTGGAGAGAGTGGACAACCCTGTCTTGTTCCTGATTTAAGGGGGAAAGCCTTCAGTTTTATGCCATTTAATATGATGTTGGGTGATGGTTTATCATATATGGCCTTTATCATGTTGAGATATTTTCCTTCTATACCTATTTTGTTGAGAGTCTTAAACATAAAATTGTGTTGTATTTTTTCGAATGCCTTTTCTGCATCTATTGATAAGATCATGTGGTTTTTGTTCTTTGTTTTGTGGATATGGTGTATTACGTTAACCGTTTTACGTATGTTGAACTATCCTTGAGATTCTGGGATGAATCCCACTTGATCATGATGTATTATTTTTTAATATGTTGTTGTATTCGATTTGCTAGTATTTTGTTTAGTATTTTGGCATCTCTATTCATTAGAGATATTGGTCTGTAGTTTTCTTTTTTTGTGCTGTCCTTGCCCAGTTTTGGTATGAGGGTTATATTGGCCTCATAAAATGTGTTTGGAAGTATTGCTTCTTCAATTTTTTGGAAGACTTTGAGTAGAATAGGAACCAAGTCTTCTTTGAATGTTTGATAGAATTCGCTAGTATAACCGTCTGAGCCTGGACTTTTATTTTGGGGGAGGTTTTTAATAGTTTTTTCTATTTCTTCCCTACTAATTGGTCTGTTTAGGCTTTCTGCTTCTTCTTGACTCAGTCTAGGAAGGTTGTATTGTTCTAGGAATTTATCCATTTCTTCTAGATTGTTTAATTTGGTGGCATATAGTTTTTCATAGTATTCTACAATAATTCTTTGTATATCTATGATGTCTGTGGTGATTTCTCCTCTTTCATTTTGGATTTTGTTTATATGAGTTCTTTCTCTTTTTTCCTTGGTAAATCTTGCCAGGAGTTTGTCAATTTTGTTGATCTTTTCAAAGAACCAGCTCCTTGTTCTATTAATTTTTTCTATAGTTTTTCTGTTATCTATTTCATTTATTTCTGCTATGATTTGTATTATCTCCTTTCTTCGGCTGCTTTTGGGTTGTCTTTGTTCTTCTTTTTCCAGTTCCTCAAGGTGGGAAGTTAAGTGGTTCACTTGGGCTCTCTCTTGTTTGTTCATAGGACCTTCACTCTTATCACAGCTTTTGCTGCATCCCATAGATTCTGATATGTCGTATTGTCATTTTCATTTGTCTGTATATATCTTTTGATCTCTGCGCTTATTTCTTCTTTGACCCATTCATTTTTTAAAAGAATGTTGTTTAGTTTCCCCTTTTTGGTGCGTTTTTTTTCTCTTTTTTTGCAGTTGAATTCTTGTTTCAAGGCTTTATGATCAGAAAATATGCTTGGTACAACTTCAGTTTTTCTGAATTTGCTGATGTTGTTTTTGTGGCCCAACATATGGTCAATTCTTGAGAATGATCCATGTACACTGGAGAAAAATGTATACTCTGTCACTATGGGATGAAATGTCCTGTAGATGTCTATCATATCCAGCTGCTCTAGTGTTATATTATCTTTGTTGATTCTCTGTTTGGATGACCGATCTAGAGCCGTCAGCGGTGTATTGAGGTCTCCAAGTATGATTGTATTTTTGTCAGTTTTTGTTTTAAGGTCAATAAGTAGCTGTCTTATATATTTTGGTGCTCCTTGGTTTGGTGCATATATATTAAGAAGTGTTATGTCTTCTTGATTCAGCGTCCCCTTAATCATTATGAAATTACCGTTTTTTTCTTTGAGTAGTTTTGCTGTCTTGTAGTCAGCATTATCAGATATGAGTATTGCTATGCCTGCTTTTTTTTGGATGTTATATGCTTGGAGTATTGTTTTCCAGCCTTTCACTTTGAATTTGTTTTTATCCTTGTTGCTTAGATAAATTTCTTGTAGGCAGCATACAGTTGGATTTTCTTTTTTAATCCATTCTGCTACTCTACGCCTTTTTATTGGTGAGTTTAATCCGTTTACATTTAGTGTAATTATTGACACCTGTGAGTTCCCTGTTGCCATTTTATAGATTTCTTTCTGTTAGTTTTGTGTCTTGTTTGATTCTTCTCTTTCGTTTTTCTGTCTTTTGTTTTTGTTTGGTTGTATTCCATACATCTTTCCTCTGGTGCTATCGTTTTTAAGTCATGTGCTTCTGTGGTGGTTTTTCCATGGTGGTTACCATTAAGTAATGAAAAGGGTTCCTACCCTGTTCATTGTAGTGCACTATCTTATGAGTATTTTTGCACTCCATCGTCCTTTGCTACTGTTAATCTCCGTCCTCTCCCCCTTTTTTTTTGTTTTTCTTGTCACAGTTTAAATTTGGTTTTATTGTGTTCTTTTTGGAGCTTTTACTTGTGGTTTTGTTTTGTTTTGTTCTATTTATCTTGTTGGAAAACCCCCTTTAGTAATTCTTGGAGTGGGGGTTGTCTGATAATAAGTTCCCTCATCTTTTCTGTATCTGTGAATGTTTTTATTTCTCCTTCGTATTTGAAGGATAGCTTTGATGGGTATAGTATTTGTGGCTGAAAGTTCCTCTCTTTCAGGACTTTAAATATTGGGGCCCACTCTCCTCTAGCTTGTAGAGTTTCTGTTGAGAAATCTGATGATAATCTAATGGGCCTTCCTTTTTATGTTGTATTCTTTTCCCTGGCTGCCTTGAGAATTTTTCTTTGTGATTGGTTTGTGCCAATTGCATTATGATGTGCCTTTGAGTAGGTTTGTTGGGGTTAAGAAAACTCGGAGTTCTGTTTGCTTCTTGAATTTGAGGCTTTAGTTCTTTCCACAAGCTTGGGAAGTTCTCATCTATTATTTGTTTGAATATGTTCTCCATTCCATTTTCTCTCTCTTCTCCCTCTGATATACCTATTATTCTTATGTTATTCTTTTTGATGGAGTCAGACAATTCCTATAGGGCTTCTCATTTTTTTTAAATTTTTGAGTCTCTTTCTTCTTCTCTCTGCTGTGCCTCAAGTTGCTTGTCTTCTATTTCACTAATCTTACCTTCTATCTGGCCTGTTTTATTAGCTAAGTTTGTTACCTTGTTTTTCAGCTCGTGAATTGAGTTTTTCATCTCTGTTTGTTTTTATAGTTTCAATTTCCTTAGTAATATATTCTTTTTGTTCATTGAGTTGTTTTCTGAGCTCCCTAAATTGACTTTCTGTGTTTTCTTGTATATCTCTTGAGTATTTTTAGGATTTCTATTTTAAATTCTCTGTCATTTAGCTCCAAGGTTTTCAATATATTAAATTTTTTCTCCATAGATTTTTCCTCATGTATCTATGCTACCTCTGTCTTTTGTATCCATGATACTCGATTTCCTTTTCCTTAATGGCATCTGAGGGTGGTTTTTTTTTATAGTATTAATGATAATTAATAAACAATAAAAAGTTTAAAAAATAAAAAAGAATAAAATAAAAAAATGTATTCCCCCCTTTTTTTCCCTCTCCTCTCCTCCTCCCTCCTTCCTGAGAAAAATCTTGTGAACTGTGAATTATATTGTGCTAAATAGATCAAAAACTATGTATAATGGAGGGCCTGAGTTGGGGAAAAGTGATAAAGGGGCAGAAAAGGGGGTATGGACCCACAAAATGCAAAACAGTAAAAAATTTTGGTCAAGAATAAAATGATTTGCTTTAGATGATGGTTGACTGAGAGATGTGATGAGAGGAATAAGAGGGAAACAGGAAAAGGGGGGGGGAATTAAAAAATTACTATTGTATTTAGTGGAGCAAGAACTAAATAAAATGGAGAAGCAGGGTTGGAAGCACTGCTAGTGAGTTAAAAAAGCAAAATTAAAAACCCCCAAAGCATCACAAAGAAAAATTTGAGTCCCAGAGATCAAATAATTTGTTCGTGATTGAAGATTGAATGAGAGGAAAAGTAAAGGAGAAAAGAAGAAACTAATATAGAGGGAGAAAAAAAAAGAGGAAAACTCAAAAAGAAGAAAAAATAATAAAAGGAAAGAGAGAGTTAAAGGTTTTGAAGTAAAACCCTCATAGAGAGAAAGGAAGAAGAAATAAAAGATAATGGGAGTTGTAACACTTATGGGTAGTGTAGTTCAAGGAGAGGAGAGAGTAAGACCGGCAGAGAATTAAACGACCAAATTGGAAGAGGAAGAAAATAATCAGGACAAGAAGATAAGAGAAACAAACGAACAAATATAATAAAATGGGATAGGTTATAAAGTCTGTGGATTATTCTTGATTTTGAGAGGTTATCTTCTTGCTTTTTCTTTTCTCTCCCTCTTCCTGGTCGGTGACTCTGTACCCTGTCCGTGTTCTGCCCCTGTGGCACGCTTAGGTAGAGGTTTGCAGTTGATAAGTCTCTATGGTGATGTCATATATTCGGCTTCAGTCTTGTTGGCAGTTGAGGCTCATTAGCGCAGGCTCCGCTAATGAGAGAGTCCGTGTTCCTGGAGCCTCTCTCCTAGTCTCCCCTTCCTGAATTAGCAGCCTGATGATCCAGCTATGGGGTTGCTGCTGCCTCTGCCTGGAGAGTTAGAGGCTCAAAGAGCTGGCAAATCCCCACTCTATTCCCACTCAGCACAGGGCTCTAGGTAAGGCTTAATCAGTCAGAGCCGCTAGTATAATCAGGCGGGGCTTTGGCCCACACAAAGACCTCTGACTCTGCCCCTCTGTCCGGTAATACACGCGCCCACCCCCGGGGCTCTAGGAGGAATCTCTCGCCCAATATCTGCGCGTGCTGACCAGGAGATCGGGACAAATGGCTGTCCCAAGTGCCTTTCTTTGTCTGGATTTGTTGCGAGCATTAGTTTGTGTTGACTGGGTTGCCACAAGCACAGTTTTTCCTCGGCTTGGATGTCCGTGCCACAGCCTGGTTTGGACATTTGTGCCGCAGTCTGGTTCTATTCACACCCTATGCCCGCCTTAGTTCCTATACTCTCAGTTCCCAGTGAAAGCAGCCCTTATTTAGGTTAGTGAGGAAGGCAGAGTGTTTCTTTCTCCTTATTTCCTTCGGGGTTGATTATATATTTAGTCAATTTTTCACTCGATCATACCTTCGCGTTTAGTGTGGAAGTTCTGGAAGCTCCAAGGATAGGTTTTTCTGTCTCTGGTTGAAGATCTTGTTGAATTTTTGAGGAGGTTTATCAGTATCACTCCTTACGGCGCCATTTCTCTGACGTCATCCCCTTAAACATCTTAATAAAAGTATTCACATTTTTTCCTCTTAATGTCTTGAATAGTTTCTTCCCATTTCCTTTTGTTCTCAAGCTTTTAAAACAATAATAATATCTTGAAATGATAGAAAAACAGTATCATTGAACAAATAAAAAATATCAATATCACTTAGTCATTAGAGAAATGTAGGTTAAATCCATAATGAAATAGTACTTCACACCTACTAGGATAGTTGTAAACAGAAAAATAAACGGTAACAAGTGTTTGTGAGGATGTGGAATTGGTCCACATGGCTAATGGGTATGTAAAATGGTGGAGCCACTTTGGAATTCAGTTTGACATAAACTCACAAAGTTTAACTCTTAGCAGTTCCACTCCTGAGTATGAACCCAAGAGAACTGAAAACAAGTATCTGCACAGAAACCTGTATATGAATGTTCATAGTAACCTTATGCATTGTAACTAAAATATGGGAACAACCCAAGTGTCTATCAACTGATGAATGAATAAACAAAATGGTACATCTATACAATGGCATGTTATTCTGCCATAAAAAGGAGACACTGCTACATACAACAACCTGGATGGATCTTGAAAACATTTTCCTTCCTTAAAGAAGCCAATCATCTCAAAATACCACATACCGTATAATTTCATTTATATGAAATATCCAGGGTGGGCAAATCCATACAGAAAGTTGATTCGTGGTTGTCCATTCCTAGGACAAGGGAGATGGGGAATGACTGCTAAAGGCATAGGGCTTTTTATGTTGAAGATTGATATACATTTTTTTGAATGTACTGAAAACCACAGGTGAACTGTATGGTTGTAAAGTTGTATGTTTAAAAAAACCCCATGAAACTTAAGAGAGAATAAAGTAGAGACTGAGACAACTTTGTACCTAGGGGTGTAAGGTGAACTCTTTGCAGCTCTTTTTTACTGACTTGTCCATCTGCTCCTTCCTGTGTTGACTTTATTTGTTCAGCTTCTATGTTCGAGGTTCTGTTGTAGGCCATCAGAATAGAGCAATGAATAACATGGGCTAAATTGCTGTTCACATGGAATTCACATTCTCGCAGGTTAAGGTTTCTCAGGCTCCTACTGTCCCTTGTAGCCACTGTGAGCTAGTGTTACAGTAGATCTCTTATCTTTTCCTTAATTTAGATTTACAATCAATACGCACCTCAAATTTGAAAAGAAGGACATCCTAAATGTTTGGTGTTCGATAACTCTTCCTTTGAGATTTGTGGAAAAGCCTGATTTTTAGAATGGGAAGAAGACCTAGAATTGCATCTCATTAGCTATATGTCATTAGGAAAGCTTAATAATAATTTTTTTTAACTTCAGTTTTTGTAAAACTAAAATTCCACCATAGTTGGTACTTGTTTTGATGAAGCTTTTGAGAATGCCAGAAACACCCTTATTCAGACTAGGTCAAATAAGGATGGGGTTTTAGGAAAATAAAGGAACCAATTTTCACATTATTTAAGTTGTGTACTGCTCACAAAAATTAGGGGCTATTTTATAGCTTTATATTCATTTTTAAATGTCCCTTAATTTTTGTGAGCAGTATACTACAGATAGGAGTGTCTTGGTGATAGGAATTCACATACCTTCACTGTACTGCTCTGTCAGCCACTAACTTAGATACTGTTTTATTTTCCCAAATACTATCTTAGTCTTTATATTTGTGTTGTTACTAAGACAATCTGATTGAGCTAACAAGCTCAGACCAAGCTGAAGCCGGTTTTTGTGTTTTTTTGTTTGTTTGTTTGTTTTTTACAGGGACAGAGAGTCAGAGAGAGGGATAGATAGGGACAAATAGGAACGGAGAGAGATGAGAAGCATCAATCATCAGTTTTTCGTTGTGACACCGTAGTTGTTCATTGATTGCTTTCTCATATGTGCCATGACCATGGGCCGTCAGCAGACTGAGTCGTCGTCCGTCCCCCCCCCCCCCCCCCCCCCCCCCCGCTCAAGCCAGTGACCTTGGGTCCATGCTAGTAAGCTTTTTGCTCAAGCTGGCAACCTCGGGGTCTCGAACCTAGGTCCTTCTGCATCCCAGTCTGACGCTCTATCCACTGTGCCGCTGCCTGGTCAGGCTGAAGCCGGTATTTTTTACTTCTGGCTTTCCCCCTTCATGGTCATTACCAGTCAGATGTGGATTGGGGCAGGGTTGGGGGCATGGCTGTTATGACAAGGCATATTGTAGCCTGCTTCTACAGCAGCTTCCCTGGAAAGAGGTTTCTCTTACACAAGGTTGTAAATATTATATTATTTAATGTCACCCATTCTTTTCTGTTAACTTTTTATTCACTGTTAAAATCTGGGGCAAATCGTTATTGCTTCAATATAATCTCTTTTCCACCGTGGTTGCCTTGTTTCTGCTATTGCCTTTTCTAATTCATAAAATAACCAGCATGATTCTTTTAAAAACAAATCACATCCCTCCTCTGCTTCATTAGCTTCCCACCACATTTAGCTTTCACACTTTTTACTGAGACCTTCAAGGCCTTGCAAATGTGGTTCTTGCCTACTTACACCTCTTTCTCTAAATGTATTACGTTCCTTAATTACTATACTCTCATTCATCTTCTCTTAAATTCTCTTATTCTAACACATCAGTAGCCCTCTTCACTTCTGGCCCTTCACTATGTCAGAATGCCCACCAACCTCTTTATCTTTACCCTTTCTTTCACATGTCTGTTTATTTCTCATCCTTTGAAACTTCAATTTCATTTACTTCAGTCATCCTGGAACAAGCTAGTTGAAAATGCCCTGGTGTTTACTTAAAAACACTGATCATAATTTGTTAGTGTATTTATTCAATGTTATTTCCTCCCATCAGACTATTAAGTTCCCAGAGAGAGTGGATCTTGTCTATTTTATATACCATTCTACTCTTAATTCTTACCAGAATCTGGCATATAAGTGGAACTTAAGAACTTGAAAGTATTAAATGATACTTTTTTTTAGAGAGAGAGAGAAAGAAAGGGAGTAAATGAAACTTTTTTATAAAATGACCTCTACTAAGACTTAGTGACTAAATAAAAAAAAGTAAAGATTTTATTGATTTTACAGTTTGGGAGAGTGGCAAGTATCAACTTATAGTTGCTTCACTTTAGTTGTTCATTGGTTGGTTGTTGTATGTGCCTTGACCAGGCAAGCCCAGGTTTCGAACCAATGACTTCAGCATTCCAGATTGACACTTTATCCGCTGTACCACCACAGGTCAGGCAATCAAATTTTCTTTTTTGTGTATGACAGAGAGAGAGAGAGAGAGATAGGGACAGACAGGCAGGAAGGGAGAGAGATGAGAACCATCAATTCTTTATTGAGGCTCCTTAGACCCCTTAGTTCATTGATTGCTTTCTCATATGTATCTTGGGGGGGGGGTTAGCCTCCAGCAGAGTGAGTGACCCTTTGCTCAAGCCAGTGACCTTGGGCCCAAGCCAGCAACCTCAGGGCTTCGAACCTGGGTCCTCTGCGTCCCAGTCCAATGCTCTATCCACTGCGCCACCGCCTGGTCAGGCGCAATCAAATTTTCTAAGTCTAATTTTCTTTACTCTTGAACTGGTAATGGCATGGTAATTGTAAAAGTTTTTTGTTTTTGTTTTTTTTAGAGACAGAGCGAGAGTCAGAGAGAGAGAGAGATAGGGACAGACAGGAACGGAGAGAGATGAGAAGCATCAATCATCAGTTTTTCGTTGCGACACCTTAGTTGTTCATTGATTGCTTTCTTATATGTGCCTTGACCATGGGCCTTCAGCAGACCAAGTAACCCCTTGCTTGAGCCAGCGACGTTGGGCTCAAGCTGGTGAGCTTTTGCTCAAACCAAATGAGCCCTCGCTCAAGCTGGCTACCTCGGGGTCTCGAACCTGGGTCTTCCGCATCCCAGTCCGACGCTCTATCCACTGCGCCACCGCCTGGTCAGGCGTAAAAGTTTTTTTGAAAAATGGAAAAATAAAATAATCCTTCATAGTCTTATTACTATTAATTTTTGAAATGTCTGTGTATTTTTTTCTAATATGTTTGAACTTAATTTGGGTTCTTGTGAGAATAGCTCATAGTTGAATATAGCTGAGTTTCTCAACCTTGGCATTCTTGACATTTTGAGTCAGATGATTCTTTGGGGACTTGGCTATACATTGTAGAATATTTAACAGCACCACCTGCCTCTGCTTACTAGATACAAGTAGCACTGTTTCCCCCAGTTGTAATAACCAAAGTTATCTTGAAATTGTCAAATGTCCTCTGGGTGACAAAATCACCCCAGGTGACACACACTGGGATTCAGTATTTCAGTAAACTTCCCAGAACACCATTGCTGTTACTACTTTTAAATTCATAAATCTTTAATGGATTTCTATAATCTATAAGAGTCAGTTAAATTTTCATAATCTAGCTATTTCAGGCTCAGTTCAGTTTAGCAGCTGTTTGAGGTTTTGCTGCATAAATGCTAGTGAAAGAGCATACATTAAAGTATAGGCATACCCCAGAGATACTTCACTTTTGTTTCAGACCAGCACAGTAAAGTGAATATCACAGTAAAGTAAGTCACATGATTTTGGTTTCTCAGTGATTTACACTATACTGTCTATGTAGTATATTAAATATGCAGTGACATTATGTCTTTAAAAAAAAACCCAGTATGCCTGACCAGTGGTGATGCAGTGGATAAAGCGTCAACCTGGAAACACTGAGGTTGCCGGTTCAAAATCCTGGGCTTGCCTGGTCAAGGCACATATGGGAGTTGATGCTTCCTGCTTCTCCCTCCTTCTCTCTCTCTCTCTCTCTCCCCTCTCTATAATGAATAAATACAATCTTTAAAAAAAATTTTTTTTTTAAATTAAAACTCAGTGTACATGTTTAATTAAAGAAATACTTTATATTAAGAAATACTAGCCATCATCTGAGCCTTCAGCTATACTCATTTTGCTGGTGGAGGGTCTTGCCTTGGTGATGAGAAGGGGGTACCTACAGCATCTGCAAAGTGCAGTAAAATGAGGTATGCCTTATGCGACCAGATTAATTCTTACCTTTTTAATTTATAATTCCCTCATCTATATAACTTCAATTCAGACTGCTCCTACTTCAGACAGGTGAACACACCTCACCATTAATGTTAAGTTCTGCTTTCCTTTCCTTGCTTTTATTGGGCCCTTACCGGAAACACCTAGTTTTTCCCTTTATTTTACTATCTTATTTATATTTTCAGTTGAACTTAAGTGTCTAGAATTCAGTTAAGTTTTCCTCATCACACCAATTCATATTGATTATTCCTTTTGTTGAGTTCTTAGTTATTTTTGTACTTATATTTTGGTGTTTCCTCCTGTAAGATATTTTTACTTGTGTGTTTTATAGAGAAAAAAGTATTGCATAAAGATATATATGACTTATACACCAACAGATCAAATAACCTGGATGAAATGGATGAATTTCTAGAAACACATCACCTACCAAGACTGAATCATGAGGAAATAGAAAATCTGAACAGGCCTATAACTAGTAAGGAGATTAAATCAGTAATCAAAAATCTCGCAAAGAAAAAGCCCAGGAGTAGATGCCCCTACTGGTCAATGCTACCAAACGTTTAAGGAGAATTAACACTTATCCCCTTCAAACTTTTCCAAAAAAACTGAAGACAAGGGAACACTGCCAAACTCATTCTATGAGGCCAGCATTACCCTGGTACTAAAGTCAAGCAAAGACACTAGATGAGAAAACTGCAGACCAATTTTTTTTTTTTTTTTCGTTTTTAGACAGGAGATAGAGAAGGGGAGGGGGAGCACTAAGCATCAACTCTCATATGTGCCTTGACCAGGCAAGTCTGGGGTTTCGAACCAGCGACCTCAGTGTTCCAGGTTGACACTTTATCCATTGTAACACCACAGGTCAGGCTATGTCTGATGAATACTGTTGCAGAAATTCTCAACAAAACACTAGCAAGTAATTCAACAGCATATTGATAGAATTAAACACCACGACCAAGTGGGGTTTATTCCTTCAATGCATGGACAGTTTTAATATATGAAATCAATCAATGTAATATGCCATAAATGAACAGAATGAAACACAAAAGCCACATGATCTCAATTGAGACAAAATTCTTTTCATGATAAAAAACACTCAGCAAACTCAAAAGAAAACTACCTCAACCTAATATAGACCAAATAGGAAAACTCCAGCAGACATCACACTCAGTAGTGAAACACTGAAAGCTATTAATGTAAGATCAGGAACAAGACAAGGATGCTAGCTTTCACCTGGTCTATTGAACATAGTTTTGAAAGCCCTAGCCCAGTGGTCAGCAAACTCATTAGTCAGCAGAGCCAAATATCAACAGTACAATTGAAATTTCTTTTGAGAGCCAAAATTTTAAAACTTAAACTATATAGGTAGGTACATTTCTTATCGAGGTAGCACCCACATGTGGTGTTTTGTGGAAGAGCCACACTCAAGGGGCCAAAGAGCCGCATGTGGCTTGCGAGCCTCAATTTGTTGACCTAGACCCTAGCCAGAACAGTTAGGCAAGAAAAAGAAATAAATAAAAGGCATTTAAATTAGAATGAAACAAGGAAAAGTACCTCTTTGCAGGTGCCATGATCTTACATGTAGAAAACCCTAAAGAGCCCCACAAAAAAAGTTAGACATAAGTGATTGAGTCAAGTTACAGAACATAAAACCAGCATAAACTAATAAGGTACAGCCTGAAGAAAAAAATTGAGAAACAAGTCCATTTACAATAATATCAAAAGAAATAAAATACTTAGGAATAAACCTAACCAAGGAGGTGAAAGACTTTTACGCAGAAAACTAAAATATTGCTGAAAGAACCAGTGAATGAAAAGACATCCTGTGTTAATGAATTGGAAGACGTGTAAGTGTCCATACTACCCAAGGTGATCTACAGATTTAATGCAATCCTTGTCAAATACCCAAAGATATTATTTGCAGAAATAAAAAGTTTTATCCTAAAGCTAATATGGAATATCAAGGGATCCTGAGTAGTCAAAATAATCTTAAAGAAGAGACAATTAGAGATCTCACACATCTCAATTTTAAAACTTACTATAGCACAACTAAGTGGAAAAACAAATGAATACTTTTGTCACTACCTCTTTCCCCTCCCCCTCTCCCTTTACCTTCCTCTGTCTCTCTAAAAGCAATCAAATGAAAAAAAACACCTTAATTACAAAGCTGTGGTATTCAAAACTGTACTATTGGCATAAAGTCAGACTTATAGACTGATGGAATAGAGTAGGGAGCCCAGAATTAAACCGTAGCACCTAATGGTTGCTTTCCTTTATGTGCCCTGACTGGGGATCGAACTTGCAATCTTGTTGCCTTGTGACGATGCTCTAACCCAGTGGTAGTCAACCTGGTCCCTACCGCCCACTAGTGGGTGTTCCAGCTTTCATGGTGGGCGGTAGCAGATCAACCAAAGTATAAATAAAATGGTAGATTTAACTATAGTAAGTTGTTTTTAAAGATTTATTCTGCCAAACTTAGTGAAAATCCGATATAAAGTACTTGGTAAGTAATTATTATTATATGCTTTAACTTGCTGTAACTGCTTTATAAATTTTATAAAGTAAAGTTACTTCCCTACTTTATAAATCACCATTACTGTGGAACTGGTGGGCGGTTAGAAAATTTTACTACTAACGGAGATAACAAAAGTGGGCGGTAGGGATAAAAGGGTTGACTTACCCTGCTCTAACCTGTTGAGCTAACCAGCCAGGGCCTATCATTAATTAAATGATTTTTGACAAGGTCGTTGCTATCATTCATTCAATGGGAAAAGGACAGTCTTTTCAACAGATGGTGCTGGGAAAATTTGATATTCACAATCAGTGGAAATAAAGCTGGACCTGTACCTAACACCATATACAATAATTAATTTGAAATGGATTAAGGATCTAAATGTAAGACCTAAAACAAACTCTTAGAAGAAAAGATAGGACAGAAACATCACAGCATTGGATTTGGCAGTGATTTCTTAGATATGACACCAAAGGAATAGGTAACAAAAAATATCCCTAGCTGGTTTGTTCAGTTGATTAGAGCATTATCCTGAAACACCAAGATTGTGGGTTAGATAACAAGTCGGTTACATAGGGAAAGTGACCAATGAATGTACAACTAAGTAGAGCAACAAGTGAGTGCTCCCCCCTTCTTCCCTCTTTCTCTTTTCTCCCTCCCTCTATCCTTCCCTTTCTCTTTCCCCCCTTCCTCTCTCTGTCTCTAAAAATCAGTCAGTTAAAAAAGTAAATATATGCATCAAGCTTTGAAACTTCTGTGCACATCTAGGACCCAGTCAACAAGGTGAGAAAGACACCCAATGAAATGGAAAAAAATTTTTGCAAATCTGATTTTTATTTGATTTGGGGGGGGGGGGTAAAATTTTCTTTTATTGGAAAACAAATACACAACTTGGAATGGATTTGAGACAAATTGTGCCATAAGAAGATTTTCTTTCAGTAGCTAAACAAAGTTTAAAAAGCAAATAACAATGAAAGAAATGTTTCTGGTACAGTACCAGCAGTACAAAAAAATAGTGTACGAGTACCTGGATAATACACCTGTTTTGCAGTAGTGCAACTTTTAAGTACATATTGTTGACTGTCCATAGTCCATGCAGAGTTTCAACTCCACACTTCGACAACAACATGCTGACAGTTCCTAAAGAAAACTACTTAAAAAAAGGCATAACCCAGATGTTCCCTCATTTGACCAAGTCCATCTAAGTTTGGATGTGCAGAAGGGCTTAGATGTATCCAGAGTAAGCCACATGCAACATGTTACTTGATCAGTTTTCTAAAATAAGGTTTTAGGACAATGACAATAAGATAAGGGAAGAAAACATGGAGGAATGAAGTCCTAATTACTATACATGCATATTTTTTTTGACAGTAGCAGAAACCTTTTACAGATAAGTTACAAACAAAGAAAAGGCAAATAAACTATTTTGTACAAGAAATTTAACACATTCTGTACAAAGTCTTCACTTTGCTGTCATCATTTGTACAAACTCTTCATAGTTTACTTGACCATCACCATCAATATCTGCTTCCCTGATCATTTCATCAACCTCTTCATCTGTTAACTTCTCTCCAAGGTTTGTCATCACATGGCGAAGCTCTGCTGCACTAATATAGCCATTGCCATCCTTGTCAAACACACGGAATGCTTCTCTAATTTCTTCTTCACTGTCTGTATCTTTCATTTTCCTTGCCATCGTCAGAAATTCTGGGAAGTCAATTGTGCCATTACCATCAGCGTCCGCTTCATTAATCATGTCCTGTAACTCTGCTTCTGTGAGATTCTGTCCAAGAGACCTCATTACAGTTCCCAATTCCTTTGTTATAGTTCCATCACCATCCTTGTCAAATAGTGAAAAAGCTTCTTTGAATTCTGCAATCTGCTCTTCAGTCAGTTGGTCGGCCATGCTGCAAGCGCTACCGGTTTCCGAGACACCACCGCACACTCAGCTCGCTCGCTCCACTCGGACTAATTCTCGCAAATCTGATATTTGGTTAATAATCCAGAATATATAAAGAACTCCTACAATTCAATAGCAAATAAACAACCCTATTTAAAAATGGGCAAAGGATTTGAATAAACATTTCTCCAAAGAAAATATACAAATAGCCAACAAGCATATGAAAAGATCACAAATAATTAAGGAAATGCGGGTCAAACCCACTTTGGATTAAAAAAAAAGGTAAAATAACAAGGGTTGGTGAACATGTGGAAAAATTGGTGCACTGTACTTATTGTTGGTGAACATGTAGTATAGACATAAAATGGAATATTCTGATTTAAAAAGAAGAGGGTTCTGGCACATACTACAATGTGGGTGAACCTTAAGACATTATGCTAAGCCACAAAACGCAAATACTGTATGATTCTACTTATGTTAGATACCTAGAATAGTGAAATTCATAGAAACAAAGTAATTTAATGATTGCTGAGGGAAGAGGAGCGTAGGGAGTTGGATATAGGTATAGATTTCAGTTTTTCCAAGATGAAGAGTTTTGAAGATTGGATACACAGCAGTATGAATGTACTTGGCACTAAAGTGTACACTTCAAAATGGTTAAAATGGTAAATTTTACAGTTTTTTTCTACCTAAAGGTTTTTTCATTTTTAGAAATGATTTTGTTATTCATATTTTACCACAGTTTAAAAGAAAGGAAAAAAACTGACAATACCATATGCTGGTGAGAATTTGTAGCAATAAGAACTCTACTTTATGGTGGGTTGGAATACAAAGTCATATAGCCACTGTGGAAGACAGTTTGGCAGTTTCTTATAAAACAACACATTCTTACCATATAATCCATTAATCACACTCTTTGGTTTTTGTGCAAATGAATTAAAAGCTTATGCCCACACAGAGCAGCTTTATTCGTAATAGCCAAAACTTGGAAGCATCCAAGATGCTCTTCAGGAAACTGGTAAACTATGATACAGTCAGACCATGGAATATTATTCAGGCCAAGAAGAAATGAGCTATCAAGCCATAAAATGACATGAGAGAATCCTAAATATATTTTTAAGTGAAAGAAGCTAATCAAAAAGGCTACTTCATGCCTGACCAGGTGGTGGCTCAATGGATAAAGTGTCAACCTGGGACGCTGAAGACTCAGGTTGGAAACCCTGAGGTCACCAGTTTGAGCTCAGGCTCATCCAGCTGGAGTGTGGAATCGTAGACATAATCCGTGGTCACTGGTTTGAGCCCAAAGGTATCTAGCTTGAAGCCCAAGGTTGCTGACCATGAGCAAGGGGTCACCTCATCAAGGTACTTATGAGAAAGCAACCACTGAACAATTAAAGTGCTACAACTATGAGATGCTGCTTCTCATCTTTCTCCCTTCCTGTCTGTCTTGCTAAAAGGAAAAAAGAAAAAAAAAAATCTACTTTATGAATCTGACTAACATTCTGGAAAAGGCAATACTATATTAATAGTAAAAGATCAGTGGTTCCTGTAGGTTATAGGCAGAGTACAGAGGATTTTTAGGACAGTGAAACTAATCTGTATGATACTAATGGTGGGTACATTTGTCAAAACCCATAAAAGGTACCCTAATGGATAATGAAATGTCAACATAAGTTCATCAGTTATAACAAATGTATCACCCCTGGTGTGGGATTTGATGGTTCTCTAGAGGAGAACTCAATTTTCTGTTCAGTTCAGCTGTAAACTTAAAACTGCTTTTAAAAAGTTCATCTTAAAAAAGGATATGTATGACATGCTATTCATGTAAAAATCTTAAATATATAAAACTATTATAAGTGTTGATATACAGTGAAAACACCCATAAGAATTAAACAAATTTTTAAAAAGTTACTTCTAGGGAGGATATAGAGGGAAAGAGGGGGAGAGAGTTAAGATTGGAGTGAAATTTTAGCAGTATCTGTAACACTTTGAATTTTTAATTTCTTTAAAAAGTAAAGCAAAGCCCTAGCCAGTTAGTTGACTTAGTGGTAGAGCATCCGCCCCACATGTGGAAGTTCTGGGTTTGATTCCCAGTCAGGGCACACAGGAGAAGCATCCATCTGCTTCTCTATCCCTCCCTCTGTTGCTTCTCTCTCCCCCCCCCCCCCCTTCTGCAGCCATGGCTCGGTAGGGATGAATTGGCCCCAGGCGCTGAGGATGGCTCTCTGGCCTCTGCCTCAGGCACTAAGAAGAGCTCAGTTGGAGGAACTGAGCAGTGCCTGGTAGATCCCTGTCAGGGCACATGTGGGAGTCTGTCTCTCCCTCCCTTCTTCTCACTGAATGATAAAGTAAATATGTCAAAATAGTGACAGTAATACGCGCATGGGGATCTATTCTTATATTCCTTGCTTTTTCATGTATTTAAGATACGTATTTTGTGATTGAAAGATTTTTTTAATTTAAATTCAGTCTTGTAACCTGACCAGGCAGTGTCACAGTAGATAGACCGTCAGCCTGAGATTCTGAGGACTCACGTTTGAAATCCCAAGATCGCTGGCTTGAGCCCAAAGGTTTCTGGCTTCAGCAAGGGCTCACTGGCTTTTCTGGAGCCCTACCCCCATCCCCACTCCTGCATGTATGAGAAAGCAATCAATAAACAACTGAAGTGCTGCAACTACCTTCCTCATCTACCTTCCTGTCCCTGTCTCTTATCTCCCTTGCTAAAAAAATTGAAAAAAATAATTTTTAAATAAATTCATTCTTGTAAAAGTGGTTAATTTGGGAATATACATGTTAAAATGCAATCTACTTCATTAACTGCATTACTAGAGGGAATCCT
Organism: Saccopteryx leptura; assembly: GCF_036850995.1. Taxonomy (NCBI): domain Eukaryota; kingdom Metazoa; phylum Chordata; class Mammalia; order Chiroptera; family Emballonuridae; genus Saccopteryx; species Saccopteryx leptura. The sequence goes on from NC_089510.1 coordinate 97,168,250, forward strand.
TTGTAGCCAGTTCACGCAAATTTAGAATGTTGTCCCAGTAATGATATGACCTAGGCAGAAATGGGACTCTGGTTAAGAAAACAAGGAAGGACTAGAGGGTGGGTTTTGTTTTTGTTTTTTTTTTAATTTTAGCCATTCTTTTTTTTTTAGATTTTACTTATTTATTTTAGAGAGAATAGAGAGGGAGAGAGTGGAGTGGGGAGGAGCAGAAAGCATCAACTCCCATATGTGCCTTGACCAGGCAAGCCCAAGGTTTCGAACTGACGACCTCAGTGTTTAGGTCAACAGTTTATCCACTGCGCCACCACAAGTCAGGCAGGTTTTGTTTTTATTTGGAGAAATCTTACACATTTTACAAATAACCAGAGTTCACTTTTAGGTTTGTAATTTATTCAGGTACAGTACTAAGCACAGTAAATGAGATGTGGGCTAGAAGCTTTTAAGTAGTATTTTTCAGGGATGTGAATAAATGGTAATGGAAACAGACAAGAATTTATAGTAGCTAAGGAAGAAATATTGGAACCTTTATTTCTATGATAATGATTAGCCATATTAAAATACTTTATAAAGTAAATGTATATTCAGTAATTTAATGGTTCTCAGTCCTAATCTCATTTAACCTATGAGCACCACTTGACATAATTATGCTTCCCTAGAAAATAAATTTTTACTTGGTCCCAAATTTGCATAGATTTCTATAGCCTTCTATCTCGCTGATTGTTTCTTCTTAGTTTTCTTTCTGCCTTTTAATTTTGGAGTGCCTAAATTTATGCTCAGTCCATAGGTAATCTCATTAATCACCTGGTTTTCAATATTATATATAAATTGCCAGCTTTCTAAGTTAGCATTTTTAGTCCTTACCTCTTCCTTGAACTCCAAACTTAGTTGACTACTTGACATCTCATTTTAATTCATTATAAGCATATAAGATTTAGCAGGTTCAGAAATGATGTCATCCCCCAAATCTGCATCATTCAATTTGCCCCATCTCAGTAAATGGTAGTTGTGTCTTCCTGTTGCTTGGGCCAAATCCTGCAAGTCATTGTCTCCTCTCTTTCACGGTCCAGTCCATTCATAAATTTTGTAGATTCAGTCTTCAAAATACATCCAGAATCCACATCTCTTGCTCTCTATTGCCACCACTCTGGTCCAATCTATTATCTCAACCTGAATTACTACAGTTACCGTAATCTGTATTCCCAACACAGCATCTGGAATGATACTATCTTAAATCAGAGTGTGTATCCTTTCCTCAAAACCCTCCAGTGGCTTTCTATCTCACTAAGAGTAAATACTAGAATCTTTATAGTGGTCAGCTATTTTCTTCTCATGGTTCACTGTATGTCAGCCACCCTGGACTCCTTGCCTTTCCCTTTTCCTCCCATGTCTGGGCTTTTTTTTTTTTTTTTTTTTTCCTGCTTGCTAATCCCTCTACCTTGAATAGTTTCTGTCTGCCAAATTTCCACATGGCTTCTTTGCTCATCTTCTTAGAGGTAATCTTGAAAATATTCCCCTTCTGGACTTCATATTTTTTTCCTGGTATTTGTCGCTGTCAGGCATACTATATATTTTAGTTTTATTTATTGTCTCTCCGCACACTAAAATGTAGGTGCCATGAAGGCAGGAATTTTAGTCCTTTTGTTCTCTGATGTATCCTTAGCACTGAGAACAGTTTATGGCACATACATAGTAGGTGGTCAGTAAATATTTGTTGAGTGAAAAAATGTCTTTCTATGTATGAAGATGTATACATACCTGTTCAGTATATAAAAAAACTATAGAGTTATGCTTTTTATTTTTTAATTTTATTTAGAAAATTAAATTTAACCAGATGACACTGATCAATAAGAGTACATAGGTTTCAGGTAAACATTTCTATAGCATTTGAACTGTTGTTTATGTTGTATTCCCATCACCCAAAGTCAAATCATTTTCTGCCACCATATATTTGTCCCCTTTTACTCCCTTTCCCCCATCTTTCCCCACATCCCCCTTCTTCTGGTAACCATTTTTATCTGTGTCCATGAGTCTCAGTTTCATATCCCACCTATGTGTGATGCATAGTTCTTATTAGTTTTTTCTGATTTACTTTTCACTCAGTATAATGTTCTGAGTTATATTTTTTAAATGGTGCTTTAGTAAGAGTAATTCAGTAATTTCTCTTTCAATGAAGATTTTTCTATTACCAATGATGAAGTCTTTGAATATATATTCACAAAGAAAAGTTAAAGAATATTTTTAAAAAGAAGAAAAAGTAGCTTATTTGAGGAGATAGGTAACAGCATGAAAAGGTTAGGTATAGTGTAGTTTATAAAGATCATTGAACTGGGGTCAGCATAATCTGAACCTTGCTAATTGGGAAGTCACTGGACCTCAGTTTCTCTATAAAATGAGATAATTTAAAACGATTCCTATTCTTTCCAGTCAAAAATCTTATAACACTATTTGTGTAGATTTTTCTGTAACAAAACCATGAATTTGAATTATGTTCATATAACATAGAAGAAAAACATTCCTTAAACTGTCTTTTCATATTTCATTGTAATCTATTATTGTTTTACAAATGAAACAAAATAATTGTTTTCTTATCTGAGAATACACCAAATAAGCAAGGAAATCTTCAGCAGTGGTATACAAAGCTTGAGTTCATCAACTTCCCTAATTGGTTGAATCTCATTTTGTTTCTTATTCTCTATAATTTTTCCAGTCTTTCCCATATGTTGAATTTTTTCAACATGCCATTCAATCAGTTCATGAAAAATTTTATTTAACAGATTTCTTTTTGTGTGGTCCTTCATGCTTTCTGTAAGTGATTCTGAAAGTTGGGAGCCTTTCCCATCTCTATGCTGTCTCACCAAACCTATGTATGGTCATTTCTTAACCACTTGGTTTTCCTGCCGGTCACCTCCTGGCCAATAACACATGCAACACACACACACACACACACACACACACACAGCTCATTTGTTACAATTTAAAGCAAAAAAAACCCAAAACAATGTATAATGTGAAAACACTTAGCAACTGTCCCAGCCCACAAAATTTTGAGCTTACAATTTTGAGCTATGGCTTCCTCAAGATTCATAGCATAGAAATTATTGCTATGCATAGTAACTTGTACAAATGTCAGTGAACTATTTTTGACATTGTTTTTGGAGTTGATAAAATTGATACATTTTTTGAGACATAAAAGATCTTAGAGATCTGTTGAATTCCCTTACTTTACAGATTAGGGAATTAATGTTTATCATAAACCTGGTAATTTGCCTAAGAGTGTGCTAAGATAAAGGTAGAACTGGGACTAGAAGCCATATAGTAATAAAGCAGTGTAGTCACATAGTAGTAACTCATCTTGGGAGGAAGCAATTATGTATGCAAATACTTTCTCTTGATCTATTCCTCCCCCCAAGATACACACCACTCCTCTTGTATAAGATAGGTGAATAGAAAATGCTAGAAATTCTTTTTCTTGTTCTTTCATACCTTTATTTTCTAACTTTTCCAAATAGATATGTATAACTTTCTAATTTAACACCTGTTGTTTGAAACTGGTATAATCCCAGTCCTTGAAATTAACAACTGTTAACAGCTGCTTATATTTTTTGTGATTTTTAAATTATATTCATGTAATTAAGTTTCAGCACATATAATTTAGATTTGAATCATTTGAAAGCATGATGACTCTAAACTAGAATTATTGATTAAAACTGCTCCAGCCCTGGCCGGTTGGCTCCATGGTAGAGCGTCGACTGCTGTGTGAATGTCCTGGGTTGATTCCTGGCCAGGACACACAGGAGAAGCGCCGTTCTGCTTCTCCACCTTTTCCCTTCTCCACCCTTCCCCTTCTCCTTTCTCTCTATCTCTTCCTATCCCGCAGCCAAGGCTCCATTGGAGCAAAGTTGGCCGGGGCGCTGAGGATGGCTTCATGGCCTCTGCCTCTGGCTCTAGGATGGTTCCAGTTGCAATGTAGCAACATCCCAGATGGGCAGAGCATCTCCCCCTGGTGGGCTTACCAGGTGGATCCTGGTCTGGCCGCATCCAGGAGTCTGTCTCTGCCTCACCTCCTCTCATTAAAAACAAAAACAAAACAAAACCCAAAAAACTGCTCCAATAGCCTTGCCAAGGTTAAATCTGACCTCGTACTCTGAATTTACTTTCAGACTCCTCTTATACTCAGTTATCATTAGTCTTTTACTTGTTAGAGATAAGAACTTGATTCTGTCAATGAAGACTTGCCTGTCAGTAGCAGTGCTTATTAGAACTTTTCTCTCTTACTACTATTAACAAATATTATATCTGAGAAATAAATCCACAGTTTGAGTAAGCATATAAAATTTTTGTTTTATTGTCATATTGTGAAGTTGGGATTTATTTGGTTAGTCATATGCAATTTAACAACATATATACTATTTGGTGAAGGCATGAATAAGCACTGTGATAGATGCTGCTGGACAGATCAAGTAGAGATGAAGGAATGGAAAAATAGGAAAGGAATAGAAAAACAGACTGTGTGGTTATATTTTTAGCATTTGGTTTACCATATCAGTTCAACAACTGTTTTACTTATCAAGTATGTTTAGGATGTGGTGACCATTTGGGTTGAAAACATCAGTAACTGACTTTTCTCTGAAAATGTTTAGTTTAGCTTTTTATGACATTGATTTGGCTCCTTGCCTTTCCATTTCTGGCTTCTGACACTCTTTAACAGATTCTGCATGTGCCATCTTTTGTAATTTTTTCTTTTTGTATGTGCTATATTTTCTACCTGGAATGCTGGTCTCTAAATAAATTTCCATTTTTATTAGTGAGAGGAGGGGATGCAGAGAGACAGACTCCCACATGCCCCCAGACCCAGATCCACCCAGCAAGTCCCCTGTGGGGTGATGCTCTGCCCAGCCCATCTTGGGTCATTGCTCAGCAACTGAGCTATTTTAGCACCTGAGGTGAGGCCAGGGAGCCATCCTCAGCACCAGGGCCAACTCCAGTCGCGCCATGACTGCCAAAGGAGAGGAGAAAAAAGAGAAGGAGGAAGGGAGGGGTGGAGGAGCAGGTGGTCGCTTCTACTGTGTGCCCTGACCAGGAATTGAACCCAGGACATCTATATGCCAGGGGGACTCTATCCACTGAGCCTCTGGCCAGGGCTGAATAATCTTTTAACTAGTATATTTTCTATATTTTCTGTGTGAAACATGGTTTTTTGTAATTGTTAACTAGAGTTGTTTATTGTTTTTAGATTGTAATACAATGCAAATCCCTTTGTCTGAATATAGTACTTTTACTTTAGTATGAACCTTAGGCTCTAAAATTGCTTGGACTCCATTTACTTTAAGACTTGTGGGAAACAATATGGCTTAGTAGTTAATTGGCATGTATGAAATCATGTGAATTCTAGTCCTGGCTGTCCTACTTCTAATCTATGTGACCTTGGCCAAGTAATTTAACTTATCTAAAGTTTCCTTATTTGTAAAAAGATATATTTTTACCTCTTAAGATTATAATGATTAAGCTATAATGAATATTGAAACTCTTATTGTAATACTTGTTTAATTATTTTTATTCATTTTGCAGCCTACCTTATTAGTATTTTTATGTAAATTTATTTTTTTTAAAGATTTATTCATTTTAGAAAGGAGAGAGAGAGAGAGAGAAAGAGAGAGCGAGAAAGGAGGAGGAGCAGGAACAATCAACTCCCATGTGTGCCTTGACCAGGGAACCCTGGGGTTTTGAACCGGTAACCTCAGCATTTTGGGTTGACGCTTTGCCCACTGTGCCACCACAGGTCAGGCTTAGTATATTTTTAATTGAGTCTTGGAATTTTAAAAATCTTTGTACCAAAGCTCAAATGATCACCAAAGTGTCACTTAATGATAGAATAAATTGGTTGGTCAAAAATTGAGGTGAAGATTTCTGTACATTAAAAATTAACCAATACATTTTGAGAAGGAATAGTAAGTATTTCTTATGTTATTCCTTATATAGAGAACTTATATTCTAATGGGGGAGAGACCAATAACCTAGGTGCACAGAAACAGTTTTTGCTCAAGGCAAAGGTAAACCTTTTAATAAAAAAGTTACATGCGGCCCTGGCCGGTTGGCTCAGTGGTAGAGTGTCGGCCTGGTGTGCGGGGGACCCGGGTTCTATTCCCGGCCAGGGCACACAGGAGAAGCCCTCATTTGCTTCTCCACCCCCACCCCCTCCTTCCTCTCTGTCTCTCTCTTCCCCTCCTGCAGCCAAGGCTCCATTGGAGCGAGGATGGCCCGGGCGCTGGGGATGGCTCCTTGGCCTATGCCCCAGGCGCTAGAGTGGCTCTGGTCGCAGCAGAGCGTCGCCCCTGGTGGGTGTGCCGGGTGGATCCCGGTCGGGCACATGCGGGAGTCTGTCTGACTGTCTCTTCCCGTTTCCAGCTTAAGAAAAATACAAACAAACAAACAAACAAACAAAAAAAAAGTTACATGCCTCGGATGTGACAACCCACCATAACCTGCCTAGTTAGGAATTTATGATGAGCTCATCTTTTGAGATTACTTTTTGTAGAACGCCTTTTTTGTCCACACATCAGTTAATAATGTGACCAATTAATGTCAAAAGTAAGTAAAGTTACCTGTAACTTTTTCCACCACAAATAAAAGTCACATTATTAGTGTTGCAAGATATTCTGAAATACCACTTATGGTCATCATTACTTTGGAATTATAGTAGTTATTAGACCCACTGCTGCATTTATTTAATATGATAATGAAGCACATATAATTTTTTCATATTTATATATTTCTAACAATTATATACCCATATAATTTGTTTTCTTTTTAAAATTAATACATTTTTTTTCTGTATTTAAGAACACTGTCTGAGAAAGGTTTTCATTAATTTCACTAGGCTCCCAAAAGAATCTGTAGCACACAAAAACTAAGATTCCCTGTGATGATTTTTTTGGTTGCTATAAGAATGTACTAGGGGAGAGGATAGAAAAAAAGGATGTATATAAGTTAGAAAATTTCTGCAATAATCTAGAGGAGGAAGAATGGTGAGTTGGACCAGAGTCTTGGCAGAGGAGATACTGATGTCTAGTTGAATTTCAGATAACTTTTGAAAGTAACCAATAGCATTTGTTAAAAGATTTAATGTGTGAAAGAAAAAGAAGAATAGACAATGGCTCCAGGAATTTTGGTCTGTGTATCTATCTGGCAGAATGGAGTTGCCATTTACTGAAATTTTCTTTGAAATTATCAGTAGAACTGTAACACTGAATATATAATAAGTTTTTTAAACAGTAACAAGCCCTGACCAGGCAGTGGCAGTGGATAGAGTGTCAGACTAGGATGCAGAGGACCCAGGTTTAAAATCCCGAGGTCGCCAGCTTCAGCGTTAGCTCATCTGGCTTGAGTGTGGGATCATAGACATGACCCCATGGTTGCTGGCTTGAGCGCAGAGTCACTGGCTTGAACAAGGGATCACTCGCTCTGCTTAGCTCCAACCCCAAATCCCCACCTCGCGTCAAAGCACATATGAGAAAGCAATCAATGAACAACTAAGGTGCTTCAACAAAGAATTGATGCTTCTCATCTCCCTCCTTTCCTGCCTGTCTGTCCCTATATCTTTCCCTCTCTCTGTCTCTCAGTCTCTATCACAATAAAAAACAAAAAAAAAACCAGTGACTTAAGACTTTTAAAAATACAAAAAATAAAAGAACCCATAATCTTATTTCACATATAAACTATATGTGATGGAATAGAGTATATATTTTTGTTAAAGATTAGTTCACTTTTGGACATACGTTGGAGATACTTATTGGATACCTAAGTGTTACTTTGTGACTTGCTCTTTCCACTTAATATGTCTTGGCATATGCAGTCATTATAAAGAATGAGGTGAGCCCTGGACGGTTGGCTCAGTGCAGACTGAGCGTGCAGCCTGGCGAGCATCAGCCTGGCGTGCAGAAGTCCTGGGTTCGATTCCCGGCCAGGGCACACAGGAGAAGCGCCCATCTGCTTCTCTACCCCTCCCCCTCTCCTTCCTCTCTGTCTCTCTCTTCCCTTCCCTCAGCGAGGCTCCATTGGAGCAAAGATGGCACGGACACTGGGGATGGCTCCTTGGCCTCTGCCCCAGGCGCTAGAGTGGCTCTGGTCGCAACAGAGCGACGCCCCGGAGGGGCAGAGCATCACTCCCTAGTGGGCAGAGCGTTGCCCCTGGTGGGCGTGCCAGGTGGATCCCAGTCGGGCGCATGCGGGAGTCTGTCTGACTGTCTCTCCCCGTTTCCAGCTTCAGAAAAAAAAAGAAAAAGAAAAAATCAAGAATGAGGTGAACCTATACATAGAAAAAGCTTGAGCTTGTATTGTTTCTGAACATGTGAATGTTTTATAGTGAGCATATATCCATGTGGTAGGTGACTTTAAAATGAGAAAAACATGTTAAAAAATATGAGAATGATTATAGTGCATGATAGAATAATTGTATGGTCATTAGGAAGAATGAAATTGATCTCTATTTATATACTACCATGGAAGATCTTTAAAATCTACAAATGAAGTAAAAATGAGGTGAAGAACAGAATAAATAGATAAGTGTGTCAGAATTACAGTAATTTTGTTTACATTTAGAGAGAGAGACTAGATGGGCAGGAAGGCTCCCAACCTTTTTTCTAAGGCAGTTGAATTTACTAACTTTGTACATGTATTTTAACTTGTCATGATTCATAAGGGACAATGAGATCATGGGTTCTTTGATTCTTTGTATCTTTGTATTTTTGTAATTTTATAGTTTTTAAATTTTATGCTAATATAGATCTATTAATTTCAAAGAGATCATCAATATTTGAGAATATTATGAGTGTGAAATGAAGATAGAAAATTTTTTATGTAATATGATCTTTATTATGAGTAAAATATTACAAATACATATATGACTAGGAGAACAAAATGAGAATATGTACATCAAATGTTAATAGTGGTTTTCTCTGGGTGGTGGAAATTGAGGTGATTTTTTAAAAATATTTTTCTTTAATTTTTTGTAGACTATGAGAAGACAACGAAATGAAGTTGTAGTTGAATTAAGGAAGGTAAGTCTGATTAATACTGGGTACTTCTAAGCTTCATTCTAATAACATTGCAGCATATATACAAGATATGAAATGTATATAAATCTCAAGTGCTTAACATCTCTTTTTCTTTTTTTTTAATGAATGTTTTTATTTGTTTATTTTTTTATTTTTTTATTTACAGGGACAGAGAGAGAGAGTCAGAGAGAGGGATAGATAGGGACAGACAGACAGGAACGGAGAGAGATGAGAAGCATCAATCATCAGTTTTTTGTTGCGACACCTTAGTTGTTCATTGATTGCTTTCTTATATGTGCCATGACTGTGGGCCTTCAGCAGACCAAGTAACCCCTTGCTTGAGCCAGCGACCTTAGGTCTAAGCTGGTGAGCATTTTTTTATTTTATTTTGCTCAAACCAGATGAGCCTGCGCTCAAGCTGGCAAGCTCAGGGTCTCGAACCTGGGTTCTTGGCATCCCAGCCCAACGCTCTATCCACTGCGCCACCGCCTGGTCAGGCACATCTCTTTTTCTTTTGAAAACTGAAAGATTTTTACTAAATTTGACAACCTTTTGAACTTGGCAAAATACAACTTGAACCCTATAAAAAACAAAGCAAAACAGAGTAATGGCTCTGGCCTGTTGGCTCAATGGTAGAGCATTGGCCGGGCATGTGAAAGTCCTGGGTTCAATTCCCGGTCAGGACACACAGGAGAAGTGACCATCTGCTCCCACTTCCTCTCCCCCTCCTATCCCCAGCCATGGCTCAAATGACTGAGTCCTGGGCACTGAGGTTGGCTCCGCGGAGCTTCTGCCTCAGGTGCTAAACATAACTAGATTGCGAGTATGGACCCCAGATGGGCAAAGTATAAGCCCCAGACAGGGGTCGCTGGGTGAATCCCAGTTGGGGCTCATGCAGAAGTCTAGCTCCCCCTCCTCTCACTTAAATAAAAAAAAGAAAGAAAAAAATAAGCAGTTTATCAGATGGATTTTTCTTCTGTAATTTTTAATGATTTATATAAATTGTAAGTCATAAATATAGTTATACTAAATAGTTCTAACTACATTAGTAGTTACACCATGAAAGGATCTTATTATAAATTTCATCAATTTTTCAAGTATTAAAGTAGTTGAGAATATATTTTTAAATTTGTCCCATTTTAAATGAAATTCAAATGGCCCTTGAATTTTGTAAGGCAATGTTGATTTTTGTCTATTTTCTGAACTAACTTTTGCTTTGACTTTTTTCTTAAGTGATAAAGAGAAGCTTTTAGATAATGAATAAAATGTTTTATTGTTTTAAATAAATATGTATGTTTGACTCAGGCTTAAACTACACTCTGTTTTCTGTTTTTTTAAGAATAAAAGAGATGAACATCTCTTAAAGAGAAGGAATGTACCGCATGAAGATATCTGTGAGGACTCGGATATAGATGGTGATTATAGGGTGGTAAGTTATTGTTATTCTAGTGACTGAAAACTAACAGTGAAAGATTTTACATAAATATAGAATTTTAATGTCACTTTTTAACTTAGTTTTCTCTTTCACTTTTTTTTCCAGCAAAATACTTCTCTAGAAGCTATTGTTCAAGTAAGTTATTTTTTTCTCTCTTTGTTATATTTTTTGGACTTGACTAATTATTGTGTATTTACATCAAAAGTTTTATTTTTTATAGAATGCTTCAAGTGATAACCAAGGAATTCAACTAAGTGCAGTTCAAGCTGCTAGGTAAGTAAAGTTTTAAGGATATATTTAAATTTTATAACTTACACAGGAGTTCTCTTTTGGGGTTCACTATATAGTAGCCTTCACACTCATTTAAGTATAGAACAGTCATAAACCAGATGAGTTTATTTTTAAAATTAGTCTTGGGTTTAGAGTATTAAAATTGGTATCAGTGTTCTAAACTCACAAGTAAACTGAAACCTTAGTGTACTTAATACATATAGATGCTATCAAAAAGTTGATTTGGCAGGCTATTGCTATAGACTAATAGGAAAACATTATTTAAAAGTTTTACCTTTTACATATTAATAGGTTTAATTTAATAAAAACTTAGATTGTTTAGATCAGGGGTCCCCAAACTACGGCCCCCTGGGGCCATTTATTCAGTCCTGCCGCACTTCCGGAAGGGGCACCTCTTTCATTGGTGGTCAGTGAGAGGAGCACATTGACCATCTCATTAGCCAAAAGCAGGCCCATAGTTCCATTGAAATCTGGTCAGTTTGTTGATGTAAATTTACTTGTTCTTTATTTTAAATATTATATTTGTTCCCATTTTATTTTTTTACTTTAAAATAAGATACGTGCAGTGTACATAAAGATTTGTTCAGTTTTTTTTATAGTCAGCCCACCAACAGTTGAGGAACAGTGAACTGGCCCCTTGTGTAAAAAGTTTGGGGACCCCTGGTTTAGATCCTGCCCAGGTAGCTAATTTTTCTCACAATCCTTGTATTGATCAAATAATCAAGTCAAGTTACAAGCTTAAAAATAGGCAAAACCCCTCTAAGGACCATAGCTTTCTGTTTTTGAGATTTTATTCAATTTAGAGAGAGAGAGAGAGAAGGGGGGAGGAGCAGGAAGCATCAACTCCCATATGTACCTTGACCAGGCAAGCCCGGGATTTTGAACTGGTGACCTCAGCGTTCCAGGTCAATGCTTTATCCACTGAGCCACCACAGGTCAGGCAGGACAGTAGCATTTTTAAAAATAAATTTTAAATAAGGTCTTGGGGTGGGGGGCAGAGAATGATTTAGGACAACAAAGACTCCCAGTCTTTTTCTAAGTAGAAACACTAAGTTATTTTGTCTATTTCTGTTGTAAAATCTATATTCTCACATTTTAAGAGAAGAACCATAAAAACTTACTACTGAAACCTTTGTGTTAATAAATAGTGTGGAGAAGATATGGCTGTATCATAGTACAATGTAGTGGATGCTTTGTATATTTATAAATATCTATAAGAGTAACACCCGCCTGACCAGGCGGTGGCGCAGTGGATAGAGCGTCGAACTGAGATGCAGAGGATCCAGGTTCAAGACCCCAAGTTCACCAGTTTGAGCGCGGGCTCATCTGGCTTGAGCAAAAGCTCACTAGTTTGGACCCAAGGTCGCTGGCTTGAGCGAGGGGTTCCTCGGTCTGCTGAAGGCCCATAGTCAAGGCACATATGAGAAAGCAATCAATGAACAACTAACGTGTCGCAACAAAAAACTGATGATTGATGCTTCTGATCTCTCCCCGTTCCTGTCTGTGTGTCCCTATCTATCCCTCTCTCTGACTCTGTTAAATAAATTAATTAAATAAATAAATAAATAAAGTAATGCCATTGTGAATAACGGTAGGAAAGATGCAAGACATTGATCCTACTTAGAGAATTTCAAAGTGGAACAAGTTTTTACAGGTCCATGCAATATCTTATTCTGTGCATAAATTCCTTTGTGTTTATCGACTTTTCCTACTTTTGTATATTCCTTTTAAATCAGGGTTTTTCGACCACCAGTCCGTGGACTGCTGCTGGTCTGCCAGAAATTTCATGCCAGTCTATGAAAGAGATAACCACCTGGATGTTGTATTGAAGATTATAGTCTGTCATCACTGGGTCTGTAACCTTCATTCAACATCCATGTGATTTAACTCTTTTCCAGCGGTTGAAAAACATTGCTTTAGATAACCTAGACTAGATAGGGAAATTATAGAATTACACTGTTTAGCCCACTACAGGTAACAGAACTTCTTAGAAAGGATTTTGTTTTGTAGGAAAAAAATCATAAAAGTTTTCACATCTCAAAATGGCAAATTAATGTTTATAGGAATAATTATTAAGAAATTGACATATTATGCTCATCACCTGTGTTAGTCAGTATTCATTTTATAGTTTTGGAGCAAATTTTCTCAGTATGGGTTCTGCAAGATAATTAAATCCTTAAGGCCAGGGTTCTCAGTCTTCCTAGGAGATCTGGAGACAGCTTCAGGGGTTACACAAGATCAAACTTAATTTCACAATAATTCTAAGACTTCATTTGCCCCCTTTTTACTGTGTTAAGATTTACATTGAGGCTGACCTGTGGTGGTGCAGTGGATAAAGCATTGACCTGGAACGCTGAGGTCCGGTTTGAAACCCTGGGCTTGCCTGGTCAAGGCACATGTGGGAGTTGATGCTTCCTGCTCCTCTCCTTCTTTTCTCCCTCTTTCTCCTTCTCTTTCTCTCTCTCTCTCTCTCTCTCTCTCCCCTCTTTAAAATGAATAAATAAAAATCTAAATAAAATAAGGATTTACATTGATGTTGAAGAGACAACTTAGTTGTTCATTGATTGCTTTCTCATATGTGCCTTGCCAGTGGTTAAAACTGCTGACACCTTAGCATAAAGACTGTGGCACACACCTAATTTTATATGTATTTTGTGGACATTGTTTTTACTATTTTGCACTCAAAGAAAAAAAGGGAGTTTACCTTTAAGAATGTCTTCAATGAAGTAGTAAAAAATTAAATATATTAAATCTGGTACTTCAATTATTAATTAAATATATTATTATTAATTAAATCTGGTACTTTCCTATGTTTTGCTTAAAATTGTGTTGGGTGTCATGAAAAATACTGTGAAAAAGCATGTGGTTTAATTCTTGCCCTGTGAGAAGTTTAGAGCCTAATTAGGAAGGCAAAATTATATAAAAATAGTGATACTCAGCAACAAATTAAAGTGTATGTTCTGTAAATATTCTTTTAGGAATTCAGAGAATTTAGAATTCAGAGAGGGTACTGTGAAAACATTGAATTTAAAATGGACTTTGAATATGTAGAGTCTAAATAGACAGAAAAGAGGCATTCCAAGTGCAGAGAATAGGATGTGAATGAAGGGCCTGAAAATGCAATTGAAATGGTGGGACAGGGAATGGACCTTAGGGGTTTACATTGATATGGTAGTAAATAAGCAGCCATCACTTGGTTTATATAGGGCAGGGGTTGGGAACCTATGGCTTGCAAGCCAGATGTGGCTCTTTTGATGGCTGCATCTGGCTCGAAGACAAATCTTTAATAAAAATAATGTTAAAAATATAAAACATTCTCATGTATTATAATCCCTTCATTTCCTACCGCTCATGTTCATGGTCGCGGGTGGCTGGAGCCAGTCACAGCTGTCCTCTGGGACAACACCAAATTTTTATTGGATAATGAGTAACGTACACAGTATGTTGTATGGCTCTCACAGAATTACATTTTAAAATATGTGGCGTTCATGGCTCTCTCAGCCAAAAAGGTTCCCGACCCCTGATATAGGGGAATGATCTTATTAAGCTTTTCTAAACATTGCATTTATATAGTCGTGCACAGGATCCCAGTGGGCGAAGATTTGGGTTAGGCCACATTGAGGGCTTTTCAGCTAAACTTACAGTCTTACAACATGTGTAAATAGACATCAAGTTTGGTTTTATCCTCTAAGCTCCATGATGAAAGGATGAATGTGTCTGTCTTTGTTTACCTTAATAGTTCCAATATCTCATTGAATATTTTTCTATGTATTGCTGTGCTTATTTCATTTTGCTTTAGTTACTTTGATAAGAACGTTATTGAGCTTATACGACCTTTTATTCAGTGTGTACAGTAGGATGAAATATTGGACACTAGTATCAGCTGTAAATTTTTACCAGCAGCCTACGGTTTTTGTCCTTCATCTTTCTCTGTGATGACCTGGTATGAATAATTTTGGATATTTTGGTGACCAGTTAATTTCTTTCTTAGCAAGGTAGATAACATGTTGAAGGAGTCTGCCCACTTTTTTTCTCTGACCTCAAAATTAAGTCCAGAGGTAACACATATGAAACATTTAGTTGTCTTTTTATGTTATATGGGACTTCACTGAAGGAGTAATATTTCTGTACTAACAAAAAAGCAGTAAAGTGGTCATGCGTACCATTTTTCCTAATTATTAATAATCTATAAATTTACAAATTAATTTTTAATGGAAAAAAGGTTGCATTATATAAGTTTAGAGAGTAACTTTCAGAGATAGTATTTGTGCCAAATATTCAGATTTACTGCAATCTCTCTATATATATGAGCTTGAATTTAATTAAATGTGATTAAGTTTCACAAGGGGTATGTATATCTCTTACAGGAAGCTTTTGTCCAGTGATCGAAATCCACCAATTGATGACTTAATAAAATCTGGAATATTGCCTATTTTAGTTCATTGTCTTGAAAGAGATGATAAGTAAGTACATTATTTTAAGAAATAATTAAGGATGTATGCTTTACATAGTAAAAATACTGTATTTCCCCATGTATAATAAGCCGCACCTTTTTTTTTTTTTTAATTTTAAGGGAGTGACATTAATAAATCAGTGTACATATGTTCAGAGAAAATATCTCCAGGTTATTTTGACATTTGATTATGCTTCATTCCCATCACCCAAAGTAAGGCGCACTTTACAAAAAAATTGGGGTCTAAAAACTGGGTTTGTCTTATACAGTGGCTGTAGATTTTTTTACTTTAATTTTTCGCTTTTTTGCACTTGTTTTTGCACTCATTGTTGAAGACAGTGATTCGTCATCAGACGCAGATGATGACAAGCTAATGGATGGGAATTTTGACAGTGATGAGGAGTTGTATGAGTTTTATAAGGAATAAAACTTGAGTTCAGTAACTTTATGTAATACTTTTTTTCCCCCCAAATTTCGGACCCCAAAATTAAGGCGTGTCTTATACATAGGGAAATACGGTAGTTTGATCTTTAAATAAAAAAGAAAAGGACTAGGAGATGGAGTTGAAAAGCCAAAGTGAAAAATAAAAGCTTGTATTTATATCAAGAGATGAAGGTAAAGGCAAAGAGGAACTTGAGAATAATACATGTAACTTTTTTTTTTTTTTTTTTTTGGTATTTTTCTGAAGCTGGAAACCGGGAGAGACAGTCAGACTCCCGCATGCGCCCCGACCGGGATCCACCCGGCACGCCCACCAGGGGGCAACGCTCTGCCCCTCCGGGCGTCGCTCTGTTGCGACCAGAGCCACTCCAGCGCCTGGGGCAGAGGCCAAGGAGCCATCCCCAGAGCCCGGGCCATCTTTGCTCCAATGGAGCCTCGCTGCGGGAGGGAAGAGAGAGATAGAGAGTAAGGAGGGGGAGGGGTGGAGAAGCAGATGGATGCTTCTCCTGTGTGCCCTGGCCGGGAATCGAACCCGGGACTTATGCACGCCAGGCCGACGCTCTACCACTAAGCCAACCGGCCAGGGCAATACATGTAACTTTTAAGATTTGAAAATTAGCAAGAAATAGTTTGGCCAGACAGGTGCTTGGGAAAACTGTTTGGGTAATAAAGTGCAGGTATCTTAATAAAGAGTTCTTTAAAAGTAAGGAAACCTGAGTAAATTTTATGCCTTTATACTGAGAAAAAATTTAAATAATCATTGAAAGTTTAAGGAAGTTCTGAATGTATATAGATACCTTTTGAAATAAAATAGTAATGCTTTTATAATGCTATGGAGGGGAAGAATAGTTGTTAGATATTTAGGCCAATGTAAAAATCCCTACTGTTTAAAATTATGTTTTTTGTAGTCCCTCTTTACAGTTTGAAGCTGCATGGGCTTTGACAAACATTGCATCTGGAACCTCTGAACAAACTCAAGCAGTAGTTCAGTCCAGTAAGTTGGTTATTAATAGACGAAATTGTGATTTTTTAAAAAAGTTTAGTAAAAATAAAGTGATTCAACTAAAAAGAATAGAGCTACATTTATACTATAATAGGCCTTCGGTAACACCTTAGATAGTTAAAATAGGCCATCTTAAGTTTATTACTTTAATCATCTTATACAGTGACTGACATTGTCTATTTCCAAAAATTCATTTGATTCAAAATCTGACATTTCTTATTCAGATTATATTACTGTGATTATATATACTTTATTTATTGGCCATCATAGAAATAAAGATGTTTTTCCCATTGCCATACTGCCTCTGGGCCACTTTTAATGAGATTTCTATCATGTTTTATAGAAATCTTTTTTTGTAAGGTGGTCCTATCAAAAGAATGGCTTGACATTTTTTTCATTGTTTTATAATAAGATTGTTTTTCTTTTATGTTCCAAGAGATATAATGGGAAATTATTATTGGAAGTAATAACTGAGCATGTTTTTTTCATAAATAGTATTTGATACTTCTACCAAAGAAATTCTTTTTACACAACTGCCAGAAATTTATTTTAAAGAAGGAACTTTTAAAATCCTTTTCAAGTTATAAGCTTGTACACTTGTCTGAACTTGTTAAAATGTTAGACACTAACATGATTTTGAAGGGGAACAAAAATATTATCAGAGTAAAGCATTTTATTATGTAGACACTTGTGTTATAATATTTGTCAGAATTTGTTCTGACACTCAGAGGCAGATTTAATGACGGGCGCACTGGGCACGCACCCTGGGCCCCGACTTCTGAAGGGCCCCGCAAAACCCCAACTTTATACTTTTTTCTAATGACACCAAGTTTAGTTTCATATGTGCAATTTTAACATTAATAGTACATAATACTTTATTTAACAAAATGGTTAACATGTATTTTTACTTTTCCTGTCTCTTTTTTAAGGGGCCCAATATTTTCTTCTGCACCCGGGTTCTCAACTGACCTTAATCTCTGCCTCTGCTGACACTGCTAGTCTGTCTTAATATACAAAAAAATGGACAAATTAATTAGTTTTTATTATAAGTAAGGATGATTGAAATACATGCACTTAAGTAGCGTTCTTAGAAGGAAGAAAGGAAATAGAGGAATCATTTGTTGAGCGCAGTATTCTTTTTCAGATACAAACCATTCTGTTTCTCATCCTTGCTGTGAAGCAACAAAATCATTTTTTGACTCAGTAAGTCTTACATGGCACAGGAATCACTGGCCTTCCAAAGACTCGTGTGATATTCATGTGATAGAACTCAAAAGTTACTTTAACAATTGGACTTTATTTTTTAAAATTTGAAGATAGTGCTTCATCTATAAGTAATTAATCTTAAAGTTGGCATTAAATCCTAGTCGGTAAATGAAATCTTACCAGCTTAATTTGACATTTTTCTGTATGTTAAAACTGTAATTTTGATGCCAAGTGTTCTACTAGTCAGAAATTTCCACTGCTGTTATTCTAATAAATCATATAATGACAATATATTTCAAATGTATTTTTTATAGGTTTTTCTCTTAAGATTTCAGCAAAAATCAAGATTGATTTTGATTTAGATGGTAGTATGTATCTTCATCCTTATTTTCAATTTTACTGAGACATAATTGACATAATAACTGTTAAATGATCTGCTTTTCTCCCTCAGATGCTGTGCCACTTTTCCTAAGGCTTCTCCACTCACCCCATCAAAATGTCTGTGAGCAGGCAGTGTGGGCATTGGGAAATATCATAGGTTTGTCTTAAACTTGTGATAGTAGTTTAGCAATTGTTGTTACCATATAATATGTAATAAAAATGTCTTCTATTAGTTGAAAATGAAAAATAATTTGTTTCTCCTCCTTTATTATATATATGATATATATATCATAGAAAGTATGTTAAAAAAAAAAAAGGAGTGGTGCCAGATTTAAACAAAATTTGTTTTCCATAATAGCAGTTTTGGGAAGAGTCTGAATTAAAATGTTGATATCTCTTGTTGATTTTAGTACATTAAAATATGTTCTCTACTATCGTCATGAAGTCATCATCATACAGGAGGTATCTGTAGCTTGTGGACAGTCTCATTAATAAATGTTGAACATCATGATTACCGTATTTGATAAACTTCAGGTTTATTCTGCTAAATAATTGTAGGAAAAATAAAGACAATTCTATATTTCAAGGATTGTATTTTAACTTGAGCCTACACTTCACTCAAACTCAAAAATTAAAGTATTCTCTAGGGGAGAATGGAAAAAATTGGGAGTTCCTTCATAACTTCCTTAAAGTTTATTTTTTGCCACAGGGTTGTTATTGTTTTTGAATGGAAATAATCAGTATTGCTTTGATATACCTGCTTTTTATTACTCTTTGGGGGGCCGATTTGGAAGGCAAAGGGATTGTTAGTGTCCATGATTATGAATTTGAAGAAGGTAGGATTTCTCTGTAAAGTTTGCTTGGCTAACAATATACAGGGTGGGGCAAAAATAGGCTTGTATAATGAGTACATGAAACAGAGTTTATTCTTGTATTATTTATTATTGAATCGTTTTCTATCAGAACAACTGTATCCTACTTTTGCCGCACTCTGTATTGCTGTTAGAAATGCTCTCATTTGTGAATACAGGGTTCCTCTTGCTTTTAATACCAAATTTTAGATTTACAACTATTAATGTAGCATCTTGGTCTTTGGATATTAGTTCCAGTAACATTATAAAGTTAATTATACACTGTATGGATGCAAAATGGACAAGCTTTTTATTTACAAATATTGTAGTGCAAGGAAAAGTTTTTTTACTTGTGATATGTAATACTTCAACATGGTTTTCATACCAGAAATTACAGTGACATTCTAGATCAGGTGTCGAGAGCCTATGGCTTGCGAGCCAGATGTGGCTCTTTTGATGGCTGCATCTGGCTCGCAGACAAATCTTTAATAAAAAAAATGATAACGTTAAAAATATAAAACATTCTCATGTATTACAATCCCTTCATTTCCTACCGTTCATGTTCATGGTTGCGGGTGGCTAGAGCCAATCACAGCTGTCCTCTGGGACAACACCCAATTTTTATTGGGTAATGCATAACATACACGAGTCGTTGTATGGCTCTCACAGAATTACATTTTAGAATATGTGGCGTTCATGGCTCTCTCAGCAAAAAAGGTTCCCGACCCCTGCTCTAGATCAGGGCTCCCAAACTTTTTACACAGGGGTCCTGTTCATTGTCCCTCAGTCCGTTGGAGGGCCAGACTATAAAAAAAAAAAACTATGAACAAATCCCTATGTACACTGCACATATCTTATTTTAAAGTAATAAAACAAAATAGAAGTAGTACTGTACATGAGAAATGCCGCACTTTGTGTCGACACCACATACTGTGCTCCTCTCACTGACCACCAATGAAAGAGGTGCCCCTTCCTGAAGTGCGGTGGGGGCTGGATAAATGGCCTCAGGGGGCCGCATGTGGCCCGTGGGCCATAGTTTGGGGAGCCCTGCTCTAGATAGATCAAACATTAGCTTTTTTTTTTTTTTTTTTTTTTACAGAGACAGAATCAGAAAGCGGGATAGATAGGAACAGAGAGAAATGAGACGCATCAATCATCAGTTTCTCCTTGCGACACCTTAGTTGTTCATTGATTGCTTTCTTATATGTGCCTTGACTGTGGGCCTTCAGCAGACTGAATAACCCCTTGCTCGAGCCAGCAACCTTGAGTCCAAGCTGGTGAGCTTTGCTCAAACCAGATGAGCTCGTGCTAAAGCTGGCAACCTCAGGGTCTCGAACCTGGGTCCTCCACATCCCAATCCGACACTCTTATCCACTGCACCACCGTCTGGTCAGGCCAAACATTAGCCTTTTATCAGAATCGTATTTATTAAAAAAATAGAATAAAAAACACAGTTTGGCTTGTTAAAACATAGTTCTTGACCTGCACATTTTTTTTAATAGATCTGAGATAGAGCTCAATAGGGTATTGGTTCTCCCCACTCCCACCCCCTTTTTTTTACTTAGTTTTGTACATATATAGAATAACTTATAGTTAGTACTTTTTTGTGTGTGTGTGTGTATTTTTCTGAAGCTGGAAACGGGGAGAGACAGTCAGACAGACTCCCGCATGCACCCGACCGGGATCCACCCGGCACGCCCACCAGGGGGCGAAGCTCTGCCCACCAGGGGGTGATGCTCTGCCCCTCCGGGGCGTCGCTCTGTTGCGACCAGAGCCACTCTAGCGCCTGGGGCAGAGGCCAAGGAGCCATCCCCAGCGCCCGGGCCATCTTTGCTCCAGTGGAGCCTTGGCTGCAGGAGGGGAAGAGAGACAGAGAGGAAGGAGAAGGGGAGGGGTGGGGAAGCAGATGGACGCTTCTCCTGTGTGCCCTGGCCAGGAATCGAACCCGGGACTTCTGCACACCAGGCCAACGCTCTACCACTGAGCCAAACGGCCAGGGCCTATAGTTAGTACTCTTAATGCTCTAATATTGTATCATCGATATAAATTTCACAAAAATTTTCTCTCATAGTATTTTGATGCATCTTTTTGTTACATGAAAGTTTGTTAAACTGAAATTGCTATTGAAAGAGAAGATTAAAGCAACAATTCTCTGTTTGCAGAGTGTTTTAAAGAACTTAGTTTTTTATTGTTTAGATGGCTTAAAAACATTTTATAAGTGGAATAGGCTATAACCCTGAATATGTGAATAATGTTCAAAAAGACCCTTAATTAGTACCTTACGTTGCTTCTTTTGGCTCCAGCCTAAAATGTGAATTTGGTTATCATCTAAAACTTTTATATAGCCTGACCAGGCGGTGGCGCAGTGGATAGAGCGTTGAACTGGGATGCGGAAGGCCCAGGTTCAAGACCCCGAGGTCGCCAGCTTTCGCGCGGGCTCATCTGGTTTGAGCAAAGCTCACCAGCTTGGACCCAAGGTCACTGGTTCGAGGAACGGGTTCCTCGGTCTGCTGAAGGCCCGCAGTCAAGGCACATATGAGAAAGCAATCAATTAACTACTAAGGTGTCACAACGAAAAACTGATGATTGATGCTTCTCATCTCTCTGCGTTCCTGTTTGTCCCTATCTATCCCTCTCTGTCTCTAAATAAATAAATAAATAAAATCTTTAAAAAAACAACTAAGTTTTAAAACTTTTATATAAAACTAAATTGAATAACTGGTTAAAATACAGAAAGCAGCATGTTGAACCCAGTGCTTTGTTTTTTTAATTGCTTATTGTCAACATACTTTATTGAATGAATATATTTTTCTTCCTATAGGTGATGGGCCACAGTGTAGAGATTATGTCATAAGTCTTGGAGTTGTGAAACCTTTACTTTCCTTCATAAGTCCATCTATTCCTATAACATTCTTAAGAAATGTTACTTGGGTTATGGTCAACTTATGTCGGCATAAAGACCCACCACCCCCAATGGAAACCATTCAGGAGGTAAACAAGTGGGATTTTTTGTATGTGTTTTTTTATTTTTAAACTAAAGTAGATATCATTATGTGTACGTTTTTATCTATGTGTATATTTCTCTCTTTAGATTCTTCCAGCTCTTTGTGTTTTAATTCATCACACAGATGTAAACGTGAGTAAACGCTTCATATGTTTTTATGTGTGTTTAGGGCTCCCTGTGACATAGGGGAGAAAATGTTATATTGGACATTATGTTAGCATACTCTAAACAGACACATAATTTGGCATTTTTATATTTACTCTGTGTTTACTTACATCACTAAATGTAATTTGAGTAAAGAAATCAAGCCGAGGCCCTGGCCAGATAGCTTGGTTGGTTAGCACATGGTCCTGATACACCAAGGTTGTAGGCTCGATTCCTGGTCAAGCACATACAAGAATCAACCAATGAATGTTCTCTCTTTCTCTCCCTCTCTTTCTCTCTTTAAAATCAATAAATAAAAATTTTAAAAGAAATTTTTTAAAGAAGAAATCAAGCCTGTTTAAACAATAAAGTATGTACACACACACACACACAGACATATATATTTGTGTTGTAAAACTTAAATTGGAAGTTCTTTGATCATGAGCTTTTTATGGAAGCTCATTTTGATAGCCTGGCCAATTAGAGAACACAAACACCAGGTATTTTTGTTTTTTGAAAGATAAAAAAGAGAAATATTTGTGCCATTATGCTTAACTTTACATTAATATACATACACCAAACCATGGACATTATTTGCTCTTTAATTTTATTTTTACCTTACTTGCCATTTATAGTGACCTTGGTAGTCACTTCACTTAGTATAGAGATAACTCTTGAAATCCAGACAATAAGGGGAAAAAATCGGTGCAGACTAAAGTTTAAACATAACAAATATATTTTACTTACCTTCATTCTTACTAACACAGATGGCAAAGGAAAAAGCAACTCAGGAAGCGCGAAGGAGGGTGGAAGACTGTCCTGACTGCTTATAAAGCCAGTACAGCTATAACTGTTAGAAAAAGCTAGGAATATGTGTAATTGGTAAAGGAAATCACATGAATGAAATTCATAGTAATAATCAAGAACTTGTAGTTCTTTAAAAACGCAGTATGGTATGATGACCAGTGTTTGATAAGCTGCTCCATTCCTTTAAAATTTCTAGAATAATACCATTTTACTAGGATCTCTCTAAAGCGTATGGAACAAATTAAAGTTAAAATTATACTGTATCAGGAGTGACATAATATACAGAGTTCATTAGACAAATATGATCTTTTTCTAAAAATATTTTTTAAGCTCCAGATTATTTAGGATCTTAGAAGAACATGTAGCAAATTTTGGTTTTGGCTCCTTATAGCCAATGTCTTGGATAAAATTATAAATGTTAATATTTTACTTTTCCAAGGATTTTAATAAAGATCCATTAATCTCACAGTTTAACCTTTATTAGAAAACCAGACATTTGGTTGACCTTATTTCGAGATTTAGTATGTTCTTTCTACCTGTTTACACCAATCGTGTTAAGATTGTAATTTTTTTCTGCTTTTGATATATCTTTAATTTCTCAAGCCAGTTGATACTGTTCTTTATTTGTAGCATGTTTACTAAGTAGTATTTACTAAAAATAGTCTTCTCAGATAAACACTTAGCAGCAAGTTCTTAAATCAGACCATCAAAGAAGTGAAAACTAGGCCCTGGCTAATTGGCTCAGTGGTAGTGGTCGGACTGGCGTTTGGATGTCTTGGGTTTGATTCCCCATCAGAGCACACAGGAGAAGAGACCATCTGCTTCTCCACCTCTCTCCTTCCCCTTCCCCCCCCCCCCTCTCTGTTCTTTCCCTCCCACAGCCATGGCTCGGTTAGAGCAGATTGCCCCCGGGTGCTGAGGATGGCTCCATGGCCTTGCCTCAGATGCTAAAATAGCTCTGTTGCCAAAAAGTGCCCCCAGGTGGGCAGAGCATCATCCAGTAGGGGGCTTCCCAGGTAGATCCCAGTCAAGGCACATGAGGGAATTTGTCTCTGCCTCCCTGCCTCTCACTTTGTAAAAGAAGAAGTAAAAAAATAAAAACAAAACTGCTTTCACAAACCACAAGTGACATTGAAGTTGTATGTAGTTTGTAAACGTATTATGGAATATTAAATTTATTTTAAAAAGTGTATATGGGATTGTGTCTGATTTAAATTGTGATTTTGATATGAGCATATTAATGACTTCATTTTTGGTCCTTTAAAAAAATACCTATCTGGGCCTGACCTGTGGTGGCGCAGTGGATAAAGCGTCGACCTGGAAATGCTGAAGTCACCGGTTCAAAACCCTGGGCTTGCCTGGTCAGGCACATATGGGAGTTGATGCTTCCAGCTCCTCCCCCCTCTCTCTCTCCTCTCTAAAATGAATAAATAAAGAAAAAAAAAATACCTATCTGTGTTTAAGGTCTACCGGGAAGTTCTGTCCATTTTTGGAATAAAACAAAATACAAATTTTTCTTACCATCAGTAAACTTTATTAAGTAATATAATTGCCATTATTATTAGTGATTGCTTGCCAGTGTGAGGGCAATTTGTATATCCCATTTTTGAAAAATGTTTTATCTTTTGATGCGAAAAATTGAACCAGTGCTTGTTTGGTATCTTCTTCATTTTTGAATTTTTTGCCCTTCAAAAAATTTTGTAAGGACAAAAACAAGTGATAGTTAGAGGGTGCTAAGTCTGGGGAATATGGTGGATGCGACAGACATGCTTCTGTAGCATTTCTTCCTTGTTGAAATTCGTAAAAAGTACAGTGCCATAAATGAACTTGATCAGTAGCCATGGGTACACTATGGCTTCACACATAAGACTAACATGAATCAACTTTGTTTTAGTTAATTTGCTACGTCGGTATGTATACGTTAAGTGATAAAATAGAGAGGCACACATGCGCCAAATAAACGTGCTTACGTGTCGAAACTTGTGATAGAAACGGACAGAACTTTCCGGTAGACCTGCACAGGTAACTTGAAATTTTTGCTCGTAATCAATAGATTTTGGCATATGTTTTGGTTCTCCAGGAAAAAAATAGTTATCGTTTTTAAGAAATTTTGTTACTTCACATATTTTGTTAACTACATTGTGTGTGTGTTTTCTCATTTGGTGTCTTCTTTTAACATTAAAAATATCCATAGAGCTTTCTTAAATTTCTGAAAGGAGAAATGGCAAAGTGATGTTTCCTTTTCTCCTAGGAGCTTCTTGAATGTTTTAAGCATAACATTGGTTTAGAGTTTTAAGTTTCAAACTTCTCTGGCTTGTCTTTTGACACAGAGTCCATATTTCAGAAAGGCTGTGAAAGTACAGTTCCAGGCAGTTTTTATTCCTGTGTCTTAGTTCAATAATTGTATTATTTATGTAGTAGTTGAACAGTTGTTTGTCATACTTCCTTCTTGCCATAACTTCTGATCTGGTCTTAAATACAAAGAAAGATGAAATAATGTACAGGTGTAATTAAAAATACAATTTAAAATTACAGGTAATTATTTAATGTAAGTTAGAGGGGCTATCTTTTGTATGTTTTTTTAATGCCTTGATCTGCAGCTGTGAGAGACTTCCACTATTTGAGAAGTTGCCTCCGTTTTTATAAGGCAAAGCAAACAGGTTGGAAAAGATGAAATTGCTAATCCTAATACTGGAGCATTAGCTTCAGACATACCTACCCATATGGTAGTAATGCTACTAGACCACACCTTGAATGTATCCATCTAGCCCAGATGTTTGGAACCACTCCTATTCTGGATACATATACTCTTTTCAACTTTGTACATTTACTAGAATGTCCTTGGACCTATATCCCTCAGTCTAAATATTTGGGAAAGACAGTGTCTTCTTCCTTCTACTTCATGTGCTATGTAGCATGTTTGTATCTTAATGAATTAAGATCAATTACTAATCTGTTACAGGGTCATAATTACTCAAAACATTCTTAATATGGCTTAAAGCTGTATATACTTGATACAAACATTCATAGGTGATGATATTTAGTATTAAAAAGATTAAGATTCCAGTGAATTGAGGTGAGAGAAAAAGACAGAACAATTATAGATTAATTTGTATAGTTAAGTATTATTAAAATGAGAAGATATTTAAAAGCTATTTGAATTTTCATTTTATTCATTAGATATTGGTAGATACGGTCTGGGCCCTCTCTTACCTTACTGATGCTGGCAATGAACAGATACAGATGGTAATAGACTCTGGAATAGTCCCTCATTTGGTTCCTCTGCTCAGCCACCAGGAAGTTAAAGTTCAGGTGAGTTTGTTGTTGATAAAAATTTTCTTACTAATTGCTTTAAGTATGACTTTAAAAAATAGATGGCCTGACCAGGTGGTGGCGCAGTGGATAGAGCATTGGACTGGGATGCTGAGGACCCAGGTGTGAGACCTCAAGGTCGCCAGCTTGAGCGTGGGTTCATCTGGCTTGAGCAAAATGCTCACCAGCTTGGACCCAAGGTTGCTGGCTTGAGCAAGGGGTTACTTGGTTTGCTGAAGGCCCACAGTCAAAGCACACATGAGAAAGCAATCAATGAACAACTAAGGTGTCGCAACGAAAAACTGATGATTGATGCTTCTCATCTTTCTCTGTTTCTGTCTGTCCCTATCTATCCCTTTCTCTGACTCTCTGTCCCTGTAAAAAAAAAAAAAAAAAAAGACAATGAAATAGAATCAGGAATCCAAAAACAAGCCCATACATTTACAGTCAATTGATTTTCAACAAAGGGTACCAAGAAAATTTAATGAGCAAAAAAAAGGTCAGTTTAACAAATGATGCTGAGACTGCTGGAAATCCACACGTAAAAAAAGGAAGTTGAGTCTGACCAGGCAATGGTGCAGTGGATAGTGTGTTATTGGGATGCAGAAGATCAAGTTTCAAAACTTCGAGGTCGCTGGTTTGAGCGTGGGATCATGTCTGTGGTCACTGACTTGAAACCCAAGGTTGCTGGCTTGAGCTAGGGGTCACTCAATCTGCTGTAGCTCCCCAATCAAGGCATATATGAGAAAGCAATCAATGAATAACTAAGGTGCTGCAACAAAGAATTGATGCTTCTCATCTCACTCTCTTCCTGTCTGTCCCTGTCAATCTCTCTGTCTTTGTCAAAAAAAAAAAAAAAAAAAAAGCTGAACCCCTATTTCACACCATATTAGAAAACAAAGAGCCTGACCAGTGGTGGCACAGAGGATTGAGGGTCAGCTCAGGACACTGAAACCACAAAGTCACTAGCTTGAGCAGGAATTCACTGGCTCAGCTTGAGGCCCCCCCCCCCAATCAAGGCACATATGAGAAGGTGATGCAACTACAAGTTGATGCTTCTTATGTCTCTTTACCCTTCTCTTTCTCTTTTTGCCTTTCTCAAAAAGAAAAAAATAACTTAAATGGATCAAATGCCTAAATATAAGATCTGGGAGTATAGGTTTCTTAGAAGAAAAACATAGCTGTAAATCTTTTTGACCTTGGATTAGGCAACCAAGGAGAAAATTAGATAATTGGACTTTACCAAAATTTAAGACTTGTGCTTCTAAGGACACCATAAAGAAAGTGAAAAGAGACCCTGGCCGGTTGGCTCAGCGGTAGAGCGTCTGCCTGGCGTGCAGGATTCCCGGGTTCGATTTCCGGCCAGGGCACACAGGAGAAGCGCCCATCTGCTTCTCCACCCCTCCCCCTCTCCTTCCTCTCTGTCTCTTTATTCCCCTCCCGCAGCCAAGGCTCCATTGGAGCAAAGATGGCCCGGGTGCTGGGGATGGCTCTGTGGCCTCTGCCTCAGGCGCTAGAATGGCTCTGGATGCAACAGAGCGACGCCCCAGAGGGGCAGAACATCGCCCCCTGGTGGGTATGCCGGGTGGATCCTGGTCGGGCGCATGCGGGAGTCTGTCTGACTGCCTCCCCGTTTCCAGCTTCGGAAAAATGGAAAAAAAAAAAAAAAAAGAAAGTGAAAAGAGGCCCTGGCTAGTAGCTCAATTGTTTCAAGTGTGGTCCCAATACATGAAGGTTGCAGGTTCAATTCCCAGTCAGGGAACATACAAAAATCAACCAGTGAAGGCATAAATAAATGGTAACAACAAAATGATGATTTGCTCTCTCTCTCTCTCAAACTAGTAAATAAAAAAATTTTGAAAGGAAAGAGAAGGCATCCTACAGAATAGAATTTTGCAAATCATATCTGAAAAGGGACTTGTATCAAAAATAAATAACTTCAGAGATTCCAAGATGGCAGCAGAGTAGGCAGATGCACAGACTGCCACCTCCCATGACCAAACTGGATTACAAATTAAGAACATTCATTGTGAAAAACCAACTTTGGACTAAAAGAACAAGACTTGAAAACCAAGGAGCACAGAATAATCCACACTGATCTTGTAAGGAATGCGGGGGCATGATAGGGGCTCCCCCATTCCCAGGAGCAAGGAGAGGCTTGAGGCTGAGGGTACAAAAGGGCTCCCATTGCAAGGAGAGAAACCCTGAGAGGCAGGGGTCCTCATACCTAGGACTGGAGCTTTAGCCTAGAAACCCAGGGACTGGGGGAGACAGCCTGAAAGCATTGAGTAGGGATAAGAGCGAGAGTTCTGTTTGTGGTAAGCAGCTGCCAAAAGAAAGTGAAACCTTAAAGGGCCAGCGCAGAAAATATCGCTCACAGCCCTTTGCTTGGGGCTCTGGAGACGTGGAGGGCAGAGAGGACTGGTCTTGCATGAGGAGAGTGGAAAGATCAAGACATGGAGACACAAATGGTGACAGGGAGAAGAGAGCATGAGTTGACCAAAATCATTCTCCAGTGCCGAGGCGGCCATAGCTGGGGGAGGGGTTGCTCCCTCCAGCCAGCACAAGACAAGTGTGGAACCAGTTGACCCACCTCCATAAAGCCCTCCAGCTGCAATCAGCGCAAAAGGTCTTTCAGAAAGGAGGAAGTAAAAGGGAGGGGCAGTGACTCAGGTTTCCAGGGAGACCCGAGCTACACCTCCTCCTTCATACTGAGAACACACCCTGCCCCCGCAGTGGCACTGGGAAGAACACACTTTCAGAATCTCAGGTCACACCCACTGCATTCCTAGACACAGTTTAAACAACCACCAAAAAAAATACGTGGACTTCCCCCCTCCTAAAGACAGAAGCCCTCTGCTAGGATCAGCAAACATAGAAGCTCCTTTCTGGGATCAGCAAACACAGACACTTCCTGCTGGACTCAGCAAAAAAAAAAAACAGCAGAGAAATTAAG
This sequence comes from Saccopteryx leptura, assembly GCF_036850995.1. NCBI lineage: Eukaryota > Metazoa > Chordata > Mammalia > Chiroptera > Emballonuridae > Saccopteryx > Saccopteryx leptura. The sequence goes on from NC_089510.1 coordinate 97,197,587, forward strand.
ACTTTTAAGTGGCTCTACTAGTTAAGGAGAATTAAAATCCAAGCAACTGAGGAATAAAGTCCTGGAGGAGAAGCCACATTCCATAAACCAACCTCAGACCCACAACTCTAACAAGCTTGTAAACCACACACAAAGAATGGGAAGACAGGAACATAAACCATATGAATCAATAATAAAAATGAACAGAAAAAGAACTGAAAGAGATGGAAGTACAGTGGTACCTTGAGATATGAACAGACCAACATACGAATTTTTTCAGATACGAGCTGCGACTCAGTCCGTATTTTTGTTCGAGATCCGAGTAAAATTCTAAGATAAAAGTCGTGATTTGGGAAGCTGCCACTAGTTGACTTGTTGACGCACGGTTCCAGTATAGGCAGTTTGATATATGAGTTGACTGAATGACGAGCTCAGTTATAGAACGAATTAAATCTATATCTCAAGATACCACTATAGCCTGACCTGTGGTGGCACAGTAGATAAAGCGTCGACCTGGAAATGCTGAGGTTGCCGGTTCGAAACCCTGGGCTTGCCTGGTCAAGGCACATATGGGAGTTGATGCTTCCAGCTCCTCCCCCCTGTCTCTCTCTCTCTCTGACTCCCTCTCTCTCCTCTCTAAAATGAATAAATAATAAAAAAAAAAAAAAAAATTAAAAGATACCACTATAATCAAATTACCAGATGCAGAGTTTAAAATAATGATTGTTTTGATGCTTAAGGATCTCAAAGCTACAATGGATGGACTTAATGAGCACCTAAATAAAGAAATTGCAAGCGTCAGAAAGGACACTGAAATCATAAAAAAGAATCAGAAATGGCAATTATCAGAAATGAAGACTACACTAGAAGGAATCAACAACAGGCTGGAAGAAGCAGAAGACTGTGACAATATGAAGAGAAGTAACATCTTCATCATAGGCGTTCCTGAAGGAGAAGAGAAAGAACCTGGGATAGAGAACCTGTTTGAAGAAATCATAGCTGAAACTTTCCTAAATTGATTAAAGAAAAAGTCACTCAAGTTCTAGAAGCATAAAGAATTCCAATAAAAAGAAACACAATGAGGCCTACATCAAGACACATCATAATTAAAATACCAAAGTTAAGAGGTAAAAAAAAAAATACTGAAAACAACAAGGGAAAAGAAGTCAATTACCTGTAGAGGAGCCCCCATAAGGATGACATCCATTTTTCAACAGAAACACTTGAGGCCAGAAGGGAATGGCAAGAAATATTTAAAGTAATGCAAAAGAAGAGCTTATGACCAAGTCTTTTTTATCCAACAGGATTATCGTTTAAAATGGAAGGAGAAATAAAAATCTTCCAAGACAAAAAAACAAATAAAACCCAAGGAATTCATTACAACCAAACCAGAACTGCAGGAAATGTTAAGGGGTTTGCTGTATGTAGAAAGAGCAGAGGTTAAAGACCTGTACTTAGAAAATTATAAGACGTTGATAAAAGAAATCAAGGAAGATAGAAACAAGTGGAAGAATATACCATGGATAGGAAGAATAAACATCATTAAAATGTCTGTACTTACCAAAGCAATCTGTAAATTCAATGCAGTTCCTATTAAAACACAAATGTCACACTTCAAAGATACGGAACGCATATTTCAAAAATTTATATGGAACCAAAAAAAAACATAAATAGCCTCAGCAATCTTGAAAAATAAATAAAGCGGGGGTATCACACTTGCTGATATCAGGTTATACAACAAGGCCATTGTACTCAAAACAGCTTGGTTCTGGCATAAGAGCAGGTGTACAGATCAATGGAACAGAATAGAGAACCCAGAAATAAACTCACCTTTATGGTCAACTGATATTCGACAAAGGAGTAAAGAGCATACAATGGACTAAAGACAGTCTCTTTAACAAATGGTGCTGGGAAAATTGTAAAAAAATGAAACTAGACCACCAACTTACACCATTTACAAAAATAAACTCAAAATGAATAAAAGACTTGAATGTAAGTTGTGAAACAATGATCATCTTGGAAGAAAACATAGGCAGTAAGCTCTCCGACATCTCTCGCAACAATATATTTGCCGATTTTACTCCTCAGGTAAGTGAAATAAAGGACAGGATAAACAAGTGGGACCATATCAAACTAAAAAGCTTTTGCACAGCAAAAGACAACATGAACAAAATGAAAAGACAACTCACACAATGGGAGAACATATTCACCAACACGTCCAATAACCAAAATCTACAAAGAACTTGTAAAACTCAACACTAGGAAAGTAATCCAATCAAAAATGGGCAAAAGAAATGAATAGACACGTCTCTAAAGAGGACATACAGGTGGCCAATGGACATTTGAAAAAATGTTCAACATCACTAATTATTATAGAAATGCAAATTAAAACCACAATTAACAAAACAGCACATAAGAAGTGCTGCCGAGGGTCCGGAGAAAAGGTACCCCTCCTGCACTGCTGGTGGGAATGCAAACTGGAGCCGCCACTGGAAAACAGTATGGAGATTCCTCAAAAAATTTAAAAAATAGAACTGCCTTTTGACCCAGCTGTCTTACTTCAGGAATATATCCTAAGAATAACAGATCACCAAATTGAAAGAAGAAATACACCCCTGTGTTTATGGCAGCACTCTTTACAATAGCCAAGATCTGGAAACAACCCAAATGTCCATCAGTGGATGAGTGGATTAAAAAGCCATGGTACAGCCTGACCTGTGGTGGTGCAGTGGATAAAGCGTCGACTTGGAAATGCTGAGGTCGCCAGTTTGAAACCCTGGGCTTGCCTGGTCAAGGCACATATGGGAGTTGATGCTTCCAGCTCCTCCCCCCCTTCTCTCTGTCTCTCCTCTCTCTCTCTCTCTCTCTCTGTCTCTCTCTGTCTCTCCCTCTCCTCTCTAAAATGAATAAATAAAAAATTTTTTTAAAAAAAGCCATGGTACATATACACGATGGAATACTACATGGCTATGAAAAAGACTAAATCTTACCCTTTTGCACGAACATGGATGAACCTGGAGTCTATTATGCTAAGCGAAATAAGCTAGATAAAGAAAGAAAAATATCATATGACTTCACTCAGATGTGGAATCCAATGAACAATGAGAACTGATGAACAGAAGAGAGGCAGAGAAAGGGTCAGAGTCCAGAGGGAAAGAGGAAGAGAGCAGGGGATCAAGTAAGTGAAAGACATTGGTCAAAGTATATAAACATGATACAGAGCTAGAGGGTGGGATAGTAAATTATGGATGAAAGGAGGGAGTGTGATAGGGGGAAGGGCCAAGGGGGGTATCAAGGAGAACAAGGGGAGGGAGTGAGATATATTCAGGGGTACACTTGTAACTATGTAAACACAACAAAATTTTTTAAAAAAATAAACAACTTCAACTCAACACTAAAAAGACAACCGAACTTAAAAACAGACAAAGATTTAAGTACACTCTTCCCAAGAAGACATAGAAATAAATGGTCAATAAGCACATGAGAAGATATTTAACATTATTAGTCATTAAAGAAATACAAATTAAATCCACAAGGAAATACCACTTCATATCCACCAGGATGACTATAATAAAAAAGACAGTAAGAGGTGTTGGCAAGGATGTAAAGAAAGTGGAATCCTTATACACTTCTGGTGGGATTGTAAAATGGCACAGCCTCTTTGGAATATAATTTAACAGAACTTCAAGTTAGATTTTATATGACCCAATGATTTCATTCTCAGGTATATGCTCAATAAGTGAACACATTATCTTCACATAAAAATTTGACAACAGGCCCTGGCCGGTTGGTTCAGTGGTAGAGCGTCAGCCTGGCATGCAGAAGTCCTGGGTTCGATTCCCGGCCAGGGCACACAGGAGAAGCGTCCATCTGCTTCTCCACCCCTCCCCCTCTCCTTCCTCTCTGTCTCTCTTCCCCTCCCGCAGCGAGGCTCCATTGGAGCAAAGATGGCCCGGGCGCTGGGGATGGCTCCTTGGCCTCTGCCCCAGGCGCTAGAGTGGCTCTGGTTGCGACAGAGCGACACCCCGGAGGGGCAGAGCATCGCCCCCTGGTGGGCGGAGCGTTGCCCCCTGGTGGGCATGCCCTGTGGATCCCAGTCGGGCACATACGGGAGTCTGTCTGTCTGTCTCTTCCCATTTCTAGCTTCAGAAAAATGCAAAAAGAAAAGAAAAAATTTTTTTGACAACAAATGTTCATAGTAGTACATTTTCTAATTGTTAAAACAAAAGAATGTGAGTAGTGAACAAAAGATTTCATCTCAAAGTGGAGAAGTATATGGCTAGTTTGGGGAGTTGAAAGGACCTAGGTTTTGAAGGACCTAAGCCTTACCACTTCATTGTCTGACTTTGAGCCAAACATCTGACCTATTTGAATCTCACATTTGTGGTATATATTAAATAGAAAAGACTCGGTAAGCTAAAAAGCACTGTATATATGTTTACCCATGTTTAGTCTTTGTGAAAACATAGTCTGAACCTTGTTCATCTATCTCATTCTTGACATTTAACATACTTTAGGCATTTATGAATAGTTGTTGAATTAAACCAAATTCATTTTGTCCTGAAAAAAGAAAAGAACACTCCCACAGTTATTTCTTCCTCCAAAATCAAATATCTAGCTAAAAATGTTAAAATTATTTTGCATATATTTATAAAGTAAAACTTGAAAGTTAAATCCTTCGGTATATGTTAGTTAAAACATTTAGAAATGTGAGTGTAATAGAGAACCAAATGACCTCTTTCTAAAAGGTTAAAGCGCTCATGTTTGCAGCTCTTCCCTTGAGTTTGTGGCCACAAATCTTATGATGGTCTGCAATGACACTTCATTTGAAATTGGAAATCTATTTTTAAAAGGCATAAAGTCACATTCAGTAATGGAATCTATGTTGAAAAGTTATTAATCAACTTCTAATAGTAAGAGCTTAATTACCTATTGTAGAAAGGTCAATTAACCTGAAATGCATTTGTTGCACTCTGTAGTTGGGAAAGTTGGGCAAGTTACAGAAAAAGGTGGTAATGATAATGACTTAACAGCAAAAGCAACTTCTGGAGGAAAATTTTTCTTTAAAAAAAAAATAGGGCCCTGGCCGGTTGGCTCAGTGGTAGAACGTCGGCCTGGCGTGCGGGGGACCCGGGTTCGATTCCCGGCCAGGACACATAGGAGAAGCGCCCATTTGCTTCTCCACCCCCCCCTCCTTCCTCTCTGTCTCTTTCTTCCCCTCCCACAGCCAAGGCTCCATTGGAGCAAATATGGCCCGGGCACTGGGGATGGCTCCTTGGCCTCTGCCCCAGGCGCTAGAGTGGCTCTGGTCGCGGCAGAGCAACACCCCGGAGGGGCAGAGCATCGCCCCCTGGTGGGCGGAGCGTTGCCCCCTGGTGGGCATGCCCTGTGGATCCCAGTCGGGAGCATGCGGGAGTCTGTCTGTCTGTCTCTTCCCGTTTCTAGCTTCAGAAAAATGCAAAAAGAAAAGGAAAAAATTTTTTGACAACAAATGTTTATAGTAGTATTATTCCTAATAGCCAAAAAGGGGAAACAATACAAATATCCATCAACTAATGAATGGTTAAATAAAATGAGCTATGTCCATACAGTGCAATATTATTAGGCCTCAAAAAGGAATGAAATACTGATACATGGTACAACATGGATAGATCTTAAAAGCATTATGTTAAGTAAAAGCAGCTGAGTGCAAAAGGCCATCTGCTGTTTTATTCCAGTTATATGAGATGTCCAGAATAGGCAGATCCAATACAGTGTATCTCAATTTTTTAAAATAACCTGCGTTACTTGTCTTGTGGGAGGAAAAACTAGCCCCCCCCCCCCCAAAAAAAAAAAAAACAAATCTAATCTTTAACAGAAAATAACCTGCCTGACCTGTGGGAGCACAGTGGATAAAGCATTGACCTGGAATGCTGAGGTCACAAGTTCAAAATCCTGGGCTTGCCCTGACAAAGCACATACAGAAAGCAAAAAATTTTGGGGGGGAGAGAGGGAGGGGAGAAAGCATAGCAGTTTTTTTTATGTATATGCAGAAAATAACCTAATACAGTGGTACCATGAGATATGAACAGACCAACATACGAATTTTTTAAGATATGAGCTGCTACTTGGTCTGTATTTTTGTTCGAGATTCGAGCGAAAATCCGAGATACCAGTCGTGATTTGGGAAGCTGCCGCTAGTTGGCGCATTGACGCACAGGTCCAGTATCTGCAGTTTGATATATGAGTTGACTGACCTACGAGCTAAGTTACAGAACGAATTAAATTCTTATCTCAAGGTACCACTGTACAACTAAAGAAAAATAATTGATAATTAGAATTCATATGACTAGTGCAATCTCATTTATTAAGCAGATTTCCACTTTTATTCTGAAAGGCAGTGTGTTTTATTAACTTACTGAAACACTAAACCTACCATATTTTCTTTTTTATTTTTTACAGAGACAGAGAGTCAGAGAGAAGGATAGATAGGGACAGACAGATATGGACGGAGAGAGATGAGAAGCATCAATCATCAATTTTTCGTTGCGACACCTTAGTTGTTTATTGATTGCTTTCTCATGTGTGCCTTGACCGTGGGGCTATAGCAGACCGAGTAACCCCTTGCTCAGGCCAGCGACCTTGAGTCCAAGCTGGTGAGCTTTTGCTCAAACCAGATGAGCCCATGCTCAAGCTGACGACCTTGGGGTCTCAAACCTGGGTCCTTCACATCCCAGTTCGATGCTCTATCCACTGTGCCACCGCCTGGTCAGGCACATTTTCTTTATGGCCCTAATTACTATCTAAAATTATCTTATTTGTTTATTGACTGACTTCTACAATAATGTAAGCATCCTAAAAGATGGAATTTGTGTCCTACTCATCATTCTTCAAAGTCAGTGTCTGACACTTGTTCAAAAGGATAGTTTGGCATGAATGAATGAATGACTCTTTCATAATTTGCCTAATATAACCTCTATGGTAACAAGCAATATTTCACATACAACACAGCATCTCATTAAATCTTGTTATATTTCAGACTGCTGCACTTCGAGCTGTGGGCAACATTGTTACTGGAACTGATGAGCAAACACAAGTAGTTTTGAACTGTGATGCTCTGTCACATTTCCCGGCACTTCTGACACATCCCAAAGAGAAAATTAATAAAGTAAGCATTTAAAAATACTGTTTAATAAATAACATAAAATAGTAGTTTTCATTTGTAAAGTTAGGGGCTCAGATCTGTTTATAATGTTATTAATATACACTCATTTAGACATCAAGAGAAGAGATTTTACTCTGTAACGTGGATTAGTATATGATTTTTCATAAATAAACCAAATATAAACAGTGCAAATTTGGCTCTCTTGGAAATGATGAAATAAAGATAATTGGGTGTTGAATGTTGTATGATTGAAAATTTTTAATATATAAGTTAAGTAATCTAGGTGTAATATTTTAGAAAGATTGTGTGTGTGTGTGTGTGTGTGTGTGTGTGTGTGTGTGTGTGCACTTGAGGCTATGGAAGGGGGCACTGACTGGTGATGCTGATATTGGAGTGCATCTGAGGCTGTTGTAGAAATATATGGGTTGTTGATTACAACATTGCCAATGATTATAACCCAAGAACAGCTCGCCTAAGTAGCCTAGCACCCTAAAATCTTTAACAGGTTCATTAAATGGTCCTGTGATCTGATCCAAAAGAGCCTCCTGCACACTAGCTAATACTAATAGTTTTGGAGTAAAACTGTCAGGGATAATTGAGATTTATTTTCTTTGGCTAGGATTCTTTTTTTTCTTTTTAATCATTTTTTATTTTTCAGTTAGAGTTGACAGGACTTTTGATCAGAATAGAACAGAGAGTAAAGCACATTATATGAGGGTGGTTCTGAACTGTGTTTACAATAGTTTTAGGATTTTTATTAGTGTTAAAGCCCATAGATTCCTTAGTATTTGTCCAGCCAAGCTTCTTTTGAGTCTTAGTGTTTGGGAAATTGCTTTCTAGAAATCTCCAGAGGGTTAGTTCATTATGACTTGGATATAGAACTATTAGCAATTTCTCCAAAGAAAATATGAAAAGAGAGAAGTTGAGATTCCTAAAATCTTTATTATGGAATTCATTCCATAGTAAAATTATATGGACTTTGCAGTGAACATGTTTTTTCTTAGTTCAGATTCAGATTTTATTTTTTAATGAGAAATATTAAAGAGGTCTTGTTCTACAGGAAGCAGTGTGGTTCCTCTCTAACATCACTGCAGGAAATCAGCAGCAGGTTCAGGCAGTAATTGATGCCAATCTTGTCCCCATGATAATACACCTTTTGGATAAGGTAAGAAAAGCACCTTGTATGTATCTGAGTAAGAGTAAAGGGACTTAAATTTAACAAATTATATGAATATATACTTTTCTGTTCATTTAATTAGAACCTAGATAATTGGCATGAATACTACTAAAAGTGCTATTAATATTAAAACCTTCAAACCCAGCGGTTTTTATATATAAGAAACATTTCTTTTCAGGAACCTTCCTTCTGTATCATTCTTTTACTAAAATTACTATTATCTTGGGATTTAGTAAACATTCATATTATTACTACTGACTGTACATATTTATGTATTGTGCTAAGCACTTTAAATGTATTACCTCATTTAATACTGTAGCTCTGTGAGGTTAAGAATTATCTCCATTGACAGATGAAGAAACTATGGTACAAATAAATTTCCCAAGATCATACTGCAAGTAAGTGTTCTATTCATTTATATCAGGGGTAGTCAACCTTTTTATACCTACTGCCCACTTTTGTGTCTCTGTTAGTAGTAAAATTTTCTAACCGCCCACCGGTTCCACAGTAATGGTGATTTATAAAGTAGGGAAGTAACTTACTTTATAAAATTTATAAAGCAAAGTTACAGCAAGTTAAAGCATATAATAATAATTACTTGCCAAGTACTTTATGTCGGATTTTTGCTGCGTTTGGCAGAATAAATCTTTTTTTTTTTTTTTTAAAGATTTTATTTATTCATTATAGAGAGGGAAGAGAGAAAGAGAGAGAGAGAAGGGGGGAGGAGCAGGAAGCATCAACTCCCATATGTGCCTTGACCAGGCAAACCCAGGGTTTTGAACCAGCAACCTCAGCATTTCCAGGTTGATGCTTTATCCACTGTGCCACCACAGGTCAGGCTTTTTTTTTTTTTTTTTTTTTTTTTTTAGAATAAATCTTTATAAAACAACTTAATATAGTTAAATCTACCATTTTATTTATACTTTGGTTGCTCCACTGCCACCCACCATGAGAGCTGGAACGCCCACTAGTGGGCGGTAGGGACCAGGTTGACTACCACTGGTTTATATGCTATATCATATCTCATGATTATAGTAATGTTTGAGAAAGAGACAGTTAAAATGTCACAATCACAGCCTGAGAGTTTTTCTGAACATGGATCTAAAATAAAAGAGACTACGTCTATTGTATTTTTCTCCATGTTTTGTTTAACCTGGTAGTAGAAGCTACTTTCCTATAAACTTGTAGATTAAGCTTAGCTTGTTAGGTACTTCTGCACTGCTTTGTACTTCCTAATGATTCACATCAGGAGACACATTCTATCTGTCTTACTTCTAGTGATACTAAGATTGATGAGTGAGCTCAGATGTTCTCAGCATACACCAGGTGATTATTATAAAGTTAGACATCAATCCTTCAAGTAATAGTTTTTAGGCATTCATCGATGGTCATTGCATTGACCCCTTATTTTACTAGCAGTTGCAAAATGCTGACTTAATAATTTTGTCATTCTTTATAACCATTGTTCTTTAATAAAGAGCTTTTCCTTGTCAACTATTGGTTTACACAGGAACGTATTTTTATAGGAAAGGCAAGATAAATGCCTGATTCTTGCTTGTTACCACTCAAGTTTTAGAATGACCTAGTTTCTTAATCTCAAAGGGAGACTGAGGTGGAATTTTTAGTGTTATTAGAAAATATCAGCCCTGGCTGGTTAGCTCAGTAGTAGAACGTTGCCCGGCATGTGGAAGTACCAGGTTCAATTCCTGGTCATGGCACACAGGAGAAGCGACCATCTGCTTCTCTCCCTATCTATCTACCCTCCTCTCTCTCTCTCTTTTTTTCTCTCTCTCTCTTCCTCTTCTCTTCTCTTAGCCATGGCTCAAATGGTTCAAGCAAAGTTGGCCCCAAGTGCTGAGGCTGGCTTCATGGCCTCCACCTTAGGTGCTAAAATAGCACAGTTGCTGAGCAGTGGAGCAGTGGCCCAGAAAGGCAGAGCATTAACTGGTATGGGACTTGCGGGATGGATCCTTTTGGGAAACGTGCAGAAGTCTCTCTGCCTCCCCATCTCTCACTTAATAAAGTAAAAAGAAAATTATGGATATATATATATTCATATAGTAAGTTTTAGTCCATTATTTTTTCTGACACTCAGGTTGTTGCCTGACCAATGGGAGCCCCTTAAATTGTGGGGTTTTTTTACATCACCTTGTAGCTTTTTAGAGCTTACTTCCTTTTGGGTATGACATGATTCCCAGGTTTATCTTACATATTTTCTGACCTAGACCTTGAAAGAACTATTAATATTTCTCCAGGGTGTCCTGATTCCTTTTTGTACATAATGGTATTTAAGGATCATAGTTTAGGTACGAAGTATGATCTTTGCACATAGTTGTCGTTTCTAGGTCTGACTGAATAAAATAGGTGATAATGCACTTTTTTAGAAAGTAAAAAATATATTGTAATGTTGTAAACATGAGACTTTATAAAAAACAAATCATGAATGAAAGGAATGAATTGGATGTTATTGGCTATTTAAGATAAGTGTTTTTATTTTCACTTCTTTGATTTTATTTCTTATGTCTCTTCTCTTATTCTGGACATCTTCCTGAAATTATTGAGATATATAATATAAAATCTATCTAAATAACAAGACCACATTGCCAGTAAAAACAAATTTTGGTTTTGGTTATATAAAGAATTTATGTGATTTCCAAATAAACATATACCTTGTTTCAGTTATATACACAAAGGATTTACATTTCTGTACATTTCTCCTTATTCTCTCCCTTTCCTTATGGATAATAATTTTTATGATGCCTAGATTTATTCCTCCATTGTTTCTTCCTTAAATATAAACAAATGCCTATGTATATGCGCATTTCCACCCCTATCATATAGTCATCTTGCATTGCTTTTCCTTTATTAAAATATTTTAAAATTTTAATTATATTTTTGTTTACTTAAAAAGTAGGTGGGTTTTTTTATTATTGATTTTAATTTATTGTGTTTATATAGATTCTAGTGTCTCCCCAAATGCATCCCCCCATCTCTGTATTTTCCTCAACATCTCCCTTATCCTCCTCCCTGCAACACCCTCCCCCCTTCCCTTCACGATTATCTCATCCTATCATCCCCTTTCCCTCTGTCCTCATTTCCTCTGGACCCTCTGATCTCTCCTCTGTCTCAATTCTGTTCCTCAGTTCACATTGTTCATTGTATTCTTCAAATGAGTGAGATCATATGATAATTTTCTTACTTTGCCTGGCTTATTTCACTCAACATAATACTTTCCAGATCCATCCATATTGTTGCAAAAGGTAAGATTTCCTTCTTTTTCATGGCCCCATAGTATTTCATTTTATATATATACCATCGCTTTTTAATCCACTTGTCCACTGACAGACACTTGGGCTGTTTCCAGATCTTGGCTGTTGTAAACAATGCTGCCATAAACATGGGGGTGCATTTCTTCTTTTGAACCATTGAAATGGTGTTCTTGGGATATAGTCTTAAAAGTAGGATGGCTGAGTCAAAAGGCAGTTCCATTTTTAATTTTTTGAGAAATCTCCATACTGTTTTTTTCCACAGTGGCTGCACCAGTCTGCATTCCCACCAGCTGTGCAGGAGGGTTCCCTTTTCTCCACATCCTCACCAGCACTTATGATAGGTGGTTTTGTTGATGAGCGCCATTCTGACTGGTGTGAGGTGGTATCTCATTATGATTTTAATTTGCATTTCTCTAATGATTAGTGACGTTGAGCACTTTTTCATCTGCCTGTTGGCAGATGTCCTCTTTGGAGAAGTATCCATTCTTTTTTTTTTTTTTTTTTCCCCCAGTTTTTGATTGGATTGTTTATCTTCCTGGTATTGAGTTTTACCAGTTCTTTATAAATTTTGGTTATTAATCCCTTATCAGATGTATTGTCGATTATTTTCTCCCATTGTGTGGTTTGTCTTTTTATTCTATTCATATTGTCTGTAGTTGTGCAAAAGCTTTTTAGTTTCATATAATCCCATTTGTTTATCCTGTCTTTTATTTCACTTGCTTGTAGAAATAAATCAGTAAACATATTACTGTGAGAGATATTGGAGAGCTTACTGCCTATGTTTTCTTTAAGATGCTATGGTTTCACAACTTACATTTAAGTCTTTTATCCATTCTGAGTTTATTTTTGTGAATGGTATAAGTTGGTGATCTAGTTTTATTTTTTTATAGATAGCTTTCCAATTTTGTCAACATGATTTGTTAAAGAGGCTGTCTTTGCTCCATTGTATGCTCTTACCTTCTTTGTCAAATATCAATTGTCCATAAAGGTGTGGGTTTATTTCTGGATTCTCTGTTCTATTCCATTGATCTATATGCTTGTTCTTATGCCAGTACCAAGCTGTTTTGAGTACAGTGGCCTTGTAGTATAACTTGATATCAGCAAGTGTGATACCCCCCACTTTATTCTTTTTCTTTTTTTTTTTTTTTTTTTAAACTTTATTTTTATTTTATTATTATTATTTTTTTACAGAGACAGAGTCAGAGTGAGGGATAGACAGACAGGAACGGAGAGATAAGAAGCATCAATCATTAGTTTTTCGTTGTGCATTGCGACACCTTAGTTGTTCATTGATTGCTTTCTCACATGTGCCTTGACCGTGGGCCTTCAGCAGACCGAAGAACCCCTCGCTCAAGCCAGCGACCTTGCGTTCAAGCTGGTGAGCTTTTTGCTGAAGCCAGATGAGCCCGCGCTCAAACTGTCAACCTCGGGGTCTCGAACCTGGGTCCTCCGCATCCCAGTCCGACGCTCTATCCACTGCGCCATCGCCTGGTCAGGCTATTCTTCTTTTTCAAGATTGTTGAGGCTATTTGTGTTCTCTTTCGGTTTCATATAAATTTTTGGAATATGTTTGCTATATCTTTGAAGTATGTCATTGGTATTTTAATAAGAATTTCATTAAATTTATAAATTGCTTTGGGTAGTATAGACGTTTTGATGATGTTTATTCTTTCTAACCATGAGCACGGTATATGCTTCCACTTGTTTGTATCTTCCTTGATTTCTTTTATCAGTGTTTTGTAATTTTCTGTATACAAGTCCTTAACCTCCTTGGTTAAATTTACTCCTAGGCATTTTATTTATTTTTGTTGTTGTTGTTATTGCAATAGTGAAGGGGATTGTTTTCTTAATTTCTCTTTCTGACAGTTCATTTTTGGTGTATAAAAATGACTTCTGGTTTCTGTGTATTAATTTTATATCCTGCCACCTTGCTGAATTTATTTATTAGGTTTAATCATTTTTTGACTGTGACTTATAGTGTTTTCTATATACAGTATCATATCATCAGCAAATAATGATAGTTTTACTTCTTTTCCAATTTGGATGCCTTTTCTTCTTCTTCTTTTTTTTTTTTTTTTTTTTTTTTTTTACACACCCTGGCCTTTGTACTGGGTCCTGGCTTCCGCAGCCCCACCCTGCTGCCTCCCACCTGCCTGCCCCCAGCGAGCACTCAGCAGTGGGGGTGATGATGTAGCTTAGACCTCTGCACTCCCTATTTGTGTCCTTAACAGGCTTCTTGCCTCTAAGTGCCTTTTTGTTCTAACTGGGGCAAGTGAGCCTCCAGTGGACGGGGTAATTTCTTCCCTTTGCTGGTGATGCTGTTCCCAGGAAAAATGTTCACTTTAGATTTGGGGAGTGACTCAACCCAGGGGTTAGGGTGTCCATCCCTCAAAGTGTATCCCCCTGTGCCTCTGAGACCACTCTCTCCCCTGGCAACGCCAGTCCTCCCAGTGCTCTCTGCTCTTGGAGCTCGGGGAAAATGGCTGTGAGCGAGGCTCTTCATGCAGTCTCTTTAATACGGAGCCTGGGTCCAAGAGTTCTGCCTCCTGTCAAACAGTATCTAGGCTCTTTTCTCAGCCAAATATAGTTTGTAAGCTCCATTCAGGCTCTAGGGCTCTAGGCTGGGATTCCGGTTTTGGGGCTGAGGACCCACATCTCGCTGGGCAACCCTCCCCATCGCAAGAGTCCCTCCCAGCTGGTGCTCGCTGCCAGGAATGGGGCATTCGTGTCTCTGCCTTTCCTACAAGTCTCAGTGTGGGTTCTTTGGTGGTCCTTGGCTGTAGAATCCTCTGATTTTAGTCCAAAGTTGGTCTTTCAAGATAACTTCTCAAAATTAAGTTGTAATCCACCTTGCTTCTGGGAAGTGGGAGTTGGAGCATCTGCCTACTCTGTGGCCATCTTGTCTCCCCTTGCATTGCTTTTTTAAAAAAAGTTTTTTAAATATATCCTGGTGCTCACTCCCATAACACTATATAGAGAGCTTCTTTCTTTCTTTCTTTCTTTCTTTCTTTCTTTCTTTCTTTATTTATTTATTTATTTATTTATTTTAATTCAGTGAGAGGAAGGGAGGCAGAGACAAGATTCCTGCATGTACTCCAACTGGGATCCATGCTGCAAGCTCACCAGTGGGCAACGCTCTTCCCATCTGGGGTGTTGCACCATTGCTCAGGAGCTACCAAGCCCTTCCTAGCACCTGAGGTGGGAGGCCATGGAACCATCCTCAGTGCCTGGGGCCAGCTCCAATTGAGCCATGGCTGCAGGAGGGGAAAGAGAGAGAGAGAGAGAGAGAGAGAGAGAGAGAAGCAAGAGGAGGAGGGGTGGAGAATCAGATGGGCACTTCTCCTGTGTGCCCTGACCGGAAATTAAACCTGGGACATCCACATGCCAGGCCTACACTTTACCATTGAGTCAACTGGCCAGGGCCTCTTATTCTTATTGTAGTAACATAGTTCTCCACTATATAGATATGCTGTAATGTATTCAGTTTGTTATTCTATGATCTTGGAGATATTTCTAGTGTTTTGCTGTTAAAATAGTACTTTAAGTTTTTTGTGTATGTGTGTTTTACCAGTTTATATTTAGTATTACTAGATCTACAGATAGTTTTTTTGTCTCTCTCTTTTCCCAAGTGAGAGGAGGGAAGATAGGCAGACAGACTCCCACATGCTCCCGACTGGGATCCACCCAGCAACCCCCATCTTGGGCCATGCTTGCAACCCAGCCATTTTTACCTGAGGCGAAGGCTCCAGGAAGCCGTCCTCAGCACCCGGGGTCAGTGCACTAGAACAAATTGAACCATGGTTTTGGGAAGAGGAAAGAGAGAGAGAGAGAGAGAAGGGTGGATGGGGTAGAAAAGTAAATGGTCGCTGCTTCTTTGTGCCCTGACAGGGAATTGAACCTAACACATCCACACGCCGGGCCTCGTTCTACCACTGAGCCAGCCGGCCAGGGGCGACAGATAGTTCTATATGTAAATTTTGCTGTGTTGTACCCCCCTCAATATGGGCTGTACAATATGCACTTCTGTTGTGACATATGTTTGGAATTGATCAACCTGATAAGAGTAGATAGCACACCACAGTTTTAATTTTATTCCTCTTATTTATATACATTTTTTTCTTAGTATATTATAAGCATTATTCCAGGTTGCTAGCCTTCTTGAAATTTAATAACTAATTTTTATTTCATTCAGTAGATTTACTGTAATTAGTCAATTATTCCCCTTTTGAAAATTTGAGTTGCTTTTACTTTTTAACTATTATGTACTGCTGAAACAGTATACAGATACATATATCATATTATCTTGTCTTAAACTATTTTCTTGGTAAATTCTTAAAAGTGAAATTACTGGATCATATTATGACTTTTCAAATACTTAACTACATTTTTCAGTTTGTATTATAAATGTAGATGGGTACTGTTTTCATCATAGTCTTATTAATGATGGACATTACCATTTTTAAAACTCTATTATATGTTTAAAAGGATATTTTATTTTAATTGGATATTTGTTTGATTTTTACATTTTTCTATTTTTTGACTTATTTTATCCTTGATTTTATTTAATTTGATATTATTGAACAATAATACATATTAAAGCATTTTGTTGCCGCAGAGTTTACAAAAAGCAGTGTCTTATATATTTAGGGTAATTGGGTTCAGGCCAATTTTAAGTAACAATGTGTACCTATAGAAAGTCTAGCAACAAACTTGAGGAAATATTAATAGTTAACAGTTGAAAAATCATTTCAGCTTGAGGGGGTGGGGATGATGTAGAGGAATTGAGCAAAAAAGAAAAATTCATGGACACAAAATAATGTGGTGATTGCTGGGAGAAAGGGGTGGGGGTATGGAGGAGGAGGGAGGGTATAGGTAGGATGGTGATAGATGAAGACTTGACTTGGGGTGGTGAACACACAATACAGTATACAGTTGATGAGTTATAGAATTGTGCACCTGAAACCTATATAATTTTATTAACTATGCCACCTCAATAAATTCAATAAATAGGGGAAAAAAAGAAAAATTATTTCAGAAAACATGTTTTCAGTTTTACTTTATATGCAGTTTATATCTTTTGCTTTGCTTTTGCAGGGGGATTTTGGCACCCAGAAAGAAGCTGCTTGGGCCATAAGTAACTTAACAATTAGTGGAAGGAAAGATCAGGTAAACTCAACTCTAATTTATTTCTCAAAACTACTTATATAACCACAGATAATTTAAGTTTTGATTCCAGTAAACCATAATTTATAATAATAGATAATAGTCATTCTCTGATTTTTTTTTACATGTAAAAGTGTCACCTTGACTTTCTTCAGTTATCATAGATGAGAAGTGTTCTCTTTTCAACTTCTTGGCCTACAAGAATTTTCTGATTCATGGTAAAATCAAAGTATTTATAGTCACCAGTGGGTTTTTTTGCTTTTTAACAGTATTAAGAAAAAAGAGGATATTTTAGGTGATTTGGACAAAATGAAACTGCTTCACATATTCTCCTAACAAATGAATAACAATTTATGAGCCACTTAGTAGGAACAAAACTCAACCAAAAGGCTAGGATTAGGAACTAGAGTGAGGAATGTGAGGTGCCTAGGGCATATAATTCAGGAAGGCACTCACTCTCAGAGTATACAGGTGACATTGTGCCAACTGGAAAAAGAAAATGGGTTTTAAAGGTCCCAAATATGTTTCACAGATAGTTAAAAGGATGATTTGGAGCTGATAAGTAATAAACTGATAATTATCACAAATAAGCTATAGACTGGTGGTGAGCAGTGAGTCCACTTAGGTAAGAATACAGAGCAGAATATAAATATACTTAGAAATAATAACTCTTACAATATAAAAAAGATAGAGGAATATTATGAAAATATTACAGAACCAATAGAATAGTGAACCAAAGGTGGCCAGGTACATGAGGATGCTAAATGTAACAGTAAAGAGCCAGTGGAGCCTGACCAGGCGGTGGCGCAGTGGATAGAGCATCCGACTGGGATGCCAAGGACCTAGGTTTGAGACCCTGAGGTCACCAGCTGGAGCATAGGCTCATCTGGTTTGAGCAAAAGCTCACCAGCTTGGACCCAAGGTTGCTGGCTTGAGCAAGGGGTCACTCGGTGTGCTGAAGGCCCGCGGTCAAGGCACATATGAGAAAGCAATCATTGAACAACTAAGGCAGGGGTCCCAAAACTTTTTACTCAGGGGGTCAGTTCACTGTCCCTCAGACCGTTGGAGGGCTGGACTATAAAAAAAACTGAACAAATTCCTATGCACACTGCACATATTTTAAAGTAAAAAAACAAAACAGGAACAAATACAATATTTAAAATAAAGAACAAGTAAATTTAAATCAACAAACTGACCAGTATTTCAGTGGGAACTATGCTCCTTTCACTGACCACCAATGAAAGAGGTGCCCCTTCCGGAAGTGCGGCAGGGGCTGAATAAATGGCCTCAGGGGGCCGCAGTTTGGGGACCCCTGAACTAAGGTGTCAAAACAAAAAATAATTGATGCTTCTCATCTCTCTGTTCCTTTCTGTCTGTCCCTGTCTATCCCTCTCTCTGAGCCTCTCTCTGTCTCTGTAAAAAAAAAAAAAAAAAAAAAAAAGCCAGTGGATGCTCTCACGTTGAATAGTTGTTTTTTTTTTAAATATTCAACCTGTTATCTGATGTTCTAATTTCTTAATCTAAAAGGGGAAAGGATCTTTGAAAGAAGTATTCCTTATAGCAAAGAAATGTATCATATGAAGTTGAGTGACTCATTTACTTTCATTTAATTTTTTTTCTAAGTTCAAAAAAGATAAACTTACTATATGAAAAATAAATTCTTGTAGTCAAGCTTAACATGTGAGAGATGATATGTTTTTATACTCAGAATTTAAAGTCAAAATTATTCCAATGAGATAATGTACATAAACACAGTTCACTTAGGTTTATTTATATCATGGTTTTTATTTTTCAGGTGGCCTGCCTAATTCAACAAAATGTTATTCCACCTTTTTGCAACTTGCTCACTGTAAAAGATGCACAAGTTGTACAAGTAGTACTCGATGGACTAAGTAATATATTAAAAATGGCTGAAGATGAGGCAGAAACCATAGCCAATCTTATAGAAGAATGTGGAGGTTAGCTTCTTAAAAGCTGTTTATATTACATATTTTAATGGGATTTTTTTTTGTAACTACGTTTATTTTCTAACTATCTTAGATAATGGAGTAAAAAAATAAATACTGTGATATATATATATATATACACACACACACACACACACAGTCCTCAGCGTTTTGCATATTCTTAGATAACTGAATTGTTGCTATATATTGAATAGGTACTTATTAAGGTATTTGGAAGACAGTGGTAAACAGGACACAGTTCTTGCTCTCAAGGCATGTAGTCTAGTGATGGAAATAAATATGAATTGATTTAATGTGCTAATTACCTTAGTAGAAATGTACAGCGAAATGAAATATCTAATCCATTCTGGAAGACACAGGAAGCCATACCTGAGCTGGATTTTGAGAAATGAATAAGGATTAATAAAGTAAAAAGGGATGAAAGGTGTTCCAGGCAGAAATAACACCATGAGCAAAGTATGTGGTGAGAAATAGCATTCAGCAAATTATAAGTAGTTCAGTGTTGCTGAATCACAAAGTAGAAACTGCCAAAAGATGAGGCTGAGACATGTCTCGTAAGCAGTCCCTGTGGTCTTACAAGCTGTGCACCACAGATACTTAATTCTAACTCCACAGGGCAGTAGTTCGCAAGTCTGAGTATCAGAGCCACCAGATGTAAACAGCATGTCATAGCTTTCAACTCAGAATTAACAAGTACGTAGAACGTTGACGTCTCAAATGTGGTTGTGGACCAAATTGTAAATTTTAACCCGAGTCATCATAAAAGTAAAAGGTATTTCTGGCAGAGCTTAAGTAAATAAAGGGAAAGGTAATGATAAGAGTTAAGAGTATCATACCTTCAACTTTGTAGTGCAGAGGCTCGAAAATTTAAGTTACTAAAATGACAAATAGAATAACAAAAGAAATAATGGATAACTATCAAGTTAGGAAGAGAAGACGAGGACTAGTGTTAGGGAACTAACTGGGAACCAGAAAAATTAAAAACGGGCATAGTTAGCCCTGGCCAGATAGCTCAGTTGGTTGGAGCATCGACCCGGAGTGCAAAGGTTACTGGTTTGATCCCTGGTCAGGGTACATACTGGAACAGATGTTCCTGTCTCTCTTTCCTGATCTCTCCCTTCCTTTCTCTTAAAAAAAAATTTTTTAATAAAATTAAAACAGGCATAGTTAAAAATATTTTACTACTTTTCCCCACATGTAAATATTTTAATTATTAAACATTTATTTTTATGTATTAAAATTAAAATATAAATCTTGAGCATTGCCTACATCACTGGAGGTGAGGTCCAAGAATCTGTATCTTATGAGCTCCCCAAAGAATTCTGCCGTAGCATATGACAAGCCATTAGAAGGTTTTATTTGGAAAGCCATTAGTATATTTAGATGGATAATAGTTATCAGGGAAGGAGAACCATTGGAGACAGGAAACTAGTTAGGAAAGTATATAGTAGTTGGGCCACAATAAATAAATACAATGATAACAGAGACAAAGGGGAGATCATAGGGTTCAAGAAATGGATAAACTTTGAGGCTTATAAGATTTGATTGTAGAGTATTGAGGTAATGGGAACATAGCTTTTTGTCTTAGATTTTAAACTGTTATCACCAAGTAAGAATATAGTATAACAGAGTTTAAGTGAGGAAAGTCAAATAACAAATTGTGTTGGACAGTTTAGGTTTCAAATTGCTGTGAAATGTACTGGTGGGATTATGCAGGCATGTGATTTTTAAGCATCTGAAGCTCAGAAAAGAAATGAAGCTGTAGATTTACAGGCCTTCAGCTTATATTCCTAGTGAAAATTTTTAACGAAAGGGCCCCATAAAGGAAAGTGTGTAGACTGAGAAATGAGCATAAACAACTCTCACCATTTAAAGAATCGAGAAAGAACACTTGTAAAAAGAACAATTTCATTAGTTTTCAGAAACCTGAAAATTACTAAAAAGCTAAACAAATTCTAATTTGCATGTCAACAAGTTAAGTTTTTTGCTTATGATTTAACAAACATTAATATTTACAGATAAAATTCCATTTTCTCCTGAAATACTATGGTTGATCTTGATTATAATTAATAGATGTCTTAGTATTTATGTTTATAATCACTGATATATTAAATTTTTAACAAAAGCAATTTTACATGTTATTACTTCTTATAAACAATGTTTATATGATATTCTTCTGAATAAGTAGATGTCCCATTTCTTATTTAATCATTTATATGCATTTAAACACTTAGGTTGTTAATTTTTAAAGACAAACATGCTGTATCTTTCTGCATAAAATCCTTTTATTTTTATAAGATTTACCTTTAGAATAGAGTCCCAATATGATTGTAACGTTTTTGTCATTACTTTTTAGATATTACTCTGTTTCACTTTATAAAAAATATCTTTCAGGACTGGAGAAAATTGAACAACTGCAAAATCATGAAAATGAAGACATCTACAAATTGGCCTATGAGATCATTGATCAGTTCTTCTCTACAGATGATGTATTTAATAGCTTTACATATATCTTTTTTTTTTTTTTGACAGGTACAGACAGGAAGGGAGAGAGGTGAAAAGCATCAGTTCTTTGTTGCAGCACCTTAGTTGTTCATTGATTGCTTTCTCATATGTTCCTTGGGGAAGGGGGTTGGCTCTAACAGAGCGAGTGACCTCTTGCTCAAGCCAGCAAACTTGGACTCAAGCCAGTGACCATGGGGTCGTGTCTATGATGCCACATTCAAGCCAGCAACCTCGGGGTTTCAAACCTGGGTCCTCAGCATCCCAGGCTGATGCTCTATCCACTGCACCACCACCTAGTCAAGCTATAGTTTTCTTAATAAATATAAGTCTGGAATGAGATAATATAATAAGGTAGGACAAACATGTATGTTTTTTTGGAGACTGGATTGAAAATAGATATATGACAGTAATGTCACTTATTTCAGAAACATAATTACAGTATTTTTTGCTCCATAAGACGCACCTGACCATAAGACACACCTAGAGTTCTAAGGAGGAAAATAAGAAAAAATACTCTGAACCAAATGGTGTGTTAAAATATTTAATAAAATACCGTATTTCAGTTCTTTAGGGCATTAAAAATAGTACTAGCTTAGCTCTAATGACAAAAAAGTTAAAGTTTTTTTTGTTTTGTTTTTGACACTGGACAAGTCAAGCTTTATTTTTCACTTGATGTTTTTATAGTTTTCATCTTAAATTGTTATAGCATAATGAGTTTATAAACAAAACAGTGATACTAGTATATCCTATAATAAATTCTTTATGGCAATAATTAGTTAATTCACTTTTGACTGTATTCTCCCTGTTATTTTTAGTTGGTGACCAAAAACAAATAGGAAAGATAGCCTGACCAGTTGGTAGCACAGTGGATAGAGCATCAGCCTGGGATGTTGAGGACCCAGGTTTGAAACCCTGAGGTCGCAGGCTTGAGCGTGGGCTCACCAGCTAAAGTGTGGGTCGCTAGCCTTGAGCTCAAGGTCACTGGCTTAAGCAAGGGGATACTGGCTTGGCTAGAGCCCCCAGTCTTGACACATAGGAGAAAGCAATTAATGAACAACTAAGGTGCCACAATGAATTGATGCTTCTCATCTCTCTTCCTGTCTCACTAAAATAAAATAAAATAAAATAAAATAAATTGAAAATAATAAATCATAAAAAAGATAAGTTTCTATATAATGTAAGGTGTAGTATATGAAAGTATCTTCAGACTGTCAGTATGTGGTAATGGAAATTAAAATATTAACGTATTTTTCTTTGGAAAAGTCAGTCTAAAATTAAAGTAGATTCTTAGAAAATTGTAATGGTTAGATATAGCCACCAGTGAATTTTTTAAATGAGTTTTCTCAATGTTTTAATTAACAAATCTAACACAGCAAACTCTTCTACGTTATCAAAAAGGAGTAATATGCATTGTTTGAACAGTGACCTGACAAAAACAACAATACCAATCATGGGCTCCATAATTGCATTTTGGTCAACAATGGACTGCATAAATGACAGTTGTCCCATACAGTTATAATGATGGAGCTGAAAACTTCCTATTGCATAGTGATGTCATAGATAACATAATGGCAATACCCCAAAGCATTACTCACGTGAAGCTGGTGTAAAAGAAAAGCCTGCTGAACTGCCAGTCTTATAACAGTTTAGCACAATCAGTTAAGTAGTATGCTGTACCATCCAGGTTTGTATAAGTGCACTCTATGATATTCTCACAATGCCAAAATCACCTAATAACGCATTTTCCAGAATGTATCCCCATTGTTAACACAGTGCATGACTATACTAGAAAAGAAAATTGTGCTCTATTTATAGATATTAAACTATTTAGATACCAAGTCTTTTAGATGATCAAGTCCTATTTAGAATATAATGTCAGTTAAATAAATCAGAAATAAAATTCAGAAAAAGCATACTCTTAAGGGTAGTTTTTATCATGTATCTGTAAAGTTGGATTTTTGGAAGCCCTAATTTGCAATTAGATATACACAAAGCCTTATGATTTCTAATACTTCAACATGCAGTTCTTTGTTATTGTCTTACATTATGAAAATAACTGAGGTGATGTGCACAATTATATGAACTTCACTATAGTCTCATAATTTTGTGGTGTTTTAAAAAAGAACCTTTAAGTAAAAAGCATATAGAATATTATTTATGTATTATTAGCTATTATTTTACTATTTTAAGCCCAAATATTATTTGTCTACAAATGCTATTAAAAATTAACCAGAGATTACACTTATTCCAAAAGTGATGTCATAAATTTTTTAATGTCATCAATTTCTATTTGCCCAGGTACAAGGGAAAGTATAATGAATATCCTCTCAATTTGAGGTTTGAAGTTATATAAATCTCCAATTTATTATTTATATTTTATTCCCTTGGAAGAGACTGGTCTTGCATATTCTCAAGTTTCTTCTCATTTTGGCATTCTTAAAATGTCTTTACAAAATGTTTCATCTTTCTAAAGGGATGGTAGGACAGTGTTGACACTCATCATCTCATACTTTTTTAGGGGAAATGGGAATATAACCATGATTTTTTTTTTATTTTTCCCTTAGATTGATGAAGATGCTAGCCTTGTTCCAGAGGCAATACAAGGTGGAACATTTGGTTTCAATTCATCTGCCAATGTACCAACAGAAGGGTTTCAGTTTTAGAAAGATGTTGTGGAATTTAGATACAATGCAGCACTGATACATATATATATATATGTGTGTGTGTGTGTATATGTATCATACATATATATATCTGTGTGTGTGTATATTTGTGTGTGTATGTATATATACATACACATATATATATATAAAAAGGTTGGATCCATCAAGCTTGGCTCATGGGATCTGCTGCTGCATTAAATCGGGAAAGAAAATGTGAAGATTTCATTTGGAATCACAGAAAATCCCCAAATGAGGTCAAGATGGCGAGTGGGTGTGAGTGAGAATGAGTGGCAAAATGTAATGAAAACTTTACATGAATGCTTATTTAGGTTGATCAAAGTGAAAAGGGCTACAGGTCACAAATCTTCAGTGCCTGAGAAGGAACATTGACTTACTCTGTATCAACTAAGAAGGAAGTGCAGTATTGTCATCTTTAAGCCTAGTAAGCATAAGTGAGAATAGATGCCCATATAAGTCAAAGGAAAATGAGCCCAGGCCTTGCTACAAAGCAGTGTATGAATGGACAATGTTAAATGAATATCTGGCTCAGTGACAGAGAGCCAGGTTCATCTTTCAAATCTAGGGCTCTTCACTCATGAAGCAGACACCTAGGCCTGGAGTGACTGTGTATGAGAGTATGGTTGTGGTGCTGTCCATGAACACATGCAAGCGTGATTTGCCTTCAGGGGGCTGATAACAAACCTAGTAAATCATCAAAATGAGACCATAAGTGTTAATGTACACTGGATATGAAAACAAAGACCGGTTTAGCAGCAGACATTGGTTTACTCTGCAGCCTGTATTTTCTATTCCCCTCCTTCCTTCTCTTACCCCCATATATATATATATATATATATATATATATATATATATATATATATATATATATATATATATATATATATATATTTACTTTACATAGTATGGCTTTTTATTTGCTTCTCAAGTCAGAAAACTTTTTTGGAAAGTTTCCCTGTGCATTTGCACCAGATGAATGTTTGATGCTATGAAAAGCTTTCCATATCATCAAAACTAATTTGTGTAGATTTTTGCATGGAAAAAAATCATAAAGTTCCCACAAAATAGACTGTTGCAGTACACAAGTTGTCATAATAGTATAAAATAGTAAAATGTGCTTTAAAAAGCCATCCTTTTCATTTTCAGAGATAACATAAAGATCTTTGCATGAGGTAAATCTACAACATAGTTCATTTTTAGATTTTGTTGAGTCCTGTAAAAAAGAAAAAAGTTTAAGTTGTGGTAGAATACCGTGCTGTCTTTAAATGTTATTTGTTTTCAAACTTTGTTTTCTATGAAAATGATATGGAAACTTCTAAAATGGAATTTGGTGCATTTGTACTGCTGAATAAAGACTGATGAAGAGGTTTGAATAGATGTATAAATCAAGTAATGGTTTGAACCTTTAATAATATGCCTAATCTGTTCAATTGTTTTAGAATCTTTTTACCTTAGATGTAGGCAGCCATGAACAATCTATTTTGAGCCACTTTAGGGAGAAAACTTTGTATTTTTAAAACTTGCATAAAAGTTATGCAAGTGGTTTTTATAAATTGGAATAATACCTCAGTTTTGAGGTTATGCACACTAAATTAAATGTGACATAAATTAATTTGTACAAAAAGAACTCTTTATAAGGTGGCTCATTGTAGGAAATCCTGTGCCTTCCCCTTTGAGCACAAGTGTTGCATGAACAACAGTTTGCTATAAGAAACATACCAGATTAGCCACCATTAGCATCTATATCTACTTTGTGTTTAAAAATCAACTGGTAAATCTGAAACACTGTAGAATGGATAAAAATTATTTTGTGATCATAACTCTTTGTTGAACTAGAGTATTTTTGCAGCATTCCTTGTCATCAGAAACATGGTTAAAGTTTAAAACTAGAAGCAGCAGAAAACTAGCTTGTAAAATTTATCCAAGTAGAATGCAGGCTAGGCTGTCTTGGGGAAATAAACATTAAACTTAAGCAATGTTTTACATGGGGTGCGTGTGTGCTGTGTGAATTTTTTATATATATTAATGTTAAGTGAGAGTATATATAACTCAATGGATTATATTAGCTTGTCTTTCTAAGCTTTTGACCCAGAATCAACATGAATTTCTTCAGTTCTATAACTTCAATATAAACATCTATTATTCTAGCCCACTGAATTTGGTAGGTGACACCATCAATGCTCTGCTTTCTCCCTGTTCAAACCAAAGTTTTGACCTTTCTTCATTCTTCCAGAAAAATGTACCAAGAGACAACTTGAGCTATATTTTAAGTATTATTATAACTTGAACAAACAGTTCCAAAAGATAGACTGCATAGAAAGCATAGGTTTTTATAGAAGATTTAAGTTACCACAATTGAACATAACAATATTTTACATGATTTATGTTTCTTAGTAAACAAAATTTGGTTCACAGTAAGTGGTGAGGGTATAGTAGGCCTGTAATTTTATAGACTGCTTATTATATACATATTATAGATGACAATAATATCTGAGTACAAGGGCTACCTGATGGTCTACACATTTCATTTCTACCCATGGTCTCATACAGGACATTGATATTCTAATAGAATGCTGGGAAAGACTTTCATGTCTTAAATTTGTTTCAGCCCAGCTAACAGTTCACCACAGCTAGTGATCTAGGAAACTGATTCATTTTTAACAGCATTATTTGTGATGAGGGGGAAAATGAGATAATAAGCATCTAGTAAGTTTAATGTTCTTGGCTTCTCATGTCTTAACTGCCCTTTTGGAGTATTTTTTTAATTGATTTTAATTTATTGTGTTTACACCTCCCCACCCCGTTCTCAACATTCCCCTGCCCCTCTTCCCTGCAGAATTTGCTTTCCTGCTCTCTATCATGCTGTGTTATGTATATGTAATTTCACCAATCTCTTTTCCTTCTCTGATCCCATCCTCTCATCCCCTTTCCCTTTGGTCCCTTTGATCCCACCTCTGCCTCTATTCTCCTCAGTTCACATTGTCCACTGGGTTCCTCAAATGACTGAGGTCTTATATATTTTTCTTTCTCTGCCTGGCTTATTTCCAGGTCCATCCATGTTGTCGCAAAAGGTAAGATTTCCTTTTTTGCGGCCACGTAGTATTCCATTATGTATATGTACACTCATCCACTGATGGACACTTGGGCTGTTTCCAGATCTTGGCTATTGTAAACAATACTGCAATAAGCATGGGGGTTCATTTCCTCTTTTGAGTCAGTGATTTTAGCATTAGGATATATTCCTAAAAGTGGGATGGCTGGATCAAAAGGCAGTTCGATTTTTAATTTTTTGAGGAATCTCCATACTGTTTTCCACAGCGGCTGCACCAGTCTGCATTCCACCAGCAGTGCAAGAGGGTTCCCTTTTCTCCACATCCTCGCCAGTACTTATGTGTTATTTTGTTAATGAGCGCCATTCTGACAGATGTGAGGTGGTATCTCATTGTGGTTTTAATTTGCATTTCTCTAATAATTAGTGATGTTGAACATTTCCTCATCTGCCTATTGGCAATCTGTGTGTCCTCTTTGGAAAGGTGTCTTACTTCTTTTGCCCACCCTATTTGGATTCTCCATTGCCTTGGTTCTCACAAGAAATCAAGCTAAGCTTTGACTTTAAAGAGTGACGTGTTACTGTTGTATAACAAATTAGCACAACTTTTATTTTAAGACAACATACTGTATTCCCTCATGTATAAGACATCTTAATTTGGGGGCCTGAAATTTGAAAAAAATATATATTACATAAAGTTATGGAACTCATTTTATTCATCATAAAATTCATACAACTTATCACTCAAAACTCCCATCCATGATCTTGTCCTCATCTGTGTCTGATGACAAATCACTGTCTTCATATATTGCCTCATCCTCAGTTCCATCTATGGCATTTGAAATGCCACACTTAAATGACGACAATCTCAAACTTGATATTATCCGAGGATCTTTTCACCCAAGTACAAACTTCTATAGTTGGTTTCTTCACTCTTCCTGCTGGTGTCAAATTGTCCCTGAAAGACATCATCCACTGGTCCTATTTGTCTCTCATGGCAGCTTTGAAAGGTATTTTATTTATTTATTTTACTTTTCTGAAGCTGGAAACAGGGAGGCAGTCAGACTCCCACATGCGCCCTACCAGGACCCACCCGGCACGCCCACCAAGGGGCAATGCTCTGCCCCAATCTGGGGCGTTGCTCTGTCTCGACCAGAGCCACTCTAGCACCTGGGGCAGAGGCCAAGGAGCCATCCCCAGCGCCCGGCCATCTTTGCTCCAATGGAGCCTTGGCTGCGGGAGGGGAAGAGAGACAGAGAGGAAGGAGAGGGGGAGGGGTGGAGAAGCAGATGGGCGCCTCTCCCGTGTGCCCTGGCTGGGAATCGAACCCGGGACTTTGCACGCCAGGCTGACGCTCTACCACTGAGCCAACCGGCCAGGGGCTTGAAAGGTATTTTAATGCTGTTATCAAGTGGTTAGAGCTGGGATGTCAAGCCTCCAGGTATGAGAGCAGGTTTTGTTTTTTGCTCTGCAGCAATCTTTGTGTGTTTTTTTTGTTCCTGTGTCAGCTGAACTAATCAAGCACTAATAGAGCAGATTTGCGTAAGAGCCCACCTGGCCCCCAAACTCTCAAACCAGATCTTCATCCCATCCTGATCCATGCAACCCTTGTCATGAACATGGACAATCACTCCTCGAGGAATGTCTTTTGGCATTGTTATGCATTTGAAAATTAGCGTAAGAGGCAGCTTGGTTCTGTTGGCACAACAAGCTAGAACAACTATATAATGGCTCTTGTCCATTTGTCTTCACAGTTTTCACCCTCTTATCAACAGTTCTGTTACCTGGGACATCAAATTGAAGGGGGAACCTTGTTCATATTTGCAATCTGTCCCAATTCAAACTACTGTATCTTCCAACATTAAATAACAGAACGATGAAATTCAAGCACCTGCTCATAGCTTTCAGGCATCATTTGGGCAAGTCGGGTGCGTGTACGCATGCTTAGTCCATTTCATTTCATGAACCTGAAGCATCAGTTGTGTCCTTTGAAATCTTAACTTTTTCATCAGCAATTCTTGCCTCATGCTGAACTATCTCTGTGGACACAGGAATTCTAACTGCCCCTTGCTTTTTAATCAATATCTTCAATTCCCTCTCCAAATCAGGCCAGTTTGTGACTTGCCTGTTATGGCTTTCTGTTGTGGCGTTTTCAGTAGGGTTTCTTCCCATAACCAGTCTCTGATTTCTCAGTTGGAGGAGAACCAAACATTCAGAAGCACAATTTTCATTCACTTTTGCAAACTGGATCACTTTTAACTTGAATTCAGCACTATGAAAATCTTTTCTGAGCCATTTCTGGGCAGAGTGGCAAAACGTAACATACCGTAATATACCAATAACGTGTGGAACGGTGAGCGCAAAGACAAGCAGGAAATACAAAAAAAAAAACTTTAACCGCAAAAATAAGCACGAGAAAGCGGGAAATGCAAGTTAAAAAACCCTACAGCCGCGGCATAAGACACACCCAGTTTTTAGACACCACATTTTTCAAAAACGGCTATGTCTTATATACATGGGCAAATATGTTATTTGTGCAGCTTTGCTAGATCCTGTGCTCAAACCTCACAAGGCTGCAGTCAAGGTTAGAGCCAGAGCCAGAACCTCATCTGCAGCCGGGGTCCTCTTCCAGGTGCACAGGGTGGAATGTTTTCCTGGCAGCATGCTTCAAAGCCTCCAGGAGCAGGTGTGATTTGGAGAAGGCCCCAAACCTGCTTTTTAGGGACTCGTGTGATTAAATCAGGCCCACTAGGGGTGATCTTCCTTTTGATTAATTCAAAGCCAAACTAATATTTTTTGTTTGTATTTTTTTGTTTTGTTTTGGGTTTTTTTTTTGTATTTTTCTGAAGCTGGAAACAGGGAGAGACAGACTCCCACATGCGCCCGACCGGGATCCATCCGGCACGCCCATCGGGGGGCGACGCTCTGCCCACCAGGGGGCGATGCTCTGTTGCAACCAGAGCCACTCTAGCGCCTGGGGCAGAGACCAAGGAGCCATCCCCAGCACCCGGACCATCTTTGCTCCAATGGAGCCTTGGCTGCGGGAGGGGAAGAGAGAGACAGAGAGGAAGGAGAAGGGGAGGGATGGAGAAGCAGATGGGCGCTTCTGTGTGCCCTGGCCGGCAATCGAACCTGGGACTTCTGCACGCCAGGCCGACGCTCTACCACTGAGCCAACTGGCCAGGGCCAAACTGACTAATATTTTGATGGCACCTACAAAATTTGTTCCCCTTTACGTTGCATTGTATCCTAATCACAGGGCAATGCTCATTATATTCACAGATCCTTCCCACACTTGAGGGAAGGGGATAAAAACGTTATAAACACCAGGGAATCTTGGGGGTCATCTTAAGAGTTCTGCCTAATACAAGGAAATAGAGTATTTAGATCTGGAGCAATTTACAAAGTGATCAGCTAATTACAAGTTTATATTTAGATCAAGATCACCTGTAAAAATCTAATGAGCACTGGACCAGCTCCACCCCCCCATGCATATACAGTTTAAGGCAGGGGTCCCCAAACTACGGCCCGCGGGCTGCATGCGGTCCCCCGAGGCCATTTATCCGGCCCCCGCCGCACTTCTGGAAGGGGCACCTCTTTCATTGGTGGTCAGTGAGAGGAGCATAGTTCCCATTGAAATACTGGTCAGTTTGTTGTTTTAAATTTACTTGTTTTTTATTTTAAATATTGTATTTGTTCCTGTTTTGTTTTTTTACTTTAAAATAAGATATGTGCAGTGTACGTAGGGATTTGTTCATAGTTTTTTTTATAGTCCGGCCCTCCAACGGTCTGAGGGACAGTGAACTGGCCCCCTGTGTAAAAAGTTTGGGGATCCCTGGTTTAAGGGGATCTAGAGGAGTCCGTGAATTTCAGAGCATGAATAATCTGTACCAACCTTCCCAATCATGATAGAGTGGTTAAGTGATGACAACTACCAAGGCCACATAACTACTAGCCATCGGATAAGACTATCTCTACTCCCATATCATTGGAAGCTGTGCTGGTCTAAATGAAATTACTGGTCTAAAATGAAATTCACTTAAATTTTTGAACCAATGCAAAATACTGTTTACACAGCTTTTCCTGTCTGTATTTTGAGGAATGGTTAACATTAATTTTTACAGAAACATATAGAAGTTTTGCTGATACAGGCATACCTTGTAGATAATGCAGGGTTTGGCTCTAGACTACTGCAATAAAGTGAGTCACTTTTTAGGGGGGGGGGATTACCAATGGATATAAAAGTTATGTTTCACACTACACTATAGTTTGTTAAGTGTACAATAGCATCGTCTAAACAATCTACATATTTAATTTTTAAAATATTTGTTAATTTCTCAGGTTTGGTGGATTACTTATCTTGTAAATATAAAAATCCAATTAGAATCCATTGAATATTTTGAAAGTCAAGGTATCTGATATGTTTTTGTCATCTTGATTATCTTACTCATTGGCTAAATTCATTAAATATTAGCCAGTAAGTTATGACTAGGAGAGAAAATTTTGCCCAGATGTTTGTTCCAATATTTCCAAACACTGTACTAGCAAACTCATGTCTAACAACTTGATATTTTGAACATTTAAAACAAAAATGATTTTAATAAGCACATTAATAAAGTATATCTTTTAAGTGCCATGAAAATACAATAAAAAAGTTATGCATAGATGCCTTTAAATGAAGTCAAGATGCTTATTGGTATTCTTGTAACCTGAATTCCTAAATTAAAGAAAGATGAAAATTTGTAAAGCCAGTGTGATTAGAAGCAACTGTGAACTGAAGTGTCATATTGTATGTTAGCTAGCACGTCAGTAATGTACAGGAGTCTTAGAGTAAATATTTTCCCCTAAGATTTAACCTAGAAGTTCCATTAATTTTGAATACTCTTAAATTTAGGCCCTTCAAGTGGCAAATTTGGTTCAGGATGTCCATTTTGAGCTCTACTGTTTATAAAATCGACAGCTGCTACTCTGTGTACAGAGCTGGGTGTGAAGAAAAATACTGCACTACTTTATCACTTATTATTTTTCCCCTATTTCTCCTTTTCTTCACAAATTTTGTATCTTTTGTAGCTCTAAATATTCTTTACTCCAGGTTACTTAGCTTTTCCAGATGGTCAATTTTTCCATTTTCATTTTTTCTGAAAAAATTTTATAACCTTTTCCACTTAACAGTTATGTTTTCATTCAAGCATGAATTCTGCTTCCCCTGACCATATTCTACCTCTGATTTGTATAGCTGACGTGTTCCATGTTACTCCCTAACTTTACCCAAGATTTCTTCATCTATTTTTATTCTTACTTAAAACAACAATTTAAAATGTCTGATAATCTGCTTAAATCTACTTGTATTTTTGTGGTGCTGTCAATCCCCAGTTACCTGACTTTCATTCAATGCCCTGTTCCCTCCATTCCCTATCCTTTGTATATACTTTTTTTTTTTAAGGTACTATCAGTGCTAGTATCCAATTTTTTAACTTGGTTTAGGAGGTTATTTATCTTTTTAAAAATCTCCATCTTTTGGCTAATTGTGGAGTTAGGCAGGAATCAACCTAGCCTTATTTTCTCCTCTCTTATTACCATACTTTTCATTTCGTATGGATTGTCCCCCTGCTCAATGCACTAACATAAAATGTGTATTTCCTATTTGGGGTTTCTACCTCCAACCATTGCCCTTTGTATGGGCTACTGTGCTCCCTCCATAAAGTTACTTTTCTGTCTCAAGTCGAGTAGCTCCCAGTGTAGTCTTTAAGGTGCCTCACCTATGTGACTATATATTTAGTGCGGAGAAACTGGGTTATATCTCTTTCTTTGAACCTGTCTAGGGTGGTTATAGGACAGTTGTTCAGATACCTAAGTAGTAACTTTGTTCCAGTCTGGTGGTCAGAAGTGCTAGAGTTCTGAAAAGTATTTCCCTGTTACCTCTATCCCCATATTCCCTGTTCTGCAGTTCTCACCAGCTGCAGAATAAGGGAAGAGGCAGCAGGTATGAAGTCTTGTTTGCATCCTGATTTTCTCAGCTCCACTCTGTCCCTTGCATATTTCAGGTATCTGTCTCCTTCAGGAAGTTGGATATATCCAGTGCTGTCTACTACCCTTACCATCCCCATTAACTCTCATTTTGCAGTTAATGGGTATGGCATTATGTGTTTTACAGTGATTTTGCAGTATGTTTTTTGCATTTATGGTAATTTTTCAATTTGTGAAGTCGGTTCAAGTCATTGCTCTGTCACATCTCTGTGTTTCTTCATCTTTCCACTAGATTGTAAGCTCGTTAAGGGCAAGGTCAGCATATAAGCAAAACTCTGTAAACCTCATGCAGGTGCCGTGAGTTCTATGGGCACTCAATAAAATTGGCAATAATAATGATGCAAATTCTCAGGTGAACTGATTGTAGTGACTTTCTAAAAAATATTTCTTTGATTTAGAATTTTATATTTCCCTCATTGATTTAGAATGATTCCTATAGCAAGGGAAGAGGTTTCCTCCCTTGACAGATGAATGCTTGTCATTTCCTTTACTTCAGTTTTGCTATTCTGACACCCCATTAGATATGGAAATGGGTCCTCATTTGTTTTTTCAACATCAGCAGAGGTAACCTAATAATTGATGTAATTTTTGAAATGTCACTTACTGAAATAATTGTATCCTATTAGTAGGTATATTTACAAAGTTTCCAAATCTTAAAGGTAAGTGATTGCTGTTTTAGTCAGTCTATAGTATGAAATTATTAGAATTTTTATTATTGATGTGACAGTCAATGTTCATTATTTTTCATTATTAAATAAGTTTTCTTCTGCATAAGTAGCAATTTATACAAATTTTTAGTGCTAAAAATGATTAGGAGCAGGCACAGGACCTCTCAGTTTTAACTAGTCCCAGTCTAAACAGTTCTGTTGGTGTTTACTCATTCTTTTGCTGTTGTTACAGAGGCAATAGGTACAAATTCTTTCTATATTGGACACTAACATTATCAGGCTTCAATGCCATGTTCTGCCAGTTCACTCCTGTGGGATCTTAAAAAGTTTCTTGTGCTTCTGTTTGCTTCATCTGGAAAATTATCTACCCCGGTGGCTTATTTTATGGCTTAAATGAGTTCATTTATATAGCAAATTTAGACCAATCTTAGTCTAATCCTGAATTAATAAGCACAGCAGCTAAGGAAAATTCCTTTTTATTTTTGCTACAAATCAAGGCAAAAGCTTTATTTGTTTTACAATTGACAAATGTCAGAACTCAGATTGAGTGAAGCATTAAATCTGGAGCAAGGGATAGAAAGCCAGGTGAAATGTAACAGTTGCTCTCCACTTAGTTTACAGGAAAAGACACAGTCAGAAATGGATAAATAAAGAGCAAGAAGTACAACCACAGATACGGGTGATACCTTTGGAGACCCCACTGTTTGGAACTACAGCACACTTTGGAGCACACGAAAACTCGAAAACTCGAGTCGTCTCCAACATCAGGCTTTATTATTCAGACGAGTATTTTTCAGGCTGCCAGTTCTGGACTGCCTTCTCATTCTTAGTAGATTCTGATTTTAATGGGGGGAAGTGATAAAGAGAAACTAGTTTAGTTTAGGAGTCCACTTAGGTATTACCTTGTAAGGCAGTCCTATTATCTTTAGTACATACTGTCTACTCTTGTTTTCTCACCTTTATAGTCAGCTATTCCCCTTCAATATGATTCTTCCAATTAACTTTTAAAGATGCTCAAATATTTTCTATCTTAAAAATGAAAGTGCAGCCCTCCCTCCCCTTCCACTGCCCCAACTTCCCCTTAGCCACCACAGCCAAAGTTCTTATAAGAAGTACGTTTCCACCTGACCAGGCAGTGGTACAGATAGAGCATCGGACTGGGATGTAGAGGACCCAGGTTTGAGCTCCGAGGTTGCTGGCTTGAATGCAGGGTCACTGACTTGAGCATGGAATCATAGACATGACCCTATGGTTGCTGGCTTGAATTCCAAGGTTGCTGGCTTGAGCAAGGAGTCACTCACTTTGCTGGAGCCCCCAAGTCAAGGCACGTATGAGAAAACAATGAATAACTAAGGTGACACAACAAAGAATTGATGCTTCTCATCTCTGTTCTTTCCTGTCTCTCTATCCCTATCTCCCTCTCTCTGTCTCTCTTTCTCTATCTCTATCTCACTAAAAAATAACAAATGTGTTTCCTTCAGTTGGTCACATCTCATTCAGTTGTCAATCCATTACAATCTCATTGCCCCTATTACACCATAAAAGTCCTTATCACTAATGCCTATATGTTACTACATGGTGATTTTTGCCTTTATATTGACTGTCAAATATTAGACACTTGACCACTACCTTAGATTTTCATAACATTACATTGTTTTTTTCACCTTTCTGACCATTGCTACCTTCTTCCCATCCTCCACCTCCTCTTCTCCCTACACACACACTCACTCACACTCACCTATCCAACTAATTGTCTCTTCTAACACATCCTTCACCCTGATCATTAAATGTTTAAGGGGTTACTCAATCCAAGGTTCTCTTCTCACACTAAACTTTTTATCTGTACAAAGATTACAATGATCATACTTCCATGATCACCTATGACATGCCATTGATCCCCAATTTAGTATCAGCTTTTTCTAAAATCGCCATACTGCTTCTTTGAAATTTCCACTTAGGTGTCTGAATGGCCACCATAGCTTGTCCAAGACAGCCTATGATCTTCCTCTTCTACCCCCAAACATGTCTTCTTGCATTGTTCCCTAACTGTGAATGTCAGCTCTGCTCCTTTTAAAGTTCCCCAAAACTGTTCTTGCATCCTTCCACTTATTTCCATATCTATTCCTTAGTCAAACCACCATCTCCTTTTATGAATCATTGCAAAAGTATGGAAATGGTTTCCCTCAGCCTCTCTGTCCCCCTTCCAATCTGGTCTCTGCATTGAAGCCAGAATGAGGTTTCTTTCTTTCTTCTTTCTTTCTTTCTTTCTTTCTTTCTTTCTTTCTTTCTTTCTTTCTTTCTTTCTTTCTTTCTTTCTTTCTTTTTTTGTATTTTTCTGAAGTTGGAAACGGGGAAGCAGTCAGACAGACTCCTGCATGCGCCCAACAGTGATCCACCCGGCACGCCAACCAGGGGGCGATGCTCTGCCCATCTGGGGCGTTGCTCTGTTGCAACCAGAGCCATTCTAGTACCTGAGGCAAGGCCATGGAGCCATCCCCAGCGCCCGGGCCATCTTTTCCTCCAATGGAGCCTCAGCTGCAGGAGGGGAAGAGAGACAGAGAGGAAGGAGGGGGGGTGGAGAAGCAGATGGGCGCTTCTCCTGGGTGCCCGGCCAGGAATCGAACCCAGGACTCCTGCACGCCAAGCCAATGCTCTACCACTGAGCCAACCGGCCAGGGCCCCTGAAGCCAGAATGAGGTTTCTAAAAGGCAAATCTGTGTACCATTGTTATTACTTAGAACAGTGGTCCCCAACCCCCAGGCTGCAGACCAGTACCGGTCCGTGGGTCATTTGGTACCAATCCGCAGAGAAAAAATAAATATTCTTTTCGTTTTATTTATATTTAAGTCTGAATGATGTTTTTTTGTTTGTTTTGTTTTTGTATTTTTCTGAAGTTGGAAATGGGGAGGCAGTCAAACAGACTCCCGCATGTGCCCGACCGGGATCCACCCGGCATGCCCACTAGGGGGCGATGCTCTGCCCATCTGGGGGGTCACTCTGTTGCAACCAGAGACACTCTAGTCTAGTGCCTGAGGCAGAGGCTACAGAGCCATCCTCAGCACCTGGGCCAACTTTGCTCCAATGGAGCCTTGGCTGCGGGAGGGGAATAGAGAGACAGAGAGGAAGGAGGGGGGGAGGGGTGGAGAAGCAGATGGGCGCTTCTCCTGTGTGCCCTGGCCGGGAATCGAACCCGAGACTCCTGCACGCCAGGCCGACACTCTACCACTGAGCAATCCGGCCAGGGCCGATGTTTTATTTTTTTTAAAATGACCAGATTCCCTCTGTTACATCTGTCTAAGACTCTCTCTTGATGCTTGTCTCGGTCACGTGATACATTTATCTGTCCTATCCTAAAGGCCAGTCTGTGAAAATATTTTTGGGCATTAAACCAGTCCGTGGCCCAAAAAAGGTTGGGGACCACTAACTTAGAACACATCATATCTTCTCACTACTCTTAGAATAAAAACCAACATCCTTTTTTCTTTTAAATTATCAGGAATTTCAAGCACATGCAAAATTAGAATAAAATAATGAATTCTCATGTCCTAATCACCCATTTTCAACCATCATCAACACATGGTCAGTATTGCTTCATCTCTGGCTCACCCACATTTCCTATTTCCCTGGGATTATTTAGAAGCAAATCCTAGAGATTTTATTATGTAGCTCTAAAATTTACTTGAAATTTTTTTAATTAATTGATTTTAATGAGAGAAAAGGAGACAGAGAGAGGGAGAAAGACAGGAACATTGAGCTGTTTCTGTATGTGCCCTGATCAGGAAATGAACCAGCAACCTCTGTGCTTTGGGACAATGCTCTAACCAACTGAACTATCTGGCCAGGACTATAGTTTTTTTTTTTTTAGCATAACCGCAGTTCTATTATCACCATGTCACCATACACACACACACACACACACACACAGTATATATATACACACTACACATATATATATATATATATGCAGTTTAAAAAAATAATTTTATTGATTTGAGAGAGGAAGCTTCAGTTTGTTCCCTTGGTTATTTCATCTAGCTATGCACTCACGAATTGCTTCTCATGCCTGGACTTGGGATAGAACCTGTGACCTTGGCGCACTGGGAGGATGCTTCATCCACTGAGCCATGTGGTCAAGGCAATTATCACCTCTTTTAAAAAATTATCAATTATTTTATATAAGTATCTAGTTTGTGTTTAAATGTCCTTAATTTTAAGTCAAAATCATTAGCAGGGCAATGACTTTTTATTTTCTGGCTCATGCTACTTCTCTAGCTATTTTTCACATACACTCTTCTCTGTGGTATGACTTCACTGACTTTTTAACTTCTTCTCTCAAGAGGCCTTTGACTTTGTTCTTTCTGCTACAATCTCCTCTTCCCTCTTTATTCCTCAGTTTATGCATAACTTTTTAAAGGAAGCCTGCACTATCTGCCCAAATTAAATCAAATTCCTTTATTAAAAGCTCTCATAGCCTGACCAGGTGGTGGCGCAGTGGATAGAGCGTCGGACTAGGATGCGGAAGGACCCAGGTTCGAGACCCCGAGGTCGCCAGCTTGAGCACAGGCTCACCTGGCTTGATGAAAGAGCTCACCAGCTGGGACCCAAGGTTGCTGGCTCCAGCAGGGGGTTACTCGGTCTGCTGAAGGCCCACGGTCAAGGCACATGTGAGAAAGCAATCAATGAACAACTAAGAAGTCGCAACCGCAACGAGAAACTGATGATTGATGCTTCTCATCTCTCTCCATTCCTGTCTGTCTGTCCCTGTCTATCTCTGCCTCTGTAAAAAAAAAAAAAAAAAAAGCTCTCATAAATCTCCATTCCTTTAGAGCAGTGATTTTCAACCTTTTTCATCTCATGGCACAAATAAACTAAAATTCTGTGGTACACCAAAAAATATATATTTTGCTGATCTGATCAAAAAATACCACTACACACCTATATTAGAATGGCTAAAAACAGTTTTTAACCTGACAGTACCAAATGCTGATAAGGATGCAAAGCAACTGAAACTCAGACACTCCTGGAAACAACCTGGCAGTTTCTCATCAAGTTCAACATATACTTTGTCCTGTAGCCAGAAATCTCACTCCTAGGTAATTACTCTCAAGTAAAATAAAAACTTCATTCACAGAAAAATCTGTATGTAAATGTTTATAGCTGCATTATTCATAATTGCCAAATATTGGAAACAACCTCAAAGTTCCTTCAACTGGTGAATGAAATAAACTAGAACATTCATATAAATGGATCATTAGTGGTTAATAAAAAGAAACTGATAAACAAAGACAATATGAACTTCAAATGCACTATGCCTAGTGAAAGCTAGAATCAAATGCTTTATACTATCTTCATAGTTTTTTTAAAATTTATTTTAGAGAGGGAGACAGAAACATCGATCTGTTCCTACATGTGCCCTGACCAAGGATCGAACCAGCAATGTTTGTGTATCAGGACAATGCTCTAACCAACCGAGCTATCTGGCCAGGGCTTTGCTTTATACTCTGATTCCTATTATATGACAATCTAGAATAGACAAAACTATAAGGATGAGTCCCAGATCAAAATGGTCAGCAGGCCTGCTGTTGCAGAAGCAAACTGATAGCTGGAGTCTGTTCAAAAAATGGTAGAATAGCCCTGGCAGGTTGCCTCAGTGGATAAAGCGTTGGCCTAGGGTGCGGATGTCCCAGGTTCAATTCCCAGTCAGCATACACATGAGAAGTGGCCATCTGCTTCTCTTCCTCTCCCTCTCCCCCTTTTCTCTCCCTCTTCTCTCTCTCCTCCTTTTATAGCGAGTGGCTTGATTGGTTTGAGCATAGGCTGGAAAGTTGAGGATAGCTCAGTTGGCCCGGCCTGAGCATGGACCCCATATGGGGTTGCCAGGTGGATCCCTATAGGAATGTATGCAGGAGTCTGTCTATTTCCCCTCCTCTCACTTAAAAAAAAAAAGTTTAGGCCAGAGTGTGGCCTACCAGAACAGTCCTCCCAGAGTACTGAGGTCACCGGTTCCACCCCATGATTGCTGGCTAGATACTGAGGTTGCCAGTTCAAGCCCAGGCATGTATAAGAAGCAGTCAGTGGGCGCACAACTAAGTGAAACGAGTTGATGCTTTTTTCCTCCCTCTCTCTTCTCCCCTCCTTTTCTTTTTCTTTCTCCTCCACCCCTTCCTCTCTCAAATCAATGGAAGAGAAAATGGTATTATAGTGCTATAGTATTCAATCAACTGGGGTTAATATGAGACATAGCCCCCAAAATGTGAGAAGCGGCCTACATATATATTTATTCATTTGAAAAATCAAAAGACTGGAATTAACTATCAATAAGAGGCTAGTTAAATAAATCAACATTCACCTAATGGAGTATTTTACATCTAATAAGATTAAGGAAGACACTTTGTGTATTGATATAGAAAAACATGCAAAATCTTAAAAGATTGAGAGAGTAAAATTATACTTGTGTGTAATATTTGTGTAAAATATATATACATGTTCACATTTGCTTGAATATGCTTAAAATACTTTTGGGAGAATATACACAAGAAACTATTAACATTGGGTTCTCCACAGAGAGGAACAGAGTTTCTGAACTATAGGGTTGGAGAGGCACTTTTTAATTACATGATATTTTAAAAAAATTTTAATTTTTTAACCATGTTAATTATATAAATAAGTACAGTGTGTCTGTAAAGTTATGGTGCACTTTTGACTGGTCACAGGAAAGCAACAAAAGATGATAGAAATGTGAAATCTGCACCAAATAAAAGGAAAACCCTCCCAGTTTCTGTAGGATGATGTGGCAGCATGTGCGCATGCGCAGATGATGTAACACCGTGTATACAGTGGAGCAGCCCACGGCTATGCCAGTCGAGATGTAGGATGGTACAGAGGAAAGTTCAGTGTGTTCTGTGGCTCGCTAAATTCGAATCCGTGACCAAAGTGCAATGTGAATATTGGCACGTTTCTAACGAAGCGCCACCACATAGGAATAACATTACTCGGTGGGATAAGCAGTTGAAGGAAACTGGCAGTTTGGTGGAGAAACCCCGTTCTGGTAGGCCATCAGTCAGTGACAAGTCTGTAGAGGCTATATGGGATAGTTTCCTAAGGAGCCCTAAATAATCTGTGCATGAGCCCACATCGAACTGCACTGAATAGATATGAAACTGGGAGAGTTTTCCTTTTATTTGATGCAGATTTCACATTTCTATCATCTTTTGTTGCTTTCCTGTGACCGGTCAAAAATGCACCATGACTTTATGAACACACTGTATTTTTATTGTTTCAAGTCACCAAATTTATGGTAATTTGTTACTGCAACCCTAAGAAACTAATACAGAAGGTGAAGAAGAAAATGAGAACACACAGCCCACCAGTAAAGAGCACCTGCTTTGGAATTGAAGAACCACATTGGGTAGCCTGAGGGAGTTACTGAACCTTGCTAGGGTTTAGTTTCCTTCTTTTGAAATAAGGATAAAAATACATTGTTTTTCATAGTTCATTTAAAAGTTTGAAAGGGAAACTATTTTATAGGGTGGTTGTGTAACTGAAATAATGAGTGTCAGCACAGTGCCTGGTTCATAGTAAGTGCTCAATAAATGTTAGCCATTGTATTTAAGGTTATTATATAGGTAAAATGGTAATATCTTCCTTTTCTGAATGCTGTCTCTAAAACTGATTTGCTTTTTACTCATATATTGCTAGGATAATCTCAAAAACGAGGCAGAAGACAGAACAAATCACACCAAATGCTCTGTCTCAAAATCTGCCTAAACTTAAAATGAAAAAGGTAAATTCTGGTTATTATGAGCATTAAAGGCATCTCAAAAGGAAAGAAAAGGAACCATATGTTATCATCCACATGAACTATTCCAAAGCCTTATTAGCACACGTTTGGCATTTGTCACTCAGAATATGCAGGCTGACATGTGTATACTGCCATGTGCTTGAATAACAGAGCTTTGTAACTAGAAAAGTCCTAATCCTTTTCCTTTAAAAGAAAATGGGACAGTGTCTTAACTAAGGATTTAGACAACAAAAGTGTTTCAGTTCCATGTCTCCAAATTTAAAAGATGAATGTTTCTTGATTTTTTCAGTTGTGATGTCAGCCAGAGTTGGGAGTTAGCCAGTCTTGCTTGCTGCAAATCCAAACATTATGAGTAAAAGAGACAGTCACCAGCAATCTGGGGATCTCCATGACTTCATATCTGGGCTACTTGTCTTAGTTTGCTGTACAAACATTCTAGTAAACTACAGTTGATCTGATATCACCATTTAACTATACTATATCTCTGTGTTAGCTCACTTAGATAGGAACTTGAGCACAGAGACTGTATTCTTTGTATTTTTCATGCTGTGCAAATAATATTGGCTTGATGAAATGAATTAGAGAATCATGTAAGACTGTATCAAAGTTAAAATTCTATGACAGATTTATAAGAAAAAAATTCTTGAAGTTCAAAATGTTTGGGTAATTAAAATAAATGTGATGATGACATAACAATTACAAAAGAATGTCCTAAAAAATTGGTTGTGTCTAAATTAAGAGATACCCAAATTTATTTAAGGTACAGCCACCCATAAAACTGAGTATTAAGAAAAATCTAATGGCATATGATACAGCAATTCTACTTTTGGGGTTTTACCCAAAGGAAATAAAAACACTAGCTTGAAAAGATATCTGCACTCCCATGTTCGTTGCAGCATTATTTACAATGTCTAAGACATGGAAGCAACCTACGTGGCCACTGATAGATAAATGGAAAAGGAAGTCATGGCATATGTATATATGAAATATTATTCAGCCAAAAAGATGCCGGAAATCTTGCCATTTGTGACGTCATGGATGGACCTTAAAGGCATTATGCTACATGCGATAAGTCAGATAGAGAAAGACAAATACTGTATGATCCCATTTATGTGTGGAATCTAAATAAAAAATACACTGAACTCATAGATACAGAAAATAGAGCCTGACCAGGCGGTGACGCAGTGGATAAAGCGTCAGACTGAGATGCGGAAGACCCAGGTTCAAGACCCGGAGGTCGCCAGCTTGAGCGCGGGCTCATCTGCTTTGAGCAAAAAACGCTCACCGGCTTGATTGAGCCCAAGGTCGCTGGCTCCAGCAAGGGGTTACTCGGTCTGCTGAAGGCCTGCGGTCAAGGCACATAGGAGAAAGCAATCAATGAACAACTAAGGTGTTGCAACACGCAATGAAAACTAATGATTGATGCTTCTCATCTCTCCATTCCTGTCTATCTGTCCTCGTCTATCCCTCTCTCTCTGACTCTCTCTCTCTCTGTCTCTAAAAAAAAAAAAAAAAAAAATAGATTGGTGGTTGCCAGAGGAGGGGGGAGGGGAGGGGTAAAATGGGTGAAGGTGATCAAAGGTATAAACTTCTAGTTATAAAATATAAATCAGCCCTGGCCGGTTGGCTCAGCGGTAGAGCGTCGGCCTAGCGTGCGGAGGACCCGGGTTCGATTCCCGGCCAGGGCACATAGGAGAAGTGCCCATTTGCTTCTCCACCCCTCCGCCGCGCTTTCCTCTCTGTCTCTCTCTTCCCCTCCCGCAGCCAAGGCTCCATTGGAGCAAAGATGGCCCGGGCGCTGGGCATGGCTCTGTGGCCTCTGCCTCAGGCGCTAGAGTGGCTCTGGTCGCAATATGGCGACGCCCAGGATGGGCAGAGCATCGCCCCCTGGGGGGCAGAGCACCGCCCCTGGTGGGCGTGCCGGGTGGATCCCGGTCGGGCGCATGTGGGAGTCTGTCTGACTGTCTCTCCCTGTTTCCAGCTTCAGAAAAATGAAAAAAATAAAATAAAATAAAATAAAATAAAATAAAATAAAATATAAATCACAGGGATGTAATATACAGCATAATGATAATACTATATTGTATATTTGGAAGTTGCTGAGAGATCTTAAAATTTCTCATAAGAAAAAATTTGTATGTGTGGTGATGGATATTAACTAAACTTATTGTGGTGGTCATATTGCGATATATACAAATATCAAATTATTATGTTGTATACCTGCAACTAATATAATGTTATATATCAATTACATTTCAATTAAAAAATAAAGCTAGTGGCCAAAAAGAAAAGTCTGTGGCATTTGGAATAAAATGATTTTAATGATGGACAACAAATGAAAGGGAAACTAATTAACTAGTTAGGAGGTAAACTACTATTGGACAGAGGTTATCCTTTTAGTGTTCCAAGTCATATTCTGAGAAACAGCTGAAAAGCACTGTGGGAAAATAAATTTT
Source organism: Saccopteryx leptura (assembly GCF_036850995.1). NCBI lineage: Eukaryota > Metazoa > Chordata > Mammalia > Chiroptera > Emballonuridae > Saccopteryx > Saccopteryx leptura. Next base: position 97,241,473 of record NC_089510.1, read on the forward strand.
ATATAATATTTTATAGTGCTTAAAGTTGTGTAGTTTATATATTTTTAGGTAGTAATATCAAATTTGGGTTCAAACTCAGTTTAAGGCAACAACAATATAGTTAGGAGATTTTCCTCTAAAAATGAGGTTTTTCTCTAAGACCTCTTGTAGTTAGTTCTAAGTCTTTGAATCTGTGAACTCGACTGCATCATATAGCTAGGTGCTTTTTTTTCCCCCTCCCCAGATTAAAGGACCTTCTATAAATTGCGGGGCAAATTTTCTTAGCTCACTGTCCTTGATTCTCTACCACTGTAATTATGACTCCACTTGTGGCTGTGTTTTCTTTGAAGTCCTAGAAAAGAACCACAGACACCTTCAAACTTTGGAAAATCACATTTTCTCTTTATTATAATTCTGTTGAGGCTACTGTGATGGAAGATAACAGAGGGTTTTAAACTCTTGTAGCTAGTACAACTCCAGATCAGTGTGTTAGTCTGTCTACAGGGCACTTCTCTGTCACTGAGGCCTCTTGTTTTGGTACTTGAGACAGAGAATGAAAGTCTAAGCAGAAAGTCTGACCTGAGCACCAGTTTGTCATAAAGTTTATGTTTTTTATTGCCTCTTCACATTAACCAGTTATGAACTGCAAAAAATTATAATCTTTTATCTTTTTCCTATAATCTATTGAAAGATTAGTGCAAGTATATTGGAGACCCACTTTTTTGGGTAGCTGAGCACCTTAGCACCTCATATTTTTAAGCTTAAGGATTTTGAGCATGTACTTCTGCATCTGAATGTTGTTTCTTCTGTTTAATCTTTCCAGGCCAGTATTATGTTTGGTAGAATGCATGAATCACAGTTCACAAACCTAAGTATGTCAAGGTGACTGTCACTGTTGAGGCTCTTTGTGTAGGCTCCTGTAGCTAGCTCTCTGGCACTTCAGGATCATGCTGGGTTACAGAAATCTTTGGCAAATTTTGGAACCCATGGGCCTCTAAAACCAGTATCCCTGTAGGAATAGATGTAGCCTTTTCTTTTGTTGTTATTGCTTCCTCCATTAGGATCTGAATAATCTCCATTTTGGAGCTATCAGACTTCTTTCTGCTTTGCCTGAACATTCAGCCTCTTCTTCCCTTAAACATTATTTTCCTCAATGGGCTGAGGCTTTTTGGAAAACAAAAGTCAGCTAAGTCCAATGAAAGCTATTTCTGTTTTCTTGCTACACACAGACTGTTATAGTAATATAATGTTATAGTAATTAAATATATAGAAACATAAAAAATATGAAAATATATAAAAGTAATTAAGATATAATATTAAAATTAATTAAGGAAATTAAATAAAGTTATGCCATTTGGATAGTAATTAATATAATGTGTGCAGATGTGATAAACAGACTCTGACTTTCGAGCAGGGCCCAGTTAGTGTGTGTGAAGTTATACATACATAAGAAGTGGTTTGATGTCGTAACTCTGTAAATTAACATAAACAAGAAGCTTTCCAAGGAACATCTTAAAAGTAGCTTGATGTGACATTTCAGTAGATTAACATAAAAAGAGCTCCCTTCCAGGAACTCCCAAAAAGGTGGTTTGAGGTGATAAACCTGTAGATTGACACCTGTTAGAAGGCATTGGCCAGAAAAGGTACTAAAGCTGAGGGCCCCCTGCTGAGGAAGTTGCTCAGACTCCAACGTGAATGTGGACTATCTCCGTGCTGCTATGAGCTCTGACCAAAGACAGGCAAGAGAAGCTCACCGACGCCCCCTCCCCCCCCATAAGCTGTACCCAGGCACGCCAGAAGGAATTGTGAGTAATAAACTGCCTGTGTGATTCTTGCAACTAACTTTGTGTCAGTTGTGTTTTTCCTCTGGTGGCAGTTAGTATCAGCACTGATTAGTAACATCCTCATAGCGGCCTCAAGAGTAGTTTTGAAGAGGCTGCCAGCCCTGCTGATAAGCAGGAGTGTCCCACTGCACTGGGAAGTCAAATTAGGGACCCCTGATTGACTTAGAGCTAGGGCTCTACTGGGACACAGACTTTTTTTTTTTTTTAGGCAAGAAAGCACAGGGGAAAATGGGTAGGAAAAAGTTAGTTCAAAGCATTATTCAGCCATCTTAATTCATTCTAGAGTCAATTACACTTAAAAATTAAGTACAATTACATTTAATTTTTTTAATTTTTTAATTCATTTTAGAGAGGAGAGGGAGAGACAGAGAGAGAGAGAGAGAGAGGAGAGACAGAGAGAGAGAAGGGGGGAGGAGCTGGAAGCATCAACTCCCATATGTGCCTTGACCAGGCAAGCCCAGGGTTTTGAACCGGCAACCTCAGCATTTCCAGGTTGATGCTTTATCCACTGGACCACCACAGGTCAGGCCAAAAAAATTTTTAAACATTTTAATTAAGAACTTATACTTCTGCCTGACCTGTGGTGGCGCAGTGGATGAAGCGTCGACTTGGAAATGCTGAGGTTGCCGGTTCAAAACCCTGGGCTTGCCTGGTCAAGGCACATATGGGAGTTGATGCTTCCAGCTCCTCCCCCCTTCTCTCTCTCTGTCTCTCCCTCTCCTCTCTAAAATGAATAAATTAAAAAAATTAAAAAAAAAAAAAAAAAAAAGAACTTATACTTCTTTTTTTATAGCAGTTTAAGGTTCACAGCAAAGTTGAATGAAATGTACAGAGATTTCTCATATATTTCCTGCTTCCCCCAAATGCATAGCCTCTCCCACTATCAATATTCTCCACCAGAGTGCTACATTTGTTACATGTGATGAAGCTACAGTGACACCATAATCTCCCAAAGTCCAGTTACCATCACAGTTATGTTTAAAAAAAAAAGTTTACAGAAGCATACTACTAATTGGTATGGAAAGATATTCACAACACATTGACAAGTTAAAAAACTATTGGGGGCCTGACCTGTGGTGGTGTTGTAAAGTACTCAATCCACAATTCCAAAAGTTTTCATAGAGACACCAAGTCCAGATGAGTTTTGAAGAGTTTTATTAAAGGAAGAAATTTATTAAATATGCTGGCCACAAATAGTTTACATGAGGCAGCAGTCCCAAATTGTGTGTCTGATTAATATTCTAGGGGCTGGTTATATACCCTTAATTATACATGGGTGGGGAAAAAAGCCTGATATCATGGCATAAGCTTATAACCTTTGTTCAGAGATATATATATATACATTAACTACACACTTTCAGGAGGGGAGGGGTAGTTTCCATGGGGACAAATGCCTGTAAATGGCCTATCAGTATAAGAAAAGGTTTAATTTAATCTTTTCTCTTCCTGCACCTGGCTAGCTATTCACTCGCTTCCTCACAGGTGTGAGGGGAGGCAGAGAATCCAAATCTCCTTCCCCTCTGCATTTACAATACAATGCTATTGGCCATCCTGGTTTGATGCTAATCACACAAGTAAAAAGATCATTTTCTTTTTTTAAATTTAATTTAATTTATTTATTTATTTTTATTTTTTATTTTTAGAGGGGAGGAGAGATAGAGAGAGAGAGAAAGGGGAGGAGCAGGAAGCATCAACTCCCATATGTGTCTTGACCAGGCAAGCCCAGGTTTTCGAACCGGCAACCTCAGCTTTCTAGGTCGACACTTTATCCCACTGCACCATCACAGGTCAGGCTAAAAAAGATCATTTTCAAAATCTCTCTGCATGTTTAGCCATTATTAATAAAATGTTCTTTAAGCTTTCTAAAATATTATTAATATTAATTCTTTAACTTTTGACACCTTACAACAATCCCAACTGTTTTTATTTCCTAAGTCAAATCCTTGACTTAATTTACTGAAGAGTATGAGACTGTTGTGTAGGGATATTAACTTATAACATGTAACAGATATTTAACAGACAGCATTAATAGCAATACAGTTCACTAAAAAAACAAATATTACTGATTAATTTTCTATAAACTTTTTGGAACTTACATAAAACTAATTGGATTTTATATCAATTTACTTTTAGTCAGAACTCTTCATTTTAAAACTTTTAACCTTTAGTGACAATTAAGTTGGCTTTCTTTTTACTCTAGTTTTCCCCTTCCTCAAAGTCAGATTAAAAGGGAGTCCTTAGTAAGTTTCTTCATATATTTGCTGTACGTAGACCAACCAGCTTCTGGTTTGTGGTTGGAGTAAGGCACGCCATTTTTCTACCTTCTCAGCAGTGGGAGTTGTCAGGATCATGGTGTGTGGACCCATCCATGTGAGAGTTAGTCCTTGGGTGATGTACTTGATCTTCTGGTAATGCTGGAAGTGCCTCTCAGACAGTCTTTGAACAGTTTGCTGAGTAACCTGTAAATCCTGCAAGTACTTAGGGAAGGGGTGGTTACATTTCTTTTACTATTTTATTCATGCATTTTACTTGCCCTGAACCTTTGGGGTCTGTGGGCACAATGTAACTTTAAATTAGTTTTTAATTAATGTTGGGTTCCTTTCCTACTAGCTTGGAGACTGTGGACACAAATGCACATCTAATACTAGAATGGGCAAGCTAAACCTGGAAAGAACCTTATATAGCAATTTCCTAACAATTATCAATTATTTTATTAAAGTCTCCTTAAATGTTTACTTGGGAAAATTCTTTTTCTGTTGGTAAAATATTTTTCTAATTGGTTTTGAATAAACCTTTGGCAATAAGGATCCTTAAACCCCACTGTTTTGGGATGGCATTTTTCGTTCTATTTGAATTCCTATGTCCTGATTTTGAGGGAGACTGGAAAAATATAAAATAAACAATAAAGTTCAAATAGCTAATGTTAACAAATACTACAACAAGCATCTTAATACAATAAAATGACTAAAGCTTACTCAATTATGAAACAAAAATAAAATTCTAACTAATATAACAGGATCCAAAATAAAATTCTTACAGTTACAAATGTTTTTAATGTTAACGTAATTTCACCAAGTCTATGTTGACACTATTACTGATTTATATCATTTGCAAATGTAATTCAATCTTACTTTAGCCTGAGAAATGTCCTAAAGAGTAGGAGTCACATATATTCAGGAAAAGTCTATAAGGCACTGAAGTTGTAGTTACATTCCACATTCTGTAGCTAGAGTCTAAGTCTTAATGACCACTGCTTCTAACTGGAATTAGGAGCAGGTCCCAGCCTAAAATAGGCATGGGGCATTAAGACAAAAAGAATAAAGGAGACACTATACATTAAATAAAGCAACAAAAATCAGACTGTCATTACCCCCAGTAGAGATCTTTGAGAGATTAAAAAAACTCAAATATTAAGCAAGACATAGTAAGTGGCCCTCGTGTTTACAAGAAATGAGATCAGTTTTACCTTCTACTTGGAAGAAATACCTTAGGCTCGTAAATAGTGTCATGAGATGGGGCCAACGGCCTTGGGCACCTTTTAGCCTTCAGTGGCAAGTCCCAGCAGGCTGGGCAAGGTCTGGTCACAGGTAGCTGGATTAGGGTTGGAAGAGACTGAACCCTCCCTCTGTGGAGCAAGGGGGCAGCTTTCCTTCTCATGTCCCTTTTTCTCACAGCAAAGGCATGTCACCTGGTGGGGCTGAGAAGCCTGGCAGGCCTCAGCTCAATGACCTTTCTTTCCACTCTTGAAGCCAGGCACTGAAGGATTCTTATGAAGCCCCTTCAGGGTGCTGGAGCCTTTAAGGGTATATGCCAAAAGCTGGTAGTTTTCTGATCTCTTTTGGGCTCCATTTGCCTTTTCTGCCTCCTTTCTTGGTCATTATAGACCTTAAAAGCCATGCTCAGAAGATCTCGCTGAGGGGCTTGAGAGTCCTTTTCTCCCTATAAAAACTTTTGTACAAAGACAAAAGCATTGTTATTAGCTGGATCAAATCAAGAAAAACAGGTTTTGATGTCTCCTTTAGGATTCTAGAGTCTCTTGCTGCTGAGTGACTCAGTACATTAGCATTCAAAAGAAATTTAAACAAAGAGCATGAAAAAATAGATTTTCAGGAGTTCCAGGATATGGCTCCTTTTCTTATATTACCTAGCATTGAACAATATTGTTGCAAAATTATAATAAACTAAACATTACATAAAAAGATATTATTAATAATTCCTAATATTTAAACTAAGATTTCCATACCACAAGGCTATAATACAGTTAATAAAAGAATTAACAAAAGGCCTTTGAAATAACGTATACATTTTAACATGGAAAATACTTTTTACACAATAGTGGGGGGGGACAATAAGTCACCATTCCTAATCCAGTGGTTAGAAAACCTATTAATTAATAGAACCAATTATTAACAGTACAGTAACTGAAATTTCTTATAAGAGCCAAATTTTAAATTTGAACTATATATATAGGCACCTTCCCTATTGAGGCAGTACCCACACTTGGCACTCCAATGAACAGCCATACCTAAGAGGGAAAAAAGGCCTATGTGGCCTGTGAGCTGTTTGCTCTGGTAGTTTGCTGACCAGAGTTCTTAGGAGAGGGGAAAAGGAAGAGGTATCCGATGTGCCTGTCCCTCTTTGCACACCCCAAGGGCTGACTGAACCCTAGCCTGGCCAAGCGCGGGATGGCAGCAAGCAGCGAGGCTCCGGGCTCAGTCCCAAAGCAGCGCCCATCTTTTCAGGGATCCCATTTCCTTCTCCTTCGCTGCTGGATTAGGGACACGGTTGCCATGAGAGAGGTGGCGCAGACGGGCAGGAGTTCGGAGCCAGCATTTCCAAAAACTAAGCTGACTTTTATTCCCTCCCCCCAGCAGCTGTTTAGCTTTATTTTTTACAATAAAAGCAGCAAATAAAAACACAATTTCTATAAATTTACCTTCCTAACAGTAGGCTGCTATAGCCTATATGAGGTTTCCAATTTTTCCCACAATTCCTTGAAAATTACTTTTTACAATTTTTACTACTATGGCTAATGCAGTAGGTCTCCCTTATGAACTCCATGCCTTCTACATAACTGAGAGGGTTATAGGGGACCCTCTCAGCCTGTGGGAGAGTGTTGGAACCTTTTTCTTTAATTTTTATACTAGTGGAGGTCAATAAGCCTCTATTCCCAACCCACAGAGGACTTATTTCTAATAATTCTATTCCCTATAATCCTATTACTCATGATTCCATTACACCTTCTGGAGCTGCAATTTAATTTAAGAAACTGTCAATTAACTAACTAGGTCCACACCTATGGTTTGTTCATTTCTAAATTCTTTTTCTTTCCTTTAAGATTTTTCTAAAGCAAGGTTCTAATTTTTAATACTACTCCTACCCTGTATTTTCTAAATGGGCAAAACTTCTTTGGTCAATAGGTCGATATTTTAAACTAGTTTCTATTCTATATTTTTAGTAACCTCACCGTTACTTTATCGTGTTTCCCCTGTCACTCTGCACACAGCAGGCTGAATCCTATCCTAGCTGTGCACAGGGAGGTGGTGGGGCTTGTCTTTTGGTTCTTGGTTTGCTGTTTATTGTTTACCTTTTGCTGGGGTGTAGCACAATGGTGGAGACTGGAGGAATGGTGGGGGGGAGGAACCATGCCTACGTTTGCCTCTCCTTGGTCGCGGCCCCACTCCCTCGGTCCGGTCCACACACCACACGTCCAGGTTCAGTTTTTCTCTTTTCTTTCATTTAAATCTCTTGCTTGTCAGCCCTTTTTGTATTGAGCAAGCTTTTGGCCATTGTGGCAGATCTAATGTTAAATTTAGCCATTGATCAATGTATGGAAACTGATTGGGACAGCCTGGATTCCCAGTTACTATATTTCAGACTGCCCTTACTAGCTGGAGATTAAAAGTCCCAGTTGCTGTTACCTATTACAAAACTAAAACTTGTTCCAGGAGAATCTAAGAATTAGTGCACTAACAAGAAAGGTAAGACAGATAATTAACTAGCACCCAGAATAAAAGGGTGTTTGACTATAGAGATATTAATTATTACACTAAACCAGAGGAAGAAGCCAACAGAAGAGAATAATTTCCTTCAGAGGAGAAACCAAACAGGGTGCCCGAAGCTAGAATTTGAGAACAAAGAGAATAATAGTTCACCACTTAAGATTGCTTTTACGTTGACCTGGAACGCTGAGGTCACCGGTTCAAAACCCTGGGCTTGCCTGGTCAAGGCACATATGGTAATTGATGCTTCCTGCTCCTCCCCCCTTCTCTCTCTCTCTCTCTTCTCTAAAATGAATAAATAAAAATAATTAAAAAAAAAAAAAAGATTGCTTTTAGTCAGAAGCTTCCAATTTTGACAGAAAAGATTCAAGCTAGGCCTTAAAAGACACATTTAGACATTAAACAAAGACTTATACACACAAATCAAGAAGTTTAAATGAGTGTGCTTTACTTATCCTAATTTTTCTGGCAAACAAAGACAAAGTTCAGTAGACAAGGGAGGAGTTTCCCCCAGTGGAGAGCACTGCACTCCAGATGCTGAAAAGTGCTGTGCCTCACTGACGAGAAAAGGGCTCCCCTTCATGGCCTTTCAGGTGCACACAGGGGGCACTAGAGATTCCTTTCCTAATTTTTCTAAGCAAACACTTAAAAACAAAGACTGAGATCTTGACAATACAAAGAAGTTTCTGGAAGTCCGAGGTGAGAATAATCAATCCAAGTTAGCTCGGTCTCCACTAATCCTGGACCGATCCAATCCCCATTAATGTCCTCCCACATTAGAAAACAATTGTCCCCACTAAATGGCATTTTACTGAGAGCCCAACTGGATACCTCCAGAAGTCCTGGGCAGGATGAAGTTCGTACTAATACCTCTCTTAGAGAAACTGACATCTCTGAAGGCCTGTGGCAGAACTGGCGGACCTGTCCACTCAGTTCCCACTAATGTCCTTCTAAAGTATGAGCAGATATTCCCGAGAGCCTGAAGCAGGACCCAAACCCTACCAATCATCCCTCCAGAGCATACCAGACGTTCCCCAGCAAAACCCAAGGCAGGACCACTAAAACTCCCCACTGACATCTCGGCCTTGGAGAGTGTACTGCGAACATATGACCACATCTGATCTATTTTGCAATACCCACTGCAGAACAGAAAAGCAAGCATACAGAGGAAAGCTAGCATTCAGTAAAGCAAAGAGTTCCTTTACCTACCTCCTCGAGTTCTCTGCCGAATAGCACAAATTGTCGAATTTGGGAACCAGGGGTGTCTACCGGAGAACTGCCCGGACCCCACAGGAAGATGGGGAGCTCTGAAAACATGTCAGGTGGCGCGCCTCTCCTGGACATTCAAGCGGGGCCAGGTAGCTCAGCAGAGATTCCATCCAATTTGGGGTGCCTCTACCCGGTGACGTGAAACACCATAGGCCCTGCATTGGGCACCAAATGTTGTAAAGTACCCAATCCATAATTCCACGGATTTTCGTAGAGACACTGTAAAGCCAGTATCCATGGCCACCATCACAGCCGCCTGGCCCATGCAGGTTCACAGTGGATTCGGACAGTCAGTAAAGAAACAACAGAGCCAAAAACTGGTGGGCCCCCCTGGCCGGTTGGCCCAGTAGTAGAGCATCAGCCTGGTGTGCAGGAGTCCCAGGTTCGATTCCTGGCCAGGGCACACAGGAGAAGCACCCATCTGCTTCTCCACCCCTCCCCCTCTCCTTCCTCTCTGTCTCTCTCTTCCCCTCCCGCAGCCAAGGCTCCATTGGAGCAAAGTTGGCCCGGGCACTGAGGATGGCTCCGTGGCCTCTGCCTCAGACGCTAGAATGGCTCTGGTCGCAACAGAGCGACGCCCCAGATGGGCAGAGCATCGCCCCCTGGTGGGCATGCCGGGTGGATCCCGGTCGGGCGCATGCAGGAGTCTGTCTGACTGCCTCCCCATTTTCAACTTCAGAAAAATACAAAAACAAAACAACAACAAAAAAACACACACAAAAACAGGTGGGCCATCATCTTTAATCCTAGCTTGCACCCGGTGGGCAAGTAAAAATACACACTGGGCTCCAAAACCTGTTAATCCTAATCTGGAGGGACCTGAAACATTAAAGACACAAAGAAAGTTCATCGATTACACATCAAAGCTTTATTGTCTAGCTTGGCCAAGCGGCGGCAACTCCGACAAATGTCTAAGGGAGCGCGTGCCGGCCCTTTGTTCTACTTAGTTTTTATAGTTTTGTAAGTGGGAAGTACAGAAGCAAAAATTGTAATTAGGAGCCTCCTACCACTATTGGTTATAGTCATATGTCCTTTAACATGTTAGGACCACGTTCAATTTGCAAGCCATACATTATTTTGGAGAAAACAAAATTTACAAGTCAACACAATGGCAGAAAGATATCTTTTACATATTAAAAAGCATTCCTATATTATCTAGTGTTTATCTGCTATCTCTCTGTCCAGAGTCACACATGTTAACTACACGCATTTACATAGGAGAGGTAGTTTCAGTGGGGACAAATACCCGCAAATGGTTTATTGCTATAAGAAAAGATTTATTTATTTATTTTTAAGATTTTATTTATTCATTATAGAGAGGGGAGAGAGAGAGAGAGGGAAGGGGGGAGGAGCAGGAAGCATCAACTCCTATATGTGCCTTGACCAGGTAAGCCCAGGGTTTTGAACTGGCAACCTCAGCGTTTCCAGGTTGATGCTTTATCCACTGCGCCACCACAGGTCAGGGAGAAAAGGTTTATTTTGGCTTTTCTCTCCCTGCACCTGGCTAGCCATTCACCCCTTTCTCCACAGGTGTGGTGGAATGTCTGGGGATCCATGTTTTCCTCCCCTTTGCATTTACAATACAATGCCAAGGGCCATCCTGGTTATGCCAATCACACAGTACAGAGACTATTCTCACAATTTCTCTGCACACCTTAACCCAAATTAATAAAATGTTCTCCAAGCCCCTTAAAATATTAATATTAATTCTGTAGGGTTTTTTTATTAAAAAAATTTTTTTATTCATTCATTTTAGAGAGGAGAGGGAGAGACAGAGAGAGAGAGAGAGAGAGGAGAGACAGAGAGAGAGAAGGGGGGGAGGAGCTGGAAGCATCAACTCCCATATGTGCCTTGACCAGGCAAGCCCAGGGTTTTGAACCGGCGACCTCAGCATTTCCATGTCGACGCTTTATCCACTGCGCCACCACAGGTCAGGCAATTCTGTACTTTTTGGTACCTTACAACACCTGTGGGTGAAGTGGCTCAATGGCTCCTCAAACCCACTCACATTCAGTGCTCACAAAGCTCCTGACTTATCCGACTTTCCTAGAATCAAAGGTTTCTAGCTCACCAGACTTATTCACCTCTGTTTCCCATCTCCTTCCTTCTCCCTGCACAAACTCTGCACTAACTGGCTTCTCACTCAACATTCCGCCATCTTGGCTGCTTCTCCTGGCCTCCTCCACATGTCCTCTTTCTGCTCTCCTCTCTGCTCTCTCCTCTCTAATGCTAATCTCAGGAACTAAGAGCGCAAGCTCCCATTCTGCCCCCATTTTATAGTGTAGAAGTCAAAACCTTTAATCCAATATACAAAATAGGGAAGTCTCTAATACAAAGTCACTTATCTGGGGCACGAGGGGATTGCACCACCCCACATTAAAACAGGGTGGGAAAGGCTTAGTCCTAAAACCAAGCCCCAGGCTACAAGGATCCTGCTTGCCCACAGCCCGCCCCAACACACATTAGTATCACCTGGGTGACAGGCTTCCATGTGGGCAGTGCCATCTTTAACAAAGTGAGCATAATATATTTTATCTGCCCCAACAGACACCAAGTCCAAATGAGTTTTGAAGAATGTTATTAAAGGAGGAAATTTAAATATGCCAGCCACATATGACTGACACGGGGCATCTGCAGGCCCAAATCATGCAGTCCCCAAAATAGTTCAGGGGCTGTTTATATATTCTTATACATGAGTGGGGGAAAAGCCTGACATCACAGCATAAGCTTATAACCTTTGTTCAGAAATATATATACACGCTTTCAGGAGGGGAGGGGTAGTTTCCATGGGGACAAATGCCTATAAATGGCCCATCAATATAAGAAAAATGTTTAATTTAATCTTTTCTCTTCTTGCACCTGGCTAGCTATTCACTCTCTTCTTTTTAGGTGTAGTGGGAGGTCAGAGAATCCAAATCTCCTTCCCCTCTGCATTTACAATACAATGCCATTGGCCATCCTGGTTTGATGCTAATCACACAAGTACAAAGATCATTTTCAAAATCTCTCTGCATGCCTAGCCCAAATTAATAAAATGTTCTTTAAGCTTCCTAAAATAGTAATTCTGTAACTTTTGATACCTTACAACAGTGGCATAGTGGATAAAGCATCCACCTGGAATGCTGAGTTCGCTGTTTGAAACCCTGGGTTTACCTGGTCAAAATACAAATGGGAGTTGATACTTCCTGCTCCCTCCCCCCACAATATGAATAATAATAAAAGCAAGCTATTGGGGAAAACTCTAACATTTAAATGATAAATATATGTGCATAATGAAGTCAAAATGTGTATATACCACCATGTAATAACAGGTATTGTAAGGTATTTTCCCCCACCGAGAAAAAAGGAAGGAGGCCGGAGTCACAAAGTGTGGATAAGTAAAAGCTTTATTGAGTACTGAGCTGCCCAGATGATGTTCTCTGGTCTCGGTGGGCAGGGGTCAGAGAAGTCTCATGGGATGACCCACGTGGGAGGTATTTAAAGGGTCTGTAGGATGAGCGAGCTAATATGATGCAGAGAAATCTCACTGGCTGATGGAGAGTCGCTCTTTCCCAAGGACTCCTGGGAAGTTTCTTTTTTGTGTGCATGGTTGTGGGCGGCCCTAGCCAAAGTTTCTGGGTCTTAGTTTCTCATGTGGCCTTCCCCATTATCCACTGATTTTACATTATGATCTTTTTGTGTTAATTAGGGGCGCTGCTTATTCTTCTGGCTACTTCCTGCTGATTAGGGGCATTGTGGGGAGGGTGAGATCAACAGGTGGTGGCTTTGAGGGGTGTCAGGAGGAACATCTGTTTGACCATGAATCGAGAAACCTCGCGGATGCAGTTCTGTAAGAATTAAAAAAAAAGAGGAGTAATAGGAGGATTTGCAGAGTCCAGCCTTTTGATGAGTGTAAAGCCAGTTTCCAAGGCCACCATCATCACAGCAGCCTGGCCCATGCAGGTTCGCATTGGATTCGGACAGTCGATAAAGAAACAAAAACTGGTGGGCCATCATCTTTAATCCTAGCTTGCACCCAGCAGGCAAGTAAAAACACACACTGGGCTCCAAAACCCACTCATTCAGTGCTCACAAAGCTATTGATTTATCCGAGTTTCCTAGAATCAAAGGTTTCTAGCTCACCAGACTTATTCACCTATGTTCCCCATCTCCTTCCTTTCTCCCTGCACAAACTCTGCACAAACTGGCCTCTCACTCAACACTCCGCCATCTTGGGTGCTTTTCCTGGCCTCCTCCATGTGGCCTTTCTCTGCTCTCCTCTGCTCTCTCCTCTAATATTAATCTCAGGAACCAAGAGAGCAAGCTTCCGTTCTGCCTCCATTTTATAGTGTAGAAATCAAAACCTTTAATCCAATATACAAAATAAAGAAGTCTCTGATACAAAGTCACTTATCTGAGGCATAATTGGATTGTACCACCCCACATCAAAAAGGGTGGGGTGGTACAAAAAGGTCTTAAAACCAAGCCCCAGGCTACAAGGATCCTGCCTGCCCACAGCCCGCCCCCAACACACATTAATATCACCTGGGCGACAGGCTTCCATGTGGGCAGTGCCATCTTTAACAAAGTGATCATAATATATTTTATCTGCCCAACAGTGTGTTGGAGATGGGTAGGGCCCAGTGGTTCCAAACTGCCAGCGATCCTTCATGGGAGCAAGCTTGAGGCAAGAGACATGGTTATAAATGAGGGTAGTATTGATTATTGGGGAGCCCTTGGTATTGAGGAATGGTAGGAGTAAGTGGGAAGATGCTGTCAGCTGGATAATGACTCTGAGACTGTGTAGAATGTCTTCACCCAGAAGGGGTACAGGGCACGATGGCAATGACTAAGAAGGAGTGAAAAAAAAAAGGATTCCGTCCAAACTGCATGTCAGGGGAGGTGTGCGAAGGGGAGAAGAAGAGGTCCCATCCATTCCCATAATCGAGACCCGTGAGGGAATTAAGAGGTCTAGAGTGTGTGGCAAAACAGAGAAGGTAGCTCCCTTGTCCACAAGAAATGAGATGGACTTACCTGTTTTTGCAGTATTACCCAGGGGTTTGGTGAGGCTGATGGGGGTCTCTGAGTCCAGGGCATCAGTCCTAGGAGTTTGAGTGATGGACCCACCTGTCTGGATTGGCCTCCCATTTGGGCAGCTTGTCCTCCATGTAGAGATGCTGAGGAAAAGCCTGTTGCCCAAAGAGGCAATTGCTCTGCCAGTGACCAGGCTGCTTGCAGTCAGGGCAGGGCTCAGTGGGCAGCCGTGGGCAGGGTCACGTCGGGCACAGTGGTCCTGCTTGCCACACTTAAAGCAAGCTCCTGGTAGGGATTCTCTTTGCGGTCCGGACTTGGATCGGGCACTTCCTGTGCCTTGCCCCTGTTGCTCTGCTGGCCTCAGGGTTGCCACAAGAGCCTGGGTTTGGATTGTTACCTTCTGCTGCCTGCAGGCCTGCTGAACAGTCTTGGCCTGTTTCTACTTGTTGGGACCATTAAAAACTTCAAATGCCATCCATGTTCACAGGTCTCGGATAAGGGTTTGGGGGCTGAGAATAAGAGGAGGGGGGCTCGTGGGGAGCCCAACACACAGGTCCTGCCAGAAACGCTGGAGCTAGAGGCAGGACAGGGACAGAACTTCCTGCAAGAAAATTGGGGTTTGGCGTCCTGCAAACCGGTGTAAGGGCCAATGCCAGGCTGAGAATGGCCTGATGGAGAAGGGGCTTAAGAACACAGTGGAGAAGGGAAGGGCTCCTGGCCGGCAAGGGTGGAGAAACAGAATTTGCAGGTGAATAAGAAACAGGATTCTGCGAAGGGAGGGGGCTCTTGGAGGGAAGAGACCCGAGTGAAAGAGGTCCGCAGAGGGACCAGAGAGGGGTCCCAAGAGAGGGGTGCCCCTGGGAGTCAGGCGGGAGGGGGAGAGAGTTGGGGGTCGGTGGGGAAGGAAAGATTAGGAGTGAAGGTTTTAGGTGAGGTTTCTCTAGCCATAAAAGGGCCCGCATATAGAACAGGTAGCACAGAGATCAGGATGGGAGTGTGAATAACTAGAAGCCCTGGATATAAGGGATCTCCAACCAGTTCTTAGCTTTTTTGGTGATAGTTAAATTGGTGAGGGTTTTAAAACCGAAAGTCCCTTCAGAAGGCTACCTGGTCTGATTATCCAGGGGGTTCTATGGCCTGGCCATAGCAGAGAAGAACAGTCTCTTCTTCTTTAGGGAGGGAGAGATTTCGGATAAGACTACTCCAAGAGTGTTTTTGGATTAGGTTTAGATTCCTGTGCTCCCATGCTGCCCTCAGTCCTCGGAGTCGTCAGAGTTGAGAACTGGCATCCCAAAACTCAAGCTCTGGCCACGGATGGATAGGGAAAGTGGATGTGCTTGGGACGTCTCCACGGGCACACACACACTTGGAATGGAAAGAGGTCCCTGATGTAGCTATGGTTTCAGACAGGGAGTCTCGGAGGAAAGAAGTGAGGGGAGTTTGGAGGCAGGGGACTTACTGCACCGTGCGCCGAAGTGGGTGGAAGGTCAGAGATTCTGGTTCTTTTTTTTCCTGAAGCTGGAAACGGGGAGAGACAGTCAGACAGACTCCCGCATGCGCCCGACCGGGATCCACCCGGCGTGCCCACCAGGGGGCGATGCTCTGCCCACCAGGGGGCGTTGCTCTGCCGCGACCAGAGCCACTCTAGTGCCTGGGGCAGAGGCCAAGGAGCCATCCCCAGCGCCCGGGCCATCTTTGCTCCAATGAAGCCTCGCTGCGGGAGGGGAAGAGAGAGACAGAGAGGAAGGAGAGGGGGAGGGGTGGAGAAGCAGATGGGCGCTTCTCCTGTGTGCCCTGGCCGGGAATCGAACCCAGGACTTCTGCACGCCAGGCTGACGCTCTACCACTGAGCCAACCAGCCAGGGCGAGATTCTGGTTCTTTCTCCGAGGGGACGGGGAGAGGAGCAGCCCCAGCGGGCTTCTAACTCCTTCTGGGTTTTCTGCACCAAATGTTCCCCCGCCGAGAAAGAAGGAAGGGGGCTGGAGTCACAAAGTGTGGATAAGCAAAAGCTTTATTGAGTACCACGCTGCCAGGACGATGTTCTCTGGTCCCGGTGGGCAGGGGTCAGAGAAGTCTCATGGGATGATCCACGTGGGAGATATTTAAAGGGTCTGTAGGATGAGCGAGCTAATATGATGCAGAGAAATCTCACTGGCTGATGGAGAGTTGCTCTTTCCCAAGGACTCCTGGGAAGCTTCTTTTTTGTGTGCTTGGTTGTGGGCGGCCCTAGCCAAAGTTCCCTGGTCTGAGTTCCTCACCTGGCCTTCCCCCATTATCCACCGATCTTATGGGTATCTTTGGATATCACCTCAATCCACACATCATGGTTTTTTCAATAACTGAATTCGGGAAGAAACTGAAATCGACTCAAAACTGAGATATTACTATCTATGCTTTATACTGTGTTTGTTTTCATGTAATTTTGTGTAAAAGCTTAAGACATCAATGTACTGGCAATACAGAGTATATAGCAATACTCAATATTAGTTAGCATTATGACTTTTTTAGTTGAGAGGGAAGCTATAAGTGTATCTTGGATAAACTGTCTCAACAAAAAAGGGCAAAGGATGCCGGACGCATATGTTTTCTGGTTCTAGGGGTTTCATAAGATGAAATTGGAGGTTGGTGGAGAAACTGAATTGGAAGTCAAGAATTCTGTGCAACCGTCATCACCTCTAAGCAATAATTTCATCAAGTGCAGAAACGCAGGGGTGGTGGTGTTACGGGTTGGGAGTGAGGCAGGGACCTCGTCTAAAGAGTCCCAGGGCGCCATCAGCTCTCACAGGGCTAGTTCTCTTGAAGGACAAAAGAACTCGAACCAAGGAGAGGCCCCTGTTCCCACGCTCAGCCGAGTCCTCGGGCAGGGCCAGGTATCCGCATTCCGCAAACAAAAGTAACCGAGCGCAGGCCCGGACTTGCCCGCTGGGGCGCGTGTAACATCAAGGCGGGTGGAGACTTCTCCAAACAGAGAAATCCATGGCTCCACCTAAAAAAACAGTTCTACGAGTCGCTTTGGTATGAATCCTTGCCCTACCCTTGGCCACTGGGGCCAACCAGTTTCCCAACCACGGACCGCGCCCCACCTCCGCCGTCACCAGAGACCCCAAGGCCAGAAGCATCCAGCACAGCGCGGCTGAGATTCCAAGAGGCGGTACGCAGCGAGTGCTCAGGCGCAGAGAGGATCCAGCCCGGGCAGCCCGGCGGCCACGCCCCCGCCTGGGCACGCCGGCGGCCACGCCCCCGCCTGGGCACGCCGGCGGCCACGCCCCCGCCTGGGCACGCCGCCGGCCGTTTACTTTCAAACGCGGCCCCGCGCTCTTCCCCATTGGCGGGTGTCGCGCGGTGGAGTGTTGCCGGGGGAGCGCACCTGCGTCACAGCGCTGCGCGCCACCCCGCCCCGCCGGGGCACGGGCACGCCCTCCGGGCGGAGGAGAGCAGGACGCTGTGCGGCTCTCGGCGTCGGGCCGGGGCTGGTGGTCGCGGTGAGTTAGAGCCCCCGTCAGGATGGAGGGGCGGCAGCTCCGGGCCGCTGTGCTTGCAGCAGGCGCTGGCGTGCGGGGGCGTTCGCAGGGCAGAGGACGTGGGCTGTCTCAGCTTGCTCTCTTCCCACGTGGGAGTTCGGGGAGCCTCGTTTTCTTCTCTGTGAGGGAGGGGCACCCGTGGAGTGGGGCTGAGGGCAAAGGCAGTGGGCTTGCGCGCCGGCGCCTCGTGGGTCGGGTCTCGGTTCGGGTTCGGCGGAGGGCCCGGCGTGCGGGCGTCCAGGAGCGAGGCCGGGGAGCGCTTCCTGCGGACCTGGGAGAAAGGTGGAGGGGGGGGGGGCACTGCTGCTTTGTGAGAAGTTCTTTCGGGACCTAGCCGGGGTGGGCTGGGGTCGCTGTATTTGTGCCCATTTTGCAGATGTGAGGCCGCGGTTTTCAGATATATTAGGAAACACCAACCCAGGTCTCAGTATTTTACGAGCAGAGCTGGAAGATCAACAGACGTGTTGGTGGGAATAACCTCAATCAATAAAGTTTTCAGCTGGCAATCTTTCAGTGCCTTGGATGCTTCTTGTCTTGTGCTTAATTGAAACAATCCAAAATGACCGCGAATGTTTGCCGTGTAAACACCGTGTTGGCTAATTTTTTTTTTTTTTTTTTTTGCATTTTTCTGAAGCTGGAAACAGGGAGAGACAGTCAGACAGACTCCCGCTTGTGCCCGACCGGGATCCACCCGGCACGCCCACCAGGGGCGACGCTCTGCCCACCAGGGGGCGATGCTCTGCCCAT
Organism: Saccopteryx leptura; assembly: GCF_036850995.1. Classification (NCBI taxonomy): domain Eukaryota; kingdom Metazoa; phylum Chordata; class Mammalia; order Chiroptera; family Emballonuridae; genus Saccopteryx; species Saccopteryx leptura. The sequence goes on from NC_089510.1 coordinate 97,259,849, forward strand.
CCTGGGCGTCGCAATGTTGCGACCAGAGCCACTCTAGCGCCTGAGGCAGAGGCCACAGAGCCATCCCCAGCGCCCGGGCCATCTTTGCTCCACTGGAGCCTTGGCTGCCGGGAGGGGAAGAGAGAGACAGAGAGGAGGGCACGGCGGAGGGGTGGAGAAGCAAATGGGCGCTTCTCCTATGTGCCCTGGCCGGGAATCGAACCCGGGTCCTCCGCACGCTAGGCCGACGCTCTACCGCTGAGCCAACCAGCCAGGGCCCGTGTTGGCTAATGTTTTTAAGAGCTGGTATGATACTTGATGGCATAAAAGAGGTCCTTTGTGTATTTGGTTGCAGAATTGTTGGGACTTTCAAAGTACAAGTGATACAAATGACACTCCTGCTGCTGCAACGCCTGTTGATATTTGTCACTACTTTTTTAAAAACACAGGTATAGGGAAGGTAAACATCAAGGATACTGAAATAACCATCTCTGTGGTATCCAATCATTAGGGTTTGTTTTTTTTTTTTGAAAATGTAAGTTCTTAAACATTAAAATAAAATTATTTTAATTTTAGAATAAGAAAAAAAGAATCTGGAAATATTGGAGAAGATAAAGTATATTCAGTCTACAAACCAGAAGCTCAACAAAACAAGTAAGCTCTAGGAGATCAAGCAAGTGAATACAAAATAAAATTTCAGAAAATTTTTACTCCCTGGTTAAATTGCACTAATAGTTTTTAGTTTGTTTTTAGTTTGAGGAAACAGGTTGATGTCAAAATGCAGGAAAACAGTACAAATAGATAGAATTAAAATTATATCTGACCATAGGATTTTTTTTTAATTTGAAAGAGTTATTATGGTGATCCTTCATTATTTTATACAATTTGTACATAAAAAAGTGTTTTTAAAACTTACTGTGTATGTATAGAATGCACAGTTGTAATGTTTCCATAGTAAGTTTATAATAGCATGAAATGTGCTTTTTATCAGAACCTCAATGATGTGAGCCCCAATCTGGGTGGCGTTACGTCTTGAGTTTTTCCAGACATGTAGTTGACTCACTGTTAAATCCTACAGCAAGTCATCTAACACTATACTAGTGGTAGTCAACCTGGTCCCTACCGCCCACTAGTGGGTGTGCCAGCTTTCCTGGTGGGCGGTAGCGGAGCAACCAAAGTATAAATAAAAAGATAGATTTAACTATAGTAAGTTGTTTCATAAAGATTTATTCTGCTAAACTTAGTGAAAATCCAACATAAAGTACTTGGTAAGTAATTATTATTATATGCTTTAACTCTGCTTTATAAATTTTATAAAGTAAAGTTACTTCCCTACTTTATAAATCACCATTACTGTGGAACTCGTGGGCGGTTAGAAAATTTTACTACCAACAGAGATACAAAAGTGGGCGGTAGGTATAAAAAGGTTGACTACTCCTGCTCTATACCATGGCAAATATAATTTCTTGTTAGTGGTTGTAAAATGTAATGAATGTTTTATAACCATTTATGTTTAGAGATGAAAGGCAAGAACACATTAGTGAATTAAAACTTTAAAAATTGTTCCCACAGTAGAATGGGCAGTGATATTTTTGGTACTGCTTAATTTTTCATCATTCGTTATATGTGCTGACCCATCCATAATAGGCTGGTAAAATATTTTGGAGACTCCATAGGAAATCAGCCCTCTGGAAAAGACTGCATAAAAGGTTTAGAAGTTCAGAAATATATTTTTGATACTTAAACACAAGAAATTTTTGAAATAATTTGTAAGTAGATAATTTAGCCTCGGGTTTCTTTCCGAAAATATATTTTTTTTATATTCATATTTCTTCGTGACTTAAGAGAGAGGCAGGAAACCTTGAACTCAGGCTTTTCGTATTCATTGGAGGAAAATAACATTTTGTACTGGTTAATGAAAGTACATGCATGGCTTCAGCTCTGCTCTACATGTTTTTTATACCTATAGATTTCCCTTAGAGTTATTTTTATTGTTTCATATCAATAAATTACGTCTTGGCAGGGTACAGAATTCTTAGGTCATGTCCTGTTCCAGACCCTGTGGATGTTGCTGCATTGTCTTTTAGCAGTCCTTGTTGGAGATGTTTTTGTTATCTACTGCCATGTAACCAACATCTAAAGGCTTGACTGGCTGCAAGTTCAAGATGGCTTTTCACTTACATGTCTGGCACCTCATTGCTTCTTTACTTGGCCTCTCAGCACAGTAGCCTTGACATTTTACTTATCAGTTTGTGACACTTAAGAGGTGGCAACTTGCCATACCCACAACTATCAGTTCACATGTATCACATGTGACAGTATCACATGTTCTGTTGGTCAGAGCAGTCACATGTCCTGTCCAGATTTTTTGGGGGGACGGGGTATGGCGAATAGATTTTATTTCTTGATGGGGGAGTACCAGCAAAGTCACATTGCAGGAATGTATGTGGGTGATCATTGTGACCATCTTTGGAAGTTAGTCTCTCAAGAGAAATTGGAGACCATTATGTTTTTGTTTTTCTCTTTAGGTATCTTACTTTTCTGCCAGGATGTTTGTAGGCTTGTCTTTATTTCTTTCTTTAAAATTTTATTGCCTGACCTGTGGTGGTGCAGTGGGTAGGGTGTCGGCCTAGAATGCTAAGGTCGCCAGTTTGAGACCCTGGCCTTGCTTGGTCAAGGCACATATGAGATTCAATTGCTGTCAGTTGATGCTACCTGCTTCACCCCCCCCCCCCTTATTCTCTCTCTTTTTCCTCTAAAATTAGAAAAAAAATTACTATCTTTTAAAAAATAGCATTTAAGTTTATAATGAAAAAAAAGCAGCTTTCTCTTTTTGCTCTTCCTACACCTGACATCAGCACTACAGAAGTAATCACTTTCATTTCTTTTAATGATTTCCTTTGATATTTGCTTCTGTACTTCTTTCCTTATTTCTTATTTTTATTTTATTTCTTTAGCAAGAGAGAGGCAAAGACAGGAAGGGAGATGAGAAGCATCAACTCACAGTTGCGGCACTATAGGTCATTGATTGCTTTCTCATGTGTGCCTTGACTGGGGGCTCCAGCCAAGCTAGTGACCCCTTGCTCAAGCCAGCTACCTTAGGCTCAGGTCAGCAACGTTTGGGCTCAAGCCAGCAACCATGGGATCCTGTCTGTGATCCCACACTCAAGCCACCGACACTGTGCTCAAGCTGATGAGGCTGCACTCAAGCCAGCAACCTCGGGGTTTCGAACCTGGGTCCACTGTGCCACTGCCTGGTCAGGCTCTGTATTTCTAAATAATATGCTTTTTATGTGATTTTTTATTTATTTTTTATTTTTTGGTATATATTGACTTATTATAAGGGAAGATTTAGGTTTTTAAAAAAAATATGGATTTTAGGGAGAGGAGGGCGGAGAGAGAGGGAGAGAGACATCAATTTGTCGTTCCACTTATTTATGCATTCTTGTATGTGGTTGATTCAAGCTGTGACTGGGGATTGAACCCTACCTAACCTTGGTGTTTCGGGACGATGCTTTAACCAACTGAGCTACTTGGCCAGGGAAGATTTAGTTCTTAAGCAGTTTCCTTCCCATACCCCTTCCCCCCATTATAATTATGGTATACTATTTTCTTAGTTTGGGCTGTTATAATAAAATATCATAGACTGGTGCCTTAAACAATGAACATTTATTTCTTACAGTTCTGGAGGCTAGAAAGTCTAAGACTAAAATGTCAGCATAGTTCGGTTCTGGTGAGGGTGCTTTTCTGGTTTGCAGATGGGCATTTTCTTGCTTGGTCCTCATATGGGGAGAGAGAGGAGCAAGCCCTGGTGTTTCTTCACATAAGGACACTAATCCCATTCATGAGACCTCCTAAAGGCTACACTTGTAATATCACATAGAGTCAGGATTTCAACATATGAATTTTAGGGGGACACAAACACGATAGTCTATTAACAGTCACGCTTTTTGTTAAGATCAGTGTTTACCTTATTTTCCCATGTATAAATTGCAGCTTTTTTTGAAAAATTTGGGGTCTAAAACTGGGTGCATCTTATACAGTGGTTGTAGATTTTTTTACTTGCATTTCCTGCTTTATAGTGCTTGTTGTCTTTGTGCTCATTGTTTTGCACTTGTTACCAGTATATTACGTAGGTTATGTTTTGCCACATTCTGCCCAGAAATGGCTCAGAAAAGATTTTCGTACAGTGCTGAATTCAAGTTAAAAGTGATCCAGTTTGCAAAAGTGAATGGAAATCGTGCTGCTGAATGTAAGTTTGGTCCTCCAGCTGAGAAGTCAATCCGAGACTGGTTACAGGCAGAAGAAACTCTACTGAAAACAGCATGACAGAAGAAAGTCACAACAGGCAAGTCAGCAAAATGGCCTCCTTTAGAGAGGGAACTGAAGATATGGATTGAAGAGCAAAGGGCAATTGGAATTCCTGTATCCACAAAGATGGTTTGGCATGAGGCAAGACGAATTGCTGATGGAAAAGAAGTTACTGATTTCAAAGGAGGACACAATTGGTGCTTCAGGTTCATGAAACGGAATGGACTAAGCATGCACTAGACTTGCCCAAAAGATGCCTGAAAGCTATGAGCAGAAGGTCCTTGAATTTCATCATTTTGTCATTCAGTGTTGGAAGACACATCAGTTTGAGTTGGGACAGATTGCAAATATGGAAGAAGTCCCCCCTTCAATTTGATGTCCCAAGTAACAAAACTGTTGATGACAAGGGGGTGAAAACTGTAATTGTAAAGACAAGTGGACATGAAATGAGCCATTATACAGTTGTTCTAGCTTGTTGTGCTAACAGAACCAAGCTGCCTCTTATGCTGATTATCAAATGCAAAACAATGCCAAAAGAAGACATTCCTCGAAGAGTAATTGTCCACGTTCATGACAAGGGTTGGATAGATCAGGATGGGATGAAGATCTGTTTTGAGAAAATTTGTAGAAAGAGACCAGGTGGGCTCTTATCAAACCTGCCCTATTGGTGCTTGATCAATTCAGGGCACACAGAACAAAAAACACAAAGAAGATTGCTGAAGAGCAAAATACAAAACCTGCCGCCATACCTGGAGGCTTGACATCCCAGCTCCAACCATTTGATATCAGCATTAAACTTTCAAAGCTGCCATGAGAGACAAATGGAACCAATGGATTAAGTCTTCTGGGGACAATTTGACACCAGCAGGAAGAGTGAAGAAACTAACTATAGAAGTTTGTACTTGGATGAAAAGATCCTGGGATAATATCAAGATTGAGATTGTTGTCATTTAAGAAGCGTGGCATTTCAAACGCCATAGATGGAACTGAGAATGAGGCAATATATGAAGACACTGATTCATCATCAGACACAGATGAGGACAAGCTAATGGATGGGAGTTTTGACAGTGATGAGTCGTATGACTTTTATGATGAATAAAATGAGTTCAATAACTTTATATAATAATTTTTTTTTTTCAAATTTTGGGCCCTAAAATTAAGGTGTGTCTTTTACATGGGTAAACATGGTAATATTTATAATATTGTGATTAATATGACAGTTGAGCCATAAAGTTTACTATGTGTTTCTTCTCTTTTATGATTCTGTCACTTTTCTTTAAATTTAGTTTTCTCATCACTTCTCAGTATGTTCAGACACATGAACTATTCTGTTGGTTCCATTTATTTACTTAAAGATAGGCCTTCTGGATCTCTGTCTTCTTCTTAGATTACTTGTTCTCTAGCCTTGCTGCAATGTTTTCTTGGATTTCATTTCACCATTATCCTGGTGAGAATTTTTGCTTTTCTTTTCATACTGCAGTATTCTTTAGAAAATGGAGAGGGGGGCGTTTTTATTGAGAACTCTTGTGTTGTCAAAATATCTTTAGTCTACCCTGAAAAGTTATTTATTTTTGTTTTAGAATTTTAGGTTGGAAGCCATTTTTTTCCTGAGAATACAGATTGGGGCAAAAGTAGGTTTACAGTTATGATTACACAAGAATTTATTCTTGTAATACTTATTCATTAATTATTGAATTATTTATTATTAACTTACTTTTGCCCACCCCTGTATTGAACACATTGCTTCATTGTCTTACAGGGTCCAGTGTTTATATACATATAGCATCGCTAAATCTAACATACTCATCCTAGAAAATATACATAGCTAATGTTTTTTGTTCTTTTTTCTCCTCATCAAGAGTTTAGGCTGGTGTCCTAGATGGGTAGCTTATTTAGTTAGTGTTGTTCTGATATGCAAATCTTGCAGGTTCAAAACCTCATCAGGTCACATATAAGAATCAACCAGTGAGTACATAAATAAGTGGAACAACAAATTGATGTATCTCTTCTTCTCTAAAAAAAAAAAAAAAATCTAAAAGAACAGTTTAGGCCTGACCAAGTGGTGACACAGTGGATATAGCATTGGACTGGGAATGGAGGACCCACGTTTGTTGGCTTGAGCACGGGGTTATTGGATGAGTGTGGGATCATAGACATGACCCCATGGTCACTGGCTTGAGTAAGGTGTCACTGGCTCTGCTGGACCCCCCTCCCCAGGCAAGGCACATATGAAAAAGCAATCAGTGAACAACTAAGGTGCCACAATGAAGATGTGATGCTTCTCATCTCTCTCCTTTCTGTCTGTCCCTATCTCTGACTTTCTGGCAAAAAAAAAAAAAAAAGTAGGCTGTTTTTGACCCATGGGCAATCTTCTGTTTCAGCCCCAAATCAATCTTACTGCAAAAGCCTAAGCTTCTCAAAACAAAACAACAACAACAAAAAAACTAAGAAATTTATAAGTTACTAGAGAAATTTTATAACTTGAGCCAACGGGGAGCATGAATTCTTTTGAATTAAAGAATTTAGTTTTGCTAAGCCTAACTTATTTTAGCATTTTTTTTAATTCAGTGAGAGGAGGAGAGACAGAGACCTACTCCCACATGTGCCCGGTCTGGAATCCACCTGGCAAGCCCACTAGGGGTCTATGCCCTGCTCATTTGGGGCATTGCTCCGTTGCTCAGCAACAACTGAGCTCTTCTTAGCACCTGAGGTGGAGGCCATGGAGCCATCCTCAGTGCCTGGAGCCAACTTGCTCCAGTTGAGCCACGGCTGCAGTAGGGGAAGAGAGAGAGAGAGAGAGAAGTGAAGAGAGGGGTAGGGGTGGAGAAGCAGATGGGTGCTTGTGTGTCCTGGCTGGGAATTGAACCTGGGACATCTACATTTCGGACCAATGCTCTAACACTGAGCCAACCGGCCAGGGCAGTATTTTAGAATATAAAAAGTTGCACAAAATAGTTAAGTTCATTAAGTAGACTTCAGCAGAACACTTTGAATTTAAATCTGCATTATGTAGGAACTTAATACTTTCTATTTGAAGCAATACAAATTAGAATTGTTTTGTTTAGCACAGCTTTCATCCCAAGTAAGCTTTTTTAAAAATAAATTCTATTAAGCTACCACTTTTTCACTAACAGATTTTTTTTTTTCAGAGAGAGTGTGTCAGAGAGAGGGATAGACAGGAACGGAGAGAGATGAGAAGCATCAATCATCAGTTTTTCGTTGGGACACCTTAGTTGTTCATTGATTGCTTTCTCATATGTGCCTTGACCGTGGGCCTTCAGCAGACTGAGTAACCCCTTGCTTGTGCCAGAGACCTTGGGTCCAAGCTCAAACCAGATGAGCCCGCACTCAAGCTGGCAACCTCGGGGTCTCGAACCTGGGTCTTCTGCATCCCAGTCCGACGCTCTATCCACTGCGCCACCTCCTGGTCAGGCCCAAGTAAGCTCTTAAAGATGATCACTTATTCAGTATTTATATCATATAATAAGAATTGCATTACTAAGAATGCTACATTTAAGAAATCTTAGTTACAGTCTTTCAAATAAGCACAGTATATTAATTTAGAGCAGTGGTTCTCAACCTTTCTAATGCTGTGACCCTGCAATACAGTTCCTCATGTTGCGGTGACCCCAAACCAAAAAATAATTTTGGTGGCTACTTCATAACTGTAATTTTGCTAGTTATGATTCGGAATGTAAATACCTTATATGCATTATGTATTTTCCGATGGCTTTAGGCGACCCCGCCGAGGTTGCGACCCACAGGTTGAAAACCGCTGATTTAGAGGTTAGCATCTAAAACTTTACATATGTAGTTATCTTTGATATATGTAAGCTTAAAATGCTTTCTTCTCTTGACAGGGTATGTACAATTTTGAGGACGTGTTAACATGTCCCATTTGTTACAGTATTTTTGAAGATCCTCGTGTACTGCCATGCTCTCATACATTCTGTAGAAATTGCTTGGAAAACATTCTTCAGGCATCTAGTGACTTTTATATATGGAGACCTTTACGAATTCCACTCAAGTGCCCTAACTGCAGAAGTATTACTGAAATGGCTCCAACTGGTATTGAATCTTTACCTGTTAATTTTGCATTAAGGGCTATAATTGAAAAGTACCAACAAGAAGATCATCCAGATATTGTCACTTGTCCTGAACATTACAGGCAACCGTTAAATGTTTACTGTCTACTAGATAAAAAATTAGTTTGTGGTCATTGCCTTACAATAGGCCAACATCATGGTCATCCTATAGATGATCTTCAAAGTGCCTATGTAAAAGAAAAGGACGCACCTCAAAAATTGCTTGAACAATTAACTGACACACACTGGACAGGTCTTACTTGTCATATTGAAAAGCTGGAGGAACAAAAATCTCATTCAGAGAAAGTGGTCCAAGGTGAGAAAGAAGTTGTCCTCCAGTATTTTAAGGAGCTTAGTGATACATTAGAAGAGAAAAAAAATTTTTTTCTAACTGCTCTCTGTGATGTTGACAATCTGATTAATCAAGAATATACTCCACAAATTGAAAGAATAAAAGAAATGAGAGAGCAGCAGCTTGAATTAATGACATTGACAACATCTTTACGAGAAGAGTCTCCACTTAAATTTCTTGAAAAAGTTGATGATGTTCGCCAGCGTGTGCAGATCTTGAAACAAAGAGCACTTCCTGAGGTCCAGTGTGTTGAAATTTATCCTCGAGTAAGCCAAGTATTGAAAGAAGATTGGAGCAGAACAGAAATTGGACAAATTAAGAAACTTCCCATTCCTGAAATGAAAATTTCTTTAAAAAGTATGTCATGTTCCTGTTCCGATGATGAAAAGGTTGAAATTTTTAAGATTCTAAACATTGTTATAGTTACTCTAATTTCAGTGATACTGATGTTGATCTTTTTTAACCAACATGTAATAACCTTTCTAAATGAAATCACTTCAGTATGTTTTTTTGAAGTCTCTCTATCTGTTTATCAAAATTTATCTAACAGTCTGCATGATTTAAAGACTATACTGTGTCACAGTTTATATTTACTGAAGGAATTCACGGGGAAAGTTTTTTGGTGATCATTCAAATATAAATTGTTTAAATAGACTTACTCTGTACTAGGACTAACAACCATTTCTAAATAGATAGTGGCAGACTAAACTTTATTAGGGTTGCAACATACGTATTTTAAGCATTCCATATTTGTTGGATAGAAATGTCAGAAATGTTTCGTTTTTAGTCTGACACTAGAATAAAATGTAATTATTTGATTTCTTTTTTTTTTTTATTGGTTTGAGGTTGACTTAATATTGCTGTGGCATTTAAACATTCTTGTACCAATATTGTCTTTTAGCATTATTATAATGTAGTGATTGGCTTTGCAGTTCTTCATATGTAGTGGCTTTTTGATTAAAAGGGGCAAAATCCTGAAAGTGCCTATGCCTTTACTTTTGATGTGGCTTGAAGCTTTTGAATAGGAAAATAAGGATCATGAAGAGGTTTTCAAATCAAGCAGAGAAGTAAAAAATAAGGGGTTGCTTAAAGATGTTTTTGTGATCCATTGTGTTTTAGATAGATTTAATAGCCCTAAAATGTTTATTGACATTTACTTCTAATAAAGCTATTACTTTTGTTAGGGAACACACAGCAACATTTTCTAATATCTAACATATTCTATGGTTTCTGTTAATTTATCTTAGTATTTAACTTTTGTATAGTGCTTTAGTTAAATAGGTTCCTGGATAAAAACTCAGGTTACTAGAATGTATATTCCATCCTCCTCAGACTTAAGATAGCAGTGTTAACTGTATGTGTCTTAGTTTTTTTTGCTAAACATTCCTTTATGCCATTGCCCAAGTACCAATAGTTTTATTTTCTTTTTTTAAAGTGAGAGGAATGAAGATGATAGTGAGACAGACTCCTACATGTGCCACGACCAGGGTGATGCTTGGACAATTTGAGCCACTGGCTGTTAGAGGAGAGAGAAGGGGAAGAGGGAGGGGGGAAAGCAGCAGATGGTTGTTTCTCCTGTGTGCACTGACTGGGAAACTAATCTGAGATGTTCATGTTAGGTTGGTGCTATATCCACTGAACCAGCTGGCCAGGGCCTACTTTAACTGTTTAAAACTTAGTAGTACTAAGTTCTACTCCATTGGTTATTTATTTATTTATTTGTATTTTTCTGAAGTTGGAAATGGGGAGGCAGTCAGACAGACTCCCGCAGGCGCCCCACCAGGGGGCAATGCTCCGCCCATCTGGGGTGTTGCTGTTGCAACCAGGGCCATTCTCTAGTCTGAGGCAGAGGCCACAGAGCCATCCTCAGCGCCCGGGCCTACTTTGCTCCAATGGAGCCTTGGCTGCGGGAGGGGAAGAGAGAGACAGAGAGGAAGGAGAGGGGGAGGGGTGGAGAAGCAGATGGGCGCTTCTCCAGTGTGCCCTGGCCAGGAATCGAACCCAGACTCCTGCACGCCAGGCCGATGCTCTACCACTGAGCCAACTGGCCAGGGTCTTCTCCATTGGTTATTAAAATGTAATAAAATATTCAATTCCATTTATTTCTACTCTCACCAATGAAAAAGCACTTGATTTTAATTATAGCCTCTTCTATTTACTCTTCCCTTATATACTTTCTTTTTTTTTGACAAGAGTCAGAGAGGACAGATAGGAAGGGAGATGAGAAGCATTAATTCTTCATTGCAGCATATGTGCTTTGACTGGGGGGCTCCAGCAGAGTGAGTGGCCCCTTGCTCAAGCCAGTAACCTTTAGGCTTGAGCCAGCAACCATGCAATCATGTCCCTGATTCCATGCTCAAGCCCTCAGGGTTTCAAACCTGTGTCTTCCATGTCCCAGTCTGGTGCTAGTCAGGCTTCCCTTTCATGTTCTTGATTGAAAAAAAATGACCAGGATGTCTATGTGGGTATCCCTTTCCTCCCTGAGCACTCCATGTGTGTCTCTCCTGAAGCTGAAGCTGCATATGTGCTTGGTCAAAGAGGATGGTTTTTCAGTCAAGGATATACAAGTAGCTGTACTCCCATGCTAGAACCTCCAAACAAGCTCTCAAGGTCCATTTGTAGGAGACTGTAGGGTAGTCAAAGCTTCTAAGACTAGACACATCCAAATGAGCTCCTGCATGGGGCAGTCTGCCTTTCTTTTCACAATGCAATTATAATTAAAAAAAACCAAACAAATGAGCATACTTGAGTTTCAGATGTTTAAATCCACACTAATATATTTACATTTTAAGTCTCTGGGTCAATTATCTAATGACTGATATAAAAAATGTTCCCAGCATTTGGGTAATAAATACTGATTGTTTAGTAAATTAGGTGGCATACACTTTAGGAATTTATAAACTAGTAGTTGGCAGGTTTTTCCACTGCAGATGGAAAATGAAAGTATGTAGATATCCATGAAAGTATGCTGCATTTTAACATGGACTATATAGTTTAGAACAGTGGTAGTCAGCCTGGTCCGTACCACCCACTAATGGGCATTCCAGCTTTCATGGTGGGCAGCAGCGGAGCAACCAAAGTATGTATAAAACGATAGATTTAGCTACAGTAAGTTGTTTTATAAAGATTTATTCTGCCAAACAGCAAAAATCCAACATAAAGGACTTGGTAAGTAGTATTATATGCTTTAACTTGCTGTAACTCTGCTTTATAAGTTTTATAAAATGTAAAGTTACTTCCTACTTTATAAATCACCCATTACTGTAGAACCAGTGGGCGGTAAGAAAATTTTACTACTAACAGATACAAAAGTGGGCTGTAGGTAGAAAAAATGACCACTAGTAGCAATTTGGGACAAAGGGCAGTAACTTCACCCTCCAGGCATCTTAATTTCTTCATAGTCTGTTGCTCACAAAATTATCAGATTCTTACAATCTCCTATAAAGTAGGTAGAATATTTTATTAGACTTGAAACATCATAAACTAGGAGCCAGTTTACACGTTTAGGTTTAGGAATATGAAGTTTTAAGACAAATAGAAAAATTAGTAGTAATTCGATGCACTGAATTTATGCTGATTTAATTGGATGAATCTTCAGTATAAACAAATTTAACCAAGTCATTTAGATGCAATTTCTTTTGGATTTATGGCAACGCTTTTTGTTATATTGTATGTCTTGTAAATTCCAATAAGTCTATCTGAAATTTCAAACATATTATTTCGAAGAGAAATAATTATGAACTGGGCGTTTTTTGTTTGTTCCTAAAGAGAAAGAAAGAATAACTTAGAAACACTCGAATATTGACAAGTACATCATGTAATAAACATTTAAACTTGACTCTTTCCCACAATCTATTTTAGGCAATAAATTTAACATTACACTGATAAAAATGATGGGATGGATAGTTTGTGAAACTATTTATTTGGGTTTGAGAGGAACGAGTAATTCTGGAAGCATGATTGCTTAGTGAAAAAAAGATCAAGGCAGGAGACAAGATTTTAGCTGTGTATCTGCTACTAATTTACACGATCAGTTTATGTTTTACTCGCCCAAATGGAAATATTTGGTTCAAGTAAAGCAGTGGTCCTAAACTTTTTTTGGGCCACGGACCAGTTTAATGTCAGAAAATATTTTCATGGACCAGCCTTTAGGGTGGGATGGATATATGTATCATGTGACCGAGACAAGCGTCAAGAGTAAGTCTTAGACGGATGTAACAGAGGGAATCTGGTCATTTAAAAAAAATAAAACATCATTCAGACTTAAATATAAATAAAACGGAAATAATGTAAGTTATTTATTCTTTCTCTGCGGACCGGTACCGGTCCGGGGGTTGGGGACCACTGAAGTAAAGGACTTTGTCTCCTTTGACACCACAGGATATGGAGTTAGTGAACAGTTTGGAAAAAGCTTAAAAGAAATTAAGTCAAAGCATTCATGTGCAATGTTTGGGGAACCCAGAAAATTTTTTGGGTAAAAACTTCTAAAAGATTACTCACATATATATAAAATGCAACAATGGACACATTTTTAAAATCAAGGGCTGCATCAATCTCATCCATGAAGTACAGGGGAGTAGGTTTGTAGTGATGAAGAGCAAACACTAAAGCCAATGAACTAAGTGTTTTCTCTCCTCCTGAAAGGTTGAAGATCTTCTTCCAACTTTTCTTAGGTGGTCGAACACTGAAATAAGAAAATCTCATTAGTCAAATTACTTGTAAAGCTTAAATTAAGGTTTTGTGGTTTGTTTTCCTAACCACCTTCCTCCGGGATTTCTAACTTGCTTTTCACAATTCTAAGCTTTTGGGGTTTATTTTGTAAAAACATTATTGAAGGATGTACACATAAGGACAGCTACTAAAATTTTAAGACTTAAACATCAGGCTAGCCAGTACTTCTTGCTATTCTTCCCCCATTTCCAATGCAATTTTTACTCTGCAAGTTTTAAATCCAGATGTTAAGTTAAAATGACTTGAAGATTTAAGAAAAAGATGAACTAGCCTGTCCTGTGCTGGAGCAGTGGATAAAGCATCGACCTGGAATACTGAGGTCCCCAGTTTGAAACCCTGGGCTTGCCTTGTCAAGGCACATAGGAGGAGCAACTACAAGTAGTTACTTTCCCTGCTTTTCTCTTCTCTCTAAAATCCATAAACAAAATCTTAAAAAAAAACCAAAACAAAACACCAAAAAACCCTAGAGAAATGTTATGTAAAATTACCTGGAATTTATGCTCTAAACTGGCAATATGTAAATAATTTAGTATTTGTAATTAAAACAAATCATGTATCTTCTAACCTTCACATCCCACCCCTAAAAGTTTTTGAGAGTTTGGAGAAAATACAGATATGAAACAGGAGGATCCGAAACTCAGTATTTAATTACAAACCTGAACATGATTCCTTCAGAGAAAGGATCCAAGCTGTCTACAAGCTCCAGTTCAGCATCTCCTCCCAAAGTAAGCATCTGGTAATTTTCCTTTAATTTATTTGTTATTATATAAAAACCTGCCATGAATTCATTAAGCCTTTGTTTCCGAAGATCTTCATATGCCTGTCGAAAGTTATCTCTTTCATGAGTAATTCTGTCCAATTCTGATACTCGTTGTAAATATAATTCTTCCTATAAAAAGAATGAGAACAAACACCTATTCAGTTATAAATTTGGTATGAGAATTTCTAATTGTATAAAATTAAGGCCACAATTTAGGCTGAGGACTATAAGGAATTTGATTTGGACACATTAATAATAGTTTTTTCATACCTTCTTCTTATACTCTACAATGGCACCAAGATTTGGTTTCATTTCATGACACTGGGCTTCCAGAAGTGCAATTTGGTTTGTTATAGAATCTGGATTCTTGATTGCTTCAAGATCCTCTGGGCTCAGAACTGAAATCTCTTCAACAGGATTATCTTCTATGGCATGAAGTGATATTTTTGAAATCTGAAAGTTCAGTTAAATGAAGAGTTAGGGAAGGGCATGGTACTTCCATTTATTGTTTAGAAGAAGAATGCAATCAATATGACAACTTATCTATCTACTAAAACAACATACCAAGGTTTTGTGACTGATCTGTGTGCCAACTATTTTTTTTTTTCCTTTTTCTGAAGCTGGAAATGGGGAGAGACAGTCAGACAGACTCCTGCATGCGCCCGACCGGGATCCACCCGGCACACCCACCAGGGGCGATGCTCTGCCGTGACCAGAGCCACTCTAGCGCCTGGGGCAGAGGCCAAGGAGCCATCCCCAGCGCCCGGGCCATCTTTGCTCCAATGGAGCCTTGGCTGCGGGAGGGGAAGAGAGAGACAGAGAGGAAGGAGTGGGGGCGGTGGAGAAGCAAATGGGCGCTTCTCCTATGTGCCCTGGCCGGGAATCGAACCCCCGCACGCCAGGCCGACGCTCTACCGCTGAGCCAACCGGCCAGGGCCCAACTATTTTTAATTTAAAGAAAAATAGTGTAGTGGTCCAATATGTTCATGTAGCCTGTAAAAATCTCCAAATCGGCCCTTGGATGAATATGTTGACTACTTCTAACGAAAACGTACCCATATTTTTCTATACAGAATCTTACTACACTTGGTTCCTTATGTTCCCTATAAACCTGAGAAGTGATTACATGGAATTAAGAATCATTACATACCTCAAACACACCCACATAAAAACCCAAAATACCCAACCATTTTCATAAAGGATATTTTAAAGTTACTCTCACCTCTTTTTGCCAGTATCTTATTTTAGAATTATGTTCTGCAATGTGACCATCTATTTGTTCAAGTTTCAATTTAATACTAAGTGCATCTTTTTGAAGAGCATGTTCATTTTCTTGAATTACTTTCAGTTCTTGAAGTAGATTACGATGTTCTTTCTGGATCTCTGGTAACGTCTCCTAAAAACCAAGAAGAACTACAGATACGACCGACCTGGTGTTTTGGCATCACAAAACTGAAGATGGCAATCTCTTCCCACGTTCCTTCTATTTTAAATTAAAACTTATTTACTCAAAAGTTATAATACAGTACTCATTTTTATAGTGTAAGTTAATACAGTTACAAGCTTTAACCTGACTGTTTATTATACAAGGCACTGATGTTATATATCCAACTCCTTAAACTACTTCAAATACCACTGTCACCCTTTTCTGAGTCTTACCTCTGCAGCATTTGTATTTTTTATCACCTCTGTTGCTTTTTCCTCAAGATTTTTCAGCTCTGCTGTTAAGTCACCTACTTCTTTTGCAGTATCTTTTATTTCTTTTTCTGTGCGAGAGACAGAGTCTTGTGCTTTTTTAAGATTTCTAAACAAGCAAAATAATATATTAAAAATGTGATATGTGACTTGTTAATCTGCTTCTGAAACCTAATAAAGAATTCTTCATGACATCTTAATGTAGCATTTTTCCTATAATTTTAAAATTTATGATTTACAAAGCCATCCCTAAATTGGTATTTATGTTTATATATACATACACACACTACTTGTGAGATGTATATTTTATTAAACTCAGTACAAATTAATAAAAATGCCCTTTATAAACTTCTGGTATCATCCAATCTTACATTATGAAGCAAAGTTAGATTATATTGTTCTGTCACTGTCAGATTGAAGATTCTTAAGTCTCTATATCCATGAAACTATACATTAAAATAAAAATTATCTTTCTGTTCAAGTTAGGGAAACAAGTGCTTCCAAAGGGATACAGGGGTGGGGGTGGAGGGTACACCTGGAGGAACAGCTGTTTTCTCCCTTAATAAAGTTAATTCCACATTGCCAGATACATTTAGGCAAACTTCTAATAAACGGCTTATTAGTACCTTTGAGCAAAAGGCTCTAGAATAAACTTAATAACCAGATAATCAACATGCAATTAATTTCTTTTAATTTTAAGGTAAGAGAGAACTGTTTATGGTTCAACACTTTTATATACATAATTTTAATGACTTTAGAAACACTTCAATAAGTAATCTAAAATTAATTTTAAAACAAGATTATGGGCTAAAAAACTTTTTGTGATTTGGGACAATGGAATAATATAGTAAACTAAGAATAAGTTACTAAGACAGTTCTCATTCCCGTATCTTTTTCTTCTAAGACCTAGGTCTATTTAATTACCAACTCTAAGTCAGAGAAACAAAACCAATTTCTATGTCCTCAGGACATCTGGGGAGTTACAGAACTATACTTTGCCAGTTTGCCTGTTTGTCAGTTAAAAAAAACAAAAACTGGTCCTATAATATGTCAGATAGGCTTAATAAGTAAATAATAACAATTAATGGATACTAAGTATTAACCCCCTTTCCAATGTTGATAGGGAAAAGGAAGACAGGTTAGGGTAGTACGTGTACTCTACCTGTCCGCAGTCTTGATTGCTACTTGGGCTTTAGTAACAGCAGAAGCGCATTCATCTAACTGCTTATTTATTTTATCAAGTTTGTCTTGTTGGGCCTTGAGTTTATGGTTATTAATTTCTACAATGATATTGTGTAACCTTTTAACCTCAGCTTCTATTTTGCCAGCTTTCTCAGCCACATCGTCATATTCTGTAATAAAAAAATCAGAAAAAAATGCATGTTTCTAGGTTAACAAGCGCCAAGTTGTTAGGTGTGAATTCTTCAGTCACCGACACTGAATGTCAACACAGATGGTATTATAACAATGCATGGTATATTCTCTGGCTCAGCTCGGAACATAAATCCATTTCTTTTTGTGTGTGTGTGACAGAGAGGGACATACAGGAAGGGATGAGAAGCATCAATTCTTTGTTGCGGCTCTTAGTTGTTCATTGATTACTTACTCATATGCCTTGACTGGGGGGCTACAGCAGAGCGAGTGACCCCTTGCTAAACCCAGCGACCTTGGGTTTCAAGCCAGTGACCATGATCCCACACTGAAGCCAGCAACCCCGTACTCAAGCTGGATGAGCCCACTCTCAAGCTGGTGACTTTGGAGGTTTTGAACCTGAGTCCTGAGTCCCAGTATAATGCTCTGTCCACTGCGCCTCTGCCTGGTCAAGCTATCCATTTATCCATTATTTATATCCATGATGGCTTCATGCCATTAACCTCTTTTTTTTTTTTCCTGAAGCTGGAAACGGGGAGACAGTCAGACTCCCGCATGCGCCCGACAGGGATCCACCCGGCTCGCCCACCAGGGGGTGATGCTCTGCCCCTCCGGGGCGTCGCTATGCCGCGACCAGAGCCACTCTAGCAGAGTGGGGCAGAGGCCAAGGAGCCATCCCCAGCGCCCAGGCCATCTTTGCTCCAATGGAGCCTTGGCTGCGGGAGGGGAAGAGAGAGACAGGGAGGAAGGAGGGGGTGGGGTGGAGAAGCAAATGGGCACTTCTCCTATTTGCCCTGGCCGGGAATCGAACCCGGGTCCCCCACACGCCAGGCTGACGCTCTACCGCTGAGCAACCGGCCAGGGCCACATCAAAACTCTTTTCAAACAACTTTTCAATGTTTTCTTGGGGTACTTTCTTGACTATTGGTCTCATGATTTTTACCCTTAAAATAGGTGTTCATTAACTTGCCAGTAGTGAAGAACTTGTAGTTATTTTATTTTGTTAGCCTAACTTATCTAGTTCTCTACATATTATAACAAGAAAGTGGGGGAGACAGGGTACAACTGGCACTCTTTTGTGTGGCACAGAAAGCTAAGTTACATGTTTTTAGATTTTATTTATTAATATTTAGAGGGGGGAGAGAGAAGGAAGGTGGGGGATGGAGAAATGGGAGGGAAGCATCGACTCATAGTAGTTGCTTCTCATGTGCCTTGACCGGGCAAGCCCAGGGTTTTGAATGAATGACCTCAGCATTCCAGGCTGGTAACCTATCCACTGTACCATCACAAGTCAGGCAAGCTAAGTTAAATTATTTAGATTCTCTTGTTCAGACATCACTCAAAAGAAATTGCATAATTTGGGAGGCAAAAGTGATGAATCAAACAAGCAAGCAAGCAGTCACAGAGAAGTTCTTGGTAGAGTTAGAGGTTCTGGTATCTAGTCAAAAGCTTTATGAATACAGGCAGTGGCATTAGCTTTGATGGTAGATCATCGTAAATGTAATATGCTTTTGTTCATAACTGTAGTATTAACTTCCCAATTTCAGATTTGACTTTCCAACCATATAAGAGGCAGTATAGTTCCTTTGATCATTCTGCAGAGTAGCTCTGGAAATCATTGATGAATGTTCAGTCTAGAATTGTTCTTTAGCCATTCTAACGATTCTGTAAATAATCTATTACTCTGTTAAGAATGCATGGACACATACACCCTCTACACAAATCCTATTTATACTAGCCAGAGTTTCCTACTTGAATCTTAATCACTATACAGTATCAGAAGGATAAAAGGTGACAAAAAGGTGAGGAGTTCAAGCAATCAAGAATACCTATGTCTAGAAAGCTAAACAAAAAACTAAGTTAACTTATGTAAAGAGATTCCCATAAAGTTCCTATAGGAGCTGTCTGGGCATTTGGTACAGATGGAGGCAGGTAGGATTTGCTGAGTGAAAAAGACTGAATAAGGAATTATGATCGCTTCCTTTCTGTCTGTTAGGGTAGAGTATCAACCTTCCCTAAATCTTGCAAATAACCATTTCTCTCTTTTTGTTTTACATTATCAGAGAGTTGTTTAGTCCAATCTTTCAGCCCATCTACTGAGTTAATTTGAACTGTTTTTTACATTTCTAAGATCACCACCCAGCTCTTAAAACCAACCTCTTTTTGGTCTTCCGGATTCCCCCTTTCCCCTAAGAATATTAAAACTAGTTAATGTATGTATGTATATGTATGTATGAGAGGAGGGGAGATAAGACTCTTACATGGACCCTGACTGGGATTCACCGGGCAACCTGTCTGGGGCTGATGCTCAAACCAATCTAGCCACTCATGCCGCAGGAGGAAGAGGGATAGAAGAGGGAGAGAAAAAGAAGAAGAAAAGAGGGAGAGAAGAAGGAGTGGGAGGGAAGCAGGTGGTCATTTCTCTTGTGCGCCCTGACCAGGAATTGAACCCAGGGCATCCATATACCAGGCCAATGCTCTATCCACTGAGACAACTAGCGAGAGCCTAAGTATACACATTTAAAAGCTCTACATTGCAGCCTGACCTGTGGTGGCGCAGAGGATAAAGTGTCAACCTGGAAATGCTGCGGCTGCCGGTTCGAAACCCTGGGCTTGCCTGGTCAAGGCACATATGGGAGTTGATGCTCCCAGCTCCTCCCCACCTTCTCACTCTCTGTCTCTCTCTCCTCTCCCTGTCTCTCTCTCTCCCTTTCTCTCTCCTCTCTAAAATGAATAAATAAAAAAAAAAATGCAAAAATCTACATTAAAATAAAATAAAAGCTCTACATTGCCAATACCAGCTGCAGTGGGGGCACCACAACTTACACTGGGGTAGGGGCCAGGGATACACCTAGAAAAGGTTCCAAACCTTTAGATCATCTTCCTTAACTTTGAAGTATATACAATGTATTTCTCTTTTTAAAACACCTATAGTCTATTGTAGGAGAAGACTGGCACACAAAGTCTGTAATTTTGAAGTCACTATTCTATACCACTTTGCTCCCCACCATTCTATTCTTTGCACCTTAGCCAGGGAGAAATTTTTAAGACCTAAACTAATATAAAACAATATATCAGGTCTACCGTAAAGTTCTGTCCGTTTCTATCACAAGTTTCGACACGTATGCACGTTTATTTGGTGCATGTGTGCCTCTCTATTTTTATCACTTAACGTATACATACTGACGTAGCAAATTAACTAAAAGTTGATTCATGTTAGTCTTATGTGTGAAGCCATAGTGTACCCACGGCTACTGATAAAAGTTCATTTACGCCACTGTAATTTTTACGAATTTCAACAAGGAAGAAATGCACAGAAGCATGTCTATCGCATCCACCATATTCCCTGGACTTAGCACCCTCTGATTATCACTTGTTTTTGTCCTTACAAAATTTCTTGAATGGCAAAAAATTCAAAAATGAAGAAGATATCAAACAAGCACTGGTTCAATTTTTCGCATCAAAAGATAAAAACATTTTTCAGAAATGGGATATACAAATTGCCCTCACTCTGCCAAGAAATCATTAATAATAATGGCAATTATATTATTTAATAAAGTTTATTGACAGTAAGAAAAATTTGTATTTTGGCCTGACCTGTGGTGGCACAGTGGGTAAAGCGTCAACCTGGAAACACTGAGGTTGCCGGTTCAAAGCCCTGGGCTTGCCTGGTCAAGGCACATATGGGAGTTGATGCTTCCAGCTCCTCCCCTCTTTTCTCTCTCTCTCCTCTCTAAAAATGAATAAAAAAAAAAAATTTGTATTTTGTTTTATTCCAAAAATGGACAGAACTTTTCCAGTAGACCTTATATTTAATCTTAAAGATATGCTGGCAGACGGGCTCTGAGGATGGCTCTGTGGCCTCTGCCTCAGGTGCTAGAATGGCTCTGATTGCGGCAGAGCAATGCCCCAAGATGGGCAGAGCATCGCCCCTGGTGGGCATGCCGGGTGGATCCCAGTTGGGCACATGCGGGAGTCTGTCTGACTGCCTCCCCGTTTCCAACTCCGGAAAAATACAAAAAAAAAAAAAAATATGGTGGCAGAAACGGGTCCTTCATACATATTAGGAATTAACAGTCTACTGATAATAGCCAGCTTTTCCATGAGAGGAGAGATGGAGTTCCTAATAAAGTCAAGGCTTTCTTTTCAAACAAAAATAAAAGATTCCTGCAGTCTCCCTGTAAAAGTGTTGGTATAAATGACAAATATAACATTTTTGGCCTTTCAATCGACTACTAGGTACCATCAAAACAGTCACAACAACAACAAAAACAACAACAAAAAAACCCAGTCACAACAAATATTGTGAGAATGTGTGAGGAAAAAGTGAGTGTACGTGAAGTCATTGTGTCTGAAAGAACAAAATATAGATCCAAAATTAAACGCAGGGGGGAAAAAAAGCCTGTCAATTCACACCACTTCCCTGTACACCACCCTCCAGTGGCTTCTCATCTCACTTGAAAATACGGCCTATAAGACCCTACATTATCTGGACTCTTCATCCTTTAACTTGGTCTCCTTATCTGTCAGATATAATTCTCAATTTAATAATACTTATTTAACCTTAATTGTACTTACCTTTGGGGAATGAAATAATAGAAATCATAAAACAGAGCAGTGACTTGCTATTTTAGCCTACAAATAGCTATCTGAAACATTTCAAATATTAAAAACCTACTTTTAACAATCTCAAAAAATAGGGCCTGCATCCATAAACATACCTTTTCTGAAAGCACTAACATTTTCTTCTAGCAATTTCTGCTTTTTTTTGTCAGGAGCAGTAGCAAGTACATTAGCTTCAAGTTCCTTAACTTGGACATTCAAATATTCTTCTTGCTCTGATAAACGCTACAGAAAAGTTTTAACAATCAAGGTCAATATTTTAACTCAGTAACATTTCCTTTAAACATTTTGAATAAAAAAAATATACTTAAAATCTTTAAGGACAAATATAAACAGGAAAACAGAAAACATGAACAATGTATATAAATAAATGAAACGGCCAACAAACACACAGAATGATGGGTAAACTCATGACAAAGAAAGTTAAAAATAGCATTTTTAGTATATTACAGTAGCAAATATACAATACTAAAGACTACCAAGCATATTAAGACTTGGAAAAATTACTTGTATATCCTGTTAATAGCACACAAAATTTTCATTGGCTTAGAAAGAAAACCATAATTTGTTAAGTGAAGAAAAATTAGTATGACTCATTAAAATTCCATATTTGTACTTAATACATATTTGCCATATACATAAACATGAATGCAAACTAGCT
Organism: Saccopteryx leptura; assembly: GCF_036850995.1. NCBI lineage: Eukaryota > Metazoa > Chordata > Mammalia > Chiroptera > Emballonuridae > Saccopteryx > Saccopteryx leptura. The sequence goes on from NC_089510.1 coordinate 97,282,417, forward strand.
ATGTGTATTAAAAAGCTAAAGAATATACATAAAAATTGAGGGTGATTATCTCGAGTATTTTCTGAATACTTTCTTTTTAAGACAGCATGCATTTCTTTTTCATAATTAAAAAAACATTCCACTTTAATGCTTGACCAGGCAGTGATGCAATGGATAGAGCGTCGGACTGGGACGCAGAGGACCCAGGTTTGAAACCCTGAGGTCGCCAGCTTGAACAAAGGGGTCACTCGTTCTGCTGTAGCCCCTTGGAAAAGGCACATATGAGAAAGCAACTGTTGAACAACTAATATAACACAATGAAGAATTGATGCTTCTCATCTCTCTCCCTGTCTGTCCCTATCTGTCCTCTCTCTCAAAAAAACCAAACCATCCCCCAAAACCCCAAAAAACATTCCATTTTGAAAAGAGAATGAAAATCAAGTCTCAAAATTGTTAAGGAAGACATATTTCTATGGAGAACAAATGGAAACAAGGACCAGCTGTGGCCAGAGCAACACTATGACAGGACTTTTACCCATTAGTACTCAGGGAAACAAAATCATGAAGAGACAGACCTTCCTACCTTGTATTTTAAAATTGCAAGCAAACTGCAAAATGCTTCTGTCAAGTTACTACTGAATTCCAACACTTTCAGCTAACATTGATAAAAGAGTACCTGGATGCTTGCAGTAAACTTTTCTAGTGTATTCCTCATTTCTCGTTGACTAAGCTTTAACTTAACTACTGCTTCTTCCAGTAGTACTTTCTGTTCCTGGATTTGTACTGCTTTTTGAGAGTCTCTCTGCAACTGCAATTCCATTTTATTTACCTACAAAGAGTAGAAGTGAAATAAGTTTTCTATAGGAGTCATTTCAGATTAACAGCAAAGTCAACTGTAGGTACCCTATACAAACAGCTAAGTGAAAGAACAGAAACTATTTCAAAATATGGGGGTGAGGGAAATGAAGGCATAACTCTTTACAAAATGTCATGTATCCAGGACATCCAAGTATGTTTTTAAGGAAGAAAAAATAAATATAGTGTTGTGAGGGTGATAGTAGAACACAGAAGTCTCTACTATACTAACAACTTAGAATTATTTTGAAATAGAAAAACTAATTACATAGTTAAGGTGTATGTAGTACTAATTACGTGAAAATAAGGTGCCAAACACTAAATGAATGGTTAAATTATGGAACAGCCATATGATCCAAATGTAATAGGAAAAATATTTATGCTCAGTATATATTTTCTAAATAATGTTTAGAACTTTAAAGTTTTACATAAAATCCCACATTTTATCGATTAGTCATTTATAGAAAACTCAGTATTTAAATTATATTAAAAACAGTATATTTAAAATAGCTGAATTTTATAGTATGTATATTATAAATCAATAGCTATTTAAAAAAAAAGTATGACTACAATTTCAAATGTGCCAACCTCTTCTTCAGAGATTTCTACAACTGATGAACCCATTCTTCCTTTCATTACTTTGCTTCCACCACCAGTCATTGTACCTGGAGACAGAGAAGTAACACTCAAATGTCTTCTCCAACAAGATGAAATAAAACACACCCAGTAACAGAAATAAAACCATTATTACCTGATTGTTCTATAATTTGTCCCTGTAATGTTACCACTCTCCATCTTCTATCTTTTTGATATGCTACTCTTGTGGCTTGATCTAAGTTGTCAGCTACTAAGGTATCCCGTAAAGCAAAGTAAAAAGCTTGGCGAATTTCCTCATCTTTTACTTTTACTAAATCAAATAACCGAGGAGTATGTTCAGGAGTTTGAATTTTGTTCATTTTTTTGGCCCATACTGCCATCTAAAAGTAAAATAGTAATTATATATTAAAATAAAGAATATATAATTTTAAGATAAGTAACATACATGTATAAAATGTGAGGGTATGTATACAAGGTTCTCAGTATCTGCAAAATTGAGTACAGTAGTCCTCTATCTGCTGGGGACGTGGTCTAAGACCCCACAGTAGATACCTGAAACTGCGGATAGTACTGAAACCTATACATAAAAGTTTTCCCCCATACACGCATACCTCTAATGAAGATGAATTTATAAATTAGGCATAGTAAGAGATGAACAACTGATCACATAGAACGATTATAATTACACTAAAATAAAAGTTATGTGAATGTGGTCTCTCTGCTAACAGATCTGGCTACTAAGTGACTAACAGGTGAACAGCATGGATCCTCTGCACACAGGGATGATCTATGTCTGGAACGACAGTGCAAGATTTCATTACACTATTCAAAATACTGTAAAATTTAAAACATCAGTTTGTTTACTTCTAGAATTTTCCATTTAATATTTTCAGAATGTGGTCTACAGCAGGTAGCTGAAATCACAAAGTGAAACTGCAGATAAAGGGGACTATTGTATTACTTCATTGATATTTTAAAAAAGTTATTTATTATAAAACTATCTCTATTCAAAAACATGATCTTATATACATAAAATCCTAAAGAATCCCTGACAAAACTATTAAAACTGATTATGAATTCAGCCAAGTTGTAGGATATAAGATCAACACACAAAAATTAATTGTACTTCTATACACTAGTATTAAAAATGAAATTAAGAAAACTGTTTATAAAACATCAACATCGCCTGACCAGGTGGTGGCGCAGTGGATAGAGCGTCGGACTGGGATACTGAGGACCCAGGTTCGAGACCCTGAGGTCGCCAGCTTGAGCACGAGGTCATCTGATTTGAGCAAAAAGCTCACCAGCTTGGACCCAAGGTTGCTGGCTCAAGCAAGGGGTTACTCGGTCTGCTGAAGGCCCGTGGTCAAGGCACGTAAGAGAAAGCAATCAATGAACAACTAAGGTGTCGCAATGCGCAATGAAAAACTAATGATTGATGCTTCTCATCTCTCCGTTCCTGTCTGTCCCTGTTTATCCCTCACTCTGACTCTCTGTCTCTGTAAAAAAAAAAAAAACACCAAAAAACTAAAAAACATCAACATCCCCAAAATCTACAAATAAGTTTAATAAAAGAAACACAAGACCTAATTACTGAAAGCAATGAAACATTACTGTATGAATTTAGACCTAAATAAATGGAAGACATTATAGGTTCATGAACTATAAGATTTAACATTATTAAGATGGCAATATTATCCAAATTGATCTAAAGATTCAATGCAACCTGTATCAAAATTCCAGCTGCCTATCAAAGTGAGTTATATAAATCCAATCATGTTGTACACCTGAAATTAATATATTGTATGTCAACTGTAATTGAAAAATAAAAAATATTCCAATTGTCTGGGTTTTGGGGCCAGAAACTGACCAGCTAGTTTTAAAACTGGTATGAGAATTACAGAGACTCAGAAAAGCTAAAACAATCTTGGTATAAAAGAACAAAATTAGAGGGCTCTTGATTTCAAAACATACTACACAAAGCTATAGTAATCAAGACAGTGTAGTACCAGTGCAAGGACAGACATATAAGTAAATGTTGGGTCCAGAAACAAACCTTACATTTAGGGTCAGTTGATTTTGACAAGGATGCTAGGAAAATTCAATGGGGAAAAAATAATCTTTCCAAGAAATGGTGGTGAAACAACTGAACATCCACATGCAAAGCAGAATTGGACCCCTACTTTATACTACCTTATAAAATTAACTCCACATGGATTAAAAATCTGAATGTAAGACTATGCTAAAGCTATGAGACTCTTGGTAGAAAACAGAGGAAGTAAATTATTGTGAACCTGGATTACGAAGTAGTTTCTCACTCAGACACATACAAACAAATTAAAAATTGGGCCTGACTGGACAGAGTGTTGACCTGGGACACTGAGGACCCAGGTCTAAGCCCCGAGGTTGCCAGCTTGAGATCATAGGCATGATCTCATGCTTGCTGGCTTTAAGACCAAGGCTGCTGGCGGAGGCCCAAGTTCACTGGCTTGGCTGGAGTCCCCCAGGTCAAGGCACATATGAGAAAGAAATCAATGAACTGAAGCAACACAAATACGAGTTGATGCTTCTCATCTCTCTTCCTTCCTGTCTTTGTCTCTGCCTCTCTCTCAAAAAAGAAAAAATAAATTGGACTTCAAAATTTAAAAACTTTTGTGCTTCATAGGACACCACCAAGAAAGGGAAAAGACAACTCACAGATTAGAAAATATATCTGACAAGAGATTTGTATCCAGACTATATAAAGAACTCTTACAACTCATAAAGACAAATCAATTAACAAATGGGCAAAGGTTTGAATAGACATTTCTCCAAAGAAGGTAACAAATGGCCAATAAGCACAGGAAACGATGTAGATACATCACTAGTCATCAGGAAATGAAAAGCCAAAGCACAATGAGATACCACTTCATACTATCTAAAATGAGTATGGTGCATACTACAACATGGATGAATTGTGAAAATGTGCTCAAAGCCATACACAAAAGGCTCCATATTATATGATTTCATTTATATGAAATGTCCAGAATAGGTAAATCTATAGAGAGACAAAAAAAACAAAACAAAACAAAACAAAAAACAGATAAGAGGTTGTTTGGGGGAGAGGGAGGAGAATATGGATAATGACCCCTAATAGGCATGAGGTTTCTTTTCGAGGTGATGAAAATAATCTGGAATTACAGAGGTCACAGTTAAACAACCTTGTCAATACACAAAAACTCAATGAACTCTATTATGTTAAAATGGTAAATTTTATGGTATGTGAATTATATCTCAATAAAGGTTTTATTTTTTTTAAGTAGTTATTGATGATGGAGGTTCAGAAATGCAAACTACCAGTCACTCCAACAATGGAATGTATAATCCTTTGGGGAGGCAGGCATTATAAGATGCTTTTTTCACAACCATGTGACCCCAAAGCCTAAAATAATCCTCAAAACCTATGGAGTATTCAATGAATAACCATGAAGAAAAAGCTAGAATTCAAAACAAAAGAAAGTAAAAACACAAAACACTTGGCACTTAATTATATGTATCTTTTTATGAGTACCTACCTTATCCAAACCTATAAAGGTTGCAACTCCAATATTTTGTCTTTTAAGGAAGTTTACACATTCTTGGGCTGTATCAATAGAATCAACAACAATGTAGTCTAATGCACGACAACAGGATGAGATAGCAATGTCATATTTTTCATCAATTGCTCCTAAATCCCCCTAATATAAAAGGATTGGAGAAAAATGAAGGTACTGTCAGCAAGAAATTAGGAACAGGATTATCCAATAACTATTCATATAGATTTTGCAAATTCCTCTTAATTGAGAAAGTATATTTATACATGGTTTTAAAAAATACAAAAAGGGCCCTGGCTGGCTGGTTCAGTGGCAGTGTCAGCCCAGGGTATGGATGTCCCAAGTATGATTCCCAATCAGGGCACAGAGAAGTGACCAACTGATTCTTCACCCCTTGCCCTCCTTTCCCTCTCTTCTTCTGCAGCCATGGGTCAATTGGAGGGAGGTGGTCCCACGGGCTGAAAATGGCTGGCTGGCCTTGCCTCAGGTGCTAAGAATAGCTTGGTTGCTGAGCAATGGAGCAATGCCCCAGATGAATAGAGCATCAGACTGTGAGGGGCTTGCCAGGTGGATCCAGGTTGGGGCGTATGCGAGAGTCTGTCTCTGCCTCCCCTCCTCTCATGACAAAAAAAAAATGAACAACAACAACAAAAAAAAGTACAAAAAGTATGCAATGAAAATATAAGCATTCCTGTCATTCAACCAAAGTTTTTAATATACCTTTTAGAAGTTCTGAGTATTCAGTTTAAATTTTTAATGAAAGCTCAAGTTGAAAAAACTGTTCACTGAATTAAAATATGAAAATTTGAAACCTAAAGGTATTATGACCATTAATTATTAACTATTAACTCATTAATCTCTGAATTATTAAAAGTTATCTAAGATTATCTAAGTCTTAAAATACATTTGCCTGCTTATCAACCTGTTAATAAATTAGCTATCAAGTAGTATTTATTCACTGACGAGCTTGATTATTCCTTGAGAGCAAATGAATAGGACCAAATTGTTTATCTTTGAGAAAATAAGATGGAAGTCACTTAAAATTTAGACAGGAAGCAACTATGCTGTGTAATTTTCATTTGCCCTTGTGAATCACTCTCTTCTGCATCCTTCTCTGGAATGCAGATTCAGGAACTGCATCAATTGGCTTTTTGGCTCTCTAGCTTTAGCTAATGTTAGGCTAGGCACCAGCAAGAGTAATGGGTACGGTAGGAGATGAATGGGATCAAAATATGTATTTTCCCCATTTCCTCCAAGCTACCTTCTAGGCATGGCCACAGCTTCCTTCCCTTTTCAGTCTCAGGAGAGGGAATGGTCCCCACTATTGCTAGCCTTGGGTCTCTAAACATCCCTTATTGATACACCTAAACTCCAGTCATATCTGTTGGTATAATGGTATAAAACCCAAAATAAAATTTATCAAACTCTTTTTGAGTAGTTTTGTCAAGTTTATCACTACTCAAAATTTTCCCTCTTGGAATTAATGAATATAATTTTATTACAGTGACATTTAATATACAGTTCTTTAAATCAAGGTAAGAAAATTATTTACAGTGGTTTTATTGAAAAAAATTATATACTTTCCAAATAAATCTACATTACCAATCTTCCATATATTCCTGGAATCCTGCCCGATTTTTTTTCTCTAATTATTGCATCAAGGACTTTCCCCCTACTTTGATTCATTGCTAAGGAACTTTTTGCCTCTTCAACTTTTTGGAAAAGATCATGAACCAAACTTCTGCAATTTATTTCTTCTTGTGTAAGTTTTTGAAGTTCTTTTTCTTTCTAAAAGTGAAAAGTAATAAATAAATAAATCAAATAAGTCTACACTCAATCACTGCATAGAATTAGTTTACTGCTTCAAAAAAGGAAAAGACCAACAATAAACATTTGAACCAGAACTAAGTGACCATACTCCAACTGCTGTTTTGGTTTTGAAAAATGCGGATGGATTTTCTATTATTAAAAAGGCACAAATTATTTGGGTCAATAATAAAGAACATAAATGCAGTATGGTTCTAAGAGCAGTACATTAATTGATAGAACAAGTAGAGCTGGGGCTGTGGAAATTCCAGTTTGCAACCACACAGTTAGGCGTAAGCGTGTCCTAATTCTTAAATACTGCACTAATAGTAAAATAAATTCTGATACAGGATCCTAGATATGGGTGGCCAGATAGAACTATGGTTATACTGTGCTTTGCTTTCTAACTGATACAGAAAATGTATTATATATTTAATTCAAGAAAAAAACCCATATAAGCACAGCTCTGAATGAAGGGGCACACAATGAGTGACTAGAACTACTGCTATACAAAAATGCTAGCTGCGAAAAGGAGAGGAACCACATGCATATACACAAACATTCAAGTTTTCAGTTGCTTAATCTTCAACCTAAAGCAGCCATTTTTTCTGAGATTTTTCCTCAACTCCTGGCTTTAAATTACCACCTCTATTACTAGTTACACTGGTATAAAGTAAAAGCTCAAGTTATACTGTAGTTACAATTTATCTAAAACTAAACTGAATTACTAGGAAGATAGAAGTGGTCACTGGATATAACAAATTTACATTTAAATTCTACACAGTCAAATTCCCTGGTGACCAAATAATGTACATTTACTAAAATGGAGAAACAAACAAACAAAAGTACTACTTCCAAAATTACAATTCCTCTTCAGATAGCATTTTCTACTGCCATCATGCCTAATAAGCTTTGGAGATTAAAGTTACAAAATTCCTTAGATATATAATCTACTGAAGGATAGGGGAGGGGCACCAATGGGCTAACCCAGTGGTCAGCAAACTCATTAGTCAACAGAGCCAAATATCAACAGTACAATGATTGAAATTTCTTTTGAGAGCCAAAATTTTTAAACTTAAACTATATAGGTAGGTATACTATTATTAACTTAATTAGGGTACTCCTAAACTGGCCAAAGAGCCGCACTCATGGGGCCAAAGAGCCTCATGTGGCTAGTGAGCTGCGGTTAGCCAACCAAGGAGCTAAGCTAAACTAAATATCTTAATTAGTTTAAAAGTTTGCAGCCCTAATAAAAAAACTACATCAATATATTCAAAAACAGAATACATTAAGACAGCTAAGTTTGCATATTCATCCATAAATATTATTTATGGTTTTCATTTGTTTTTGCATAAATTATCTATACTTAGATTTAAGGAAACACAATCTTTCTTTTGTTTAAATTATTTCTATGGGAAACAATGGTGGTGGTAGTAGTGTTTTTTTGTTGTTCGATGCTCTTGGGGAGAATACAGCTAGTTTCCAGATAGTCTCAGTTCAGATCAGTTGGAATACTGAAATACTAACCCTGTTGTTTTGGGGAAAATTAATGCTAAATGAAAAAAAAGTCTATACAGATGCTCCTTGATTTAGGATGGGGTTACATACCAACAACCCATTGTAAGTTGAAATTATCATTAAGTCAAAAATGCTTTTAATACACCTAACCTACTGAACATTATAGCGTAACCTACTTAAAAGTGTTCAGAAATTTACATCATCCTATAGTTCAGCAAATTATCAAATACAAAGCCTACTTTATTATAAAGTGTTGAATAGCTCATGTAAACTATTATATATACTGCTCACAAAAATTAGGGGATATTTCTTAAAATGAATGCAAAGCTACAAAATACTACTTCACTGTCATACATAAGTTTAAAAAACCGTAAATTGGGGACCACCTGTATACACCAGTCACTTCAGATGTTGAGATTTAAAAAATAATAATAAAAAGAAATATATATAAAAACTTAGCTGATAAACAGTGTTCAGATGAAATACAAAAGCAAAGATTTACCTCCTTTAATTCATGTTCAGTTTGAGGGAGATTTGCTTCTATAGTTCCGATTGCAGCTTTCCTTTCTTTGAGAGTCTCAGAAGCTGCAGAGAGAGCTTCTTTGGTCTTACTTAACTGAGACACGGCAGTATTATACCGACTAAGATAGATATCGAGTTCTGACTGGGCCACATCCATCTTTGAACGCGCTTCATTTACCAATTTGCTGAAACTCATAAGTTCTTTCTCTTGATTCTGTTAAAATGATAGACTTCATTAACTTTTCAAGCCTAAACTAAAAGAGAAACCATGTATTTTGAATTCAACTTAAGAAGATTCTACAAGTATATATAGAAGTAAATAATTCTTACAAATGGACTAATAGTTTTTGCTTATTCACTGTATATAGTCTCCTCAACTGACTTCACAAGAGCCTTAACGAGATATATATTAGTATGCCCTTTTTAGAAAAATAGTGGTTAAGAGAACAAAAATTTGGGTCTGGATTCCATTGGTCTTTCTACACTACCTTAATTGAAATGGTAAGGTCTATTCAGCAGAAAGTTCCCTTAAGTATATTTGTGTTAAGTTTTAGAGCAGGGGTTGGGAACCTTTTTGGCTGAGAGACCCATGAACGCTACATATTTTAAAATGTAATTCCGTGAGAGCCATACAATGACCCGTGTACATTACACATTATCCAACAAAAATCTGGTGGTGTCCACAACCATGAACATGAGCGGTAGGAAATGAATGGATTGTAATCTTTTTTTTTTCTTCATTTTTCCGAAGCTGGAAACGGGGAGGCAGTCAGACAGACTCCCGCATGCGCCCGACCGGGATCCACCTGGCATGCCCTTCTGGGGCATCACTCTGTTGCATCCAGAGCCACTCTAGTGCCTGGGGCAGAGGCCATGGAGCCATCCTCAGCGCCCGGGCAATCTTTGCTCCAATGGAGCCTCGGCTGTGGGAGGGGAAGAGAGAGACAGAGAGAAAGGAGAGGGGGAGGGGTGGAGAAGCAGATGGGCACTTCTCCTGTGTGCCCTGGCCGGGAATCAAACCCAGGACTCCTGCACGCCAGGCCGACGCTCTACCACTGAGCCAACTGGCCAGGGCCGGAAATGAATGGATTGTAATACATGAGAATGTTTTATATTTTTAATGTTATCATTTTCTTTATTAAAGATTTGTCTGCGAGCCAGATGCAGCCATCAAAAGAGCCACACCTGGCTCGCGAGCCATAGGTTCCTGACCCGTTTTAGAGATAAGGCCAGGTAATCCCCAACACTAGTCATTTATTTGATGAGTAAGTAGAAATTTGGGGCTACTATAATAAACTTTGTAGAAAAGATCTATTTAATAGAATGGCATAAGATAGGCCCTTACAAAAGCCTAACTCCTATATTTCACACAAAAAGGAAAAGGACCAGAAACATGAGCTTCTGTCCAAGTTCATTAACACTAACACATACACATTACTCACTCACTATATTCTAGACACTGTTATGGATGTTTTGTATGTGTTAATTCCTTAACATAAAAATTATTACATCCACTTTGAGGAAACTGAGATCAGAGATTAACATTCACTCCTAAGTAGAGAGACCCCCCCATTTTAGCTACTAGTTTATGCTGAGGAATGAGACACCTGGATGTGAGCCCTGGCCTTTTCACCAATAAAAGGCACAAAAAGGCACAGAGGCATATTCAGTATATGGTACATTACATGAACAAATGTGAAACTACATATCCATAATGAAAGCTACTGCATTAACCAATGACACTTTACCACACTGGCATCCTACTTATAAAGTTTTGTAGTGTGACATTAGAACATGTTCATATTGCAAAACAATGTATTATTGTCTGTAATTGAAAAATATAAAAACAAATAAAAAAAACCCGTACCACTTTACTGAGGCATAATTTACAAAGGCTGTATACAGTCTATAACTTATGTACATAAGTCAGTTTAACTCAATTACTATTATCTATTAAAATATCTATTTAATATGCTCAGTAATGTCAAAAAGGCTGTGATGGATATAAACAAAGCCAAGTTTTGAATTTATAATACTCATAGATAAGTCATAGCAATGTGACAACTGCATACTCTGTCACATTAATCAAGTGCTAAAAGAATGTAGCAGCTAACATTAATTTCTTAATTTCAAGGCATTTATATGAATAAATGTGTGTATGTGTACACACATACATTCTATTTCCACAAAGATTCATAAGATTGGTATTTTCTCGCTATTTTGAGGAATATGACCTGGAGACATAACCTGCACGAGATCAGAGATAATAAATTATTGACTTAGGACCTAGGATTTGAACCAGGAACTGACACAAGGGCTGTAGTTTTAAACTATTATATAAGAGCTATAGAAGCCAAGGAAGTGCCTGACTTGTGGTGGCGCAGTGGTTAAAGTGTCAACCTGGAAATGCTGGGGTTCCCGGTTCAAAACCCTGGGCTTGCTTGGTCGGGGCACATGTGGGAGTTGATGCTTTCTGCTCCTCCCCCCTTCTCTCTCTCTCTCCCCTCTCTATAATGAATGAATAAATAAATAAATAAATAAAAATCTTTAAAAAAAAAAAAAAAAAAAAAAAGAAGCCAAGGAAGGAGATGTCAACCAGGGGTTAGTGTGGTCCTAGGTTTTTATAGGCAATAATAAATTAAGCTATGAAGAAAATAAGTTGAGAAGATGAAAAAGAAAAATTTGATGAAATCAACAGGCTCAATAAAGAATGGCACATATAACAGTATTTGACATGTTAATTTCTGTGACCACTACAAATCCTCAGTTAATTTTTAAAATGGGAAAGAAGAGACAGAGTGTAGGCTATTTTTTGGAATGTTAGATTAGATATTACAAGTCCAAACCTTTTCTTTTAACAGGTCAGTTTTTGCCATTACTACAAAAACAAGAGTTAAAGCCACCAAAAAGAAACACTGAGTGATGAAGAAATCTTACCTCTTTTTCTTTCTGAAGCCCATGTGTTTCCTGTTTAAGACTATCCATAACTTCCTTTAGTTTTTTTTCTTCTTTCTCTTTTTCCTTCTCAAGGGCATTCTTTCTAGTTATTGTCTCAGTTATGATCTTCTCACTCTTGGCAGGTATACTTTCAAATTCTTCTACCTAAGATTATAAAACAAGTTTAAGTTGTAGTAGCACGTGCCTTTAGGCTGTCCAACACTGTCAACATTTGACTTTCTTAAACAACATTTCTCAGAGTCTTCCACATCTTTGTGGTTTTCTTTGTAATCAGATTTGAATTAGATGGTTTTAGCAAGTACTTTTTCTTTTTTATGTCTCTTGATAGAATTTATTTGCAAAGGGGTATGAGCAAGTACATGGTTAACCATGCACTGAAATTTCTGTATATTCTCAGTCTAATCCTATGAATTCGATTCCTTATAAAAAAAAGTCCTCCCTTCTGAGCATTAGGTCTTTCTTCCTTCTGTTCTAATTTCAGGCGAGTATTATACTTTCCCTGTTAAAATGCTCTGGCTACATAAGATTTCTTAAACTGTATGTCATGGTATATTAGAACTGACCACAAATTACCTTTACACGACCCCCCCCCCCCCCCCGCATCCCTCAAATCCTAAGTTCTTTTTTTACAACTTTACTCCTCCAGAGTCATCAGGCAGGACTAATACTTAATTCCATTACTATTTTCTGGTAATAACCACTTGCCTACACTTGATGCCCTTTGTAATAGTTACATAAGGCTATCTGTCCAATTTAGGCATTACTCTAAAATCCATATGGTATTTTAATTTGGTTATCCAGTATTGGAGAAGTTCAGTATTTCCCTAAATGGTGCTCCTCAAACACTGATTCATGTTAGATTATACCAAGCAGAAAGTACATTATTTTGTGAACAAATGCATTTAGAGAAGATTTATAAGGTAAAAGCAAAGCCTAAAATTATTGTATTAATTACATGGTCCAAAGCTTTTCTTGGGGAAGTGGGTGTAGATATCATATCTGTTAGTAACTGAAAAAGCTAAGAATGTAGTTTGAAAGACCTCAAATTAATTGATTAGTCTGGCTCCTAATGATGTAGTTTCAAAGTTTATCTTTTTCTTAAACCTTCTAAATTACCAGGTTCCCCTTCCTTCCTTTTTCAGGGGAAATTCACTTTAATTTTTGTAGGAGTCAGGTAATACTTTTAAGTCTTTAACATATAACCAAAAATATCTTCTTAAACCACTATGTGAGGAAAAAGAAAATGATTTTATCACCAAAATAGATTTGATAAGTATTTTACAAACAATGTACATCATAGAAAAATCAGAAGATTTTTCTTTGTGGATAAAATAATCAGGTCCAGAGATAAATCTTAAACACTTAATCAGAATCCCAACACACTGTCTTAGGTAATAAGGGGCAAGCAGATCTATGAAAAAAATAGTAAAAACTAGATCTGTTATGTAGACATTTTATTTTACATAATTTTTTTCTAAAACCTACCTTTTCTGCCCTGGCCGGTTGGCTCAGTGGTAGAGTGCCGGCCTGGCGTGCAGGAGTCCCAGGTTTGATTTCCGGCCAGAGAGGCGCCCATCTGCTTCTCCACCCCTCCCCCTCTCCTTCCTCTCTGTCTCTCTTTTCCCCTCCCACAGCCAAGGCTCCATTGGAGCAAAGTTGGCCCAGGTGCTGAGGATGGCTCTGTGGCCTCTGCCTCAGGTGCTAGAATGGCTCCATTGCAACAGAGCGACGCCCCAGATGGGCAGAGCATCATCCCCTGGTGGGCATGCCGGGTGGATCCTGGTCGGGCACATGCAGGAGTGTGTCTGACTGCCTCCCCTTTTCCAACTTCAGAAAAATACAAAAAAAACAAAAACAAAAAAACCCCCTACCTTTTCTTTATCTTTTTGAAGTTGTTTCTCCAGTTTTTTTGCCTTACTTGAAGCATGTTTTAATTTCTCCCTAACCTGAACATCTTCCAAATCTAGTTGTGTAAATTTCTCTTTGTTCTCCTCAATATATTTTGTAATTTTATTCAGTTTCCTAGCAAAGCAAAAAAATTATTAGTCATTACTTTTAATATTCAGATACTGAAAGCCATATTATACACTCTGCCTGGGACATTTCCTCTGCACATATGTCTAAGCTCTTATAATGTAGGATCCTAAAATGACCTATTTTCAAGTTAATCATACCTTCCCTCCATATTTGATGAAGCCATTAAGTGATTATGGGGGTATTTTGACCTTCTAAGCTAGATGGGAAATACTACATTTTCTAGGGACTATGATGTCTAGGCATAGAAAAATTTTGATAAAAGTAAAATTTTAAAGAATAAAAATTGCCCTGGCTGGCTCAGTGTCCAGTTGGTGTGTGTGGAAGTCCCAGGTTTGATTCCCGGTCAGGGCATGCAGGAGAAGCGACCATCTGCTTCTCTACCCCTCCACCCCACTTTCTCTTCCTCTCCCACGGCCATGGCTCAGTTTGAGCAAGTTGGTCCTGGGTGCTGAGGATGGCTCCGTGGCCTCACCTCAGGAGCTAAAATAGCTCAGTTGCTGCAAGTAACAGAGCATCACACTTGCCAGGTGGATCCCAGTGGGGATGCATGCGGGAGTCTGTCTCTGCCTCCTCGCCTTTCACTTAATAATAAAAAGAAAAAAAAAATCACATAGGTAAGAGATATTGGTTTCATTAAATATTGGCACAGAGGCCCTGGCCGGTTGGCTCAGTGGTAGAGCTTTGGCCTGGCGTGCGGGAGTCCCAGGTTCGATTCCCGGCCAGGGCACACAGGAGAAGCGCCCATCTGCTTCTCCACCCCTCCCCCTCTCCTTCCTTTTTGTCTCTCTCTTCCCCTCCCGCAGCCAAGGCTCCATTGGAGCAAAGTTGGCCTGGGCACTGAGGATGGCTGTATGGCCTCTGCCTCAGGCACTAGAATGGCTCTGGTCGCAACAGAGCAACGCCCCCTGGTGGGCATGCCGGGTGGATCCTGGTCGGGCGCATGTGGGAGTCTAACTGCCTCCCCATTTCCAACTTCAGAGGAAATACAGGGAAAAAAAAATATTGGCACAGATAGAGTCACGAACAAAACTTTAAAAACTCTATCTAACATAACCCCATTCTACCTCAATTAGATTTGTGGACTCATATTAACAATCTGTCAGGCTGCTTATTTTGCTGTTTTGTGTTATGGAGTTCTGCCACAAGGGGTAGCATCCTCCATTATTTTAAGACCAGCACTGAGCACTCAAAAATCTGTAATGATGTACCAGATGTAGGGCAATTATTTCGTTTTTGTCTGCAAAAGGAGACCACTTTATATGATAGCAAATGTATTATACTCATGTGCTGCCAAGTTTATACATAGACACACATACACATACAGGTAATAAAATTGAATTTAAATACTTATAGTACTTTAAAAAAATCATTACTTTTCTACATCTTTTACAGCTTTATTCTTAGCTTTCATTTCATTTGACAGTATACTGCTCTTCTCATTAATTTCTTTGGTATCTTCATTAATTTTTTCCTTTTGAGTTTCCATTTCAGCAACTCGTTTCTGCAGATCATGACTAGAGGGGAAAAAAAGGAAAAATCAAAGATCCTAACATGTCACTTCTAAAATTATGTAACTATTTTAGTAAAACCAGCTGTTTCTAAAATACAGTACTTTTAATTATAGTAATTTTACAATTACGTGGGGCTATTGGAGGATGCGTGTGGAGAAGAAAGGGCAGGAACACAACCAACCCAGGGTCAAGACTAGAATTAGGAACAAAATAGCTTCCATACAAACAAAATTAGATCAGTTACATGAATTAAAAAATATATGTAAAACTATTATGTATAGTAACACATAATGTGAACCCACTTCCCAATGTAAAGTAGGATATTTACAAGTCAACTTCAACACTCTGGTAAAGAATTTAATGAATTCATTACACAAAACAGTTTTTAGAATTTTTTTTTTACTTCAGTCTTCACATCTCTATAATATAGGAAAAGAGAAGGGAATTTGACTAAAGTTTAGAAACTAATATAAAAATTGATAAATTAAAGTACTTACATATAATATTGACAAACATGATTTTTTTTTTTAAATATTTCATTTTCCAAGGTAAGGAATTCAATTGCTATGTTTTTCTCTCCTTCTAAGGCATCTTTTTCCTTTTCCACCATCTTCACTCTGTTTAACTATAAAAATTAATAGTGTATAGATTAAAATATACTTCAAATGTATACTGAATTTAAAATATGCCAATATTAGATAAAATATAAACTATATTAATAAAAATATAAAACTATATAAAATAGTAAACATTTTCCAATTGTATGTACTATAACTTGAATATTTGATTCAGTAAACTTTGTTAATAAACAGAACATTCCGGTTTACAACAAAAGTCTACAAAAGATTCACCTTCTCTCCTCTGTGTTCATTTAATAGCTCAACTCTCCGACACAAGACTTTAATAGGTTCATTTAGCCGTCCACAACCAATGATATCTTCTAAATATTCAAGCATACCCTCGTCATGTTCAGTCTGGCCTTTCGGTTTCATCATAGCAATTTGTTCAACTTCACCCTTTAAAAAAAGTCACATTTCACACTCACTATGTATGTTTAGCTATTATACATCAATCTTAAACTGAGAATAAGGAACAATTAAGAAATCCAATAGTAATAAACAAATAAATGTTGCAAAACAGTAGGTTCAGAGTTAATAAGATACAAATAGGCCCTGGCTGGTTGGCTCAGCGATAGAGCGTCGGCCTGGTGTGAGGGGGACCTGGGTTCGATTGCCGGCCAGGGCACATAGGAGAGGCGCCCATTTGCTTCTCCACCCCCCCCTCCTTCCTCTCTGTCTCTCTCTTCCCCTCCCGCAGCCAAGGCTCCACTGGAGCAAAGATGGCCCGGGCGCTGGGGATTGCTCCTTGGCCTCTGCCCCAGGCGCTAGAGTGGCTCTGGTCGCGGCAGAGAGACGCCCGGGAGGGGCCCCCCCACAATCAGTAACCTTCAAGGCTGATAGTTTGATAGTGGAGAAAATTTTATCTAAACATGCTCAGGCAAAATACTTTACAGAAGAACTCTGCTTGTTTTCTATACTATTGCAAGAGAATAAAAAGAACAGGCAAGTAAGAAAAAAAATAAAAGCAAATCAAACCAAAACAAAAACCCCTTTATTTCTGAAAAAAAAAGAGCAAAGACTAAATAAAGAAAAAAACCCCACACATTAAAAAGAACATATTACTCTTTCCCAATTTAAAGCATTTATTTATGAATGAACACCCAAATCTGTGGGTAAAACTAAAACTGTCATGTCAAAGTGTCATGTTTACTAAAGCTTCAACATAATTATGAAAAGTAAAAATTTTTAAAAGATAAAATATCTCATTTATAATCTCATTGGAAGACATCAGTTTTAATATTTACACATCATCACTTTTCCCACTTAGACAATACAGCAGCACATTACCAAATACAAAGTGAAATGTTATACAAAAATCCCGTTTAGATTTTCTAAAATCTTCAGTATGAGTGAATTAGTTTTAAATAAAATATATAGATATTTATTTTATATATCTTATTCTGCTTTCAATGATCAGTTCTTTACAAATATTTGCAGGAACAGAGTAAGTCTTAGATAAGATTTAATTCTGTGAAAATGTCCAAAGCTTCGGCTTATAACAGGGTGAGTGAATTCCAACACTGAAGAAGCCAAGTCTTACTCAAAAAATTTTTTTGTTTGTTTGTTTTTGTTTTTTTTGAGAGGAGAGAGAGAGACAGAGGGAGAGAGAGAGAGGAGAGACGGAGAGAGAGAAGGGGGAGGAGCTGGAAGCATCAACTCCCATATGTGCCTTGACCAGGCAAGCCCAGGGTTTCGAACCGGCGACCTCAGCATTTCCAGGTCGATGCTTTATCCACTGCACCACCACAGGTCAGGCATACTCAAAATTTTTAACTAGGCAGGGCTTATGAATAGCTACACACTGACATTTTGTGCTAGTTACTTTTTGTTGTGGGGAGCTATGCTGGGCATCTTTGGATTATTTAATAGCACCTCTGACTTCTAGCCACTCCAGCTGTAATAACCTACCAGGGGTCCCCAAACTTTTTACACAGGCAGCCAGTTCACTGTCCCTGACTGTTGGAGGGCCGCCACATACAGTGCTCCTCTCACTGACCACCAATGAAAGAGGTGCCCCTTCTGAAAGTGCCGTGGGGCTGGATAAATGGCCTCAGGGGGCCGCATGAAGCCCGCGGGCTGTAGTTTGGGACGCCTGAAACTGTCTTCATGCAAAACTACCCTCAACCAAGAACCATGGATCGAGTTGTTTAAATCCTTCAGGTTAGTATTTATAATCCAAGTAACAATATTAGGAGACTGCCTAGGTTTAGGCATAGTGGTTACTTTTTGTTGTTGTTCCTCCGCCTTCCAACCCCAATTGAAACGAAGGATATACAGCTGTAATTTCTTCTCATTCTAACAAGGCTGCCCAGTGGAAAATAAATATTCAAGTGAAAGGCAGACATTTATGAATCAAAAGTTTCATCTCAAGTCCCATATAACATCCAGTTTTATTTTATTATATGACATCAAAAAAAATTTTTTAAACAATTACCAGACTAGCACTACTGAATCAATAAGCTATTAGAATATTTAGGTTTCTACTTGTCACTTGTTGTTAGGACTACTGTGGTATTCCAGTGACAACCTGAGACCTTTCTTGTAGTTGTTTCTTTTTTTGTGTGTGTGACAGAGAGTCAGAGAGAGGGACAGATAGGGATAGACAGAAAGGGAGAGAGATGAAAAGCTTCAATTCTTTGTTGCAGGCAGCTCCTTAGTTCTTCATTGATTGCTTTCTCATATGTGCCTTGCCGGGTATGGGCTGCAGCAGAGCAAGTGACCCCTTGCTCAAGCCAGCGACCTTGGGCTCAAGCTGGTGACCTTGGGGTTTCGAACCTGGGTCCTCTACATCCCAGTCTGACGCTCTATCCACTGTGCCACCGCCTGGTCAGGCTTGTGGTGGTTTCTTGCTACCCTTTGCCTGCCTCTATCACCTGCTACTGTTGGTGTTTTTGCTTCTTTTTTCATTTTGTGACATTTTACATATTATCTGTGAGTTGACAATTTGTGCCAAGAGAGATCTTTATTTTCCAGAAATCTTACCTATCCTATGGTAAGTTTTAAAAAGTAGTTTCAATTTAGGACAATACGTTTAATACATTTCAGGGAATTTGAAAGCATCAACCTGAATTTAAAGTCACTCTTCCAGATCAAGGCTCACAAATAGTGGTAACATGATGACAAAAAATGTTTCAAGATGCTATTAATTTTAGCATCTGAAGCTGGCAAAATTTTATAGGCCTCTATACTGTTATCCCTAGTTTCTACAGCACATATATATATATATATATATAAACCTTTTTTCACTTTTACTTACTACAGACTATGTTTAAAATTATGTTTGAACTATATCAGACATTAAGTAACTGTGGAAAATATCAATTATGGTTTTTGAGAGTAACACAGAAACAGCAAAAACACTTCAAAAGAATAAATTTATAATACAAAGGCTTAAATCTTAACTTATTAGGGTGGGTGGCAAACCAAGATATTGTGATACAGCTATAGCATTCTTTGGTAATATAATTTACAGGAATACAACTTAAAAATTTAAGATGAATGTATAGATATGATGCTCTGCATACTTCCTCAGTGAAATACAAATTTTAGCAAAAACAAGAACCACGGGAACTCAAGTATATATTTATAATAAAACTTCCCCCCCCTTTTAATAAGGCCTATCTTAAGACTCTTTGTCTTAAGATAAATATGGGTGTTTGTATCAAAATTAAATGGCCCACAATTACCAAAGTTTGAGTTTTTATTGTCTTAATTTAAAAATTTTCCCCATTCACACTGTAAATTATTGTGCTTTATCTTATTCTAATAAATTTTAGTCTAATTTCCTTTTTGTGAGCTATCAGAGGCCAAAAAAACAAAATCACCGTTGTTAGTATTTGTCTAAAATAAGTACACAAGCCTGACCTGTGGTGGCGCAGTGGATAAAGAGCCAACCTGAGCCCTGGCCAGTTGGCTCAGCGGTAGAGCGTCAGCCTGGCGTGCGGGGGACCCGGGTTCGATTCCCGGTCAGGGCACATAGGAGAGGCGCCCATTTGCTTCTCCACCCCCCCCCCCCTTCCTCTCTGTCTCTCTCTTCCCCTCCCGCAGCCAAGGCTCCATTGGAGCAAAGATGGCCCGGGCGCTGGTGATGGCTCTGTGGCCTCTGCCTCAGGCGCTAGAGTGGCTCTGGTCGCAACATGGCGACGCCCAGGATGGGCAGAGCATCGCCCCCTGGTGGGCAGAGCGTCGCCCCATGGTGGGCGTGCCGGGTGGATCCCGGTCGGGCGCATGCGGGAGTCTGCCTGACTGTCTCTCCCTGTTTCCAGCTTCAGAAAAACGTAAAAAAAAAAAACAAAAAACAAAAACAAAAAAAAAAAACCCTGGGCTTGCCTGGTCAAGGCACATATGGGAGTTGATCCTTCCTGATCCTCCCCCCCCCCTCTCTCCCCCCTCTCTATAATGAATAAATAAAATCTGAAAAAAAAAAGTTCTTGAAATAAGTACATAAATAGAAGGAATAATGCTTTAGTGGATGGGTTGCTTGGTATCTCTTCTGTTTGCTTATTGGTAGCCTACTATATTCTTTCCTAGTTGAGGCTGCTGAACAAGATACTTTTGGATTACTAAGGTATTACTGATAAAGTTAAAAAAATTTCTTTGACCCAGCACAGACTTATTTTTACAGGTTAAATGACTAGAACCTGTATACAAGACTGGTTTGCATGTCATGCCAGGCTTAGAACTACATTGGAAAAAAAGAGATGGATAGGCAATAACTCAGACCTAATTTAATCTAATCTTCAAATTATTAAACAGCAAGGAAAAAAGTATATATTGATTCTTGTTTTAAATTTAAACTTTAGCTTTACAGGAATTTAAAAAATCATTCCTGAGACAGCAGTGCAGCTCTGAACTATAATAAAAGCATTAAGGGTTATCAGACTTCTAACCCTGAATGGAGCAAATGCATTTAAACCAATTAAACGTAATTTATAAGTCATTTTCACAATGAAATGCTTTCCAGAGCTAATAAAACCTTACTTGTTTGCATCAATAGTTATTACAATGAGACAAAGACTCCCAAATCAGGCATAGATAAATGAATAAATGTATAAACATGAAAAGTACAATGATGAATTATGATCTAACACTTTTTGAAGGCATGTATAACTGCCTCTAAGGACAAGAACAGGATTTAACCATCTTTGTCTCATTAACAGTATTTTAGTATATAGTACCTTATTAGGTACTCATTTGAGTGGTCAACTAATAAAATTTAAAATGCATCCAAAAACTAGAAATGTCTACTTGAAGAACCTACTAAAACAACATAAACACTTAAAAGAATTTACAGTTATAAACTTCTGCTGTTGATCACAACCACTGGCCAATCTACATATTTTATTCAAAGTAATTGCTTATGTCTTGGATGGTGATGATATAATGTCTCCATGTTTCCAGCTTCCCAAACCACAGCTAGTCTTTCAGACATTATTCCGTGCGATGGGAAGCAATGAAAACCACATTCTTCTTCTTCTTTTTTTTTTTGGTATTTTTTCTGAAGCTGGAAACGGGGAGAGACAGTCAGACAGACTCCCGCATGCGCCCGACCTGGATCCACCCGGCACGCCCACCAGGGGCGATGCTCTGCCCACCAGGGGGCGATGCTCTGCCCATCCTGGGTGTCGCCATATTGCCACCAGAGCCACTCTAGCGCCTGAGGCAGAGGCCACAGAGCCATCCCCAGCGCCCGGGCCATCTTTGCTCCAATGGAGCCTTGGCTGCGGGAGGGGAAGAGAGAGACAGAGAGGAAGGAGGGGGGGGGGGGTGGAGAAGCAAATGGGCGCTTCTCCTATGTGCCCTGGCCGGGAATCGAACCCGGGTCCCCCGCACGCCAGGCCGACGCTCTACCGCTGAGCCAACCGGCCAGGGCCGAAAACCACATTCTTAACTGCAAATGCTTTAAATCTCTATCGTAGGAATCTAAGATTTTGATAAGGAACTAAATAAAAATCCACAGTAACCACTGCAGCTTTCCCTCAAACTTTTAAATGGGACATTTGTTCTACCCTAGTCAAACCCTCCTTCTTCTTCTTAACAGGTGAGCTCCTAAGGTTCTTAACTGTGAATTTAATCAAATGGAATTTAATCTGTTAACTTGGAAAGTTTACCTAGATATTAAAAATGTTTAAAATAATTTGTTAAGACAACATAAAAAGACTGAGATTATCACAAGGACAAATGGCTTTAAGTATCTTGGGCACTTCAAAAGGACATATTTAAAAGAAAGTTGACAATTTAAAAATTATTCTTATTTACTTTTTTGGGAAGCTGTTACTTTTTAAAGTTTCCTTTATTCTTGAATTGGGAAGAGAAGCTGCACCAAGGAAAAAAATTGCCCTTAAAATGGTTAAAATGCAGCTCATTTTATTTTGATGTCTTTACACATGTGTAAAACTTTGATTATCCCAGGATAATAAATTATAAACAAAAGATAAGCACAAGTACAGGTTCCTACAAAATGGTATCATTATCAAATTTAGTATTATAAAGGAACATAACTTTTTATCCAGAATTAACCTAACTAAATCCCAGAACATAAAAGCCCACAAAAGTTAAAAAAAAAAAAAAAAAAAAAAGCCCACAAAGCTTTAGTTTCATATTTGAATTCATTAAAATCCTGTTTAAAAATATATCTAGAGCTGATTTCCCAATGTTCTTTTTAAAAAATAAGTTAGGGTGATAGAAGTACTACAAACATACCATGCCTGGTAACAAAAGGTATTATTAATATAAGTCATTTCAGAATGATACTGATTTACCTCATACATACACTATTGCATGTCTGAAAGTAATGTTTTCTTTCAAAGACAAAAATAAAAAGGGGTTAACTAAAAAATATCAGTGACTATTTCTACATTACAATATAGTTTTGCTTTTATTACTCTTGGAAAGTCTGAACAGGGCACAGGAAAAGATAGCTTCAAATAAAAGTAATTTTAATGTCTGACAAAGCCATGTTTTACACTAAATTTTTTAAAAAAGGTAACACATAAAGAAAAGGGGTCTTTCTTACCAAGCAATGCTGGTAGACCATGTCCTTACTCAAATAAAGAATATAGGGTTTCTAATAATAATCTGCTTAATCCTAAGTACTTAATTTTATATTTGGTGAAGAAAAACCCCCCAAAACAAAAAAAAACTTTAGGAGTTGTGATATTTTAGAATGAAGTATCAGTTATTCTCTGATCTTCCAACAGTGGTCAAGTAGGCGATTCTAACCAAAACAAAAACCAATTTGAGTAATCTTTTAGTTAACCATTCTAACTGTAAAAAAAGAGACATTAAGTTAGCTAGGTGCTTAGGTAAATTTGGCAAACACCACGTATACAGTTTCTTTCTCTCTCTCCCTTTCTTTCTTTCTTTTTCTTTCTCTCTTTCTATATATTAGAGAAGAATAAGAATGAAAGGAAAAGAACTATTAGGAGATAATGAATCTCATTTAAAATGTTATCTTAAAGGGAAATACAAACAAAAATGATAAAATAGTTGTTATATCCCTGTCACACTGAAGCAGCACAATAATATTGGTGTTTAATATTTATTTCACTACGCCAATATTTACGTGCTGCTACAGCGGAACAAGTATGTTAGTTCATCCAAACATGAGCTTCTGATGATGAAAATACAGTTTTGAATGCATTTCCTTAAATTTCTAGAGCAGCAAATAATGATTCGCATCTTGACTGTAGTATGTAAACCATGATGTGCTGCTACAGTACTTTAAGGCTTCAAAAATACAGGATTCATCCAACAGGGGAAACCTCCCTAAATTTTATTGGGGGAAAAAAAGTAACAGGAATAAGAAAACTTCTGAAATCTTTAATAAACTTACCTGCAAAATTAAAAATCTATTATGGTCCAAGTCAATTCCATGACTTCGAAGAAGATTTCCAACATCCTTAAATGTCTTCTTCTTCCCACTAATGTGATAGACAGAAGTATTATCTCTGTAGGCCGTTCTGGATACATAGAAGTTACTGTTAGGAATGACTTCATACTCATTCCCTTCCTGTTTTGAGGAAAAACAAAACCAGAAAATAACTGGTATTAAGTTACAGGTCTATTCCAAATTTTACTCACTTTATACTGAAACTAATTCTATAGATTAAAAATTTCAAAGAACATGCACAAAACCTGGCAATAGTTTTCAGAAACAATAGATACTTTTCAAAATTGTTTGATTCCTTCCTCATAGATCACAAAAACCAAAAAGCCAAACCAAATAAACAAAAACAAGAGAACTCCCTCACCTCCAAACAAGCCTAAAAACATTTGACTGAGAAAAGAGTTGATGGAAGGGGAGAAGAATCTGACCATATCCAAAACAAACTCAAATTATTAAATCATGTTGACAGATTAAATTACTAGTCCATTAAAAAAAGAAAAAAACAACAACAAGCAAAACACTGCAGAGGATGATTCAAGGAAAAAAGAGGGCAGTAATGAGGTGATACGGGTTAGTTTTTTTGGGGGGTAAGGGATATTTAATTGAAGGTAAAAACAATTGTAAAAAGTTGACAAATACATTCCCCACATTAAAAAAATCAGATTAAATAAGTACAAAGTCTACTTTATTAAAACTCACTTCCCCTTAAAAGCTACATCATTTTGAAATATGACTTAAAATTTACACGAATCAAATGTAAATAGGCAATGGAATCAAATCTGATTTACTAGCAATCTACTTTCCAATTCAAATTGTACAGCAGGACTTAATGAACAAAAAATATATGCCATCATATAGGTTTAAAGTCTTTTATATTAAAAAAAAATTGTAACAAAACAAAGCCTACAAGCCAAGTCACATCCCCTTTTCATTATGTAATTAGCTTTCTGTATTTTTAGGTTCCATTTTTTTATTTGGTTGAAGCCATTTTTGAACCATGAATTTCCAGTTAATTATTAATCAGAAGAGGAAAAAACCCTTTACCAACAAAACAGAAAATAATCTAAATAGACATTTTAAACAAACCAAAAATTTACAGTAAAAGAATGCATTCAGAAATCTAAAACTGCTTAGTATTTTATTCCAAAAAGGTAAGCACCTAACTACTATTAAGTACTTAAAATTAATTTCCCTGGCTAAAAATTTTAATATTTTAAGTTTAACATCCACCACCACTACTCCTCAAAAAGAAAATATGGACATGGAGGTAAATAAATCAATAATTTTTTCTCCTTTAACCTTACACTAATTTTTAAAAGCCAAATTCAAGCCAAAAATAATAAAATGTGAAAAGTATCAAAACTCTCTGAATTCTTTACATGAAGTTGCAAAGAAATAGTCCGAGTCCCTTACCTTATCAATTATCTTTTGAAAATGAACTTCTACAGTACAACTCTGAATATCCTTGTGTTCATCAGAATTGTGTATTAGTACCGAGAGTTTTTTAGATCTTATTTTTTGTGCTCGATAGCCAAACACAAAAAGCATAGAATCAATAACATTGGATTTGCCACTGCCATTTGGCCCAATAATACAGGAAAAGCGCTGCATAAAAAGAACAGGAAAAGAAAATTAAAATGAAGTTTAAAAGGTCATACTACTGATTTTAAACGGCTTGTCTTTTTAACTTGCAGCAAATCTATAAGTATTCTAAAGTTTTCATTGCTACAAGTTAACACAACTTAAGTTTTCTTACCCATCACAAACTCCAACACCTTAAAAAAGACCACTAACTTTTTTCAAAATCCATTCTAATAGTCAAGACAAAATTCTCCCTTCAAACAAATAATTCACCAATTCTATTCAGTGAGAAAAACCTTTTAATAGGTACAGAGGTGCCAAAGATAATAAGATAAAACAAAAGCTAAATTTATTATCAAAAGCCATACGATACATGTGTATCCTATCAATCGGAATAAATATAGGAGTTACAAAACTGAAACACCTTGTAATAAAGACTCGTTATCTTTCAATAGTTCTTTAAAACGGTCAAATACCTTATGAAAAGGTCCCAGAATTTTTTCCCCAGCATAGGATTTGAAGTTCTGGTTTACAATATGAGTTATCATAAGTCGAGGAGCTCCAGCTTCGTTGGTCATTGCTGGAGGCGGGGGAGGCGGGATGCTATTCAAAATCTCTTCTAAACTTCTATCATCAATTTCCTCACTTGGAGTCTCTAAGTCAGTCAAGGGAAAGGAAAGGAAAGGCAAGAGGGGAAAAAGTCTGCTTTAGTGTAATTCGTTCTGAGGACTAGTGCCTGCTAATGTCTGGAGAGATGTTATACTTTGGACACCTCCTAGCTCCACTGAAACTGTCACTGGGGTTTCATAATGTCATCCAATTACTGGACTCAGAAAAGCTAAGGTGGTTTCAAGTAGGGTTTCATCTTTTTCAAGTCAATTACCATCTTCTCCTTAACCGCACTTTAAGACCACGGAAGTGTAGTTAGGGTGACGCGACTTTTCATCATATTAACCTACAGCCATGAAGATAAGGCCTGAAAAAGAGTCCACTGGCTACTGGCTGACCGTGCCAATTTCCGCGGAAATAACAAGGCCACAGAACTTCACAAGGAATCTAACTCGCCCCCATCCCCTCCAGCACCGTTATACTGAAATTGCACGTAGTCTCTAACCTCTGAAAATTGCCAAATCGCTTTCTTGAGCTGACCTAACTGGACCCACCCACGATCTTCAGATGTCAATCCTGCAGGTCTCTTCGCCCACGCCAAATAAAAAGAGCCAGTTGCCGACCCACTAGGGTCCTCCAGCGTGCTTTCCTGCTGCGTCTCGGCGGACTACTCACCTGCCGTAGCAGAGGCACGGCCTCCGGTGCGGCTGGGCGGCGGCTCGGACTCCGCGTTGCTGCTGGTGCCGTCCGGGGACCGCGGAGGCCCTCCGTCTCCGCGCCGGGCGGTGGAGGACTGGGCGCCTTTACGGGGCATGGTCGCTGGGCCGCGGAAGAACCGAGAGCGCGCTCGCCAGCCGCGGGCTCTGCGGGAACAGACGGCTCAGCGCCCGCCCCGCCCCGCCCGGCAGAAACTTCCAACTACTTGTTTCCAGGAGCGGTCTCTAGAACCCCGCTCAGCGCCAGGAGTCTTCAGGAGAGAGGGCACAAAAAATCCAAGTCCTAAGGAGGCGGGATTCATACTCTTAAACAAGTCCTAAGCAAATGGGGACACCTACACTCGAATCAAGCAACGACGGGAACTGCTAGGGTTCCTGTATTCTTAGTGCCGCACCGCCATCGGCCATAGTATGCGCGTATAAGCGCATCTGAATGTAATTTCTAAACGAGGTAATTCCTACACTCGGGCACTTTCTAACACGCCCACGCTCACGGGCTAGGGGTGCACGTGCACACAGACTGGGAGGGAGTCGGATCACTCCAGGTCTGAGGGACTATTAACCTCCTAGAGCAGAAGACGGGACGCGCCTCGCCTCACTGCCCGCTCCCGCCATTCAGCTCCCGGCGCCGCGGACGGCCGGAGCCTGGGGTCCACCGCTCGCACTTCCAGACTGGACGCCGTGGCGCCGGCTCCGATTCAACCATCTTGGGGTAACCGGGGTTTGTCCCTCCAGGACCCGCGGCGGAGGCTCGGTCACCCGGCCGGGCTAAGACCCGGTGACGAGTTCCGTGGGGGAAGGGAAGCGGGCAGGGGGGACGCCCTCCCCCGACAGCAGAGCACCCGCGGTCCTCCGGGCTCGGAAGCACGACCCCCGCCCCAGCGACGCTGAAGTAGTTCCGAGAAGGGCGCCGGGGGAGCGCGGGAGCCCGGGGCCGGGAGCGGCCAGGGGGGAGGGGTGACACGAGAGCGTCAGCGCCGGGCCTCCACTCGTCGCGCGCGGCCGGGCCGGAGCTGAGAGCGCGACAACCCGAGCAGGAACAGACGCACGTTACCTGCGGGACGGTCCACTCAGACCACGGCTGGGAGCGGCTGGACAAACCCCGCTCCTACTGCTCTTTCGGCTCCGGGCCCTTCACTCGAAAATGGCGCCTAAAATACAAACTCGAACGGAAATTCGTTACACATCTGCGCAATGCTTTCTGGGAACCACTAATTTGAAAAAAAGTGCGGCGATTGTCACCGCCATCTCCTGCTCGCTTCCACACATGCGCCGACTACTGGAGGGGAAACCCTGGTGACGTGCAGCCTTTTTATTTAGTGGAAAGGAAGAGCGAAACGTTTTTTCTAGAACCTACGGAAACAGCACTTTTATAAGAATATTGCAAAATACAAAACAAAACCAACCTAGCGAGTTTTGAAAGAGAAAACCAGAAAAGAGGGCACCGCCCACAGCTGGAAGCGGGGCTCAGTAATCCAATAACGCCACTTAAAAGGAGGCGGGCTCTGAGGGGCGGGTTGTGAGGCCCGCGTGGGTAACGCGCGACGGAAGAGTATCGCGGGAAGACGGACTGCGCGTAGCTTTTCAGAAGTCACTATGGTGACAGGGAGGTCGGGAAGCTTCGTGGTAACTGGTCTCAGCTCTGTTACATCAGCCACCACTTTCCTGGAATTTAAGGTAAATCTCCACTTTAGGACGTGGTGAAGAAAGGGTTTGTTAGCTGTGGCTATCACTGGATCCCACCTTTTCTGCTTTGAGGGTGTCTGCGACGTGGAGCATCAGTTGTTTTCCATTTCCCTGGGGACAGTGGGTTTCTGCAGAGACTTAGCTTTTGGGATGCGACGGCGGAAACCTTGAATTTGGGGGCAATTGAGGGACAACAAAGAGAAGAAAAGACCTGGCTTGGTGAATGATCGTGTAGTTCTCATGTGAATAGCGAAATAATGATTTCAAATTACTGATGTCAGGTCGTTAGTGTTACCAGTGAAGGGCGGAGTGGTGGGCTTTTGAAATCATTTGGAAAATTTAGATGAAACGACTTGCCGATGTCATCTGGTTATCTTTATGAGAAAATGATGGATCAGCAAATATTTCTAATGTAGCTTTTATGCAAGGCTTAATAAGGGTTTAGAAAGTATTTATTTCTGTTCCCAAAGAATTTCCCTATGTTCGTGAGTTCCTTTTATTAAATTTCATCTAGACAATTAATTTTAATGGGGTGACATTGATCAATTAGAGTACATACATTCAGAGAAAATGTCTCCAGATAATTTGAACATTTGATTATGTTGTATACTCATCACCCAAAGTCAAATTGTCCTCCCTCACTTTTTATTTGGTTTTCTTTATGTCCCTCCCCTACCTCCACACTCTCCCTCTCTACCCTTCCCCTCCCCCTGGTAACAACTGCACCTTCTCCATGTCCATGAGTCTCAATTTTGTGTCCCACCTATGTATGGAACCATACAGTTTTTAGTTTTTTCTGATTTACTTATTTCACTCAGTATAATGTTATCAAGGTCCATCCAGGTTGTTGTAAATGATACTATATCATCATTTCTTATGGCTGAGTAGTATTCCGTGGTATATATGTGCCACTTCTTCTTTATCCAGTCATCTATTGAAGGGCTTTTTGGTTGTTTCCATGTCTTGGCTACTGTGAGCAATACTATGTTGAACATGTCTTATGCACCAATGTTTTTGAGTTATGGGGGTATATTCCCAGTAGAGCAGGGGTCTCAAACTCGCGGCCCGCCCACCAATTTTGTGCGGCCCGCAGACTGGCCCGCAGACTAATCCACGAAGTTTGATTAGTCTGTGGGCCACACAAAATTGGTGGGCGGGCCGCACGGCCGCGAGTTTGAGACCCCTGCAGTAGAGGGATTGCTGGGTCATATGGTAGTTCTATTCTTTTTTTTTTTCCCCTGAAGTTGGAAACGGGGCGGCAGTCAGACTCCCGCATGCGCCCAACCGGGAACTACCTGGCATGCCCACCAAGGGGCGATGCTCTGCCCATCTGGGCCGCTGTTCTGTTGAACCGGAGCCATTCTAGCGCCTGAGGCAGAGGCCATGGAGCCATCCTCAGCACCCGGCCAACTTTGCTCCAATGGAGCCTTGGCTGTGGGAGAGGAAGAGAGAGACAGAGAGGAAGGAGAGGGGGTGGGGTGGAGAAGCAGATGGGCGCTTCTCCTATGTGCCCTGGTTGGAAATTGAACCCGGGACTCCTGCACGCCATGCCGATGCTCTACCACTGAGTCAACCGGCCAGGGCCTGGTAGTTCTATTCTTAATTTTTTGAGGACCACCATACTTTCTTCCATAATGGTTTTACTACTTTACATTCCCACCAACAGTGGATGAGGGTTCCTTTTTCTCCACAGCCTCTCCAACACTTGTTATTACTTGTCTTGTTGATAATATAGCTAGTCTAACAGGTATGAGGTGGTAACTCATTGTAGTTTTGATTTGCATTTCTCTAATAGCTAGTGAAAATGAGCATCTTTTCATGTATCTATTGGCTATTTGTATTTCTTCCTGGGAGAAGTGTCTGTTCATGTCATCTTCCAGATTTTTTTATTGCATTGTTTGCTTGTTGAGTTTTGTGAGTTCTTTGTATATTTTGGATATTAGGCCCTTATCTGAGCTGTTGTTTGAAAATATCATCTCCCATTTAGTTGGCTGTTTTGTTGTCAGTATCTTTTGCTGACAACAAAACAGCCTACTAAGAAGCATCAACAAACTAAGAAGCATCAAAAAGCTTCTTAGTTTGATGTAGTCCCATTTATTTACCTTTGCCTTTACTTGCCTTTGGAGTCAAATGCATAAAATGTTCTTTATGGCCAAGGTCCATGAGTTTAGTACCTATGTTTTCTTCTATGTAATTTATTGTTTCATATCTTATATTTAGTTCTTTGATCCATTTTGAATTAATTTTGGTACAAGGCAACAAACTGTAGTTGAGTTTCATTCTTTTGCACATGGCTTTACAGTTTTCCCAGCACCGTTTATTGAAGAGGCTTTCTTTTCTCCATTGTGTATTTTTGGCTCCTTTATCAAAGATGATTTGACCATATATTTGTGGTTTTATTTATGGGCTTTCTGTTCCATTGGTCTGAGTGTCTTTTTCTACCAATACCATGCTGTTTTGATTATCGTGGCTCTCTAATATAATAAGAAGTCAGGTATTGTAATGGCCCCAGCTTCGTTCTTTTTCCTTAGGATTACTTTGGCTATTCGGAGTTTTTTATATTTTCATATAAACCTGATGAGTTTTTGTTCCATTTCTTTAAAAAATGATATTGGAATTTTGATGAGAATTGCATTAAATATGTATATTACTTTGGGTAATTGGTCATTTTAACTATATTCTTCCTATCCAAGAACAAGGAATATTTTTCCATTTCATTGTATCTTTTTTGATTTCCCTTAACCATGCTTTGTGGTTTTCATTATATAGGTCCTTTACATTCTTTTTTATAGTTATTCCTAGGTATTTTATTTTTTTTGTTGCAACCATAAAAGGGATTATTTTTTTGAGTTCATTTTCTGAAGTTTCATTGTTGGCATATAAGAAGGCAGTAGACTTCTGTATATTAATTTTGTATCCTGCGGACTTACTGTATTGGTTTATTGTTTCTAATAGTCTTTTTGTGGAGTCTTTGGGGTTTCGATGTACAGGATCGTATCATCTGCAAAAAGTGAAACCTTTACTTCTTCTTTCTCAATATGAATGCCTTTTATTTCTTTCCCTTGTCTGATTGTTCTGGCTAGAACTTCCAGCACTAGGTTAAATAAAAGTGGAGAGAGTGGGCAGCCGTGTCTTGTTCCTGATTTTAAACGAAAAGTTTTCAGGTTTTTGCCATTTAATATGATGTTAGTTAATGGTTTGTTATAAATAGTCTTTATTATGTCATTTTCCTTCTATACCCATTTCATTGAATGTTTTAAACATAAAATGATGTTGTATTTTATCGAATGCCTTTTCTGCGTCTACTGATAGGATCATACTGGTTTTCTTTGTTTTGTTGATATGGTGTATTACGTTAACTGTTTTACGAATGTTGAACCATCCTTGTGATTGTGGGATGAATTCCACTTGATCATGGTGAATTATTTTTTTAATGTGTCATTGTATTTACTTTGCTAGTATTTTGTGTAGTATTTTAGCATCTGTATTTATTAGAGATGTTGGTATGTAGTTTTCTTTTTTTGTGTTGTCCTTGCCAGGTTTTGGTATGAGAGTTAATGTTGATGTCATAAAATGTGTTTGGAAGTATTGCTTCTTCTTCAATTTTTGGGAAGACTTTGAGTAGGATAGAAACCAAATCTTCTTTGATTGATGGATAGAATTCACTAGGATAGCCGTCTGGCCCTGAACTTTTATTTTTTGGGAGGTTTTTGATAGTTGTTTCTATTTCCTCCTGCTTATGGGTCTGTTTAGGCTATCTACTTCTTCATGACTCAGTCTAGGAAGATTGTATTGTTCTAGGAATTTATCCATTTCTTCTAGATTGTTAAATTTGGTGGCATATAGTTTTTTATAGTATTCTATGATAATTCTTTGTATATCTATGATGTCTGTGGTGATTTCTCCTCTTTCATTTTGGATTTTGTTTATGAGTCCTTTCTCTTTTTTCCTTAGTGAGTCTTTTCAAAGGTTTGTCAATTTTGTTGATCTTTTCAAAGAACCAGCTCCTTGTTTTATTGATTGTTTTTTATAGTTTTTCTGTTCTCTATTTTCTGCTCTGATATTTATTATTTCCCTTCTTCTGCTGGTTTTGGGTTACCTTTGTTCTTCTTTTTTAGTTACTTAAAATGTGATGTTTAGGCCCTGGCCGGTTGGCTCAGTGGTAGAGCGTCGGCCTGGCGTACAGGAGTCCTGGGTTGATTCCCGGCCAGGGCACACAGAAGCGCCCATCTGCTTCTCCACCCCTCCCCCTCTCCTTCCTCTCTGTCTCTCTCTTCCCCTCCCGCAGCCAAGGCTCCATTGGAGCAAAGTTGGCCCCGGGTGCTGGTGACGGCTCCATGGCCTCTGCCTTAGGCGCTAGAATGGCTCTGGTTGCAACAGAGCAATGCCCCAGATGGGCAGAGCATCGCCCCCTGGTGGGCATGCCGGTTGGATCCCGGTCGGGCGCATGTGGGGGTCTGTCTGACTGCCTCCCCGTTTCCAACTTCAGAAAAATACAAAAAAAAAAAAAAAAAAAGAAAATGTGATGTTTAGTTGTTTATTCGGGCTCTCCCTTGTTTGTTCATATAAGCCTGTAGTGATATGAACTTCCCTCTTATTACTGATTTTGTTCATCCCAGAGATTCTGATATGTTGTATTGTCATTTTCGTTTGTCTTTATGTATCTTTTGATCTCTGCTTTTATTTCTTTCTTGACCCACTCATGTTTTAGAAGTATGTTGTTTAATTACCAAAGTTTGTGTGTTTGTTTACTTCTTTTTTGCAATTGAATTCTAGTTTCAAAGCTTTGTTGTTTACTTCTTTTTTGCAGTTGAATTCTAGTTTCAAAGCTTTGTTGTCACAGAATATGTTTGGTGTATTATCAGTCTTTCTGAATTTGTTGATGTTAGTTTTGTGGCCCAACATGTGGTCAATTACTGAGAATGTTCCATGTACACTGGATAAAAATGTATACTTTGGCATTTTGGGATGAAATAAATGTCCTGTAGATGTCTATCATATCCAATTGTTCTAGTGTTTTATTTAAGGCCAGTATTTCTGTTTGGACAAACGATCTAGAGCGGTCAGCGGTGTATTGAGGTCTGTAAGTATGATTGTATTTTTGTCAGTTTTTATTTTTACATCAGTAGTAGATATCTTATATACTTTGGTGCTCCTTGGTTTGGTGCATATATATTAAGAAGTATTTTGTTTTCTTGATTCAATGTCCCCGTTATCATTATGAAATGACCATCGTTATCTGATTACCTTTGTTGTCTTGTAGTGAGCATTGTTAGATATGAGAATGGCTACACCTGCTTTTATTTGGATGTTATTTGCATGGAGAATTGTTTTCTAACCTTGCACTTTGAATTTGTTTTTATCCTTGTAGCTTAGATGTGTTTCTTGAAGGCAGCATACAGTTGGATTTTCTTATTTGATCGACTCTGCTACTCTGTGTCTTTTTATTGGTGAGTTCAATCTACTTACATTTAATGTAATTATGGACACTTGAGGGTTTCCTACTGCCATTTTATATATTGCTTTCTGATAGGTCTGTATCCTGTTTGGTTCTTCTCTTTTCTTTTTCTGTCATTTGTATTTGGTTGTATTCCATACTTCTTTTTTAAAAATTATTTATTTATTTTAAAATGAGACAGAGAGTGAGTCAGAGAGAGGGATAGACAGGGACAGACAGACAGGAACGGAGAGAGATGAGAAGCATCAATCATTAGTTTTTCATTATGCGTTGCAACACCTTAGTTGTTTATTGATGCTTTCTCATATGTGCCTTGACCGTGGGTCTTCAGCAGACCAAGAAACCCCTTGCTGGAGCCAGCGACCTTGTGACCTTGGGTTCAAGCTGGTGGGATTTTGCTCAAACCAGATGAGCCCACGCTCAAGCTGGCGACCTCGGGGTCTTGAACCTGGGTGCTCTGCATCCCAGTCCGAGGCTCTATCTACTGCACCACTGCCTGGTCAGGCTGTTTCTTCTTTTTTTAAGTCATGTGTTTCTGTATTGGTTTTTTTAGGGGTGGTTACCGTTAGGTAATAAAAAGGATATATATCATATTCAGTGTAGTACATTATCTTATGAGTGCTCCTGGACTCCATCCTCCTTTGCTACTGTTAACCTTTGTCCTCTCCCCTTTTTTGTTTCTGTTGTCACAGATTAATCTTGTTTTTATTGTGATCTTGTTGGAGCTTTTACTTGTGATTTTGTTGTGTTTTGTTCTTTGTATCTGGTGGGATAACCCCCTATAGTATTTCCTGAAGTGTGGGTTCTCTGGTGATAAATGCCCTAATCTTTTATATATCTGTGAATGTTTTTATTTCCCCTTTGTATTGAAGGATAGATTTGATGGATATAGTATTCTTGGCTGGAAGTTCCTCTCTTTCAGTACTTTAAATATTGGGATCCACTCTCTTCTTGCTTGTAGCATTTCTGCTGAGAAATCTGATGATAATCTAATGGGTCTTCCTTTATATATTGTATTCTTCTTTTCCCTGGCTGACTTCAGGATTTTTTCTTTGTCATTGGTTTGTGATAATTTTATTATGATATGCCTTGGACTATGTCTGTTTGGGTTAAGGTAACTCAGTATTCTGTTTTTTTCTTGGATTCAAGGCTTTAGTTTTTTCCACAGGCTTGGCAAGTTCTCATCGATTATTTGTTTGAATATGTTCCCCATTCCATTTTCTCTCCCTTCTCTTTCTGATATACCCATTATTCTTATGTTGCTTTTTCTGATGGAGTCAGAAAATTCCTGTAGGACTTTCTCATTTTTTTAAAATTCGTCTCCTCTTCTCTCTGTAGTGTCTCTAGTTGCCTGTCTTCTATGTCTCTAATTTTCTCCTCTATCTGTCCTGTTGTATTAGCTAAGCTTGTTACCTCGTTTTTCATTTCATGTATTGAGTTTTTCATCTCTGTTTTGTTCCTTTTTATCGTTTCAATTTCCTTGGTGAAGTACTCTTTTTGTTCATTGAATTGTTTTTTGAGCTCTCTAAATTGCCTTTCTGTGCTTTCTGTTATTTCCATGAGTATTTTTAGGACTGCAGTTTTTAATTCTCTGTCATTTAACTCCAAGGTTTCTAAGCTATTGAAATATTTTTCTAGAGGATTTTTATAGTCTGTCTGAGCTACATCTCTGTCTTTTGAATCCATGGTATTTGATGTCTTTTTCCTTAATGGCATTTGAGAGTGGTATTGTTAATAACACTAATAAGAGATAATTAAAAAAATAAAAATTGAAAATGTGAAAAAATTAAAATTCTATAATGATAAGTGGTACAAAAACTACAGAGAACAAGGAGCAGGAACTGAGGAAAGATGACAAAAGAGATAAAAAATGAAGTAAAAAACACAGAATGCCACAAAAAAAAATATGAATCAAAAATTTAATAATTTGTTGATAAATGACGATTGAATGAGAGAAAAAGGAAAAGAAAAAAAAAGGAAAGGTTTTTGAAATGAAACCCTCATATAAAACAAGAATTAACACTGTAACAACTATAGGTAATGAAGTTCAAAAGGAAAAAGAAAGAATAAAAAGGAAAGAAGATAAAATGACCAAAATAGAAAAAGAAAGTTATAAAAATGTAATTTTTTCCTGGTTTTGAGAGGTAGCTTCTTCCCTTTTTTTCGACAGGTGGCGCTGTACTACAGGTTTTTCCCCTGTGGGGCTCTTGTGCAGTGGTTTTCTGTTGTGCCACTGTGGTGGTGACGTAGGTGGGGCCTCAGTCCCGTTGATAGGCGGGGCTTGTTAGGGCTTGGAGGCTCTGACAATGGGAGTCTCAGTTTTCCAGGTGCCTCTCCCCACGTCTCTCCCACCTGAGCTAGCAACCTGGTGACATAGCTGTGAGGTTCGCCCTAGCCACTGCTTGTAGAGCAAGAGGCTCTAAGAGCAGCAAGGTCCTTCCTCCAGTACCGTTTTGCTCAAAGCACAGTTCTGGGTAAGGCTGTGCCAACCAGAGCCACCAGCGAGAGCAGGCAAGGTTGGGAGCCCATTGCAGATCTAGTGCCTTTCTAAGGGCTGGCGGACAGGTCTAGCACATCTCAGCGTGCCACGGGCTGGGAACCGATAGCAGATCAAGCACCTTTCTAAGGGCCCCCGGGCATGTCTAGTACGCCTCAGTGCTCCACAGGCTTCTCCCTTGTGCACTATTTGGTAGCCCGCAGCAAGCCATGTGCGTGCCCAGCCCCCGTGACTTCAGCAGTGCACACTAGCCTGCACCCGCCCATTTGAGTGCACAGTGCCTGTGATCTCAGTGGAGCCGGGAATGCAGGAATACGCTTTGAAGCTTGTATGGGCCCCGCGGAGTCTCCGCCCAGGCTGTCGCAGGCCCAGGGATTCTGCCTTTGCGCACGTTTTGTGCTGGTGGTCGTGGAACTGGGAATACACAAAGATGCTGGCAACAGCCCACGCAGATGTCCACCGCTGATAATCTGGGGCTAAGCTCTCCAGCCTGTGTGCGTGCCCACACCAGTGGTGTCAAGTGGAGCCACTCGCACACTGCCTGCGATCGGAAGCTGGGAGCGCACGAAGCTGTGGCGCTGGTGCCGGCTCCTGTGGGCACCCCGCCCTGGTAAGCTTTGTCAGAGTCTGCCGTCTGTGCATCCCCGCGTCCGCGATGTCAAGCAGAGCTGGCATGTTCTTTCTTCTGCTTGATCATCCACCCAGCCCTGCTCCTTCCGTCTGCCTCCGACTCTAGTCTTGCTCGGCTTCAGACGAAAGCACGCCTTCCTCAAATCAGCGAGGAAAGCAAAATACCCTGTTTTGTTCTCCGTTTTATTACCTTCAGAGTGGATTATATGTATATATTCAGCCACCTTTCACCCAATTGTACCTTTGTCTGGTGTGTGTATATTTCAGGTGCTGCTGAGATTTTTTCTCTCTCTTTAGTTGTTGAAATTGTTGAAATTTCAAGGGAAGATATTGGGTTTACCCACACGGCGCCATTTCTCTGACCATGTGAGTGAGTTTTTAACCTAAAGTATGTAGGTCTGGTAGTTAGTATTTTGGCATAAGTGGAATTCATAGCCCCCCACCCCCAAAATTGTATACTGAATTCTGTCTTTGTGTATTTTTCTGGAGAATTGTTTTTTCCAGAACTCTGATCAGATTCTCAAATGTGGTCTTAATCTCCCAGAAAGTACTTGTTCAGCAACTCTTACATACTTGACATTGAGAACTAGGAGCCTCATTTTTTTCCTTTAAATTTTGCACACATATGGTCTTGCATACTTGAATATCAATAAATCTGCTTTATGAATGAATTTATATTGTCATTCTAAGTAAGTATTATGATTATTATCATGAGGAGTATTAAATCAGGTCCAATAAGTCTCAAAATAGGGTGTGGGCACTCACCACAAGTGTGTGAATCTAGTGAGATTGGGAGACTGGTATAGTTTGAATAAGGATTGATTTGATATTATAACTTTATATTTATTGTTTCTGTAGTGCACACTACAGACAAAGCTGAAGGGAAAATTTTTGGCTGCTAGGCATACGAGAAGAGATAGGGATTCTTTTTCAGAGCTACTGAAATCTTTTGGAGTTTTGAACTTTGTAAAACACTGCTGAACCTGAGTTGGAGAGATATCAACCAGGAAAAAGCAACAACTTGAACAAATTGAGTGGTGTATATGAGAGATGGCACAATGGGAGAAAGATGTAACATTTAACAGAATCCCATCATTATTTTTTTGCTATATGCTTGGAGAATTTACTTACCAGTGTCTCTGGGAGTATTTATTTATAAAACCAGCATATAATATCTATCTTATAGGATTATTTATGATTTTTCATCTAGCATACATACTATAGGCATTTGATATTGTGATAAGGATGTATAATGGGATGTCAAGTTAGATGAAGGTTAGCTTTTGAAGGGTCTTGAAAGCCAGATCAAGAACTCTAGATATGATATACAGGAAGCGTCTCTTAGAAAAATTTTGGGCTAAGTAATGACTTGGTTAAAAAAAACAGAAAACAGTAATCATGTGGGATGTGTTAAGGTAAAAGAGGCTGAGATCAGGCATGACTTAGATTATTGTACAGTTTTCTATGTGAGAATTGAGAAATCCCTACATAGTGGAATGGAAAATATCCTGACACATTTTGAAAGAAATAAAAATCTATAGCTTTTATAGATTTTAATTTACAAAGTTAAGAGTAAAACTCTTAAAGTCAGATACCATTCTTTGTTTGAATCTGTGAATTCATGATGAAGGGATAGGAAGAATGGTAAATCACAAACAAATCCTAGTTTACCTGTCTTTGATGAGTGTTGTAAATAATGGTAGCTTTTAGTGACTGATAATAAAGGAATGTAATTTCAATAAATCAATAGAGTAACTGATTTAGTTGAAACTAACTATGCCCACTCAGAACAAATATTTTCAAAACAGGCTTAAACCAAGTTGTATAATGAACAAAAGAAATTCATAATGAACAGCTACAGAGTAGATTTAAATCTAGAATGGAAATAGGATACTTAGAATTCTAAGTGATTTGAGAAGAGATTACAGTCACAAGAAATAAAGACTTGATTGATACTGACAATACTTCAGATATTTCTCATGACATTAACACTATCTAATTATAAAAAAAAAGACTGGTCCAAAAAAAAAAAAAAAAAAAGACTGGTCCAATTGAAATGGACTATGTTATAATCATTTCGGAAAGTATAACTGTCTCATCTTTCTGGTCTAAAATAATCTATTAACAACCATTATCTGTAATTTCAGGCAGACCGGGAAGAGAATCCTTACTTTTCACATTTTAAATGTAAAAAAAAAGTTGGAATTAGAATTAAAACCCACATTTGCAATTTTTTTATTTTTTTTTATTTTTCTGAAGTTGGAAACGGGGAGGCAGAGTGCCTGACTGGGATCCACCTGGCATGCCCACCAGGGGGCGATGCTCTGCCCATC
The DNA here is from genome assembly GCF_036850995.1 of Saccopteryx leptura. Taxonomy (NCBI): domain Eukaryota; kingdom Metazoa; phylum Chordata; class Mammalia; order Chiroptera; family Emballonuridae; genus Saccopteryx; species Saccopteryx leptura. Next base: position 97,321,790 of record NC_089510.1, read on the forward strand.
TGGGGTGTTGCTCTGTTGCAATGAGAGCTATTCTAGTGCCTGAGGCAGAGACCACAGAGCCATCCTCAGTGCCCAGGCCAACTTTGCTCCAATGGAGCCTTGGCCGCGGGAGGGGAAGAGAGAGACAGAGAGGAAGGAGCGGGGGTGGGGTGGAGAAGCAGATGGGCGCTTCTCCTGTGTGTCCTGGCCGGGAATCGAACCCGGGACTCCTGCACACCAGGCCGATGCTCTACCACTGAGCCAACCGGCCAGGGCCTTGCAATTTTTTTTTAAAGCACGCACAAGAGAGATGGTGGTGGTGGGGACAGACAGGGATAGACAGACAGGGAGAGAGATGAGAAGCATCAACTCAGAGTTGTGGCACCTTAGTTGGTCATTGATTACTTTCTCGTATGTGCCTTGATGGGGGGCAGGAAACACAACTCCAGCAGAGCCAGTGACCATGGGGTCATGTCTTTGATCACATGCTTAAACTGGTGACCCCTTGCTCACTCATGCTGGGGAGCCTGCAGTCAAGTTGGCGACCTTGGGGCTTTGAACCTGTATCCTCAGCATCCCAGACTGATGCTCTATTCACTGTGCCACCGCCTGGTCAGGCAACATTTGCAATTCTTTAAGAGCATGATTTTGTCATTAATATAATATAAGTTTGTCTGCCTTCTAATATGGTCACAAGATTTTATAAAGTGAAATTAGATTTGTGGGAAAATGTTTAAAAATATTGTTTGTAATTGTAAATATTTGAGTTAATTAGATATTAACTAATAAACCAAAATGAATAAATAAACATGAACTCATGTAAGTGATGTATAAGTACCTAGAAAATATTGTTTAGGATTAATAAATTGGATATAGAAGGACAGATAGTAATGGATATACCTCTTGATAATGTAAACACCCAAGTAAGTTAACCTTGTTGAAACTCTCACTTAATGCAGAGAAAATAGGAAGTGAGAAAGTGGAACAGTTTTTTTGGGAAGGACCCTTTTGAAAGATGATTTTATTGTTATTCATATTTATTGAGATTATGGGAAGATACATCCGATGTGCAGTAGGTAGAGAATATAGCTCAAGAGAGAAAATAGGAAGAGTTCGTGTTATAAGAATAGTTGGAACACTAAAAATAGATTAGGTTTTTAAGGTTGTAAGAATACAGAAAATGTTCATTCTTAGAATCTAGGGCAAAGAAATAATTATAGTAATTATTGTCTCTGGTAGGACTCTAGATTACATGTGACAAAAAGCTCAATTCAGTTTGTCTTAAGAAAAAAATATTGGCTCCTATAACCAAAAAATTAGGTGAGTATAACTGGATTCAGTGTTCAAACAGAGAGAGCAGGATTTGGTTTCTTTGTTTGCTCTGCTTTGCATATCGCTGTCTTGGCATTATTCTTAGGTTCCAGTAGTGGCTTTTGGCAACTTCAGCCTGTCTCCCTGCTGTGGTAAAATAGCTACAGTAACTCCAGCCTCAAGTCTTCTAAAATTAAAGACTGGGGGTAAAGAGAGTTTTTCTTCCCCTTCATTTGCTTCAATAAAAGTTCTGGGCCATCTGTGAAACAGTCTCTGTGCGAAGGGAATGGAATGCTCTAATTGGCTTAAGTCTGGATCTCATCCTGGCCCCATTCAAGACACATGAGCCAAGAGTGAGGAAGTCTGTTCCAAGGAGAAATTTTTTGTACCTAGGACAAGAGTGAATATATGCGGAGTGATGAAGACACCAACTTGCACTACAAATAGGTAACAATTATTAAATTCCTACTTTGTTTCACCACTCTACTGGACATTTACATACTTAATCTCATTTAACCATCATAATCAACTTGTGAAATAGATATTGTTGGCCCCATTTTAAAAGATTTTATTTATTGATCTTTTTTTTGAGAGAGGAGGGTGGGGGAAGAGTGGGAAGCACCAACCCTTAGTAGTTGCTTCTCTAAATGTGCCTTGACTAGGCAAGCCCAGGGTTTCAAACCAGGAACTTCAGTATTCCGGGTCGATGTTTTATCCTCGGCACCACTACAGGTCAGGCAAGCCCCATTTTAAGTAAGGAAGAAAACAATGTACAGTATGTCTGAAGATCACTAGGAAGGGGTCACTATAAGAAGCAGGTCAAGTGTAATAGAGACTGCAAAGAGAATGAGAATGATGATCTTATGATGCAGAAATACATAAAGAAGAAAATACAACAGGCCCTAATCTAATCACTCAGTTAATTCTATAATATATACATAGATAAATAAAATACTATGAACATGGTAAAAAACTTAAAATAGTACAAAAACATTTAAAATGAGAATGAAAAGCTTTGCTTCTCATCCCAGTGCTCCTATCCTCACAGAGGTCTCCGTTAAGTGCCCTGTATATCTTCCTAGAAAAAAATGTTAGTATCCCATAGCTTGAATATATATCCCTTTTTATTTAAACAAAAGGGACTGAGTTATATAATATTTCTGTATACCAGTTGTTATTTAATGTATTGTAAACATCATTCTATATCAACACATACAGATTCATCTCATTTTTTAAATAGTTGCACAGTACTCTAGTATATCAGTTGAGTGTGATTCTTTTGTGCCAGTTGATGAATTAAAAGGATGAATTAAAGATGACTAGTTATTTATTTTTTTATATTTTTCTGAAGTGAGAAGTGGGGAGGCAGAGAGACAGACTCCCGCATGCATCCTACCAGGGTCCACCTAGGTTGCCCACTGGGAGGCAATGCTCGGCCTATCTGAGGTGTTGCTCTGTTGCAACTGGAGCCATTCTAGTGCCTGAGGTGGAAGCCATGGAGTCATCCTCAGTGCCCAGGCCAACATTGCTCCAGTGGAGCCTTGGCTGTGGGAGGGGAAGAGAGAGACAAAGAGAGGAGAGGGGGAAGGGTGGAGAAGCAGATGGGTGCCTCCTCTCCTGTGTGCCCGGCTGAGAATCGAGCCTGGGACTTCCACACGCTGGGCTGACACTCTACCACTTAGCCAACCGACTAGGGCAAAGATGACTTCTTATTTTTAAATTTGTGAATCACATGGTTTATTGGCTAGAATAGTAATAAACACCCTGCATTTATTAGGACACCCTGTAAAAAGATTATAAATATAGGTAATAAAAATAACATTAAAGTATGGTTGGCAGGATCTAGCTATAATGATAACTAGAGTTGCAAGGAAATGTATATCCCAGCATATATCCACGCTTTAGCAAATGCACATGGTTAATTCGAGTGGGGTGGGGCTGGGGGTCTTTTGTAGTTGAAGTATACTACGTTTGAAAACCAGTGTGCTTGTTGTGTCTTTGAATCTGTTCCTGGAAATGGTGAACCTACCTCTCTCTCCCCTGTCATACAAGAGAGCTCTTGTGTAGTTCTATGATGGGACCAATTTGAATAAAAGATTTGCCTCTTTCCTTCTTCTGGGAACCAGTCACAGGAATCTGACGAGAGCTATCAGTTTAGAAGAGTTGATAAAAATTGAACTTTTTAAAATAAGACCTTTAGTAGTCATAAAGCAAACCATTAATTTCAACTATTAATATTAACACCCAGCTGTTAGCCAATATGTAAATGACCTAAAAAGAACTTGGTATTAATGTACTGATGATCTAGCTCTTGCATTTCTTATCTATTCTTCACATTTTTGTTCACTACTGATGCTTTTCAACCTCTTATCTGTAGGTACATTCCTGTAGACAAATCATGCCTTCTCTCTTTCCTGGCTGAAATTTTTCTGCTTTTGGTATTGGTTTTGTCTGTTTTATTTCCTAAATGTAATTCTTTTATTTTTGTAAACCATTTTTAAATGTACAGTTCAGTGGCATTAAGTATGTACTTAATCATGTTGTGTTACTATCATCTCCATATCTCCATAGAACTCATCTCGTCTTGCAGAGCTGAAACTCTAAACCCCTTGAACAATAACTCCCTAATCCCCCCCGCTCCCCCCCCCCCACTCCAGCTCTGGCAACCATCACTTTACTTTCTGTCTGTATGACTACTGTAGATACTTCATACAAATGGAATCATATAGTATTTGTGCTTTGTGACTGGCTTATTTCACTTAGTATAATGTTGTTTAATTCTTTTTTTTTTATATAAATAAATTTTTATTTTAATGGGGTGACATCAATAAATCAGGGTACATATACTCAAAGAAAACATTTCCAGCCCTGGCCGGTTGGCTCAGCGGTAGAGCGTCGGCCTAGCGTGCGGAGGACCCGGGTTCGATTCCCGGCCAGGGCACATAGGAGAAGCGCCCATTTGCTTCTCCACCCCTCCGCCGCGCCTTCCTCTCTGTCTCTCTCTTCCCCTCCCGCAGCCAAGGCTCCATTGGAGCAAAGATGGCCAGGGCGCTGGGGATGGCTCTGTGGTCTCTGCCTCAGGCGCTAGAGTGGCTCTGGTCGCAATATGGCGACACCCAGGATGGGCAGAGCATCGCCCCCTGGTGGGCGTGCCGGGTGGATCCAGGTCGGGCGCATGCGGGAGTCTGTCTGACTGTCTCTCCCCGTTTCCAGCTCCAGAAAAAAGAAAAAAAAAAAGAAAAAAAAAAAAAAAGAAAACATTTCCAGGTTATCTAGTCATTCAGTTCTGCTGCATACCCATCACCAAAAGAGAGATCGTCCTCCGTCACCCTCTATCCAGTTTTTTTTTGTACCCCTCCCCCTCCCCTTCCCCCTCTCCCACCTTCCCTCCCCCCATCCCCCGTAACCACCACACTCCTGTCCATGTCTCTTAGTCTCGCTTTTATGTCCCACCACTGTATGGAATCCTGCAGTTCTTATTTTTTTCTGATTTGCTTATTTCACTCTGCATAATGTTATCAGGTTTCCACCATTCTGCTGTAAGTGATCTGATGTCATCATTTCTTCTAGCTGAATAGTATACCATGGTGTATATGTGCCCCATCTTCTTTATCCAGTCTTCTATTTTTTTTTACAGTGATTAAAAGCCTTTAAGCAAACTCTTGGCCAATACAGCAAGAATCCATAAAAGAGTAGTGTCCTTAACATGTTCACCAAGTCCAAGTTGGCCCCATCACCATGCCAAATCCCCGAAAAATGCAACCCAACCACAGTTCAGTCTGTTAGGAGCTGTCACAGGGAGCCCGAGTCCAGGAAAAGTCCACACAGGAAAAGTCCGCATGGCGCTGGAACTGTTGTCACAATTCTATACTTTGCAGCTCATGTCCAAGTCCCCATGACAGCTGCTTCTAGCTGGTAATGATTCAGGTAGACTAGAAAAGCCATTTGCAGCATGCGTGGATATGGAGCTTCTGTTCTCCTCTGCCTGGAGAGTTGAGACCAGGTTGCTTTTCCCTGGAGCTCTGCGACTTTGGCATGGTAAAGAGAACCTTGGGATACCCTAAGCTGGGTGGCAAAGGTAAATTCATAATACAAGTTGGCAAAAGGGGGAAGGAGAGCTCTACATTAGGAGTATGTCCCAGCCTGAAATATGAGTGGGGCATTGAGGTAGGAGGGATAAAGGAAACACTATATACTAAGCAAAGCAGCAGAAAATAGGACTATCAACACCCACAACAGAGATCTTTGAGAGAAGAATAAAAAACCTGACTATTCAGGCAAAACATAGTTAAGTGGCCCTTGTGCAAATGAGATCAGTTTACCTGCTTCTTGGAAGAAATACCCTAGGCTCGTCCACAGTGTTGTAGATGGGGCCGATGGCCCTGGGCACCTTCAGCCTTTAGTGGCAAACCACAGCTTTCTGGGCAAGGTTAGGTCATAGGTGGCTGGAGCAGGGCTGGAAGAGACTGAACCCTCCCTTAGAGGAGTGAGGGGAAAGCCCACCTTCCAGTGTCCCTGTTTCCTCACAGCAGAGGCGTGTAAGCCTGGGAGACTTTAGCTCAATGACCTTCCTTTCCACTATTGAAGCAGGACCCAGATGGCATCCTATGAGACCCCTTTGGGGCGTTGGAGCCTTTAAGGGTGTATCCTAAAAGCTGGTAGTTCCCCTGATCTCTGTTGGGCTTTTTCTGCCTCTAGGTATCTTAAAAGCCATGCTCAGAAGATCTCGCTGAGGGATTTGAGGATCCCCAACCGCCTATATAAATATTTTCCATATATCTGGAGCTATTTGGAAAAAGACAAAACAGTGTTATTAGCTGGATCTAATGAAGAAGGTAGTAGTTTGCAGGCAAAAAAGATTTGGTGTCTCCTGTTCATCAGCCTTCAAAACAAATGTAAATTTTTTTTTTTTTAAGTAAAAAGCATGATATGGTAGACCCGTAGGAGTCATTGGCCTGGTGTGCAGGATTCCCGGGTTTGATTCCTGGCCAGATCACACAGGAGAAGCGCCCATCCGCCCCTCCCCCTCTCCATCCCCTCTCTCCTCTCCGTCTCTCACTTCCCCTCCTGCAGCCAAGGCTCCACCGGAGCAAAGCCACCCCGGGCACTAAGGATGGCCCCATGGCCTCTGCCCCAGTCGCTAGAATGGCTCTGGTTGTAACAGAGCTACACCCCAGATGGGCATAGCATCCCCCCCGGTAGGCATGCCAGGTGGATCCCGGTCAGGCGCATGCGGGAGTCTGCCTGACTGCCTCCCCATTTCCATCCTCAGAAAAATATAAAAAATAAATAAAGAAAAAATACAAAAAAAAAAAAAAAAGGGGGGCATTCCCTTGTGTTAAAGCTCCAGGGAGCTTGGAGTGAGCTTGAGTATGTCCTATGAAACATGGAGCTCTATGTTGACATATAGGTCTTTGAAGAAGGAGGAACTGCTGAAATAGTTCATCAGCATTTGTCCCTAAGACAGCAGTCTTTATAGTGGAAACACCATAAGTAAATATTTGCTGTCTGTCTATAGATTAAAGGGGGAATATGGCAAATGCTGAAAAGCCATGATCTTTGTGCCCCTCTCCTCCCCCCACCCTGTACCCCCAACACTGTTGTCCATGTCTCTGAGTCTCATCTTTATGTCCCACCTATGTATGGAATCATATAGTTCTTAGTTTTTTCTGATTTACTTTTTCGCTCAGTATAATGTTATCAAGGCCCATCCATGTTGTTGTAAAAGATCCTATGTCATCATTTCTTATGGCTGAGTAGTATTCCATAGTATATATATACCAAAGCTTTTTAATCCACTCGTCCTCTGATGGACACTTGGGCTGTTTCCAGATCTTTGCTATTGGGAACAATGCTGCCAGAAACATGGGGGTGCATTTCTTCTTTTCAAACAGTGCTATGGTGTTCTTGGGGTATATTGCTAGCAGTGGTATAGCTGGGTCAAAAGGCAGTTCGATTTTTATTTTCTTGAGGAATCTCCATACTGTTTTCCACAGTGGCTGCACCAGTCTGCATTCCCACCAGCAGTGCAGGAGGGTTCCCTTTTCTCCACATCCTCGCCAGCACTTATTCTGTGTTGTTTTATTGATAAGCGCCATTCTGACCGGTGTGAGGTGATATCTCATTGTGGTTTTAACTTGCTTTTCTCTAATCATTAGTGAAGTTGAACATTTTTTCATATGCCTATTGGCCATCTGTGTGTCCTCTTTGGAGAAGTGTCTATTCATTTCTTTTGCCCATTTTTGGATTGGATTGTTTGCCTTCCTGGTATTAAGTTTTACAAGTTCTTTATAAATTTTGGTTATTAACCCCTTATCAGACGCAACGTCAAATATATTCTCCCATTGTGTAGTTTGTCTTTTTATTCTGTTCTTATTGTCTTTAGCTGTGCAGAAGCTTTTTAATTTGATAAAGTCCCATTTGTTTATCCTGCCTTTTATTTCACTTGCCTGTGGAGACAAATCAGCAAATATATTGCTGCGAGAGATGTCAGAGAGCTTACTGCCTATGTTTTCTTCTAAGATGCTTATGGTTTCACGGCTTACATTTAAGTCTTTTAACCATTTTGAGTTTATTTTTGTGAGTGGTGTAAGTTGGTGGTCTAGTTTCATTTTTTTGCAGGTAGCTGTCCAATTTTCCCAACACCATTTGTTGAAGAGGCTGTCTTTACTCCATTGTATTTCTTTACCTCCTTTGTCAAATATTAGTTGTCCATAGAGCTGTGGGTTTATTTCTGGGTTCTCTGTTCTGTTCCATTGATCTATGTGCCTGTTCTTATGCCAGTACCATGCTGTTTTGAGTACAATGGCCTCATAATATAACTTGATATCCGGAAGTGTGATATCCCGCTTTATTCTTCCTTTTCAAGATTGCTGAGGCTATTCATGTTCTCTTTTAGTTCCATATAAATTTTTGGAATATGTGTTCTAAATCTTTGAAGTAAGTCATCGGTATTGCATTGAATTTATAAATTGCTTTGTGTAATATAGACATTTTAATGATGTTTATTCTTCCTAACCATGAGCACGGTATATGCCTCCACTTATTTGAATCTTCCCTGATTTATTTTATCAATGTTTTATAATTTTCCGAGTACAAGTCTTTAATCTCCTTGGTTAGATTTATTCCTAGGTACTTTATTTTTTTTGTTGCAATGGTAAAGGGGATTGAGTCCTTGATTTCTCTTTCTGACAGTTCATTATTAGTGTATAAAAATGCCTCTGATTTCTGAGTATTAATTTTATATCCTGCCACCTTGCCGAATTCATTTATCAGGTCTAGTAGTTTTTTGACTGAGACTTTAGGGTTTTCTACATACAATATCATATCATCTGCAACTAATGATAATTTTACTTCTTCTTTTCCAATTCAGATGGCTTTTATTTCTTTTTGTTGTCTGATTGCTGTGGCTAGGACTTCCAGAACTATGTTAAATAAGAGTGGTGACAGGGGGCACCCCTGCCTTGTTCCTGATCTTAAGGGGATTGCTTTTAATTTTTGCCCATTGAGTATGATGTTGGCTGTGGGTTTGTGATAGATGGCCTTTATCATGTTGAGGTATGTTCCCTGTATTCCCACTTTGATGAGAGTTTTGATCATGAATGGGTGCTGGACTTTATCAAATGCTTTTTCTGCATCTATTGAAATTATCATGTGGTTTTTCTCCTTCCTTTTGTTTATGTGATGAATCACATTGATTGATTTGCGAATATTGTACCAGCCTTGCCTCCCAAGAATAAATCCCACTTGATCATGGTGTATGATTTTTTTCATATATTGCTGGATCTGGTTTGCTAATATTTTGTTGAGGATTTTTGCATCTAAGTTCATCAGGGATATTGGCCTATAATTTTCTTTTTTTGTGTTGTCTTTGCCTGGTTTTGGAATCAGAATTATGCTCACCTCATAAAAGGAGTTTGGAAGTCTTCCTTCCTCTTGAATTTTTTGAAATAGCTTGAGAAGGATAGGAGTTAGTTCTTCTTTGAATATTTGGTAGAATTCACTTGTGAAGCCATCAGGCCCAGGACTTTTCTTTTTTGGGAGTTTTTTGATAGCTGTTTCAATCTCATTTGTTGTAATTGGTCTGTTTAGGTTTTCTGATTCTTCCAGATTGATTTTTGGAAGATTATATGATTCAAGGAATTTGTCCATTTCATCTAGGTCAGGGGTCTCAAACTCAACTCAGCATGTGGGCCGCAGAGCAAGATCCCAGCCGTTTGGCGGGCCGCACTAGGTCTACAAAAGGTAACTGTTATGCAACACTTTTCAGTGTCACAAAACGACCAGAAACTGTAGTTCGTGGATTAGTCTGCTGGCCGCACAAAATTGTTCGGCGGGCCGCATGCGGCCAGCGGCCCGCGAGTTTGAGACCTCTGAGATTGTCTAGTTTTTTGGTGTACAGTTCTTCATAGTATTTTCTTACAATATTTTGTATTTCTGTTGTGTCAATTGTTATTTCTCCACTCTCGTTTCTAATTTTATTTATTTGAGTCCTCTCTCTTTTTTTCTTGGTGAGTCTGGTTAAAGGTTCATCGATCTTGTTTACCTTTTCAAAGAACCAGCTCCTGGTTTCATTGATCCTCTGTATTGTTTCTTTAGCCTCTGTGTCTTTTATTTCTGCTCTGATCTTTATTATTTCCTTCCTTCTATTAGCTCTGGGCTTGCTGTTGTTTTTCTAGTTCTTTTAGATGCAGGGTTAAGTTGTTTATTTGAGCTTTTTCTAGCTTCTTGAGGTATGTCTGTAATGCTATAAACTTCCCTCTCAGGACTGCTTTTGCTGTCTCCCATAAATTTTGAGTTGTTGTATGCTCATTATCGTTTGTTTCTAGGAATTTTTTAATTTCTTCTTTGATCTCAATGTTAACCCATTCGTTATTTAATAATGTGCTATTTAGTTTCTAACTGTTTGAATGTTTTTCAATTTTTCTATTGTGGTTGATTTCTAGTTTAATGCCATTGTGATCAGAGAAAGTGCTCGATATGATTTCAATCTTCTTAAATTTGTTGAGACCACTTTTGTGCCCTAACATGTGGTCTATTCTAGAGAATGTACCATGAGCGCTTGAAAAGAATGTATATTCTGCTGTTTTATGGTGAAAGGTTCTGAAGATATCTATTAAATCGAGTTGATCTTATATGTCCTTTAAGTCTGCTGTTTCTTTGTTGATTTTCTTTCTTGAGGATCTATCTAATGATGTTAATGGGGTATTGAAATTCCCTACTATTACAGTATTGCTGTTGATCTCGCCCTTTAAGTCCATCAAAGTATGCTTTATATATTTAGGTGCTCCTATATTAAGTGCATAGATATTTATAATGGTTATATCTTCCTTTTGGATTGCTGCCTTTATCATTATGTAGTGACCTTCTTTTTCTCTAACTATGGTCTTTGTTTTAAAGTCCATTTTGTCTGATATAATTATTGCTACTCCAGCTTTTTTTTCATTTCCATTTGTGTGAAATATTTTTTTCCATCCTTTTATCTTCAGTCTGTGTGCATCTTTTGATTTAAGGTGTGTCTCTTGTAGACAGCATATGTATGGGTCCTGTTTTCTTATCCACGCAGCTACCCTATGTCTCTTGATGGGATCATTTAATCCATTAACATTTAAGGTTATTACTGATATGTAATTGTTTATTTCCATTTTTTTTCTTTGAAACTGTATTCCTCTTTTGCTATATTCTTTTTTTCCTTTGATCTGTTTACAACAGGTCCCTTAGCATTTCTTGCAGCCTTGGTTTGGTTGCAGTGAATTCCTTGAGTTTTTTTTGTTAGTAAAGCTTGTTATTTCTCCTTCAATTTTAAATGATAGCCTTGCTGGATAAAGTAGTCTTGGTTGTAGGTTCTTGTTCTGCATTACTTTGAATATTTCTTGCCATTCCCTTCTGGCCTCAAGTGTTTCTTTTGAGAAGTCATAAGTCATCCTTATGGGGGCTCCTTTGTAGGTGATAGTCTTTTTTTCTCTAGTAGCTTTTAATATTTTCTCTTTATCATTTAGCTTTGGTATTTTAATTATGATGTGTCTTGGTGTTGGTTTCTTTGGGTTTCTCCTTAATGGAGTTCTCTGTGCTTCCTGAACATGTGTAATGTTTTTCTGCCTTAATTGGGGGAAATTTTCCGCTATAATATGTTTGAACAAAGTCTCTATCCCTTGTTCTTTCTCTTCTTCTTCAGGAACCCCTATGATGCGGATGTTATTTCTCTTCATGTTGTCACAGAGCTCGCAGTTTCCTCAGACTTTTTGAGTCTCTTTTCTTTTTTCTGCTTTGCTTCCGTGCCTTTATTTATTGTGTCCTCTAACTCACTGATTCAATTCTCTGCTTCATCTATCCTGCTTTTAATTCCTTCCATTGTATTTTTTATTTCAGATATTGTATTTGTCATTTCTGACTGATTCCTTTTTATTATTTCAATGTCCTTTTTTATATTTGTTATCTCTTTATTTAGGTTTTCGTAATGGCCATCTATGGTTGTTCTGATATCTTTGAGCATCCTAACAATCGTTATTTTAAACTCTGCATCTGGTAATTTGGTTATATCTGATTCACTTAGGTCCTTTTCTGGGGATTTCTCTTGGTTTATTTGTGTTGTATTTCTCTGCCTTTGCATTTTCTCTTCATGGGAGTGGCTGTGATCACGTGCTTGGGTGCACAAGCATTGGTGGCCTTGGCCTTTGCCCCGCCCCTGTGTGTGACGTTATGCTTGGTCCTGAGGGCACTGGCGAGCACCTTTGCTCAGCTGCGGGTCTCCGCCTGTTTCCGGGCTTTCACCCTGCCCTTGCAGGAGGAGCCCACTCAAGGAACGGCTGCTAGCCTTAGCTCTACCGCCGTGCACGACTGCGTTCCCAAGCTCAGCTCAGTAGCGGAACTCCGCCTCTATTGGGCTTTTGGCTCCACCCCCGCGGGAGGAGCCGGCTACCAAGTGAGACCGCAAGCCTGGGTTGCACGGGCGGGGCAAGGCTGTGCTCCTCTGCCCTTGCTCAGGGGCTGGTCTCCACCTTTTCCAGCGCCAGGGCCCTTCTACTACCTCAGTAACTTTCTAAATAAACTTTCCATTATAATTTGGAACAAAAAAGAACATGCCCTGGCTTCCCGCCCTTTTCCCCCACAGGCTGGATTACAGGCTGCCGTCACCTAAGCTTGACCGCTTTTGCACGCCCTCTTCTCCCCAGCCGGGGAAGATTGAGCTCACACCTGAGCCCAGTGGTGGCCAGCTGGCTTCCACCCCTGCCAGCAGAACCGCGCTTTTGTCTCCCGCTGCTGCCCACCTTCCGGGGCTCCGCGTGGGTGGGGGCGTTGCAGCTCGGACCCTAAGACTCACTACTGTAGACCCAAAAGCTCCCTCCTTCTATGCAACTCTGTTCTGCGTGCCGCGGAGGAGCTTGTTTGGCTGCTCTCCTGCTTCCCTTTGCTGGTATTGCTGTTTCCGGGGGAAATATTCACTTCAGCTTTGGGGGGGTGACTCATCCCAGGGGTTAGGGTGGCTATTTCCCAAAATGCTTCTCCCTTTGCCTCCTAGATTACACTCTCTTCCTCTTACTCTAGTCCTCTCCTCTCTCCCCCCCGTCCCCAGGAGTCCCGGGTGGGTGGTTATGAGAGATGTTCTGCGCGGTCCCTTTAAGAAGGATCCTGGGTCTGAGAAGTCAGACTCTTTCTCAAAAACAGTATCCTGACTTGTTTCCAGCTAAATACTATCCTTACGCCTCTTCTGGGCTCTCGGGCTACAGGCTGGGGCTTTGTTCCTGGGGCTCAGGACCCTCCCCCCTCTGCTAAACTCACTTCCCGCCACGCGAGTCTCTCCCTGCTGCCGTTCGCTCCGGGGAGCTGGGCAGCCCTCTCCACGTTTCCCCGTTTCCGCTTTTCCTACCAGTCTCTGTGTGGCTACCTCAGTGTTCCTTGGTTGAAGAGTCCTCTTAGTTTCTGTAGTCTGCCTTTTAAATACAGAAGATTCTTTGCCAAGGTCTTACCCTCTCTCTGTGCCAGTTTCTCCAGAAGATCCTATTTGATAGCAACGTGGTTGCTGATGGGTTAAACTCGGGAGCTCTCCTTTCTTAAACAAACTTTCCTCTGGCGTTAGCACTGCTGTCACACCTGTTGTTTAATTCTTAACATTAATGCTTTATTCTATTTTCCTCTATTTTCTTAGTTCTAACTGTTCCACATTATAAATACATATCCACAACATGAGCCCTAATAAGGCTCTCCAGAAAAAATTTGATGTTGTAGTCTTGAATTTAATGACTGAAAACTCAGGCAAAATTTCTGTGTTTTATTCCAGAAGAAGAATTCCTCTTTTTTGGGAAACCTTGGTCTTTGCTCTACGTCAACACTACATACTACCGAAGAGACCAGTTCCAGGAAGAAGGCTACAATATATATTGATAATCCACCTTCCCTTAAGAGACCACTGGGACTATTCCATCATCTCTTTCATCCCTGTTTTCCTCAGTTTCCACATTCAGGACCCTTAATTCCTTGCATTAGTTCATTAGTAGGTTTAACTATTGATGACAGTAACTTAAACATGATAAAACTGTATTATCTATCACTTAAAATTCTGAATAGGAGGTACAGGACCGATATGACTCTCCACAAGGCCAGGAGCCTTTTGGAATTGTTAATGCTCTCTGTGATCACACCTACTTTCCAGGGCAGATGGGGAAATATGTAGTCTTTGTTTTAAGTGGCCAGGTATGTAGCAAAAATTCACATTCTTCTACATAAGTAGGGATGATGAATGAATATTGGAGGACAGTCAGCTGTTGAGACCATTTCCTACTATCTGTCCAAACTCTTAGCTCTTTCTAGTGTAAATTCTATCCCTCTACCTTTTGGAACTCAAGAGTGTGTCAGTGGCCCAATCTGTGTCCTCAACCCTTACTTCTGAATGATTTATTTATTTACCTTTGTAGTCCAACTTAAATCTGGTTGTTTCTGCCTGACCAGGCAGTGGTGCAGTGGATAGAGCATTAGCCTGGGATGCTGAGGACCCAGGTTTGAAACCCCAAGGTCGCCTGTTTGAGCTTGGGTTCACCAGCTTGAGTGTGGGGTTGCTGGCATGAGCGTGGGTTCATAGACATGATCTAGTGGTTGCTGGCTTGAAGCCCAAGGTCATTGGCTTGAGCCCAAGCTCACTGGTTTGAGCAAGGGGTCACTGGGTCAGTTGGATCCCCCCACCCCCATCAAGGCACATATGAGAAAGCAACCATTGAACAACTAAAGTGATGCAACAGTGAGTTGATGCTTCTCGTCTTGCTCCCTTCCTGTCCCGTGGAAACTGCTTTCTTGAAGTCCCTGTCAAGTGGAAGCTTTTAGCTTCCCAGACTCCTATGTGTCAGACGGCCTTGTTTCTCATTAAAGTATCTGGACAATCGATCTCATCCCTCTTTCTCTCTCTAAAATTTCCTACTGTCTTGGAAATAAATCCTACCAGATTAAACCATTCTCTACCCTGCCTTTTTGAAGCTATCAGCAGATCTCTGATATTTTTCCTTATTCAGTGAATATACTAGCACTGGCTGTTTCTATCTCCACCATGACTGTTCTCATTAGTCTCAGTGATTTAATATCTACCAATCAATCCATCCCATTCCCTGGCCTCTCAGTTCTTGACCCTGGCCACCCACTTTCCTACTTCATCATTACCAATGTCTACGTTCTCTTCCAAAATCTGTTTTAAGCATCTGTTTGTTTGTATAGTTCCACTTGTTTTTCTCTAGTTTATTTCCTATAGAATACTTCTTAAACTGAATTTATTGGGGTACAGTTTTTAGTTGTGCAACTCAAGAAAACATCATCTGTACAATGTAGTGTGTGCCCATCACTCCAAGAAAAATCTCTTTAGTCCCCATTTCCTCATCTTTGCCCACCTTCACCTACCCCTCACCCCCCTTTTCCTTTAGCTATCACCACACCGTTGTCTGTGTGTGTTATTTATATGTATGTGTGTGTATGTGTGTTTTGCTTAATCCTTTATCTTTTGCCATCCATCCCCGAACCCCCTCCTCTCTGACAGCTATCCTGTCAGTCTGTTCCATGTATCCATGTCTCTATTTTTTTCATCAGTTTAATTTGTTCATTAGATTCCGCATATAAGTAAGATCGTATGGTATTTGTCTTTCTTTGACTGGCTTATTTCGCTTAGCATAAGAATCTCCAAGTCCATTCATGCTGTTGAAAAGGTAAATTTCCTTTTCTTATGGCCACATAGTATTCCATTGTATAAATGTAACACAGCTTTTTAATCCACTCATCTACTGAGGGCACATGGGCTACTTCCAAATCTTGGCTATTGTAAATAATGCTTCAATGAACATAGGGGTGCATATATTCTTCCAACTTAGTGTTTCAATATTCTTAGGATATAGTTTCAGAAGTGGGATTTCTGGGTCAAAAGATAGTTTCATTTTTAAGATTTTGAGAAAACTATTTTCCATAGTGGCTGCACTAGTTTGCATTTCCACTAACAGTGTATGGGTGTTATCTTTTCTCCACATTCTTGCCAGCACTTGTTTTTTTGCTTTACTGTATTGATGAGCGCCATTCTGACAGACGTGAGATGATATCTCATTGTGGTTTTAATTTGCATTTCTCAGATGATTAGTGGGACATTTTTTCATAGGTCTATTGGCCATCTATATGTCCTCTTTGGAGGAGTGTCTATTCAGGTCTTTTGCCCATTTTTTTAAATTTTATTTTATTCCCCCATTCAATCTTAGCTGCCACAGTCAGATAGACAGCGCGAGGACCCTTTTTCTTGCATCTATACTGGAACCCTAGCAGCAGACAATAACTGCTCCAGGTCTGTCAACTAGATGCATCTTTTGCCCATTTTTTAATTGGATTGTTTGTCTTTCTGGTGTTGAGTTATATAAGTTCTAAATATATTTTAGAAATTAACCCCTTATCAGGTGTATCACTGGCAAATATGTTATCCCATTCAGTGGGTTTCCTCTTTATTTTGTTGGTGGTTTCTTTTGCTGTGCAAAAGCTTTTTAGTTTGATGTCCCATTTGTTTATTTTTTTCCTGTTTCCTTTGCCTGATGAGATATACTGGTAAAAATATTGCTGCGAGAGATGTCCAAGATTTTACTGCCTATGTTTTCTTCTAGGGTTTTTATGGTTTCACGACTTACATTTAAGTCTTTTATTCATTTTCAATTTATTCTTGTGTATGGTGTAAGTTGGTGGTCTAGTTTCATTTTTTTTGCATATACCTACCTAACTTTCCCAGCACCGTTAATTGAAGAGACTGCCTTAACTCCATTGTATGGTCTCGCCTCCTTTGTCAAATATTAATTGATCATAAAGATGTAAGTTTATTTCTGGGTACTCTGTTCTGTTCCATTGATCTATATCCCTGTACCTGTGCCAGTACAGTAAGTCCTTGAGTTAATAAACATCCTACTTCAGTACAACTCATACTATGAATGGAGCACCATGAAGGCTATTGGTAATCAATTGCAGTTGGACATCAGTGAAAATATCATAGAGTTACTCAACTCTCATGGCAAAGAACTAACCAATGAAGACCTTATTGAACTAGGGCAGCAGATGATAGATAGCATTTAGGAAAGAAAACAGGGACCTAAAAACTCCAGAACTGAAAAAGCTTTCTATAGGAGAGTTAGCTGATGCTTTTCATGTCATTGAAGCAGGAATGGCAAAGTTAGAGGAACAAGATCCTGATACAGAGAGAACTCACCAAAGTTTACTGTATAGTTACCAAAGGCTCGAGATGCGAAAGGGCCATTTATGATGAGAAAAACGAAAGCTCTGTTGATGCAAGAGATGCAGGATTGGCAAAAAACCAACCTCTTTTGATGCCTACTTCAAAACAACTGACTCCACCAGCAGAATTAAACCCTCTCTAACACCAGTCCCATACTCTCCAACAAGTCCATAATCTTCTGCATCATCCAAGATTGTTTAATGTTATATTTGAAAATGTCTGAGTATTTATATTCACAGAAAGTAAAAATAAATACTATGTTAAGACAAACAGCTGTCTAAGTTGCATTTAATAGGTAAATGTACCTGTTCCAACTTACATACAAACTCACCTTAAGAACAAACACTCAGAACTTCTCTTGTTTGTAACCTGGGGACTGTCTTACCAAGCTGTTTTGATTACAATGGCCTTGTAATATCAATATATAATAGTTTGATATCAAGTCTTGTGACAACTTTGTTCTTCTTTCTCAAGATTGCTGAAGCTATATGGTTTTTTGTTTTTGTTGTTCCATATAAATTTTTGGAATATTTTTTCTAGATCTATGAAATCTGTTATTGATATTTTAATAGGCATTGCATTGAATGTGTAGATTGGTTTGGGTGGTATGGCCATTTTAATGATGCTAATTATTCCAGTCCATGAACATGGTATATACTTCCACTTATTTGTTGTATCTTTCTCGATTTGTTTCTTCAATGTCCTATAATTTTCTGAGTACAGGTCTTTTATCTTCTTGGCTAAATTTATTTCTAGGTACCTTATCTTTTTGTTGCAGTAGTAAATGGGGGTTGTTTTCTTAATTTCTCTTTCTGATAGTTCATTATTGGTGTATTAAAATGCTACTGATTTCTGAATATTAATTTTATATGCTGCTACTTTGCCTAATTTATTTATGTCACCTGTGAATAATGACAATTTTACTTCCTCCTTTCCAATTTGTGTGCCTTTTATTTTTTTCACCTTATCTTATTGTTGTGGCTAGAACTTTCAGTACTATGTTGAATAAGAGTGGTGAGAGTGGATATCCTTGTCTTGTTCTTCATTTTAGGGAAAATGCTTTTAGTTTTTTTCCCATTGAGTATGATATTGGCTGTATGTTTGTCATACGTGGCCATTGTTATATTGAGGAATGATCCCTCTGGTCCCATTTTTTGAGAGTTTTGATCATAAATAGGTCAAATGCTTTTTTGAATCTATTGGTATGATCATGTGATCATACCACAGATTATCAAATGCTTTTTTGAATCTATTGGTATGATCATGTGATTTTTATCCTTTATTTTATGTGATGTGTCATATTTATTGGTCTGTGAATATTATTTCAACCTTGTATCTCCAGAATAAATCCCACTTGATCATGGTATGTGATCTTTTTAATGTATTTCTGGATTTGGTTTGCTAATATTTTGTTGAGGATTTTTGCATCATACTCATCCATATTATTGGCCTGTAGTTTTCTTCTTTTGTATTGTTTTTGTCTGGTTTGGGGATTAGGATCATGCTTCATACAAAGAGTTTGGTGATCTCCCCTTTTGAGTATTTTGGAATAGTTTGAGAAGGATAGATGTTAGTTCTTCTTTGAATGTTTTGTAAAATTCACCTGTGAATCCATTTGGTCCTGGACTTCTGTTTGCTGGGAGTTTTTTGATTACTGCTTCACCTTTATTAGTTGTAATTGGTCTATTCAGGTTTTCTGATTCTTCCTGATTCAGTTTTGGAAGATTTGCATGTTTTTAGGAATGTATCCATTTTTCCCAGGTTGTCCAATTTTTGGGCATATATTTGTGGTTGTTCATAGTATTCTCTTGCAATCCTGTGTATTTCTTTAATTTTTTTTTTATTTCTTGATTGATTTTAGAGAGAGAGGAAGGGACAGAGAGAGACAGAAACATTGATCTGTTCCTATATGTGCCCTGACCTGGGATTGAATCCACAACCCTGGTGTATTGAGATGATGTTCTAACCAAGCAAGCTATCCAGTCAGGGCATAATCCTTTGTATTTCTTTTGTGTCCTATAGAATCTTAATGCAGACAATACTTCAGACTTCAGCAGGACTTCTAGGCCATTAAAGCTACCCCCTTTTCTTCAAGCTGGGTAGTTTTCTCATATCTATGGCTTGGAACATGATCTTTGTGTTGACAACCCTTAAACTGGTCTCATTGATATCTCCTGCTCCGTCTTTCTCCTTGACTCCAGACTTGAATATCTCTTGAATTCTTTGTTTGAATGTCTATAGGCACCTTAACCTTAACCTATTTAAAACAGAATTTTTGATATCATCTCTTCCAGCATGTTCCTCCCTCAATTTTCCTTATCTTAGTAAATGGCAACCCTGTTCTACCTTTTGAAGCTTCAAAGTCATTTCCTCTTTCTGTTTAACCCAATTCATCAACAAATGTTTTAGGATCTTATTTCAAAATATATTCAGAATATGACCACTTCAAATCAGTTATACCACTATTGCCTTTCTCATCCAAGCTACTTTCATCTATTTTCCAGACTTCTAGATTATTGATATTCTAACTGGCCTCCCTGTTTTCAGTCTTGTTCATCTTTGCTCTCTTTAAAAAAATATATTATCCAGCCTGACCAGGCAGTGGCACAGTGGATAGAGCATCAGACTGGGACGCGAAGGACCCAGGTTTGAGGCCCCAAGGTAGCTGGCTTGAGCGCAGGCTCATCCAGCTTGATTGCAGCCTCATCAGCTTGAGCATGGGGTCGCTGGCTTTAGGGTGGGATCATAGACATGACGCCATGGTTGCTGGCTTGAACCTAAAGGTCACTGGCTTGAGCAAGGGGTCATTCGCTCTGCTGTGTTCTCCTGCTCAAGGCACATATGAGAAAGCAGTCAATGAACTGCTAAGGTGCCCAGTGAAGAATTGAAGAATGAAGAATATATATTATCCATACTGATACTTTAAAAATGTAAGTCAGATCATATCACTCCATTGCTCATAACCCTCCACTGGCTTCTCTGTTCATTCAGAAGAAAATCTGAAGCTTTTATTGTGGTTTTTCAAGCCCTCCTACATGATCTGTATCCCTTCTCTTCTCCCCCAATTTCTTGCCACTCCCTTCACTCAGTCTGTGTTAGCCATACTGGCCTTCACGATCTGACTTAGTCTTAAAAGCATTACTGGCTGCTGTATTTAGAAGAGTTTGAAGTAGGTAAGTGTAGGAGTAGGAACATCAGTTCTGGGCTTATTGCAATAATCAAGGCAAGGGATGATGGATTGGCTTTGGACTATGATGGACATGCTGAGAAGTAGTCAGATTTGGAGTATAATTTGGTAGTTGAACTGTCAAGGTTTGCTAAACACATTTTTACGTAAGCCCCATGAATGTTGATCCATACCAGACCAGAGACAACTTATAAATGTACATGATTTTGGTAGCAAAGGCATAGTTGTTCCCATGTGCTTCCTATACAAAGTTGTGAAATAGGTCAAGTTATCTATACTCAAGAAATTTCCTTTTTATTATCTCTTCCCCCTGTTACCCAGTACCACTGACTAGTCAGATCCTTGGTAACCAATGCCTTTGGACAGGTAAAAAAATGCTTCAATGCAGCCCTCAAGCAGCGCTGCACTTCCCTGAATTAGCCATGTTCTAATACGACTTTTTTGTTATTCCTCTATTTAGTCTCAGATCAGAGTGCACAGATCCTTCATGCAAATGATCTCAACTAAATTTGATGTTTGGGGAAGATCTTTCTAAGCAAGGGAGAATCTTCCCAGTGTTAGAATACAACATCCTCTTTTTGTAATCCTTTGGTACTTTGTTTTTGAATGGTTGCAGATTCCTTTTTCATAAAAAAACATAAACGCTTTTACTATTTAGAGATTATGAGTGCTTTTGGTGAAAAATTATTCCTAATTGTTACAGATTTCATGTTTGAGGTATTTGATCTAGATTATATCATGCCTTTGTCAAAGACCTTTTAAGTGCCCTGACCAGGTAGCTCAGTTGGTTAAGAGCATTGTCCTGATATGCCAAGATTGTGGGTTCAGTCCCCCGTCAGGGCACATGTAAGAATCAACCAATGAGTGCATACAAAAGTGGAACAACAGGCTGATGTTTTTCTTTCTCTCACTCTCAAAAAAAAAGAAAGAGAAGAAAAGAAAAAGTATAGTTATTATGACCTGAAATTTGAAAACAAAAGGATATTTTAAATTTCTGGTTATAATTGTCTATTCAGATTTTATAAATATTTTCTTCTGTGTTGTCATTTCCAGAAGCAACAATTATATGCTTTATTCTTTTCAAATTCTTATAAGCTAGGTGGATTTGGATTATTGTGAAAATGCAGAATTTTATAAATATTCTTCTTTTCCCTTCTCTTATTGGAAGAGGTCTGATAGAAGGGAGAAAGTAGTTTTCAGAAAAATGTTGAACTCCTAGGGACTAAAAGTGTGCCTGTGAAATGTGCTGGTGAGAGATACATTCTTTTCCAGGCTGCTATACGTAGTCTCATGTTTTTGAAGTTGAACAGAAATCTTTCTGAGTGACCTGGAAGAGAGAGAAGGCTTCTTACCCTAGTTGCATTGTTGTAAAGTATTGTACTTTAATCCATGGGTTACATAGAAACACAAGGGCAGGATACAGAAGAAATTTTTGAGGAGTTTATTAATTAGCCAGCTAGCTACACGGGGCACAATCCCAAATCATGTAGGGCCTCATACAGTTCTGAACCTGCTTTTCTACAAAATAAAGTACTGGTTGGGGAGGGTAAGGAGGAGCTTGTGATCCCTTTGTCCAGAGATATAAGTCACTCTTTTTTTTTTTTTTTTTTGCATTTTTCTGAAGCTGGAAACAGGGAGAGACAGTCAGACAGACTCCCGCATGCGCCCGACCGGGATCCACCCGGCACGCCCACCAGGGGACAATGCTCTGCCCATCCTGGGCGTCGCCATGTTGCGACCAGAGCCACTCTAGCGCCTGAGGTAGAGGCCACAGAGCCATCCCCAGCGCCCGGGCCATCTTTGCTCCAATGGAGCCTTGGCTGCGGGAGGGGAAGAGAGAGACAGAGAGGAAGGCGTGGCGGAGGGGTGGAGAAGCAAATGTGCGCTTCTCCTGTGTGCCCTGGCCGGGAATCGAACCCGGGTCCTCCGCACGCTAGGCCGACGCTCTACCGCTGAGCCATAAGTCACTCTTATGACTTTAGGATGGGAGGGTGAGTCCCAGTATAGGAATTCTTGATTAAGATACATAAACATTGTTTTCTAAGGTTTTCAGATAAGTTCTATCCTCTTTGCTCTCTGTGTCAAGTGGCCCCAGGCACCCTTTCAGAGAATTCTAGGAATTAGCTGAACTATGACTAGATGACCCAGTTGTCCTTGTAAGCCAGGAAGCTCCTGCATTCGTCCATTCTCTACAGAAATGAGGGGTAAGGGGGCCTGACTTTTCCTTTTTAAAATACTAATTTTAACAATTTTTGCAATTCCTTGGCACCTTATCACAGCATAGTGGCTGACCATAAAACTTCAGATTTGTTTCTGTAGTTTTAACAACTTTTTGCTCTCAGTCTAACAAATGTATAAGAAGAGTAAGTAGAAAAGGTACCAGCTGTAAATCTCCCTGCATTAGGGGGAATGAGCAGCTGTCTAAGGGTGGACTGCTGAATTCTTATGCACACTTAGCGCATCCTTTGATATACAGTAGTTAGCAGCAGTTGTCTTCTTGTTGAAGAGCATTTTGTTTCATGAATTACACTTTTATTTATTTTCTTTTTAGGTTAATGATAATACTCAGAACTATAAATTGGACTCACACAATTGAGCATTTTCTTGATTTGTATTTTCTGATGACCTGTTTATTTGGGAGAGAGTTACCCTTCTTTTTCCAAATTTTATTTGTCAATTATATTGTGATTTTTATATAACTTTTACAAGGGATTTATTACCTATGCCTTAAATAACTCATATATTTTTACATTCCCATAATGGCAACTTTAACTGTTGGGACAGTTTATCTTCCTCCAATAGAATGTAAATCCCAGATTGGACCACTAGCTTGGTGATGTCATAATATTCCTATGTGGGTTCCAGAATTAAGGCCCTTAATATCTTGGCTGTCAAGTAGACCTTGGGAATTTATTCTAATGTATACAACAGAATCAACATTGCTTTGCCATTGAACGGCTCCTAATTTACAGAATCTTTTGATTTCACCTCAGGAAAGCTTTTAGAAATTATTTCTTTGACCAGATTTGGTGGTGTTCTGCCCTGGTAGGACTGTTTCAGACAGGGTATAGAGGACCTATGAAGTCTAGCCCAAAGGCTGCCTGCCTATCACCACTTTGAAAGATTAGCACACTGACTAGTTTTCTTCCTTTTTCCATGTCTTTGATACCAGCAAGATTGAAGGTGTCTTTCAGTGTCCTTGGGGTGCTAAGATGTTTTGCTTGTTTTTAATTTTTATTTTTTGTGTACATTTATTTAGTTTTAATTTAGATTTTATATTTTCCTCTAACTTTTATTTTTACAGTGAATACAATCAAGTAGCCTTTAAAAACTGTGCTGGAAAGTGGAAACATGAGACTGAAGATATCTCTTTTAAAAGAACCAAAGCATATCCTTTTAACACTTACAGATCTTATTATGATCATCTTACTAGAGCATTGTTAAAAGTTTTGTTCTATTTTGTATTCTACTTAAATAATGTTTTTTTTTTTTTTAATTCCTTTAATGGTAGTTAGCGAAATTGTTTTTGAAATATTTGAGATCATATATTGGCGGTAATTCTCCAAAGCAAACTACAGTATTTGCTCTAAATCTTACTTTCAAATTCTTATTGACATTTTTCTTACTTAAGTACTATACTTAAGTACATTAAAAAAAGTTTTGTTTGGTCTAATAAGATCTTAAAGAGAACCTTTTTTTTAACCAAATAATTTCTTTGCTAGTATGATCTAGTATGTTTTGAAATGAGTTCTGCTCTATTTCTTCATATTTATGATAAAGTGGAGAACAAACTGGGGAGAACTGAGCACTCAGACCTTTATTATTTCATGTAGGACGATGGCAATTACAAATATTTGCTTAAATGCATGAACCCTATATTTTTTCATCAAGAATTCCTAATTATGTGTCAGGAAGAAATGATAGGCCTTCTACCTTCGTTCTTATTTATGCCAGTGTTTCTAAAACTATTATCTACAGACTTTTTTTTTTTTTTTTTTCTGAAGCTGGAAACGGGGAGAGACAGACAGACTCCCGCATGCGCCTGACCGGGATCCACCCGGCACGCCCACCAGGGGCAAAGCTCTGCCCACCAGGGGGCGATGCTCTTCCCCTCCGGGGCGTCGCTCTGCCGCGACCAGAGCCATTCTAGCGCCTGGGGCAGAGGCCAAGGAGCCATCCCCAGCGCCCGGGCCATCTTTGCTCCAATGGAGCCTTGGCTGAGGGAGGGGAAGAGAGAGACAGAGAGGAAGGAGGGGGGGGTGGAGAAGCAAATGGGCGCTTCTCCTATGTGCCCTGGCCGGGAATCAAACCCGGGTCCCCCGCATGCCAGGCCGACGCTCTACCACTGAGCCAACCAGCCAGGGCCATACAGACTTTATTAAAGGTGAGGAGCCCTGGCCGGTTGGCTCAGTGGTAGAGCATCTGCCAGTGTGTGGATGTCCCAGGTTCAATTTCCCGGTCAGAGCACATAGGAGAAGTGCTTATCTGCTTCTCCACTCTTCCCCCTCTCACTTCTCTCTCTCTCTCTCTTTCTCTTTT
Organism: Saccopteryx leptura; assembly: GCF_036850995.1. Taxonomy (NCBI): domain Eukaryota; kingdom Metazoa; phylum Chordata; class Mammalia; order Chiroptera; family Emballonuridae; genus Saccopteryx; species Saccopteryx leptura. The sequence continues at coordinate 97,346,536 of NC_089510.1, forward strand.
CTCCCCTCCTGAAGCCATGGCTCAATTGGAGTGAGTTGGCCCTGAGCAATGAGGATGGCTCCATGGCCTCTGCCTCAGGTGCTAAAAAATGGCTCCAGTTACAATGAAGCAACAGAGGAATGCTCCAGGTGGGCAGAGCATCGCCCCCTTGGTGGTCTTGCTGGGTGGATTCCAGTTCAGACGCATGTGGGAGTCTGTCGCTGTTTCCACTCCTCTCACTAAAAAACAAACAAACAAACAAATTGATGTGGAAAGGGATAAGTTCAGAAATTGAAAGTAAGAGGTAAAAAAAATTTTGTAGCAATTGGACATGACACCATCCAAATATATTCATTTTTATAGTAATTTTATTTTATTTTACGAAATGTTCATCCATGACAGATTTGAAATCAAGAAAAATATGCTCCTTCATCAAAGATAGAAAAGCACTGATTTAGACATTTGATAAAATCTTTTGAGTTTATATTATTTTATTTTAACATTTGAAGATATAATTCCTCTTTTTTCTACTTAAATAATTTTTACTTTTTTTCAAAGTGTTCCCTAGATGTTCATGCTATATACAATAATACCATATTTAAGATTCATGCCATTTATAAGATTTTGACTATGTGCATTGTCTGCTTTGATCTTTCTTTTCAGGCTTGAAGAATAATCGTCTAATAGGAGTCTTTTTGACTTTCTTAATCTGACAGTCTTCTCATTTCTCTCATAATTTTAGACCTATTAGTTTGAAGTCACATCACGTACATCTGATGTGTATTTACAACAATTTATATAACGATAATCTTAATTGTTTTATGTTTTGGGGTATGATTTTGAATTTTCTCCCTTCCTATGTTTTACCTAACATTCTGCCTTTCTATTTATTTTATTTTTTTATATTAAAGAATGAGCCCATTGTTCTTTATTTATTCAGAAACCTTTTTTTTTTTTTTGTATTTTTCTGAAGTTGGAAACGGGGAGGCAGTCAGACAGACTCCCGCATGCGCCCTACTGGGATCCACCCGGCACTCCCACCAGGGGGCGATGCTCTGCCCATCTGGGGCCTCGCTCTGTTGCAACCAGAGCCATTCTAGCACCTGAGGCAGAGGCCACAGAGCCATCCTCAGTGCCCGGGCCAACTTTGCTCTAATGGAGCCTTGACTGCAGGAGGGGAAGAGAAAGAGAGGAAGGAGAGGGGGAGGGGTGGAGAAGCAGATGGGCGCTTCTCCTGTGTGCCCTGGCTGGGAATCAAACCTGGGACTCCGGTACGCCAGGCCGATGCTCTACCACTGAGCCAACCGACCAGGGCGCATTCTCTCTTTCTAAAGGTTTTACTTACCATTCTTTAGTCTGCAGAAATTACATTGGAATAATATTTTAGGAATGGTCTAGTGATATCCTTTTGTTTAGATTATATTTTGAGTTCCGGGTATTCCAGTGCCATTTTATTACCCATTTATCTTAAAACTCTTGAATAATTTTTTTTGCCTTTTTGGTTATTTGTTTAATCTGTCATATTTTGAAGTAATAGAAAATCTTAAAGCATCCTAGAATAATTATGGCACATAAAGTTCTTTGAAGTGTATTGAATGCTCAGATAAGCCAATAGAAGGCACTGATGAGAACAAGAGGAAGTAAAAGGATTATACAGTATCAACAACAGAACAAACAGCCCACCTAGGGATGATCTGGTATCATAGAAATCCCTATGTCAGCAGAAAAAAGCATCCCTTGTAAACGACAAACTGAAATGCCTTCTCTAGATTGACAGCTCTCCTAGCAAGCAGCTTGTTCTGATGGAGGAAGTGAAGGCTATTTGAGGACCTCAGTTTGTAGAAGTCCTCCTGATAAACCAGAGACCAAAAAAATGCGTTAAATAAACTAAGAATTTTAGGGTTCATCTCTCATCCAGCGCTATGCACTTTGTAGGCACGTAAATTATAATTGAATTCTTTCCTGTATTTAATGTCAATAAGTTTGGTAAAATTTTAGTTTCAGCTGTTAAGCTGTAAGTTTTTACCTAGGCAAATTGTTATTAATAATGTGTAATTTAAGCAGATATTTTACTGTTAGATTTCAATCTTCTTTTGAGACTTGATTTTTAAAAACTTATTAAAATAATACAGGCTTATTCTAGTAACTTAAATTATACTGAAATATGTAAACAAAACAAAAAAAAGGATAGTTTCCTTTACTCTCCACTTATCCCCTAGTGTATATCCTTTCATACCTTTTGATTTATTAGATGTCTTTGAGTATTTTTTGGCCTTGTTTATGGAGTATTTTATGACACAATTTAAAAGTTTTCATATAGTCAGAGCTTTCATTTTTCTCTTTTGGCATCTGGTTTGCTTATCTTGCTTTTTATTCTTACAACTGTTTTGATTAGTTGCTTATTTTTCTTTAAATAAAATAAATATATGAACATCATAAAATTAAAACTACATTTAGAGGCTTTAAATGTTCAATCCTATTTTATACTCATTTTATAATTTGCATCTGAAAATTTATTTATTATTTAAAGTTTAAGACTTTTGTGTGTTTTATGTCTCCTTAACATGGTGACACATCAAGAATTAGTCAGCTGTGTGGGCTGGACTAGTGCTGAAGAACTGTATTCCTGCAGTGATGACCACCAGATAGTGAAGTGGAACTTGTTAACCAGCGAAACAAGTCAAATAGTCAAGCTTCCTGATGATATTTACCCAATAGATCTTCACTGGTTTCCAAAAAGTTTAGGCACAAAGAAACAAACTCAAGCAGAAAGCTTTGTCCTCACAAGTTCTGATGGTAAGTTTTTAATGCTGTATGTTCATCTTTTTACTAAAAGACGTAATATATTAATTAATATGACTTATGCTTTGAAGTGTTTTTACATAACTGGTATTTGTGGATCTGCATACCTTCAGCCACACATTCTGTTAGTTGGTTTATTTATCAACTATAAAACTATTGTTATGGAAGAAAGTAAATTAAACTGGTGTGTCGTAGGATTGAATCTGAACCTTTGGCTTTACTTTTTCTGTGCTCTTACTAGTTGTTAAACTGTCAACATTTTTGGTTTCTAATTTCTTCAAATGTAACTTTATGACATAACTACACTAAAAACATGGACTCAACACTTACTCATTTAGTAAGCTACCTTTATTTTCTAGTACATGTTAATTTCTACTTACAGAGTTGGAGATTTATTTAATTTGACCATAACTTTATTATTGGTGAGTAAAAAGCATGATTTTCAACTTTTTAAGGGAATGTTTTAATTTTCTTAGAAATAATTTGAATTGTTTTCATCTGTATGACACTTTACAATGTCAATTAAGTGCATTCATCAGAAGTAAAAGAAACTTACTCAGCTAACACTAGGCATAGATGGAGTGTTTTGGCTCACTTAGCACCTGGGTAGATCTTTAAGCAGAGGTGCATCAGGGCCCATCCCATGTCTTGGATAGGCTCTCCCTATAAGGTATGCATGATGGCAGCCCACAGCCCAAGTCTCAGCCTACTAGGAAAGAAATATTAGTACAGAGAGTGCTTCTTTTTAAATATCTCTTGCAGACAAGTAGCAGAGAGTTCTAGGAAATTGTGGGTCACTTGCCTATCACTGAATAAATCACTTTGTCAAGAGGATGGGAGACTGAGCACAGCAGGCCACTGTGGAAGGGAAACCAAAGGAAGAGGGCCTTTGTAACCAGAATGGGGAAGGAATGTGTGCTGAGCAAGCACATCAACATTCCACCACTTTCACAGGAAGAACTTACAGTCATTTTTTAAATCTTACATTTCTTGACTAAAGGAGATATTGTGTGAAAGTACTTGTTATAGTGCCTGGTGCTTAGAAGATTGACTTTGGACCACAGCTAGAATTTAGGTTACCTCAGATAATAAAATGAAGCACTGACTTAAAAAAAAAAAGGCTTTTAATTTTGATTTAATTTCACATTTATAGAAACATTGTAGGAGTAGTGCAGGGAACTCTTACCTATTTATCTAAATTCACTAATTGTTAACGTTTTGTTTGATATTCTTTATCATTGGCTCCCCCCCCATTTTTTTCTGAAACGTTTGATAGTAGTTTACAGTTTACTTTAACCGTTAATATTTCAATGTATTTCTTAAGAATAAGGATTTTCTGTTAAACAACCACGATACATTGATTAAAATCAGGAAATTTAACATTGATGTAATACTATTATCTAATCTACAGTTCATGTTAAAATTTTAACAATTGTCCTAATAATGTCTTTTAAAAAAATTTGTTTTTTTTCTGGTACTGAATAACACTGCTCTTATTATATCTCTCCATCTTCCTTTAATCTGGAGCAACTCCTCAGTCTTTCTTTTCTAATCCTGACAGTTTTGAAGACCACAAGCCTGTTATTATTATGAGGTCTTTTAATTTCTGTCTGTTGACTGTTTTCCTCTTGATTAGATTTAGTTTATACTTTTTTAGCACCACTACTTAGGGTATCAGATTGAGAGATTTATAATGCTGGTTTGACCCATTATTAGTAATGTTAACTTTGATTACTTCAAAAGGCGTGTTCATTAAATAAATCTACTGTAAAGTTCTTCTTTTCTCTTTTAATAAATAATTTGTGAAAGAATACTTTCAGACTATGTAAAATTATTCTCTTCCTCCTCAGATTTCCTCCCCCTATCTTAGCATTTATTTAGGAGTCTTGGCTGAATCATTTATTACTAAGATGGTTGCCAAATTAAATTTTTAAAAATCCCATAATTCCTTCCATATTGATTAGTTGGTATTCTACTGAAAGGGAGAAAGAGTTTCCTGTCTTCTGCCTATTTATTTATTTGTTTGCTTATGTCAGTTTGATTCATAGATTCTTATTTTATTTCTTCCTTTTTTTTTTTTTTCCGTATTTTTCCAAAGCTGGAGACGGGGAGGCAGTCAGACAGACTCCCGCATGCGCCCGACCGGGATCCACCCGGCATGCCCACCAGGGGGTGATGCTCTGTCCATCTTGGGGCGTCGCTCTGCCGCAATCAGAGCCATTCTAGCGTCTGAGGCAGAGGCCACAGAGCCATCCTGAGCGCCCGGGCAAACTTTGCTCCAGTGGAGCCTTGGCTGCGGGAGGGGAAGAGAGAGACAGAGAGGAAGGAGAGAGGGAGGGGTGGAGAAGCAGATGGGCGCTTCTCCTGTGTGCCTGGCCAGGAATTGAACCCTGTACTCCTGCACGCCAAGCCGACACTCTACCACTGAGCCAACCGGCCAGGGCCTTATTTTATTTCTTTTTTTTTTTTTTTAATTTTTTATTTATTCATTTTAGAGAGGAGAGGGAGAGACAGAGAGAGAGGAGAGACAGAAGGGGGGGGGGAGGAGCTGGAAGCATCAACTCCCATATGTGCCTTGACCAGGCAAGCCCAGGGCTTCGAACCGGCGACCTCAGCATTTCGAAGTTGATGCTTTATCCACTGCGCCACCACAGGCCAGGCTATTTCTTGAATATCCTGTTAACATTTATTTTTAAATTTTGATGTTAAAATTTTCCCAGATTTGGCCAGGTTAAAAGTTCCCCATTAAGACAGCTCAAATGATATTTGTGTTTTGTTTGTTTGTTTGTTTTTTTGCAGGGGGGTGTCTTCATCATTTTTTGAGCACTTCTTTGCTGGTATAAGATGTGGGCTCATCTTGTACTTTCCCAGTCCCAGCCCCCCAATCAGCCATTTCTCCTGTTCTTATTTTGGTGCTTAATGGTATTTAGTAACTAAGATAAGGGTGCTAGATGTGCTCATTTCAAAGGGGTGTGTTTACTTCAAGGACCTTTTAGAGGATTGAGCTAACAATTATGAATATAAATGTATATTTTAAAGTATGTGTATTAGCCATGGCTGGTTTTCTCAGCAGTAGTGTGTCAGCCCAGTGTGTGGAAGTCCCAGTTTTGATTCAAGGCACACAGGAGAAGCGACCATCTGCTTCTTCCCCCCTCCCCTGCCCTCTTTTCACCTCCTGCAGCTATGGCTTGAATGAGCAAGTTGGCCCTGGGCTCTTGAGGATGGCCCCATGGCCTTAGCTGAAGTGCTAAAATAGCTTGGTTGCTGAGCAACAAAGCAGCAGCACCAGATGAGGGTTGCTGGGTGGATCCCAGTCAAGGCCTATGTAGGAGTCCGTCTCTCTCCCTCCCTGCCTCTCACTTTTTAAACAAAACAAACAAACAAACAAATCATAAACATCTACAGCTATTTCTCTCTCTTCCTTTCTCCCTCTCTTTCTCTGTTCTTTTTCTTTTTTTCTTTTCATACTTATAAGTTAATTCTGATATCACCAGTTCCAATTCAAGACCATAAGGTTAATTTTAATCTTTTTCTCCATACTTGAAAATAGTGAGAAAGCCTGGCTCTTATTATTCTCAATATATTTACTCATTGGCTCAATTCTACAATGCATAGTAGGTTGTTTCAGAGTTGCTCACTGATAGTACTACTAAAAAATGAATTTTCCCCCCTAGGTAACAATCTCTTTAGTTCTGGTTTATCCTTTTGTGCTTCTTTGGGCAAAAACAAACAGATACATCTATATTTTCTCATTTCAACCTTTTTTTATTACACAGAAGGTGGCATATCATATATATTCATTTATCTTTTTTTTTACAGAGACAGAGAGAGTCAGAGAGAGGGACAGATAGGGACAGACAGACAGGAAGGGAGAGAGATGAGAAGCATCAGTTTTTCGTTGAGGCACCTTAGTTGTTCATTGATTGCTTTCTCATATGTGCCTTGACCAGGGGGGCCAGCAGAGCAAGTGACCCTTGCTTAAGCCAGCGACTTTGGCTCAAGCCAGCAACCTTGAGATCATGTCTATGATCCCACACTCAAGCCAGTGACCCCGAGCTCAAGCCAGATGAGCCAGAGCTCAAGCCAACGACCTTGGTCTTTTGAACCTGGGTCTTCCATGTCCCAATTCTACACTCTATCCACTGCGCCACCATCTGGTCAGGATCATTTTTTTAAAAACTCAACAATATATGAGGACTGACTTTTATCTGGTGAATATGAATAATAAGTAATCAGTCTTGATATTTTCTGCTGTTTCCCTGAATTATTAACATGAGTTAATTGCACTTAACTAAAGAATAATTGCTTGGGTCTAGATTTCACATTGACATTATGATAGGGAAAAAATCTACAGTAAAACAAATGTAATTTAAAAGAAAAACTTGCAAGATTAAATAAGGGAAAGCATATTTTGACTCTCAAGAAACATGAATGTTTTATTTTATTTTGGGATGTACTATAGAAGAAAACAAGTAAGATAACATGCCATAGCTAGAGTTGGGCGGAAGAGAGAACCACAGCAGAGTAGCTGAGTATTTTCTCCTACATTAGGGTGAGGAGCATCTGAGATCTTGTGGAAGAGAGGAAAAAGATATGGACTAAAGAACAGAAGTGGAAGGAAGGGTAAGACAGAAATCAGCATCCAGAAATGATAAAGAAATGTTCAGAAGAAGAAGAGAGTGGATGCCATCCAGAGGTGGTCAAGGCGTTGCCTGCCAGTTAAAGGTCTGAGGTCATTTTATATATCAGTACTGTATTCTTTGTTAACCCAATACTTAAAAAAAAAAAGAACAATTATTCTGTTTAAACAGTCCCAAATAACATGAGATCTGTCTTCTTAACAAATTTTTAATTGTGCAGTGCAATACCATTAACCATAAATACAGTGTGGTATATAGCAGGTCTCTAGGGCTTTTTCATTTTGTGTGATGTTAACCCCGAACTTAAAAAAAATTTCCTTCAAGATTTAATTTATTGTTCTCAAGGTTTTCTAGTTGCCATCAATGCTCTCCTCTTAATTTTTCTCCCTCAACCCTGGCAGAAAAGGTGACTGTTTTTGAGTTCGTTCATCACTCATCCAAGTCTTTAGTTTGTCCAACCTCCTCCCTCTTCTGTGGTGTTATTGGTAATATTCAGAAAACATCCCTGGGTTCAGGGCAGATCCTGACCATAAAGCTGACTTTTACCAAGTATTTTGTCTTAGCAGTAATTCTCTCTTTATATTATTACCTCCCTTAAAAAAAAGAATTATTTTTTAAAATTTCCCTTGCATTCTTTGTAAGGGAGCCTAGTTTTCAGAAGCACTGACTAACTAAATTGAGAGAACAAACTACTGCAAGCTCAATATACAGCAGTCAACAATCCTAATTCAGTTGCATTTAGGTCAGTTTTTTTTTAAAGATTTTATTCATTGATTTTAGAGAGAGGAGAGAGAGAGAGAGAGAGAAAGGCAGGTGGCAGGAAGGAATGGGAAGCATCATCTTGTAGTTGCCTCTGGTATGTGCTTTGACCAGGCAAGCCTAGGATCTTGAACCAGTGACCTCAGCGTTCCAGGTTGATGCCTTATGTGCTGCACCAGCACAGGTCTTATTACCTCTTTTTGAACACTCATGCAGTTGTGTCCCACTTTTCTTTTTAAAGGAGATATTTCTTAAACAATGTGTTAAAATATTTACATTTTAAAAATAATTGAATTATTTAAAATGCATTAGGGGAGCTGCTCTGTATGGGAATTCTGGTATAAAATCTTTTGTAAAGCCAATAAAGACTCCTTAAATTATACTTATGAAAGCTGATACTTTTATATATTATGTTAGATATCCTAAAATAACCTCAATATTCTCTTTTTAGTTAATATATTCATTTTGTAATCCTACTTTAAAAAGAATTTGTGTGATCATTTCTTTTTATCAGAAGTTAGCAGTTACTGATCTTTTGTGGCTTTTTGCAACCATCTGCCAAAAACATTTCTGCTATTAAGAAGTCTGCAAAAGAGCTCATGTGCCCTTTTCTCCTAACATCCTATTGCAAGCCTTATCATGTTTCCATGGACATTTCCAAGACATTTCTAACTTGAAAAAATGTGTTTCATATAACTTTAATCTAGTTCCTGTTCTTTTTATACATTTTCCTCTTTTTAGTTTATCTTTAATAACAAAAGATTAATTAAAATATTTATGTATTTTATAATCCAAATTATAATCCAAATTAATAAATTAACACATGAATCATATTGATTATATTCTCTTCCAAGCCCCACCCCTAGCAAATAATTAGAAATAAGTTAATTGATCTCTGGTTTTGATCTTGGACTTTAAAACAGTTAAAAAAAACTTGGAGAGAAGATGAACCAAAAGTTAAATGAATAATTATTGGTTTTTAGATATTTGATGTATGTTATTTTATATTTGTGCTTTACTCTGGATGTGCTATTCAAGCAATTTATAATAATCAGCCAATATGCAAAGGCCAAAGCTATTTAGGCCAAATTTATTAAATGCCAAATCTATGTAAAGAGCTGACCTTAGTTGTCCTAGTGTATGTCTTCTGTGAGGTCATAGGAAACAAGAATAATTTTAGCACTTGTTAAAAAGTTAGTATTTGGAGTTTTATGATAAGAAATATCACTGACCAAAATACATAAAATATCTGAAATAGGGAATAGGTTGAAAGACAATTTCTGGATGCTTCCTTTCTAATTCAAAAGTTATTTGGTTTAATAATGAATTTATTCATTATATCCAACAATTGTTTACCATGTGGCTACTCTGTGCTATATAATATGCTAACCTTTAGTGAAACAGATCTGAATAAAGTAAGTAACGGCCACAATATAAGCTTTCCACTTACTTACTATATGTCATCTTTACAGTTTCCTTGCTTGAGATTTTTTTCCCCTCTTGTATTTTCTCTGTAATGTTAAGCTAGTCTCGTATAGAGGATAATAGTGCGGTTGAATCCAAAGTAATTATTACATTGAAAAATGATCCAGAGGTAATTATACAGTTAAAAGGAAGGTATGGGAAAAAGTAGATGGTGCTAATGATTCTAGTGGTGGTAGTGGGTGGTTGGATGAAGGAACAGGGTCGATTATTTTTGAAGTGTTAGAAAGTGAATGAGAAAGAAAAGAGTATCAAAGTAGACCATCTTATTTATTTATTTTTAGTTACTGAGTATGGTTACTGAATTGGTTAAATGTAACAAATACTGATTATATAAAAACATATCGCAAATAACAATATGATTAAGACATGGCCCCTGTGCTGGAACAAATCATAGCTCAATAAAAAATGCTGCCACAGAGCTAAAATAATATACACTGTGTGTAAGAAAGAGGGAAGGAATTTGTTGGTGGGAGTGGGTAGGTGCTCAGTGAAAGAACACAGGGTGCTAGATGTTAAATGTTTAAATGTGAAAGCCATGTGTATTAGAGTTCTCCAGAGAAATATTTTAAAGCCATCTTAAGCTTCTGATTTAAATATATTTGTAATGAATTGTTAATATTAGGCCAGATCTTGAAAGCCTTAGTTAAAAGTGAATTGAAACAAAATAAATCCTCGGAGGCAAAATTTGGTTAAGCAGCCACATTATTCTTTTTCTGAAAAAAAGAAAGCAAGAATGATATATACAGGGGGACCTTGGGTTATGACATATTTACATTTCTATGATAGTGATGTAACCTGAATTTTGGTGTAAGTTGAAACACACCCTAGCTAAGTCACTTACCCGTCCCAACACAGTTTGAGAACCATGACAAAGGCCAAAAGTTGCCAAACAAAGCAACACAAATGGACCACTTGTGCTTTTTTAAAAATTATTTTTATTTATTTATTCAATTTTTAGAGGAGAGAGAGAGAGAGAGAGAGAGAGAGAGAGAGAAGAGAGAGAGAAGGGGGGAGGAGCAGGAAGCATTAACTCCCATATGTGCCTTGACCAGGCAAACCCAGGGTTTTGAACCGGCGACCTCAGCATTCTAGGTCGACGCTTGATATCCACTGCGCCACCACACCACAGGTCAGGCACCACTTTCGCTTTTAACAGTCCACTGTGGTGTAGGTGAGCTTGCTGGAGGACGCCAACTCCCTCCCTCATAGGCCATGTTACTGCATATTCTTCTGCTGCATACAACCAAACTAGTTTGCCCACGTAGTCCGTAAGTATGACATTAACGGCATAAGCTGAAACACCCATATCTCAATTTTTTTTAAAGTTTTTGTGGGAGTGAGCATCGTAAACTCAAAATGTCATATGTTGAGACTGTCGTAATCCGAGGACCCCATATACACACATATTTATATACATATATATATATTCATTTGGGGTAAGTTTCTGATTTCACTGTACTTAATTTATTACAATCTATATATTAGTAGACTTCATGATCTTTTTTTTAAGTGAGAGGAGGGGAGATAGCGAGATAGACTTGCTCATGCCCCCTGACCAGGATCTACTGCAGGGGTCCCCAAACTTTTTACACAGGGGGCCAGTTCACTGTCCCTCAGACCGTTGGAGGGCCGGACTATAAAAAAAAACTATGAACAAATCCCTATGCACACTGCACATATCTTATTTTAAAGTAAAAAAAAACACAACAGGAACAAATACAATATTTAAAATAAAGAACAAGTAAATTTAAATCAACAAACTGACCAGTATTTCAGTGGGAACTATGCTCCTCTCACTGACCACCAATGAAAGAGGTGCTCCTTCTGGAAGTGCAGCGGGGGCCGGATAAATGGCCTCAGGGGGCCGCATGCGGCCCGCGGGCCGTAGTTTGGGGACCCCTGATCTACTGTATTTCCCCATGTATAAGACACACCCTTTTACGAAAACTTTGGGGTCTAAAAAATGGGTGCATCTTATACAGTGATTATAGTTTTTTTAATTTGCATTTCCCGCTTTTTCATGCTTGTTTTTGTGATCAGTGTTGAAGACAGTGATTCGTCATCAGACACAGATGAGGACAAGCTAATGGATAGGAGTTTTGACAGTGATGAGGAGTTATGTGAATTTTATATGAATAAAGCTTGAGTTCAATAACTTTATATAATACTTTTTTTTTCTTTCAAGTTTCGGGCCCCAAAGTTAAGGTGTGTCTTACACATGGGAGCATCTAATACAGGGGGAAATATGGTACTTGGCAACCCCCATCTGGGGCTGATGCTCGAATTAACTGTGCTATCCTCAGTGCCTGGGGCTGATGCTCAAACCAGTCGAGCCACTGGTGCAGGAGGGGAAGAGGGAGAGAAGAACAAGAAGGAGGCGAAGAGATGCAGATGGTCATGTCTCCTTTGTGCCCTGACCAGGAATTGAATCCTGGATGTTTGTATACTGGGCTGACACACTGTACCCTGAGCCATGAACCAGGGTTCATTTCATGATTATTTAAAACTATACTGATCTTTTCTCAGATTCTACAGTTGGTTTGTCCCCTTGACATCTCTTACATACTTTGTTTATGTACTTTATGAGTCCGACACACTGCCTACTGCACTAAGGAACTACTTGTTTATGTGCTTTAAAGTTGTTACTTTAAAACTTTTTCCTATATACATATGTGTGAACTTTAAAAAAAAAAAATTATTTATTTATTTTAGAGAGGAGAGAGAGAGAGAAGGGGGGAGGAGCAGGAAACAACTCCCATATGTGCCTTAACCAGGCAGCTCCACGGTTTCGAACTGGCGACCTCAGTGTTTCCAGGTCGACACTTGATCCACTACGCCACCACAGGTCAGGCCATATGTGTGAACTTTTTAAGGTCAGCAAGCAAGTAGCCTGCGTTTTTTTTTGTGTATGAACCTAGTACCTGGTATAGTATAAAATCATATAAGGCAAGCATTTTAAAATTTGGGATTATCAATTGTTAAATTAACTAAACAAAGAGGCCATTAGACTGAGGTGACTCTAAATGTCCTTGGCCCATGTATACAGTATAAAACCTAAGCCTGCAAATGCCTCAAATTTATGTAATTGAAAATTAAGAACAAATCACCAACTAAGCTGTAGTCAGTAATTTCCTTAGTTTGCTCCTTCCTTTGTGTGTGTGTGTGCGTGTGTGCGTGTGTGCGTGACAGAGAGAGACAGGGACAGACAGACAGGAAGGGAGAGAGACAGACAGGAAGGGAGAGAGATGAGAAGCATCAATTCTTCGTTGTGGCACCTTAGTTGTTCGATGATTGATTTCTCATGTGCCTTGATTGGGGGGGGGGGCTATAGCAGAGTGAGTGACCCCTTGCTCGAGCAGCGACCTTTGGGCTCAAGCCAGCGACCATGGGATCATGTCTATGGCCACATGCTCAAGCCAGCGACCCCCTACTCAACCCGGCGACCTCAGGGTTTCAAACCCTAGATCCTTTGCATCCCAGACCAACACTACCTCCTGCACCACTGCCTGGTCAGGCTGCTCCTTCCTTTATTCTATAAAAATCTCTGAGCTCCTGTTGGTCAAGTGCTCCTAATGCTTCTGATTTGGTGCTGACTAGAATTTGTTTTTGCTCAAATAAACTCTTAAGTTTTAAAATAACATTTTATCTGTTAAAACTATTTCACTATCTTGGTTCCTCTCCTCTACACCTTTTTTCAGCTTTTCTAAAGCCTGTGGGAAAAAAAATGAATGACTCCAAAACTGCTTAAATAGAAGACTTTCTTGACATTTTTTTTTATAAATAAATTTTTATTTTAATGGGGTGACATCAATAAATCAGGGTACATATATTCAAAGAAAACATGCCCAGGTTATCTTGTCATTCAATTCTGTTGCATACCCATCACCCAAAGTCAGATTGTCCTCTGTCACCTTCTATCTAGTTTTCTTTGTGCCCCTCCCCCACCCCACCCCCTTTCTCTCCTTCCCTCCCCCCGCCCCCCGTAACCACCACACTCTTGTCCATGTCTCTTAGTCTCGTTTTTATGTCCCACCAATATATAGAATCCTGCAGTTCTTTTTTTTTTTTTTTCTGATTATTTCACTCCATATAATGTTAACAAGATCCCACCATTTTGTTGTAAGTGATCCGATGTCATCATTTCTTATGGCTGAATAGTATACCATGGTGTATATGTGCCCCATCTTCTTTATCCAGTCTTCTATTTTTATTTTTTTTACAGTGATTAAAGTCTTTAAGCAAACTCTTGGCCAATACAGCAAGAATCCATAAAAGAGTAGTGTCCTTAACATGTTCACCAAGTCCAAATTGGCCCAAACACCATGCCAAATCCCTGAAAAATGCAACCCAACCCCAAGTCAGTCTGTTAGGAGCTGTCACAAGGAGCAGGAGTCCAGGAAAAGTCCACATCCAGGAAAAGTCCGCCTAGCACTGGAATTGTTGTCACAATTCTATACTTTGCAGCTCACGTCCAAGTCCCAATGACAGCTGCTTCTAGCTGGTAATGATTCAGGTAGACTGGAAAAGCCATCTGCAGCATGTGTGGAGATGGAGCTTCTGTTCTCCTCTGCCTGGAGAGATGAGACCAGGTTGCTTTTCCCTGGAGCTCTGTGACGGTGGCTTGGTAAAGAGAACCTTGGAATACACTAAGCTGGGTGGCAAAGGTAGATTCATAATAGAAGTTGGCGAAAGGGGGAAAGAGAGCTCTAAATTAGGAGTAGGTCCCAGCCTGAAATATGAGTGGAGCATTGAGGTAGGAGGAATAAAGGAAACACTATATATTAAAGCAGCAGAAAATAGGACTATCAACACCCACAACAGAGATCTTTGAGAGAAGAATAAAAAACCTGACTATTCAGGCAAAACATAGTTAAGTGGCCCTTATGCAAGTGAGATCAATTTACCTGCTTCTTGGAAGAAATACCCTAGGCTCGTCCACAGTGTTGTAGATGGGGCCGATGGCCCTGGGCACCTTCAGCCTTTAGTGGCAAACCACAGCTTTCTGGGCAAGGTTAGGTCATAGGTGGCTGGAGCAGGGCTAGAAGAGACTGAACCCTCCCTTAGAGGAGCGAGGGGGAAGCCCACCTTCCAGTGTCCCTGTTTCCTCACAGCAGAGGCATGTAAGCCTGACAGGCTTTAGCTCAATGACCTTTCCACTATTGAAGCAGGACCCAGATGGCATCCTATGAGACCCCTTTGGGGCGTTGGAGCCTTTAAGGGTGTATCCTAAAAGCTGGTAGTTCCCCTGATCTCTGTTGGGCTTTTTCTGCCTCTAGGTATCTTAAAAGCCATACTCAGAAGATCTCGCTGAGGGGTTTGAGGATCCCCATCCGCCTATATAAATATTTTCCATATATCTGGAGCTATTTGGAAAAAGACAAAACAGTGTTATTAGCTGGATCAAATAAAGAAGGTAGTAGTTTGCAGGAGAAAAAGATTTGGCGTCACCTGTTCATCAGCACTCAAAAGAAATTTAAAACTTTTTAAGTAAAAAGCATGATATGGTAGACCTGTAGGAGTTCCAGGATATGACTCCCCCTTTTAAATTTTTTTTTAAATTGACCTTAAAATATTTGCTGGGTACACTTTAATAATACCTTGACTTTAAAGATTGTAAGCATGACAAAAAACAGTAAGTGCTTTTGCTCCATATGCAGGAGCATTGTCAGTTTAACCAGTTTAGGAAATCTAATAATAGAACAGTGCATACAGACAATGAGCTATAACATGCTTAGCAGCCTCTCCTTTTCTGATAGAGGTTACTAGGTATATAAATCCAGAATATGTATCCACTGTAATGTGTACAAAGGACTGTTTGCCAAATGAAGGTATATGAGAAACATCCAGTTGCCAAAGTTGTCCTGGTATGGGTCCTCGAGGGTTAACTCCAAATGAAGGGGCAGATTGTAGTATAGGACCCCTTGGACAGGATTTCCCAATCTGCCGTGCTGCTTCCCGAGAAAGTTGAAACTGTTTACACAGGGCTGCAGCGTTCTGGTGATGAATAGTATGAGACTGAATTGTTCGATCTGTCATGGTTGCTCCAAATAATTTTCTTTTGGCTAGCTTGATCAACAAGGGCATTCCTAGGCCCTGGCCGGTTGGCTCAGTGGTAGAGCATCGGCCTGGTGTGCAGGAGTCCCGGGTTTGATTCCCAGCCAGGGCACACAGGAGAAGCACCCATCTGCTTCTCCACCCCTCTTCCTCTCCTTCCTCTCTGTGTCTCACCTCCCCTCCCACAGCCAAGGCTCCATTGGAGCAAAGTTTGCCCAGGCACTGAGGATGGCTCTGTGGCCTCTGCCCCAGGCGCTAGAATGGCTCTGGTTGCAACGGAGCAACACCCCAGATGGACAGAGCATCCCTCTCTGGTAGGCGTGCCGGGTGGATCCCCGTCGGGCGCATGCAGGGAGTCTGTCTGACTGCCTCCCCGTTTCCAACTTCAGAAAAATACAAAATAATAATAATAATAAATTTTTTAAAAAAAGGGCATTCCCTTGTGCTAAAGCTCCAGGGAGCATGGAGTGAGCTCGAGTATGTCCTATAAAACATGGAGCTCTATGTTGATATACAAGTCTTTGAAGAAGGAGGAACTGCTGAAATAGTTCATCAGCATTTGTTCCTAAGACAGCAGTCTTTATAGTGGAAACACCATAAGTAAATATTTGCTGTCTGTCTATAGATTAAAGGGGGAATATGGCAAATGCTGAAAAGCCATGATCATGGCATATAATTCTAGACTTTGAGCTAATTTTAAGTTGACAGTTTCAGTATAAAGTTGTCCATTGATTTGCAAGAGTGATTTGCCATTTAGTGGAAGTTTCCCAGAGCCATTGTTGTTGATCCTTTGAAAAAAGGAACCACAATAGTTTTGAGACTCAAAACCTATAAGCTGTAAGGGTCGCCTATGCCCCTTGATAATCCAGGAGGCAACAAGATCAAAATATGGAAGTGTATTCCATGGGCTATTAGATGGTTCAATGTGCCCAAGCTGTAGGTGCTCTTGTACCAATTGAGCAGCTGCCCTACGTTTCTCCTGAGAAAGGGGCCTTTGGACTACCCATACAGGATTATCTGATTTCTAAGTAATTGGGTCTGCACAATGCATTATTGGGGTAGCAGGAGCTACCAAGGCCCCTATGCTAAATTTTGATATCCTAATCCACACCTTCTGGTATTGGGTGCCATTTCTATGGGGGTGAGAATTCCTCATTGTTCTTTCCCTAGTCCCTTGGTGGGCAAAAATCCCCAATCAAGCATCTGAGTACTGACTAAACCATTAGGACTGACAAGCAACGCTCCCATAATTTTCAAAACATCTCTACCCCACAAATTAACTGGCCATCCAGGGAGTGCATTAGGCTTAAAAAATCCAGAATGACCTTCTTAATCTTCCCGATGTAGAAAACTAGAACTTTGTTGAGCAGATTTACTCTGCCCTATACCTTGTAATTCTGTGGCTGCTGCATGAGTGGGCCAGGAAGGAGGCCAATGTAGCTTAGCAATAACAGATACATCAGCTCCAGTATCTAAAGTCCTTTAAATTTATGCTCATGTATTGTTAGTTCCATTTCAGGACGTTCCTGACCTATTTTTTTAAAATCCAGTTGGCAAAATCAGAGGAGCCAAATCACCAATTTGCTTGGGGCCCCTTTGCAGGATGTGGCCTGAGAAGCAGAATTAGCATCCTTATACCATTATTCTAACTCGGAATTAGCCGTGAGACACATTTTTTTTTGATTAATTTTGATGGGATGACATTGATAAAATTGTCTTCCGTCACCTTCTAACTGGTTTTCTTTGTGCCCCTCCCCTTCCCAACCCCCTCTCTCTCCTCCCCCCACCCTGTAACCCCAACACTGTTGTACATGTCTCTGAGTCTCATTTTTATGTCCCACCTATGTATGGAATCATATAGTTCTTAGTTTTTTCTGATTTACTTATTTCACTCAGTATAATGTTATCAAGGTCCATCCATGTTGTTGTAAAGGATCCGATGTCATCATTTCTTATGGCTGAGTAGTATTCCATAGTATATATATACCAAAGCTTTTTAATCCACTCGTCCTCTGATGGACACTTGGGCTGTTTCCAGATCTTTGCTATTGGGAACAATGCTGCCAGAAACATGGGGGTGCATTTCTTCTTTTCAAACAGTGCTATGGTGTTCTTGGGGTATATTGCTAGCAGTGGTATAGCTGGGTCAAAAGGCAGTTCGAATTTTAATTTTTTGAGGAATCTCCATACTGTTTTCCACAGTGACTGCACCAGTCTGCATTCCCACCAGCAGTGCAGGAGGGTTCCCTTTTCTCCACATCCTCGCCAGCACTTATTCTGTGTTGTTTTATTGATGAGTGCCATTTTGACTGGTGTGAAGTGATATCTCATTGTGGTTTTAATTTGCATTTCTCTAATCATTAGTGATGTGGAGCATTTTTTCATATGCCTATTGGCCATCTGTGTGTCCTCTTTGGAGAAGTATCTATTCATTTCTTTTGCCCATTTTTGGATTGGATTGTTTGTCTTCCTGGTATTAAGTTTTACAAGTTCTTTATAAATTATGGTTATTAACCCCTTATCAGACGTATTGTCAAATATATTTTCCCATTGTGTAGTTTGTCTCTTTATTCTGTTTTTATTGTCTTTAGCTGTGCAGAAGCTTTTTAGTTTGATAAAGTCCCATTTGTTTATCCTGTCTTTTATTTCACTTGCCTGTGGAGACAAATCAGCAAATATATTGCTGTGAGAGATGTCAGAGAGCTTACTGCCTATGTTTTCTTCTAAGATGCTTATGGTTTTATGGCTTACATTTAAGTCTTTTATCCATTTTGAGTTTATTTTTGTGAGTGGTGTAAGTTGGTGGTCTAGTTTCATTTTTTTGCAGGTAGCTGTCCAATTTTCCCAACACCATTTGTTGAAGAGGCTGTCTTTACTCCATTGTATTTCCTTACCTCCTTTGTCAAATATCAGTTGTCCATAGAACTGTGGGTTTATTTCTGGGTTCTCAGTTCTGTTCCATTGATCTGTATGCGTGTTCTTATGCCAGTACCAGGCTGTTTTGAGTACAATGGCTTTATAATATAACTTGATATCCAGAAGTGTGATACCTCCCGCTTTTCAAGATTCCTTTTCAAGATTGCTGAGGCTCTTCGTGTTCTCTTTTGGTTCCATATAAATTTTTGGAATATGTGTTCTATATCTTTGAAGTAAGTCATTGGTATTTTAATCGGTATTGCATTGAATTCATAAATTGCTTTGGGTGATATAGACATTTTAATGATGTTTATTCTTCCTAACCATGAGCACGGTATATGACTCCACTTGTTTGTATCTTCCGTGATTTCTTTTATCAATGTTTTATAATTTTCTGAGTACAAGTCTTTAATCTCCCTGGTTAATTTATTCCTAGGTACTTTATTTTTTTTGTTGCAATGGTAAAGGGGATTGATTCCTTAATTTCTCTTCTGAGAGTTCATTGTTAGTATATAAAAATGCCTCTGATTTCTGAGTATTGATTTTATATCCTGCCACCTTGCTGAGTTCATTTATCAGGTCTAGTAGTTTTTTGACTGCGACTTTACGGTTTTCTACATACAATATTATATCATCTGCAAATAATAATAGTTTTACTTCTTCTTTTCCAACTTGAATGCCTTTTATTTCTTCTTGTCTGATTGCTGTGGCGAGGACTTCCAGGACTATGTTAAATAAGAGTGGTGAAAGGGGGCACCCCTGCCTTGTTCCTGATCTTAAGGGGATCGCTTTTAATTTTTGCCCATTGAGTATGATATTGGCTGTGGGTTTGTGATAGATGGCCTTTATCATGTTGAGGTATGTTCCCTGTATTCCCACTTTGCTGAGAGTTTTGATCATGAATGGGTGTTGGATTTTATCAAATGCTTTTTCTGCATCTATTGACATTATCATGTGGTTTTTCTCCTTCCTTTTGTTTATGTGATGAATCACATTGATTGATTTGCGAATATTGTACCAGCCTTGCCTCCCAAGAATAAATCCCACTTGATCATGGTGTATGTTTTTTTCATATATTGCTGGATCTGGTTTGCTAATATTTTGTTGAGGATTTTTGCATCTAAATTCATCAGGGAAGGCCCTGGCCGGTTGGCTCAGTGGTAGAGCATCGGCCTGGCTTGCAGGAGTCTCGAGTTTGATTCCCGGCCAGGGCACACAGGAGAAGTGCCCATCTGCTTCTCCACCGCCCCTCCTTCTTCTTTGTCTCTCTCTTCCCCTCCTGCAGCTGAGGCTCCATTGGAGCAAAGATGGCCCGGGCGCTGAGGATGGCTCTGTGGCCTCTGCCTCAGGCGCTAGAATGGCTCTGGATACAACAGAGCAATGCCCCAGATGGGCAGTGCATCGCCCCCTGGTGGGCGTGCCGGGTGGATCCCGGTCGGGCGCATGCGGGAGTCTGTCTGACTGCCTCCCTGTTTCCAGCTTCGGAAAAATGCAAAAACGAAAAAGAAAAAAAAAGAAAGATAAATTCATCAGGGATATTGGCCTATAATTTTCTTTTTTTGTGTGTCTTTGCCTGGTTTTGGAATCCGAATTATGCTAGCCTCATAAAAGGAGTTTGGAAGCCTGCCTTCCTCTTGAATTTTTTGAAATAGCTTGGATAGGAGTTAGTTTTTCTTTGAATATTTGGTAGAATTCAGTTGTGAAGCCATCAGGCCCAGGACTTTTCTTTTTTGGGAGTTTTTTGATAGCTGTTTCAATCTCATTTGTTGTAATTGGTCTGTTTAGGTTTTCTGATTCTTCTAGATTAATTTTTGGAAGATTATATGTTTCAATGAATTTGTCCATTTCATCTAGGTTGTCTAGTGTTTTAGCATACAGTTCTTCATAGTATTTTCTTACAATATTTTGTATTTCTGTTGTGTCAGTTGTTATTTCTCCTCTCTCATTTCTAATTTTATTTATATGAGTCCTCTTTTTTTCTTGGTGAGTCTGGTTAAAGGTTCATCGATCTTGTTTACCTTTTCAAAGAACCAGCTCCTGGTTTCATTGATCCTCTGTATTGTTTCTTTAGCCTCTATGTTATTTATTTCTTCTCTGATCTTTATTATTTCCTTCCTTATACTACCTCTGGGCTTTACTTGCTGTTCTTTTTCTAGTTCTTTTAGATGTAGGGTCAAGTTGTTTATTTGAGCTTTTTCTAGCTTCTTGAGGTGTGCTTGTAATGCTATAAACTTCTTTCTCAGGACTGCTTTTGCTGTGTCCCATAAATTTTGAGTTGATGTATGTTCATTATCGTTTGTTTCTAGGAATATTTGAATTTCTTCTTTGATCTCATTGTTTACCCATTCGTTATTTAATAACATGCTATTTAGTTTCCAAGTGTATGAGTGTTTTTCAGTTTTTCTGTTGTGGTTGATTTCTAGTTTAATGCCATTGTGATCAGAGAAAGTGCTCGATATGATTTCAATCTTCTTAAATTTGTTGAGACCGCTTTTGTGCCCTATAATGTAGTCTATTCTATAGAATGTACCATTAGCACTTGAAAAGAATGTATATTCCGCTGTTTTAGGGTGAAAGGTTCTGAAGATATCTATTAAATCGAGTTGATCTAATATGTCCTTTAAGTCTGCTGTTTCCTTGTTAATTTTCTTTCTTGAGGATCTATCTAATGATGTTAATGGGGTATTGAAATCCCCTACTATTAGAGTATTGCTGTTGATTTCGCCCTTTAAATCCATCAAAGTCTGCTTTATATATTTCAGTGCTCCTTTATTAGGTGCGTAGATATTTATAATGGTTATATCTTCCTTTTGGATTGCTGCCTTTATCATTATGTAGTGACCTTCTTTATCTCTAACTATGGTCTTTGTTTTAAAGTCCATTTTGTCTGATATAATTATTGCTACCCCAGCATTTTTTTCATTTCCATTTGCGTAAAATATTTTTTTCCATCCTTTTATCTTCAGACTATGTGCGTCTTTTGATTTAAGTTGTGTCTCTTGTAGACGGCATATGTATGGGTCCTGTTTTCTTATCCAAGCAGTTACCCTATGTCTTTTGATCAGATCATTTAATCCATTTACATTTAAGGTTGTTATTGATATCTAATTGTTTATTGCCATTTTATTCTTTAAAACTGTATTCTTCTTGTGCTATAATCTTTTTCTCCTTTGATCTGTTTACAACAGGTCCCTTAGCATTTCTTTCAGTCTTGGTTTGGTTGTAGTGAATTCCTTGAGTTTTTTTTTGTTTGTAAAGCTTTTTATTTCTTCTTCAATTTTAAATGATAGCCTTGCTGGATAAAGTAGTCTTGGTTGTAGGCTCTTGTTCTGCATTACTTTGAATATTTCTTGCCGTTCCCTTCTGGCCTCAAGTGTTTCTGTTGAGGAGTCAGAAGTCATCCTTATGCGGGCTCCTTTGTAGGTGATAGTCTTTTTTTCTCTAGCAGCTTTTATATTTTCTTTTTATCACTTAGCTTTGGTATTTTAATTATGATGTGTCTTGGTGTTGATTTCTTTGGGTTTCTCCTTAATGGAGTTCTCTGTGCTTCCTGTACGTGTGAGATGTTTTCCTGCCTTAATTGAGGGAAGTTTTCAGCTATGATATGCATGAACAAAGTCTCTATCCCTTGTTCTTTTCTTCTTCAGGTACCCCTATGATGCGGATGTTATTTCTCTTCATGTTGTCACAGAGCTCGCAGTTTCCTCAGACTTTTTGAGTCTCTTTTCTTTTTTCTGCTCTGCTTCTGTGCCTTTATTTATCGTGTCATGTAACTTGCTGATTCGATTCTCCGCTTCATCCATCCTGCTTTTTATTCCTTCATTTGTATTCTTTATTTCAGATATTGTATTTGTCATTTCTGATTCTTTTTTATTATTTCAGTGTCCTTTTTTTATATTTGCTATCTCTTTATTTAGGTTTTTGTAATGACCATCTATTGTTCTAATATCTTCGAGCATCCTAACAATTGTTATTTTAAACTCTGCGTCTGGTAATTTGGTTTTATCTGATTCATTTAGGTTCTTTTCTGGGGATTTCTTTTTGTTCATTTGTGTTGCATTTTTCTGCCTCCGCATTTTCTTTGTGTAAAGGAAGGTATTGGCCCCTGGAGTACACTGGGTATGGCATCCATTCCCTAGGTATGGTCTGTGTGGTAGCCCGCCACCCCCTCTTCTGTTGCTGCTTAGGCTTTTGGGTTTGTGCATTGCCGGTGCCTTGATAGTGGGGCTGTTGCTGTGGTTTCTGTCTCTCCTTCACAGGAATGGCTGTGATCACGTGCTCGGGTGCACAAGCCTTGGTGGCCTTCGCCTTTGCTCCGCCCCCATGGGTGGCGTTATGCTCGGTCCTGAGGGCTTTGGCAGCACCTTTGCTCAGCTGTGGGTCTCCGCCTGTTTCCGTGCTTACTCCCTGCCCTTGCAGGAGGAGCCCGCTCAGGGAATGGCTGCTAGCCTTGGCTCTACAGGCCGGGCAGGACTGCATGCCCATGTTCAGCTCAGTAGCAGAACTCTGCCTGCTCTAGGCTTTTGGCTCCACCCTCGCGGGAGGAGCCAGCTCCCAAGTCAGGCCACAAGCCTTGGTTCCACGGGCAGTGCAAGGCTGTGCTCCTGCGCCCTTGCTCAGGGGCTGGTCTCCTCCCCTTCCTGGGTTCCCGCCCTTCTCCCGCAGGCTGGATTATAGGCTGCCGGCAGCTGGGCTTGACTGCTTTTGCACGCCTACTCCTCCCCAGCCGGGCAAGACTGAGCTCACACGTGAGCCCAGTGGTGGCCAGCAGGCTTCCGCCCCTGCCAACAGCACCACCCCTCTGCGTCCCGCTGCCGCCTGCCCTCCAGCGAGCCCTCAGCCGTGTGGGGTGAGTACGCTGCTGCTCAGAACCTAACACTCATTACTGTAGACCCGAAAGCTCCCTCCTTCTAACCAACTCTGCTCTCAGTGCTGTGGGGGAGCTTGTTTGTCTGCTCTCCTGCTTCCCTTTGCTGGTATTGCTATTTCTGGGAGAAATATTCACTTCAGATTTGGGGAGTGACTCGTCCCAGGGGTTAGGGTGGCTGTTTCCCAAAATGTTTCTCCCTGTGACTCCTAGATTACACTCTCTTCCTGCTACTCCGGTCCTCTCTTCCTGTCCCCCAGAGCCCCGGGTGAGTGGTTGTGAGATTGGTGTTCTGTGTGGTCCCTTTAAGAAGAATCCTGGGTCTGAGAAGTCAGTCTCTTTCTCACAAACAATATCCTGTCTTGTTTCCAGCTAAAAACTGTCCTTACGCCTCTTCTGGGCTCCGGGGCTGCAGGCTGGGGATTTGTTCCTGGGACTCAGGACCCTCCCCTCTTTGCTAAACTCACTTCCCGGCATGCGAGTCTCTCCCGGCTGCTGTTTGCTCTGGGGAGCTGGGCAGCCCTCTCCGCCTTTCCGCTTTTCCTACCAGTCTCAGTGTGGCTTCTTCAGTGTTCCTTGGTTGAAGAGTCTGCTTAGTTTAGTCCAAAGTTGGTTTTTCAGATGATAGTTCTTAAAATTAGTTTATAATCCACTTTGGTTCTGAGTGGTGGATGTTGGTACGTCTGCCTACTCCAGCGCCATCTTGTCTTCTCTTTCTTACATTTCTTTTGTCCTCTTTGGCCATATTCCAGAAGTTTTATTGTCCCTCTGAATTACCATAGCATCATATACATATTTTCTCTTACACCACTTGTTTCAAGGTTTTGTAATTTTATTATTGTGCCTGTTTTCCAACAGATTTGTAGACTTCTTGAGAGTATGAATAATTATATTATTTGCTCTTTTTTCTTTAGTGCCTAGCACCATGCTAACTAGTCTAATAGTAGGTAGTCAACAGATGTTTGATTGAATAACTTATTTCAATAAAATAGATTTCTGAAATATAATTTCTTTTAGGTAAATTTCATCTGATTTCTAAATTAGGAAGAGTGGATAAAAGTGTAGAAGCTCACAATGGAGCAGTACTTGCAGGAAGATGGAATTATGAAGGAACAGCATTGGTTACAGGTAAGTTGTCTGGAAAAATGAATTTTTTTATTTTAAGTGAATGTCTTAAAAAATTAAAACAAATTTATTTATTGATTTTTAGAGAGAAAGAGAAGAGAAACATCAATTTGATGTTAAACTTATTTATGCATTCGTTGGTTAATTTTTGTATGTGCCCTGACTGGGAATCGAACTACAACCTTGGCATATTGGGATAATATTCTTACCAACTGAGCCAGGGCTTAACTGAAATTTTAAAAAAAGTTTCCAAAGGAACATAATATTTTCTTAGCCATAGTATTTCATTGTCTAATAGTGAATAATTGGCACAGTATTAATCTACACTGCTATATAATATTATAATTTAGAATATCACATTAATTACTAGTTTTCTCACCCTGGCCGGTTGGCTCAGCGGTAGAGTGTCGGCCTGGTGTGCAGGAGTCCCGGGTTTGATTCCCGGCCAGGGCACACAGGAGGGGCGCCCATTTGCTTCTCCACCCCTCCCCCTCTCCTTCTTCTCTGTCTCTCTCTTCCCCTCTTGCAGCGACGCTCCATTGGAGCAAAGATGGCCCGGGCGCTGGGGATGGCTCTGTGGCCTCTGCCTCAGGCGCTAGAATGGCTCTGGACGCAACAGAGCGATGCCCCAAAGGGGCAAAGCATCGCCCCCTGGTGGGCATGCCGGGTGGATCCTGGTCAGGCGCATGTGGGAGTCTGTCTGACTGCCTCCCCGTTTCCAGCTTCGGAAAAATGAAAAAAAAAAAATTACTAGTTTTCTCATATGATTTGTGGAGAATATTCTATCAAAAAATGCTTTTGCCTTGCTCAAGTAGAGAGTAAATAAAAGGTCTAATTTGAAAATATTTACATTTATTTAACTGACCTCTTTCCTCTCACTTCCATCTTCTGTCCTACTGCAGGGATTCTCCTCTTCACCTATTATATTACCTATTGTTTTCTAACAAATTACCCCAAAAGTTAGATTATAAAAGGTAAGATAATAAATGTGTATTTTCACACAGTTTCTGTGAACTGTGGGGACAGGGAACATTATTACTAGGTGGTTCTGTCCCAGACTCAAGAAGTTGGATGCAGCTGTATCATATGAAAGCTTGATTAAGGCTGAAGGATTTGCCTCCAAGATAGCTTACTCACTTGGCGGTTGGCACAAGGTCTTCGTTCCTCTCTGACTGTTGGCAGAGGCCTTAGTTCCTCACCATTGGGCCTCTTCATAGGGCTGCTTGCTTGTTCCAACACATGACAGCTGGCTTCTCACCAAGTGAGTGATCCATGAGAGAACAAGATGGAAGCCACAACATGTCATATGACCCACTCTCAGAAGTTATACTCCATCGTTTCCACCACATATTAGGAGCAAGTCACTAAGTATAGTCCACACTGAAGTGAGAGAAATTAAGCACCCTTCTTATTATAAGGAGGATTAACAAAGAATTTGTGAATGTTTTAAAATCACCACACCTATCCCATTGGTCTCTGTAGGACTTTTCTCTATGAATGGCTCCTTCTCTTGCATGTTTCTTCAACTTCTCCTTTTCCAGTGGTTTCTTTTTTATAGCATAAGAGTGTTCATATGCCAGTCATCTGGGAAGCCATTGGGAAGAAGTAAAAATCTCTCTGTTTACCAGTAACTCTAATGACAACTTTCTCTTTTTTTTTACCCCTTTCAGGCAAACTGTTTATAAAAGTAGTCACTGCCTCATCCATTCAGTCCTCAATTCATTGAAATTTGGCTGCAACTCTTCTTATTACAGTGAAAACACTTTTCTTTCAATTCTAGGATGAAGATTTCAGTGAAAATGAAAGCATTATTTGAATAATATACTCATAAGTCTTCTAATATTGAACAAATATTTTTTGTCATGGAAGTTAGGCTACTTCTATAAAATTATTTTAAAGTAATTTCAATTAAATCTTACATTTACAAAGCACTTTCATTTAATAATTAGAGTAAATTTTGTCTGAATTTAAAATATGTATTAATATAGATACTGCTGATTTTTATATGTAAATTTAATGTTTAAATTTATTTCTTATAGCTAAAAGTATCATTATTTTCTCTTTACAGTTGGAGAAGATGGACAAATAAAAATCTGGTCAAAGACTGGAATGCTAAGATCAACTTTAGCTCAGCAAGGTATATATTATAATCAATAAAAATGTCTTAACATTTTCCTTTAAAAACAGTTTAACACTGTTTCTAAGACTCATTTTGGTCTGGTTCAATACCGGAAATCTCTAATTTCTATTTACACTTTTTCCTCTTACTTTCCACGTTGCCTGGTCGTGGTACTTTTGTTATTTAGACCAACAAATGCAGTTAGTTATAGGCTAATGATTCTTTTAAAAATAATTCTGAAGCATTATGAACTAGATATTCTGTCTAGAATAGGATTTGGTATCTAAAGTAAAGAATAGTAATAGAAAATACTGAGAATCTCCTGTCATAAAACGTCCTAATAACTTTATAATATTAGCAAGCTTTCTAAATTATGTTGCACATTTGATTTCTATACTAATGGAGGGGAGCAGCTACCCTGATGATCCAAAACCTGGTGAGCTACCAAGTAGCTCTAAGTAGCTACAACTATGTACTTAGAGCAAATCTCAGTGTTCCATGTTGATTGGGAAGGACCCATAAAGTCAGTCTATAAAGTGGCCATTTCTGTTGGGATTTAGATTACATATGATTTTTTTTCTGTGTAGTAGATTTATTTTCCTGATTATATTTACCTAGGAACAATCAAGTAGTTTTAATGAGGACCTGAGAATTTATCAGCTGATATTCAGAAACAGGTTGCCAAAAAGCTGCTTGCAGACTACTGTTCAGATTATATGTTAAATTCATGTTGTGAAGCATCTCCAATAATTGACTTCCACATATTTCTAGCTTTCATTTTTTAAGTTGCTTACTCTTAAGATAATTTTAAAAGTTATATTTCTTTAGCTACACATTAACCAAATGTTAACAAAGGGACCAGAAGTACTTATTAGTACTTATCTCCTGAGGTTCAGTCTTTGCTACAGATAATCTCCAAGAAGAATATTTATCCATGAGTAGAAAATTTAGTTTTATAGAAGCCTTCATGGGTGAATTTTAGTTAGAAAAGACAGCTAATTTATTGTTACTTTAGTAATAAAGCGTACCTTTAGAAAATAAATTTTATTTTAGTTTCTAGTGGGCTTGGAGATTTGCTTTTGGTTTTATAATTTCTGTTAGGGCTATTTGCATTCTCACTTTATGATGTCTGACTTATGAGCAACTGACAGAATTTTTCTAGAGATCATTGTTCTTCAGAGAAATTCTGAAAGCTTCTATCACTACCCTCTATATTTGAATTCTTGCTTAAGATCGTTCATCAGTGTCCCCTAAGTCTTCTTGTATTTCCTGAAATTCTTCCTAAACATCACCATTGGACCCACCATTTTGGAATTTCCAAAGTCTAAAGCTGAAACCTAGAATAAGTTGTTTAATATAAACATTGTTAATCATAGAAGGTAGGTGACAGTACTATACTTGACCTGTGTAATGGGTCTGGAAACCAATTGCTACCTTTTTTATTTTCACTGAGAAAATGAATGTAGAGTTTTCAAATTTGCGAGGGCAGTTTGTTCATAAATTAAAGACTTAGTAAATCAGAGGTCACAAATGTAGCCTTTGGGCTGAATCTGGCCCACTAGCATGGTTTAGAACTTATATTAAAAGTTAGGATAGGCCCTGTCCGGTTGGCTCAGTGGTAGAGCGTCGGCCTGGCGTGCAGGAGTCCCGGGTTCGATTGCCGGCCAGGGCACACAGGAGAGGCGCCCATCTGCTTCTCCACCCCTCCCCCTCTCCTTACTCTCTGTCTCTCTCTTCCCCTCCTGCAGCCAAGGCTCCATTGGAGCAAAGTTGGCCTGGGCGCTGAGGATGGCTCTGGGGCCTCTGCCTCAGGCGCTAGAATGGCCCTAGTTGCAACAGAGCAATGCCCCAGATGGGCAGAGCATCGCCCCCTGGTGGGCATGCCGGGTGGATCCCGGTCAGGTGCATGCGGGAGTCTGACTGCCTCCCTGTTTCCAGCTTTGGAAAAATAAAAAAAAAAAAAAAAAAGTTATGATATTCTAGCCTGACCAGGCGGTGGCACAGTGGATAGAGCATCAGACTGGGACGCGGAGGACCCGGGTTCGAGACCCCAAGGTCACCAGCTTGAGCGCAGGCTCATCTGGTTTGAGCAAAGCTCACCTGCTTGAGCCCAAGGTTGCTGGCTCGAGCAAGGCGTTACTCAGTCTGCTGAAGGCCCACGGTCAAGGAACATATGAGAAAGCAATCAATGAACAACTAAGGTGTTGCAATGAAAACTGATGGTTCTCATCTCTCTCCCTTCCTGTCTGTCTGTCCCTCTCTTTGACTCTCTCTGTCTCTGTCACAAAAAAAAAGGATATTCCACACATAAATTTGGATTTTTGGTGTCTTGAAAATTGGAAGGTGGAGCAACATTAGGCCTTTTTTTCAGAATGAATATAATCAGTTGGAGTTCAGTAGTGGCTGCTCCATTTCTAGTTGGATTTTAAACTTCTCTTCTTATTTTTCTTACACTCTATTCACTTCACTAATTTATGTTAAATCAGAGAACACAACATAAATCTGAAGGTATTTGAATTTGCAACGCCTGCTTTCACTAATAGTGATCATAAAATCTTGATTGTTAGTATGTACTTTGCAGGAAGCACTTAAATCTGTTATTTTTAAGTATTAATTTTTAATAGATAATATTCACATGATTCAGAATTTAAAGCATATAAAAAGCTATAGTTTTGTTTTAAATACTATTTCTGTCATTCATATTACCCCTATTGTCCAGCTACCCACATTCCCAGCAACTGGCATAACTTTTTCTTGTGTAGCAAATATGTTTTTCTCTTTTCCTATTTGCTTTTATAAACAAGTGATTGAATACTATATCTACTACAATATGCTCTTTGCTTTTTTTTACTTGAGTCCTGAATTATCTTGGAGATAATGCTACATAGTTCTCTATCAGTAAATAAAAACCTTCAAGTTGTTTTCCAAAATGAATGTATCATTTCATATTCCTGCTAGAAACACATGAAAGTTCCAATTTTTCCACACTTGTTATTGGTTGTCTTTTTTTAAAAATTTATTTATTAAATTTAATGCAGTGACATTGATAAATCAGGGTACATATGTTGAAAGAAAACATCTCTAGATTATTTTGACATTTGATTGTGCTGTGTACCCCTCCCCCAAAGTTAAATTGTCTTCTGTCACCTTCTATCTGATTTTCTTGTGCCCCAACCCTCCCCCAACCCCTCTCTCCTTCCACCCTCCCCCCACCCCCCACCCCTATTGCCATCACATTCTTGTTCATGTCTCTGAGTCTCTTTTTATGTCCCTTCTATGTATGGATTCATATAGTTCTTAGTTTTTTTCTGATTTACTTATTTCACTCCGTATAATGTTATCAAGGTCCATCCATGTTATTGTAAATGATCCGATGTCACCATTTCATATGGCTGAGTAGTATTCCATAGTATATATGTACCAATGCTTTTTAATCCATTCGTCCTCTGACAGACACTTGGGCTGTTTCCAGATCTTTGCTATTGTGAACAATGCTGCCACAAACATGGGGGTGCATTTCTCCTTTTGGAGCCGTTCTATGGTGTTCTTGGGGTATATTGCTAGCAGTGGTATAGCTGGGTCAAAAGGCAGTTCAATTTTCAGTTTTTTGAGGAATCTCCATAATGTTTTCCACAGCGGCTGCACCAGTCTGCATTCCCACCAGCAGTGTAGGAGGGTTCCCTTTTCTCCACATCCTCTCCAGCACTTATTCTGTGTTGTTTTGTTGATGAGCGCCATTCTGGCTGGTGTGAGGTGATATCTCATTGTGGTTTTAATTTGCATTTCTCTAATGATTAGTGATGTTGAGCATTTTTTCATATGCCTATTGGCCATCTGTATGTCCTCTTTGGAGAAGTGTCTATTCATCTCTTTTGCCCATTTTTGGATTGGATTGTTTGTCTTCCTGGTGTTGAGATGTACAAGTTCTTTATAAATTTTGGTTATTAACTCCTTATCAGACGTATTGTCAAATATGTTCTCCCATTGTGTAGTTTGTCTTTTTATTCTGTTCTTGTTGGCTTTAGCTGTGCAAAAGCTTTTTTAGTTTGATATAGTCCCATTTGTTTATCCTGTCTTTTATTTCACTTCCCTGTGGAGATAAATCAGCAAATATATTGCTCCGAGAGATGTCGGAGAGCTTACTGCCTATGTTTTCTTCTAAGATGCTTATGGTTTCATGGCCTACATTTAAGTCTTTTATCCATTTTGAGTTTATTTTTGTGAGTGGTGTAAGCTGGTGATCTAGTTTTATTTTTTTGCAGGTAGCTGTCCAATTTTCCCAACACCATTTGTTAAAGAGGCTGTCTTTACTCCATTGTATTTCCTTGCCTCCTTTGTCAAAAATCAGTTGTCCATAGAACTGTGGGTTTATTTTGGGTTCTCTGTTCTGTTCCATTGATCTATATGCCTGTTCTTATGCCAGTACCAGGCTGTTTTGAGTACAATGGCCTTGAGGTATAAGTTGATATCAGGAGGTGTGATACCTCCCACTTTATTCTTCTTTTTTAAGATTGCTGAGGCTATTCGTGTGCTCTTTTGGTTCCATATAAATTTTTGGAATATGTGGTCTATATCTTTGAAGTATGTCATTGGTATTTTAATTGGTATTGCATTGAATTTATACAATAGATTGCTTTGGGTAAAATAGACATTTTAATGATGTTTATTCTTCCTAACCATGAGCACGGTATATGCTTCCACTTGTTTGTATCTTCCTTGATTTCTTTTATCAATGCTTTGTAATTTTCTGAGTACAAGTCTTCAGTCTCCTTGGTTAAGTTTACTCCTAGGTACGTTATTTTTTTGGTTGTAATTGTGAAGGGGATTGTTTCCTTAATTTCTCTTTCTGACTGTTCATTGTTGGTGTATAAATATGCCTCTGATTTCTGAGTATTAATTTTATATCCTGCCACTTTGCTGAATTCATTGATCAGGTCCAGTAACTTTTTGACTGAGACTTTAGGGTTTTCTATATACAATATCATATTATCTGCAAATAATGATAGTTTTACTTCTTCTTTTCCAACTTGAATGCCTTTTATTTCTTCTTCTTGTCTGATTGCTGTGGCTAGGACTTCCAGGACTATGTTAAATAAGAGTGGTGACGGGGGGCACACCTGCCTTGTTCCTGATATTAAGGGGATTGCTTTTAATTTTTGCCCATTGAGTATGATGTTGGCTGTGGGTTTCTCATAGATGGCTTTTATCATGTTGAGGTATGTTTCCTGTATTCCCACTTTGCCGAGAGTTTTGATCATGAATGGGTGCTGGATTTTATCAAATGCTTTTTCTGCATCTATTGAAATTATCATGTGGTTTTTCTCCTTTCTTTTGTTTATGTGATGAATCACATTGATTGATTTACGAATATTGTACCATCCTTGCCTCCCCAGAATAAATCCCACTTGATCATGGTGTATGATTTTTTCCATATATTGTTGGATCCGGTTTGCTAATATTTTGTTGAGGATTTTAGCATCTATATTCATCAGAGATATTGGCCTATAATTTTCTTTCTTTGTGTTGTCTTTGCCTGGTTTTGGAATCAGAATTATGCTTGCCTCATAAAAGGAGCTTGGAAGTCTTCCTTCCTCTTGAATTTTTTGAAATAGTTTGAGAAGGATAGGAGTTAGTTCTTCTTTGAATATTTGATAGAATTCCGTTGTGAATCCATCGGGCCCCGGACTTTTCTTTGTTGAGAGTTTTTTGAGAACTGTTTCGATCTCATTTGGTGTAATCGGTCTGTTTAGGTTTTCTGATTCTTCCAGGTTGATTTTTGGAAGATTGTATGTTTCAAGGAATTTTTTCCATTTCATCTAGTTTGTCTAGTTTTTTGGCATACAGTTCTTCATAGTATTTTCTTACAATATTTTGTATTTCTGTTGTGTCAGTTGTTATTTCTCCTCTCTCATTTCTAATTTTATTTATTTGAGTCCTCTCTCTCTTTTTCTTGGTGAGTCTAGTTAAAGGTTCATCAATCTTGTATACCTTTTCAAAGAACCAGCTCCAGGTTTCATTGATCCTCTGTATTGTTTCTTTAGCCTCTATGTCATTTATTTCTTCTCTGATCTTTATTATTTCCTTCCTTCTACTACATTTGGGCTTTACTTGCTGTTTTTTTTCTAATTCTTTTAGATGCAGGGTTAAGTTGTTTATCTGAGCTTTTTCTAGCTTCTGAAAGTATGCCTGTAGTGCTATGAACTTCCCTCTCAGTACTGCTTTTGCTGTGTCCCATAAATTTTGAGTTGTTGTATGCTCATTGTCATTCGTTTCTAGGAATTTTTAAATTTCTTCTTTGATCTCGTTCTTAATCCATTCATTATTTAACAACCTGCTATTTAGTTTCCATGTGTTTGAGTATTTTTGAGCTTTTCTGTTGTGGTTCATTTCTAGTTTCATGCCGTTGTGATCGGAGAAAGTGCTTGATATGATTTCAGTCTTCTTAAATTTGTTGAGAGCACTTTTGTGACCTAACGTGTGGTGTATCCTAGAGAATGTACCATGAGCGCTTGAAAAGAATGTATATTCTGATGCTTTAGGGTGAAAGGTTCTGAAGATATCTATTAAATCGAGTTGATCTAGTATTTCCAATAAGTCTGCTGTTTCTTTGTTAATTTTCTTTCTTGAGGATCTATCTAGTGATGTTAGTGGGGTATTGAAATCCCCTACTATTATAGTATTGCTGTTGATCTCGCCCTTTAAATCCATCAAAGTCTGCTTTATATATTTGGGTGCTCCTATATTAGGTGCATAGATATTTATAATAGTTATATCTTCCTGTTGGATTACTCCGTTTATCATTATGTAGTGGCCTTCTTTATCTCTTACTATATCCTTTGTTTTAAAGTCCAATTTGTCTGATATAAGTATTGTTCCCCCAGCTTTTTTTTCATTTCCATTTGCATGAAATGTTTTTTTCCATCCTTTTACCTTCAATCTATGTGTATCTTTTATTCTAAGGTGTGTCTCTTGTAGACAGCATATGTATGGGTCCTGTTTTCTTATCACGCAGCTACCCTATGTCTTTTGTTTGGATCATTTAATCCATTTACGTTTAAGGTTATTATTGATATGAAGTTGTTTATTGCCATTTTCTTCTTTAAAGGTGTATTCCTTTTTTACTATATTCTTTTCCCACTTTGATCTGTTTACAACAGGCCCCTTAACATTTCCTGCAGCATTGGTTTGGTTGTAATGAATTCCTTGAGTTGTTTTTTGTCTGGGAAGCTTTATATTTCTCCTTCGATTTTAAACGATAGCCTTGCTGGATAAAGTAGTCTTGGTTGTACGTTCTTGTTCTGCATTACTTTGAATATTTCTTGCCATTCCCTTCTGGCCTCAAGTGTTTCTGTTGATAAGTCGATGTCATCCTTATGGTGGCTCCTTTGTAGGTGATAACTTTTTTTTCTCTTGCAGCTTTTAATATTTTCTCTTTATCACTTAGCTTTGGTATTTTAATTATGATGTGTCTTGGTGTAGGTTTTTTTGGGTTTCTCTTTAATGGAGTCCTCTGTGCTTCTTGGACTTGTGAGAGTTTCTCTTGCATTAATTTAGGGGAGTTTTCAGCTATGATGTGATGGAACAAAGTCTCTATCCCTTGTTCTTTTTCTTCTTCTTCAGGAACCCCTATGATGCGGATATTATTTCTCTTCATGTTGTCACAGAGTTCTCTAAGGGTTTCCTCTGACTTTTTGAGTCTCTTTTCTTTTTTCTTCTCTGCTTTCATGCCTTCTTTCCAGTTGTCCTTCAACTCGCTGTTTTGATACTCAGCTCTATCTATCTTGTTTTTAATTCCTTCCATTGTGGTCTTTATTTCTGATATTGTATTTGACATCTCCGACTGATTCTTTTTAATACTTGATATTTCTTTATTTAGGTGTTCATAATGACCATCCATTGTTGTTCTAAGATCCCTAAGCATCCTTACAATCATTATTTTGAACTCTGCATGTGGAAGTTTGATTATTTCCATATCACTCAGTTCATCTTTTGATGATTTCTCTTGTGGTTTCATTTGGATTGCACTTCTTTGTCTTCTCATTGTCTGTTTTTGGGTGTTTTATTTGTAGAGTTGGTTGAGTCTAGGTTTGGTGTTGTCTGCCTCCAGTTTTCAGTTGTGTTATTTCTAGGTCTTCTTGGGTTGGTATCAGCTGTTATGTGTAATCCACTTTCGGATTTGGGCAGCTTTGAAGTCTTGATTTGTTTGTTTTCTTAACAGGTGATAGTCTTTTTACTGATTTCAGCATGGGGCTTTCTTGAAATTGTATCCAGGAATGCGATGGGTGTAACCTGAGACTCTGAAGGCCTCTTTAGCCAATTAATCTCTCTGTGGGCAGGGTGTTTTCTCAGCTTCAGTAGGGGGAGGTGTATCTCAGGTCTCCATTGAGACCTGAGTTACTGCCCCTCCTCCCCAGTTCTTGTTTTCAGCTGTGTCTTGTTGCACTGATTGGAGCTGGATAGATGTCCGGAGATCTCTGATCCGGAAGCAGTTCAGCTCTGTTTTGTGAAAGGTTCAGTCCCTCCCCCAGCTATGGCTGCCTCCAGCATGGATGAGTCAGCTTTTTTAGTTCGTCTCCTGCATTCCTAGCCCCTCACAGTCTGTCCCTCTCTTTTTCCTTTCCACTTGGGAGATAAGCTGGTCTTTTCAACACACCTTGCTCTCTGGTCACCAGGCAAGTGGCTGTGAGCAGTAGTTTCTGCCCTTTTCCCTTGTGTGAGATCCTGTCTGGGCTCTCAGCCTCACCCCCCACTCCATTCCTGTAAGCAGGGGAGATTCCGGAGCTCCCTACCAGGTTTTTTGTGGCTTCTTCTTTGCTCCTTGGTTTTTGAGAGCTGTTCTTGTAGTTCAGAGTTGTTTTTTCATGCTGATTTTTCCTAAATTGATTTGTATTCCAGTTTGGTGGTGAGAGCTGGGTGGCTGTGCATCTGCCTACTCCGCTGCCATCCCCCAGGTCCTGGTTGTCTCTTTTATTATAGTCATCCCAGTAAGTGTAAATTGGTATCTCATTTTAATGTTTAATTTGCATTTGCCTGATGGATATTGATATTGAGCGTCATTTTATGTCTTATTGGCCATTTGTATATCTTCTTTAAAGAAAAAGCTATTGAAATCTTTTGCATACTTTTGTTTTCTTTATTTCTTCTTTTTTTTTGGTAAATGAGAGGAGGGGAGACAGAGAGACAGACTCTCACATGTGCCCCGACTGGGATCCACCCAGCAACCCCCATCTGGGGCCAGTGCTCTGCGCATCTGGCACACTTTTTAATGCCGTTGTCTTTTTATTGTTGAGTTGTAATATTTCTTTATCCTAGTTAATAGATTTGTTAGATATGATTTGCAACTCTTTTTTTTTAATCCATTCTATATCCTTTTTCCTTTCTTGGTGTGTTTTAAAACACAAATTTTGAATAAGTTTGATTTATCTAATTTCTAAAAATATTTTATTTATTGGCCCTGGCCAGTTGGCTCAGTGGTAGAGCGTTGTCCTGGGTGTGAAAGTCCTGGGTTCAATTTCTGGTCAGGGCACACAGGAGAATCAACCATCTACTTCTCTACCCCTTCTCCTTCTCTCTCTTTTTTTTTGTCTCTCTTTCCCTCCTGCATCTATGGCTTGAATGGCCTGGGTGCTGAGGATGGCTTCATGGCCTTGCCTCAGGCGCTAAAATAGCTTGGTTGCTGAGCAATGGAGCAGTGGCTCAGAAGGGCTGAGCATCCCTTGGTAGGGGGCTTTCCAGGTAGATCCCTTTTGGGGCACATGAGGGAGTCTATCTCTGCCTCTCACTTAAAAAAAAATTTATTTATTGATTTAGAGAAAGAGAAAGGGGGGGAAGGAGCAGGAAGCATCAACTCATAGTAGTTGTTTCTTGTATAAGCCTTGATGGGGCAAGCCTGGGGTTTCAAACACAGCATTCCAGGTTGACACTTTACTGCACCACGACAGGCCAGGCCCAATTTTTTATTTAATTGCTTCTGCTTTTGGTGTCATACCTATGAAACCATTGCCTAAAAACAAACTAAATTAAGTATATAAAGATTTGTACTTATCTTTTTTCTAAAAGTTTTAGAGTTTTAGTGCTTGCATTTAGATCTAAAATCCTTTTGAGTTAGTGTTTGTATGTAGTGTTTATTTTGGAGCAGGATGAATGGTGCTGTTTTTTTCTTCTTCCTCTTAACTACACGGGCCAATAGGATTTTCTTAAAAGCTAAAATAGAGATTATGTCATATAATATAGGTAATTTTATTATATATTTATAGCACGTAATGATATTTTCCATGAACTTCCAAATAGCTATAATTTTTTTAACATCAAGAGACTGTAAAAGGGCCCATCCTTTTTATCCTATTTGAATTCTATGTATTCTTTTCAACTTTAAAGTTTATCTTAATTATAAGATTAATTGCAAAATTAAACTAGATAGATTTTTCTTATTTTAGTTAACCTACTGGTATTTCAACTGAGTAATCTGATATTTTTCCTAGATTAAGGATTACAAAGTTACCACAGGACTATGCATTTAATATTTGAGTTTTTGACTATTGATGCCACCCACACACTTTCCTAATAAGGCAGAGACTTTTCCTGCTTTATCTCTGGGAAAAATTATTAGAGACATTAAGTTATAATGATATTAACATCAAAGGAAGCATTCCTGGTTATTTATAAGGTCTGTTTGCTAAATTAGAAAATGCAAGTTTTGAGGGTGATTATAAATCTGAACTACTGCAAGCTGGATGCTGAAGTCTCAAGTAAGAAGGTCAAGTTAAGTGGGGGTGGGAAACTCCTGCCTCCTTTGAGGAGAAAAGATGTAAATCTTGGCAGAAAAATGAAATAAGCCTAAATTATTGTAAAACTTGAAATTCAGTAAACAATGATGAAAGCATCCTTGTGATTTTTGCTACTTTTCTGTTAATTATACTTATTCCTTGATGAATAGAAACTAATTCCTGAATTTCTTTCTTTTTTAATTTTAGTGGGGTTTATTTTGTTTGTTTTCTTTTGAGA
Source organism: Saccopteryx leptura (assembly GCF_036850995.1). Lineage (NCBI taxonomy): Eukaryota > Metazoa > Chordata > Mammalia > Chiroptera > Emballonuridae > Saccopteryx > Saccopteryx leptura. Next base: position 97,384,286 of record NC_089510.1, read on the forward strand.
GAGACAGACAGACAGGAAGGGCAAGAGAAAAGAAGCATCAACTCGTAGTTGTGTCACTTTAGTTGTTCAGTGATTGCCTCTTATATGTGCTTTACTAAGGGGCTCAGGCTGAGCCAGTGACCCCTTGCTCAAGCCAGTGACTTCGGGCTCAAGCCAGTGACCATGGGGTCATGTCTGTGATCCCATGCTCAAGCCAGTAAACCTGTACTCAAACTGGTAACCTTAGGGTTTCAAACCTCGGTCCTCAGTGTCCTAGGTTGATGCTCTATCCACCAGTCAGTCTAATTTTAGTGTTTTTTAAATGAATTTTTGGGGTGACATTGATTAATAAAATTATATAGGTTTCACTAGATTCATTTCTTAATGATTGGACTAGATATACAAAAAGAAAAAGTCAGAGTCATTACCTTCTCCTCTGATACAGAAGAAGGATTAATCCCAAGTTTTTTTGGGGAAACTTTGACTTAGGTTAAAAATGATTGGGGGGCTGGGTGAAAAGGTGAAGGTATTCCTGCTCCGTGGGCAATAAGCTCACCATGTTTCCCAAGTTCATGGGCTCCAGAGGAAGCTTGTTTTTATTTAAATCATGACTTACAAAGGACATTTTTTTTTCTTTTAAGATTTTATTTGTTGATTTTAGCAAGAGGAGAGAGAGAAATGGGGGCAAGAAGCATCAACTCATAGTTGTTGTTTCTGGGCAGCTACTTGACCAGACAAGCCCAAGGTTTTGAACCAGTAGCCTCAGTGTTCCAGGTTGATGTTTTATCCACTGTGCCACCACAGGTCAGGTCATTATTTTTTCAACTGAGAAAAAGAGCACAGCTCTGTTCATCAGGAGCACCTGCATCACCGTCCCTGTTTTCTTCTTTGCTGCTGCTAGTGGCAATATGATGACTTACTCTACTGTTTGAAACTATTTAATTAAGGTATGCGTTCTTGTTTATAAATGCCTGATTTAAAAAGAAAAAAAGGTAAGGAATTAAGTGAAGAAGAAAACTCCGATACAATAATATGGTGATTACAAGAGGAAAAGAGGGTGGAGGGAGGTAGAAGAGGGCAGAGGGGGACAAATGGTGATGGGAAGAGACTTGACTTGGAGTGGTGAACACACAATACCATATACAGATAATATATTATAAATAAAAATAACTCTTACTGTTACCTCTGAGATTTTTCCTTATTAGATAAAGAAGTGTGTAGCCTGGGGATAATTATGTTTAAACCCTATCTTGGGTTACATTATATATTTTAATTATAGATTAAAATTGGAATAGAGTATTGCAAACTTTTTCACATTATATTCATATGGAAGAATGGAATGACAAAACACGGAACCTTTTCAAAATAAGTTTAATAAAAGAAATAAACTGGAGATATAAATAACTATAATTAAGGCAGAAAGCTCATTGCTATAAGGCAGGGGTCCCCAAACTTTTTTCACAGGGGGCCAGTTCACTGTCCCTCAGACCGTTGGAGGGCCAGACTATAAAAAAAACTATGAACAAATCTCTATGCACACTGCACATATCTTATTTTAAAGTAAAAAAACAAAACGGGAACAAATACAATATTTAAAATAAAGAACAAGTAAATTTAAATCAACAAACTGACCAGTATTTCAATGGGAACTATGCTCCTCTCGCTGACCACCAATGAAAGAGGTGCTCCTTCCAGAAGTGCGGCGGGGGCCGAATAAATAACCTCAGGGGGCCGCAGTTTGGGGACCCCTGCTATAAGGTGCTGTTGGGGTCAAGGAAGGCAGAGGTTAATACTTGTGGGGGAGAAAGTATCAGCAAAGCTTCCCGGCAAATATTGCAGTATCTTTTGACTGAGCTTTGAAGCATGAAGAAATTAGGTAAGGAAGTAGGCTCATTGGCAATGGATTCTTGCTGCAGAGGAAGTTAGATGATCAGAAGTTTAAAGATGGACCAGCCTAAGATGTGGAAGTCAGGAGAGTGAGAGCACTCCCTCTGGGCCAAGGTGGAGGTTGTGAGAGGGACTGCCACGGTACCAAGACACTGATGGTTTCAGAGCTAAATGGAGGGGTTTGGAGTGTATTCCGTAAGTCTTTTATTCTAAAGCCTTCAAAAAAATTGAGCAGGAGAGTAAGAGATAAAGGATGTCTTTTAGGAAGATGACTTTAGCTGTAATCTGTAGGGTAAAAGTAGAGGAGATAGAGGTGAAATGGTTGTGGCCTGTAAGGAGGTTGCTGAACTCTTCCGTGTTAGTGTGGATTAAAGCTTGTGGACAAAGGCAGTGGTGATAGTAGTTGAAAAAAAACCAAATAGTTCTTCTGGCAGAGTGGAATGGCTAAGATAAAGAATTCAGAGAGAAGAATAAATGAGGGCATATGTGTGGAGCGATGATCGTGTGGAACACGTAGAGTTTAAAGTTCTGACGTGTCTTTAGGGCAAGTGGAAAAGTTAGGGCTTCAGGTAGAAGCTGAAATATTAATGTGAGAGTCATTTACAGAAAGGTGAAAGGTGAAGCAATGGAGGAAGTTGAGGTCCCCAAGGGAGAGGTGGCTGATGAAAAACTAAAGAAACAAATGCCTTCATTTAAACTTTTTCTCTGTCTGAGGACATACATAACCAAAGTTTTTTTTTAATGTAGTAAATCATACTTGATTACATTAGTACATGTCCCTACAAATAAAATGAAGGGAAATAATTCTTGCTTTTTGAATTTTTAATGATTTGGTAACAAAAAAAATTGAGTACTTACTACCATGAACAACACAACAAACAAATGTTTCTTATTGCATTACAAAGTAATTTCTAGTAGTAGTCACTGGATAGTGCCCCAAGCACTCTCCTTATATTCATTCAATGTAGACCTATATTGCATTCAGGGCAAAGAGAGCTAATGCTTCATTATAACAGTGAAGCGTTTATTTCAAAAGCATTCTTAAAAACATTCAAAAACAACATTTTTAGGGGATACCTTTTAGTATGAATGTGAAAAACATGGTATATTTGACCATGTACTTCCTTAAAACAATTGAAATACATTTTTGTCTCCTCTTCTGTGGTTTAAAATGCCTTCAACAGGTTGAAAGAATTTAGATAATTTGTTTTACAGAGAGATAAGGGTCTGACATTTAACACAACCCCAGGTGCATGTGGTTTCTTAAAAAATGTCAAAAAGGTCACATGATCTTATTGTACAAAGTTAGAAAAACAAGATCATTTTGAGTGTCTTAACTGCAACGGAACATAGATAAAAATCCCGATATAAAAGGCAAGAAATTACTTATAAAACTATTTCTGCCTATTTTTTTGTTAATGATGAAATTAAAAATATTTTACTACATAGTTGCTAAGCTTTTTTGTTTCAAAGTTATTTAATCTGAAAGGCTGAATTTGTTTCCATACTGACTTTGCAAAGTGAAGCATAGCAACTGGGAATAATTCAGTGCTTTAATAACTGTTTTTTAAAGCATTTGAAATATAGATTTGTTTCAAATGCTAATGGATGGATTTCATCATAATAGAAATCATTATTTTCTTTTTGAAGCTAATTCATCCACTTGCAATAATGACCTTTATTGGAACCACCCAAATTGTGAGTTTACAGTGATACATTCATATATACAGTAGTTTCACACTTAATATTTTATTGTAAATATAAAGGATGAATATAAAATTAAGACTTTTCTTAGTTGTTGATATTTTATCTATTTTAAATATTGATGGTTAGGAAGATTGAATTAATAAGATGTAGCTATTGGTCTTATTTAAGGTTTTGAACATAAATAGCTTCATATTTGTTTTTTGATTGAAGGAATATGGTTAAAAATCACGTGCTATAACAAAGGAATTACTTAAGTTTTTCTGCATTAGTTTATTTTGTTTTAAACCATAATTATTATACCTGTTTCTTAAACATAATTAATGTTTAAAATATTGTTTTCTAAACAGGGAATGAATAATCTTCATGTCCCAAAAGGGAAAATAAGTATTCTGAAGACCTATAAGTTTTATAAACAAGGAAATGGTGACACAACTGACTTAATGGGGCCACAAATTCTATATTAAAAGAGGATAAAAGCGTCCCTAGCTCCTCATCCTATATCCCAACCATGCCTTTCACCACAGCTGAAGGGACGAGTCACATCCTGTATAAAGCAATGGGAGTTGTGTTTACTGAATTATTTCTTTGGAGTTAGATGTTTGTCCTTGTTTAGTATACACTCCATGAAAGTATAATTTTACTGAGCGTAGTCATGAAGACTTGATAATCTATAATTAAAATATGTAAATTTAATTTTTTGCACAATAATTACAACTTTAAATGGGATAACTATAATTATAGCTCCTTATCAAATAAGCTTTCCTTTCTTATTCCCTTCCAGTCCTCATCCAAGAACCATATTTGAGATATGTGAAATTTTTATTTACATTTCTTGGGGAGTTTATGAGAATTGAATTCTGTTCATTTGGAGATTTACTTTTGAAACCCAGGTCAACTCCTGACAATTCCCAGAGAATATCAAGAAAAGTACAGAAAAAGGAGGACTATCTTCTCAGGTTGGCCATCTCACTGGCCATCCATTAGGTCCCTCTGATAACAGAACAATCCTAGATGTCATTAACTGGACAGGATATTTTGACCCAATATAACATGTTTAACTGAAACTGTAGAATGCATGTATCAGGATTTTTTTGGACTGTATCTCAATTAGACTTTCTAAGTTTTGCATACCACTGAGACTTGCTCCCAGTTGTGTTCTGGTTGGGAAGAAAATGGCACAAAAAGAGTAGGGTGCATTGAACACAAGTTTTTATCTTACTGAAATTTATTCCCTATTGATGACTGATTACCTCCTGTTGATTAGCATCAGTTGGATTTGCCATTTATTTTTATTTTTATTTTTTTTGGATTAATTTTGATGGGGTGACATTGATAAAATTGTCTTCTGTCACCTTCTAACTGGTTTTCTTTGTGCCCTTCCCCTCTCCCAACTGCCTCCCTCTCCTCCCCCCCACCCAGTAACCCCAACACTGTTGTCCGTGTCTCTGAGTCTCATTTTTATATCCCACCTATGTGTGGAATCATATAGTTCTTAGTTCTTTCTGATTTACTTATTTCGCTCAGTATAATGTTATCAAGGCGCATCCATGTTGTTGTAAAAGATCCGATGTCATCATTTCTTATGCCTGAGTAGTATTCCATAGTATATATATACAAAAGCTTTTTAATCCATTTATCCTCTGATGGACACTTGGGCTGTTTCCAGATCTTTGCTATTGTGAACAATTCTGCCAGAAACATGGGGGTGCATTTCTTCTTTTCAAACAGTGCTATGGTGTTCTTGGGGTATATTCCTAACAGTGGTATAGCTGGGTCAAAAGGCAGTTCGATTTTTAATTTCTTGAGGAATCTCCATACTGTTTTCCACAGTGGCTGCACCAGTCTGCATTCCCACCAGCAGTGCAGGAGGGTTCCCTTTTCTCCACATCCTCCCAGCACTTATTCTGTGTTGTTTTGTTGATGAGCGCCATTCTGACCGGTGTGAGGTGATATCTCATTGTGGTTTTAATTTGCATTTCTCTAATAATTAGTGATGTGGAGCATTTTTTCATATGCCTATTGGCCATCTGTGTGTCCTCTTTGGGAAAGTATCTATTCATTTCTTTTGCCCATTTTTGGATTGGATTGTTTGTCTTCCTGGTATTAAGTTTTACAAGTTCTTTATAAATTTTGGTTATTAACCCCTTATCAGACGTATTGTCAAATATATTCTCCCATTGTGTAGTTTGTCTCTTTATTCTGTTCTTATTGTCTTTAGCTGTGCAGAAGCTTTTTAGTTTGATAAAGTCCCATTTGTTTATCCTGTCTTTTATTTCACTTGCCTGTGGAGACAAATCAGCAAATATATTGCTGTGAGAGATGTCAGAGAGCTTACTGCCTATGTTTTCTTCTAAGATGCTTACGGTTTTACGGCTTACATTTAAGTCTTTTATCCATTTTGAGTTTACTTTTGTGAGTGGTGTAAGTTGGTGGTCTAGTTTCATTTTTTTGCAGGTAGCTGTCCAATTTTCCCAACACCATTTGTTGAAGAGGCTGTCTTTACTCCAATGTATGCTCTTATCTCCTTTGTCAAATATCAGTTGTTGATAAAAGTGTGGGTTTATTTCTGGGTTCTCAGTTCTGTTCCATTGATCTATATGCCTGTTCTTATGCCAGTACAAGGCTGTTTTGAATACAATGGCCTTATAATATAACTTGATATCTGGAAGTGTGATACCTCCCACTTTATTCTTCCTTTTCAAGATTGCTGAGGCTCTTCGTGTTCTCTTTTGGTTCCATATAAATTTTTGGAATATGTGTTCTATATCTGTGCAGTAAGTCATTGGTATTTTAATCGGTATTGCATTGAATTTATAAATTACTTTGGGTAATATAGACATTTTAATGATGTTTATTCTTCCTAACCATGAGCACGGTATATGACTCCACTTGTTTGTATCTTCCCTGATTTCTTTTATCAATGTTTTATAATTTTCTGAGTACAAGTCTTTAATCTCCCTTGTTAAATTTATTCCTAGGTAATTTTTTTTTTTGGTTGCAATGGTAAAGGGGATTGATTCCTTGATTTCTCTTTCTGACAGTTCATGTATAAAAATGCCTCTGATTTCTGAGTATTGATTTTATATCCTGCCACCTTGCCGAATTCATTTATCAGGTCTAGTAGTTTTTTGACTGAAACTTTAGGGTTTTCTATATACAATATCATATCATCTGCAACTAATGATAGTTTTACTCCTTCTTTTCCAATTTGGATGCCTTTTATTTCTTTTTTTTTTTGTCTGATTGCTGTGGCTAGATCTTCCAGAACTATGTTGAATAAGAGTTATGAAAGGGGGCACCCCTGCCTTGATCCTGATCTTAAAGGGATCGCTTTTAATTTTTGCCCATTGAGTATGATGTTGGCTGTGGGTTTGTGATACATGGCCTTTATCATGTTGAGGTATGCTCCCTGTATTCCCACTTTGCTGAGAGTTTTGATCATGAATGGGTGTTGGATTTTATCAAGTGCTTTTTCTGCATCTATTGAAATTATCATGTGGTTTTTCTCCTTCCTTTTGTTTATGTGATGAATCACATTGATTGATTTGCGAATATTGTACCAGCCTTGCCTTCCAAGAATAAATCCCACTTGATCATGGTGTATGATTTTTTTCATATATTGCTGGATCTGGTTTGCTAATATTTTGTTGAGGAATTTTGCATCTAAATTCATCAGAGATATTGGCCTATAATTTTCTTTTTTTGTGTTGTCTTTGCCTGGTTTTGGAATCCAAATTATGCTAGCCTCATGAAAGAAGTTTGGAAGTCTTCCTTTTTCTTAAATTTTTTGAAATAGTTTGAGAAGGATAGGAGTTAGTTCTTCTTTGAATATTTGGTCGAATTCAGTTGTGAAGCCATCAGGCCCAGGATTATTCTTTTTTGGGAGTTTTTTGATAGCTGTTTCAATCTCATTTGTTGTAATTGGTCTGTTTAGGTTTTCTGATTCTTCCAGATTGATTTTTTAAAATTTATTTATTAAATTTAATGCAGTGACATTGATAAATCAGGGTACTTATGTTGAGAGAAAACATCTCTAGATTATTTTGACATTTGATTGTGCTGTATACCCCTCCCCCAAAGTTAAATTGTCTTCTGTCACCTTCTATCTGGTTTTCTTTATGCCTCTCCCCTCTCCCAACCCCTCTCTCCTTCTTCGCCCCATCCTCCCTCCCCCCACCCCCCACCCCGGTTGCCATCACATTCTTGATCATGTCTCTGAGTCTCATTTTTATGTCCCTTCTATGTATGGTTTTATGTAGTTCTTAGGTTTTTTTTTTCTGATTTACTTATTTCACTCCGTATAATGTTATCAAGGTCCATCCATGTTATTGTAAATGATCCGATGTCATCATTTCTTATGGCTGAGTAGTATTCCATAGTATATATGTACCAAAGCTTTTTAATGCATTCATTCTCTGACGGACAATTGGGCTGTTTCCAGATCTTCGCTATTGTGAACAATGCTGCCACAAACATGGGGGTGCATTTCTCCTTTTGGAACCATTCTATGGTGTTCTTGGGGTATATTTCTAACAGTGGGATAGCTGGGTCAAAAGGCAGTTCGATTTTCAGTTTTTTGAGGAATCTCCATACTGTTTTCCACAGCGGCTGCACCAGTCTGCATTCCCACCAGCAGTGCAGGAGGATTCCCTTTTCTCCACATCCTCTCCAGCACTTATTCTGTGTTGTTTTGTTGATGAGCGCCATTCTGGCTGGTGTGAGGTGATATCTCATTGTGGTTTTAATTTGCATTTCTCTAATGATTAGTGATGTTGAGCATTTTTTCATATGCCTATTGGCCATCTGTGTGTCCTCTTTGGAGAAGTGTCTATTCATCTCTTTTGCCCATTTTTGGATTGGATTGTTTGTCTTCCTGGTGTGGAGATGTACAAGTTCTTTATAAATTTTGGTTATTAACCCCTTATCAGACATATTGTCAAATATGTTCTCCCATTGTGTAGTTTGTCTTTTTATTCTGTTCTTGTTGGCTTTAGCTGTGCAAAAGCTTTTTTAGTTTGATATAGTCCCATTTGTTTATCCTGTCTTTTTTTTTTTTAATAATTTTATTTTTTTAATGGGGTGACATCAATAAATCAGGATACATATATTCAAAGATAACAAGTCCAGGTTATCTTGTCGTTCAATTATGTTGCATACCCACCACCCAAAGTCAGATTGTCCTCTGTCACCTTCTATCTTGTTTTCTTTGTGCCCCTCCCCAACCCCTTTCCCTCTCCCATTCCCCCCTCCCCCCCATAACCACCACACTCTTATCAATGTCTCTTAGTTTCACTATTATGTCCCACCTACGTATGGAATAATACAGTTCCTGGTTTTTTCTGATTTACTTATTTCGCTTCGTATCATGTTATCAAGATCCCACCATTTTGCTGTAAATGTTCCGATGTCATCATTTCTTATGGCTGAGTAGTATTCCATAGTGTATATGTGCCACATCTTCTTTATCCAGTCATCTATTGATGGGATCCTGTCTTTTATTTCGCTTCTCCGTGGAGATAAATCAGCAAATATATCGCTGCGAGAGATGTCGGAGAGCTTACTGCCTATGTTTTCTTCTAAGATGCTTATGGTTTCACGGCCTACATTTAAGTCTTTTATCCATTTTGAGTTTATTTTTGTGAGTAGTGTAAGCTGGTGATGTAGTTTCATTTTATTGCAGGTAGCTGTCCAATTTTTTCCAACACCATTTGTTAAAGAGGCTGTCTTTACTCCATTGTATTTCCTTGCCTCCTTTGTCAAATATCAGTTGTCCATAGAACTGTGGGTTTATTTCTGGGTTCTCTGTTCTGTTCCATTGATCTATGTGCCTATTCTTATGCCAGTACCAGGCTGTTTTGAATACAATGGCCTTGTAGTATAAGTTGATATCAGGAAGTGTGATACCTCCCACTTTATTCTTCTTTTTTAAGATTGCTGAGGCTATTCGTGTGCTCTTTTGGTTCCATATAAATTTTTGGAATATGTGGTCTATATCTTTGAAGTATGTCATTGGTATTTTAATTGGTATTGCATTGAATTTATACAATAGATTGCTTTGGGTAAAATAGACATTTTAATGATGTTTATTCTTCCTAACCATGAGCATGGTATATGCTTCCACTTGTTTGTATCTTCCTTGATTTCTTTTATCAATGCTTTGTAATTTTCTGAGTACAAGTCTTTAGTCTCCTCGGTAAATGTACTCCTTGGTACTTTATTTTTTTGGTTGTAATTGTGAAGAGGATTGTTTCCTTAATTCTCTTTCTGACTGTTCATTGTTGGTGTATAAAAATGCCTCTGATTTCTGAGTATTGATTTTATACCCTGCCACTTTGCTGAATTCATTTATCTGGTCCAGTAGTTTTTTGACTGAGACTTTAGGATTTTCTATATACCATATCATATCATCTGCAAATAATGATAGTTTTACTTCTTCTTTTCCAACTTGAATGCCTTTTATTTCTTCTTCTTGTCTGATTGCTGTGGCTAGGACTTCCAGGACTATGTTAAATAAGAGTGGTGATAGGGGGCACCCCTGCCTTGTTCCTGATATTAAGGGGATTGCTTTTAATTTTTGCCCATTGAGTATGAAGTTGGCTGTGCGTTTGTCATAGATGGCTTTTATCATGTTGCGGTATGTTCCCTGTATTCCCACTTTGCTGAGAGTTTTGATCATGAATGGGTGCTGGATTTTATCAAATGCTTTTTCTGCATCTACTAAAATTATTGTATGTTTTTTTTCCTTCTTTTTGTTTATGTGATTAATCACATTGATTGATATATGAATATTGTACCAGCCTTGCCTCCCAAGAATAAATCCCACTTGATCATGGTGTATGATTTTTTTCATATATTTTTGGATCCGGTTTGCTAATATTTTGTTGAGGATTTTAGCATCTATATTCATCAGAGATATTGGCCTATAATTTTCTTTCTTTGAGTTGTCTTTGCCTGGTTTTTTAATCAGAATTATGCTAGCCTCATAAAAGGAGCTTGGAAGTCTTCCTTCCTCTTGAATTTTTTGAAATAGTTTGAGAAGGATAGGAGTTAGTTCTTCTTTGAATATTTGATAGAATTCCGTTGTGAATCCATCGGGCCCCGGACTTTTCTTTGTTGGGAGTTTTTTGAGAACTGTTTCGATCTCATTTGGTGTAATCGGTCTGTTTAGGTTTTCTGATTCTTCCAGGTTGATTTTTGGAAGATTGTACGTTTCAAGGAATTTTTTCCATTTCATCTAGGTTGTCTAGTTTTTTGGCATACAGTTCTTCATAGTATTTTCTTACAATATTTTGTATTTCTGTTGTGTCAGTTGTTATTTCTCCTCTCTCATTTATAATTTCATTTATTTGAGTCTTCTCTCTCTTTTTCTTGGTGAGTCTAGTTAAAGGTTCATCAATCTTGTTTACCTTTTCAAAGAACCAGCTCCTGGTTTCATTGATCCTCTGTATTGTTTCTTTAGCATCTATGTCATTTATTTCTGCTCTGATCTTTATTATTTCCTTCTTTCTACTACATTTGGGCTTTACTTGCTGTTCTTTTTCTAATTCTTTTAGATGCAGGGTTAAGTTGTTTATCTGAGATTTTTCTAGCTTCTTAAAGTGTGCCTGTACTGCTATGAACTTCCCTCTCAGTACTGCTTTTGCTGTGTCCCATAAATTTTGAGTTGTTGTATGCTCATTGTCATTCGTTTCTAGGAATTTTTAAATTTCTTCTTTGATCTCGTTCTTAATCCATTCATTATTTAACAACCTGCTATTTAGTTTCCATGTGTTTGAGTATTTTTGAGCTTTTCTGTTGTGGTTCATTTCTAGTTTCATGCCGTTGTGATCGGAGAAAGTGCTTGATATGATTTCAGTCTTCTTAAATTTGTTGAGAGCACTTTTGTGACCTAACGTGTGGTGTATCCTAGAGAATGTACCATGAGCGCTTGAAAAGAATGTATATTCTGATGCTTTATGGTGAAAGGTTCTGAAGATATCTATTAAATCGAGTTGATCTAGTATTTCCAATAAGTCTGCTGTTTCTTTGTTAATTTTCTTTCTTGAGGATCTATCTAGTGATGTTAGTGGGGTATTGAAATCCCCTACTATTATAGTATTGCTGTTGATCTCGCCCTTTAAATCCATCAAAGTCTGCTTTATATATTTGGGTGCTCCTATATTAGGTGCATAGATATTTATAATAGTTATATCTTCCTGTTGGATTACTCCGTTTATCATTATGTAGTGGCCTTCTTTATCTCTTACTATATCCTTTGTTTTAAAGTCCAATTTGTCTGATATAAGTATTGCTCCCCCAGCTTTTTATTTCATTTCCATTTGCATGAAATGTTTTTTTCCATTCTTTTACCTTCAATCTATGTGTATCTTCTAAGGTGTGTCTCTTGTAGACAGAATATGTATGGGTCCTGTTTTTTATCATGCAGCTACCCTATGTCTTTTGATTGGATCATTTAATCCATTTACATTTAAGGTTACTATTGATATGTAGTTGTTTATTGCCATTTTCTTCTCTAAGGTGTATTCCTTTTTTGTATATTCTTTTCCCACTTTGCTCTGTTTACACCATGCCCCTTAACATTTCCTGCAGCATTGGTTTGGTTGTAATGAATTCCTTGAGTTGTTTTTGTCTGGGAAGCTTTTTATTTCTCCTTCGATTTTAAATGATTGCCTTGCTGGATAAAGTAGTCTTGGTTGTACATTCTTGTTGTGCATTACTTTGAATATTTCTTGCCATTCCCTTCTGGCCTCAAGTGTTTCTGTTAAGTCAGATGTCATCTTTATTGGGGCTCCTTTGTAGGTGATACTTTTTTTTTTTTTAATTTTTATTTATTTCATTTTATTTATTTATTTTAGCTTTAATTTATTCATTTTAGAGATTGGGAGAAAGAGAGAAAGAGGGAGAAGGGGGGCAGGAGCAAATAGCATCAACTCCCATATGTGCCTTGACCAGGCAAGCCCAGCGTTTTGAACCAGCGACCTCAGCATTCCAGGGTGATGCTTTACCCACTGTGCCACCACAGGTCAGGCGGTGATAACTCTTTTTTCTCTTGCAGCTTTTAACATTTTCTCTTTATCGCTTAGCTTTGGTCTTTTAATTATGATGTTTTTTGGTGTAAGTTTCTTTGGGTTTCTCTTTAATGGAGTCCTCTGTGCTTCTTGGACTTGTGAGAGTTTCTCTTGCATTAATTTAGGGAAGTTTTCAGCTATGATATGATTGAACAAAGTCTCTATCCCTTGTTCTTTTTCTTCTTCTTCAGGAACCCCTATGGTGCGGATGTTATTTCTCTTCATGTTGTCACAGAGCTCTCTAAGAGTTTCCTTCGACTTTTTGAGTCCCTTTTCTCTTTTCTGTTTTCATGGCTTCATTCCAGTTGTCCTCCAACTCGCTGATTCGATCCTCAGTTCTATCTATCCTGTTTTTAATTCCTTCCATTGTGGTCTTTATTTCTGATATTGTATTTGCATTTGACTGATTCTTTTTTATACTTGCTATTTCTTTATTTAGGTGTTCATAATGATCATCCATTGTTGTTCTAAGATCCCTAAGCGTCCTTACAATCATTATTTTGAACTCTGCATGTGGAAGTTTGATTATTTCCATATCACTCAGTTCATCTTTTGAAGGTGTGTCTTGTGCTTTTATTTGGATTGCACTTCTTTGTCTTCTCATTGTCTGTTTTTGGGTGTTTTATTTGTAGAGTTGGTTGAGTCTAGGCTTGGTGTTGTCTGCCTCCAGTTTTTAGTTGTGTTATTTCTAGGTCGTCTTGAGTTGGTATTAGCTGTTATGTGTAATCCACTTTCGGATTTGGGCAGCTTTGGAGTCTTGATTTGTTTGTTTTCTTAACAGGTGATAGTCTTGTTTACTGATCTCAGCAGGGTGCTTCCTTGAAACTGTATCCAGGAATGCGATGGGTGTAACCTGAGACTCTGAAGGTCTCTTTAGCTAAATAATCTTTCTGGGGGCAGGTTGTTTTCTCAGCTTCAGTAGGGGGAGGTGTATCTCAGGTCTCCATTGAGACCTGAGTTACTGCCCCTCCTCCCCAGTTCTTGTTTTCAGCTGTGTCTTGTTGCGCTGATTGGAGCTGGATAGATGTCTGGAGATCTCTATTCCAGAAGCATTTCAGCTCTGTTTTGTGAAAGGTTCAGTCCCTCCCCCAGCTATGGCTGCCTCCAGCATGGATGAGTCAGCTTTTTTGGGTCGTCTCCTTCATTCCTTAGCCCCTCACGGTCTGTCCCTCTCTTTTTCCTTTCCACTTGGGAGATAAGCTGGTCTTTTCAACGCACCTCACTCCTTGGTCGCCAGCAGGTGGCTGTGAGAAGTAGTTCCTGCTCTTTTCCCTTGTGTGAGTTCACGTCTGGGCTCTCAGCCTCACCCCCGCCTCCGTTCCTGTAAGCAGGGGACATTCAGGCGCTCCTTACCAGGTTTGTTGTGGCTTCTTCTTCGCTTCTTGGTTTTTGAGAGCTGTTCTTGTAGTTCAGTTGTTTTTTCATGCTGATTTTTCCTAAATTGATTTGTATTCCAGTTTTGTGGAGAGAGCTGGGTGTGTCTGCGTTCGCCTATTCCGCTGCCATCTTTTTCTTTTCTGATTGATTTTTGGAAGATTATATGTTTCAATGAATTTGTCCATTTCATCTAGGTTGTCTAGTTTTTTTGGCATACAGTTCTTCATAGTATTTTCTTACAATATTTTGTATTGCTGTTGTGTCAGTTGTTATTTCTCCACTCTCGTTTCTAATTTTATTTATATGAGTCCTCTCTCTTTTTTTCTTGGTGAGTCTGGTTAAAGGTACATTGATCTTGTTTACCTTTTCAAAGAACCAGCTCCTGGTTTCATTGATCCTCTGTATTGTTTCTTTAGCCTCTATGTCATTTATTTCTTCTCCGATCTTTATTATTTCCTTTCTTCTACTAGCTCTGGGCTTTACTTGCTGTTCTTTTTCTAGTTCTTTTAGATGTAGGGTCAAGTTGTTTATTTGAGCTTTTTCTAGCTTCTTGAGGTGTGCCTGTAATGCTATAAAGTTCTTTCTCAGGACTGCTCTTGTGCTTTTACTGTGTCCCATAAATTTGAGTTGATGTATGCTCATTATCGTTTGTTTCTAGGAATTTTTAAATTTCTTCTTTGATATCATTGTTAACCCATTTGTTATTTAATAACATGCTATTTAGTTTCCAAGTGTTTGAGTATTTTTCAGTTTTTCTGTTGTGCTTGATTTCTAGTTTAATGCCATTGTGATCAGAGAAAGTGCTCGATATGATTTCAATCTTCTTAAATTAGTTGAGACCGCTTTTGTGCCCTAACATGTGGTCTATTCTAGAGAATGTACCATGAGCGCTTGAAAAGAATGTATATTCTGCTGTTTTATGGTGAAAGGTTCTGAAGATATCTATTAAATCGAGTTGATCTAATATGTCCTTTAAGTCTGCTGTTTCCTTGTTAATTTTCTTTCTTGAGGATCTGTCTAATGATGTTAATGGGGTATTGAAATCCCCTACTATTAGAGTATTGCTGTTGATCTCACCCTTTAAGTCCATCAAAGTCTGCTTTATATATTTAGGTGCTCCTATATTAGGTGCGTAGATATTTATAATGGTTATATCTTCCTTTTGGATTGCTCCCTTTATCATTATGTAGTGACCTTCTTTCTTTTCTTTTCTTTCTTTTTTTTTTTTTCTGAAGCTGGAAACGGGGAGAGACAGTCAGACAGACTCCCGCATGCGCCCGACCGGGATTCACCCGGCACGCCCATCAGGGGGCGATGCTCTGCCGCGACCAGAGCCACTCTAGCGCCTGGGGCAGAGGCCAAGGGGCCATCCCCAGCGCCCGGGCCATCTTTGCTCCAATGGAGCCTTGGCTGCGGGAGGGGAAGAGAGAGACAGAGAGGAAGGAGGGGGTGGGGGTGGAGAAGCAAATGAGCGCTTCTGCTATGTGCCCTAGCCGGGAATCGAACCCTGGTTCCCTGCATGCCAGGTCGACGCTCTACCGCTGAGCCAATCGGCCAGGGCCATGTAGTGACCTTCTTTATCTATAACTATGGTCTTTGTTGTAAAGTTCATTTTGTCTGATATGTTTTGCTACCTGAGCTTTATTTTCATTTCCATTTGCGTAAAATATTTTTTTCCATCCTTTTATCTTCAGTCTGTGTGCATCTTTTGATTTAAGGTGTGTCTCTTGCAGACAGCATATGTATGGGTCCTGTTTTCTTATCCACGCCGCTACCCTATATCTTTTCATCGGATCATTTAAACCATTTACATTTAAGGTTGTTATTGATATCTAATTGTTTATTGCCATTTTATTCTTTAATACTGTATTCCTCTTGTGCTATATTCTTTTTCTCCTTTGATCTGTTTACAACAGGTCCCTTAGCATTTCTTGCAGCCTTGGTTTGTTTGTAGTGAATTCCTTGAGTTTTTTTTTTGTCTGTAGAGCTTTTTTATTTCTCCTTCAATTTCAAATGATAGCCTTGCTGGATAAAGTAGTCTTGGTTGTAGGCTCTTGTACTGCATTACTTTGAATATTTCTTGCCATTCCCTTCTGGCCTCAAGTGTTTCTGTTGAGAAGTCAGAAGTCATCCTTATGGGGGCTCCTTTGTAGGTGATAGTCTTTTTTTCCTCTAGCAGCTTTTATATTTTCTCTTTATCACTTAGCTTTGGTATTTTAGTTATGATGTGTCTTGGTGTTGATTTTTTTGGATTTCTCCTTAATAGAATTCTCTGTGCTTCTTGAACATGTGAGATGTTTTCTTGCCCCAATTGAGGGAAGTTTTCAGCTACGATTATGTTTGAACAAAGTCTCTATCCCTGTTCTTTCTCTTCTTATTCTGGAACCCCTATGATGTGGATATTATTTCTCTTCATGTTGTCACAGAGTTCTCTAAGGGTTTCCTCAGACTTTTTGAGTCTCTTTTTTTTTTCTGCTCTGCTTCCGTTCCTTTATTTGTCGTGTTCTCTAACTCGCTGATTTCATTCTCTGCTTCATCCATCCTGCTTTTATTTCCTTCCATTGTATTCTTTATTTTTGATATTGTATTTGTCATTTCTGACTCATTCCTTTTTATTATTTCAATGTCTTTTTTTTGTATTTGCTATCTCTTTATTTAGGTTTTTGTAATGACCATCTATTGTAGTTCTAATATATTTGTGCATCCTAACAATCATTATTTTTGACTCTGCATCTGGTAAATTGGTTATATCTGATTCATTTAGGTCCTTTTCTGGGGATTTCTCTTGGTTCATTTGTGTTGCATTTCTCTGCCTCTGCATTTTCTCTTCACAGGAGTGGCTGTGATCACGCGCTCGGGTCCACAAGCCTTGGTGGCCTTCGCCTTTGCCCCGCCCCTGTGGATGACGTTATGCTCGGTCCTTAGGGCACTGGCAGCACCTTTGCTCAGCTGCGGGTCTCTGCCTGTTTCCGGGCTTTCGCCCCGCTCTTGCAGGACGAGCCCGCTCGTGGAATGGCTGCTAGCCTTGGCTCTACCGGCCGGGCAGGACTGCGTGCCCACGCTCAGCTCTGTAGCGAAACTCTGCCTGTTCTGGGCTTTTGGCTCCACTGCCACTGGAGTAGCCAGTTCCGAAGTGAGACCAGAAGCCTGGGTTGCCCGGGTAGGTCAAGGCCGTGCTCCTGCGCCGTTGCTCAGGGGCTGGTCTCCACCCTTTCTAGGGTTCCCGCCCTTTTCCCGCAGGCTGGATTACAGGCTGCCAGCAGCTGGGCTTGACTGCTTTTGCATGCCCCCTCCTCCCCAGCCAGGCAAGACTGAGCTCACACCTGAGCCTAGTGGTGGCCAGCCGGCCTCCACCCCTGCCAATAGAACCGCACTTCCGTCTCCTGCTGCCGCCTGCCCTCCGGCGAGCCCTCAGCCGCGTGGGTGTGGGCACTGCAGCTCAGTCCCTAACACTCACTACCGTAGCCCCGAAAGCTCCCACCCTCTAAGCGACTCTGCTCTGAGTGCCACGGGGGTTAGCTTGTTTGGCTGCTCTCCTGCTTCCCTTTGCTGGTATTGCTATTTCTGGGAGAAATATTCACTTCAGATTTGGGGAGTGACTTGTCCCAGGTGTTAGAGTGGCTGTCTCCCAAAATGTTTCTCCCTGTGCCTCCTAGATTACACTCTCTTCCTCCTACTTTGGTATTCTCCTCTCTCCTCATCCCCCGGAGCCCCGGGTGATTGGTTGTGAGATAGGTGTTCTGTGTGGTCCCTTTAAGAAGAATCCTGGGTCTGAGAAATCAGACTCTTTCTCACAAATAGTATCCTGACTTGTTTCCAGCTAAATAGTGTCCTTACGCCTCTTCTGTGCTCTGGGACTGCGGGCTGGGGCTTTGGTCCTGGGGCTCAGGACCCTCCCCTCTCTGCTAAACTCAATTCCTGCCACGCGAGTCTCTCCCAGCTGCGGTTCGCTCTGGGGAGCTGGGCAGCCCTCTCCGCGTTTCTGCTTTTTCTACCAGTCTTGGTGTGGCTTCTTCAATGTTCCTTGGTTGAAGAGTCGTCTTAGTTTAGTCCAAAGTTGGTTTTTCCAGATTATAGTTCTTAAAATTAGTTTGTAATCTACTTTGGTTCTGGGAGGTGGATGTTGGTATGTCCGCCTACTCTAGATCCATCTTGTTTTCCTGGATTTGCCATTTAAATAAATAATTAAATCATATTGGTTGACCATAAATCCTCAGATTCACATTTTATTTTTACTGAGAATATAAATTCCTCAAAGATTTATTCATTGACTCTCAGAAAGTCAACTGCTACAATAGTCTGACTTAGATGTCCTAGACAACTTTTTTTTTTTTTTACATGAACAGAGAGAGTGATAGATAGGGACAGACAGGGCTGGAGAGAGATGAGAAGCATCAATCATCAGTTTTTCGTTGTGACACCTTAGTTGTTCATTGATTGTTTTCTCATATGTGCCTTGACCGTGGGCCTTCAGCAGACCGAGTAAGCCCTTGCTCGAGCCAGTGACCTTGGGTCAAGCTGGTGAGCTTTTTGCTCAAACCAGATGAGCCTGCGCTCAAGCTGGCGACCTCTGAGTCTTGTACCTGGATCTTCTGCATCCCAGTCTGACGCTCTATCCACTGCGCCACCGCCTGGTCAGGCAGATGTCCTAGACAACTTTTAAAGCTTATTTTTATATATGTATTGCTGGGTTAATATTTCTTAGATTAATTTTATAAACTTGGTCAGACAGTATAGATATTTAATGCTTTCAGTAAATATCAAATATTTTTTTTAAAGCTAGGCTCACATAAAGTATAGCCTTTTGGAAGATATTAGGTCATCTAAAAAGTAATTGAGTTGAACAATACCATCCCTAAATTCCTATTCTAGGCCACTGAAAACAATATGAAATTCAATGTAGTTTATAGTATGATAGGTAACTCACACTTGTACCTTTTCCCTGGAAGTGGAGCCAGCTTTGTCCTGGTGATAGGATATTTGAGTCAGTCTTAACCTAGCTTTCAGACTAAAGCCACACTTGATTGATAACAACACTTTTCCTAATCTGATAGTTAACTTGTCATTTGTGAATCCATAGATGGTAGAGATAGGTAATTTTTGGGTTGGGTGATTTCTGTTAATTAGACTATTTCTTAAGTAGCACATGAGGTATTAATTACCTATAAGGTAAGTATACCATGTGTAATTTTGTGTGAAAATTTAAGTCAATATATGCACTGAGTCAGTTTAAAATGATGGGTTTGATGATGGGAAATGATACCTCTTTATATTTTAAAATAATATAGTATATTTATTTTATGTATTTCAATAGCACAATATCTTGAATTCCTAAACACACTATCTTTTCTCAGCAAGATCAAAATTAATTAAAAATATAGTTTGGCGGCCCTGGCTGGTTCCGCTCAGTGGTAGTGCATCAGCCCAGCATGTGGAAGTCCCGGGTTTGATTCCTGGCCAGGGCACACAGGAGAAGCGCCCCTCTGCTTCTTCCCCTTCCCCCCCTCTCCTTCTCCACTCTCCCCCCTCTTCTTCCTCTCTATCTCTCTCTTCTCCTCCCACAGCCAAGGCTCCATTGGAGCAGAGTTGGCCCCAGACACTGAGGATGGCTCCATGGCCTCCACCTCAGGTGCCAGAATGGCACCGGTTACAATGGAGCAATGCCCCAGATGGGCAGAGCATCACCCCCTAGTGGGCATGCCGGGTGGATCCTGGTCCGGCACATGTGGGAGTCTGTCTCTCTGCCTCCCTGCTTCTCCCTTAGAAAAATACATATATATATATATTCATCAAAGTATTTATTTATTTTTGTAACGGTGACAGAGAGAGGAACAGATAGGAAGGGAGAGAGATGAGAAGCATCAATTTTTTGTTGTGGCACCTTAGTTGTTCATTGATGGCTTCCTTATATGTACCTTGACCGGGGTGGAGAGGGAGCTCCAGCTGAGCCAGTGATCTCTTGCTCAAGCCAGTGACCTTGAGGTCAAGCTGGTGAGGCTTGCCCAAACCAGATGAGCCTGCTCTCAAGTTAGCCACTTCAGGGTTTCAAACCTGGGTCCTCTGTGTCTCAGTTTGATGCTCTATCCACTGCACCACTGCCTGGTCAGGCCAAAGTAGATTTTCAGTGGTCAGTATTAACCCAGTATGTTTTTCAATATGAGGCTATATTCCACTTTGAAGGGGCTTTTGAACTGGGAGGAAATGAAATGACACCCATATTACTTTTTTGATCCTTTAAAAAAATCTATCTTTTTGTAAGACATGATAATTAAAGTTTATCAGGTTTTTTTCCTCACTTTTTCTTTCTACAGGAACACCAGTGTATTCAGTAGCTTGGGGTCCTGATTCAGAAAAGGTGCTCTACACAGCAGGCAAGCAGCTGATCATTAAACCTCTTCAACCAAATGCTAAAGTTTTACAGGTACTTCTCAGGCCTTTATAAATTGTTACCAGGATTTGCCAGACTGTTAAGTGAGAGGTCACTTTCTTAGGAGTCCCTTTCTTCTGGATCAGCGGTTCTCAACCTGTGGGTCGTGACCCCGGCGGGGGTCGAATGACCAAAACACAGAGGTCGCCTAGCCTTCGAAAAATACATATTTTATTTAAAAATGTATTGTATAATAAATATGTATTTTCCGATGGCTTTAGGTGACACCTGTGTTTTGGTTGTTCGACCCCCGCCAGGGTCACGACCCACAGGTTGAGAACCGCTGTTCTGGATGGTCTTTTATAGTCTGAGGCTTTAAAGTGTGTGATTTTCATCAGCCTTTATTATAGAACAGGGAATATCTAGTTGTGTTTCCAATAAGGTTCACTTCCTCCTTATTCCAACTCACACTATATCCAGTAAATCATAAGTGTATTTTGAGTTATTTATTGTCACATTATTTGGCATAGTTGGCATCCTTAACTTGAGCAGAGGCAGCCTCAAATGTATAGATTTGAAATAAAGCAGGATGAAGTTATCTCTGTCTTTTAGTCCCTGACTAAATAAGTTAGAGCCAGGGAAAACAGAAAAAAGATGTATGCCTGACCAGGTGGTGGTGCAGTGGATAGAACGTTGGACTGGGACACGGAGGACCTGGGTTTGAGACCTCGAGGTCGCCAACTTGAGTGCAGGATCATCGGGTTTGAGCAAGGCTCACCAGCTTGAGCCTAGGGTCGCTGGCTTGAGCAAGGGGTCACTCAGTCTGCTGTAGCCCCCTGGTCAAGGCACATATGGGAAATCAATCAATGGACAACTAAGGAACCGCAACGAAGAATTGATGGTTCTCATCTCTCTTCCTTCCTGTCTGTCTGTCTCTATCTGTTCCTCTCTCTGACTCTCTCTATCTCTGCCAAAAAAATAAAAAAAAGAATGCCCTGGCCGGTTGGCTCAGTGGTAGAGCGTCGGCTTGGCGTGCGGGAGTCTCAGGTTCGATTCCCGGCCAGGGCACACAGGAGAAGCACCCATCTGCTTCTCCACCCCTCCCCCTCTCCTTCTTCTCTGTCTCTCTCTTCCCCTCCCACAGCCAAGGCTCCACTGGAGCAAAGTTGGCCCGGGCACTGAAGATGGCTCTGTGGCCTCTGCCTCAGGCACTAGAATGGCTCTGGTTGCACCAGAGCAACACCCTAGATGGGCAGAGCATCGCCCCCTTGGTGGGCATGCCGTGTGGATCCTGGTCAGGTGGATGCGGGAGTCTGTCTGACTGCCTCCTTGTTTCCAACTTCAGAAAAATACAAAAAACAACAACAACAACAACAACAACAAAAAAAGACAAAAGAAGATGTAGAATGACTAGGTCATGGTCATTCTATTAAGCAGGTATAAAGGTTTTTTAAGAAGAAGCATCATATTTAACACTTGAATAGGTATAGATTTGGGGGAGTAAGGAGATAGAAATAACCTGAGGTTTCTTACTAATTGTATATAGATTATGCTATATATATCATATAGTCAGCATGCATTTACATTTTTACTCATGGAGAACAGTCTGCCAAGAACTGTGAGACAAACAGGAAATAGAAAATACAAGTTCTTGCTCTTGGGCAATTTAAAAAAAAGAATTTCAGTAAAGGGAAGAAGCTGGAAAAGAGTACTAGTTCTGAATGCTTTTAGTCAAAGTTCTTCCTACCACTTATACTCAGAAAATGCTATGAAATTGTATAGCAAAACAGGTGAGATGAATTCTTTAGTTTATAATTATGTGATTTGTTTAGATATCTGTAATTAGGCTTATGTGAATGAAACTCAGGAAGATGCTTGTATCACTATTCCTAAATTATAATTTAGTGGTTCGGTAGAACCTTTGAGCTAGGAGGTAGTGGAGAGAAGTAAAAGTATCTAGTGCCAAAGTACAGCTAGAGTAGAAGAAGAGTTAAAGTATGATTAATAACTTAGTGCAAATTTTCTGTGCCTTTGGAAAACTAAGGCTGCAACATTTATCCTTAGGCATAAATATATACTCAAAATATATGATCAAATTTAGATTGTCTACAAAAAAGAATGCTTAATTCTTGGTTGTAGAATACAATTTGAAAGTAGATATCTCATTTCCCTTAGAGCTCTAGGGATTCTTCTAGAGACCCAGAATTTGGTTTTATAGTGAGGAGACATTTTTTTTTTTTCTGTGAGAAGCTGGGAGGCAGACAGACAGACTCCTGCATGCGCCTGACCGGGATCCACCTAGCATGCCCACTAGGGGGCAATGCTCTGCCCATCTGGGGCATTGCTCCATTGCAACCAGAGCCATTCTGGCACCTGAGGCAGAAGCCATGCAGTCATCCTCAGCGCCCAGTCAAACTTTGTTCCAGCAGAGCCTTGGCTGTGGGAGGGGAAAAGAGAGAGAGAAAGGAGAGGAGGCAAGGGTAGAGAAGCAGATGGCGCCTCTCCTATGTGCCCTGGACGAGAATCAAACCTGGGACTTCCACACGCCAGGCTGATGCTCTACCGCTGAGCCAACAGGCCAGGGCCAGTGAGGAGACATTTTAAAATTTATTGTATATAATAGTAAATATACATAGTATACAGTGTGTCCGTAAAGTCATGGTGCAATTTTGACCGGTCACAGGAAAGCAACAAAAGATGATAGAAATGTGAAATCAGCACCAAATTAAAGGAAAACCCTCCCAGTTTCTGTAGGATGATGTGGCAGCATGTGCGCATGCACAGATGATGACGTAACACCGTGTATACAGCGGAGCAGCCCTGACCATGCCAGTCAAGATGTGGACGGTGCAGAGGAAAGTCCAGTGTGTTCTGTGGCTCACTAAATTAGAATTCGTGGCCAAAGTGCAACGTGAATATCAGCACGTTTATAACGAAGGGCCACCACATAGGAATAACATTACTCGGTGGGATAAGCAGTTGAAGGAAACTGGCAGTTTGGTGGAGATACCCCGTTCTGGTAGGCCATCAGTCAAAGACAAGTCTGTAGAGGCTATATGGGATAGCTACCTGAGGAGCCCTAAAAAATTTGTGCGTGAGCCCACATCAAACTGCACTGAATAGGTATGAAACTGGGAGAGTTTTCCTTTTATTTGGTGCAGATTTCACATTTCTGTCGTCTTTTGTTGCTTTCCTGTGACTGGCCAAAAGTGCACCATGACTTTACAGACACACTGTATAAATTGGTATCCTAAAACATAGCACAGTTGATCTTGAACAACAGGGGTTAGGGGAACTGACCTTTACATAGTTGACAATTGAACTATAACTTTAGATGTCCCAAAACTTAACTACTAATAGCCTACTGTTGATCTGTTGACTAGAAGCCTTACCAATAATATAAACAGTCCATTAACACATATTTTGTATATGTATTATATACTATATTCTTACAATAGAGAAAATGTTAATAAAATTATAGGAAGAGAAAATGCATTTACAGTATTTATTAAAAAACAATTTACATTTGAGTGGACCCATGCAGTTCAACCTCATTGGTCAGCTCTATAAGGGAACTTTAAGTCATATTTTGTTCCTAACTTTTGAATGTGCAAAATTAATTTTTGTAGCTTTAAAATGAAACTCTCAAGAACTTCTTTGTGTATATCTAGCTATATATACACACACACATATATGTCTACATATTGTTATTTTCATCCTTGTAGTTTATTTTGGGAGATTGGGTTCATTTGGCAGTAAATTGTGAGAATTACTGCTTTTTAACAGTTATTATCAAAACATTTGTTTTTGAGAGTATATAATTTTATATATCTTGATAAAACAAGTTATGACCCTAATATAATATTTTATTCTGTATATATTAAAAATAATAGATTGGGAAGGGTCTATAGAGAGAGCCCTTAAAAGTGGTCACTCTTTAATATACAGTTAATTGGTTCAGCCATTAATATGTACCTTATAGGCTTCAAGGAAAATTAATTCTTTTTCAGTTTTATTATTATGCCTAAACATGGTAAAAGATGGCCTTTAATTACATGAGTGGTAATAGCTAAATGGGCAAATGAATTATATTTAAGAATAAAAAGACATTTATGCTTACTTTCTGGATAGCCAATTTCTGGGTCACTTATGTATACCCATATACAGGTGGTCCTTGGATTACAACACAGTTTTGTTCCTACAAAGGTGACGTAACCTGAATTTTGGTATAAGTTGAAACACACTCTAGCCTAAGTCACTTACCTATACTAACACAGTTGTAAAATCATAATCTAGAACATAAAAACATTAAGCCACAGAAAAAGGAAAAGGACATAAATGTACTGTACACTGTACTGCATATTCTTCCACAGCGCAACCAAACTAGTTCGTCCACTTAGTCCGTAAGTATGACGCTAACGGCATAAGCTGAAGCACTCACATCTCATATTTTTAAAGTTTTTATGGGAGTGAGCATTGTAAACTCGAAGCATCATAACCCAAAGACCCCCTGTATGTGTATAGAATATATAACTATCTGTGGAATATATCCTTTTGTTATATGGTAAATGCAGCAGAAGATTCTCACAGTTGTTTAATGACTACATGAAGATAAAGAGAATGAAACTTAGGAGATCGCAGAAGGAAATGAAGAAAGCACTAAAGAAGGTTCATATAGTAAAAGTTTTTGAAAAAGAAAAAGAATTAGTAAACAAGAATGAAGGCAGTGTCAGTAATGGGATCAGGATATATAGATGTACAAAGGAGAGCAAGATTTTGGTTTAACTAAGTGTTGGAGTATATAACATTTATTCCAGGGTTATCACATAAATGTCAAGCTTGCAATGTTCAGCTGCAAGTGATTTTCCATCAGGCAGCTGAGGAAATTTATACAAATGGAAGCTATATAGATGTCATAGTACTTGGTGCTTTCATTAGTGTAAATTAGAAATGAAACAAGCAAATGAAATTATGCATAATGGCTATGAAAAGAGATGGGAATCTCCAAAGAGAGCACAAGAGAATGATTAGAAAGAAGCAAAGTATCTTTTCCTATAAATCAACTCTTCAGTACTCTTGAAGCTATAATTAATATCTTTTTTTTCATAGTGGAAAGCTCATGATGGTATTATTTTAAAAGTAGATTGGAACTCAGTCAATGACTTAATTTTATCTGCTGCTGAAGACTGTAAATATAAGGTATGTATGTTTGAACTTATCACCTGGTTGAAAAAATCAAATTTAGGTGAAAAATTTGTATTTAGTATCTAAGAATATTTTTTTAATCCTATACTTTAGTTATGTCATTGAACTCTAATAACTTATCAAATTATTATTTTATCATTCTTAGTGGTATTTTAAATTGCTGACTATCTCACTGACCTATTTCATTGACCTGTAGCATTTGATTTATTAGTAGCAATATAAATACTATTTCTAGCTAGACCTATGGTGGCACAGTGGAGACGGTCAACCCAGAATGCTGAGGTCACCAGTTTGAAATTAAGACTCGCAGGTCGAGGCACATACAAGAAGCAATCAATGAACAAATAAAGTGAAGCAACTATGAGTTGAGATTCTTCACTCTTTCCTCACTCTCTCTTCTCCCCCCATAAAAATCAATAAGTAAACATTAAAAAAAAGAATTCTTCTAGTTTTAGTGACTCAATTTAAATCAACTCAATTTAAGTTTTTAAAAAAAATTTAATGTATTGCACTTTATTTCCTAGAAGCACTCTTCGACACTTTTTAATCTGTTTTTTTACTCATCCTTTTAAAAATTTTTTTACTTATTTTTTAATTTTATTTAGATAATTAATTTTAACAGGTGACATTGATCGATTAGAGTACATAAATTCAGAGAAAACATCTCCAGATCATTTTGACATGTGATTATATTGTATACCCATCACCCAAAGTCAAATTGTCCTCTCTCACCTTTTATTTGGCCCCTCCCCTCCCCCACCTCCTCCCTCTCCTACCTTCCATTCCTCCTGGTAATCAACACACTCTTATCCATGTCCATGAGTCTCAATTTTGTGTTCCACCTATGTATGGAACCATAAAGTTCTTAGCTTTTTCTGATTTACTTATTTCACTTAGTATAAAGTTATCAATGTCCATCCATGTTGTTGTAAATGATCCTATGTCATCATTTCTTATGGCTGAGTAGTATTCCATAGTATATATGTACCACATCCTCTTTATCCAATCATCTATTGAAGGGCTTTTTGGTTGTTTCCATGTCTTGGCCACTGTGAACAATGCTGCAATGAACATGGGGCTGCATATGTCTTTACGTACCAATGTTTTTGAGCTTTGAAGGTATATACCTAGTAGAGGGATTGCTGGGTCATATGATAGTTCTATTCTTAATTTTTTGAGGAACCACCATACTTTCTTCCATAATGATTGTACTACTTTACATTCCACCAACAGTAAATGAGGGTTCCTTTTCTCCACAGCCTCTCCAACACTTGTTATTACCTGTCTTGTTGATAATAGCTCATCTAACAGGCATGAGGTGGTATCTCATTGTAGTTTTGATTTGCATTTCTCTAATAGTTAGTGAAGATGAGCATCTTTTCATGTATCTATTGGCCATTTGTATTTCTTCCTGCGAGAAGTGTCTGTTCATGTCCTCTTTCCATTTTTTTTTTTTTTTCCCTGAAGCTGGAAACATGGAGAGACAGTCAGACAGACTCCCGCATGCGCCCGACCGGGATCCACCAGGCACGCCCACCAGGGGCGACGCTCTGCCCACCAGGGGCGACGCTCTGCCCACCAGGGGGCGATGCTCTGCCCCTCCGGGGTGTCGCTCTGCCGGGACCAGAGCCACTCTAGCGCCTGGGGCAGAGGCCAAGAAGCCATCCCCAGCGCCCGGGCCATCTTTGCTCCAATGGAGCCTTGGCTGCGGGAGGGGAAGAGAGAGACAGAGAGGAAGGAAGGGGTGGGGGTGGAGAAGCAAATGGGCGCTTCTCCTATGTGCCCTGGCCGGGAATCGAACCCGGGTCCCCCGCATGCCAGGCCGACGCTCTACCACTGAGCCAACCGGCCAGGGCCCTCTTTCCATTTTTTTATTGGATTGTTTGCTTTTCTGTTGTTGAGTTTTGTGAATTCTTTGTATATTTTGGATATTAGGCCCTTAGCTGTTGTTTGAAAATATCATCTCCTATTTACTTGGCTGTCTGTTTTGTTGTCAGTTTATATTTTTAAAATTAATTAATTAATTTATTTTTACAGAGACAGAGAGAGGGACAGATAGGGACAGACAGACAGGAAGGGAGAGAGATGAGAAGCATCAACCATCGTTTTTCATTGCGACACCTTAGTTTTTCATTGATTGCTTTCTCATATGTGCCGTGACCGCGGGCCTTTAGCAGACTGAGGAACCCCTTGCTCGAGCCAGTGACCTTAGGTCCAAGCTGGTGAACTTTTTGCTCAAGCCAGATGAGCCCACGCTCAAGCTGGAAACCTTGGGGTCTCGAACCTGGGTCATTTCGCATCCCAGTCTGACGCTCTTATCTACTGCGCCACTGCCTGGTCAGGCTCGTTGATTGCTTTCTGATATGTGCCTTGACCAGGGGGCTACAGCAGAGCAAGTGACCCCTTACTCAAGCCAGTGACCTCAGGCTCAAGCCAGCCATATTGGGCTTTAAGCCAGCTACCTCAGGGTTTCAAACCTGGGTCCTCTGCGTCCCAGTCCAATGCTCTCTCCTTGGTCAGGCTGTTGTCAGTTTCTCTTGCTGTGCAAAAAGCTTCTTAGTCTGATGTAGTCCCATTTATTTATCTTTGCCTTCACTTCCCTTGCCTTTGGAGTTAAATTCATAAAATCATCTTTATGGCCAAGGTCCATGAGTTTAGTACCTATGTTTTCTTTTATCAGATTTATTGATCCAGATCTTATATTTAGGTCTTTGATCTATTTTGAATTCATTTTGGTACAAGGAGACAAACTATAGTCTCCTAAAACTCCAAAAGAGTTTTTGCACATGGCTCTCCAGTTTTCCCAGCACCGTTTATTGAAGAGGGTTTCTTTTCTCCATTGTGTGTTTTTGGCTCTTTTATCAAAGACTATTTGACGATATATATGTGGATTTATTTCTGAGTTTTCTATTCCGTTCCATTGGTCTGAGTGTCTGTTTTTCTGCCAACACCATACTGTTTTGATTATCGTGGCTCTGTAATATAATTTGAAGTCAGGTATTGTAATGCCCCCAGCTTTATTCCTTTACATTAGGATTACGTTGGCTATTCGGGCTTTTTCATAGTTTCATATAAACCTGATGTTTTTTGTTCCATTTCTTTAAAAAATGACATTGGAATTTTGATGGGAATTACATTAAATTTGTATATTGCTTTGGGTAATATGGTCATTTTAACTATATTCTTCCTATCCAAGAACAGGGAATATTTTTCCATTTCATTGTATCTTTTTTTATTCCTCTTAACCATGCGTGTGGTTTTCATTATATAGATTCTTTACATTCTTTGTTATGGTTATTCCTAGGTATTTTATTTTTTTGTTGCAACCATAAAAGGGATTATTTTTTTGAGTTCATTTTCTGAAGTTTCATTGTTGTCATATAAAGACAATAGACTTCTGTATATTAATTTTGTATCCTGTGACCTTACTGTATTGGTTTATTGTTTCTAATAGTCTTACTTTGGAGTCTTTGTGAGTTTTTTTTTTTTTTTTTTTTTGTATTTTTCTTAAGTTGGAAACGGGGAGGCAGTCAGACAGACTCCCGCATCCACCCGACCGGGATCCACCCAGCACCCTCACCAGGGGGCAATGCTCTGCCCATCTGGGGCGTCGCTCTGTTGCAACCAGAGCCATTCTAGTACCTGAGGCAGAGACCACAGAGCCATCCTCAGTGGCCGGGCCAACTTTGCTCCAATTGAGCCTTGGCTGCAGGAGGGAAAGAGAGAGACACAGAGGAAGGAGAGAGGGAGGGGTGGAGAAGCAGATGGGCGCTAATCCTGTGTATCCTGGCCAGGAATCGAACCTGGGACTCCTGCACCCCAGGCCAATGCTCTACCACTGAACCAGCTGGCCAGGGCCTATGGCTTTCGATGTACAGGATCATGTCATCCGCAAAAGTGAAACCTTTACCTCTTCTTTCTTTATATGATTGCCTTTTATTTCTTTCTCTTGTCTGATTGCTCTGGCTAGAACTTTTAGCAGTATGTTGAATAAGAGTGGAGAGAGTGGACAACCTTGTCTTGTTCATGATTTTAGAGGAAAAGTTTTCAGTTTTTTGCCATTTAATATGATGTTAGCTGATGGTTTGTCATAAATGGCCTTTATTATGTTATTTTCCTGCTATACTCATTATGTTGAGTGTTTTGAACATAAAATGATGTGGTATTTTATCGAATGTCTTTTCTGCATCTATTGATAGGATCATATGGTTTTTGTTCTTTGTTTTGTTGATATGGTGTATTATGTTAACTGTTTTATTTTTTATTTTTATTTTTATTTTTTTCATTTTATCGAAGCTGGAAACAGGGAGGCAGTCAGACAGACTCCCGCATGCGCCCGACCGGGATTCACCCGGCATGCCCACCAGGGGGCAATGTTCAGCCCCTCTGAGGCATCGCTCTGCCTCAATCAGAGCCATTGTAGCGCCTGAGGCAGAGGCCACAGAGCCATCCCCAGCGCCCGGGCCATCTTTGCTCCAATGGAGCCTCGGCTGCGGGAAGGGAAGAGAGAGACAGAGAAGAAGGAGAGGGGGAGGGGTGGAGATGCAGATGGGCGCTTCTCCTGTGTGCCCTGGCCGGGAATCGAACCCAGGACTCCTGCACACCAGGCCGACGCTCTACCGCTGAGCCAACCGGCCAGGGCTATTATGTTAACTGTTTTAAATATGTTGAACCATCCTTGTGATTCTGGGATGAATCCCACTTGATCATGGTGAATTATTTTTTTAATGTGTTGTTGTATTCGATTTGCTAGTATTTTGTTTAGGATTTTAGCATCTGTGTTCCTTGGAGATGTTGGTCTGTAGTTTTCTTATTTTATTTGTCCTTGCCAGGTTTTGGTATGAGGGTTATGCTTGTCTCATAAAATGTGTTTGGAAGTATTGCTTCTTCTTCAATTTTTTGGAAGACTTTGAGTAGGATAGGAATCAAATCTTCTTTGATTGATTGATAGAATTCACTAGTCTGACTCTGGACTTTTATTTTTTGGGAGGTTTTTGATAGTTGTTTCTATTTTCTTCCTGCTTATGGGACTGTTTAGGCTATCTACTTCTTCATGACTCAGTCTAGGAAGATTGTATTGTTCTAGGAATTTATCCATTTCTTCTAGATTGTTAAATTTGGTGGCATATAGTTTTTCATAGTATTCTATGATAATTCTTTGTATATCTATGATATCTGTGGTGATTCTCCTCTTTCATTTTTGATTTTGTTTATATGAGTCTTTTCTCTTTTTTCCTTAGTGAGTCTTGCCAAAGGTTTGTCAATTTTCTTTATCTTTTCAAAGAACCAGTTTCTGGTTTTATTGATTGTTTTTTTATAGTTTTTCTGTTCTCTATTTTATTCATTTCTGCTCTGATTTTTATTATTTTTTTCTTCTGATTTTGGGTTGCCTTTGTTCTTTTTTTTTCTAGTTTCTTATGATGTGATGTTAAGTTGTTTACTCAGACTCTCTCTTGTTTGTTCATATAAACCTGTAGTGATATGAACTTCCCTCTTATTACTGCTTTTGCTGCATCCCTGAGATTCTGATATGTTGTATTGTCATTTTCGGTTGTCTGTATTTATCATTTGATCTCTGCTCTCATTTCTTCCTTGACCCACTCAAGTTTTAGAAGTATGTTGTTTAATTTCCAAATTTTTGTGTTTGTTTACTTCTTTTTTGCAGTTAAATTCTAGTTTCAAAGCTTTGTGGTCAGAAAATATGTTTGGTGTAGTATCAATCTTTCTGAATTTGTTGAAGTTAGTTTTGTGGCCCAACATATGGTCAATTATTGAGAATGTTCCATGTACACTGGAGAAAAATGTATACTCTGGTGTTTTGGGATGAAATGTTATGTAAATGTCTATCATATCCAATTGTTCTAGTGTTTTATTTAAGGCCAGTATTTCTTTATTGATTTTCTGTTTGGATGAATGACCTAGAGCCGTCAGTGGTGTTGAGGTCTGGAAGTATTAATGTATTTTTGTCGGTTTTTATTTTTAGATCAGTTAGTAGATGTCTTATATATATACTTCGGTGCTCCTTGGTTTGGTGCATATATATTAAGAATTGTTTTGTCTTGATTCAATGTCCCCTTTATCATTACAAAATGACAATCTTTGTCTCTGATTACCTTTGCTGTCTTGTAGTGAGCATTGTTAGATATGAGTATGGCTACACCTGCTTTTCTTTGGATGTTATTTACATGGAAAATTTTTTCCCAACCTTTCACTTTGAATTTGTTTTTATCCTTGTAGCTTAGATGTGTTTCTTGAAGGTAGCATAGTTGGATTTTCTTATTTGATCTCTGCTACTCTGTGTCTTTTTATTGGTGAGTTCAGTCCACTTACATTTAATGTAATTATTGACACTTGAGGGTTTCCTATTGCCATTTTATATATTGCTTTCTGATAGGTCTGTATCCTGTTTGGTTCTTCTCTTTTCTTTTTCTGTCATTTGTATTTGGTTGTATTCTATACTTCTTTCCCTTGTTTCTTCTTTTTTTATGCCATGTGTTTCTGTCGTGGTTCTTTCAGCGGTGGTTACCGTTAAGTAATAAAAAGGATATATATCATATTCAGTGTAGTACATTATCTTATGAGTGCTTCTGCATTCCATCCTCCTTTGCTACTGTTAACCTTTGTCCTCTCCCCGTTTTTGTTTCTGTTGTCACAGATTAATCTTGTTTTTATTGTGATCTTGTTGGAGCTTTTACTTGTGATTTTGTTGTGTTTTGTTCTTTGTATCTGTTTGGAAAACCCCCTTTAGTATTTCCTGAAGTGTGGGGTTTCTGATGATAAATTTCCTCATCTTTTCTATAACTGTGAATGTTTTTATTTCTCCTTCATATTTGAAGGATAGCTTTGGTGGGTATAGTATTCTTGGCTTGCAGGTCCTCTCTTTAAATATTGGGATCCACTCTTTTTTTTTTTTTTGCTTTCTTTTTTTTTATTTTTTTATTTTTATTTTTTTAATCTTATTTTTATTAATTTTAATGCAGTGACATTGATAAATCAGGGTACATATGTTCCGAGAAAACATCTCCAGATTATTTTGACCTTTGATTATGCTGCATACCCCTCACTCAAAGTCAAATCGTCCTTCGTCACCTTCTATCTGGTTTTCTTTGTGCCAATACACTCCCCCCACTCCCTCCCTCTCCTTCCTCGCCCCTTCTCCACCCCTCCACCCCACTCCCTGTTACCATCACATTCTTGTCCATGTCTCTGAGTCTCATTTTTATGTCCTATCTATGCATTGGTTCATATAGTTCTTAGTTTTTTTCTGATTTACTTATTTCACTTCGTATAATGTTATCAAGGTCCATCCATTTTATTGTAAATGATCCGATGTCATCATTTCTTATGGCTGAGTAGTATTCCATAGTATATATGTACCCAAGCTTTTTAATCCACTCATCCTCTGATGGACACTTGGGCTGTTTCCAGATCTATGCTATTGTGAACAATGATGCTATAACCATGGGGGTGCATTTCTCCCTCTGGAACCGTTCTATGGTGTCCTTGGGGTATATTCCTAAAAGTGGGATGGCTGGGTCAAAAGGCAGTTCAATTTTCAATTTTTTGAGGAATCTCCATACTGTTTTCCACAGAGGCTGCACCAGTCTGCATTCCCACCAGCAGTGCAGGAGGGTTCCCTTTTCTGTACATCCTCGCCAGCACTTATTCTGTGTTGTTTTCTTGATGAGCGCCATTCTGGCTGGTGTGAGGTGATATCTCATTGTGGTTTTAATTTGCATTTCTCTAATGATTAATGATGTTGAGCATTTTTTCATATGCCTACTGGCCATCTGTATATCCTCTTTGGAGAAGTGTCTATTCTTTTCTTTTGCCCATTTTTGGATTGGATTGTTTGTCTTTCTGGTGTTGAGATTTACAAGTTCTTTATAAATTTTGGTTATTAACCCCTTATCAGACGTACTGTCAAATATGTTCTCCCATTGTGTAGTTTGTCTTTTTATTCTGTTCTTATTGTCTTTGGCCGTGTAAAAGCTTTTTACTTTGATATAGTCCCATTTGTTTATCCTGTCTTTTATTTCCCTTGCCCATGGAGATAAATCAGCAAATATATCGTTGCGAGAGATGTCAGAGAGCTAAGCCTATGTTTTCGTCTAAGATGCTTATGGTTTCACGCCTTAAATTTAAGTCTTTTATCCATTTTAAGTTTATTTTTGTGAGTGGTGTAAGCTGGTGATCTAGTTTCATTTTTTTGCAGATTGCTGTCCAATTTTTCCAACACCATTTGCTGAAGAGGCTGTCTTTACTCCATTGTATTTCCTTACCTCCTTTGTCAAATATCAGTTGTCCATAGAGCTATGGGTTTATTTCTGGGTTCTCTGTTCTGTTCCGTTGATCTATGTGCCTGTTCTTATGACAGTACCATGCTGTTTTGAGTACAATGGCCTTGTAGGATAGCTTGATATGACGAAGTGTGATACCTCCCCCTTTATTCTTCTTTTTTAAGATTGCTGAGGCTATTCATGTTCTCTTTTGATTCCATATAAATTTTTGGAATATGTGATCTATATCTTTAAAGTATGTCACTGGTATTTTAATTGGTATTGCATTGAATTTATAAATTACTTTGGGTGATATAGACATTTTAATGATGTTTATTCTTCCTAACCATGAGCATGGTATATGCTTCCACTTGTTTGTATCTTCCTTGATTTCTTTTATCAATGTTTTATAATTTTCCGAGTACAAGTCTTTAGTCTCCTTGGTTAAATGTACTCCTAGGTACTTTATTTTTTTGGTTGTAATAGTGAAGGGGATTGTTTCCTTAATTTCTCTTTCTGATTGTTCATTGTTGGTGTATAAAAATGCCTCTGATTTCTGAGTATTAATTTTATATCCTGCCACCTTGCTGAATTCATTTATTAGGTCTAGTAGTTTTTTGACTACGACTTTAGGATTTTCTATATACAATATCATATCATCTGCAAATAATGATAGTTTTACTTCTTCTTTTCCAACTTGAATGCCTTTTATTTCTTCTTCTTGTCTGATTGCTGTGGCTAGGACTTCCAGGACTATGTTGAATAAGAGTGGTGAAAGGGGGCGCCCCTGCTTTGTTCCTGATATTAAGGGGATTGCTTTTAATTTTTGCCCATTGAGTATGATGTTGGCTGTGGGTTTGTCATAGATAGCTTTTATCATGTTGAGGTATGTTCCCTGTATTCCCACTTTGCTGAGAGTTTTGATCATGAATGGGTGTTGGATTTTATCAAATGCTTTTTCTGCATCTTTTGAAATTATCATGTGATTTTTCTCTTTCCTTTCATTTATTTGATGAATAACATTGATAGATTTGCTAATATTGCCTCCCCACAATAAATCCCACTTGATCATGATGTTTGATTTTTTCCATATATTGTTGGATCCGGTTTCCTAATATTTTGTTGAGGATTTTAGCATCTATATTCATCAGGGATATTGGCCTGTAATTTTTTTCTTTGTGTTTTCTTTGCCTGGTTTTGGAATCAGAATTATGCTCGCCTCATAAAAGGAGCTTGGAAGTCTTCCTTCCTCTTGAATTTTTGAAATAGCTTGAGAAGGATAGGAGTTAGTTCTTCTTTGAATATTTGGTAGAATTCACTTGTGAAGCCTGATGGCCCAGGACTTTTCTTTGTTGGGAGTTTTTTTGATAGCTGTTTCAATCTCATTTGGTGTAATCGGTCTGTTTAGGTTTTCTGATTCTTCCAGACTGATTTTTGGAAGATTGTATGTTTCAAGGAATTTGTCCATTTCATGTAGGCTGTCTAGTTTTTTGGCATACAGTTCTTCATAGTATTTTCTTACAATCCTTTGTATTTCTCTTCTGTCAGTTGTTATTTCTCCCCTCTCATTTCTAATTTTATTTATTTGAGTCCTCTCTTTTTCTTGTTGAGTCTAGTTAAAGGTTCATCAATCTTGTTTACCTTTTCAAAAAACCAGCTCCTAGTTTTATTGATCCTCTGTATTGTTTCTGTAGTGTCTATGTCATTTATTTCTGCTCTGATCTTTATTATTTCCTTCCTTCTACTACATTTAGGCTTTATTTGATGTTCTTTTTCTAGTTCTTTTAGATGCAGTGTTGTTTATCTGAGGTTTTTCTAGCTTTTTAAAATATGCCTGTAGTGCTATGAACTTCCCTCTCAGTACTGCTTTTGCTGTGTCCCATAAATTTGGAGTTGTTGTATGCTCATTGTCATTAGTTTCTAGGAATTTTTTTATTTCTTCTTTGATCTCATTCTTAATCCATTCATTATTTAACAACCTGCTATTTAGTTTCCATGTGTTTGAGAATTTTTGAGCTTTTCTGTTGTGGTTGATTTCTATTTTCATGCCATTGTGATCAGAGACTGTGTTTGATATGATTTCAATCTTCTTAAATTTGTTGAGACCACTTTTGTGCCCTAACATGTGGTCTATCCTAGAGAATGTACCATGACCACTTGAAAATAATGTATATTCTGCTGCTTTAGGGTGAAAGGTTCTGTAGATATCTATTAAATGGCGTTGATTTAGTGCGTCCTTTAAGTCTGCTGTTTCTTTGTTAATTTTCTTTCTTGAGGATCTATCTAGTGATGTTAGTAGGGTATTAAAATCCCCTACTATTATAGTGTTGCTGTTGATCTCGCTCTTTATATCCATCAAAGTCTACTTTATATATTTAGGTGCTCCTATATTAGGTGCGTAGATATTTATAATAGTTATATCTTCCTGTTGGATTATTCCCTTTATCATTATGTAGTGGCCTTCTTTATCTCTTACTATATTCTTTGTTTTAAAGTCCATTTTGTCTGATATAAGTATTGCTACGCCAGCTTTTTTTTTCATTTCCATTTGCATGAAATGTTTTTTTTAATCCTTTTACCTTGAACCTATGTGCATCTTTTGTTTTAAGGTATGTCTCTTGTAGACAGCATATGTATGGGTCCTGTTTTCTTATCCATGCAGCTACTCTATCTTTTGATTGGATCATTTAATCCATTTACATTTAGGGTTATTATTGACATATAGTTGTTGATTGCCATTTTATTCTTTAAAGCTGTAGTCCTCTTTTGCTATATTCTTTTCCCACTTTGATCTGTTTACACCATGCCCCTTAACATTTCCTGCAGCATAGGTTTGGTTGTAATGAATTTCTTGAGTGTTTTTTTGTCTGGGAAACTTTTTATTTCTCCTTCAATTTTAAATGATAGCCTTTCTGGATAAAGTATTCTTGGTCGTAGGTTCTTGTTGTGAATTACTTTGAATATCTCTTGCCATTCCCTTCTGGCTTCAAGTTTTTCTGTTGAGAAGTCTGATGTCATCGTTATGGGACTCCTTTGTAGGTGATAGCCGTTTTTTCTCTCACAGCTTTTAATATTTTCTCTTTATCACTTATCTTTGTTATTTCAATTACGATGTGTCTTGGTGTAGGTTTCTTTGGGTTTCTTTTTAGTGGAGTTCTCTGTGCTTCTTGAATTTGTGAGAGTTTCTCCTGCATTAATTTAGGGAAATTTTCAGCTATGATATGATTGAACAAAGCCTCTATCCCTTGTTCTTTCTCTTCTTCTTCAAGAACCCCTATGATGCGGATGTTATTTCTCTTTATGTTGTCACAGAGCTCTCTAAGAGTTTCTCAGATTTTTTGAGTCTTTTTTTCTTTTTTCTTCTCTGCTTTCATGCCTTGTTGTCCTCCAACTCACTGATTCGATCCTCAGCTGTATCCATTCTGTTTTTAATTCCTTTCATTGTGGTCTTCATTTTTGATATTGTATTTGTCATCTCCGACTGATTCTTTTGTATTTTTCTGAAGCTGGTAACGGGGAGAGACAGTCAGACAGACTCCCCCTTGCGCCCGACCGGGATTCATCCGGCACGCCCACCAGGGGGTGACAGTCTGTCCACAAGGGGCGATGCTCTGCCCCTCCGGGGCGTCGCTCTGTTGCGACCAGAGCCACTCTAGTGCCTGGGGCAGAGGCCAAGGAGCCATTCCCAGCGCCCGGGCCATCTTTGCTCCAGTGGAGCCTCGCTGTGGGAGGGGAAGAAAGAGACAGAGAGGAAGGAGAGGGGGAGGGGTGGAGAAGCAGATGGGTTCTCCTCCTGTGTGCCCTGGCCAGGAATCGAACCCGGGACTTCTGCACGCCAGGCCGACGCTCTACCACTGAGCCAGCTGGCCAGGGCCCCGACTGATTCTATTTTAATATTTTAATATCTTTTTTTATACTTGCTATTTCTTTATTTAGGTGTTCATGATGACCATCCATTGTTCTCAGATCCCTTCGCATCCTTACAATCATTATTTAAACTCCGCATCCAGAAGTTTGATTATTTCCATATCACTCTGTTCATCTCCTGAAGGTCTCTCTTGTGGTTTCATTTGGATTGCACTTCTTTGTCTTCTCATTGTGCCTACCCAGGGTGTTTTCTTTGTAGAGCTGGTTGAGTCCAGGCTTGGTGTTGTCTGCGTCTAGTTTTTACTTGTGTTGTTTCTAAGTCTTCTTGGGTTGGCATCAGCTATTATTTGTAATCCACTTTAGGATTTGGGCCGCTTTGAAGTCTTGATTTGTTTTTTTTCTTTTTTTTTTTTTTTTTGTTGTTGTTTTTTTTTTTTCATTTTTCCGAAGCTGGAAATGGGGAGGCAATCAGACAGAGTCCCGCATGCGCCCGACCGGGACCCACCCGGCATGCCCACCAGGTGGCGATGATTTGCCCCTCTGGGGCGTCACTCTGCTGCATCCAGAGCCATTCTAGCGCCTGAGGCAGAGGCCACAGAGCCATCCCCAGCGCCCGGGCCATCTTTGTTCCAATGGAGCCTCGGCTGAGAGAGACAGAGAGGAAGGAGAGGGGGAGGGGTGGAGATGCAGATGGTCACTTCTCCTGTGTGCCCTGGCTGGGAATCGAACCCGGGATTCCTGCACACCAGGCCGACGCTCTACCACTGAGCCAACCGGCCAGGACCAATTTGTTTATTTTCTTAACAGATGATTGTCTTGTTTGCTGATCTCAGCAGGGGGCTTATTTGAAACTGTATCCAGGAATGCTGTGGGTGTGACCTGAGGCTCTGAAGTCCTGTTCTGCCAGTTAATCTCTCTGTGGGCGGGTGCTTTCTCAGCTTCAGTAGGGGTAGGTGTATCTCAGTCAGATCTCCAAGGAGACCTGAATTACTGCCTCTCCTCCCCACTTCTTGTTTTCAGCTGTGTCTTGTTGCACTGATTGGAGCTGGAGAGATGTCTGTATCTCTGTGACCTGGAAGTACTTTTGTATTTTGCTTTGTGGAAGGATCAGCCCCTCCCCCAGTTATGGCCGCCTCCAGCACTGAATGAGTCAGCTTTTTATGTCGTCACCTATATTCCTCTCCCACTCACCATCCGTCTCTCTCTTTCTCCTTTGTTTTTGGAAGACAAGCAGGCCCTTTCAACACTCTTCGTTCCCTGGTCACCAGGTAAGTGGCTGTCAGCAGTATTTACTGCTCTTTTCCTTGTAATTGAGAGCTCAGCCTCACCCCCCCTCTCGTTCCTGTAAGCAGGGGAGATTTAGGCGCTCACTACCAGGTTTGTTGTGGCTTCTTCTTTTCTCCTTGATTTTTGAAAGCTGTTCTTGTAGTCCAGATTTGGTTTTTCACGCTGATTGTTCATAAATTAGTTTATAATCCAGTTCGGTGGTGTGAGCTGGGAGTCTGTGCGTCTGCCTACCAATGCTATGCTTTCTGATGGTTTTATTAGAGACTATGACTGCAGGTTCAACCAAAACTAACAGAAACTAAAAAGTTTAAAAAAGTTATAGCATTTTAAGCCCTTGAAGTAACAGATGAGAAGAACTTCTAGACTGGGAGGCCCTGACCTGTCAATTATAATTTAATGCTTTTTTTGGGAGTCACTCCACACACCGACTCTTCTAAAGAAGTTCTAGTATCCCTGAAGCCCTAACAACCAGGGATATGGACATTTTATTTTTTTTAAGTGAGAGGAGGGGAGATAGTGAGGCAGACTCCCACATGTGCCCCAACCAGGAT
This sequence comes from Saccopteryx leptura, assembly GCF_036850995.1. Lineage (NCBI taxonomy): Eukaryota > Metazoa > Chordata > Mammalia > Chiroptera > Emballonuridae > Saccopteryx > Saccopteryx leptura. The sequence continues at coordinate 97,423,860 of NC_089510.1, forward strand.
CTACCCAGAAACCCCCTCTGGGGCCAGTGTTCTGGTACTTAGCTATTTTTAGCAACTGAGGCTGATGTACTCCTACAGAGCTATCATCAGTATCTGGGGCCATGCTTGAACCAGTTGAGCCACTGGCTGTGGGAGGGAATGAGAGCCACTCTTTTCTTGCTTGTAGTGTTTCTGCTGAGAAATCTGAAGATAGTCTAATGGATCTTCCTTTATATGTTGTATTCTTCTTTTTTCTGGCTGCCATCAGGATTTTTTCTTTGTCATTGGTTTGTGTTAATTTTATTATGATGTGCCTTGGACTAGATCTGTTTGGGTTAAGGTAACTCAGTGTTCTGTTTTTTCTTGGATTCAAGGCTTTAGTTCTTTCCATAGGCTTGGGAAGTTCTCGATTATTTGTTTGAATATGTTCTCCATTCCATTTTCTCTCTCTTCTCCTTCTGCGATACCCATTATTTTTATGTTGCTCTTTTTGATGGAGTCAGACAATTCCTCTAGGACTTTCTCATTTTTTAAAATTTGTGAGTTTTTCTCCTCTTCTCTCTGTAGTGTCTCTAGTTGCCTGTCTTCTATGTCTCTAATTTTCTCCTCTATCTGTCCTGTTGTATTAGCTAAGCTTGTTACCTCCTTTTTCAGTTCATGTATTGAGTTTTTCATCTCTGTTTTGTTCCTTTTTATCGTTTCAATTTCCTTGGTGAAGTACTCTTTTTGTTCATTGAATTGTTTTTTGAGCTCTCTAAATGGCCTTTCTGTGCTTTCTTTTATTTCCATGAGTATTTTTAGGACTGCAGTTTTTAATTCTCTGTCATTTAACTCCAAGGTTTCCAAGCTATTGAAATATTTTTCTAGAGGTTTTTTATAGTCTGTCTGAGCTACATCTCTGTCTTTTGAATCCATGGTATTTGAAGTCTTTTTCCTTAATGGCATTTGAGAGTGGTATTGTTAATAACACTAATAAGAGATACTTTAAAAAAATAAAAATTGAAAAGATACAGTAAAAAAATTAAAATTCTATAATGATAAGTGGTACAAAAACTACAGAGAACAAGGAGCAGGAACTGAGGAAAGATGACAAAAGAGATAAAAAATGAAGTAAAAAACACACAAAATGCCACAAAGTAAAATATGAATCGAAAATATAATAATTTGTTGATAAATGACGATTGAATGAGAGAAAAAGGAAAAGAAAAAAAAAGGAAAAGTTTTTGAAATGAAACCCTCATATAAAACAAGAATTAACACTGTAACAACTATAGGTAATGAAGTTCAAAAGGAAAAAGAAAGAATAAAAAGGAAAGAAGATAAAATGACCAAAATAGAAAAAGAAAGTTATAAAAATGTAATTTTTTCCTGGTTTTGAGAGGTAGCTTCTTCCCTTTTTTTCGACAGGTGGCGCTGTACTACAGGTTTTCCCCCTGGGGGCTCTTGTGCAGTGGTTTTCTGTTGTGCCACTGTGGTGGTGACGTAGGTGGGGCCTCAGTCCCGTTGATAGGCGGGGCTTGTTAGGGCTTGGAGGCTCTGACAATGGGAGTCTCAGTTTTCCAGGTGCCTCTCCCCACGTCTCTCCCACCTGAGCTAGCAACCTGGTGACATAGCTGTGAGGTTCGCCCTAGCCACTGCTTGTAGAGCAAGAGGCTCTAAGAGCAGCAAGGTCCTTCCTCCAGTACCGCTTTGCTCAAAGCACAGTTCTGGGTAAGGTTGTGCCAACCAGAGCCACCAGCGAGAGCAGGCAAGGTTGGGAGCCCATTGCAGATCTAGTGCCTTTCTAAGGGCTGGCGGACAGGTCTAGCACGTCTCAGCGTGCCACGGGCTGGGAACCTATAGCAGATCAAGCACCTTTCTAAGGGCCCCCGGGCATGTCTAGTACGCCTCAGTGCTCCACAGGCTTCTCCCTTGTGCACTATTTGGTAGCCCGCAGCAAGCCATGTGCGTGCCCAGCCCCCGTGACTTCAGCAGTGCACACTAGCCTGCACCCGCCCATTTGAGTGCACAGTGCCTGTGATCTCAGTGGAGCCGGGAATGCAGGAATACGCTTTGAAGCTTGTATGGGCCCCGCGGAGTCTCCGCCCAGGCTGTCGCAGGCCCAGGGATTCTGCCTTTGCGCACGTTTTGTGCTGGTGGTCGTGGAACTGGGAATACACAAAGATGCTGGCAACAGCCCACGCAGATGTCCACCGCTGATAATCTGGGGCTAAGCTCTCCAGCCTGTGTGCGTGCCCACACCAGTGGTGTCAAGTGGAGCCACTCGCACACTGCCTGCGATCGGAAGCTGGGAGCGCACGAAGCTGTGGCGCTGGTGCCGGCTCCTGTGGGCACCCCGCCCTGGTAAGCTTTGTCAGAGTCTGCCGTCTGTGCATCCCCGCGTCCGCGATGTCAAGCAGAGCTGGCATGTTCTTTCTTCTGCTTGATCATCCACCCAGCCCTGCTCCTTCCGTCTGCCTCCGACTCTAGTCTTGCTCGGCTTCAGACGAAAGCGCGCCTTCCTCAAATCAGCGAGGAAAGCAAAATACCCTGTTTTGTTCTCCGTCTTATTACCTTCAGAGTGGATTATATGTATATATTCAGCCACCTTTCACCCAGTCGTACCTTTGTCTGGTGTGTGTATATTTCAAGTGCTGCTGAGATTTTTTTTCTCTCTTTAGTTGTTGAAATTGTTGAAATTTCAAGGGAAGATACTGGGTTTACCCTCACGGCGCCATTTCTTTGACGTCACCTTAAATTAAGTTAAAAAAGATCGTATGTATTGTTTATTAAACATTTGGGGGAAGAATAAGATTTTTAAATTTTATTTTGTGTTAACATGGGTTCAAGTATTTACTCAATATAACTCCCTCACCCCCACTCCGTGTCCCCCATTATATACCTTCTTTGCTCTCTTCCCCCTAATTCCCCCTCCCTGTTCCCTCTGGTGTTTTCTTTCCTGTTATCTGTACCTATGTGTTATGTATATATAATTTCACTAATCCCTTCACCTTCTCTGATCCCATCTCTCATTCCCCTTCCCTTATGACATCTGTTTCTCTGCTCCTGTGACCCTGCCTCTGCCTCTAAGAATAAGATTTAATGTAACTATAATAAGAGGAAATTTATTTTTTAAAAAACTTTTATTTATTTATTTTAGAGAAAGAAAAACAACAATTTGTTCCACTTATTTATGCATTCACTGGTTGATTCTTGTCTGTGCCCTGAATGGGGATTGAACCTGCAACCTTGGCATGTGAACCTTGGAGACACTATTGAACTGAGCTACTCAGCCAGGATGATATACAGTTGAAATAAATGCTTTTAGACAGAGTTGATAGATCACTTGTTGGACAAAAAGAATTTAAGCAAAAGATTTAACATCTTAACGCTTTATTTATTAAACTTAAAAGGACTTAAAATGAATAGGTTTTTTAACTAATCAGAGATTTAGTAACTTCTGAAAATTATCACATTATCATAATATATTTTTTGAGATATTTAGCTTTCAAGAAATACAGTTTTTCCCTTTGTATAATAGTATAGACATCCAATTGTTAACATTGTAAAGTGATAAAAAATATATATTGTAAAGCAATGATTTCTAAATCTGTACTTGATACCTCACTGGAGGATAAACATGTTTGTAATAATATGGTGGTAACTGCTATAAAAATTTTTTTTTGAATTTGCTTTTGTAGGTATGGGATAGTTATGGCTGCCTCCTGTACAGTTCACAACCTCATGAGCATCCGATCACCTCAGTTGCCTGGGCTCCCAATGGAGAATTATTTGCAGTTGGATCATTTCATACTTTACGCTTGTGTGATAAAACTGGGGTAAGTTATAGTGGTGGAGCAATCATAGATGTGCTGTCATAAATATGGAAAGGCACAACACACCTGGTTCTCAATCTTGAAGAAACATTTTCAATGAATGCATTTGACTGAATCTTTCTGATTTATCTTCTTAATATACTGGTTCAAACAATTGCACACTTATGGGACCAAACTCTAAGTTTCAAGAGTAGGTATGTTTCTACTATTTGTCTTTCTGGAAATATTTTTATCATGTTTGTAAAAGATGGTAAAGTAGTTAAAGTATTAAAATTTATGCCTTATCAATATAGGAGTTCAGTTTTAAACTTTTTGTAATTTTCAAATATGTTTTATACAAAAACTTTGGTACATATTTTGGGTAAGAAATTGATAGTAAATTTAAAAAATGATCATTTTAAAACCAAACAACTTTGGGTTTTTTTGTTAAAAATTATATGTTTAAATATGGGTGAGACTTTTTCTTCACAAGATAATATGCCTTCCATTCCACAAATTCTGATTAGAACTTTAAACAAACAACCAAGCTCAAGAGCATTTATTGATTATACTTAAAGAATAAGTCGTTTCATCAAAGTGCTCCAGAAGCAGCAGTATTATATGAGTGGGGCTAATCCATACTATTTCTAACTATGAGGAAATCACGTACAGTAATTGTTCTGTGGCTTATTTTCCTTAGTTGAAAAATAAGACAGTTAACTTAGAATTTTGAGCACTTTATAAATGATTTGGTTTCTGGTTACTTGTTTTCTATTACATACAGCAGGGGTAGTCAACTGTTTTATACCTACCGCCCACTTCTGTATCTCTGTTAGTAGTAAAATTTTCTAACCACCCACCGGTTCCACAGTAATGGTGATTTATAAAGTAGGAAGTAACTTTACTTTATAAAATTTATAAAGCAGAGTTACAGCATATAATAATAATTACTTACGAAGTACTTTATGTTGGATTTTCACTAAGTTTGGCCGAATAAATCTTTATAAAACAACTTACTGTAGTTAAATCTATCTTTTTATTTATACTTTGGTTGCTCCGCTACCACCCACCATAAAAGCTGGAACGCCCACTAGTGGGTGGTAGGGACCAGGTTGACTACCACTGACATACAGTATAAAATCCTCTACCTGGTTTACAAGTTTTCTGAAACTTTGTGCCATAAAACCCATTTGGCCTTTTCCTCCCACAAGCCCTTATTTCTATCTAGGCTCAAGTCAGGTGGAATACTGACTTGTGTGACTTGTGAACCTCCTCAGGCCTCAGTAACGTCCTCGGTCACCTTTTTTCACAGAATGTTCTCACCTCTGTCCTACATGTACTGAGTTCTTTAAGGCCCATCTTATGTCTACTTCCTTTCATGGTACCTTCCATAGATGATCTAAGTTTTTATATTTTTCTAACTTCTCTCACGTAGGTCTCTTTTCTCTTAGTTATAACATCAGGATAATAATAGAGGAGGTGATCTCATTTGCATCTGATTTTCTATCAATGATTCTAAGTCTATAGAATATGTACTCTCATTTTCATAATGTAATGTTTTCTTATATCAGGGGTTGGGAACCTATGGCTCGCGAGTCAGATGTGGCTCTTTTGATGGCTGCATCTGGCTTGCAGACAGATCTTTAATAAAAATAATAATAACGTTAAAAATATAAAACATTCTCATGTATTACAATCCATTCATTTCCTACTGCTCATGTTCATGGTTGCGGGTGGCTGGAGCCAATCACAGCTGTCCTCCGGGACAACACCAAATTTTTATTGGATAATGCGTAATGTACACAGGTCATTGTATGGCTCTCACGGAATTACATTTTAAAATATGTAGCGTTCATGGCTCTCTCAGCCAAAAAAGTTCCCGACCCCTGTCTTATATTGTCCATTTTAGCTTTATGTATATTATTTTTGACTCCCTAGATAGTTTATAAGATTCCATAGCTTAAGGATTTTGTATTATCTATATGATACAGTAGATACTCAATAATTTACTAAATCAGTTTAATCAAAATACTTCTAATTTGTCATTTCGATGAAAATAGTTAAAAATTTTTAAAAGCTTGGGACATTGAATGGATCTGAATATATGAATTAAGGATTTACTTTATTAAACATCAAATCTATTTTTAGAATGTTAATAATCTAGGAAACTGAACTTTCTGAAAGGATTTTTCTTTATTCAATAAACATTAAATATATACTACTGAACAGTGTGGTGATTGCTGGGGAAGAGGGCCTGTGGGAGAAGGTGGAGAAGGATATAGGAAGACTTGATTTGGAATGGTGAACACACAATCCAGTGTACAGATGATGTTTTGTAGAATTATGCACCTGAAGCCTGAGTATTTTGTTAATCAGTGTCACCCCAATAAATTCAATAAAATAAAAATAAAACAAATATATACTAGTCATCAGAGTATTTTAGAAAGTGGAGATGGAAAGCTTTTAAGATTTTCAGTCAAGTTGTTGACTGTCTAGCGGAGAGTCAGATTATAGGACTTAAAGTGCAGTGTGAGAAGTGCTACGCAGTAGGTTTGTTTTGTGTAAGCACTGTGAAGGTATGGCAGAGCCTAACTTCTCTTGTGGGACATTGATGGGAAAGCTGAGGCTTAAAGAGTTAGTAGGTCTCCAAGCAGTTGCTGACAGAAAGAACCTCTTGTGCATCAAAGTATAAAAGAATATGGTGCTTTTTGTGTTATCTCAGTAAGATTTTGTATGGGGTTGTACCAGGACATAACACAGGAAAAACATTCTTAAACCAGATTTTGTTTGTCATGTAAAAGAGTTTAGATTTTTATAATTTTAAATCTATTTTCTGTGGAATCCCCTAAAGAGTGGAGTGGAAAACAGATGAGGGCGTTGAGTCCTGGTCTTCCTCTCCGTCTTCAACCAGAGAAGCTAAACATTAATCGGCTTTACTATTAGCATCCAGTACTGTATAAGATTTCCTTTGAACAGCTAAAACAATGAAGTTGGAAAACTGGTATGTCTGTCAGTAGAGAACTATGGATGGTGGGCAGTAATATGATAATAGTCACACATTGGAAATACTATTTTGGTATCAAAGAAACAGTGGTACAGGTACCAAGTAGGGCCTGCTCTCAGGTAAAAGGTTGTAAGAAAAAAAAAGGAAATTCACTCAATACTGTTGTTTTTTTATTTTTACAGGGACAGAGAGTGAGTCAGAGAGAGGGATAGATAGGGATAGACAGGCAGGAATGGAGAGAGATGAGAAGCATCAATCATCAGTTTTTCGTTGCGACACCTTAGTTGTTCATTGATTGCTTTCTCATATGTGCCTTGACCGCGGGCCTTTAGCAGACTGAGTAACCCCCCGCTCGAGCCAGCGACCTTGGGTCCAAGCTGGTGAGCTTTTTGCTCATCAGCCCACGCTCAAGCTGGCGACCTCGGGGTCTAGAACCTGAGTCCTTCCACATCCCAGTTCGACGCTCTCCAGAGGTCCCCAAACTTTTTACACAGGGGGCCAGTTCCCTGTCCCTCAGACCGTTGGAGGGCCACTACATCCTGTGCTCCTCTCACTGACCACCAATGAAAGAGGTACCCCTTCTGTAAGTGTGATGGGGGCCAGATAAATGGCCTAAGGGGGCCGCATGTGGCCCACAGGCTGTAGTTTGGGGATGCCTGCATCCACTGCGCCACTGCCTGGTCAGGCTACTGTTGCTTTTTTAAACCATTGACTCCCCTCAAGTTTCTGCCTGCTTTTTAAAAAATGTTTCTTTCTTTTTTTTAAACATTTTATTTATTGATTTTTAAAGAGAGAGGGGAGTGGGCGAGTGGGAAGCATCAACTCATAGTTTGCTTCACCTTAGTTGTTCATTGATTGCTTCTCTCACATGCTCTTGAGTGGCATGCTTGGGGTTTCGAACCCGTGACCTCAGCATTCCAGGTTACGATGCTCTATCCACTGCACCACCACAGGTCAGGCCTCTGCTTTCTTTTTAAAAAAATCATCTTTATTGAGATATAGTTCACATATTATACATTTATTCATTTAAAGTGTACAGCTTACTGTTTTTTAAGTATAGACATAGGATTGTGCAACCATTACCACACTATATTTTAGAACGTTTCCTCCCCTCGAAAAGGAATCACATTCTCATTGTTAGTCTCTATTTCTTGCTATTTCACCCCCAATCACTGGCAACTACTAACCTACTTTCTCTTATATGAATTTGTCTATTCTGGCCATTTTATATAAATAGAATAATATATTAATTATGTAGTCTTTTGTGGCTGGCTTTCACTTAGCATAATATTTTTAGGGTTCATCCATGTTGTAGCATATATCAATACATTATTCCTTTTTATGGACAAATAATATTCCACTATATGGATATGGTACATTTTATTTATTTATCAGTTGATAGACATTTGGATTGTTTTAATTTTTTATTATGAATAATGCTGCTATGGATGTGTATAAGTTTTTGTGTGGACTTATGTTTTCATTTTTTTTTTGAGTATATACTTAAGAGTATAATTACTGGGTTAAATAGTAACTCTATGTTTAACTTTTTGAGTAATGGTCAGACTTTTCCAGAGTGGCTGTCTGCTTTTGGTTGCTCTCCAGTCTTCAAGTAGTTGCTTTTGTATTTTGTCCTGAGTGTGTAAGTGTTATCTGTGAGAAGGCTGGTCTGGTAACCACAGCTGTTCTGCTATTATCATTCTTTACATATCAAAATTGTATTTAAAATAATTGATTCTGACTTTTTAAAAATCAGCTCTGCACATTTGAGAGCTATGCTAATTACTATAGTATTCTCAAGGTGAAATAGAGAGGGAGAACTACCTGTTTGAGATCCACTGTTCAAGGACTTGTCCAGGAGAATAGCCAGATGACATGTCTAATTGTTTTGTCAATTCACAAAAACAAATGTAAATGGCCAATATAAACATGAAAGGCTATTCAATTTAATAAGTAAATATAAAGTAAATAATAATTATTTTACCTAATAGATTGAAAAGATTAACAATGACTTGAAAACCTTGGGTTTACTCAAGGAGGAGGAAGTGAGCTATCTCATTAACACACTGTTGATGGCAATGTGAATTGATTGAATCTTTTAAATTAGAGTAGTTTGATAGTACATATCCAAGTGTCAGATGTACATGTACATTTGACCTAGAAATCTCACTTCTGGGAATTTTCTCTAAAGAGATCATTGCACAAAGATTGTATGCACAACAATTCCATCATATTATTGTTTTAATAGTGAAAATTAAAAATAAATTAAGTGTCCCATGTAGATTATTATTCTATATACTTAAAATTCACTATCCTCAACTCTTTTTTTTTTTCTTTTCCAAGTAAGAATAGGGGTGATAGACAGACAGACTCCCGCATGTGCCCCAACCAGGACCCACCTGGCAACCCCCGTCTGGGGTTTATGCTTTGCCCATCTGAGGCCATGTTTGCAACTGAGCTATTTTTAGCACCTGAGGTAGAGGCTCTATGGAGCCATCCTTAGCACATAGGGCTGATGTGCTTGAGCCAGTCGAGCCATGGCTATGGGAGGAGAAGAGAAAGAAAGAAGGGGAGGGGGAGGGGTAGAGAAGCAGGTGGTTGTTTCTCCTGTGTGCCCTGACCAGAAATTGAACCCAGGACATCTACATGCCAGGCCAATGCTCTACCACTGAGCCAACTAACCAGGGCCTGACTATCCTGAACTCTTGAAAATTTGGACAAAGGGTTATGTTTAAAAACCTGGAAAGCTATCCATGGTAAGTTATTTAGTAAAAGGACAGATTTAGGAGAGCATTTTATTCTCTGATCCCATTGAAATAAAATAGTATAGGCATATCTCTAACTACATGTCTAAAGTTATACCCATAGTTGCTGTATACTATGTTTTCCTTCTTTTATGATTTTATATAGCACAAACCTTTCTAAATGAAAGGTACCAATTGTACAGATGCAGTAAAGATCTTTAAAAAATTCTTCAATAAAACTGAGCAAAAATGAAGTGATGTTATAGAAAGTGGTGAGTTCAGAAATTGGTCTCTCTTCTCAAGCAACCATTAAACTGACAAAATGTCAGATTCAACTTTTTCATAGGTCTGGAGTCTAATCTAAAACTTATAGCAACCAGGGGGAATGTTTAGTGAAGAAAAAAACTGTTAAATTTTGGTAAGAAAGCATTGTGCCATGTTTCACCTACCTGCCTACCATCCCTTAGTCCTAGCTTGGCATGGCCATGGGGTTGATAGACTGAGTTCTGATATCGCTTTCTGGTGCCAGAAGGAACAACATAAACCATATTCTCAGAAAATTATGACTGTATTTTTTAACCTGTATGGTGGTTTTCAGAAGGATGGCACAGAGGCTTGTCTTTGTTTTGCCTCCTTTGGGTATCTTCCAGAGCTGGAGTGGCTTCCCAGGTGGCATCTGGATGGGACAAACAGCAGACAGACCAAACAGCCTAGGAAGGAGGAGGCTGAAAAGGAAGATACATGGCAGAATAAAAGCTCTGGAGGCTCTCACATGTATGAGGAATCCAGAGTGCAGTGCACATGCCCAGGGCCAGACAGAGACTCAGAAGAGACTAGAGAGGGCTCTAGGCTTATATCACTAGCAGAGCTTGGGAAGCACTTTGTATCACAAGCAGTAGATAAAGGCTAAGGCAGTATTATCGGTAGTCTGGCTAAATGTTGACGGAGTGCCTGAGCTCATAGCCAATTGGCAAAGAGTGGGAGAATATTCTTTTTCTTTTTTCTTTTTGGCTTGTCAGGTCACAAACTGGTGTGAGATAACGGAATGGAGACTTCAGTGACGGCACATGAAAGAAATAGCTTGGCAAATACAGTTTGGAAAAGTCATTAAATAAACAAGGGAATGCAGCCCTCAAAAAGCAACAGTGGCAAACCTGGGGAGGGGGCGGAATCTGATTTCCAGAGTCACCACAGTATAATATCCCAAATGTCCATTTTCAACAAAAAATTATAAAGCATACAAAGAGGCAGGAAAGTGTGGCCCATTTACAGGAAAACAAAAATATTGTATAGAAACCATCCCTAAGGAGGCCCAGCATTGGACTTGAAACCTTTACAGACAAAGACTTTAAGTCAGTGGTCTTAAATATGCCCAAATTGCTAAAGGGCACCAAGAGAACAAGAGCTGAACAAATAGAAAAGATCATTAAAGAGATAGAAATTATAAAAGGAACCCAATAGAAAATCTGGGACTGAAGAAAACGAGCAAAGGATAAAGGAAGTGTATTGTTAATATCCCCAGAACCCCAAAATATGTCCAGTCTCTTTTTTTTTTTCCTCTGGCAGAGACAGAGAGTCAGAGATAGGGACAGACAGACAGGAAGGGAGAGAGATGAGAAGCATCAAGTCTTCGTTGCGCTTCCTTAGTTGTTCATTGATTGATTTCTCATTTGTGCATATGTCTCATTGATTGACAGGGGGTGGGGGTGTGCTACAGCAGACTGAATGACTCTTTGCTCGAGCCAGTGACCTTGGGCTCAAGCTGGTGAGCCTTGCTGAAACCAGATAAGCCCGCTCTCAAGCTGGCGACCTCGGGGTCTTGAACCTGGGTCCTCCACATCCTAGTCCGATGCTCTATCCACTGCGCCACCGCCTGGTCAGGCTCCAGTCTCTTTAATAATGAGTTTTATGCAAATAAAAATCACAGTGTAATGTCATTTCCCACTTACCAGAAAATGGAAAAATGGGCCTCTTTTTTTTTTTTTAAGAGATTTTATTTATTTTAGAAAGAAGAGAGAGATAGAAAGGGGGGAGACAAGGAAAGGGGAGAAGAGGAGCGGGGAGCATCAATTTATGATTGCTTCTCATATGTGTCTTGACCAGGCAAGTCTGGGGTTTTGAACCTGCGACCTCAGTATTCCAGGTTGATGTTTTATCCTCTGTGCTACTACAGGTCAGGCAAATGGGCCTCCGTATAAAGCACTGAAGGGAGCATCTATTGGTACAGCTTTTCTGGAGTATAATTTGGCAAAATCTATCAAGATCCTTGAAACTTTTGACATTGCTGTTATGCTTTCAAGGAAGTTTAAAAAGGTACTGGATGTTCATAGCTCATTTTCATATTCACTAATTCCTTCACAAATATCTGAGTCTGTTATTTGTCAGGCACTTGTTGTAGGTGTTAAACAGCAGTAAATAAAATACATTTCCTGCTCTGAGTTTTTATTCCAGCAGATGAAAGACTAGACACAAACGTACAAAATGAATATGAAATATGTTAAATGGTAATAAATGCTATAAAAAATAAGGCTGGATATGGGAGATGGCATTGTTTTAGGTGAGGTGGTCAGAGAATATCAAACACAAACTAAATGTACATTATTGAGTGGTTAGTAAAGTAAATAATAGTGTAAGTGAATTACTTATGGAAGAAACATTAAAAGCCATAGTACCATAGATTTTTTCTAGATTTCATAATAAATTTTATTTTTTTATCTTTGAGTTTTAAGAAAGACAGGATTCAAATATGCAAGGTAAAATTTTCAAATTAACATAGTTATGCAAAATATATTAATGAATTGCATTGTATTACATGTAATAGAGGTCAAGGGAAAAGATTTGAATATGTAAGGTAACTTTTAGCACAATTTAAATTAAATGACATTATTGCTTTTATTTATCAGCAGGGGGTGCTATTGGTTGTGCAAGAGAGAACTTATTGCCATTCTTAGCAGTAACGGTAGGAATTGCTGCTCAGGGCCAGGTCCTGAAAAATGGATGAGGGAGGCAGCCAGCACAGTAGGTTACCATTTGTGTTCTGAAGCCACCTTAGCCTAATTTGCCAAAAATTTTCAGTTTAATTCTCTGAGAGCTTTTCTTTTCACATGAATACATTTCTGCCTTTATACTGAAAATTAGAATTGTATTTTCACATATAGCATAAAAGCAACTTTGCTAGAAGCCAGAAGCCATAAAATATATATAAACTGTAAATTAAGGGAACTGTGCTTTGTAACAATGAGACCCTGCTGTCTAGACTAGGCTGTGGGAAAGTAGGAAAGCATACAAAATCAGAGTTCTATTACAGAATTTACTTTCAATCTTTGAAAAATTATCTAGCACATAGTAGGTGTTCTATAAATGTTGTATTTTAATGGATTATTGTACAGACAAAGATTTTGTTTTGGTTTTTAACTGAATTAATGTAACTCGATGACTTACAGTGCAACATTTTGACTAGTTCCTTAGTTTATTACTAAAAATGATCCATTAGTTTGATTGATGTTTTTGAGAAGACTAGTTTAAAATTTCTAAATGTTTGCTTTTAATTTGTTACTTGGATTTTTAATTTTAAAAGTGTAGTTTAAAGTCTTGGTTGAGCTCTGGGAATAAAAACATGCCTGAAGACGTAGGCACATTTATTCATTCAACAAATATTCATGTGTGCTAAGTTCTGTGTGATGCTCTGGCTATTCAAAGAATAGCACCATGCCTGTCCTCTAGGAGTAGCTTCCTCTTTGTTGTGAGTACTGATATGTGAAATGATAATTAAGTAACACAGTTATGTAATGGCAGAGGTTATAATTGTTGTGGTAGGATATAAAAAGAATAGAAAAATGGTAAAGTTTTAGATATATCTGTACTTATTTTAACTCTATTTTTTTTTAAGGTGAGAGGAGGGGAGATAGTGAGACCGACTCTTGCATGTGCCCAGATCAGCAGGATCCATCCAGCAACCCCGTCTGGGGCTGATGCTCTAGTACCAAGCTGTTTTTAAAATCTGAGGCAATGTACTCCAATGGAGCAATTCTCAGTGACTGGGGCCATGCTTGAACCAATTGAGCCACTGGCTATTGGACAGGAAGAGGGAGAGAAGGGGGTGTGTGAAGCAGATGGTTGCTTCTCCTGTGTGCCCTGATCCACGATTGAACCTGGGACATCTGCCCACTGGGCTGATGCTCTATCCAATGTACTAGCCAGCCAAGGCCATAAAACCATTTTTTTAAATGACCAGAGAGATCATGGTGGTTTTGTTTGTTTTTAACAAGAAGCATATATTTGAATTTGATTATTTTTTCTGATTTTGGTACTGAATAAATCTAAATTTAATTCTCTGTGTGTAGAAGCAAAGGATTTTTACCTCTGTCTGAGAAATGTTCTTTAGATGTACATATGCTAAAATTATGCAAAAGCTTCTGTTTCACTTCGGCAATCTAGCTATGTCTCCTTATATAGTGTGTCATTGTTCCCCTGTCCTCCTTTTGGGAGTGAAGTGATAGCTTCCTCTTCCAAAAGCTCTCTCTTATTTTCTTTAACTTGTAAATATCTTGTAAATCAAACTTGCAACATTCACATATTTTGATTAGTCATTGCCAGAGATACTAATCATGTAAATAATTTTAAATCCTTTAGTTTAAGAAAATATATTCTTTCATGTCACTGTCTTTAGTTAAATTACTTTTTCCTTCCTCACAATCAAGCTTTTAAAGAATTCTATAGATTTTTTAGACCATTACTCCTATAACCCCTGGCCTGACCAGGCAGTGGTGCAGTGGATAGAGCATCAAACTGGGACGCGGAAGACCCAGGTTCGAAACCCCGAAGTCGCTGGCTTGAGCAAAGAGTCACTCAATCTGCTGTATCCCCCAGGTCAAGGGATGTATGAGAAAGCAGTCAATCAACAACTAAGGTGCCGCAATGAGGAATTGATGCTCTCATCTCTCTCCCTGTCTGTCCTATCTGTCTCTCTCTCTGTCACTAAATAAATAAATAAAATTGCTCAGTATTCCAAGATGTCCATATTTTCTCTGAGGAAGGTTTTTATCTCAGTCTAGTTTTTCATACTATCAAGAAGTAGTGATAAAAAATGATAGCTTTCTTTTTCTTAATATAATCTTGATGCTTTTTGTACAATTCACGTAATAGAATAATAAATGCATATTTTGCTGATGTCATGAACCTATTTTGGTTTTTTCTTGCTAAAAGAAAAAGTTTGTTCATTGAGTTTTAAATGTTTTACATATTCTTGATTATTTAAGTACCACATGAAAAAGCTAAGATCCTAATACTACTTGTACCACATGAAAAAGCTAAGATCCTAATGCTACTTGCTGACAACATCATCAAATTATAGTTTAGTTTCTTTTTTTTTAAATTGATGGAATATTATTTATTCTGTTAGCTCCCTGTGCCCCACCAAACTTTTCCTACCTTATCTCCTGCCACTCTCCATTTATTTGAATCACAAATGATTTGTATAGGCTTATCCAAATGTTTCTACTCATCCTATTTTTTTTGTCTCTTCACTTTCTTATTCCTTATTTTTAAAGATTTATTGCCTTCATTAAGTGCTATAGCAAATTCTAGCTCTTCCACTAAAACAATATCTCTTATCACACATGCTTAAGGTAGTGGTGCTTCCATTTAGCGAATGTAACAGGTCTGTACTTTTTTTTTTAAATTTTAATGGAGTAACATTGGTCAATCAGGGTACATAGGTTTAGAGAAAACATCTCCAGGTTATTTTGACATTTGATTATGTTGCATGCCCCTCACCCAAAGTCATATAGTCTTTCGTTACCCCTTCTATCTGGTTTTCTTTGTGCCTCTCCCCTCCCCTACCCCCCACTCCTCCCTCTCCTTCCTTCCTCCACCCCAGTAGTTTCTTTTTAATTGTGAAAATAAGCTTTTTGAAAGCCAAAACCACAAGTCCCAAACTATTTTAAAAGATTGTTTTATGTATTTATGGTTATAACTGAATCTAAATCTTTTTAAAATATGAATTTCCTTTTTAAAAATCCCCAAATTGCTGTAATTTACTGGTATGCCAAATAATGGGCTCCCAAGGATGCCTGTGACCTAATCCCCAGAACCTGAATATATAACCTTAAATGGCAAAAAGGACTTTGCAGATGTGGCTTTAGGAATGAACGTTAGATGGTGAGACTATCCTGGATCATCCAGGCTGCCCCAATCTAATCATATGAGTCCTTAAGAGAAGAGAATTTTTCCCAGATGGGTTACAGTGAAGGAGGAAGAGAGATTCAAAGTAAGAACAACTCAACGTTCAGTTGCTGCCTTTAAAAATGGAGGAAGGAGACCACAGGCAAGGAATGCAGTGGCCTTTAGAAGTCATGAATGACCAAAAAGGAAATGGGGACCTCAGTCTATACCTCTGAAAAACTGAATTCTGCTAACACCCAAAATGATCAAGGAAATGGATGCTCCCCCAGAGCCTCCAGACAGCCTGCTGGCACCTTGCTTTTAGCTTAATGACATCTGTGTTGTATTTATGATCTATAGAACTATAAATTTGTGTTGTTTTAAGCCTCTAAGTTTGTGGTAATTTCTTACAGCAGTATGTAATAGAAAACTGTGTCTCTGTTACTGTAGGTGAGGGCCAATCTTAGCAATGAGTTATGTTGGTGCAATATCCTGGGGAAGGCTTTCACTACCTTCTTATTGATAACAAAATTTCTTCTATTAGCTTTATTGCTTTGATTTCAGGAATTATTTCTTAGACTAATAGTATCATGGGGGTAACACATTAAACTGTTCTTATCAGACCCTTTCTCGATAATTTGGCTCGCCAAGAGCAGGTATTGGATGAGAAAGTGAAGAAAGAAGCACAGATAACTATTACCCAGGGACATGGCCCTTTTTGGGGACCATCAAGGTCCTAGGTATTTGGAGAGATACCAGTGATATTTACTCAGAGCCAAAACCAAAGTGACAAGCCTCACAATTATTTGAGACTGCCTTTAGACCAAAATATTGATATATTGCTAAGCCACTCAAAAGCATAAGAGCAATTTGCTGTGTTCCTGTTCAGTGGTACAGTGCTCCTTCCTGGGCAGCTCAGAATAACTTGGCTATCTATCATATTATGAATACAGATATATTTGTGTTCTATAAACTTCTTTTATAATTACTGATTTTTCTCTTGTTTTTCTTCTATTTCTTGCTTATTCATCCTGGGTTCTTAGAAATTAATTGCACTCCACCAAGCCAAAAGCAATTTTTGTTCACTTTTTTATACTCTGTATCCTAAGAAAACTTTTACCTACAATTTATTTTTTGGAATTAGGGAAAAAAATAGAAAACCTCATCAGTATTGTGTAAGCACAAATTGTGATTAATATGAAATAGTTTAATTAGATATAAGGTTTATATTTTGAAGAAATTTATGCCAAAATAAGTAAAAGAAAAATAATGAAAGCAAAAAAATAGGAAAAAAGTAGCCATATCATACCAAAAATGTAGGTATTTTTATTTTTTATGTACCTTACAAGTCCTTGAGCAGGTTTTTACATGGTTATGATTAGTATAAACATAATTTTATATATTCATTTAGTATTGATAATTAATGCTTATTTTATCTCAATATTAAATTACAGTCTAAAAATGCTCTTCAACTATGAAAGCAAAGCATGAGTATAATTTTAATAAAAATAGGATGCAGGGCCTGACCTGTGGTGGCGCAGTGGATAAAGCGTCAACCTGGAAATGCTGAGGTTGCCGGTTCGAAACCCTGGGCTTGCCTGGTCAAGGCACATATGGGAGTTGATGCTTCCAGCTCCTCCCCCCTTCTGTCTGTCTCTCTCTCCTCTCTCTCTGTCTCTCTCACTCTCCTCTCTAAAAAATGAAAAAAAAAAAAAGACTAGATCTACAAATTAAAAAAAAAATAGGATGCAGGGAAAAGATAGTGATAGAGGTAGCATTATTTCTTTAAAAGTTGAGATATATATAGTATCTTATGTGTAGAACTTAATAAATTTTTATGTATGTAAATACTTGAGAAACCACCACTGATACTGATATAGAACATTATTTACATCACAGAAAGTTATGTTAAGTGAAATAAGCTGTCAGAGAAAGACAAGTATCATATGATTTCACTCATTTGTGGAATCTAATGAACAAAATAAACTAATGAACAAAATATAAACAGACTCATAGAAGAGACTAACAGCTGTCAGAGGGGAGGGGTCTTGCATGACTGAGTTGAAAAGATAAAGAGATTAATCTAAAAATAATACAGACTCATAGACATATGTGATTACCAGAGGGAAAGTGAGGTGGGAGGTAGAATAGAGTAAAGGGGGATAAATGGTGATGGAAGGAGACTTGATTTGGGGTTGTGAACACATAATACAATATACTGATGATGTGTTATAGAATTATATACCTGAAACCCATATATATATATATATATATATATATATATATATATATAATATGATTTTATTAACCAATGTCACCCCAATAAAGTCAATAAAAAATAAAAAGAAATAAATAGGGAAGATGCAATTAAACAAAACAAAACAAACTGAAGGATATTAAGAATATGACAGCCTGACCAGGCAGTGGTACAATGACCTGGGACACTGAGGACCCAGGTTCAAAACCCCAGGATCATGTGCTTGAGCCACAGGCTCATCAGGCTTGAGCACAGGCTCACCAGCTTGAGCACAGGGTTGCCGGCTTGAGTGTGGGATTATAGACATGACCCCATGGTTGTGGCTTGAAGCCCAAAGTTTAAGCAGGGGGGCATTGGTTCAGCTAGAGCTCCTTGGTCAAGGCACATATGATAAAGCAATCAATGAACAACTCACGTGCCAAAACAAGTTAATACTTCTCATCTCTCTCCTTTCCTGTCTGTCTGTCTCATTTAAAAAAATGTGACTAAAGCTATGAACTGAACATATAAATCAGAACTAAGAAAATTAAGAACCCAGGTGACTAGAGAGAAAATATATGTATTTTTTAATTTAGACAATTAATTTTAATGGAGTGAAATTGATTAATTAGTGTACATAGATTCAGAGAAAACATTTCCAGGTCATTTTGACATTTGATTAAGTTGCATACCCATCACCCAAAGTCATATAGTCTTTCATTACCTTCTATTTCATTTTTTTTGTGCCTCTCCCCTCCCCCCCTCCCTCTCTTTCCTTCTTCCTCTCCCTCTGGTAACCGCCACACTCTTGTCCATGTCCATGAGTCTCAATTTTGTGTCCCATCGATGTATGGAACTATACAGTTCTTAGTTTCTTTCTGATTTACTTATTTCACTCAATATAATGTTATCAAGATCCATCCATGTTGTCATAAATGATCTGATGTCATCATTTCTTATGGCAGAGTAGTATTCCATAGTATATATGTACTACATCCTCTTTATCCAATCTTCTATTCAAGGGTTTTTTGGTTGTTCCCATGTCTTGGCCACTCTGAACAATGCTGCAATGAACATGTGTCTTTACGTACCAGTGTTTTTGAGCTTAGGGGGTATATTCCCAGTAGAGGGATTGCTGAGTCATATGGTAGTTCTATTTTTAGTTTTTTGAGGAACCACCATACTTTCTTCCATAATGGTTGTACTAATTTACATTCCCACCAATAGTGAATGAGGATTCCTTTTTCTCCACAGCCTCTCCAACACTTGTTATTACCTGTCTTGTTGATAATAGCTAATCTAACAGGCGTCAGGTGGTATCTCATTGTAGTTTTGATTTGCATTTCTCTAGTAACTAATGAAAATGAGCATCTTTTCATGTATCTATTGGCCATTTGTATTTCTTCCTGGGAGAAGTGTCTGTTCATGTCCTCTTCCAATTTTTTTATTGGATTGTTTGCTTGTTGTTGAGTTTTGTGAGTTCTTTGTATATTTTGGATATTAGGCCCTTATCTGAGCTGTTGTTTGAAAATATCATCTTCCATTTAGTTGGCTGTTTTGTTGTCAGTCTCTCTTGCTGAGCAAAAGTTTCTTAGTCTGATGTGGTCCCATTAATTTATCTTTGCCTTCATTTCCCCTTGCCTTTGGAGTCAAATTCATAAAATGCTCTTTATAGCCAAGGTCCATGAGTTTAGTACCTATGTTTTCTTCTAGGTAATTTGTTTCAGATCTTATATTTAGGTCTTTCATCCATTTTGAATTAATTTTAGTACAAGGGGACAAACTGTAGTCGAGTTTCATTCTTTTCTCCATTGTTGGCCCCTTTATCAAAGATGATTTGACCATATATATGTGGTTTTATTTATGGGCTCTCTATTCTGTTCCATAGGTCTGAGTGTCAATTTTCTGCCAATACCATGCTGATTTGATTATTGTGGTTCTATAGTATAATGTGAAGTCAGGTATTGTAATGCTCCAGCTTTGTTCTTTTTCCTTAGGCTTACTTTGGCTATTTGGAGTTTTTTATACTTTCATATAAACCTGATGATTTTTTGTTCTATTTCTTTAAAAAATGACATTGGAATTTTAATGGGAATTGCATTAAACTTGTATATCACTTTGGGTAATATGGTCATTTCGACTATATATATATAGTGAAATGAATATATATATTCATTTTGACTATATTTATTCTTCCTATCCAAGAACAAGGAATATTTTTCTACTTCATTGTATCTTTTTCAATTTCCCTTAACAATGCTTTCTAGTTTTCATTATATAGTTCCTTTATATTCTTTATGTTTATTCCTAGGTATTTTATTTTTTTTGTTGCAACCATAAAAGGGATTATTTTTTTGAGTTCGTTTTCTAATATTTCATTGTTGGCATATAGGAAGGCAATAGACTTCTGTATATTAGTTTTGTATCCTGTGACCTTACTGTATTGCTTTATTGTTTCTAATAGTTTTTTTGTGGAGTCTTTGAGGTTTTTGATGTATAGGGTCATATCATCTGCAAAAAGTGAAACTTTTACTTCTTTTTTTTCAATATGAATGCCTTTTATTTCTTTCTCTTGTCTGATTGCTCTGGCTAGAACTTCCAGCACTATATTGAATAAGAGTGGAGAGAGTAGACAACCTTGTATTGTTCCTGATTTTAGAGGAAAAGTCCTCAGTTTTATGCCATTTAATATGATATCAGCTGATGGTTTGTCATAAATGGCTTTTATTATGTTGAAGATATTTTCCTTCTTTACCCATTTTGTTGAATGTTTTAAATATAAGATGATGTTGTATTTTATCGAATGCCTTTTCTGCATCTATTGATAGGATCATATGGTTTTTGTTCTTTGTTTGGTTGATATGGTGTATTCTGTTTACTGTTTCATGAATGTTGAACCATCCTTGTGATTCTGGGATGAATCCCACTTGATCATGGTGAATTATTTTTTTAATGTGTTGTTGTATTCGATTTGCTAGTATTTTGTTTAGGATTTTAGCATCTATATTCATTAAAGATGTTGGTCTGGAGTTTTCTTTTTTTGTGTGTTGTCCTTGCCTGGTTTTGGTATGCGAGTTTGGCTTCATAAAATGTGTTTGGAAGTATTGCTTCTTCTTCAATTTTTGGGAAGACTTTGAGTAGAATAGGAACCAAGTCTTCTTTGAATGTTTGATAGAATTCACTAGTATAGCTGTCTGGCCCTAGACTTTTATTTTTTGGGAGGTTTTTGATAGTTGTTTCTATTTCCTCCTGCTTATGGGTCTGTTTAAGCTATCTACTTCCTATGACTCAGTCTAGGAAGATTGTATTGTTCTAGGAATTTATCCATTTCTCCTAGATTATTAAATTTGGTGGCATATAGTTTTTCATAGTATTCTACAATAATTCTTTGTATATCTATGATATCTGTGGTGATTTCTTCTCTTTCATTTTTGATTTTGTTTATATGAGTCCTTTCTCTTTTTTCTTCAGTGAGTCTTTCCAAGGGTTTGTCAATTTTGTTGATCTTTTCAAAGAACCAGCTCCTTTTTTTATTGATTGTTTTTTATAGTTTTTCTGTTCTCTATTTCATTTATTTCTTCTCTGTTTTTTATCATTTCCCTTTTTTCTGCTGGTTTTGGATTGCCTTTGTTCTTCTTTTTCTAGTTCCTTAAGATGTGAAGTTAAGTTGTTTACTTTGGCTCTCTCTTGTTTGTTCATATTGGCCTGTAGTGATATGCACTTTCCTTCTATTACTGCTTTTGCTTCATTTCAAAGATTTTGATATGTCGTATTCTCTTTTTCGTTCGTCTGTATGTATCTTTTGATCTCTCCTTTTATTTCTTCTTTGACCCACTCATGTTTTAGAAGTATGTTGTTTAATATTCACATTTTTGTGTGTTTGTTTACTTCTTTTTTGCAGTTGAATTCTAGTTTCAAAGCTTTATGTTCAGAAAATATGCTTGGTATAATTTCAGTCTTTCTGAATTTGTTGATGTTAGTTTTGTGGCCCAACATATGGTCAATTCTTAAGAATATTCCATGTGCACTGGAGAAAAATGTATACTCTGGTGCTTTTGGATGAAGTATCCTGTAGATGTCTATCATATTCAGTTGTTCTAGTGTTTCATTTAAGGCCGATATTTCTTTATTGATTTTCTATTTGGATGAACGATCTAGAGCCGTCAGTGGTGTATTGAGGTCTCCAAGTATGACTCTTTTTGTCGGTTTTTATTTTTAGGTCAGTTAATAAGTGTCATATATTTTGGTGCTTCTTGGTTTGGTGCATATATATTAAGAAGTGTTATATCTTCTTGATTTAATATCTCCTTTATCATTATGAAATGATCATCTTTGTCTCTGATTACCTTTGCTGTCGTGTAGTGAGCACTGTTAGCTATGAGTATGGCTACACATGCTTTTCTTTGGATGTTATTTGCATGGAGAATCATTTTCCAACCTTTCAAGTTGAATTTGTTTTTATCCTTGTAGCTTAGATGTGTTTCTTGAAGGCAGCATACAGTTGAATTTTCTTTTTTAATCCATTCTGTGTCTTTTTATTGGTGAGTTCAATCCATTTACATTTAATGTAATTATTGACTCTTGAGGGTTTCCTACTGCCATTTCATATATTGTTTTCTGATAGCTCTGTATCTTGTTTGGTTCTTCTCTCTTTTTTTTTTTTATCATTTTTTGTTGTTGTTGTTGTATTCCATACTTTCCTCTATTTTTTCTTTTTATAAGCCATGTGTTTCTCTGGTGATTTTTTTCAGGGGTGGTTACCATTGAGTAATAGAAAGGATACATATTATATTCATTTTAGCACATTATCTCATGAGTGCTTCTGCACTCCATACTTCTTTGCTACTGTTAATCTTTGTCCTCTCCCTTTTTCTGTTTTTGTTGTCACAGGTTAGTCTTGTTTTTATTTTGATCTTGATTGAGCTTTTACTTGTAGTTTTGTTTTGTTTTGTTCTTTGTATCTGGTCAGATAACAACACACTTTAGTATTTTCTGAAGTGGTGGTTTTCTGGTGATAAATTCCTTCATCTTTTCTATATCTGTGAATGTTTTTATTTCTCCTTCTTATTTGAAGGATAGCTTTGATGGATATAGTATTTTTTGCTGGAAGTTTCTCTCTTTCAGAACTTTAAATATTGGAGCCTACTCTCTTCTGGCTTGTAGAGTTTCTGCTGAGAAATCTGATGATAACCTAATGGACCTTTATATGTTGTATTCTTCTTTTCCCTGGCTGCCTGGAGGATTTTTTTTCTCATTGTTTTGTGATAATTTCATTATGATATGCCTTTGAATAGGTTTGTTTGGATTAAGATAACTCAGTGTTCTGTTTGTTTCTTTTTCTTTCTTTATTTTTTTTTTTGTATTTTTCTGAAGCTGGAAATGGGGAGAGACAGACTCCCGCATGCGCCCGACCGGGATCCACCCGGCATGCCCACCAAGGGGCGACGCTCTGCCCACCAGGGGGCGATACTCTGCCCCTCCAGGGCGTCGCTCTGTTGTGACCAGAGCCACTCTAGTGCCTGGGGCAGAGGCCAAGGAGCCATCCCCAGCGCCCGGGCCATCTTTGCTCCAATAGAGCCTCGCTGCGGGAGGGGAAGAGAAAGACAGAGAGGAAGGAGAGGGGGAGGGGTGGAGAAGCAGATGGACGCCTCTCCTGTGTGCCCTGGCCGGGAATCGAACCTGGGACTTCTGCACGCCAGGCCGACACTCTACCACTGAGCCAACCGGCCAGGGCCTCTGTTTGTTTCTTGAATTCGAGGCTCTAGTTCTTTCCACAGGCTTGGGAAGTTTTCGTCTATTATTAGTTTGAATATTTTCTCCATTCCATTTTCTCTCTCTTCTCCTTCTTATATACCCATTATTCTTATGTTGCTCTTTCTGATGGAGTCAGACTATTACTGTATGGCTTTCTCATTTTTTTCAATTCATGAGTCTCTCTCTCTTTTCTCTGTAGTGTCTCTAGTTGCCTGTTCTCTATGTCACTAATTTTTTCCTCTATCTGGCCTGTTCTATTAGCTAAGCTTGTTACCTCATTTTTCAGTCATGAATTGAGTTTTCATCTCTGTTTGATTCATTTTCATAGTTCAGTTTTCTTGGTGATGTAATCCTTTTGTTCATTGAATTGTTTTTTGAGCTCCCTAAATTGCCTTTCCGTGCTTTCTTTTTTTCCCTGAGTATTTTTAGGACTTCAATTTTTAATTCTCTGTCATTTAACTCCAAGTTTTTCAAGCAATTGAAATTGTTTTCTATAGATTTTATCTCATCTATCTGAGCTACATCTCTGTCTTTTGTATCCATGATATTTGATTCCTTTTTTCTCAATGGCATTTGAGAGTGGTTCTGTTAATAACACTAAGAAGAGATGATTTAAAAAAAATGAAAAAATACTGTGAAAAAATGAAAATTCTATTGTGCTAAGTGGAACAAAAACTACATAGAGCAGAGAGCCAGAGTTGGGGGAAATGAGAAAGAGACAAAAAACAAAGTAAAAAGCATACAAAATGCCACAAAGAAAAAAAATTGAATCCAGAATAAAATAATTTGTTTGTAAATGATGTAGAATGAGAGAAAATGAAAGAGAAAAGAAGAAAAAAGGAAAAACAATGAGTTAATGTTTTTGAAATTTAACCTTCATAAAAAAAAGAATGGAAAATGTAACACCTTTGGGTAATGAAGTTCAAAATGAAAAGGGAAGAACAAGACAGACAGAGGATGAAACCAAAGTTGAAAAAAAAAAGATGAAAAATACAAGATAAAAATGGTAAAAAGTTATAAAAAAGGTAATTTTTCCCCAGTTTTATGAGGTGTCTTTTTTTTTTTTCTTTTTGTCAGGAGGTGCTCTATCACAGGTTTTGCCCCTGTGGCACTCTTGAGTAGAGATTTGCAGTTGATGTGTTGTTATGGCAATGACATAAGCTAGGCCTCAGTCCCTTTGGTAGGCAGGTCTTGTTAGGGTTTGTAGGTTCCGACAATGGGAGAGTCAGTTTTCCCAGTGCTTCTCCCTCCGTCTCTTTTTCCTGGGCTAGCAGCCTGAGGTCCCAGCTGTGAAGTTGCCTCAGCCACTGCTTGCAGAGCAAGAGGCTCTAAGACAGGTGTCCCCAAACTATGGCCTACGGGCCGCATGTGGCCCCGAGGCCATTTATCCAGCCCCCGCCACACTTCCGGGAGGGGCACCTTTTTCATTGGTGGTCAGTGAGAGGAGTACTATATGTGGCATCCCTCCAACAGTCTGAGGGACAGTGAACTGGCCCCCTGTGTAAAAAGTTTGGGGACCCCTGTAATGCCAAGTCCCCCCTCCTGCCCTGCTTAAAGCACAGTTCTGGGTAAGGCTTTGCCAACCAGAGCTGCCATTGTAAGCAGGCAGGGCAGGAAGCTGATTGCTTTTCAGGTGCTTTTCTAAGGGCCCCCAGGCGTGTCTAGTATGCCTCAGCACTCCGTGGGTTTTTTTCTCTTGTGCCCTGTTTGGAAGCCCGCAGCCCAGCCCCTACAACTTCCGCAGTGCTCTCTGAGGTCTGCTCTGCAGGAATACACTTTTTAACCTGTATCGGCCGGTGGGAACTTGCCTCAGCCACTGCTTGCAGAGCAAGAGGCCCTAAAAGCTGCAAGTCCCTCCTCCAGGTCCACTCAAAGCACAGTTCTGGGTAAGGCTTTGTCAACCAGAGCCACCAGCATAAGCAGGCAGGTCAGGGAGCCGATTGCTGGTCAGGTTCTTTTCTAAGGGCCCCCAGGAATGTCTAGTACACCTCAGTGCTCCACGGATCTGATCTCCATAGGCTTTTTCCTTGTGCCCTGTTTGGAAGCCCGCAGCCTACCCCACACCATTTCTGCAGTGCTCTTTGAGGTCTGCTCCATGGGAATGTGCTTTGTAACTTGTATCAGCTGGCGGAGGTGCTTTGCCCTGACATGTTCAGGCCTAGGGATCCTGGCCCTTGTGCACTTCCCGTGCTGTTGGTCCGGGAGCCAGGATCACACAGAAAGTCTCGTTACAGCCCATGCAGAAGTCCACTGCTGACAGTCTCTGGCCCAACCCCTCTGTCTGCAAACGTGCGCGCCCATGCCAGATGCGCCAGGTGGAGCCACTCACACACCTCCGGTGATTGAAGACCAGGAGTGATCAAAACCCAAAGCTGCTCTGGTGCCGGCCTCCACAGGCAACCCACTCGCCCGCCTCTGCCGGAGTCTGCTGCTGGCGCTAGCTCTGCGTCCAGGATCTCAGGCTGAGCCGCGGGCATGCATTCTCCTCGGCTTGGTCGTCTGCCCTAGCCCAGCTTCTTCCCTTGTCCCCAGCCCTTTTCCCTCTCAGTTCCAAAGGAAAGCAGCCCTTCCTCAGATCAGTAAGGAAAGAGGAACACTCCATTATCTGTCTTATTTTCTTCAGAGTGGATTATATATTCAGCCACCTTTTTGCCCAATCGTACCTTTGTTTGGTATATGTGTATTTCAGATGTTTCTGTGATTGTTTTTCTGTCTCTCATTGTTAAATTTGTTGAAATTTCAGTGGGAGATATTGGGAGCACCCATCTCGGTGCCATTTCTCACCACCATCACTCCTGGAAAAAGAGATTTTTAAGGAGAGTTGACAGAACTCAGGAGAGAATTATGAAAAGGAAAGAAAACCCAACCAGAAAGACTATAAGAGCAAATAAACGTAATGGATAATGCCTTAAGATGAATAGACTATGAAGTGGGAAGGAAGTAAATGGCAGAAGACATCTAAGGTTTTGATAGAATGTTGCATGTAGAGAAGATCCAAAGTATGTATAATAAGAGTCTTTGAAGGAAAAGCGGAAAGCAACAAACAACAGATACTAAAAGCTACTGTTCAAGAAAGATTTCCTCAAACATAAGAGATTTGAAATTGTTATTGAAAAGGCATACCACTTACCTAGGAAACTGACCCAGATAGCCAACACCCAGAAATATGCTAATAAAACAAAGAGTTTGCCTGACCAGGCGGTGGTGCAGTGGATAGAGCATCTGACTGGGATGCGGAGGACCCAGGTTCGAGACCCAGAGGTCACCAGCTTGAGCACGGGCTTATCTGGCTTGAGAAAAAAATCTCACCAGCTTAAACCCAAGGTCGCTGGCTCGAGCAAGGGGTTACTGGTCTGCAGAAGGACCGTGGTCAAGGCACATATGAGAAAGCAATCAATGAACAACTAAGCTGTTGCAACGAAAAACTGATGATTGATGCTTCTCATCTCTCTCCATTCCTGTCTG
Organism: Saccopteryx leptura; assembly: GCF_036850995.1. Classification (NCBI taxonomy): domain Eukaryota; kingdom Metazoa; phylum Chordata; class Mammalia; order Chiroptera; family Emballonuridae; genus Saccopteryx; species Saccopteryx leptura. The sequence goes on from NC_089510.1 coordinate 97,450,998, forward strand.
TCTGTCCCTATCTATTCCTCTCTCTGACTCTCTCTCTGTCCCTGTAAAAAACAAACAAACAAAAAAACTAAAGGAGTTTAAAGAGAAAAATTGTTCAGTTGGCAGTAAGGAAAAGACCAAGTCATTCATAAAGGGAAGCAAATTAGAATATCATCAGACTCCAATAGCAACAGTTTATATGAAAAGACGATAGGTGTAGCATAAGGTACTCAAAAAATAGGTGGCCTGACTGGCCTGTGGCACAGTGGATAAAGCCTTGACCTGGAGCACTGAGATTGTCAGTTCAAAATCTCAGGCTTGCCTAGTCAAGGCACATATGCGAAGCAATTACATTGAGTTGATGCTTCCTGCTACTCCCCCTCTTCTTTCTTTCTCTCTCTATCTCCTCTCTCTAAAAATCAATAAATAAAATTCTAAAAAAATAAAAAAGAATAGGTGAGCCAAAGATTTTACATCCAGCCACTCTGATCGTTAAATATAAAGGTCATAAGTGAACTGGAATAAGCTGTTATGTAGGAACTCTAGGAACGTTGTCCCCAAGAGTGTTTAAGGGAATCTACCGGAGAATTAGCTTCAGATTAACAATTGACTAGGGATATAGTAAAATAAGGACTGATCGTGAGGACTAGATACATACTGACTTGTAGAACTAAGGCAAAATAATGTCTATGAAGAATACAACTTAGTATGCATTGGCTATCGGCACCAACTTTGCAAAAATGGGAGAATGAGGAAGTATGTGAAAAGTATAATAAATTTACTGATTATCTTATAAGTATTAATTTGGGGAATAAAAGGATATTACTTGCAGTAAGATATGAGGGAAAGGAGAGGGGGAGGATATCTCCTAATTTTCATATTGTATATAGTGGACAGACAAAAAAATGTCCCAAAAGATTGGCATGGAGGTAAGGGTATTTTTATAAAAATAATTAGTATAAAGTTAATCATTAGACTAAAGAAAGAGGAAGAGCAAATAAAATAGACCAAATATAAAAGGCTCATGAAAACCACACATATATGCACAGGCATATAAAAATGTATTGGTCATACTGTTGATGGCTATAAAAGAATGTATGTATTTATATACTACAACACATACTATCTGGTATATTGCTACACATATTTGTAGCACTACTCTTGCCCCTTTCTTAGGTTAATGCTGGTGCCTACACACACAACACACACACACTTTTATATATTTAAGAAAGATATAAGGATAAAACAAAATAAAAGATAGTTTATAGGGAAAGAGAATGGGGGGGGAAAGGATAGAAGTCTTTTTTGATTGTACCTTTTCTATATATAGTTTCTTGTAAATTTAACTTTGGAAATGTAAATATTTACATGATTATAAAAAAAATTACATTTTTGGAAAGCAATTCCTAAAACTCAAAAGTAAATGAAGTAAATGAGCCTAATTTTATTTAGTTTTGTATGACTACCCAGAGAGGAGATATTCCAGATGACTAAATGATTTGATTGTTTGCTCCTTGTGCTCACAGTAGAGACTCAATATAAAATCACATTGCCACTTTTGCAGGGTAGTTCAGTATTTCCTCAAAATGTCAAACGTAGAGTTACCATAGACCCAGCAATTCCACTCCTAGCCATTTACCCAGAGAAATGAAAACATAAGTGGTATAGCATTATTCATTATAACCAAAAAGCTGAAAAATCCAAATACTGAGGAATGTAGAAACAAAAATATGTTATATTTATACAATACAATATTATTTGGTTATCAAAAGGGATGAAGTACTGACACATGCTACAACATGGATGAACCTTGAAAACTATGTGAAGTGAAAAGAGACAGTCACAAAAGCCACATAATGTATTATTGCATTTATATTAAATGGCCAGAATAGAGAAGGAAAATAGATTAGTGGTTGCCACGAGCTGGAGGACAGGAGGAATGGGAGTGATTGCTAATAGGTGTGGGCTTCATTTTGTGGTGATAAAAGTGTTCTGAAATTACATAATGGTGATAGTTGTACAACTCTGACTATACCAAAAACCACTGAATTCTGTGCTTTAAAAGGGTTAATTTTATAATATGTGAGATGTATCTCCATTTTTTTTTTTTTTTAAAAAAGGAAACAGGCATAGGGGCAAAGAATAAAAAATAAAATTTAAAACTTGTAATCGTTTGATGTTGATGTTGCTATTTTGAGTATTTATATTGGTCTCTAAAGAACTGGGATTTTTGGCTAGGTGAAAGGAGTTCCTGAGGTAAATAAAAATTCTGTAGTTCCCGGGCAAGAATTGGAATTGTCAGTTTGAGTTTGTGAAAAAAATGTCCTAGGCTCTGGCCAGCTGGCTCAGTGGTAGAGCATCAACCTGGCATGCAGATGTCTCGGGTTCGATACCCGGTCAGGGCACACATAAGAAGTGACCTGCTTCTTTTCCGCTCCCTCTTTCCCCATCCCTCTCTTTTCGTCTCTTGCAGCCAGTGGCTTGGTTGGTCCAAGCATCAGCCCCAGATGGGGGTTGCCAGGTGGATCCTGGTAGGTGTGCATGGAGGAGTCTGTCTATCTCCCCTCCTCTCACTTAAAATGAAAGAGTCTTAGTTCTGTTCATTAAAAAGTCCTAGAAAAGCAATGATTAACTCAGTAATAGTAAGTACCTCTAGCACTTGTGGGTGTTCTCTTGAAACCAGTTTCTACATTTCCATAAAATGAAATAGGCTCATTGAAGAAAGCTGGTTTCAAATGTGGGTCAGGAAATATAAAATATGAACCTGGAACATTTGTAACACTAGAAAATAAGGGAAGTGATCAAAGACTGCAAGATTCTGTCAAAAAGACTAAATATTAACTTGAAGGGATTCCACTGCTTAAAACTGGGTTAATTGGAACATTATATTTAAATATGTTAAAATTAATGAGTTCATGGTACTGAACAATAACATGTATTGGTTACATTTGGAAGTTACAAGGGAATCGACTGGTGTAATGAATTCCTATTTACCAATTACCCAGCTTCCAACAATTGTCAACTAATTCTTACCTCATCTGTACCACCACTTACTTCTCTATGGCCCAGATTATTCTGGGCAAATTCCTGACATTGTATCATTTGATCACTAAATATTTCTACACATACTAAAACAGAGATTGATAGAAATCTAACCTCTATACCATTTTTTTGTTTTGTATTTTTCTGAAGCTGGAAACGGGGAGAGACAGTCAGACAGACTCCTGCATGCGCCCGACCAGGATCCACCCAGCACGCCCACCAGGGGCGATGCTCTGCCCACCAGGGGGCGATGCTCTGCCCCTCCGGGGCGTCGCTCTGCCAAGACCAGAGCCACTCTAGCGCCTGAGGCAGAGGCCAAGGAGCCATCCCCAGCGCCCGGGCCATCTTTGCTCCAATGAAGCCTTGGCTGCGGGAGGGGAAGAGAGAGACAGAGAGGAAGGGGGGGGGGGTGGAGAAGCAAATGGGCGCCTCTCCTATGTGCCCTGTCCGGGAATCGAACCCGGGTCCCCCACACGCCAGGCCAACGCTCGACCGCTGAGCCAACCGGCCAGGGCCTCCATTATTAAGTCTATAAACAATTAACAATAATTCCTTAATTATTCAATCACTGTTCAGATTTTTCCAATTGTCTTTTGTTTTTCAGTTTGTCAGAATTGAGGTGCAAATAAGGTACAAACATCGTGATTTTTTAACAAATCTCTTAGATATCTTTTGATCTATAAGTTCCCCTTACACATCCTTTTTCCCCTTGCATTTGTGTGTGTGTGTGTGTGTGTGTGTGAGAGAGAGAGAGAGAGAGACAGTGACAGAGAGAGACAGGGACAGACAGGAAGGGAGAGAGATGAGAAGCATCAATTCTTTGTTGGGGCTCCTTAGTTGTTCAGTGATTGCTTTCTCATATGTGCCTTGACCAGGGAGCCACGGCAAACCGAGTGACCCTTTGCTCAAGCCAGCGACCTTGGGCTCAAGCTGGTGAGCCTTGCTTAAACCAGATGAGCCCACGCTCAAGCTGGAGACTTTGGGGTTTCAAACCTGAGTCCTCTGTGTCCCAGTCCAACACTATCCACTGCACCACCACCTGATCAGGCTCCCCTTAGCATTTTTCTGTAGTTGAAGAAACTGGATCATGTTCTGTAGTTTCCCACAGTCTGGATTTTGGTTGTTTGAAACAAACAAAAATTAGCTTGATGAATGTAAGAAACCAAGTTTACACATAGCTTTGAGGAGCTGGTTTAGAGGCTAAGAAGGGGTCATGGAGTTTTCTTTAGCATTAGCAGATGAATTGGTAAGGTGTTAAAAGTGAGCCAGCTGCTCATGAGAGTCTTAAACCAAATCACAGATTTCGCTTTTCTTTTAAACAGTGACCCCTTGCTTTTAAAAACTTATTTTAGACTCTCCTGTAAGAGATTCTGGATTTAATTGGTCAGATTCGTGGGCTTAGGTATTTTTTTAAACCTTCCCAAATGATTCTAGTGTGCAGCCAGAGTTGAGAATCATTATCCTAACCTTATACACCAGCAGTTCTCAACCTGTGGGTCGCGACCCCAGCGGGGGTCCAACGACCAAAACACAAGGATTGCCTAAAGCCATCGGAAAATACATATTTATTATACAATACACTTAAGTATCTCCTGCAGAGCTCATGCCCAGAGGATCAGATACAATAGAATTGATTGAGACTAGTTAATTTGCAGTTCTAACAAGATCCTAGAGAGAAAGATACTGCTGGCCAAGCACTCTATGAGTAACATTATTGTAAAGTACTGTATTTCTCCAGGTATAAGATGCTCTTAATTTTGGGGCCCGAAATTTGGAAAAAAAGAAATTACATAAAGTTATTGAACTCAAGTTTTATTCATCATAAAATTTATATATCTCCTCATCACTGTCAAAACTCCCATCCATTAGCTTGTCCTCATCTGTGTCTGATGACAAATCACTGTCTTCATATATTGCCTCATTCTCAGTTCCATCTATGGCGTTTGAAATGAACACTTTTTAAAAAATCTAAAACCACCTGTTGGGCAGATAAAATATATTATGCTCACTTTGTTAAAGACGGCGCTGCCCACGAGGAGGCCGTCGCCCAGGTGATATTAATGTGTGTCTCTGTGGGCAGGTAGAATCCTTGTAGCCTGGGGCTTGGTTTTGGGATTAGGCCTTTCCCACCCGTTTTGAAGTAGGGTGGTACAATCCAATCATGCCTCAGAGAAGTGTCTTTGTATTAGAGACTTCCCTGTTTTGTATATTGGATTAAAGGTTTGGATTTCTACACTGTAAAATGAGGGCAGACGAGGGCTTTCCCTCTTGGTTCCTGGGATGATTAGCATGAGAGAGCAGAGGGAGCAGAGCAGAGAGCAGAAAGAGGTCATGTGGCCAGGAGAAGCAGCCAAGATGGCGGAGTGCTGAGTGAGATGCCAGTTTGTGTAGAGAGAAGGAAGGAGATGGGGAACTGAGGAGAATAAGGCTGGTGAGCTAGAAACCTTTGATTCTAGGAAACTCGGATAAGTCAGTGGCTTTGTGAGCACTGAATGTGAGTGGGTTTTGGAGCCCAGTGTGTGTTTTTACTTGCCCGCCGAGTGCAAGCTAGAATTAAAGACTATGGCCTACCAGTTTGTGGCTCCGTTGTTTCTTTACCGACTGTCCGAATCCAATGTGAACCTGCATAGGCCAGGCAGCTCTGATGTTGGCCCTGGCCCTGGCTGCTGGCTTTACACCACCTTATAAGACATACCCAGTTTTTAGAAAAACGTGCATCTTATGCATAGGGAAATACGGTAACATCTTAAAGTAAAGGATACTTTGGTTAGAGAAAGTAACTTTAATTCTAAGTAATCAATATGCCATTGTGGGGTATTTTGAGGTGGGTTGTTCTGGGTCCTGACATAGCTAATACATTATATATTTGTATTTTTCTGAAGCTGGAAACAGGGAGAGACAGTCAGGCAGACTCCCGCATGCGCCCGACCGGGATCCACCCGGCACGCCCACCAAGGGGGCGACGCTGCAGGAGGGGAAGAGAGAGAGAGGAAGGAGAGGAGGAGGGGTGGAGAAGCAAATGGGCGCTATTCCTGTGTGCCCTGGCCGGCAATCGAACCCGAACCCGGGACTTCTGCATGCCAGGCCGACGCTCTACCACTGAGCCAACCGGCCAGGGCCTGTTTTGTTTCAATTTTTAATGACATTCATGAAATATCAAAATTTTAGATATAGGGACTATAGATATCCTTGAGAATTAATAATGTCTTTTTTTTCTACAGAATCTTTGTATATACCCATTCAGTATTATTAGTTCAAACTAATAATGTGATTTGAAATGATATGATGAGTGTTTTACAGTTCTTGAGTGAGTTCATACATGTTACATGTTTCATATACTATATTCTATTATGCACTTTAAAAATTACATCTTCTGGGTTAGGAGAATGTGGAGAAAGGTAGAGAGGGAATGACTGGTGATGGAGAGAGAATTGACTTGGGTTGGCGAACACATAATGCAGATGATGTGTTACAGAATTGTGTACCTGAAATCTATAATTTTATTAACCAATGTCACCCCAATAAATTCAATAAAAGTATTTAAAAATTATATCTGTTGTTTAGTGCACTATAATTTAAGAAAAATATTTCTAAATTCTAGAATGAAAACATGTTTTAAATTTTTTTATCTTAATATACTAACATGCTCAATTTAAAATGAATTTAAATATATTTTTTGAACAAAGAGATTTTTCCTTGTGTTTCCTTCCCCAGTGGTCATATGCTTTAGAAAAGCCCAACACTGGCAGCATATTTAATATCGCATGGTCGATTGATGGCACTCAGATTGCTGGGGCCTGCGGAAATGGGCATGTTGTTTTTGCACATGTGGTGGAGCAACGTTGGGAATGGAAACATTTTCAAGTGACATTAACCAAAAGAAGGACTATGCAGGTATGGTTTTGGACTCTGGTCGATTAAACCTAATTCTTTTAAGTTTATACTTTGGGTGATAGGTATGCAACATAATTGAATGACAAGATAACCTGGAGATGTTTTCTTTGAACATATGTACCCTGATTTATTGATGTCGCCCGATTAAAATTAATAAAAAAATTATAAAAAAAATTCAGTCACATTAGCTATATTTTAATAATACACCATTGGTAATTTTCTTTTTTCATGACGGAAGGTAAGAACCTTTCACTAATATAGAGCCTGAGTGCCCATAGCTACTGTGGTTATGGGGCTGAGTCAGGGACAGTGAAACTTGAAGCATTTAGGAAATGTATGAATTCAGCTAAGAATGGAGGAAGAAAGCTATGACAAGCTAGATTTAATTTCTGGACCTGACCCCAACGTGGGTCTAACCATCTCGTCATAGTCAGGGTTACATTATTTTATTTATACTTGTATGAGTTTATTTAACCTCATTAAAATATTTTTTCCTATTAAGGACTACCTAAGGCAAGCCAAAGTGGGAAGATAATAGGAAGTTCTTACTGGGAATTAGGAAGAAAAACATAATTCTGGAGTGAAATGCTTTGTAGATTAAGACAGAAATGTTGGGACATGGAAATGGGAGGCAAAGGGACCTGTTTTGCAGGTAGAGAACATCAGAGGGAGGGGCTCTCTATTCACTCGTACCCTTTTAAACAATATTGTATTTCACTTGTCTTAACCTCCCCTGTAGGGCCCAGAGCAGTGCCTTGCATATAATAAGCACTTTACAAATATTTTAAAAGTTAATTGATGAAAGGTTCCAGGAAGAGACTGAAGACAATGTGTCAATGGCAAACCCTCGGCCAAAGAAAGGGGGACTCTCCCTTCTTCCTGCTTTTTCTCCTGACTGTATCAGTTACCTCTACCTTCAGTATTCAGAATTCAGATTGTGATAAACACTGTACAAATTTGGAAGCATGTATTTTGTGATTTCTTGGACAGATCTATTCAAATATTATTTATCCTAAGTATCTAGATTTTTATTTATTTTTATATTTATCTTTTTTCACCTTTAAATATATATAATTTTTATTTGTAAATTACACCTCTATAAAGCTGGGAGAAAAGTTATTTATTTATTTATTTACTTAAATTTATTGTGTTAACATGGATTCAAGTGTCCTACTGAACATAACACCCTCACCCCCAACCCGTGTCCCTATTTACACCCCTTTTGGCCCCTCCCCCTAACTCCCTCTTCCTTTCCCTCTGGCATTAGCTGTCCTGTTATCTGTATCTATGTGTTATGTATATATAATTTCACTAATCCCTTCACCTTCTCTGATCCCATCCCCTCATCCCCCTTCCCTCTGACAGCTGTCCCTCTGCTCCCTGTGATTCATCTCAGCCTCTATTCCATTCCTCACTTCATTTTGTTCATTCGATTCCACATATAAATGAGATCATATGATATTTGTCTTTGTCTGGCTGGCTTATTTAATTTAGCATAATAATCTCCAGGTCCATTCATGCTGTTGCAAAAGGTAAGATTTTCTTCTTTTTCATGACTCCATAGTATTCCATTGTGTATATGTACCACAGGTTTTTAATCCACTTATCCACTGATGGGCATTTGGGCTGTTTCCAGATCTTGGCTATTGTAAACACTGCTACAGTAAACATGGGGGTGCATATCTTTTCTTGAATCAGTAATTTGGTATTTTTATGATATATTCCTAAAAGTGGGATAGCTAGGTCAAAAGGCTGTTTTATTTTTATTTTTATGAGGAAACTCGATACTGTTTTTACAGTGGCTGCACCAGTCTACATTCCCACCAGCAGTTCAGAAGGGTTTTCATTTCTCCACAACCTTGCCAGCACTTACTGTGTGTTGTTTTGTTAATGAGTGCCATTCTGACAGGTGTGAGGTGCTATCTCATTGTGGTTTTCATTTGCATTTCTCTAACGATTAGTGATGTTGAACAGTTTTTTCATATGTCTATTGGCCATCTGTATGTCCTCTTTGGAGAAGTGTCCATTCAGTTCTTTTGCCCGTTTTTAAGTTGGATTGTTTACCTTCCTGGTATTGAATTTTAGAAGTTCCTTGTAAATTTTGGTTATTAACCCCTTATTGACAAATATATTGATGAATATATTCTCCCACTGTGTGCATTCTGTTTTTAATTTTGCTAATGGTGTCTTTTGCTGTGCAAAAGCTTTTGTGCAAATATCATAGCCCATTTGTTTATTTTGTCCTTTATTTCACCGGCCCATGAAGATAAATTGGCAACAATATTGCTATAAGAGATGTTGGAGAGTTTACTGCCTATGTTTTCTTCCAAGATGTTTATGGTTTCATAACTTAAATTTAAGTCTTTATCTATTTCAAGTTTAATTTTGTGAATGGTGTAAGTTGGTGGTCTAGTTTCATTTTTTTTCATGTACCTGTCCAATTTTTCCAACACCATTTATAAAAGAGACTGTCTTTGCTCCATTGCATGCTTTTACATTCTTTGTCAAATACCAATTGATCATAAAGGTGTGGGTTTATTTGTGGGTTCTCTGTTCTGTTCCCTTGATCTGTATGCCTGTTCTTATGCCAGTACCATACTGTTTTGATTACAATGGCTTTGTAGTATAACTTAATATCAGGAAGTGTGATACCTCCCACTTTATTCTTCATTTTCAAGATTGGTGAGGCTATTTGTGTTCTTTTTTGGTTTCATATAAATTTTTGAAATATTTGTTTTATATCTTTGAAGTATGCCGTTGGTATTTTAATAGGAACTGCATTAAATTTAAGATTGCTTTGGGTAATATAGACATTTTAATGATGTTTATTTTTCCTAACCATGAGCACAGTATATGCTTCCACTTGTTTGTATCTTCCTTGATTTCTTCTATCAATGTTTTATAATTTTTCGAGTACAAGTCTTTTACCTCCTTAGTTAAATTTACTCCTAGGTACTTTATTTTTATTTGTTGCAATAGTGAAGGGGATTGTTTCTTAATTTATCTTTATTATTGGTGTATAAAAATGCCACTGATTTCTGAATATTAATTTTATATCCTGCCACCTTGCTGAATTTATTTAGTAGCTTTTTGACTGAGACTTTAGGGTTTTCTATGTACAGTATCATATCAGCAGCAAATAATGATAGTTTTACTTCTTCTTTTCCAATTTGGATGCCTTTTATTTCTTCTTCTCTAACTACTGTGGCCAGGACTTCCAGAACTATGTTGAATAAGAGTGGTGACAGGGGGCACCCCTGCCTTGTTCCTGATCTTAAGGGGATTTCTTTTCATTTTTGCCCATTGATTATGATGTTGGCTTTGGGTTTGTCATAGATGGCCTTTGTCATGTTGTTATGATCTCTGTATCTCCACTTTGCTGAGAGTTTTGATCATAAAAGGGTTCTTTAGACACCACAGTCCAGGTGCTAGTTGTGCTATTTGTTACTGGTTTAATTACTACTTCTAAGATAAAATGTATTTGTTTTTGACAGATAAAAATGTGTCATGAGTATATGCTAAGGTTTTAAATTCAAATTCAAGATTACAGAGTTTTAGTCTTGATTTTTTATTTGAAGTTCTTCTTTTATAAGACTATATGAGTTCCTGAAGATATTAATGGTGATTTTATATATATATATTCTAAAATATAATCTCAAATAATAAATTAATATTATTCTAATAATATATTACTGAACATTGTTTAGATTTCTTTGTTTCTTTTGTAAAAGTATCACCATACTATATATACTGTTTTGCATCTTGCATTTTTTACTTTATAATATATCCTGGAGATCTTCCCTATTCCTTTTTACAGCTATATAGTATTCCACTTTGTGAGTGTACCATGATTTGTTCAACCTATCCTGTATTGATAGACAGTCGGGCTGTTTCTAGTCTTTTGCTGTTATCATTAGTGATGTGTGTAGTAATAGCCTTGTGTGTATGTTATTTCATAGTTTTGCTTGTTTATCTTTGGGATAGAATTTTAGAGGTAAGATTTCTGAGTCAAAGAATATACATGTATATAATTTTGCTATGTCTTGTCATGGTGATAGTTGTTTCGTGGGTGTAGGAGTTGAGAAACAGAAAACTAAAATGTAATAATACACATCATAGGTAGAAGTACTTCAAAGAAATATTTATTTGACTTTATGTTTATTTTTTTCCTTCCCCTCATTCCCTATTATTCTTTTTTTTTTTTTTTGACAGAGACAGAGTGAGTCAGAGAGAGGGACAGATAGGGACATACATACAGGAAGGGAGAGAGTTGAGAAGCATCAATTCTTTGTTGCAGCTCCTTAGTTGTTCAGTGATTGTTTTCTCATATGTGCCTTGACCAGAGTGGGGGGGATTATAACAGAGCGAGTGACCTCTTGATCAAGCTAGCAACCTTGTGCTTCAAGCCAGCGACCTTTGGGCTCAAGCCAGTGACCATGGGATCATAATTATGATCCCATGCTCAAGCCAGTGACCCCTCAATCAAGCTGGTGAGCCCATGTTCAAGCCGGGTGAGCCTGCGCTCAAGCCAGCGACCTTGGAGTTCTGAACCTGGGTCCTTTGCATCCCAGTCCGACACTCTATCCACTGTACCACCACCTGGTCAGGCCCTTTTATTCTTCATTAATACTGTAATTGTCACATTATACTGTATTTAGAAAGATGGGTGCACAATGCAGTGTGCAGATGATATTTTGTTGAGTTGTATACTTGAAGCCTGTATGGTTTTGCAAACCAGTGTCACCCCCAATAAATTCAATAAAAATAAAAAATTTTAAAAAGTCAGACAAAAAAGAAGATGATAGCATTTTGAGGGGAATTTAAAGAAATAGTAGTTACAATTAATCTCTTTTTCTCTATTTTTCAGCTCTTACTCTATCTTACCCAGTCTGATACTGACAAGAGATTAGATAAATTTAACTTGGCCAACATTTTTCCTAATTTTTTGCAGATTGTCTGTCAATATTGGGATTTTGGCTGATACTACCAACTGTTAAAATCCTTTCAAACTTCATTCTGTAACAGACAGTTACAACAATTTTGGCTGTCAGAGGGAAATCTCCTTTTGTTAGTTGATTCTTAACTTTCTTACATATTATCTCTGTGTTTTTACATACAGAAATATTGTACATCTGTGCAGCCTGGTGCTTTTACTCTGAAATTGGTTTCTTTACTAATACCTCCTACAGTACTTTTGATTTTTGAAGTTATTATACATTTTCTTTTAAAATTTAAAATTTAAAGTAAACCTTAACCCTAAAAAGATACATTTTAAGCCCTGCCGGTTGGCTCAGCGGTAGAGCGTCAGCCTAGCTTGCGGAGGACCCGGGTTCAATTCCCGGCCAGGGCACACAGGAGAAGCACCCATTTGCTTCTCCACCCCTCCGCCGCGCTTTCCTCTCTATCTCTCTCTTCCCCTCCCGCAGCCAAGGCTCCATTGGAGCAAAGATGGCCCGGGCGCTGGGGATGGCTCTGTGGCCTCTGCCTCAGGCGCTAGAGTGGCTCTGGTCGCAACATGGCGATGCCCAGGATGGGCAGAGCATCGCCCCCTGGTGGGCAGAGCGTGGCCCCCTGGTGGGCGTGCCAGGTGGATCCCGGTTGGGTGCATGCGGGAGTCTGTCTGACTGTCTCTCCCTGTTTCCAGCTTCAGAAAAATGAAAAAAAAAAAAAAAAAGATACATTTTACTGTTTGGGGCAGAAATTATAATTGAGTAGTCTCTTTCCAGCTCTTCTCTGCCGTATCCTTTGACTATATATCTCAATGTTGTAGCATCTTTCACCTTACTGCTCATTGCTACGTCATTCAGATTGGTTTGCAGGTTAGAGATCTCTATATGTTTTTCTCTGTTTATTGCTAAGAAGTTTTCTGTGTTTCTACGTTTGTTGGTTGATTTTTATGCCCAAATACGTCATCTTATGTCAAGTTCTGTTTGAATTTTTTTTTATATGATTGAGGAATCAGGAGAGCATTGAATTTTTTTGTTTTTTAAAATCTTGCTAACTTACTTAATAAAAGTTTGATGTGCCTTAATGTTGTTTGTTGGTATTTCATTTTTCCTTGTTTAGGTTCGTAATGTTCTTAGTGATGCAGTGGATTTACTGGAATTCCGTGATAGAGTCATTAAAGCATCTTTGAACTATGCACACTTGGTTGTTTCAACGTCTCTTCAATGTTATGTGTTCTCGTAAGCATCTTGCATTTCTTAAAAATCCAGAGTTTTATCTATGATAAGGAATTTATTTTTAGTCTTTCACATCAACATGGTTTGAACTTATCTTTCTCAAAATTTCACCTATACTGAACTTAATTCCAAACAAGAGTGAGAAAAAGTGAGCTGTGAGCAGTGAAAATAGATCGACTAGAGTTGTGAATCAAAGGTTAATAATCACTTTTCAAATACTTCTCTGAAACAGTGTTTGCTCTTGCTTTAATCACAGTTATAAGAAATTTAGTATAATATGATTTCAAAGCCCAGAGATTAGGAGCAGCCGATAAATGAAGCAAAAAAGGAACTTTCTAAGCATTGGAATAGGGGACACCTAGCAGCCTGACAGTAGGCTGAAATATATTCAGTAAGGACACAAGGAGGTATTTAGGCTTAACATCATAGCTCAGGGTAATCATGGTTGTTTGTACTGATGATCCAGAGTTTCCCAGAAATAATGAAAGAAAATATATTTAGTATGCTTTGTATTAGAAAGCAGAGAATGACTTAACACATCTAAAACTTGCATCTAAAACATTAATAACACATTTGGTATATTTTAAATGGTATAACACAGTATGTGTTAATAAGTGTTGAACAACTGACTTTCTGGAAACAGATTTGATTGCATTGTTTGCTGATTTCTATAATGTAAATACTTCTGCTATGGTTGATTTCAAACTACCAATGTGGTGTCTGAAAGCAGAGTTGAGGAGAGGTGCACAGCAGCAAACCATTATATACTATTGCCACTGTATAGAAACATAGATGTAAGTAATCTCAAGTGCATAGATAATAGTAAACTGTTGCCTGACCAGTGGTAGCACATTGGATACAGTGTCACCCTGGGACGCTGAGGTCCCCAGTTTGAAACCCCTGGCACGAGAGCTTGTCAGCTTGACCACGGGGGGTTCCTGGCTTCAGTGTCGGATCATTGACATGAGCTCAAGGCTACTGGCTTGAAGCCCAAGGTCACTGACATGAACTCAAAGGTCACTGGCTTTAGTAAGGAGTTGAGCCTCTCCCCCCGCCCCCCCATCAAGGCACATGTGAGAAGCAATCAATGAACAACTAAAGTGAAGCAACTACAGGTTGATGCTTCTCACTCTCCTCTCTCCCTCTCTCTAAAAAAACAACAACAACATAAAATAATCTGGAAGTGATGTTTTAAGATGATCTTTAAGTATAATTTATTTAATTATAAGTTTAAATAATTTTAAGTGATAGGTTTTTTAACATGTGGCTTACAAAATATCTAAAAATAAAAACAGTTGGAAAAAGTGGCTCTAGCATACCACCAGTTGACTTTTTTTTTTTTTTTTTTTTTTTTTACAGAGACAGAGAGAGAGTCAGAAAGAGGGATAGATAGGGACAGACAGACAGGAACGAAGAGATGAGAAGCATCAATCATCAGTTTCTCCTTGCGATACCTTAGTTCATTGATTGCTTTTTCATATGTGCCTTGACCGTGGGGCTACAGCAGACTGAGTAACCCCTTGCTCAAGCCAGTGACCTTGAGTCCAAGCTGGTGAGCTTTGCTCAAACCAGATGAGCCCGCACTCAAGCTGGCGTCCTCGGGGTCTCAAACCTGGGTCCTAGCATCTCAGTTCGACACTCTATCTACTGCGCCACCGCCTGGTCAGGCAGTTGACTTCTTAACTGTCTAGAAGACTCAACTAACCACTATGACACTTTGAAGAGTTGTGAATAGTTAAGGAGAAATACAAACATACACATTTTGTGCTTGCATTTATAACATGGTAATAGTTTAATCATTTAATATAAAATCAAGGATAGAGACTATATGTGTCTTATTTACCACTTATATCTTGTTACCTAGTACAGTGCCCAACCTGTAGTAGGTACTTAATAAATAAAGTGTTTTTGGATGAATAAATTAATTGAAAAACATAAAAAATAGTGTTTTCTTGGTATCCTAATGCCCAGCAATACAGCACATATTTAATTAACAATTAATTCCATTTAATTAACAATTGTTACAACTATGTGTAAATTTGCTACTAATCAGAATCTGCAACTTGGTATACTAGCTGAGGCTGGAATAATGAAATGACAGAAGTAAAGGAAAGAGAATTAAGAAACAAGCAGCTCAGTTTTACATGAAAATTTTTTCTTACATGGAGGAGAAGGAAGAAGACAAAGGGAAGAATTTGAGAAAAGACAAGAAAGATATTAAGTTAAACAGTTGAGATCTGGGGGAGGAATCTGAGAAATTCTTATAATCACTTAGTGCTCATGGGTATTTGAATAATTAGTGTTCATGTGGCTGAGGGAATACAGAATATATCTTCAGCTGAGGGTCTGTTTGAAAAAGGTAAGACTTTTAATGGCTCTAAATGAGGGATTTATTCTACTCTTTATAGTGGCAAGGATATAATGTTTGAATCTGTAGGATTAGTATTATTAGGTGTTACTCATAGTAGAAAGGTTGCTTTTAAAAATAATTACCAAAAGTTTAGCATGATTTTCTTGTCACTCTACTTTTTACATTAAGAACTTTTGCCAGTGGCTCTGGCTGGTTGGCTCAAGTAGAGCATCGGCCCAGCATGTGGATATCCCAGGTTCGATTCCTGGTCAGGATATACAGGAGAAGCACCCATCTGCTTCTTTACCCCTCCCCTTCTTGTTTCTCTCTCTCTCTCTCTCTCTCTTTTCCTCTTTTTCTCTCCTGCAGCCATGGCTTAATTGGAGTGAATTGGCCCTGGGCACTGAGGATGGCTCCATGGCCTCTGTGTCAGGTGCTAAGAAGAACTCAGTTGCTGAGCAATGGAGCAACACCCCAGATGGACAGAGCATCGCCCCTTAATGGGCTTTCCAGGTGGATCCTGGTGGAGTGCATGTAGGAATCTGTCTCTCTGCCTCCCTTGCTCTCCCTGAATTAAAAAAGCAAACAAGAAAACCTTTTTACCAGTTAATATTTAGCAAAATATAACTTTTCTTCTCTTTTCTGATTTAACCATGACTCTCCTCTCTTGTTGTCAAGACATTTATTAAGGGACAAAATACTTATTGAAGTGGAATACCAGGGAACAGTAGTGGGAATGAGTAGTACTGGCACCTATCATTATTAATATTTCATTAAATTTTAGGCTCTGGTTGGTTGGCTCAGTGGTAGAGCATTGGCCTAACTTGTGGAAGTCCCAGGTTTGATTCTCAACCAGGGCACATAGGAGAAGTGCCCATCTGCTTCTCCACCTCCTCCCTCTCCTTTCTCTTTATCTCTCCTTCCCTTCCCGCAGCCAAGGCTCCACTGGAGCAAAGTTGGCCTGAGTGCTGAGGAGGGCTCCATGGCCTCTGCCTCAGGCGCTAGAATGGCTCCGGTTGCAACAGAGCAACACCTCAGATGGGCAGAGCATCGCCCCCTAGTGGACTTGCTGGGTATATCCTGGTCCATTGCAGGCGAGAGTCTGTCTCTCTGCCTCCCTGCTTCTCACTTCAGAAGAATACAAAAAAAAAATTTTTTTTAAACCCTGCTAGTGTTCTATATATAACTATTATTTCTTGATCACTGTTATACTGTTTTTTATGTTCATGACCTAAGTTACCCTGTGTATTGGATACTATTATTTATTTCTTTTTATGAGATGAAGAAACTAAAGGTCACAGAGAGTAATTAAATGACTGGCCCTAGGTCCAATTACTTAACTTCTTTACTAAAGGAAGAGCTGGGGTTTGAATGCAAGTTTTTAATAACTGTTGCCTCTTTTTTAGTAATAAAATATAATTTTTAAGATGAACTTGAAAACAATATACTAGTTTTCTTTTTCTTTTCTTTTTTGTTTTGTTTTTCTTTACAGAAAGAGACAGGAACAGAAACGGAGAGAGATGAGAAGCATCAATCATCAGTTTTTTGTTGCGACACCTTAGTTGTTCATTGATTGCTTTCTTATATGTGCCTTGACTGTGGGGCTACAGCAGACCGAGTAACCCTTTGCTCGAGCCAGCGACCTTGGGTCCAAGCTAGTGAGCTTTGCTCAAACCAGATGAGCCCGCGCTCAAGCTGGTGACCTCGGGGTCTAGAACCTGGGTCCTTCATATCCCAGTCCATCTCTCTATCCACTGCGCCACCTCCTGGTCAGGCAGCAATATACTAGTTTATATGAGAAGTTTTGTAAAAGAAAAATTTTATGAAAAGAAATTAATATATAGGCAACTCTAGTGTTAAATTTTCATCTGATTTCACCAATAATTATATAGAAAATACTCTTGATTATTCAACATCATGGTTTTGGAAGTTTATATTTCCATGGTGTGTATATTTCAGTTGTCAGAAATCTCAGATGTCTGTGAGGGGACATTAAAATACTTCACATAATGATTATTCTTACCAGCTCTCTTGACAAAGAATGAAGGTTAATTCTAATAACTTCATAAATGAAGCATGCCATATTTTTTTCTAAAATACAGAAGCACATTTTTTCAATTTTGTTTTTTATTGATTTTAGAGAGTGAGGAAGGGAGAGAGAGACAGAGATAGGAACATCCATCTGTTCCTGTATGTGTCCTGATTAGGGATCGAATCAGCAACCTGTGCTTAGGGACAATGCTCTAACCAACTGAGCTATCCAGTCAGAGCCAAAAACACATCTTTACCATACTAATTTATCTTTGTCATACCAGGTTCACTAATTATTAGTAGCAATTTATTTGTTATTTTACTTTATACATGCATTTACTTATTGAAATGGTTATCAAACTGCATTAGCCAAGATTAATTTCCCACCAGTGTGTCTACTTACTGCACCCTTCCCTATCCCCCACCTTCTGGATCTGAATATGAAATTTAAAGCATTGCTTCTTTGAAAGTAATTGAGATAGATTCAAAATATATAGGAATAATAAAACATTGAAGACTGTGAAACAACTGATCATGGAAATATGTTTTCAGGTTGTAAATGTTCTCTCCACCCATCCCTATATTTAAATCGTATTGCACTATAAAAACCAAAGGAGTTATTTGTTCATTTATTCATCCACTTATTTAATAAGTAGTATGTAATGTTTTAGTTTACACAATGCTTCACAAACATCTGCTTGGGAGAACTGAAGGAAAAATAACCATGTTTATCATGTTATTATATTTTCTGTTTGTTCAGTATCTGCTATACAATAGGCAGTTAGTTAAATACTTAGATAAGTTGGCATCATTTTCATATTAATGCTTAGGGAATTAAGCTTATTAAGACCAAATAGCCAACAGGTGGAGAAACTAGATTTCCAATCCTCTTCTGTTTAGCCAAAAACCCATCCTTTTTTCACTGCACCACTCTGCTATTACTTTTCTCATGAGAAATTTTAGATAGGTTGCCCAGATCACAGAGCCAATAAATGACAGAACTCAGACTTACACTTAGGATTTCTCAATTCATTTATTGTGATTTCTACAATTAATTTTTATTAAATGCTTCCTGTGTGCTAGGTGCTAGGGACACAGAGTCTCTTCATTCTGGGGAGGGATCAGAAATTAAGTGAATAATTTCAGAGCAATCTGCCAAGTGCTATAATAGAAATAGATAAACAGTTATTATGATACTGAAAACACTTAAAATGAGTACCTATCTCCTTATTAAAAAGTATTATTATTTTAAATGTTAATAAATATCCATTTTATCTTTTAGTACGAAGAACTGGAATACGCCACTTATATTTGATCTCAAAGAAGGAACTATTAGTTTAATCCTGCAGGCGGAAAGGTAATTTATTTATCATGTTTGACTATTGAATTTGAGGTTAAAATAGTTCAAATCACAGTAAAGCACTTTTTAAAGCATACCATTTACAGAATGACACATTAGTTTTTAAGTATTAATCTGTTTCTACTATTTATTCTAAAAGAAAAAAAAGTAAGAGAACAAGCTCTCAGATCAATGGTTCTAAAACTTTTTGGTCTCAGAATTTGTTTATACTCATAAAAAAATATTGAGGCTTATATGTGGGGTACAGATATGACCATTTATTATATTAGAAATTACAATTGAGATTTAAAAGTTATTTAGCATGATGAGAAAAAAATTCATTAGAAGTAAACATCAGAATAATGATGTGAGAAAATAAGAATGAAACAGGCAAATTGCTAGGAAATAGTTTTGACCTCATGGTCCCTTTATATTCCATCCTGTTTTTTGTTTTTGTGATTAGAGAGACAGAGAGGGACAGATAGAGACAGACAGACAGGAAGGGAGAGAGATGAAAAGCATCAAGTTTTTGTTGTGACACCTTAGTTGTTCATTGATTGCTTTCTCATATGCGCCCTGATGGGAGGGGGAGTCTGCAGCAGAATGAGTGTCCCCCTTGCTCAAGCCAGTGACATTGGGCTCAAGCCAGTGACCTTTGGGCTCAATCCAGCGACTATGGGGTCATGTCTATGATGCCATGCTCAAGCCAGCGACCCCACACTCAAGCTGGTGAGCCTGTGCTCAAGCCAGATGAGCCCACGCTCAAGCCGGCGACCTTGGGGTTTTGAACCTGGGTCCTCTGCATCCCAGTCCAGTGCTCTATCCACTAAGCCTGGTCAGGCCCATTCTGTTTGTTTTTAAATATTAGATGAAATTTGTTGATTTTAGGAGCCACTACTTGGCTATGACCTGAAGTTCGAAACATAATATTATTTGCATATTCAGAGTATACAGGACTAAGAAACTCCAGACCAATTAATTGGAGAAAGGATAGAGTAACTATTGCTTAGGAAGCTACACTTTTCTATGAAAACTATCAGTCTTTCAAGTATAGAGATGCTCTACTGAATCACAGGTCAAACTTAGAAAGTTACAACCCAATAAAACCTGGAATAAAGTATGAAAATATAATTAACAATTACCTAAAATAGCTACCTAAAAAGGTATTTGCACTAAACCATGTATTTTCTCCCTTATTCCTTTACTTACCATCTAGGGCAGCTCTTTAAAAAATTTTTTTTAATTTAGTGAGAGGAGGGGAGACCAACAGACTCCTGCATGTGCCCCCACCAGGATTCACCCAGCAAGCCCCCTAGGGGTAATGCTCTGCCCATCTGAGGCCTTTGCTCCGTTGCAGTAGGGTCATTTTTTAGTGCCTGAGTCGGAGGCCATGAAGTCATCTTCAGTGCCTTGGGCCAACTTGCTCCAATTGAGCCATGGCTACAGGAGGAAAGGAGAAGAGAGAGAGAGAGAAGCAAGAGGGGGAGGGTTGGAGAATCAGATAGATTCTTCTCCTGTGTGCCCTGACCAGGAATTGAACCTGGAACATCCATACGCCCAGCTGACACTCTACTACTGAGCTACTGGCCAAGGCCTAGGGCAGCTCTTAACAGTGTTTATTATCGGGTTTTCTAGCCCACAACGTTGTATAAGTAGCAAACCAGGAGAGGAATGATGCTGGGGCTGTTAGAGGCTGGTACAATGACAGGAAGAAAAGTGACTACCTGGCAAGGGAGCACAGAGAAAACTTAAATTTCAGAACTGTGTAGCTAAGTGGCTTATTTTGATTCTCATGAGTCAAAGCTATCAGTTAACTAATTACTGAAGTATGATAATTGATGACTTCAATTGATCAAGACAATTGTGTCAAATTTTGTATCATCTGTTTAATGAAATTGAATATATGATTTTATTTAGTTATATCATAATTTTATTTTATTTTTTAATAATTTTTTATTAATGTTAATGGGGTGACATCAATAAATCAGGGTACATATATTCAAAGAAAATGTCCAGATTATCTTGTCATTCACTTATGTTGCATACCCATCACCCAAAGTCAGATTGTCCTCCATCACCTTTTATCTAGTTTTCTTTGTGCCCCTCCCCCTCCCCCTCCCCCTCTCCTCCTTCCCTCCCACGCCACCCATAATTTTTTAAAATAAAAGGCATGTTTGTCACTTAAAAGGTAAGATTGGTAGCTATCTAAAAAACCATATTTCTGAAATTCTTTTTACTCAAACAATTTGATTCCTGGCCAGGGCACATGGGAGAGGCGCCAATTTGCTTCTCCACCCCCCCCCCCCTCCTTCCTCTCTGTCTCTCTCTTCCCCTCCCGCAGCGAGGCTCCATTGGAGCAAAGATGGCCCGGGCGCTGGGGATGGCTCCTTGGCCTCTGCCCCAGGTGCTGGGGTGGCTCTGGTAGTGGCAGAGCCATGCCCCGGAGGGACAGAGCATCGCCCCCTGGTGGGCAGAGCCGGGTGGATCCCGGTCGGGCGCATGCGGGAGTCTGTCTGACTGTCTCTCCCCAGCTTCAGAAAAATACAGAAGAAGAAAAAAAAAAAAAGATTTAGATAAACTATTCTTTAATATAAAAATATAGTAAACTCCTATTTGAGAATTTCTTTTATTGTTTATTTTTTAGACATTTTCTTCTTGTAGATGGTGGTGGTATCTATTTATATTCTTATGAAGGACGCTTCATTTCTTCTCCAAAATTTCCTGGAATGAGAACAGATATTCTGAATGCACAGACTATGTCTCTGAGTAATGATACCATAGCAATAAAAGACAAAGCGGATGAAAAAAGTAAGTACATTTTTATTTTATTTTTATTATTTATTTATTCATTTTGACAGACACAGAGAGTGAGTCAGAGAGAGGGACAGATAGGGACAGACAGACAGGAAGGGAGAGAGATGAGAAGCATCAATTCTTCCTTGCGGCACCTTAGTTGTTCATTGATTGCTTTCTCATATGTGCCTTGACGAGGGTGATAGGGGATACAGCAGAGCGAGTGACCTTTTGCTCAAGCTGACAACCTTGGGCTTCAAGCCAGAGACCTTTGGGCTCAAGCCAGTGACCATGGGGTAATGTCTATGATCTCATGCTCAAGCCAGTGACCCTGCATGCAAGCTGGCGACCTCTGGGTTTCGAAACTGGTCCTCTGCATCCCAGTCCATTGGCTCTATCCATTGCGTCGCCACCTGGTCAGGCAGTAAGTACATTTTTATAATCTTTGTCAAATTTCCATGAAATTTGTTAACACTGTAAAATTTTCATAAATTAACTTTCGCTTTCTCATAATATGTTAACTTTATATGAAAGAATTATGAGCTTTCTAATTTGTCCTATAATTATGAATTAATGAGAGAACTGAAGTTGTCATACTATATATAAAGTTGTCATACTCGATTTAACAAATATTGTAACAACAATAATAAAGCTTAGTGGAAAGGAATATATCTTGACATATTTAGTAGCTATTGGTAGAGTTTGAATTCAAGATTATGAGTCTGAAAAAGGTTTGTTAATTTTTAAGTTTATTGATCTTTGTATTTTCTTTTTCATTTGGTAACATAGTAAATATGCTTCCTTATACTATTTACTTTGTTTATATATTTTTAAATTAATATTTTAAATTCATGAAATAGGAAACAGTTATGAATAACAAAATTTTTATATAAAAATCTAGACCACATTAGTATTTATAAACATGTCAGGTGTTTTGCAGTTGCATAGTACAGTAGTAAAACCATTTTATTAAGGCATTGCTGTATCACAATTTTATTTGTCTAACAAATATTATTGAGTGCTTACTGCCAAGTACTTTTCTACAAGTTGAGGATACAATAGTGAACAACACAGATAAATGAATATATACAACATAGCTAATGATACATGCTTTGAGGAAAGTAATGAAAGGTAAGGGAATAGAGAAATCTGCAAATGGGGAGGAGAATGACTAGATCAAGCAAGTGCAAGGTTATGAGATGGGAATGATTGGCATATTAAAGGAACTGTCAGTGGCCATGTGACTAGGTCTACATAGGCAGACAGTTGCAGGAGAGGACACAAATAGATAAGGAGGAGTTAGATCATGTAAAGACTTGGCCATGATAAGCATATGGGCATGAGGGAATACTAGGAGGCAAGCATATCATCATAGGTTTTATCTTAGATGAATGAGATGGAACAGGGAAGGAGAAAATTTAAAGGGTGTACACAAACCAAGAGTTCTATTTTGGTCATAGTAAATTTCAATGCTTCTTAAACATCTGAGCATGGATGGAGAGTAAACAATAGGATAAACAAGTCCAGGGCTAAGGAGAGAGGTGGTGACTAGAGGCCTAAATTTGGGAGTCACTGATGTACAGATAATAACATGGCACTGAATCAGTTAGGAAGTAAGTGTAGAGAGATATGTGGACCAAAGACTGAGCATATAAATAGGGATGGGTAAAAAGAGGAGGAGCCAGTGAGGGAAGAGTGAGAGTGAGTTATCCCTAAAGCCTAATAGAAAAATGTTAAATTTTTTTTCTGTTTTTTTATGCATACTGCTAAACATTGTTCACTACTGTGATATATTACGAAAAAAATCTGACCTGTTAATTTTATTAGTTCATATAATGGAGGATCTAATTCAGAAGTTAAAATTTTAGTACTTTGAGATAGGATCACTTCTCATACTGGAAGGGAATATAATTCTCTCAAATACAGTATTTTATTTCTTCATGCCTTAAGTCTTCTCTCAGAGCAGACATTTGGTAATTGTTTTGGTTTTAAGGAATTCCTTGCTACCTAAAAAAGAATAAAAGAGAATGAAAGAAAATTGTATCTAGGTAGCAGACAGATTTAAGATGGCTATGTGACTGTTTATAATTAAGAAGTCAAATTTTTGCCTTCAATACAATTAAATTTGAAAATCTGTCATCACTATGAGTTGTTTATATTTTTCTTATTGAACACATATTTTAGGTAGAAGCTTTAATAATTATGGATGTTTTCACTTAATATACCTTATTCTGAATTTTTCTATAGTTAATTTATATCTGAAACATTTTATTATTCTTTAATCCTTTGGTAATTCATAGAATTTTTTTTTTATTTAAAACTCAGGATTGGTTTTTTTTTTTTTTTGGTATTTTTCTGAAGCTGGAAATGGGAAGAGACAGCCAGACTCCCGCACGCGCACGACCGGGATCCACCCGGCACGCCTACCAGGGGGCGATGCTCTGCCCCTCCGGGGCGTCGCTCTGTTGCGACCAGAGCCACTCCAGCGCCTGGGGCAGAGGCCAAGGAGCCATCCCCAGCGCCCGGGCCATCTTTGCTCCAATGGAGCCTTGGCTGCGGGAGGGGAAGAGAGAGGCAGAGAGGAAGGAGGGGGTGGGGTGGAGAAGCAAATGGGTGCTTCTCCTATGTGCCCTGGCCGGGAATCGAACCCGGGTCCCCCGCACGCCAGGCCGATGCTCTACCGCTGACCCAACCGGCCAGGGCCTCAGAATTGTTTTGATGATGAAATAACTTAAAACACATAGGACAGTGCACTTGCAGTCCTTGTTCCTCAAAAATTTCAGCTATATTTAGTAATGTTTTTATTTCCACAGTGTTCCATCTATTTATTTATCTCTTTATTATGAAAGGTTTTGTCGCTGTTTTTTTTTTTATTAATTTTAATGGGGTGACATAGATCAATCAGGGTACATAGGTTCAGAGAAAACATCTCCAGGTTATTTTGACATTTGATTATGTTGCATACCCATCACCCAAAGTCAAATTGTCTTTTATCACCTTCTCTCTGGTTTTCTTTGTACAAACAAACAAACAAAAATAATTCATAGAATTTTAGTTAGAAAGAATCATGAACATTTTCAGAAATACAGATATATATGCCAAGAAATTTTGTTTTATTACATAAATTTTGATTGTTGAACAAGATAATCATATAATTTTGTTTTGCTATAAATAGATAATCAAAGACTAAAATAAAATTATTGTAGAACTGACATAAAATATTTACCTTATGTTTCTTTTTAAAGCAACTAGCATTTGTTAATGGCTAAATAGAGGTATATGCTAACAATAGAAAATATAGTTGAAGTACCTAAATCTTTACCATGGAATTTAAAGTTTTTCCTTTCAAGGGGACCATCCACAAGTAAAATCAGTGGTTCTTTCCTAATTTGGGAGCTCCTTCATAGGCAGGATTTTTGAACCAAGCATAGTACTTACTGTATATTATGGTAGGTGCTCAATAACTACATGGTAAATGGATTTGAATATACCCCTTAGGGTGATTAGTTAAGTAGTGGAGAGATGCTGCTTTTGACTTTCTTCTTCTCCCCATCTGCCTTGCACAGATACAATATGATATTAGTGTGGGATATTAGTCTGGGTATAAGGGGTGTGGAAGTTTAGGAGAGCAGTTACTTATATTTGGAAACAACTTTTTCAGCTCCCAGCCCCTTAAGTTGTTCTTCCTGCCAGTTTCTTTTACATGTTATCACTAAAACACAGGCCCACCTCCTAAAGATCAGGGCCACTTGAAGTTGTAGAAAGGTAGTTGAGTTCATCCTTATACCTTCAGCTCTTTATAATATGTACAGTCAGCATAAGGATGGAAGAACTTTTTTTTTTTTAAGTTATTAGTTTGTATAACTATAAAAATAACTGGGTTTAGTTAAGCCCAAACCATTTTTTAAAATGGAAGACAAGTTTTCTAATTTAATTTCTATATTTAATTAAAAAGTCTGTTATATATTTTTCTTTTTCATCTTTCTCAGCAAAATTGGAAATTTTAGAACATAACTTATTGTTATGACATGATTTCCTCTGTGAATATAATCAGTGACCTCAAACTTAATATCCTACCTATGGCTTACTAAAAGCTAATAAATTAGTATACCAAAAGTTTGATCCTCTGGGATTTAAATATATACATTATACATATTTTAGTGTTTTTATGATCTTTATAAGTTATCCAATCTTTTTTCTTTTTTGCTGACTACTCATACCACTTCTGTCTTTTCATGCCATATCTGTCTTTTCATTTCTGAATCTAATGTGTATGTTCAGTTATATAAAATCCCTCCATCTGGGATGAATCTTGGGCTGAAGTAACTCTGGAATTACTTCAAGAGAATCACGAAAACATTGTGACAATCCTTTTTTCCTACAGCAATCTTTTTTTATTTTTTTTTATTTTTTATTTTTCCGAAGCTGGAAATGGGGGGGCCAGTCAGACAGACTCCCGCATGCACCCGACCGGGATCCACCCGGCATACCCACCAGGGGGCGATGTTCTGCCCCTCTGGGGCGTCGCTCTGTTGCATCCAGAGCCATTCCAGCGCCTGAGGCAGAGGCCACAGAGCCATCCCCAGCGCCCGGGCCATCTTTGCTCCAATGGACCCTCAGCTGCGGGAGGGGAAGAGAGAGACAGAGAGGAAGGAGAGGGGGAGGGGTGGAGAAGCAAATGGGCGCTTCTCCTGTGTGCCCTGGCCGGGAATTGAACCCGGGACTCCTGCACGCCAGGCCGATGCTCTACTGCTGAGCCAACCGGCCAGGGCCTCCTACAGCAATCTTTAAAGGAAGAAAAAACAGCTCCCAATACCAATGTTTGAAACCTTTGGTGAAGGAGAGAAAGGGTCAGAGCATCTATTCCACCCAGAGTACCCCTATTAGCAAACAAAGACACTTCCTGAGGTTCAAGTTCTCTGCCAGGAACCCAGGACAAAACCCAGACAAATTATACCATAGTAGTATACTAACCACAGGAAACTAAACAGTCCATAACACATTGCCTGGTATTATAGTAGGCACTTGACACAATTTTCCTTTGTGAAATAGTGATTATCTGTGATGTTATACTGGTCTAAATCAGTTATCAAAATTAGAGATTACATCTAGATTTGGATTTGCCATTGTTGATCCTCTGCAATATTGAAGCCATACCATTAATATTAATTCTAATTAGGAAATGCATGTTTTCAGAAGTATCCAGTTCCATTGTTCTCATAAGAAATATGATGCCATTAATAAATAGGAATCTGATGCTGCTGCTCTTCTGTGCTGTAAGATACTCTGAGGGCCACCAAATTAAATAATTTCTCATGAGAATTATAATCATTCCATTGAAGTTTGCCAATTAAAATTCTAATGTAATATATTAAGTAATGTCCTATTTTTTCTTTTCAAGTAATCTTCCTCTTTGAGGCATCAACTGGAAAACCATTAGGTGATGGAAAGCTTCTTTCTCATAAGGTAATGGACATTAGCTATTTCTAATGTAAACAGCCACTCTTTATTTCCTTTTAAAATTAATGTTTTCATTTTAAGGAGGAAAACATGGCTATATATGGAAATCAATTGCATAAAAGGATCTGACTTATATGTCTACTGTCTAGGCTCTTTTCTACTTTTCAATAAGATGTTCTCTTTTTTTTTTTTTTTTTTTTTTTACAGGGACAGAGAGAGAATCAGAAAGAGGGATAGATAGGGACAGACAGGAACGGAGAGAGATGAGAAGCATCAATCATCAGTTTTTCGTTGCGACACCTTAGTTGTTCATTGATTGCTTTCTCATATGTGCCTTGACTGTGGGGCTACAGCAGACCAAGTAATCTTTTACTCGAGCCAGCGACCTTGGGTCCAAGCTGGTGAGCTTTGCTCAAACCAGATGAGCCTGCACTCAAGCTGGAGACCTCGGGGTCTAGAACCTGGGTTCTCCGCATCCCAGTTGGATGCTCTATCCACTGTGCCACTGCCTGGTCAAGCAAGATGTTCTCTCTTGATTAAACTATTCACATCTATCAGTAAATAAAAATGTCTTTATATTTCAAAATACTTAGCAGTTTCCCCATTGACCTGTCTTTAGCAAGCATTTTCTTTAGGTTTTCATACTGTAAACTGAAAAAAATTTCTACAGAAGTATAAAAAGACATTGAATTGTGAATTGTCTATTGGTTTCTGATTTTTAGCCATAAAACAAAGGAGCACATTTTATTGAGTTATCTTTCTAATATGTGATATATTAGAGTCTAAAGATGCTTTTAACTGTGTTGTTCAGTGCTGCTAGTGAAGTGTTACTTTCTTTTTGTAATTATCAGTTTTAAGTTTGAATAATAAATACATATGGTTCAGAAATCAAAAATCATAAAAAAGTATACATTGAAAACTTTTTCTTACTATGTCTGTTCTTCATTAATAGTTTCTTTCTACCACATAAATAACCACTTTATTAATATCCTGTATATCCTTCCAGAGATTTTTAGTGCATATACAAATAAAACTGATATGTTCTTTTTTCCCTCTTTTACAAAATTGTAAACTACAACTCTGCACTTTGCTTTTCTCATACTTTCTGGAGATCTTTCCATACCTTCATGTAAAGTGCTTTCCCAGTCCTTTCCCCAGTGCACCATATATATAACATTTTATGAGTGTATCAGAACAAGTGATGGACACTTGTTTCCAGTCTTTTGCTATTTAAATATTATCAAGATGACTTACATTACAAATACCTTCTTACACAAATGTTAGTGTATCTGTGGGATAAATTCTTGAAATGTTGGGGTGGGAGAGTCAAAGAATATGGCATTTGTAATTTAAATAAGTATTGTCAAATCATCTTGCAAAGCGATTGTATTTGTTTACATTCTCACAAGTGATACATGAGATGCCTGTTTCTCCACAACCTCTTCATTATAATAATTTAAAATCAAGACTGTGTAAGCAGAACTTTTCATTTTCAGTAGGATTAAGCATATAAAAAGGGAATAAATTTCTCAGCTTTTCAAGATACAATCTTTATTTTTGTTGTTCAGGTTGAAATGAGAGTCATTTAGAAATTTTTTATAAATATTTCTTTCAGTGTGATAATTCTTTTTCTAAAACACTTTTCTTCTTCTTCTTCTTATTATTATTAATTTTAATGGGGTGACCTTGATAAATCAGGTTACATATGTTCAGAGAAAACATCTCTGGGTTATTTTGACATTCGATTATGTTGCATACCCATCACCCAAAGTCAAATTGTCTTCCATCACCTTCTATCTGGTTTTCTTTGTGCCCCTCCCCTCCCCCCTTGCCTCCCACACTCTAGTTTATGTCTCTGAGTCTCATCTTTATTATAGTTCTTAGTTTTTTTCTGATTTATTTCACTCAGTATAATGTTATCAAGGTCTATCCATGTTGTTGTAAACGATCTGATGTCATCATTTCTTATGGCTGAGTAGTATTCCATAGTATATATGTACCAAAGCTTTTTAATCCACCTGTCCACTGATGGACACTTGGTGTTAGGAAGCTACAATTTCATTATTGTAAGAAAAGAGGTGACTTCCTCATCTGACACTTCACTCAATTGCACAGAGCATTGAACTTCTTTGTCTTATATATAATACAAAGGATTTTAAAACTTACATTCTATTGAAAAGTCACTCAATTTGTTTTATGTCATAGTATGTGAAGAAACTAAAAGCCAAGGTCTACCCAAATAAATATCAAAGCCAAAACTAGAACTCAAGTCTGTCTTTTATGAAATATTATTAGTGTAGGGCAAGGGAGAAGGTTCAAATGAACATGAAGCTGTTTCCATATCCTGCTTCAAAGAGTGACCCAGGAAGAACAGAACAAAAGTGGATATAACAGGACTGAACAAGAGAAAATGAGGAAGCCCTGCTGAAGAAAGAGAGAACAAGGAGGAAGAAACACCTTGCCCCACACTATGTACAAAGGCTTTATTATTGTCAATCTTTGATTTTGAATTTCTTACAGAAGAGAATTGTATCTGTTTAAAAATGTTTTAAAAATATTATACAAGGTACTTTTGATGTAGATAATAAGTAATGCTTTATCATAAAGATCAGTTTCTATGAAAGGTTTCCATTTTGTAAATACCTAGAATTATATTTCGTACATACCTTGACTCACATGGAACAAAATTCTTTTCTTCCTTAAAATACAATTGATGGTATTTCCAAAGAAGAGAAAAAATTTTAAAGAATGTACTCTGAACTATTATATACCTTACTCTGATCCATCAACTTGGATAAGGGTATATGTGTTTTGTTTTGTTTTATAAAGATGTTATAATAGTATACATAGATACAATTACTTGATGTGATCAGGATTCTTGTTGAAGCCACAGAACTAGAAAGTTTTCAGACATAGTAAGCAGTAAACAAATACCCCTTGAATTGAATTGAAATAAATCCACACTGAACCATTTTCAAATTATGAGGAATTTTTTTTCACTAGCTAGTATAATAATGTAATAGATTAATGCACTATACCAGAAATACTTTGCTTATGGAAAACGGATAACTAATTGTGCAGTCAGAAGTCTGGGTTGTAGGAGGATTCCAAGATGGCAGCAGAGTAGGCAGAAATACAAACTGCCATCTCTCAGGACCAAACTGGATTACAAAATAATTTAAGAACAATCAACATGAAAAACCAACTTTGGACTAAAAGACCAGGACTTGAAAACCAAGGAGCACAGAAGAAACCACACCAAGACTGGTAGGAAGTGCGGGGACATGGTGAGGGCTCTCCACTCCAAGGAACAGGGGTGGATGAGGCTCAAGGAGGACTCTAACTGTAGGGAGAGAGACCCTGAGAGGCGAGGTCCTCAGCCCCAGGACTGGAGCCCCAGCCTAAAGATCCAGAAACTAGAAGAGACAACCTGACAGGATTGAGTGAGGAAAAGAGCAGGATTTCTGTCTATGGGAAACAGTTTGCGAAGAAGTTAATGCAGCCTTAAAGTGCCAGTGTAGAAAATCTTGCTCACGGCCACTTGCCTGGGGATCCAAGGGTGAGGAGAGCAGAGTGGACTGGTCTTGTGTGAGAAGAGTGGGGGGATTTAGGCACAGGGACACAAACGGTGACAGGAAGAATATCTGCGCTGAGTCATTCTCCAATACTGAGGTGGCCATATGCAGGGGGAGGGGCACTCCCTCCATCCAGAATGAGCCTAGTGTAAGGCCAATTGACCCACCTCCAGAAATCTCTCCAGCTCCAATCAGCATGAAAGGCCGTTCAGATAGGAGAAAGTAAAGGGGAGCGACAGTGACTCAGCTTTCTGGGGAGATGTGAGCTACATCTCCCCTTTCTGATACAGAGAATGCACCCCACCCCTGGAGAGTGGCTGGGCAGAACACACCTCTGGTTCTCAGAGGTCACACCCACTGCATTCCTGTGGATTTACCATACAAAAAAAAAAAAAAAAAGGCCTGGATAGAGTTTAAACTGGGGCCAAAGAACAAGATACATCCACTACCCCCATTCTAATCACAGAAGTTCCCTGCTGGGCTCAGCAAACAAACAGCAGGGAAAATAAGACTTTTATGTGGCTCACCTTGTTAGGGAGAATTAAAATCAGAGCAACCAGCAGAGGCTGAGGGATTAAGCCCTGGAGGAGGGGCCACATTCCCTGTACCAATCCTAGCTGCCCCAACCCAACAAGCTTGCAACTGGCACACAGGAAATATGGAAAGACAGAGAAATGCAATTCAAATAAATCAACATGAGAAATCCCCAGAAAAAGAACTGAATGAGATGCCAAATTACCAGATGCAAAGTTTAAAATAATGATAGCTAGGATGCTTAGGAATCTTAGAGCTACAATGAATGGACATAATGAGCACTTAAATAAAGAAATAGCAAACATCAAAAAGGACATTGAAATCATAAAAAAATCAATCAGAAATGATAATTACTTATCAGAAATGAGGACTACAGTAAAAGGTATCCACAGCAGGTTTGATGAAACAGAGGATTGAATCCACATCTTAGAGGACAAGACAAATGAAAACACAGAAACGGCAGCAAAGAGAAAAGAGGCTCAATAAGTCTGAGGCAAGTATAAGAGAGCTCTGTGACAATATGAAGAGAAATAACATCTGCATCATAGGAGTCCTGAAGGAGAAGAGAAAGAACAAGGAATAGAGAACTTGCTTGAAGAAGTCAGTTGAAAACTTTTCTATATTGATGAAGGAAAAAGTCACACAAGTTCAAGAAGCACAGAGATTCCCAGTAAAGAGGAACCCAATGAGACCTACATCAAGACACATTATAATTAAAATACCAAAGTTAAGAGATAAAAAATACTAAAAGCTGCAAGAGAAGTCAATTACTTATAGAGAAGCCCCATAACGATGACATCCAACTTTCAACAGAAACACTTGAGACCAGAAGGGAATGGCAAGAAATAATCAAAGTAATACAAAACAGGAGCCTACAACCAAGACTTCTTTATCCAGCAAGATTATTGTTTAAAATTGAAGGAGAAATAAAAAGCTTCCCATACAAAAAATAAAAAATAAAACGAAAGGAATTCATTACAGGAAAGCAACAAAAGACGATAAAAATGTGAAATCTGCATCAAATAAAATGAAAACTCTTCCAGTTTCATACTTATTCAGTGCAGTTTGATGTGGGCTCACGCACAGATTTTTTAGGGCTCCTTATGTAGCTATCCCATATAGCCTCTACAGACTCATCACTGACTGATGGCCTACCAAAACGGGGTTTCTCCACCAAACTGCCGGTTTCCTTCAACTGCTTATCCCACCGAGTAATATTATTCCTATGTGGTGGCACTTCGTTATAAATGCGCCGATATTCACGTTGCACTTTGGTCACCGATTCGAATTTAGTGAGCCACAGAACACACCAAACTTTCCTCTGTACCGTCCTACATCTTGACTGGCATGACCGTGGGCTGCTCCGCTGTATACATGGTATTACATCATCATCTGTGCATGCGCACATGCTGCCACATCATCCTAGAGAAACTGGAAGGCTTTTCCTTTTATTTGGTGCAGATTTCACATTTCTATTGTCTTTTGTTGCTTTCCTGTGACCGGTCAAAAGTGCACCATGACTTGACGGACACACTATATTTGCTGATTTATCTCCATGGGCAAGTGAAATAAAGGACACGATGAACAAATGGAACTGTATTGAAGTAAAAAGTTCTTGCACAAGAAAAAACACCATGAACACAATAAAAATGCAACCCACACAATAGGAGAATATATTTGCCAATACATCCGATAAGGTGTTAATAACCAAAATGTATAAAGAACTTGTAAAACTCAACACCAGGAAAGTAAACAGTCCAATCAAAAAGTGGGCAGAATAACTGAATAGACACTTCTCCAAAGAGGATATACAGATGGCCAATAGCCATATGAAAAAGATGTTCAACATCACTAGTCATTGGAGAAATGCAAATTAAAACCACAATGAGATACCACCTCACACCTATCAGAATGGTTATTACTAACAAAACAACGAATCATAAGTGCTGATGAGGATGTGGAGAAAAGGGAACCCTCCTGCACTGCTGGTGGAAATGCAGACTGGTGCAGCCACAGTGGAAAACAGTATGGAATTTCATTAAAAAATTAAAAATGGAACTGCCTTATGATGTAGCTATCCCACTTTTAGGAATATATCCTAAGAATAAGAAATCACTGATTCTAAAGGAGAAATGCACCCCCATGTTTATGGCAGCATTGTTTACAATAGCCAGGATCTGGAAACAACTCAATTGTCCTTCAGTGGACGAGTGGATTAAAAAGCTGTGGTACATATACACAATGGAATACTATGTGGCCCTGAAAAAAAGGAACTCTTACCCTTCATGACAACATGGATGGACCTGGAGTCTAGTATGCTAAGCAAAATAAGCCAGACAGAGAAAGAAAAATATCATATGATCTCACTCATATGAGGAATCTAATGAACAGTGTGAATGAGGAACGGAATAGATGCAGAGAAGAGGTTAAAGAGTCCAGAGGGAAAGTGGTCAGAGGGAAAGGTGATGAGAGGAGGGGATCAAAGAAAGTAAAGACATTAGTGAAAGTATATATAGGTAACACAGAGAGATAGAGGGCAGGATAGTACATCATGGAGGGAAGGGCAGAAAGTGGTGCGAGGAGGGGGCAAAGGGGGTTTCAAGGAGAATACGGAGGGGAGCAGGGAGGGAGATATATTCAGTGGAACACTTGTAACTATGTAAACACAACAAATTAAAACCAATAAAAAAAGATGTCTGGGTTGTAAATTTTAGATATGCTTGTTATCAGCTTTTTCTGAGCAAAATCATATAATGGATCTCAGTCTTCTCATCAGCAAAGAAAGTATAATGTGAAAGAATGTGTAAAATTTTAAGGCTCTAAAAACATAAACCATTTTTAAAAATCAATTCTTACAAACCTTTAAAATATTGACAATCTTCTTACAGTACATTTTGGTATGAGGAGCTTTATCAAAGTAGACCTTTCATGTGATACCCAAACTTGCCTCACTCTTTGACCCTAATTGCTAAGATGGAAGTGTTTCTCAGTTTACAGTTTCAAAATATACATTATTTTAGTGCTAATAAGGGGCATCTTTCCGTGGAAAAAGTGAATCTTAGTATAGCTTTTGAATGACTAGTTTATTAGCAGTTTAAAATTATTTAACAGGGTCAGTTTATAACTATAAGTAGGGGACTGATATTTATTGATCTTTAAGTTAACAAATATTTTTAAAATAATTAAAGTGAACTTATGGTTAAACACTAAATCTAATTCAGTATTTTTATTTTTTTAAATTTTAGAATGAAATTTTGGAAATTGCTCTGGATCAAAAAGGACTTACTAATGATAGAAAAATTGCTTTCATTGATAAAAATAGAGATCTCTATGTCACCTCAGTAAAAAGATTTGGGAAGGAGGAGCAAATTATCAAGCTTGGTAAAATAATTGTAATACATTTATAATTTTAATTACTTAAAATTTTCTTAAATCTACTCTGTCATATATTATACTGGTTAATTTATTTTAATGAATCTATGAATGCTTTGATCTCAGAACATTTATTAACTACTTAATTCCATTTTAGTAGCAAGTCTTTAGCTGCCACAGCTAAATTGGCATTGAAGAAATACTTGACAATTAAAATATTATGGTTCTGGATAGGATATTCAAATATGTCCATCGATTCTTATGTGAATTTTTGTACCATTATATGGTCAGAAAATAGAGTCATACCTACTAGTAATGAGATGGGGTCTTGTTATATCAGCTGATTTTAAAGATATATTTTTAATGCTTATTATATAGTAGAATTAATAGTACATTAAAATTCTTTTTAAAACAAGGAACAATGGTGCATACTGTGGCGTGGAGTGATACATGCAATATCCTTTGTGGACTTCAAGATACTCGATTTACAGTGTGGTATTACCCTAATACAGTTTATGTGGACAGAGACATTTTGCCTAAAACATTATATGAAAGGGATGCAAGGTAACATTTTACTGCATAGAATTGTTTATGATAGTAAATAAAACTAATAAAGTGTCATGTCTTTGCCTCTAATTTTAATCCTGCAAGATATCTTTCACCTGACTCAGTCAACTAAATAATTTGTTCCGGTAAAGCTGGCTTAGTGAGACTTAAGTGATGGAACCTAGTTGAAAATATTGTATAATACTGTTATATTTAATTATTTGTTTCTTATGTGAATATAATTTTCCACCTTAATGTTGTTTAATAGTAACTTATACAGTTTTTTTCAATGTGTTTTAGTGATTTTAATATAGGCACAGTGATTTATCAGTGATACACAACCTGTGACAAGCTTTCCTCTGTCCCAGATTATCATTGACCTTAAGACTTTTCAGGAATGTATATATTCTGAAATGAATTAAATCTGGAATTAAATTTTAAAATTAATACTAAAGATAAAAAATACATAAAATTGTCCCTGGCCGGTTGGCTCAGTGGTAGAGCATCGGCCTGGCGTGCAGAAGTCCCGGGTTCGATTCCTGGCCAGGGCACACAGGAGAAGCACCTATCTGCTTCTCCACCCCTCCCCCTCTCCTTCCTCTCTGTCTCTCTCTTCCCCTCCCGCAGCCGAGGCTCCATTGGAGCAAAGATGGCCCGGGCTCTGGGGATGGCTCCTTGGCCTCTGCCCCAGGCGCTAGAGTGGCTCTGGTCACAACAGAGTGATGCCCTGGAGGGGCAGAGCATCGCCCCCTGGTGGGCGTGCTGGGTGGATCCCGGTCGGGCGCATGCGGGAGTCTGTCTGTCTCTTCCTGTTTCCAGCTTCAGAAATTAAAAAAAAAAAAAAAAAAAAAAAAAAAAAAAATATATATATATATATATATATATATATATATAAAATTACTGAAAAGTTTTAAAATTTTTCTATGCTTCAGAAAGTCAGATATTTATAATTCTAAATTCTCTAAGAGGTAGCAAGGGGATCTCTTTCTCTTGACAGAAAAGGAAACAGGCTTTTTAACTCTAAACCTTAGCTTAACTTGCAAATCTATTTTGAGTTCATTTGTTTTTTTTTTTAAATACTTTATTGATTGACGTTACAGAAAGAGGAAATGTGGGGGAGGGGGAGATAAGAATCAGCTAACTCTTACTTGCTTCACTCGAGTTGCCTTTACCGGGGCAAGCCCAGGGTTTCGAACTGGCGACCCTGTCAGAGTTCCAGGTTGACACTCTAACCACCACAGGTCAGGTAAAAAAATATTTACGTTCTCATGGGATCTCTGCACGCCAGCTGGAAAAGCATGCAAGGGAATTCCCTGGGGAGGACCCAGACTTGGGAAGAGTCTTCAGAGACTGGAACTGATTCCCTTGACTCCATGGAGCCTGACCAGGCATTTGAATGGTTGGAGTCTCTCACCTCCCAGGGGAAGTGGGAGTTGGCCCCACCACCGTGGGAAGACTGAGCACTTAGGAGGCTCTGCTTTGAGCCAGAGAGTTCAAAGGCCGATGACCTTGATTGAGTTCATTTTTAATACTCTTAATTCACAACTTTAGCAAAACTAGACAGGCATCATTTTAAAAGTTTTAAAATTAACAAGAAGTTAGTTTCTTTACTTAAAGTTTCCCTCTTTTTATGGTGAAAAAAATAATCTTGAAATGAGCTTAATTTTTAATGGTTTATTTACACTTTAATACTTTAAAAGCACAAGCTAAGAGATTTAGTCATTTGTGTGATTTACCTTATAGGTCTGAGAGGAAAAAAGTCCTTTGAAATGCTTTTAGAACTAGCTTTCATATTAATTAGTATATTTTGCTCCAAGTGTATATAAAAGGTTTGATTCAAATGTTTATTTGAATATATACATTCTCTATAAAGTTAACTTTTTTTGGATATGTGTTTGGAAGCTAGATACTGCATATGTATGTCAGGGATCAACTCCCCAAATTTAATATATAGAAAAAATTTACTCAGAATATAAATTACACTGCTTTTTTTTCCTACAGTGAATTTAGTAAAAATCCCCATATCGTGAGTTTTGTTGGAAATCAGGTAACTATAAGAAGAGCTGATGGCTCACTGGTTCACATCAGCATATCTCCATATCCTGCTATTCTCCATGAATACATAAGCAGTTCAAAATGGGAAGATGCTGTAAGACTTTGTCGCTTTGTGAAGGTACTTATACTTCAGATCCATAGTTGTTTTTTATATTGTGACATTTGTGCAAGAGAAGAAGTGATAACAGTTAAGGGCTGGAAAAATATGCATTGCGATCCTGTCTCTTTTTATGTGAAGATATAAGTGATACAAAGGGATACATGCTTTGTATTAATTCTCTGAAGAAGCTATAATTTAAATGGGTAGTTTCTTAATATTGATGCATATAAAAAAGCTTCTGTGAAACTTTTTTACAAGTCATGTTCCCAACTTCTACCCCCATAGAGACTCTAATTTCTTTTTTCTTTTTAGGGAGTAAAACATTTTAATGAAAGATAAGATCTGTAAGCATATCCTTTTGTTGTTGTTTTTTTAATTGAGAGGCCGGGAGGCAGAGAGACAGACTCTCACATGCACCCTGACTGGGATCCACTCTGCAAGTCCCCTACAGGGCAATACTCTGCCCATCTGGGGCCACCGCTCAGTTGCTCAGCAACAGAGCTATTTCAGCTCCTGAGGTAAAGCCATGGAGCCATCCTCAGCACCCAGGGCCAACTTGCCCAAACCATTTGAGCCATGGCTGCAGGAGGGGAAGATAGAGCAAGAGAGAAGCGAGAAAGGGAGGGATGGAGAAGCAG
This sequence comes from Saccopteryx leptura, assembly GCF_036850995.1. Classification (NCBI taxonomy): domain Eukaryota; kingdom Metazoa; phylum Chordata; class Mammalia; order Chiroptera; family Emballonuridae; genus Saccopteryx; species Saccopteryx leptura. Next base: position 97,488,888 of record NC_089510.1, read on the forward strand.
ATGGTTGTTTCTCCTGTGTGTCCTGACTGGGAATTGAACCTGGGACTTCATATGCCGATTGGATGATCTACCACTGTGCTAATCAGCCAGGGTTGATAGAGTCTAAATTCCTAAATCTGAGGAGAGTCTTGGGCATAGTTTTTAAGTTCCTCAGATGACTCATACAGCTAAGGTTAGAATCTGCTTTAGATCAGCATTGTTTGAATCTAGGATTTTCCAAATATGTTTGACTACAGGATTATTTTGTTGAACATTGGTTTACATTTCCTAGAATATACTTTTGTGGAGTGACTTTTCAATGATTTTTCATACAGTGGGTTGTTGGTTGTAATCTGCTATAATTGTATGATGCAAGAGCCTTACTTTTCCTCAGGTTCCCTGTATACTGTATTCTTTGACATCTCAACAAAAAGACTAGAGGGTTTAAACCTTAAGTTATTCTAAAAATATATCATAAGTTCAAAAATCATTTTTGATACATAGAAAACTTAAAAATTTTTATTCAAAAATAGTTCTTTATGTGTTATTAATAGTTAACAAAGTAGCCACAGTGAAATTTCTGTCATTAATTTCCTGAATGATTAATTCTTTCAGTGCCATACTCAGTAATTTTTTATTTTTAAAACTGTTTATTCTATGGCCCTGGCCAGTTGGCTCAGTGGTAGAGCATCAGCACCACGTGTGGAAGTCATGGATTGATTCATAGTCAGGGCACACAGGAGAAGCACCCATCTGCTTCTCCTCTCCTTCCCCTTTCCTTTCTCTCTGTCTCTTTTCCCCTCCCGCAGCCAAGGCTCCATTGGAACAAAGTTGGCCCGGGTGCTGAGGATGGCTCCATGACCTCTGCCTCAGGCATTAGAATGGCTTGGTTTGCAACAGAGCAAGCCTCAGATGGGCAGAGCATTGCTCCCTAGTGGGCTTGCTGGCTGGATCCCAGTCGGGCACATGTGAGAATCTGTCTCTCTGTCTCCCTGCTTCTTAAGTCAGAAAAATACAAAAACAAAAAACAAAACAAAAGAAAACTTTATTTTAAAACTTCAGCCATATAGATGAGATAATTATTCTCCTATTTCATTACAGGAACAAACTCTGTGGGCTTGCCTAGCTGCTATGGCAATTGCTAATCGAGATATGACTACTGCAGAAATAGCCTATGCAGCAATTAGTGAAGTAAATAATGTTTACTTATATGTATATGTGTGTGCATTTTTTGCCATAATTTGTTATATTTCTGTTGTTATTCATTTCAAATATTTTTTCTTTTATTAGATTGATAAGGTTCGCTACATCAGTTCTATAAAAGATCTTCCATCTAAAGAATCAAAAATGGCCCACATACTAATGTTTAGTGGGAACATACAGGAGGCTGAAATAGTCCTTCTTCAGGCTGGCCTTGTTTATCAAGCGATCCAGATCAATATTAATCTCTACAATTGGGAAAGGTAATAAAAATAGTTTTTATCTATTCCCAAACCAGATTGATTTTGTTCTTTTACCTACCATTTTCCTCTTTACTTAATAGTTTCCTAATACTACATGCTTATAATTACACTTCAATACTTTAAATGCTCAAGCAGAAATTCCACCTGTCTAAGAAGTAGATTTCCCCCCCAACACCTGGGGAAGCAGAATGTCTGCACACAATGCTGAGCAATTCTTACCTGACTAAATAGGCTACAAGAATTCAAATCCAAGACCTTCTGACTTTAAAGCCTCCTGTAATACACTGAATTGTGGATGCCATAAAAATATGCTGCTCACAAAAATTAGGGAATATTTCAAAATGAATATGAAGCAATAAAAAAAAGAAGCATTTGATTTTTTTTTATTAAACAAGAACATCAGAAAAGCAAACAAGTCAGAGAAAGTTTGATTATGCAAATGAATGCAAAACCAGCTTTTATTTCATTGGTGAAAATGCACTGTACAAAAGGCTGAAAGTACTGGTATATCTACATGTTCCCTGATCCCCTAATTTTTGTGAGCAGTGTATTTGTGAGTAGTTTGCCATTGAAGATTTCTGCCTTCTTGAACTTGTGATTGATGAGAAATTGGGATATGAAGAAGAGAAGAGTATCTAAGATGTTTCCCAAATTTCTGATTTTATTAACTGAAATAAAAAAAAACTAATATTAGCAGATTTGGAAGGGGAAATAGTGAGTTCAGTTTAGGCATATTGAATTTGAAATATTTGTTGAGAAATATGTGGTAATAGTTGATTAAATGGACCAGGAGCTCAAGGGAAAGATTTGAACTGGAAATGTGGATTTTGGAGTCATCAGGAAATGGATGGTAGTTAAAATCTAAAGAACGGATGGAATAGAGTAGAGGGTGTATGGTGTGAGAAAACATTGACAGCATTTATGTGTTGAGTGAAAGAAGAGAGATGCACTGAAAGATTGAGATAAAGCAGTCAGGCAGGCACAGAGAAGAGCTAAGAGCGATTTATGATGCTGAGGAAGAAAGATGAAAGGGTTTTTAGTAAGGAGTAACCTTCTCCCCACCATCAGGCTTTGGGACAGCTTGATTTCTGAGACCAAATGCAGGTTGAGGTTTAGGCTCCTTTCTTAAAATGTATTAGCTTTCACCACTCACTCTCTCAGGTACATGTCTCTCAGTGAACAGGGTGCTCATATACATACACCTGAAGTTACTGTGTTATTAAATTGGCATGACTACTTTCCAGGTTAGAAATGTCTTTGATAATCTTTGTTTCTTTCTAGGCTCAAATATAATCTATAAATCTTTCAATTACACAACCCTTATTTCTAATTTCCTTAAATTAGAATTTTTACAGATAGTATCCTTTCTCTACCTTTCCCTTGAATAGAAGTAACAAGAATAGCAGTTAATTTTGTCAGTGACATATTGTACTTTAGTCCAGGGGTCCCCAAACTTTTTACACAGGGGGCCAGTTCACTGTCCCTCAGACCATTGGAGGGCCAGACTATAAAAAAACTATGAACAAATCCTTATGCACACTGCACATATCTTATTTTAAAGTAAGAAAACAAAATGGGAACAAATACAATATTTAAAATAAAGAACAAGTAAATTTAAATCAACAAGCTGACCAGTATTTCAATGGGAACTATGCTCCTGTCACTGACCACCAGTGAAAGAGGTGCCCCTTCTGGAAGTGCAGCGGGGGCCGGATAAATGGCCTCAGGGGGCCGCATGTGGCCCGCGGGCCGTAGTTTGGGGACCCATGCTTTAGTCTCTTTAATTTATGCACTATGATTTATGATCTATATACACTCTTTATACAGTACAGCCATTTAGTTTATGTCCTCTATTTAAACAAATTTGTTGTCATTGTTTAACTGTGCAAAGGATTATGAAAAAATGTTTTTGATTCAACAAAGATGAATAAATCATTGTCTTTGTCTTCAATTTATTCTTAATTCATAAATTTTAATTTTTTTTAATTTTTTTTTTTTTTTTTTGTATTTTTCTGAAGCTGGAAACGGGGAGAGACAGTCAGACAGACTCCCGCATGCGCCCGACCGGGATCCACCCAGCACGCCCACCAGAGGCGAGGCTCTGCCCACCAGGGGGCGATGCTCTGCCCCTCCGGGGCATTGCTCTGCCGCGACCAGAGCCACTCTAGCGCCTGGGGCAGAGGCCAAGGAGCCATCCCCAGCGCCCGGGCCATCTTTGCTCCAATGGAGCCTCGGCTGCGGGAGGGGAAGAGAGAGACAGAGAGGAAGGAGGGGGGGGGTGGAGAACCAAATGGGCGCTTCTCCTATATGCCCTGGCTGGGAATCGAACCCAGGTCCCCCGCACGCCAGGCTGACGCTCTACCGCTGAGCCAACTGGCCAGGGCTTAATTCATAAATTTTAAAGAAACTAGCTTGGAGACAGTATGAATAATAGTTTTAAAAATTGTATATACCATTACGAAGCTATGGATTCCATGAGAAGTAGGAAACAATAATGTTTGAAGCATTCTTTCAACCAATATATATATATTTTTTACAGAGACAGAAAGAGTCAGAGAGAGGGACAGATAGGGACAGACAGGCAGGAATGGAGTCAACCAATATTTTTAAGAAAACATTTATGTTTTAAGAATATTTATAGCCTGACCAGGTGGTGGTGCAGTGGATAGAGCATAGAACTGGGACATAGAGGACCCAGGTTCAAAACTCTGAGGTTGCAGGCTTTAGCGTTGGCTCCTCTGGCTTGAGCGTGGGCTCACCAGCTTGAGCATAGCGTCACTGGCTTGAGCGTGGGATCATAGACATGACCCCATGGTTGCTGGCTTGAGCCTAAAGGTTGCTGGCTTGAAGCCCAAGGTTGCTGGCTTGAGCAAGGGGTCACTTGCTCTGCTGTAGCCCCTCCACCCCCTGCCAAGGCACATATGAGAACGCAATGAACAACTAAGGTGCCTCAACGAAGAATTGATGCTTCTCATTTCTCTCCCTTCCTGTATGCCTGTCCCTAGGTATCCCTCTCTCTGATTCTCTCTGTCTCTGTCAACAAAACGAAAAATTAAGGAAAAGAAAAAAATATTTATACTATTTATGTTTTAAGAAAGTAAGTGTTAGACACTATTTGTACAGCACTCTGAACACTGCACAATATTTTAAAAACATTTTTTAAAGACCTTTAGTTTAAAAAGTTTACAACCTAGTTAGGCATTCTATTTTATTGTTATTAGTAATAGTAATTCAAATGAAACTAGACTACTATATCATACGATACACAAATATTAACTCAAAACGGATTATTAACTGGAATGTAAGACCTGAAACAATAAAATACATAGAAAAAGAAACAGGTACTAAGCTTATGGATATTGGTCTCTGAGGTGTTTTTGGAAACTTGACCCCCAAAGTTGGAGAAACCAAAGCAAAATTAAATGAAGGAGACTACATCAAACCAAAAAGCTCTGGTACAGCAAAAGAAACCATCAAAACAAAACCAAAAGGCAAACAACCAAATGGGAGAAGTTATTTGTAAATAATACCTCCAATACGAGGCTAATATTCAAAATATATAAAGAACTCAACAACAGAACAAACAATATGATTTAAAAAATGGGCAGAGGACATGAATAGACACTTTTCCAAGGAAGACATATAGATGGCCAACAGACATAGGAAAAGATGTTCAATCACTAATGAACATTACTAGTTATTAGCAAAATGCAAATCAAAATCACGAGGAATTTAATTAAAAAAATAAAATTGCAAGATAGTAAAAAGAAAATAGTCAAGCTTCAATTTATGGAGTGCTTTTAATATGTCAGGAATTGTGTTAAACACTTTTTACATATCATCTTATTTGGTTACCACACCATTTTAAAAATGGGAAAGTTGAGGCTAACTCATAACTTGGTGGCAGATCTAGAATTTGTACTTAGTTTTCTAATAGCAAAGAGGACCTGGATTTTCTTTATATTATCAAACAATTAGATATGTACTGTTGGTACCACTACTTATATTTTTTATTGTATTGCTATTTTTCTCTTTCATTATCTATCTTTGGAGATTTTTATATCATCTTTCCCCTTTCAAATTATAATTATACACTTATTGAAAGACAGAAACATTTTTTATTACATATACATAATAAGTCTTAATATTCACGCTCTTAATCTCTATGCAATACCTTAACCATTTTGCAGGGCTCCTCCGCAAACATTTAGTGTAGATACATCCAATGTGTCAGTGTCATGGCAGGAGGATGAAAATATTTATTGATAACCTATAATATATATAAGTAATATATAATATGTAATATATATCAGTGGTCCCCAACCCCCAGGTCCTCCGTGGTGGCCCCCCATGGTCCCCCGGGCCACAGACCAGTAGATGATATGTAGAAAGTGTTTAACACAATTTCTGGCATATTAAAAGCACTCAATAGGCCTTGGCCGGTTGGCTCAGTGGTAGAGCATTGGCCTGGCATGCAGAAATCCCGGGTTTGATTCCCGGCCAGGGCACACAGGAGAAGCGCACATTTGCTTCTCCACCCCTCCCCCTCTCCTTTCTCTCTGTCTCTCTCTCCCCCTCCCGCAGCCAAGGCTCCATTGGAGCAAAGATGGCCCGGGAGCTAGGGATGGCTCCTTGGCCTCTGCCCCAGGCGCTAGAGTGGCTCTGGTCACAACAGAGCGACGCCCTGGAGGGGCAGAGCATCGCCCCCTGGTGGGCAGAGCCTCGCCCCTGGTGGGCGTGCTGGGTGGATCCTGGTCGGGCGCATGCGGGAGTCTGTCTGACTGTCTCTTCCCGTTTCCAGCTTCAGAAAAACACACACACACAAAAATATATAAATAAATAAAATAAATAAATAAAAGCACTCAATAAATTGAAGCTTGATTATTATTTTTTTTACTATCTTGGGCCATTTGGTACCGGTCCACAGAGAAAGAATAAATACAAATTTAAATACAGCCTGAATAATGAGGACATGCTCATTCCTCCTTTAACTTAGCCCAATAAATATCGTAAGTTCGACAATTATATTTAAAAATACCACAGTTTTTACGTCGGTCGCATAATTTTATTTTACGCATTTATCCATGCCACCCTAAAGGCCGGTCCATGAAAATATTTTCTGACATTAAACCAGTCCACAGCCCAAAAAAGGTTGGGGACCACTGATATATATGATGCCATCTGAACATTTCTTATACCTCCTTGACCTAAGTGAAACTTAACTGTTCCCAGAGGACACTGCCCCTCTACCTGTCCTTTCCAATGGACTCAGTTCTTTCTTACTCCACACTTCTTAAGATCCAGATGTGAATGGAGTTGATGTCCTTTTTGCTTCCCTCATCTTTATTTTTCTATCTTATAAAATCTCTTTCTTTAAGAGTTATGTCATGTGATCATGCTTATTTTCTGCTGTAACTTCAAATCTTCCTTATTATTTCTATATCCTGTTTCCTGTATCTTCCTTCTCCCCCACCTCCAATTTTCAGCAAATGATCCTACCTTAAGATATTAGATCTCAGGGAGAAGGAAAACAATAGGTCTTAATAATCACACTCCTTGAAATAAGTAAATCAGAAAAAACCAAGAACTGCATGATTCCATACATTGGTGGAACATAAAAACGAGACTAAGAGACATGGACAAGAGTGGTGGTTATAGGGGGGGAGAGGGAAGAAGAGATAGTGGGAGGGGGAGGGGCACAAAGAAAACTAGATAGAAATCTGTTCTAGATTGTCCAGAGGAAATCTGACTTTGGGTGATGGGTATGCAACATAATTGAATGACAAGATAACCTGGACATGTTTTCTTTGAATATATATATCCTGATTTATTGATGTCACCCCATTAAAATTAATAAAAAATTATTTATAAAAAAAATAATCACTCTTAATCTCTATGCAATACCTTAATGAACACTGGCAGCTCCTCCATTCCTCCTGACTACCTGATATCTCCCTTTTGTATGTTTCTTCTTTTTTATCTTTACTATAAACCAGTGGGTTAGTCAAGTGCTGATAGTCCTTTGTGTCTACCTGATAAAGATCCAGGATCATTGTTCCAGGGTTCTGATCATTATTTATACACTTAACACTCTCAAATAGCCCTCTGACCGCCCCATATTTGCTTTGAGAGCCTGGCTATCCAACTGCCTACTCAACATTTTCATTGGATGTCTCAAATTTATGTTTATTCCCTCATAAATGTGATCTTCTTCCAATAACCTATATTATATTTTACAGGCAATGCAAAGCTGGAAATCTAGGAGTTACATTTGATATTTTCCTTATGGTCTTCCCTTTCAACCCCAATTACCAATTATTTTAACCTTCCAAATACCTCTGACTCTCATCCACATTACTACCAGTACCTTTGTCTAAGCTGATTTAAGTTTCTTTCAGTATAACAGTGATTTTCAACCTTTTTTTCTAATGGCACACATAAACTAATTACTAAAATTCCATGGCATATCAAAAATTATAATATTTTGCTGATCTGACAAAAAACAGGTACAATTTTGATTCATTCACACCAAATGGCTATTGTTGTATTGGCTGTTGCCATTTTTTTATTTGACAATCTAAGAGAAAAGGGGTCAGTACCTCTGACGAAAGAGTCAGGTATTACATATTTTAAAAATTCTTGTGGTTTACCAGTTGAAAATTGCTGGCATAACATCATTACCAATCTACATAGACTCTCTCCTACCCATTCTTCACACTGTAGTCCTAATGACCTTGTCACAATGTAAATCCAATCATTTCTCTCTTGACCTCTGACTCATTTAAATGAAACCCATAATTTCCTATCAAGGACTAAGTAACCAGTAGAAGTTATTATAGCTGCTAAGAAACTCTTTAAGAAACTTTTATGGTCTTGTCTTCATTTCCAAGTTCTATAGATATTTCTGAAACCACTTGGAATATTTTTTCCTATTGCATATTTATTCATTCAGCAGATAAATTTAAGTGCCTGCCATATCAGGCATATTTAAATATTACATGGAGATCTGCTTTTTTTTCTTAAACAGTCTTTTTGGTCAAGTATCTGGCAATTTTAAGCATACTTGTTCAAGAAGGCTGTTGGATAGGAAAAGGGCAAATGTAGTGGTTAAGAATGGGAGCCTTGGAATCTGATGTGAGTTTGACTTCTGGTTCTGCATTTATAGCTCTGTGATTGTAGACAGGTTACTGAGGCTTTGTAAATGTCAGTTTTCTTATGTTGTAAATGGTGATACTAATAAAACTTCAAATGTATTGTAAGGATTAAAATTATGAAAATTTCTTAGCATACTGCCTTCAATAAATGGTAACTATAATTATTTTTAAAATATTTATTGAGTGTATCTCATGTGCCAGGTTTTAAGCTCTGGGAATACAGCAATGAAAAGAATCGACCCAAGTTCTGTGATGTCAATTTTATTTTTATTCTTTAGAGAGACACAGAGAGAAAGAGAGTGAAAGGGAGGGAAAGACAGGAAAGGAGAGAGATAAGAAGCATAAACTCGTAGTTGCATCACTTTAGTTGTTCACTGATTGCTTCTCATACGTGTGCCTTGATGGAAACAGGGCGGCTCAAACCGAGCCAGTGATGTCTTGCTCAAGCCAGCGACTTTGGGCTCAAGCAAGCGACCATGGGATCATGTTGATGGTCCTGCTCTCAAGCTGGCGATCCCTGTACTTAAGCTGGTGAGCCTGCATTCAAGCTGCATGAGCCACGCTCATACTGGAGACCTCGGGTTTTGATCCTGGGTCATCAGCATCCCAGCCGATGCTCTATCCACTGTGCCATCACTGGTCAGTCTGTGATGACAATTTTTTATTCTAAGTGGTATAGCTAAGTTGAAAAGGTATAAATAAGAGGGATATGTTTGGATCCAATATAAGAATCAGTTTATAACAGTATAATCCAAAGAATGAATTGGATGATAAATATTAGATTGCTTTTAAGATCCCTGAATTTCTATATTTGTTTAAAGCCTTTAGAAGGGAACAGATCTTACTTAAATGTGTCTTATTCCATTTGAGGAGCACAGTCTTGCTGGTTTGTGCTTCTTTCCTTCCTACTTGAATGTGGAAATTGCCTGCAACCTAATAAAATACAGTCCTTGAAGAGTGGTAGGTCAGTCAGTAGGTTATCTACTTGACATTCACTGTGGACATTTGGTGGTGGTCTGTTCTGAAAAACTGATGTTAAGACAGGTAGAAACTAAAAACTCCAGGTATACATATTGATTCTTTATGTAAGTATTAATAAAAATAATTTCTCTACTTATATCAGTTATATAAAGTGATTTTGCTTCATTTAAGTTATACAAAAAAAGTCATATTTTGGAGTTATCTTTTTATATAACTTCCTTCTATTTAAAATCAGAGAAGATAAACGTGAATTTATTCTAGCCCCATAATCTAATGTCGCATTTGTTTGGTTGCCAAATAACCATTTGCTAGAGGCATACTGTTCCCATAACCCTTATGTAATTGTAATTTGGAGTGAATTCCCTCCTAAATGTGGCAAGGAAACATTTTTTACCCAGAGGGTACTTTCAGAGAACATTTAAAACAGCACATAATCATTTCAATGTTTATTTTAGCCATTGCTTTTTAATCAGATAATTAATACATATTTTATAATAACGAGTGTAATGATACATAATGCTTAGTATCTAGTATCTAAATGCAGGATTAGATGTCATATTTCTGTCCTTTCTACATAACTAAATGATTGATGATGTTCCATAACAAAGTATCTCTTTGTAATTTTTGAAAAGCCCCTGCCAGAATGGAAACTTATGCACCCCCCGCCTAGAACACCTCTAGTTGTGAGCAGTCAAGAACTTCCCTCATCCTGAATAAGCATAAAGAAAGAATGGAAAATGGAACTTCTAAAGTGCCAAAGGGTTGGTTCACCTGAGATTTCCACTCACACACACACACAGCACTGAATTTAGAGCAGCGGTTCTCAACCTGTGGCTTTAGGCGGCCCCTGTGTTTTGGTCGTTCTGACCACTGATTTAGAGCCTTAGATATAAGGGGGTGACATGGGAGAGGGTTAGAAAGATTAAGACAGATAATCTTTACTTCTCATCTTTTGATTCTCTATGAACTGTTTTTTTGCCTTCCCTTATCTTCTTCTTTTGTTCCTCTGTATCCCAATATCTCTATGTTCTTTTCTGTATATCCTCCTTTTCTCTGAAAGACTTAGTCACAGAGGAATAAGGGAACTCTGTGAGGAGTTTGTGATGGGTAGCAAATAAATTTAGCAATATGATTTATGCCAATATATTTTTATAAGAAATTGTTGCACCAAAATTTGACATCATTTGTATCAACATAACGTATTCATAATTGTTTCATATTAAGTATTTAATTTCTCAATTGTCTATCAATTGTCAATATACACAGCATATCTAAAATCTTAAAGTGATTATTTATTTTAGGTCAAACCAAAGCATGCTAAGAATGAAACATTTTTCTACTAAAGATTTGCACATTGCAAAAAAATATATAGTCAGTAGTCAGCCTTTCTAAAACAATAGATTTGTAATAGTTGGCTCTGATAAATCATGCCTGGCCTATTCAGAACTCATAAGTCATATGAGATAGCAAGAAAACTTGAGAAACAATGTACTTTGACCATTAAGGTGGTGTTTCCCATACTTGAAAACAAGATGACAGGGAACAGTGTTAGGAGAGCTATATTTTTCTGCAGTGATTTTCAACCTTTTTCATCTCATGGCTCACATAAACTAATCACTAAAATTATGTGGCACTCAATAGTCAGGTATTGCATATTTTAAACATTATTGTGGCACACTAATCGGCACACTAATCGGACTAGATTGTTCCTGATTCAGCTACATTCCTGAGTCATGCACAGATCCTGGGCAGAGGTGCTATCCAAAACTTGCATACAAAAATCAGCCTAGAACTGAGGATTAATCTATTCTTTCCCCACCATATTATAAATATATAGATTTTAAGTCTTTAGTATTGTACTGATTTCAGCAATTCATTTAATGCTTGTCTCCTATTTAAATATTTCTTAAAAATGACTTAGTTATAGAGATACTAGATTATATAATTGAAATGGCTGTTAACTTTTTCTAAGAATCAAATGGCGAAGGCATTTAGTCAAATTTATTCTCAAATTTTATTTTCATAATATTTTACATTTGTTATATTAATAACATAAAGATGTCAGTATTTAGTTGATTATTAAACCAAACAAATTCATTAGTGACTTAACAAAAATGGTCAAGATAGTTAAACCACTTCCATTGGGGGGAATCTCATTTAGTTGAACTTTATTATGATTTCAATGAATTTTTCAATGAACATTTACCATACATATATTCTGTAGTACTTACCAAAAAGAAATTAAAGCCAAATCTTCCTTTAATAAATATATAGGTTAGTGAAGGAAATAGACTTGCAATTATTATAGTACATTGTAAGTAGGGTTGTAACAACAGTATACATAAAATGTTTTGGAGCACAGATAAGATAATGGTCATTTATTTCTATGAGGGGAGCTGGTCAGGGAGAAGAGATCATGTTTGATCTGGACCTTGAAGTATAAATAGAAACTTGCAAGATGGATGAGGTAGGGAAAATGACACTTCATACTGAGGGATGAGTGGAGGGAACAACATAGACTCTTTGTCCTACCCTTTCACCTCAAAACTCGACTGACCATAGAGGCCAATACAAGCAATGCTGATGGTTTTTTATTCTCATTATAGGGCACTTGAATTGGCCGTAAAATACAAAACACATGTTGATACAGTTCTTGCCTACCGTCAAAAGTTTTTGGAGACATTTGGTAAACAGGAAAGTAATAAACGATACTTGCAGTATGCAGAAGGTGTAAGTATTTTACAGTATTTTATAATAATGTATGTTTTATAAGTGTATGTAATATTCATCTTAATGAGACAGCATTTGAATAATCCATTCCTTAATCAAAAAATTACATTTTGCCTTATGATGTTGTAATCTTATTTTGACTATAATTATAATATTAATTTTTAAAATTCTTACAGCCATGTATGATGAACTCAAATCTGTTTTTATAATATCCAATTTGTGATAAGGTTGGGTGCTAATTACTATTTTAGATAAACAATATAAATGGCTGGGATAAAGTCTTCTAACTTCTGATTTTGCCTTTCACCAGCTTCCCCTTCTGTTGCAGCGGAATCATATAAGCACAGAGGGCACTGGCCAGATAATGGATACTTTGTCACTCTACAGAATTCTAGGGAGCTAGGTTGCATTTCCAGAGGTGCCTAATCTAAGTGGACTATACCACATAAGACCAAAGAGGGGTAACTTTTGCCTCTGAAACTCCAGAACCTCAGATTTTATTATGCCATTTAGAAGAGAGTCATTCTAGTACATAATTAGCCCACAAGGAGAGCCAGAACAAGAGAGTTTGCCAAAGTGTCTAGAGTAGAGCTGGCCATATCTCTCTAGGCTTAGACTATAGAAATAGAGTTTACCTCTAGTCATACAGACAAGAGACTTGTAATCCCAAGTTAGGGCCAACCTTGTTCCCAACTCTGTGGCCAGTTGATTTTCTTAAACTTTTATTCATTTATTTAAAAAAATGTATAAGAGTAATCACTCTGGGCCAGGTACTATGCTAGATGTTGAATTAGATATGACTTCTATCTTGGTGTATCTTATAGACCAGAGGTCAGGAACCTATGGCTCGCAAGCCAGATGTGGCTCTTCTGATGGCTGCATCTGGCTCGCAGACAAATCTTTAATAAAAAAAAATAATGTTAAAAATATAAAACATTCTTATGTATTACAATCTGTTCATTTCCTACCGCTCATGTTCATGGTTGCAGGTGGCTGGAGCCAATCACAGCTGTCCTCCGGGACAACACCAAATTTTTATTGGATATTGCGTTAATGTACACGGGTCATTGTATGGCTCTCACGGAATTACATTTTAAAATGTGTGGCGTTCATGGCTATCTCAGCCAAAAAGGTTCCCGACCCCTATTATAGACTATGTAGGAATGTTCTTTCTTGGGGATAGAATAAAATGGAATGTTCTGATCCATTCTAGGGGGCAGAATATATTAAAGGAACCTTGGGAAAAGAAACAAAAGTAGAGAGAAGGCCCCTATAATTCCTACTAAAGCCAACACTACCTATGTACCATATTTAGAATAGTGAGTGTCATGATCTACATTTTTGGATTTCAGAACAGTTTTCAGGGTAGTGAAACCTTTGGGGTCATTCTTAGAGATCTATAAGAATCCCAGGATAGACACAAGTTGTGGGTTTCTTGGTGGAAAGGATGTATTTTATGGAAGGTTCACAAACTTATTTTGTTTTATTCAGAACTTGTCTGTTATTGAAATGAATCCTCTGGGAGTTTGGGCTGTAAGACCTTACTCTGAGAACAAACTCCATGCTAAGCAGACCAATCACCAAATTAGCTGATATATTTGTATAGTTTTAAAAATATGACAGTATGTTAAAATTGAGCACCCACCTCAAATTTATTTTATTGTACAATTTTAAAGCAGATTAATACTACTCTGTTTCTTCATCATCATCATCAATACTTTTTTTTTCAGTATTTTTGCTTCAGTTTTTTTTTTTTTTTTTTTTTTTTTTTTTTTTTTTTTTACAGAGACAGAGAGTCAGAGAGAAGGATAGATAGGGACAGACAGACAGGAATGGAGAACGGAGAGAGAGATAAGAAGCATCAATTATTACTTTTTCGTTGTGACACCTTATTTGTTCATTCATTGCTTTCTCATATGTGCCTTGACTGTGGGGCTACAGCAGACCGAGTAACCCCTTGCTTGAGCCAGTGACCTTGGGTCCAAGCTGGTGAGCTTTGCTCAAACCAGATGAGACTGCACTCAAGCTGGCGACCTCGAGGTCTCGAACCTGGGTCCTCTGCATCCCAGTCTGACACTCTATCCACTGTGCCACCACCTGGTCAGGCGATTCTGGTGTTTTTGAGGACATAAATATAGTTCTTCCCTTCAAGGAAATTTTATTTTAAATAGCAAAAACTTAACATTTTAATCTTTCTTATTCAACTATTATTATTCAGCTATTACCAAAATATAATATTTCAATCACAGTAGTAGCAAAAATGTTCAAAGTGGGATAATCAGAACAACACGGTCTTTTTCGGTAGCTTGTTTGCTTTTCATCCTAGAACTATATTGATTACTTTGACTCCCTATGGCAATATGTCCTAGTTTCCTACTTTTCTTCTTCATAATTGTAATTTGGAAGTTAACTAGAAATCATAAAGCAATATTTTAAAATGAAAATTAAATTTGACTCTAAAAATCAGCACTTCTTATTTATGGTAGTCAGAATCATTATTATATAAATTCCTTATTTCAAAACTAAGAATTGAATAGGAAAAGATCATTTAAATTTTTTTGAGAAATTTATTCTAGATTTTTTGAAATCTAGTGGGTTTGCAATGAGTAATGAAGAAGTTTATAAGAAGTGAAAAGTTTGATATACATTCATATTTATGAGCCTTTAAGTGTTATTTGGATATTTCTAGTTTAAAATGTGACAATTTGGTATAAGGTGTATACTGTCTTCTAAGAACCCCATTAGAGTCGTTGTACCTGGTTTACAATGGTGTTCAGTAGTTTTTGTAAAGTGATTTTTATTTTATTTTGTAATCTTTTTTTTTTTTTTTTTTTTTTTTTTTGTATTTTTCCGAAGCTGGAAACGGGGAGAGACAGTCAGACTCCCGCATGCGCCCGACCGGGATCCACCCGGCACGCCCACCAGGGGGCGATGCTCTGCCCACCAGGGGGCGATGCTCTGCCCCTCTGAGGCATCGCTCTGTTGCGACCAGAGCCACTCCAGCGCCTGGGGCAGAGGCCAAGGAGCCATCCCCAGTGCCCGGGGCATCTTTGCTCCTATGGAGCCTCGCTGCGGGAGGGGAAGAGAAAGACAGAGAGAAAGGAGAGGGGGAGGGGTGGAGAAGCAGATGGGCGCTTCTCCTGTGTGCCCTGGCCGGGAATCGAACCCGGGACTTCTGCACGCCAGGCTGACGCTCTACCACTGAGCCAACCGGCCAGGGCTGATTTTTAAGTCTGGTAAATAAAATCCACTTGAGGAATATTTTCCAATCTACTGAATACATACTCTGTGGAAAAAGAAAAATAGAAGAACCTGTAGATGTTTAAAACAGTATGCTAGGAGAAAGGAAAAAAGTGAGAAACCAACCAACTTAACAAACACTTCATGAGCAGCATTTAAGAAAGGATAGAATTTTTAAGACAAGCAGTGAATACTCTAGATTTCAGACAGACCACTTTAGGTCTTGCAGCTTTTTAGGGCCTTGTAATATTACAAGGTTCTGAGATACAAAATCCTGGAGAGAAAATAGTGAGAGATTGTTTAATGATATCTCATTTGCTGGGTAATTAGTTAAATTAGTTACTATTTATTCAATATTTATTGAGTGCCTCCTTCAGACATTGTACTCTCGTTAGTGCTTGGGATAGAATAGTAAATGTGGCAGACACTGACCCTGACCTCATGAAGCTTATGTTCAAATAGAGGTGATAATTATACAGTTAATTGTTCATTTCAATTGTGATCATTCTTGATGATGGTGTACATATGGATAGGGAAACTGACCCAGAGAGAGAGATTCGCCAAGACTTTTATAAGCAAAGTGTATGATCTATGCGCTGAGCTCCAAAGATGAAGAGTAGAGGCTGACCAGGGGAGAGTGGTGTTTGGGGGACAGGCAAGTTCCAGGCAGAGGGAAGGCTTCGAAGTAGAAAAGAGTCAAGAGCAAAAGGGAGATTGACTTGAGGGTTTCATAGGGCAAAATATTGGACTTTTCCCTACAATTAAAGTGAAGCTATTAAAAGGAAATACCATAATCACTTTTACCTTTTAAAATTTCAGTTCCTAAATATAAGTGGAAACTTTGAATTTTCCACAAAATTGTCTTGAGTAGGATTTCATTAGTCAGTTAAAGGATATGATAGTAAGAACCAACGTGTGGGGTCTTGAAAGAATGGTGAAGGTGTACAGGGTCACTGCCCTGGATCCTGGATCCTAGATGGTTGGAACGTTGGTTGGGACCAGACATTGAAGGGTCGTAGTAAGTACTGTTAATAGATTTCTTAGTGAAAGCAGTATGAAGACTTGGAGGTTTGTACTCAAGAGAATGATGTGAAAGGTGTTTAAGTGTGGTGATTACTGTTAGTGAGTAGGTTACTCTAATAGTACCCACCAGGAGATTGAAAGGGTAAGACTTGTGAAAGAAGTAATTCAGCAGAAAAATTAAGAGAGCATGTGGTTGCGGGTGGGAGGAGAGGAGGTGAAATAAGGCAAGGCATTGAGTGTGATTCAGCATTTCTAGTTGGGTTACTGGTAGATGAGGATGCCATTAATTTACATAAGGAACATGCAAATAAACAAATTTTGGATCTTTTGAATTTGAATACATGAAAATATATACTGCTCACAAAAATTAGAGGATATTTCAAAATGAATATGAAGTGATAAAATATCCCCTAATTTTTGTGAGCAGTATATATATATATCTTTTTTTTTTTTAGTTTGTGGGTTATCCAAGTGGAGATATCTAGTGGGCAATTAAAAATATATATGAACATTGAAGTATATTGACAAAGGAGGAATCAGGACTAGATAAATTTATGGTCATGACCAGCTAGGCATAGTTGAAGTTATATGAGTTGATGAGGTCTCCTAGGGAAAGTATTAAAGATGTGGTTGGAACTCTGGTGAATACTAATTGTTAAAAGATTGTCTATGGGAAGAACATAGGAGAAAAAGAAGGAGGGAAAAAAAAGACTAAGGAGAACACTTAGAAAGGAGAGCAGAAACCAGAGGGAAAAGTATTACATAGACTAAGATGAGAGAATTTTCAAGGAGCAGCCGTCAACAATGTTCAGGGAACATTCCTACTTCAGGGCCTTCCTCTTCCCTCTGTCAACATGCTCTTTCCCAGATATAAACATGGATTCACTCACTCCATTTCCTGCAGGTCTTCAGGTCAGCTTCTCAAAGAGGCCCTCTCTGAGCACTCTATTTGAAATACACACCACCACCCCCAACTCCACCTTAGCACTCACTATCTCCCTTCCCTGTTTCCAAAACTCTTACTACTTCTGACATCATTTTTTACTTTTATTGTTAGCAAGAGAGAGACAGAGAAAGAGAGACAGACAGATAGGAAAGGAGAGAGATGAGAAGCATCAACTCGTAGTTGCAGCACTTTAGTTCATTGATTGCTTTCTCAAATGTGCCTTGACTGGGGGGCTTCAGCCAAGCCAGTGACCCCTTGCTCAAGCCAGTGACTTTAGGCCAAGGCCAGCGACCTTGCCCTTCAAGCCAGCAACCTTTGGGCTCAAGCCAGCAACCATGAGGTCATGTGTATGATCCCACACTCAAGCTGGCGACCCCATGCTCAAGCCAGCAACCTTGGGGTTTCAAACCTGGAGTCCTCATTGTCCCAGGTCAGTGCTCTATCTACTGCAACACCACCTGGTCAGGCACTTCTGACATTATTTATATATCTATCTATATTATGTAGATATAGATATATAATGTATATATCCATATACATAAATTTGTCTCTTCCATTATTATTTGTCTTTCCTTGTTTATCTCTCTGTGAAGACAGTGATTTTTTTTGGTTGTTGTTCATTGCTGATTCCTTGAACCTTGAACAATTCTTGGCATATAGTCAGATAGTCAGCAGTAATATTTGTTGAATGAGTCATGGAATCAGACAGGGAAGGTGTTTAGTGTAAAGAATGAAAACACGTGAGGGTGACATTAGTGAAAAGTTTCTGAAGTGTAGCAAGAACATAGTCATTACAGTGGTCTGAAGAGAGAATGAGTCAGGAATGGGAAGAACCAAGGTGGTAGCTTGTAAGAAAACAGAATAGAGAGGGGAGGATGATGAGGAGTAGCCAGTGAAGAGAAGGAAACTGAATCTGTAAGTAATAATTAAAGGTGGATGTCCTAGAAGAATCTTAAGAAGATGGGATCAGAGACTTATGTGAAGAGGTTGGCCAGAGACAGAAGGGAGAAAGATAAGGATGGATACACATCTAGGTAAGTTTGTGAATGCAAGGAAGGAAACTAAGTGAATCCATTACCCGATGGCCACCACGTTCTCTGTAAAGTAGAAAGCTGATTTTCAGCTGAGAGTAAGAGAGATGAGGTAGAGGATATGGAGCCATTTGGTATGACTTTGAAATTAATTCTGTGTGAACAAGAATTTACTAGGAACTAGAATAAGAAGTGTCAAATAGTATTGAAACTCCCTTTAATAGGAAAGGATGTATTTTAGTATAGAAGTCATTTAACAGCTGTCACGAGTACATCCTTATATAAACCTCATTATTAAGAATATTTCATTCCAAGGACTAAATTATTGGGGAACACTGCTCTAAAGCTGGATAAATGCCAAAATGAAAGTAAAACATTTATTTTCAGTGG
The DNA here is from genome assembly GCF_036850995.1 of Saccopteryx leptura. Lineage (NCBI taxonomy): Eukaryota > Metazoa > Chordata > Mammalia > Chiroptera > Emballonuridae > Saccopteryx > Saccopteryx leptura. Next base: position 97,507,825 of record NC_089510.1, read on the forward strand.
GGCACCTATCAACCAATACCCTCATTTGTATTATAACAAGTAACTGAAATAGATGTCATCAATTTACTTGATGGACTTCTGTTGTAACAGATCAACAGTTAGTCCAAGTACCATCAATATATGGTTTTATTGTGATTGATTTCAGAAACATATGCAAGTCAATTTAAGGCTGGAAGAAGGCCAAAGCATTCATCAAGTTTGTCTTTCTCTTTGCAAATGTTTTATTAGACATAGAACAAGTGTTTTGCCATTTAAAAAATACTATTGTGGCCTGATTGAAAAATGAGTCTTTCAAATAACCTAATGTTTGCTCTGCCTTTAAATGAGCTGTCCCTTGAATCTTAGTACAGATATTCGTCTTCTATTAGTAAGAAGGATTCTCTTAATTTATCTATGTGATATAGTATAATGCAGGTGGCCAAGGCCAGGCGGGTTCATGTTGGATTCAGGCACATGGTAGAGAAACTGCGGAGCCAGAAAGGGTTAGGCCATTTGGTTTAATAAAGTCTCACAACAGCGGACAATCACACAGGCAGGGGAAACCTCTTCTCAGGCAGACAAACAGCAAGTATGGCCCCTCACCCTGGGGGGCAGGCAGGCAATCTGCACTTCCCAGCCTCTCATAGCCTTACAAAGACCATGCATGTGTGTCGCAGCCACGCACCCGCACCCACGCACCAGTCAGGCAAAGTGCTTACTGCTGGTAACCCCGCGAGCAAGCCTGACACAGCTGCCCCACATAATTGTCACGAACCTGCACGACTAGTAATTTTGCAGGTCTTGATTGGGAATGGTAGAGGATTGGGAAAAAGAGAGAGAAAAAAGCATGAGATTGAGAGGTCTCTCTGCAGTCTTTTTCTACAAGAGCTGCTTATATTCCCAAAAAGCTTTATTTTTATAGTGCAAAGCAGAGTTATTTTACAAAACAAAAGAAAGCTTTGATAACAAATTTACATCTCCGAGCTACATCAGGAATTCTCCTGAGCTACATTATGAAATCTCCTGAGTGCAGAAAACCTCCACTGAGCATAACAATTTAACTACACAAAACAATGGATAAAAAGAAAACTACCTTTAGCAATTTAAGCAAGTGAGGTTGGGGGGGATGAGACTAGCACAAATACTCAGCCTCATAGCCAATGTGGAGTTGTGGGGAAGAGCTTACCCTTTGGCTAAGTCTTGAACTTTGAGGGTTTTGTCAGCTTGCATTCTCCCACATGTAGTATAAAGAAAGCGTATGGAATTATTATCTCTAAGAAAAGATGACCAAAAGTATACACAAATTAATTTACAGAAATTTGGAGAAAGGATATTGGAATAAAAAGAACCAAGTATTTAATTCCATCAACTTCTGGCACAAAATAAAGGAGGCATGAATTCCTGTTAATGTTAAATTAAATCTCTTTTTTTAAAAATTAAATTTAATGTAGTGACATTGATAAATCAGGGTACATATGTTGAGAGAAAACATCTCCAGATTATTTTGACATTTGATTATGCTGTATACCCTTCACCCAAAGTCAAATTGACTTCTGTCACCTTCTATCTGGTTTTCTTTGTGCCCTCCCCTCCCCATACCCTCTCTCTCCTTCCTTGCCCCATCCTCCCACCCCCTACCCCCCACCCCGTTACCATCACATTCTTGTCCATGTCTCTGAGTCTCATTTTTATTGTCCCATCTATGATGGATTCATATAGTTCTTAGTTTATTCTGATTTGCTTATTTCACTCTGTCTAATGCTATCAAGGTCCATCCATGTTGTTGTAAATGATCTGATGTCATCATTTCTTATGGCTGAGTAGTATTTCATAGTATATATGTACCAAAGCTTTTTAATCCACTCGTCCACTGACGGACACTTGGGCTGTTTCCAGATCTTTGCTATTGTGAACAATGCTGCCACAAACATGGGGGTACATTTCTCCTTTTGGAGCAGTTCTATGGTATTCTTGGGGTATATTCCTAAAAGTGGGATAGCTGGGTCAAAAGGCAGTTCGATTTTCAATTTTTTGAGGAATCTCCATACTGTTTTCCACAGTGGCTGCACCAGTCTGCATTCCCACCAGCAGTGCAGGAGGGTTCCCTTTTCTCCACATCCTCGCCAGCACTTATTCTGTGTTGTTTTGTTGATGAGCGCCATTCTGACTGGTGTAAGATGATATCTCATTGTGGTTTTAATTTGCATTTCTCTAATGATTAGTGATGTTGAGCATTTTTTCATATGCCTATTGGCCATCTGTATGTCCTCTTTGGAGAAGTGTCTATTCATTTCTTTTGCCCATTTTTGGATTGGATTGTCTGTCTTCCTGGTGTTGAGATTTACAAGTTCTTTATAAATTTTGGTTATTAACCCCTTATCAGACGTATTGTCAAATATGTTCTCCCATTGTGTAGTTTGTCTTTTTATTCTGTTCTTATTGTCTTTAGCTGTGCAGAAGCTTTATAGTTTGATATAGTCACATTTGTTTATCCTGTCTTTTATTTCACTTCCACGTGGAGATAAATCAGCAAATATATTGCTCCAAGAGATATTGGAGAGGGTACTGCCTATGTTTTCTTCTAAGATACTTATGGTTTCACGGATTACATTTAAGTCTTTTATCCATTTTGAGTTTATTTTTGTGAATTGTGTAAGCTGGTGGTCTAGTTTCATTTTTTTGCAGGTAGCTGTCCAATTTTCCCAACACCATTTGTTTTCCTTACCTCCTTTGTCAAATATCAATTGTCCATAGAGCTGTGGGTTTATTTCTGGGTTCTCAGTTCTGTTCCATTGATCTATATGCCTGTTCTTATGCCAGTACCAGGCTGTTTTGAGTACAATGGCTTTGTTGTATAAGTTGATATCAGGAAGTGTGATACCTCCCACTTTATTCTTCTTTTTTAAGATTGCAGAGGCTATTCATGTTCTTTTTTGGTTCCATATAAATTTTTGGAATATGTAATCTATATCTTTGAAGTATGTCATTGGTATTTTTTTTTTTCTATATTTCTGAAGTTGGAAACGGGGAGGCAGTCAGACAGACTCCCGCATGCGCCCGACCAGGATCCACACGGCATGCCCACCAGGGGACGATGCTCTGCCCATCTGAGGCGCTGCTCTGTTGCATCCAGAGCCATTCTAGTGCCTGAGGCAGAGGCCATAGAGCCATCCTCAGTGCCCGGGCCAACTTTGCCCCAATGGAGCCTTGGCTTCAGGAGGGGAAGAGAGAGAGAGAGGAAGGAGAGGGGGAGGGGTGGAGAAGCAGACAGGCGCTTTTCCTGTGTGCCCTGGCCGGGAATCAAACCTGGGACTACTGCATGCCAGGCCGACGCTCTACCACTGAGCCAACCGGCCAGGGCCTGTCATTGGTATTTTAATTGGTATTACATTGAGTTTATAGATTGCTATGGGTAATATAGACATTTTAATGATGTTTATTCTTCCTAACCATGAGCACAGTATATGCTTCCACTTGTTTGTATCTTTCTTGATTTCTTTTATCAATGTTTTATAATTTTCCGAGTACAATTCTTTAGTGTCCTTGGTTAAATTTACTCCTAGGTACTTTATTTTTTTGGTTGTAATGGTGGAGGGGATTGTTTCCTTAATTTCTCTTTCTGAGTGTTCATTGTTGGCGTATAAAAATGCCTCTGATTTCTGAGTATTAGTTTTATATCCTGCCACCTTGCTGAATTCATTTATTAGGTCCAGAAGTCTTTTGACTGAGACATTAAGGTTTTCTATATACAATATCATATCATCAGCAAATAATGACAGTTTTACTTCTTCTTTTCCAACTTGAATGCCTTTTATTTCTTCTTCTTGTCTGATTGCTGTGGCTAGGACTTCCAGGACTATGTTGAATAAGAGTGGTAAAAGGAGACACCCCTGCCTTGTTCCTGATCTTAAGGGGATTGCTTTTAATTTTTGCCCATTGAGTATGATGTTGGCTGTGGGTTTGTCATAGATGGCTTTTATCATGTTGAGGTATGTTCCCTGTATTCCCACTTTGCTGAGTTTTGATCATGAATGGGTGCTGGATTTTAACAAATGCTTTTTCTGCATCTATTGAAATTATCATGTGGTTTTTCTCCTTCCTTTTGTTTATGTGATGAATCACAGTGATTGATTAGCAAATACTGTACCAGCCTTGCCTCCCCAGAATAAATCCCACTTGATCATGGAGTATTATTTTTTCCATATATTGTTGGATCCAGTTTGATAATATTTTGTTGAGGATTTAAGCATCTATATTCATCAGGGATATTGGCCTATAATTTTCTTTCTTTGTGTTGTCTTTGCCTGGTTTTGGAATCAGAATTATGCTCGCCTCATAAAAGGGGTTTGGAAGTCTTCCTTCCTCTTGAATTTTTTGAAATAGCTTGAGAAGGATAGGAGTTAGTTCTTCTTTGAATATTTGGTAGAATTCAGTTGTGAAGCCATCAGGCCCCGGATTTTTCTTTGTTGGGAGTTTTTTGATAACTGTTTCGATCTCATTTGGTGTAATTGGTCTGATTAGGTTTTCTGATTCTTCCAGATTGATTTTTGGAAGATTGTATGTTTCAAGGAATTTGTCCATTTCATCTAGGTTGTCTAGTTTTTTGGCATACAGTTCTTCATTATATTTTCTTATAATATTTTGTATTTCTGTTGTGTCAGTTGTTATTCTCCACTCTCATTTCTAATTTTATTTATTTGAGTCCTCTCTCTCTTTTTCTTGTTGATTCTAGTTAAAGGTTCAATAATCTTGTTTACCTTTTCAAAGAACCAGCTCCTAGTTTTTTGATCCTCTGTATTATTTCTTTAGTCTCTATGTCATTTATTTCTGCTCTGGTCTTTATTATTTTCTTCCTTCTACTACATTTGGGCTTTACTTGCTGTTCTTTTTCTAGTTCTTTTAGATGCAGGTTTAAGTTGTTTATTTGAGCTTTTTCTAGTTTTTTAAGGTGTGCCTGTAGTGCTATGAACTTTCCTCTCAGTACTGCTTTTGCTGTGTCCCATAAATTTTGAGTTGATGTATGCTCATTGTCATTCTTTTTTTGGAATTTTTTTTATTTCTTCTTTCATCTCATTCTTAATCCATTCGTTATTTAACAACCTGCTCTTTAGTTTCCATGTTTTTGAGAATTTTTGAGCTTTTCTGTTGTGGTTCATTTCTAGTTTCATGCCATTGTGATCAGAGACTGTGTTTGATATGATTTCAATCTTCTTAAATTTGTTGAGAACACTTTTGTGCCCTAACATGTGGTCTATCCTAGAGAATGTACCATGAGCACTTGAAAAGAATGTATATTCTGCTGCTTTAGGGTGAAAGGTGAAAGGTTCGGAAGATATCTATTAAACCCAGTTGATCTAGTGTGTCCTTTAAGTCTGCTGTTTCTTTGTTAGTTTTCTTTCTTGAGGATCTATCTAGTGATGTTAATGGGGTATGGGGTATTGAAATCCCCTACTATTATAGTATTGCTGTTGATCTTGCCCTTTATATCCATCAAAATCTGCTTTATATATTTAGGTGCTCCTATATTAGGTACATAGATATTTTTAATAGTTATATCTTCCTTTTGGATTGTTCCCTTTATCATTATGTAATGGCCTTCTTTATCTCATACTATATCCTTTGTTTTAAAGTCCATTTTGTCTGATATAAGTATTGCTACCCCAGCTTTTTTTCATTTCCATTTGCATAAAATATTTTTTCCCCTCCTTTTACCTTCAGTCTGTGTGCATCTTTTGTTTTAAGGTATGTCTCTTGTAGACAGCATATGTACGGGTCCTGTTTTCTTATCCATGCAGCTACCTTATGTCTTTTTATTGGATAATTTAATCCATTTACATTTAAGGTTGTTATTGAGATGTAGTTGTTTATTGCCATTTTATTCTTTTTTTTTTTTTTTTTTTTGTATTTTTCTGAAGCTGGAAATGGGGAGAGACAGTCCGACAGACTCCCACATGTGCCCAACCGGGATCCACCCGGCACACCCACCAGGGGCGACGCTCTGCCCACCAGGGGGTGATGCTCTGCTCCTCCGGGGCGTCGCTCTGCCACGACCAGAGCCACTCTAGCGCCTGGGGCAGAGGCCAAGGAGCCATCCCCAGCGCCTGGGCCATCTTTGCTCCAATGGAGCCTTGGCTGCGGGAGGGGAAGAGAGAGACAGAGAGGAAGGAGGGGGTGGGGGTGGAGAAGCAAATGGGCGCTTCTCCTATGTGCCCTGGCCAGGAATCGAACCCGGGTCTCCCGCACGCCAGGCCGACGCTCTACTGCTGAGCCAACCAGCCAGGGCCCCATTTTATTCTTGAAAGCTGTATTCCTTTTTGCTATATTCTTTTCCCACTCTGATCTGTTTACAACAGGCCCCTTAACATTTCCTGCAGCATTGGTTTGGTTGTACTGAATTCCTTGAGTTGTTTTTTTGTCTGGGAAGCTTTTTATTTCTTCTTCAATTTTAAACGATAGCCTTGCTGGATAAAGTCTTGGTTGTATGTTCTTGTTTTGCATTGCTTTGAATATGTCTTGCCATTCCCTTCTGGCCTCAAGTGTTTCTGTTGAGAAGTCGGATGTCATCCTTATGGGGGCTCTTTTGTAGGTGATAGCTTTTTTTCTCTTGCAGCTTTTAATATTTTCTCTTTATCACTTAGCTTTGGTATTTTAATTATGATGTGTCATGGTGTAGGTTTCTTTGGGTTTCTCTTTAATGGAGTTCTCTGTGCTTCTTGAACTTGTGAGAGTTTCTCCTGCATTAATTTAGGGAAGTTTTCAGCTATGATATGATTGAACAAAGTCTCTATCCCTTTTTCTTTCTCTTCTTCAGGAACCCCTATGATGCGGATGTTATTTCTCTTCCTGTTTTCACAGAGCTTTCTAAGATTTTCCTCAGACTTTTTGAGTCTCTTTTCTTTTTTCTTCTCTGCTTTCTTGCCTTCATTCAAGTTGTCCTCCAACTCGCTATTTCGATCCTCAGCTGTATCCATCCTGTTTTTAATTCCTTCCATTGTGGTCTTCATTTCTGATACTATATTTGTCATCTCCGACTGATTCTTTTTTAATATATTTCAATATCCTTTTTTATACTTGCTATTTCTTTATTTAGGTGTCCGTATTGACCATCCATTGTTGTTCTAAGATCTCTAAGCATCCTTACAATCATTATTTTGAACTCCGCATCTAGAAGTTTATTTCCATATCACTCAGTTCATTTCCTCAAGGTTTCTCTTGCAGTTTCATTTGGATTGCACTTCTTTGTCTTCTTATTATCTGTGTTTGGGTGTTTTGTTTGTAGAGTTGGTTGAGTCTAGGCTTGGTGTTGTCTGCCTACAGTTTTCAACTGTGTTATTTTTAGGTCTTCTTGGGTGGACATTAGCTATTATTTGTAATCCACTTTCAGATTTGGCCCTCTTTGAAGTCTTGATTTGTTTGTTTTCTTAACAGTTGATAGTCTTGTTTATTGATCACAGCAGGGGGCTTCCTTGAAACTGTATCCAGGAATGTGGTAGGTGTAACCTGAAATTCTGAGGCCTCGTCTACCAGTTAATCTCTCTGGGGTCAGGGTGTTTTCTCAGCTTCAGTAGGGGGAGGTGTGTCTCAGATCTCCATGGAGACCTGAGTTACTGCCCCTCCTCCCCACTTCTTGTTTTCAGCTGTGTCTTGTTGCGCTGACTGGAACTGGAGAGATGTCTGGAGATCTGTGATCCGGAAGCACTTTAGACGTGTTTTGTGGAAGGATCCGTCCCTCCCCCAGCTATGGCCACCTATAGCATGGATGAGTCAGCTTTTAGGTCGTCTCCTGCATTCCTTTGCCCCTTACCGTCTGTCCCTCTCTTTTCCCTTCTGACTTGGAAGATAAGCCAGTCCTTTCAACACACCTCGCTCCCTGGTCACCAGACAAGTGGCTGTGAGCAGTATTTTCTGCTCTTTTTCCTGGAGTGAGATCCCTTCTGGGCTCTCAGCCTCACCCTCCCCCCTCCATTCCTGTAAACAGGGGAGATTCAGGCATTCCCTACCAGGTTTTTTGTGGCTTCTTCTTTGCTCCTTGTTTTTTGAGAGCTGTTCTTATAGTCCAGAGTTGGTTTTTCACGCTGATTTTTCCTAAATTCATTTGTATTCCAGTTTGGTGGTGAGAGCTGGGCGTCTGTGTGTCTGCCTACTCCGCTGCCATCTTTAGGTCTTCTCTAAATTAAATCTCTTATTTAAGATAAATCTGTTCAAGCAGCAAATAGTATTTCAGTGTGGTGTAATATTACTTATTTCTCCCAGCTGTCCAACCAGGAGGTGAGAACCTAGTCACTTTTGGCTTAGTCTTAGGAGCTTGGGTTTATTTCTTAGTAAATCAGAGTTAGATTAGCCTAGAATCTAGAATCTAATTTTTCCCATGTTTTGCCTAAGAGGACACATATTCCTAAATTATTGATCTCTAACTTTTTAAAACAGAAAAATGCTTTTTCTTAAAGAAATTGTTGCTAGAACTCAGAGCGTAGCCCATTTCTGATCCCAAATGTAATGAGGCAGTGCACAAGGTGCTGCCTCATGCGTCAGAGAGGTGGAAACAGATGAAAATATTATTTCTTTTCAATGATTCTTTTTGAGAAAGCTTAGGCTTTCCTTTCTTACTACTTCCTCTAATATCTTTACATTATTGTTTTAAACACTGCTGTAACTTTATATTACTTTAAGAGTTATTACGTGCTCGCTTAGGCAGCACATATACTAAAATTGGAATGATACAGAGAAGATTAGCATGGCCCCTGCGCAAGGATGACATGCAAATTTGTGAAGCGTTCCATATTTTTAATGAAACTAGACCACCAACTTACACCATTCACAAAAATTAACTCAAAATGGATAAAAGACTTAAATGTAAGCTGTAAAACCATAAGCATCTTAGAAGAAAACATAGGCAGTAAGCTCTCTGTCATCTCTCGCAGCAATATACTTGCTGATTTATCTCCACGGGGAAGTGAAATAAAAGACAGGATAAACAAATGGGAGTAAAAAGCTTCTGCACAGCTAAAGACAATAAGAACAGAATAAAAAAAACAAACTACACAATGGGAGAATATATTTGACAATACATCTGATAAGGGGTTAATAACCAAAATTTATAAAGAACTTGTAAAACTCAATACCAGGAAGACAAACAATCCAATCAAAAAATGGGCGAAAGAAATGAATAGACACTTCTCCAAAGATGACATACAGGTGGCCAATAGGCATATGAAAAAATGCTCAACATCACTAATCATTAGAGAAATGCAAATTAAAACCACAGTGAGATATCACCTTACACCAGTCAGAATGGCTCTCATTAATAAAACAACACAGAATAAGTGCTGGCAAGGATGTGGAGAAAAGGGAACCTCCCTGCACTGCTGGTGGGAATGCAGACTGGTGCAGCCACTGTGGAAAACAGTATGGAGATTCCTCAAAAAATTAAAAATCGAACTGCCTTTTGACCTAGCTATACCACTTTTAGGAATATACCCCAAGAACACCATAGCACTGTTTGAAAAGAAGATATGCACCCCCATATTTCTGGCAGCATTGTTCACAACAGCAAAGATCTGGAAACAGGGTAAGTGTCCGTCAGTGGACGAGTGGATTAAAAAGCTTTGGTACTATGGAATACTACTCAGCCATAAGAAATGATGACATCGGATCATTTACAACAACATGAATGGACCTTGATAATATTATAGTGAGTGAAATAAGTAAATCAGAAAAAACTAAGAACTATATGATTCCATACATAGGTGGGACATAAAAATGATACTCAGAGACATGGACAAGAGTGTGAGGGTTATGGGGGGGAGGAGAGGGAGGGGGTTGGGGGAGGTGAAGGGCACAAAGAAAACCAGTTAGAAGGTGACAGAAGACAATTGGACTTTGAGTGATGGGAACGCAGCATAATCTAATGTCAAAATAACCTAGAGATGTTTTCTCTGAACATATGTACCCTGATTTATCAATGTCACCCCATTAAAATTAATTAAAAACAAAAAAAAGAGTTATTATAAGGGAGCCCTTTTTGTACTGTATGCTTGGGGGAAACAAATGTTGCCATATCTTTGCTCATAGCTAGGCCTCTAATGGAAACCTCAGTATATAAGCAGTGAAGAGCTGACCCATTTGCAGTAAACTTGGTGGAGTGCAGTCCACATTCACCATCATGTCCCTGAGGCACCTGTGCAGAATCTTAAGGCTCCACGGCTAAAACAAGATTTTGGTCTTTTGAATTACAGTGGTTATTGTTCTGTTTGGTGTGATTCTTAAAGTTCTTTCTTTTCCTTTATTTATTTATTTATTTTTTTTGACAGAGACAGAACAAGATTCAGAGAGAGAGACAGATAGGGACAGACAGGAAGAGAGAGAGATGAGAAGCATCCATTCTTCATTGCAGCACCTTAGTTATTCATTGATTGCTTTCTCATATGTGCCTTGAATGAGGGGCTACAGCAGAGCAAGTGACCCCTTGCTCAAGCCAGCGACCTTGGGCACAAGCCAGCGACAATGAGATCATGTCTATGATCCCATGCTCAAGCCAGTGACCCTGTGCTCAATCAAGCTAGTGTGCATGTGTTCAAGCCAAATGAGCCTGTACTCAAGCCAGCGACCTTGAGGTTTTGAACCTGGGTCCTCCATGTCCCAGTCTGATGCACCACCACCTCTTTTTTGAGCATTATTTTTTCTTAACTTTTTTTATGCTCTTTTTCTCTAATGTTTCGGAAGTCATACATTCTATTTTTATTTATTCTTGGTGTTTTTTTTTTTAATTAAACAAGAATGTCCTTACTATATAAGCATGTCTCTTCCTTTCTTTTACTGCAGCTCCAGATAGATTGGGAGAAAATCAAAGCTAAAATCGAGTTGGAAATTACAAAAGAGCGAGAGCAATCATCGAACAACAAGTCCAGCAAGAATATAGGTCTAAAGCACTAAATCCCATGCTTATCTCTAAGGAGGTTTTCCTTTTGAAACTAATTCTGATTAAGGATAAGCATTTGTTCTTTGCTAAGGAGAAAGGCAGAATCTGTAAGTATAAGCACTTGCTATGTATTTAATACTAAAAGTATATCCAGAAAGATTGAGCAAAAAATAATTAATGTAATTTCATCTTTTATATTTTTTAGTCCAGTAATTTGTAAAACATTTCTATATATTTAAGGTATACATATGTAGTGCTGCTTACATGCCGTTTCTACCCGTTACTTTATCTGAATCTTCAGCATGAAAATATTAATACTGATAATAAAATATTGAACTCTTTAAAACATGTATCATCATTAATTTCAATTTTACCTCTAAATCATAAAGTGCTCTGAAAGCTTATTTATACAACAAAAATACATGAAGATGGATTTTTGAAAATGTACAACAAAACATATACTTGTCCACAATATTCATAGCAGCATTATTCACAATAACAAAAACGTGGACAAGAAAGATGAATGGATAACAGATGAATGTATATACATATAGTGTAATATTATTCAGCCTTAAAAGGGAATGAAATTCTAGCATATGCTACAACATGAATAAACCTTGAAAATCTTATGCTAAGTAAAATAAGCCAGACACAAAAAGTCAGATGTGTATGATACCTTTTATTAGAGGTGCCTAAAATAGTCATGTTCACTGAGACACAAATGAGAATAGTGGTTGCCAGGACTGGGGAAGGGGAAAGTGGGGCAATTATTATTTTTTTAACAAGTACAGAATTCCTGTTTGGGATGAACCAGCTCTGGAAATGGATAGTGGTAATAGTTGTACAACATTGTGAATGTACTAAATATGCCACTGAATTGTACACTTGAAAATAGATACACTTGAAATTGTACACTTGAAAATAAATACAATTTGAAATGGCAAATTGTATTATTACATTTTACCATGATTTTATTATTTTTTATTTTTAACTTTTATTTTTTAAATTGAATTTATTGGGGTAATACTGGTTAACAAAATTATACAGGTTTCAGGTACACAATTCTACAACACATCATCAGCACACTGCATTGTGTGTTCACCACCCCATCATTTCACTATGATTTTAGAAATACACCTATAATGGGAAGAAATAATTTTCTCATTCCTGCCCTGATTTGAGAATGTTTAGATAATAGACCCTGGAGCCTGAACTTATGAAAATTTTCTTAAATGACAAACCAGTTTGACTAGCCATAATTCAGTATGTTCAAAAATTATTACTGCAAAATTTTTTAACATTAACACAAGTACTACTTAGACGGCTTTCCATGAAGTCACTTTTAGAAATGGTGTATTATGTAGTAGGAATATACACATGTATGAATAAGTGATTACCTCCCACACCCCCATTTTAGTTAATATATGTAGGTTTCTTTTATGAAAATGTTTCTGTCTTTTCAACATTTCTTTTTTTTTCCTGGAATGTTGGACTATCCTGTTCTTCATTCAGATGCTAGGTACAAGGGTATATTTAGTTTGTGAAATATGATTGAGCAGTTTACTATAAATTTACATATGTTTTCTACATTGTTATATTTCAATAAAAAGTTTAAAAAGAAAAATGGTTAAAAGAGTAAATTTCTTAAATTTATTTTTTATTGTGGTTAACATAAAATATTAATGTCAGGTATACAACATAGTGATTCAAAATTTATATATCTTACAAAGTGATCACCGTATAAGTCTATCTGTCATTGTATATACTTATTACAATGTTATTGACTTTTTTCTCCGTACTGTACATGATATCCTAAAGTGTAAATTTTATATTGTTTTTTTATTACAGTTTAAGAAGTCAAAAATATTTAATGAATGTCTCTATTCTCACAATAGTTCTCTGATACCAGTTAGGTGTCCTACAATTCAATTTAGTTCTGACACTAACTACTTGGATGCAGTGTCCAGCCCCATGACATAAAGGATGAGACCCCAGCTGGACTGTCCTTATGTTAGTTCCCAGCTGCAAGAGGAGATCCAAGATACTCACACTCCTTTATAATATGGCTACAGATTTGGGGGTTTCTACCACAGCCCTTTTAGGATTAATAATTTAATAATGACTCACCTAACTCAGTGAAACACTACTTTCCATTAAAGTTTTACTATAAAGGATACAACTCAGAAACAGCCAAGTGCAAGAGCCGCATAGAACCAGGTCTATAGGAAGGGAGAGTCAGTGGGGGAGGAAGGGGGACACAGAGCTTCCATGCCCCCTCCTTGTGGAAACTAGGCACTCCAGGCATGTCATTCCCCAGCACATCAATATGCTCACCAACCAGGAAAATCTTTCTGACCTTGCTGTCCTGAATTTTTACGAAGGTTATGTTATGCAGGCATAATTGATTAAATCATTGGACATGTGACTGAACTCAATCTCCAGACCTTCTCCTTTCCCCAGAGGTCAGGTAGCTGAAAAACTTAGTGCTCTAACCAGGTGGCTTTTTCTGGTGATCAGTCCTCAATACTGAAGCTGTCTTCTAGTCCCCCACCCCAACATACACACACACATACACACGCACACACATACTCCCCCCCACACACATACACTCGTTGGCATAAGCAAGATTTTAACACTCAGGAAATTCCAAGGGTTTTGGAAGCTCTGTACCAGCCCCATCTACCCCCCAACCAGGAATATTCTTTATTATATTACAGTCTCTGACCACAGGATCTTTGACAGCAAAAAGATCATTCCTGACTGAGCATAGCAGATACAGCCACATTTGGAGGAGTAAGGACAGGTAACTATTAAACTATATTTCCAAATTCATTTGATTATCAGTATCAGTAGTATAATCTTTCCAACAATGCCAGTGTTATTACATATCACATTATGGTAGATATAGCCTGAAAAATAAATGAGTTAAAAGATTCTGGCACATTACTAGAGTCCCATCCAGTCTCTGATAAATAGTCCAATCCATCATCATTCCATATGCCCAGAATGTTTTTCAGGGAAAGGGCTTCATTTTGATTATGTCAGGTTCAAAAGCAGGAGTGGTCTCAGCTTCCCATATATTTCAGGCATCTGGTATAATTGAGCTAAGACACAATATAATTTTTGCTCTGACCTTCCTTCCAAGTATTAACATTGGAATTGTCTCATTGCATAACCCATTTATTCATTCCTTTATTCTTAACTGCTATTCCTCCTCTCCATTTATATTTAATCCTTTCCACCTTTGGGAGGGATATTGGGTTCGGCCACTGTGCTGGTCTAGTTTGCAGACAGCAATACAAGTCTAGCCAATACCTCCCTATCACTCCACTCCCATTTATATAGGATGGGTTTACACAGGTGTAGAACCAGTGTGCTATTTCTACCCATAAGAATCAGAACTAGATTTATTGTTAGCTCCAAGGTTGCCATACAGGATAAAAATACAATCCACCCCATCAGACCCTTAGGAATTCTGACATAATGATTTTAAAACAATTATAGTTTGTTTCTAAGTAGTCATCCTTGGTTCCAGCAATGTAGTTACAGGCTTGGTCCAGGGACCACTGCATCAGGTAGGGAGAAGGAAGTTACAGTAATGTGGGAAAGAAAGAAAAAAGTATAGTCGTCATACCAACATTCTCTCTGTGGGATGACTTGCATAGTCACACCAGCACCTTCACCAACCTCTCAGCCCCAGATTCAGAATAGCAGAGGTTTATCTAGGGGGTAGACTATAAGCTCCCTCATTTTGAGTGTGAGCACACATTCATGAAGGCCTAGCCATTATATCTTATTTTATTCATTTTTTGAAAGATGTTATTTATTGATTTGAGGGAGAGAGAAAGAGAGAGAGAGAGACAAAGAGAGAGACGTATATGCCTTGACTGGGCTAGCCCAGGATTTCAAACTGGCAGCCTTAACATCCAGGTCAATGCTCTATCCACTGTGCTACCACAGATCAGGCTAGTTTATTTTTTATTGATTTTAAAGAGAGAAGAAGGCTGAGAGAGAGAGAAACACTTATTTGTTGTTTCACTTATTTATGCATTCACTGGTTGACTCTTGTATGTGCCCTAACTGGGGATTGAACCTGCAACCTTGGTGTATCGGGGTAACACTCTAACCAGCTGCACTACCTAGCCAGGGCTCTTACTCCATTTTAAACACTGTTTCTACTACCTGTTCTAATTCTATACCAAAGATTTACTTTGTGGAGAATATCTCTCTGTCCATTGTTGGACATGATGGCCAGTAAAATGTGTTTCTTAGTTTGAAGAAATGTGATCCAAATTGGTACAGTATCTTCTGTTCCTTTTACAGCACTCTGAGCATTAGTATCTAGCACTGGGTAAGCAAAGCCTGGTCTAGAGCCAGTGTTTATTCCTGTACCCACATGGAGGTCCCTAGGGCTACTGGTATCAGTCTGACTTGCCACTCTGTGTGGGGCCTCCCCGCAGGGCATCTTCATCTTCCTCATAGCCATCTGTGGTCTCAATCTCTCTGGTTGGCAGAGAAAACAGTTCATGTTGGCATTTTTTTTTACTTTAAAATTTATTTTATTGATTTTTAGAGAGAGAGGAAGGGAGAGAGAGAGAGAGAGAGAGACAGGAACATCGTTCTGTTCCTGTATGTGCTCTGACCCGATATCAAACTGGCAACCTCTGGGCTTTGGAACAATGCTTTAACCAACTGAGCTCTCTGGCCAGGGCTCAAGTATTTTTAATATCAGAGACAAGCATTCTTACTTTAACTATCAATGGATGTTGATGCTCTCAGAGCTCTTCACATAAGAGTCATCCTCACCAGGTGCATTGGCCCAGCCTGCCTTAGGATAGAGAGTATCTAACCTGCTCTTAGAGTACCCTGAGCTTGTCTTCTGACATTAGCGTCCCATCTTCCCAACAGAAGATCTATAAACAGAACGAGGACTCATCTACTTCCTCCTTAAATATCCCTTTAGAATTGGTTAGATTCTAAGCCAATTTAAGGACTAAATTATCAGTTCTAATTTTCTCTAGAATCCATTTCTTCCTGGGATTATCTGATGGTAAGAATATCCCCTTTATTAACAAAAGCCTTGGCTACAAGGCTTTGGATTTGTTTTATAACCTCAGTAGGAAATTACATCAAAACACATTACTACTGCCATCAGAACATTTCACCAAATATGGATGATTTGGTTTTAATTGCCACACAAGCAAAACAGCACAGTCCGGGCTGATTTCCATCTGCCCAGTTTACTTCCCTTTTCATGTGAGATGAAGATTGGCCTTCATGTAGTTTTCACCAATCCAAAGTCTCAGTTCATGATCACTTATGAACAACTTCTCAAATAACAGAAGCAACAAAAACAAGACACACACACAGAAGAAACAGGAGCAAAGCACAAGCATAGTGAAGTTTAAATTCAAATAGAGAAATATGACACTTACTCTAGAAATGTTACCTTGCTTTCATTCCTCTCTTCTCTCTCCACTTATTATTACAGACTGTTATACATCTTGAGGAGCTTCCTTTCCAGTTTAAGGTATCTGCATAATATATATATGGATAGCCAAGTAATCTCTTCTGCAAGATTAGTCCCCAGTGTTTCCCAGATATTTCCTGGACAGCAGCCTCAGGATATATTCAGGTCCACTTCCTGCAAGGTGTCCACCAATGTGATTAAGGTTTTGAAAATATTTATTTATTTACTTATTTATTTTTTTAAGATGATGACAGTTTAATGTGTCCATCTCCTCTAAAAACTTATTTTCTCTTTTTTTATTTTTTTATTTGATTTTAATTTGTATTTAAGTAGATTCAAGTGTCCCTCTATATATATCTACCCCTACTCCCTTAATCCCCCTTGGCTGCCCCCTATTTCCCCTCCCCCTATGCCTACCCCCCTTCCCTCCAGGATTTGCTGTCCTATTCACTATAATGCTGTGTTATCTATATATAATTTCATTAATCTCTTCTTCTCTGATTCCATCTTCTCTTCTACTTTCCCTCTGACCCCATTCTCTCTGTTCCCTTTGATACCACCTCTGCCTCTGTTCCCTTCCTTAGTTCACATTGTTCATTGGATTCCTCAAATAAGTGAGGTTGTATGCTATTTTTCTTTCTCTGCCTGGCTTATTTTACTTAGCATGATAATCTCCAGGGTTATCCATGGCATTGCATAAGGTAGGATTTCCTTCTTTTCACAGCCGCATAGTATTCCATTGTGTATATGTACCACGGCTTTTTAATCCACTCGTCCACTGTGGACACTTGGGCTGTTTCCAGATCTTGGCTATTGTAAATAATGCTGCAATAAACATGGGGCTACATTTCTTCTTTTAAATCAGTGATTTGGTATTTATAGGATATATTCTTAAAAGTGAGATAGCTGGGTCAAAGGACAGTTCCATTTTTAATTTTTCAGGAATCTCCATACTCTTTTCCACAATAGCTGCACCTGTCTGCATTCCCACCAGCAGTGCAGGAGGGTTCCCTTTTCTCCACATCTTTGCCAGCACTTATTCTGTGTTGTTTTGTTAATAAGCGCCATTCTGACTGGTGTTAGGTGATATCTCATTGTGGTTTTAATTTCATTTCTCTAATGATTACAAATGCTGAACATTTTTTCATCTGCCTATTGGCCATCTGTATGTCCTCTTTGAAGAAGTGTCTATTCATTTCTTTTGTCCATTTTTGATTGGATTGTTTATCTTCCTGGTGTTGACTTTTACAAGTTCTTTATAAATTTTGGTTATTAGCCCCTTATCAGATATATGGATGAATATATTCTCCCATTGTGTGGGTTGTCTTTTTATTTTGTTAATGGTGTCTTTTGCTGTGCAAAAGCTTTTTAGTTTCATATAGTCCTATTTGTTCATCCTGTCCTTTATTTGACTTGCCCGTGGAGATAAATCAGCAAAAATATTGCTACAAGAGATATTGGAGAGTTTACTGCCTATGTTTACTCCCAAGATGTTCGTGGTTTCACAACTTAGTCTTTTATCCATTTTGAGTTTACTTTTGTGAATGATGTAAGTTGGTGATACAGTTTCATGTTTTTGCAGGTAGCTGTCCAGTTTTCCAAACACGGTTTGTTAAAGAGACTGTTTTGACTCCATTGTATGCTCTTACCTCCTTTCTCAAATATCAATTGTCCGTATAGGTGTGGTTTTATTTCTGGGTTCTCTGTTCTGTTACATTGATCTATATTTCTGTTCTTATGCCAGTACCAAGCTGTTTTGAGTGGCCTTGTAGTATAACTTGATATCAGGAACTGTGATACCACCCACTTTATTATTCTTTTTCAAGATTGCTGAGGCTATTTGTGTTCCTTTTTAATTCCACATAACTTTTTGGAATATTTGTTCTATATCTTTGAAGTATGCCATTGGTATTTTAATAGGAACTGCATTAAATTTAAGATTGCTTTGGGTAATATAGACATTTTAATGATGTTTATTCTTCCTATCCTTGAACCCAATATATGCTTCCACTTGTTTGTATCTTCCTTGATTTCCTTTATCAATGTTTTATAATTTTCCAAGTACAAGTCTTTAACCTCTTTGGTTAAATTTACTCCTAGGTACTTTATTTTTTTTTGTTGTTGCAATAGTGAAGGGGATTATTTTCTTATTTCTCTTTCAGACAGTTCATTGTTGGTATATAAAAATGCTACTGATTTCTGAATATTGATTTCATATCCTGCCACCTTGCTGAATTCATTTATGAGGTGCAGTAGTTTTTTGACTGAGACTTTAGGATTTTCTATGTACAGTATCATATCATCAGCAAATAATGATAGTTTTACTTCTTCTTTTCCAATTTGGATGCCTTTTATTTCTTCTTCCTCTGTGATTTCTGTTGCCAGGACTTCCAGAACTACGTTGAATAAGAGTGGTGGTGGTGGGGGGTACCCCTGCCTGGTTCCTGATCTTAAAGGGATTTCTTTTAATATTTGCTCATTGATTATGATGTTAATTTGAGTTTGTCATAGATGGCCATTATCATGTTGAGCTATGATCCCTGTATCCCCACTTTGCTGAGAGTTTTGATCATAAGTGGGTGCTAGATTTTATCAAATGCTTTTTCTGCATCTATTGAAATTATCATGTGATTTTTATCCTTTCTTTGTTTATGTGTTAAATCACATTGATTGATTTGCGGATATTGTACCAGCCTTGTCTCCCTAGAATAAATCCCACCTGATCATAATGTATGATTGTTTTTCATGTATTGCTGGATCTGGTTTGCTAATATTTTGTTAAGAATTTTAGCATCTAAGTTCATCTGGGATATTGGTCTATACTTTTCTTTCTTTAAAATGTCTTTGCCTGGTTTTGGAATCAGTATTACGCTTGCCTCATAAAAGGAGTTTGAAGTCTTCTGTCCTCTTGAATTTTTTGAAATAGCTTGAGAAGGATAGGAGTTAGTTCTTCTTTGAATATTTGGTAAAATTCACCTGTGAAACCATCTGACCCAGGACTTTTGTTTGTTGGCAGTTTTTTGATAACTGTTTCAATCTCATTTGATGAAATCGGTCTGTTTAGGTTTTCTGATTTTTCTGTATTGATTTTTGAAAGAGTATATGTTTTGAGGAATTTGTGCATTTCGCCTTAGTTGTCCAATTTTATGTCAACAGTTCTTTATAGTATTTTCTTACAACCCTTTATATTTCTGCTGTGTCAGTTGTTACTTCTATCTCATTTCTAATTTTATTTATTTGAGTCCTCTCTCTTTTTTTCTTGGTGAGTCTGGTTAAAGGTTCATCAATTTTGTTTACCTTTTCAAAGAACCAGCTCTTGTTTTCATTGATCCTCTGTATTTTTTTTTAAACCTCTATGTCATTTATTTTTTTCTCAGATCTTTATTATTTTTTTTCTGCTACTTCCTCTGGATTTTTCTTGCTGTTCTTTTTCTAGTTCTTTTAGATGCAAACATCTTTTAGATCTTTATTTGAGCTTTTTCAGCTTCTTAAGGTATGCCTGTAATGCTGTGAACTTTCCTCTCAGGACCTCTTTTGCTGTGTTCCATAAATCTTGAGTTGTATGTTCACTTTCATTTGTTTCAAGGAAATTTTTTATTTCTTCCTTGATCTCATTGTTAATCCATTTACTATTTAATAACATACTATTTTGTTTCCAAGTATTTGAGTGTTTTTCAGTTTTTCTATTGTAGTTGATTTGTAGTTTTATGCCATTGTGATCCGAGAAGATACTTGATATGATTTCAATCTTCTTAAATTTGTTGAGACTTGTTTTGTGTTGTAGCATATCTTAGAGAATGTGCCATGAGCACTTGAAAAGAATGTATATTCTGCCTCTTTAGGGTAAAAGGTTCAGAAGATATTTATTCAATCCAGTTGATCTAGAGTGTCCTTTAAGGCTGCTTTTCTTTGTTGATTTTCTTTCTTGAGAATCTATCCATTGATGTTATTGGGGTATTAAAATTCCCTACTATTATAGTATTGCTGTTGATCTCGTCCTTTATCTCCATCAAAATATGCTTTATATATTTAGGTGCTCCTATATTAGGTGCACAGATATTTATAATGGTTATATCTTCCTGTTGAATTGCTCCCTTTATCATTATGTAGTGACCTTCTTTATCCCTTACTATAGTCTTTGTTTTAAAGTCTATTTTGTCTAATATAAGTATTGCTACCCCAGCTTTTTTTCATTTCCATTTGCATGAAATATTGTTTTCCATCCTTTTACTTTCAGTTTATATGTATCTTTTGTTTTGAGGTATATTTCTTGTAGATAGTATATGTATGGGTCCTGTTTTCTTATCCACTCAGCTACCCTTTGTTTTTTGATAGGAGCATTTTATCTATTTATATTTAAGGTTATTATTTTTTTAATTTTTATTTATTCATTTTTAGAGAGGAGAGTTAGAATGAGAGAAAGAGAGAGGGAGAGAGAGAGAGAGAGAGAAAGGGGGGAGGAGCAGGAAGCATCAACTCCCATATATGCCTTGATTAGGCAAGCCCAGGGTTTTGAACTGGTGACCTCAGTGTTCCAGGTCAACGCTTTACCCACTGCGCCACCACAGGTCAGGCGTAAGGTTATTATTGATATGTAGTTGTTCATTGCCATTTTATTTTTTAAATCTACATTCCTCTTTTACTAGATTTTCTCCCCCTTTGTTCTGTTTACAGCAAGCCCCTTAACATTTCCTACAGCATTGGTTTGGTTGTAATGAATTCCTTGTTTATTTGTTTTTTTGTCTTGGAAGTTTTTTATTTTTCCTTCAGTTTTAAATGATATCCTTGCTGGATAGAGAATTCTTGGTTGTAGGCTCTTGTTTTGCATTACTTTGAATATTTCTTGCCATTTCCTTCTGGCCTCTAATGTTTCTGTTGAGAAGTCAGATGTCATCCTTATGGGGGCTCCTCTGTAGCTAATAGACTGCTTTTCTCTTACAGCTTTTAGTATTCTTTCTTTATCTCTTAATTTTTGTATTTTAATTATGATGTGTCTTGGTGTAGGCCTTTTTCGGTTCATCCTTAATGGAACACTCTTTGCTTCTTGAACTTGAGTGACTTTTTCTTTCATCAATTTAAAAGTTTTGGGGATATATTCCTAAAAGTGGGGTGACTGGGTCCAAGGCAGTTCGACTTTTTATTTTTTGAGGAATCTCCATACTGTTTTCCACAGAGGCTGCACCAGTCTGCATTCCCACCAGCAGTGCAGGAGGGTTCTCTTTTCCCTACATCCTCTCCAGCACTTATTCTGTGTTGTTTTGTTGATGAACGCCATTCTGACTAGTGTGAGGTGATATCTCATTGTGGTTTTAATTTGCATTTCTTTAATGATTAGTGATGTTAAGCATTTTTTCATCTGCCTATTGGCCATCTGTATATCCTCTTTGGAGAAGTGTCTATTCATTTCTTTTGCCATTTGTTGATTGGATTGTTTGTCTTCCTGGTATTGAGTTTTACAAGTTCTTTATAAATTTTGTTTATTAACCCCTTAACAGATGTATTGTTAAATATGTTATCCTAAGAACACCATAACACTGTTTCAAAAGGAGAAATGCACCCCAATGTTTATGAGAGCATTGTTCACAATAGCGAAGATCTGTAGACAGCCCAAGTGTCTGTCAGTTGATGAGTCGATTAAAAAGCTATGGTACATATATACAATGGAATACTATGGGCCATGAAAAAGAAGGAATTCTTACTGTTTGCAACAACATGGATGGACCTGGAAACTATTTTGTTAAGTGATACAAGCCAAGCAGAAATAGAAAAATATCATATGACCTCACTCATTTGCGGAATCCAATGAACAATGTGAACTGAGGAATACAATTGAGACAGAGGAGAAATCAGACCAGAGGAAAAGAGGACAGAGGGAAAGGGGATGATAGGATGTGATAAACTTGAAGGGAAGGGGGGAGGGCATTATGGGGAGGGGGACAAGAGAGCTGTTAAGAGGAATACGGGGGTGAGAGGGGATGCATTCGAGGTGACACTAGAATCTATGTAAGCAATAAATTAAAATAATAAAAAATTATGGAAATTTCCAGCTATGATTTCTTAAGTTGGATCTCTTATTCTTTCCTTGTTCTTTCTCTTCTTCAGGAACCCCTATACTGCAGTTATTTCTCTTCATGATGTCACAGAGCTCTCTTAGAGTTTCCTCAGAGTTTTTGAGTCTCTTTTCTTTTTGCTGCTCTGCTTCCATGCTTTAGTTTATCTTGTCCTCTAAGTCGCTGATTCAATCCTCTGCTTCATCCATTTTGCTTTTAATTCCTTCCATTGTGGTCTTCATTTCTGATATTGTATTTGTCATATCTGACTGATTCTTTTTTATTATTTCAGTATCCTTTTTTTATACTTGCTATCCCTTTATTTAGGTGCTCATTATGTCCATCCATTGTTGCTTTAAGATCTTTGAGCATCCTAACAATCATTATTTTAAACTCTGCATCCGGTAATTTGGTTATTTCCATCTCATTCAGATCTTCAGATCTTTTTCTGGGGATTTCTCTTGTTGATTCATTTGGGTTGCATTTCTCTGCATTCCCATTTTGTTTTTGTATAAGAAGGGTGTGGCTACAGGAGTCTGATGGGTGTAGCCTCTGTGTTCCCTAGGTGTGGTCTTACTGCAGTCCTGACACCCCCTCTGCCACTGCCTCAGGTGTTCGGGCATGGGCATTGCAGCCTCCGGCCCTCTGTAGTGATCACTGTGGTTTCTACCTCACTTCCGCGTGCAGGACTGTGTTTGTGTGCCCAGGCTAAAATCCCTGGCCTGCCCTCTTGCCTCCACCCTGCCCCTGCGGGTGGGGCTGTGTGCCTGCGCTCAGCCGCATGTCTCAGCCAGTTCCCCAGCTTTCGCCTTTTGCCCCTGCAGGCGGGACTACAGGTAGGACCGCTCTTGCTTGCCCGGCCCACAGCTGCAAGTCGGACCACTATCGTGCACCCCTTCTACTGCCATCACTGCCCTCAGCCTCTTCCCCCACTGGGCAGGACTGCACTTGTGCCAGGCCTCAGTCGTGGACAGCCCTCAGCTTCTGCCCCCACTGATGGGACCACGCTTCCTTGTCCTGCCGCCACTCACCCTCTGGCGAGCACTCAGCACTGTGGGGGAGGATGATGCAGCTCATACCTTAACACTCAATACTATATCCCTGATGACTCCCTGCTTCTAAGCAACTCTTTGCTCTGACTGCAGCAGATAAGCTTCTGTTTGGCTGGTGACCTGCTTCCCTTTGCTGGTATTGCTGATTTTAGGAAAAATATTTACTTTAGATTTGGGGAGTGACTCAGCCCAGTGGTTAGGGTGGCTGTTCTTCAAAGTGTTTCTCCATGTGCCTCCTAGATTACACTCTCTTCCTGCTACTCCGGTCCTCTCCTCTCTCCCTGTCCTCCGGAGCCCCGGGTGAGAGGTTGTGAAAGAGGTTTTCTGCACAGTCCCTTTAAGAATCCTGGGTCTGAGAAATCTGTCTCTCACAAACAGTATCCTGGCTTGTTTTGCAGCTAAATACTATCGGTACGCCTCTTCTAGCTTCTGGGGCTGCAGGCTAGAGCTGTGTTTCCGGAGTCCCAGACCCTCCCTTCACCACTAAACTCACTTCCCGCCACGTGAGTCCCTCCGGGCTGCCATTCGCTTCCTGGATCTGGGCAGCTCTCTCCACGTTTCATTTTTCCTACCAATCTCAGTGTGGCTTCTTCAGTGATCCTTGGTTAAAAAGTCCTCATAGTTAAGTCCAAAGTTGGGTTTCTTTAGATGATTGTTCTGAAAATTAAGGTGTAATCTACTTTGGTTCTGGGAGGTAGAAGTTGGTATGTCTGCCTATTCCATCGCCATCTTGCCGCCTCCAACATTTTTTTAAATTTTTTTTTTTCTGAAGCGAGAAGCAGGGAGGCAGAGAGACAGATCCCGCATGCGCCCAACTGGGATCCACCCGGCATGCCCACCCAGGAGTGGTGCTCTGCAGACCATCTGGAATGGTGCTCCATTGCAACCAGAGCCATTCTAGAGCCTGAGGCAGAGGCCATGGAGCCATCCTCAGTGCCCAGGCCAACTTTGCTTCAATGGAGCCTTGGCTGCAGGAGGGGAAGAGAAAGAGAAAAAGGAGAGGAGGAAGGGTGGAAAAGCAGGTGGGCGCTTCTGTGTGCTCTGGCCGGGAATCGAACCTGGGACTTCCACATGCCAAGTCGATGCTCTACCACTGAGCCAACCAGCCAGGACTGGCTTCTTTTTTTTTTTAATCCAGTGAGAAGAAGGGAGGCAGAGACAGACTCCTGCATGCACCCTGGCCAGGATCCACTGGGGAAGCCCACTAGGGGGCGATGCTCTGCCTGTCTAGGGCAGTGGTCAGCAAACTCATTAGTCAACAGAGCCAAATATCAACAGTACAATGATTGAAATTTCTTTTGAAAGCCAAAATTTTTAAACTTAAACTATATAGGTAGATACATTCCTTACTGAGGTAGGGCTTGCACATGGTATTTTGTGGAAGAGCCACACTCAAGGGGCCAAAGAGCCACATGTGGCTCGTGAGCTGTGGTTTGCTTACCACTGGTCTAGGGCATTGCTCTGTTGCTCAGCACCTGAGTTCTTAGCACCTGAGGCAGAGGCCATGGAGCCATCTTCAGCGCCCAGTGCCAACTCACTCCAATCGTGCCATGGCTTTAGGAGGGGGAAAGAGAGAAAGAGACAAAGGGGAGGGAGAGTGGTAGAGAAACGGATGGGCACTTCTTCTGTGTGCGCTAACTGGGAATCGAACCTGGGACATGCACATGCCAGGCAGAAGCTCTACCACTGAGCCAACCAGCCAAGGCCCTTTGTTTGCATTTTATGCCTCAGAGGATGCAAAAAGAACATATCTGTATTTAGCCCCTCTCTGCATTGTGAAGGTGCTCGTCAATTCTTATGACTGTCCGGTGCTGAGATGGTGTTTCTTCTGATGGGCATTGACATGGCCTACGCTATTGTGCCCTTCAAGTTCCCAAAGTGATTTCCATAGGGCTGTGCCCTGTGAGGGCATCCCTTTAAGAGGTCAGTTTTCCATTGATTTTTTGTCTGACTATATGGCCAGGCCATTAGCCACTGCCTGTTGAAAACCCAAACATAGAGGTAAATAGCATGTAGGGCTGCTCACTGAGCTGATTTGTTTTTACCCTTTTCCATGGAAGTGGTGGCCTTTCAGAGTATTGTCTGTTCATATTGGAACTGTCATCCATAAACCAAGCAACTATGTGATGGTCAATAGAGAGCTGTTTATAGGGCAACTATAAAGCCCGGCGGTCATACAAAATGACCGCTGTTCTAGATATTATAAATTGTAATTAAAATGATTTGTGCAAAGGTGTCTGCTAATTCAAAGTGGATTACCCAGGGCAGACGGTGAGGACGCCCCTTTGCTTACTGCCCCACGGGGTTTCCCCCTTCTACTCGCTGAATTGCTTAAAGTAGAGTGCAATGAAGGAAACCACTGGCGGTACATTTCTTAAGAGCCACCGCTAGCTCAATAAATAAAGGTGATTTAAATAATAAAATGTTAATTCACATGTCAAAGATCTCTTTGTACTCAACATTTCTTGTGTAGATCTTTCCATCATTTTTAAGCTCGCCTTGCAGAGGACCATCAATTATTTTTAATTTTACGTCCGTTCTTTCACGAACTCTTGAACAGGCAACATAAAGTTGACCGTGTCCAAATGCAGGCTCAGGTAAAAAAATGCCAACACACTTAAGCGTTTGGCCCTGAGACTTATTGATAGTCATAGCAAAAGCAAGTTTTATAGGAAATTGACTATGTCTCAATTGAAACGGCAATCCTGTTTGAAATGGAGCCAAATCAATTCTTGGAATGACATGTTTTTCACCTTTAGAGGAGCCAAAGACTTAGCTATTATGACATTATTTTTCAATTGGAGAACCTCTAGTCTTGTACCATTGCAAAGACCCCTTCTGGTGTTAAGATTTCTTAACAGCATAATAATTGCTCCAGTCTTAAACCTCAATTTGTGAGGTGGCATGCCAGAAGGCGGGACTATTTGAATGCCATGGCAACTTCACCCCATTGGCTAGTACAGTTACGCAAGCAACCAATAAGCTATCAGCGACAAACAGACACTTAAGCCCCATATAATAAAGATGTCCAAGTGGCAATTGAATCTGGCAATTCCTTGCAGTTCCAACATTGGGGAACAGAGTGTACCTGCTCGTGAATTTGCTACATTCCCCCCACACTGAATTCCAGTACAAACAACTTTTGTTTTATTGTGCAGCTTTTGTGGGCCCTGCCTTCATATTAGAACATCTCTCTGACATCACCCCAGACATCATGGGTATTTCAGGTTTCAAGATTATTTTAGGTCCTTCGGTCATAGGGGCAGTTTCAATTCATGTTCCACAGCAAAACCCCACAAGTTTTGGCCATAGCCACAGTTTATACTTAACACAGGGCTGTTGTTCAGAGGATCAGTCCATACCAGCACTCCAGCTGATGTTCTACAGGGAGTGGGCTTGTGTAAATCGTCTTATTCCCACTTAGCATGTCTAATGACTGGCTTGAAGGAAGGATTTCCATCCTTCTGCATTACAATACTAGGTAGGGAAAACGTTCCCTGACAGACCCAATATCCATCCCATAATATATTCAAGTAAGAGTTATAACCACTTCTCATAAACCTTGTTCAAATACACCAGTTTTTGTCCAGCCTGTCACCTTAATTCCATCAACTTCTGCATTTCTACATCTTCTTAATATATTTGTGGCTCCAATTAGAACTTTACCAACAGATTTTAATACAGTGTAAAGGGCTCCCAGGTCACAAGGTATCCCAGAAACTTCTCCACTTCTGACCCTTTTTCTCACTCTTGTGTATAAGGCTTTTGGTCCCCATTGAGGTGGGCCCTTTTGTCAATCTTTACCTTGATTAATCTCTTATTCTCGTGTCATGCATTTTCAGGGTTTCTTAAGTAGTAATCTTTGCCTTCCAGTCTTTAAAATTCCTCCAAATTGGAATAAATAAAGCAGACTTTTAGAAGGGACCTTTAATATTGGAAGTCCAACAGAAGATCCTCACAAATTTCCATAGTGCTATCTTAAGACTTTAGTTCAACCCCATCAATTTCTATTTCATTCACCCCATTTTATAATAACCATCTAAAAATTTCCACCTCACTGGGATGAGTCCCTTGATTCTTTTCATCTGTCCCAATTTTCTTTAATTTTAAAATAATTTTACTTAGAAAATTAAATTTAATAGGGGGATATTGACCAGTACAGTACATAGGTTTCAGCTAACATTTCTATAGCATTTGAGCTGTTGATTATGTTGTGTACTCATCACCCAAAGTCAAATCATTTTCTGTCACTGTATATGTACCTCTTTCTTTTTTAAAAATTTGTTATTAAATTTAATGGAGTTACATTGATCAGTAAGAGTACATAGGTTTTAGGCGAACATCTCTATACCATTTGACATGTTGACTGCATTGTGTGCACATCACCCAAGGTCACTGTATATTTGTCCCTCTTTGCTCCCGTCCCCTACACCCTTCCCCCAGGTAACCATTTCACTTTTATTCATGTCCATGAGTTTCAGTTGTATATTCTACCTATGTAGGATATATATTTGACCTTCTTTACTCTCCTACCCCTTGAACCCTTCCCCTGGTAACCACTTCATTTTTATCCATGTCCGTAAGTCTCATTTTTATATTCCACTTATGTGTGAAATCATATAGTTCTTAGCTTTTTATGGTTTACTTATTTCACTTAATATAATGTGAAATAAGGTCCATCCATATTGTCGTAAATGATGCTATGTCATTGGTTCTTATGGCTATTATTCCATTGTATGTATTATGTACCACATCTTTATCCAATCCCCTATCAAAGAACACTTTGGTTGTTTCCATGTCTTGGCCACTGTGAATAATGCTATGATGAACATGAGAGTGCATGTGTCTTTGCATATCTATGTTTTTGAGGTATTTTTTTTTGGTAGATAACCCAGTAGAGGGATTATTGGGTAATATGGTAGTTCTGTTCTTAATTTTTTGAGGAACCACCATACTTTCTTCCATAATGGCTGTATCAGTTTACATTTCCACCAACAGTGAATGAGGATTCCTTTTTCTCCACAGCCTTTCCAATACTTATTATTCCCTATATTGTTGATAACAGCCAATCTAACAGATGTGAGGTAGTATCTCATTGTAGCCCTGATTAGCATTTCTCAATAGCTAGTGGAATGAACATCTTTTTATATATCTGTTGGCCATTTATATGTCTTCTTGTGAGAAGTGTCTGTTCAAATCCTCTCTCCATTTTTTAATTGGGTTATTTGTTTGTTGCTGAGTTTTGTGAGTTCTTTATATATTTTTGGATATTAACCCCTTATCAGAGCTGTTGTTTGCAAATATCATTCCTCATTTAGTTGGCTATTTGTTTTGTTGTCAGTTTCTTTTGCTGTACAGAAGCTTTTTAGTTTGATGTAGTCTCATTTTATTTTTTGCTTTACTTCCCTTGCCTTTGGGATAACATTCACAAATGTTCTCTATGGCCAAGATCCATGAGTTTAGTACCTCTGTTTTCTTATTGTAATTTATTGTTTCAGATCTTGCATTTAGGTCTTGATCCATTCTGAATTAATTTTTGTGCAGTGGAACAAGATGTAGCCAAAGTTTCATTCTTCTGTGTGTGGCTTTTCAATTTTCCTAGCACCATTTATAGAAGAGGCTTTTCTCCATTGTGTGTTTTTGATTCCTTTGTCAAAGATTATTTGTCCATTTATGTGGTTTTATTTCTGGGCTCTCAATTCTGTTTCATTGGTTTGTACGTCTGTTTTCCTGCCGCTATCATGCTATTTTGATTATCTTGGCTCTGTAGTATAATTTGAAGTCAGGTAGTGTGATACCTTCAGCTTCATCTTTTTCTCAGGATTGCTTTGGTTATTCAGGTGTTTTGTTTTTTTTTAATAATTTTATTTTTAATGGGGCGACATAAATAAATCAGGATACATATATTCAAAGATAACAAGTCCAGGTTATCTTGTCGTTCACTTATGTTGCATACCCATCACCCAAAGTCAGATTGTTCTCTGTCACCTTCTATCTAGTTTTCTTTGTGCCCCTCCCCCTCCCTCTTTCCCTTTCCCTCTCTCCCCTCCCCCCATAACCACCACATTCTTATCAATGTCTCTTTAGTTTCACTTTTATGTCCCACCTACGTATGGAATAATGCAGTTCCTGGTTTTTTCTGATTTACTTATTTCACTTCGTATAATGTTATGAAGATCCCACCATTTTGCTGTAAATGATCTGATGTCATCATTTCTTATGGCTGAGTAGTATTCCATAGTGTATATGTGCCACATCTTCTTTATCCAGTCATCTATTGACAGGCTTTTTGGTTGTTTCCATGTCCTGGCTACTGTGAACAATGCTGCAATGAACATGGGGCTGCATGTGTCTTTACGTATCAATGTTTCTGAGTTTTTGGGGTATATACCCAGTAGAGGGATTGCTGGGACATAAGGTAATTCTATTTTCAGTTTTTTGAGGAACCACCATACTTTCTTCCATAATGGTTGTACTACTTTACATTCTCACCAACAGTGTATGAGGGTTCCTTTTTCTCCACAGCCTCTCCAACATTTGTTATTACCTGTCTTGTTAATAGCTAATCTAACAGGTGTGAGGTGGTATCTCATTGCAGTTTTGATTTGCATTTCTCTAATAACTAACGAAGATGAGCATCTTTTCATATATCTGTTGGCCATTTGTATTTCTTCCTGGGAGAAGTGTCTGTTCATGTCCTCTTCCCATTTTTTTATTGGATTGTTTGTTTGTTTGTTGTTGAGTTTTATGAGTTCGTTGTATATTTTGGATATTAGGCCCTTATCTGAGCTGTTGTTTGAAAATATCATTTCCCATTTAGTTGGCTTTCTGTTTATTTTGTTATCAGTTTCTCTTGCTGAGCAAAAACTTCTTAGTCTGATGTAGTCTCATTCATTAATTTTTGCCTTCACTTCTCTTGCCATTGGAGTCAAATTCATAAAATGCTCTTTAAAACCCAGGTCCATGAGTTTAGTACCTATGTCTTCTTCTATGCACTTAATTGTTTCAGGTCTTATGTTTAGATCTTTGATCCATTTTGAGTTAATTTTAGTACAGGGGGACAGACTGTAGTCCAGTTTCATTCTTTTGCATGTGGCTTTTCAGTTTTCTCAGCACCATTTATTGAAGAGGCTTTCTTTTCTCCATTGTGTGTTCTTGGCCCCTTTATCAAAAATTATTTGACTATATATATGTGGTTTTATTTCTGGGTTTTCTATTCTGTTCCATTGGTCTGAGTGTCTAATTTTCTGCCAATACCATGCTGTTTTGATTGTCGTGGCCCTATAATATAGTTTGAAGTCAGGTATTGTAATGCCCCCAGCTTCATTCTTTTTCTTTAGGATTGCTTTGGCTATTCGGGGGTTTTTATAGTTCCATATAAATCTGATGATTGTTTGCTCCATTTCTTTAAAAAATGTCATTGGAATTTTGATGGGAATTGCATTAAATTTGTATATTGCTTTGGGTAATATGGCCATCTTGATTATATTTATTCTTCCTAACCAAGAACAAGGTATTATACTTCCATCTCATTATATCTTTTCTGATTTCCCTTAACAATGGTTTATAGTTTTCATTATATAAGTCCTTTACATTCTTTGTTATGTTTATTCCTAAGTATTTTTTTTTTTTTTTTTGCAATTGTGAAGGGGATTGTTCTTTTGAGTTCGTTCTCAAATGTTTCATTGTTGGCATATAGAAAGGCTATTGACTTCTGTATGTTAATTTTGTATCCTGCGACCTTACTGTATTGGCTTATTGTTTCTAGTAGTCTTTTTGTGGATTCTTTGGGGTTTTCGATGTATAGGATCATATCATCTGCAAAAAGTGATACCTTTACTTCTTTTTTTCCGATATGGATGCCTTTTATTTCTTTGTCTTGTCTGATTGCTCTGGCTAGAACCTCTAGTATCACATTAAATAAGAGTGGAGAGAGTGGACAACCCTGTCTTGTTCATGATTTAAGGGGGAAAGCCTTCAGTTTTCTGCCATTTAATATGATGTTAGCTGATGGTTTATCATATATGGCCTTTTATCATGTTGAGATATTTTCCTTCTATACCCATTTTGTTGAGAGTCTTAAACATAAAATTGTGTTATATTTTATCGAAAGCCTTTTCTGCGTCTATTGGTAAGATCATGTGGTTTTTGTTCTTTGTTTTGTTGATATGGCGTATTACATTAACCGTTTTACATATGTTGAACCACCCTTGAGATTCTTGGATGAATCCCACTTGATCATGATGTATTATTTGTTGAATATGTTGTTGTGTTCGATTTGCTAGTATTTTGTTTTGTATTTTAGCATCTGTATTCATTAGAGGTATTGGTCTGTAGTTTTCTTTTTTTGTGCCATCCTTGCCTGGTTTTGGCCTCATAAAATGTGTTTGGAAGTATTGCTTCTTCTTCAATTTTTTGGAAGACTTTGAGTAGAATAGGAACCAAGTCTTCTTGGAAGGTTTGATAAAATTCGCTGGTATAGCTGTCTGGGCCTGGACTTTTATTTTGGGGGAGGTTTTTAATGGTTTTTTTTTTATTTATTCTCTGCTAATAGGTCTGTTTAGGCTTTCTGCTTCTACTTGACTCAGTCTAGGAAGGTTGTATTGTTCTAGGAATTTATCCATTCTTCTAGGTTGTTGAATTTAGTGGCATAAAGTTTTTCATAGTATTCTACAATAATTCTTTGTATATCTACGGTGTCTGTGGTGATTTCTCCTCTTTCATTTTGGATTTTGTTTATATGAGTTCTTTCTCTTTTTACCTTGGTAAGTCTTGCCAAAGGTTTTTCAATTTTGTTGATCTTTTCAACGAACCAGCTCCTTGTTCTATTAATTTTTTCTATAGTTTTTCTGTTCTCTATTTCATTTATTTCTGCTCTGATTTTTATTATCTCCTTTCTTCAGCTGGTTTTGGGTTGTCTTTGTTCTTCTTTTTCTAGTTCCTTAAGGTGTGAAGTTAAGTGGTTCACTTGGGCTCTCTCTTGTTTGTTCATATATGCCTGAAGTGATATGAACTTTCCTCTTATCACTGCTTTTGCTGCATCCCAGAGATTCTGATATGTCATATTGTCATTTTCATTTGTCTGTATATATCTTTTGATCGCTGCACTTATTTCTTCTTTGACCCCTTCATTTTTTAAAAGTATGTTGTTTAGTTTCCACATTTTTGTGGGATTTTTTTCCTCTTTTTTGCAGTTGAATTCTAGTTTCAAGGCTTTATGATCAGAAAATATGCTTGGTACAACTTCGATTTTTCTGAATTTGCTGATGTTGTTTTTGTGGCCCAACACATCGTCAGTTCTTGAGAATGATCCATGTACACTGGAGAAAAATGTATACTCAGTCACTTTGGGATGAAATGTCCTGTAAATGTCTTATCATATCCAGGTGCTCTAGTGTTTTGTTTAAGGCCACTATATCTTTGTTGATTCTCTGTTTGGATGACCGATCTAGAGCCGTCAGCGGTGTATTGAGGTCTCCAAGTATGATTGTGTTTTTGTCAGTTTTTGTTTTAACGTCAATAAGTAGCTGTCTTATATATTTTGGTGCTCCTTGGTGTGGTGCATATATATTAAGAATTGTTATGTCTTCTTGATTCAGTGTCCCCTTAGCCATTATGAAATGGCCATTTTTGTCTCTGAGTACTTTTCCTGTCTTGTAGTCAGCATTATCAGATATGAGTATTGCTACGCCTGCTTTTTTTTGGATGTTATTTGCTTGGAGTATTGTTTTTCAGCCTTTCACTTTGAATTTGTTTTTATCCTTGTTACTTAGATGAGTTTCTTGTAGGCAGCATACAGTTGGATTTTCTTTTTTAATCCATTCTGCTACTCTGTGCCTTTTTTTGGTGAGTTTAATCCGTTTACATTTATTGTAATTACTGACACTTGTGAGTTCCCTATTGCCAATTTATATATTGCTTTCTGTTAGTTTTGTGTCTTGTTTGATCCTTCTCTTTCGTTTTTCTATCTTTTGTTTTCATTTGGTTGTATTCCATACATCTTTCCTCTGTTGCTATCTTTTTTATCTCATGTGCTTCTGTGGTGGATTTTTCAATGGTGGTTACCTTTAAGTAGTGAAAAGGGTTCCTACCCTGTTCATTGTAGCGCACTATTTTGTGAGTACTTTCGCACTCCGTCGTCCTTTGCTACTGTTAATCTCCATTCTCTCCCCCCCTTTCTTTTTGTTGTTGTCACAGTTTAAATTTGGTTTTATTGTGTTCTTCTTGTAGCTTTAACTTGTGGCTTTGTTTTTTTTTTTTTGTTCTTTGTATCTGAGTGGAGAACCCCCTTTAGTATTTCCTGGAGTGGGGTTTTTTTGATGATAAATTTCCTCATCTTTACTGTATCTGTGAATGTTTTTATTTCTCCTTCATATTTAAAGGATAGCTTTGATGGGTATAGTCTTCGTGACTGGAAGTTCCTCTCTTTCAGGACTTTAAATATTGGGGTCCACTCTCTTCTAGCTTGTAGAGTTTCTGCTGAGAAATCTGATGATAATTTAATGGGCCTTACTTTATATGTTGTATTCTTCTTTTCCCTGGCTGCCTTGAGAATTTTTTCTTTGCTTTTGGTTTGTGCCAATTTCATTATGATGTGCCTTGGAGTAGGTTTGTTGGGGTTATGAAAACTCAGAGTTCTGTTTGCTTCTTGAATTTGAGGCTTTAGTTCTTTCCACAGGCTTGGGAAGTTCTCATCTATTATTTGTTTGAATATGTTCTCCATTCCATTTTCTCTCTCTTCTCCCTCTGATATACCTATTATTCTTATGTTATTCTTTTTGATGGAGTCAGATAATTCTTGTAGGGCTATCTCATTTTTTTTTTAATTTTTGAGTCTCTTTCTTCTTCTCTCTGTTGTGCCTCAAGTTGCTTGTCTTCTATTTCACTAATCCTCTCTTCTATCTGGCCTGTTCTATTAGCTAAGCTTGTTACCTCGTTTTTCAGCTCGTGAATTGAGTTTTTCATCTCTGTTTGATTTGTTTTTATATTTTCAATTTCCTTCGAAATATATTCTTTGTGTTCTTTGAGTTGTTTTCTGAGCTCCCTAAATTGCCTTCCTGTGTTTTCTTGTATATCTCGGAGGATTTTTAGGATTTCTATCTTAAATTCTCTTTCATTTAGCTCCAAGGTTTCCAATATATTAAATTTTTTCTCCATAGATTTTTCCTCATCTAGCTGTGTTATGTCTCTTGGAGTAAAAGCTCCAAGAAGAACACAATAAAACCAAATTTAAACTGTGACAACAACAAAAAGAAAGGGGGGGAGAGGATGGAGATTAACAGTAGCAAAGGACGACGGAGTGTGAAAGTACTCACAAAATAGTGCGCTACAATGAACAGGGTAGGAACCCTTTTCATTACTTAAAGGTAACCACCATTGAAAAAACCACCACAGAAGCACATGAGATAAAAAAGATAGCAACAGAGGAAAGATGTATGGAATACAACCAAATGAAAACAAAAGATAGATAAACGAAAGAGAAGAATCAAACAAGACACAAAACTAACAGAAAGCAATATATAAATTGGCAATAGGGAACTCACAAGTGTCAGCTTTTGTATCCATGATATTTGATTTTCTCTTCCTTAATGGCATCTGAGGGTGGTTTTGTTGATAGTATTAATGAGATTTAATAAAGAATAAAAAGTTAAAAATCGAAAAGTTGTTTTTTTAAAAATTAATAATGAAATAAAAATAAAATAAAAATTAAAAAAAAAAGGAAATTATTCCCCCCCCCCTCCTTTTTTTCTCTCCTCTCCTCTCCCCTCTTTCTTGAGAAAATCTTGCGGTGAACTGTGAATTATATTTTACTAAATAGAACAAACAATGCCTGTAATGGAGGGCTTGAATTGGGGAGAAGTAATAAAGGGGCAAAAAAAGAAGAAAAGAAAAAAAACGGTGTATGGACCCACAAAAAGCAAATAAGAAAAAAAATTGGGTCAAGAATAAAATGATTTGCTTTTAGGTGTTGGTTGACTAAGAGTTATGATGAGAGGAATAAGAGGGAAACAGGAAAATGGCGGAACAAATTAAAAAATTACTATTGTATTTAGTGGAACAAGAACTAGATAAAATGGAGAGCCAGGTGTGGGAGCACTGCTAGTGTGTTAAAAAGGTGAAGTAAAAACCCCCCAAAATGCGACAAACGTAAGTTTGAGTCCCAGATAAGATATTGTTCGTTATTGAGGTTTGAATGAGAGGAGACGTAAAGGAGAAAGGAAGAAACTAATATAGAGAGAGAAAAGAAAGAGAGAGAGAAAAAAGAGGGAACCACTAAAAGAAGAAAAAAGAAAAAAAAGGAGAGAGAGAGAGAGTTAAGGGTTTTGGAGTGCAACCCTCATAGAAAGGAAGAGGAAAGAAAAGAAATGGGAGATGTAACACTTATGGTTAGTGTAGTTCAAGGAGAGGAAAGAGTAAGACCGGCAGAGAGTTAAATGACCAAATTGGAGGAGGAATAAAAAATATCAAGAATGAAGATAAGAGAAACAAACAAACAAATATAATAAAATGGGATAGGCTATAAAGTCTGCATATTATTCTTGATTTTGAGAGGTTATCTTCTTGCTTTTTCTTTTCTCTCCCTCTTCCTGGTTGGTGACTCTTACCTCGGGTTCTGCCCCTTTGGCACGCTCAGGTAAAGGTTTGCAGTTGATAAGTCTCTATGGCGATGTCGTGTATTGTGCTTCAGTCTCGTTGGCAGTCGAGGCTCATTAGCATTTATAGGCTCTGACAGTGAGAGAGTCCGTGTTCCTGGAGCCTTTCTCCTAGTCTTTCCTTCCTCAATTAGTAGCCTGATAATCCAGCCATGGGGTTGCTGCTGCCTCTGCCTGGATAGTAAGAGGCTCAAAGAGCTGGCCACTCCCCACTCTATTCCCACTCAGCACAGGGCTCTGGGTAAGGCTCAGTCAGTCAGAGCTGCTAGCATAATCAGGCGGGGCTTCCGCCCACTCAAAGATCTCTGGCTCTGCCACTCTGTGGGATAACACAGGCACGCACTGCCGAGGCACTTGGAGGAATCTCTTGCCCACTATCTGCACACGCCGACCAGGAGATCGGGGAAAATGGCTACCCCGCTTGTCTTTCTTTGTCTGGGTTTGGCGCGAGTGTTAGCTTGTATTGCCTGGGTTGCCACACAAACAGTTTTTCCTCGGCTTGGATCTCTGTGCCACAGCCTGGTTCGGCCGTTTGTGCTGCGGCCTGGATCTATTCACCCCCTTTGCCC
This sequence comes from Saccopteryx leptura, assembly GCF_036850995.1. Lineage (NCBI taxonomy): Eukaryota > Metazoa > Chordata > Mammalia > Chiroptera > Emballonuridae > Saccopteryx > Saccopteryx leptura. Next base: position 97,544,516 of record NC_089510.1, read on the forward strand.
GCCTCAGTTTCTATATTCTCATTTCCCAGTGAAAGCCACCCTGTTTAGGTTAGTGAGGAAGGCAGAGCATTTCTTACTCCCTATTTCCTTCGGGGTTTGATTATATATTTAGCCAATTTTTCGCTCGACCATACCTTCGGGTGTATTGCGAAACATCTGGAGGCTCCAAGGATAGGTTTTTCTGTTTCTGGTTGAAGATCTTGTTGAGTTTTGGGGGAGATTTATCGGTATCGCTTCCTACCACGCCATTACTCTGCCATCATTTCTATTCAGGTTTTTTAACATTAACATACAAACCTGGTGATTTTTTGTTCTATTTCCTTTAAAAATGACATTGAGATTTTAATAGAAATTGTATTAAATTTCTATATTGCTTTAGGTAATAATACATCTTAACTATGTTGATTTTTCTAATCCATGAATATAGAATACTTTTCAATTTCATTGTGTCTTTCTCAATTTCTTTCAATAATGCTTTGTAGTTTTCAGTATACAGGTCCTTCACTTGTTCTGTTAAGTTTATTCTTAGGTTTTCTTTTTTTGTTGTTGTTGCAATAGTAAAAGGAATTTTTTAAATTTCATATTCTGAAGTTTCATTGTTGGTGTATAGGAAAGCTGTAGACTTTTGTATATAGATTTTGTATCCTGCTACTTTACTGTATTGGTTATTGTTTCTACTAGTTTTTCAGTGCATTCTTTCTATATACAGGATCATGTCATCTGTAAAAAGTGATACTTTTACTTCTCATTTCTTGATATGGATGACCTTTATTTCTTTTTCTTGCCTGATTGTTCTGGCTAAGGTTGCCAGTATTATGTTGAGTAAGAGTGGAGAGCATGGGCAGCCTTGTCTTGTTCCTGATTTTATGTCTTTTTTTTTTTTTTTTGTATTTTTCTGAAGCTGGAAACGAGGAAGCAGTCAGACAGACTCCCGCATGCGCCCGACCGGGATCCACCCGGCACGCCCACCAGGGGGCGATGCTCTGCCCATCCGGGGTGTCACTCTGTCGCAACCAGAGCCACTCTGGTGTCTGGGGCAGAGGCCAAGGAGCCATCCCCAGTGCCCGGGCCATCTCTTGCTCCAATGGAGCCTCGGCTGCGGGAGGGGAAGAGAGAGACAGAGAGAAAGGAGAGGGGGAGGGGTGGAGAAGCAGATGAGTGCCTCTCCTGTGTTCTCTGGCTGGGAATCGAACCCGGGACTTCCGCACGCCAGGCCGACGCTCTACCACTGAGCCAACCGGCCAGGGCCTGTTCCTGATTTTAGAGGAAAAGCCCTTCAGTTTTTCACCATTTAGTATGATATTGGCTGATAGTTTGTCATATATGGCCTTTATTACATTGAGGTACTTTCCATCTATACCCATTTTATTGAGTGTTTTAAACATAAATGGGTGTTGTATCTTATCAAATGCTTTTTTTGCATCTATTGAGAGAATCATGATTTTTGTCCTTTGTCTTGATCATGTGATGTATTACATTGATCAGTTTGTGTATGTTAAACCATTCTTGTGCTCCCACTTGATCATGAGGTATTATTTTTTAAATGTATTGTTGTATTCGATTTGATAGAATTTGTTTAGGATTTTTGTATCTGTATTCATTAGAGATATTAATCTGTAGTTTTCTTTTTTGTGTTGTTCTTGCCAGATTTTGGTATAGGGTTATGGTGGCCTCATAAAATGTGTTAGGGCATATTGCTTATTCTTTTGGTTTTTTGAAGACTTTAAGAAGGGTAGGTACCAAAACATCTTTGAACATTTGGTATAATTCACTAGTATAGCAATCTGGTCCTGGGCTTTTATTTTTGGGAGATTTTATGTAGTTGTTTCTATTCTCTCCCTGCTAACGGGTTTAGGATTTCCACTTCCTCGTGATTTAGTCTAGGAAGATTATGTGGTTCTAAAAGTGTATTCATTTTTCTAGATTATTAAATTTTGTGGCATATAATCCTTCATAGTTTTCTAGTGTGATCTTTTGTGTATCTGTGATGTCTGTGGTAATTTCTCCTTTCATTTTGGATTTTGTTTATATGAGTCATTTCTCTTTTCTCGTTAGTGAGTCTAGCAAGAGTTTTGCCAATGTTATTAATTTTTTCAAATAATCAGCTCTTTGTTGTATTAATTTTTTCTATAGTTTTTTTTTGTATGTTTTTTATTTCATTTAGTTCTGCTCTAATTTTCTCAATTTTCTTTTTTCTGTGACTTTGGGTTGCCTTTGTTCTTCCTTTTCTAGTTCTTTTAGATGTAATGTTAGGTTGTTAACCTGAGACCTTTCTTGTTTCTTGAAATAAGCCTGTAATGATATAAACTTCCCTTTTATTACTGTCTTTGGTGTATCCCAGAAGTTTTTATATAACATGCTGTCATTCTTGTTTGTATATATCTTTTGATCTCAGCTTCTATTCTTTGATTCAGTCACCTTTTAGAAGATGTTGTTTAATTTCCACATTTTTTTGGGTTTCTTCACTTCCTTTTTGCAGTTGAATCTAATTGCAAAGTCTTATGGTCAGAATAATTTTGGTATAATTTCAATCTTTTTGAATTTATCGAGGTTAGTGTTGTGGCCCAACAAATGGTCTATCCTTGAGAATGTTCCGTGCACACTGGAAGAAAAATGTATTATCTGATGTTCTGAGATGAAATGTTTTGTAAATATCTATTTTGTCCATTTGGTCTCTTTTGTCATTTAAGGCTGATATTTCTTTATTGATTTTCTGTTTAAATGCTCTATCTCAGGCGTGGCCAATAGTTTTTGCCCCCGGGCCAGATTATAAAAAAACTTTTTTCATGGGCCAAACAAAATATTAAAATTTAAAAATGTTAAATACAAAAATGATTCATTTAAGTAAACAAAATTTTATTATGTAATTTGTTTATGAATAAATGTAAGTAATTTAGTACAACAAATTAGCAAAAAAAACTAATGTGACGTGTTGAGGCGCTTTGCATCGCCTATTATTTTTTCAATATCTGGCTCTATACTTGTAGTAGCTATTCTTAACACACCATCCAAATGTAAATCATTCAATCTTGATCTTGTACTTTTATTTAGATTCATTAAAGAAAAAGTTTGTTCACAAATATAAGTTGAGCTGAAGGTTACTGAAGATATTGTATAATGATTTAAAAGTACCACTTATTTCATTTCCATAGTGCGTCATGCAGAGAATATTAAAAATTTAATTGCAGGCTGCATAAACTCATTACGTGGGCCGGGGCCCACAGGCCATATGTTGGCCATGGCTGCTCTATCTAAAGCCATCAATGGTTTGTTGAGATCCCCAAGTATGATTGTGTTTCTATCTGTTATTATTTTTAGATCAGTTAGTAGATATCTTATATATTTTGGTGCTACCTGGTTCGGTGCATATATTTTAAGAAGTGTTATGTCTTCTTGATATAATGTTCCCTTTTTCATTATGAAATGTCCGTCTTTGTCTCTTGTTACCTTTGTTGTTTTGAAGTAAGCATTGTCAAATATTACCTGCTTTTCTTTGGGTATTATTTGCTTGGAGAATCATTTTCCAACCTTTCACTTTGAGTCTACTTTTGTCCTTGCAGCTTAGATGTGTCTCTTGAAGGTAGCATATGGTTGGACTTTGCTTTTTCATTCAATATGCTACTCTCTGCCTCTTCATTGGTGAGTTCAGTCCATTTACCTTTAGGGTACTTATTGATACTTGAGGGTATCTTATATCCATTTTATGATTTGTTTTCTGGTAGCTTTGTGTCTCCTTTGGTTCTTCTCTTTTGTGTTTGTCAGTTGTTTTAGTTTGGTGGTATTCCATACTTATTTCCCAATTCTTTTTTAAGCTGTGTGTTTCAGTATTTGTGTGTGTGTGTGTGTGTGTGTGTGTGTGTGTGTGTGTGTGTGTGATTATCATTAGGTTATTAAGAGAAAAATGTTCATATGTACAAGAATCCTTTGTCTTATGAGTGCTTCTGCACTCCATCCTCCTTTGCTACTGCAGATCTTTATTCTCTCCCCTTTTATGTTATTGTCATAGATGATACTTGTTTTTTTAGGGGGCATTTTTGAGGACAATTTACATTTATTTGCTGATAACTGACTAAACATACTTCAAACACAAGTTAAAGAGTCTGTCAAGATTATACTTGTTTTTAGTGTAAAGTTGTTGAAGCTTTACTTGTAGTTTTGTTTTGTTTTATGTTTTGTCCCTGATAGAATAACCCCCTTGAGTATTTCCTGAAGTGGCATTTTTCTGGTGACAAATTCTCTCAGTTTCTGCATATCTGGAAAAGTTTTTATTTCTCCTTCATATTTGAAGGATAACTTTGATGAATATAGTATTCTTGGCTGGTAATTCCTTTCTTTCACTATTTGAATGTTAGGGTTCACTCTCTTCTGGCTTATAGAGTTTCTGCTGAAAAGTTGATGATAACCTAATGGTCTTTCCTTTATATGTTATGTTCTTCTTTTCCCTAGTTGTCTTGAGGGTTCTTTCTTTGTCATTGATTTTTTTTTTTTAAGAGTTGAGGCTTCTTTTTTTTTTTTAAGACTTTTATTCATTTTAGAGAGGAGAGGAGGAGGAGAGAAAGAGAGAGAGAGAGAGGGAGAGAGAGAAAGAGAGAGAAGAGGGGAGGAGCAGGAAGCATCAACTCCCATATGTGCCTTGACCAGGTAATCCCAGGGTTTTGAACTGGCGACCTCAGCATTCCAGGTTGACGCTTTATCCACTGCGCCACCACAGGTCAGGCTCTTTGTCATTGATTTTTGACAATTTTATTACATGTGCTTTGGAGAAGGTCTGTTTGGGTTGACATAACTCAGCATTCTGTTTGCTTCTTGAATTTCCATAGGCTTGGGAAGTTTTTTTTTTTTGTTTTTGTTTTTTTTTTTTTTTTACAGAGAGTAAGTCAGAGAGAGGGATAGACAGGGACAGACAGACAGGAACTCAGGAACTGAGAGAGATGAGAAGCATCAATCATTAGTTTTTCATTGCGTCTTGCAACACCTTAGTTGTTCGTTGATTGCTTTCTCATACATGCCTTGACTGTGCGCCTTCAGCAGACTGAGTAACCCCTTGCTGGAGCCAGCGACCTTGGCTTCAAGCTGCTGGGCTCTTGCTCAAACCAGATGAGCCTGCACTCAAGCTGGCGACCTCAGGGTCTCGAACCTGGGTCCTCTGCATCCCAGTCCAATGCTCTATCCACTGCACCATCGCCTGGTCAGGCCGTAGGCTTGGGAAGTTTCAATCCAATTATTGGAAGAGGTTCTTTATTCCCTTCTCTCTGTCTTCTTCTGATTTCCCCACTATTTTTTTTTTAGATTTTATTTATTCATTTTTAGAGAGAAAGAGAGAGCAAGAAAGAGAGGAAGAGAGAAAGGGGGGAGGCGCAGGAAGCATCAACTCTCATATGTACCTTGACCAGGCAAGTCCGTTCTTTCAAACTGGTGACCTCAGCATTCCAGGTCAACACTTGATCCACTGTACCACCACAGGTCAGGCCTACCCATTATTCTTATATTGCTCTTTCTGATGGAGTCAGACAATTCAAGTAGAGCTCTATCAATTCTCTTTAATTTGTGAGTCTCTCTCTATTCTCTCTGCAGCATCTTTAGTTGCCTGTCTTTGATGTCACTGAATCTCTCCTCTATACGGCCTATTCCATTAGCTACACTTTCTACCTCATTTTTCAATTCATATATTGAGTTCTTCATCTCTGGTTCTTTTTCAGTCTCCTTGGTGAAGTATTCACTTTGTTCATTAATTTGATTTTTTTATCGTTAAATTGCCTATCAATGTTTTCTTACATCTTATCATTTTCAGAACTTTAATTTTGAATTTTCTATTGTTTAACTTCAAGGTTTCCATATGATTGAGATTACTTTCTAGAGATTTTTCATTTTCTTTCTGAACTATACAGTGTGTCCATAAAGTCATGGTGCACTTTTGACTGGTCACAGGAAAGCAACAAAAGACAATAGAGGCCCTGGCCGGTTGGCTCAGCGGTAGAGCATCGGCCTAGCGTGCAGAAGTCCCGGGTTCAATTCCCAGCCAGGGCACACAGGAGAAGCGCCCATTTGCTTCTCCACCCCTCCGCCGCGCTTTCCTCTCTGTCTCTCTCTTCCCCTCCCACAGCCAAGGCTCCATTGGAGCAAAGATGGCCCGGGCGCTGGGGATGGCTCTGTGGCCTCTGCCTCAGGCGCTAGAGTGGCTCTGGTTGCAACATGGCGACGCCCAGGATGGGCAGAACATCGCCCCCTGGTGGGCAGAGCATCGCCCCATGGTGGGCTTGCTGGGTGGATCCCGGTCGGGCGCATGCGGGAGTCTGTCTGACTGTCTCTCCCTGTTTCCAGCTTCAGAAAAAAAAAAAAGACAATAGAAATGTGAAATCTGCACCAAATAAAATGAAAACTCTCTCAGTTTCATACCTATTCAGTGCAGTTTGATGTGGGCTCACGCACAGATTTTTAGGGCTCCTTAGGTAGCTATCCCGTATAGCCTCTATAGACTCGTCACTGACTGATGGCCTACCAGAACGGGTTTCTCCACCAAACTGCCAGTTTCCTTAAACTGCTTATCCCACTGAGTAATGTTATTCCTATGTAGTGGCGCTTCGTTATAAACGCGCCGATATTCACGTTGCATTTTTGTCATGGATTCGAATTTAGCAAGCCACAGAACATACTGAACTTCCCTCTGTACCGTCCACATCTCGACTGGCATGGCCATGGGCTGCTCTGCTGTATTCATGGTGTTACGTCATCATCTGTGCATGGGCAGCATGCTTCCACATCATCCTACAGAAACTGGGACGGTTTTCCTTTTATTTGGTGCAGATTTCACATTTCTATCGTCTTTTGTTGCTTTCCTGTGACTGGTCAAAATTGCACCATGTCTTTATGAACACACTGTATTTCTTCCTTGTGGTGCTATGGCATTCATTTTCTTCTTTGATGGCATTTGAGAGTGGTATTGCTAAGAAATCTAACAAAAAAGCAACTAAAATATTAAAAATAATAAATACAATAAAAACTAGAAAGAAATTAAAAATAATTCAAACTAAAAGAGAAAAACCACCAAAAAACAAAGAGCAAAAAATCAACAAGCAAAACACCCACAATTAAAATAAAAATATAAAGGAAATGAATTTCAAAAGAAAAAAAAATCAGTTTTGAGAGGTTTTTCTGTTTTCTTCCAATTAGAGCACTATATTAGAAGTTTTAGCTTTGTGAAACTCCTGGGTTGACCTCTGCTGAGATATTGCTGTCTCAATGATAAAGGTGGGGCTGCAGTCACAATGATAGGTAGGGCATGTTGTGAAGGCTTTATGCTTTAGCAATGGCAGTTGGCCTATGGATGCTCCTCCCCACATCTCAGCAGACCAGGGGACTAGACACAAAGTACCTCTGTTCTTCAGAGGAGAGAGTAGCTCTGGAAAACTAGCTGTGGGGGAAAACTAGCTCTGCCATTCTCTGTACCTGTGAGTTGAGGGAGGTGGGATCTTGTAGGCTGGGGAGGGCACTCTTTGGTTTTCCCTGTCTCTGTGCCTAGTGCAAACTTCAAGCAGACTGGCTGTGACCCCTTGTTCTTCCTCCACTTTGATTCTGTATCTCCCCCCGCTCCTCAGTCTCTCCACTCCTCCCAGCAGAAGACCCAATCATTCTGGGTTTCTTTCCTTTCTGGAACCACCATGAATGTGTCTTATCTTTTACCCTCTTTCTCAACCCTTTCCACCTTTAATTAATTCTAGGCTGGATCTTTTTTGGCAAGCCTGCAAGCCCAGCTGGAGTTCTTTCTCTATGTTATAGTTATTCAATTTGTTGAAATTTCAAGGGGAGAGATCAAGAGTCTCTCTCATGCTATTTATTCATTTTTAGAAAAATTAAAATGAATAAAAATTATTTATTCATTTCTAAAAAATTATATTTTTTAGAAAAAAATAGCATGAGAGAGACTCTTGATCTCTCCCCTTGAAATTTCTAAAACGAATAAATAAAATAAATAAATAAAATAAATAAATAAATAAATAAAATTTATTCTAAAAATGAATAAATAAAATCTAAACTCTGATGTCGATGTCATCCCTACCAATTTTCTTGTGACTTTAATGTTCTTGGCATTTTTAAGACCCATATGAAGAAGTTGAGAGAGCAAATCTGGTAAGTCTTCTCAGACTCTTTCACTTTTTAGCTGTCAGTTTACATGAGGTGTCTGTAGAAAAGGGACCCCCTTAATCACAGCATTTGCCATGACCTGGGTAGCAGACATATTCAATGGATAACTATCCCAATAGTCATAAAGCCACTTGGCATTTATAGGGGGTTGGGAAGTCCCCCTTTTTGGGGTGAGCTCACTTGACAGTGGTTTTTATTCAGTCTATCAAGTTTGTCATTACCTAGGGAATAACTTACTGTGTGTCTTAATCATGTATAGCCATCTAGAATTGTTCCATACTGAGTTGTGGGCCTTATATCAACCCAAAGATGCTCTGGAACATTCAAAACCAAAGATATTGCCCTTAAATTTGTCACTCTTACAATCTGTCTTATTAGTAAAGTTTCTTCTGAGGCTGGATAACTATTCATGAAATGAGACCACTCTACCCCCTACTTTCCAATTTCCATAGTTCCCTGGTTTTGCCCTCCCACCACATGAAGTACCTTCTTGGTGACTAGAGGTCTCTGAAAGTACTTTCTATTGTCCCAGTATAATTTTTCCCTTTAGGAACAGCTTTGAGACTCGTGGCCATAATCCTTAGCGTTTTTCAGTGTCAAGATCAAAGTCAAAATGAGGATTTTAGCATTTACAAATAACAACAGCCAAGAGATTAAGTGTTTAGTGTATTTCTTATTATTTTGAATTTCCTTATATATCCAATAAACCAACTCTTTGGGAAATGAGCCTACTACCTTTTCTAAATTTCATTGATAACTTTTACCTTTAATAACTGCGTGTAGTTGAAGTTTCACACTCTGAGTGACTGTGAAGTAAAAATATAGAAAGCAAAGGTTTCTCACCCCTTGCCTTTTCATTCATTCTCTTTCCAAAACATGCTCCCACAAGTCAGTGCCATTCTAGTGAATCCCACATTTCTTTACACCAAATACAGTCTAACAACAATTCTTTAGACCAACTGGGTGTCCTATACAATTCAATCCAATTAGAACACTAAGTACATGGAGTTAGCATCAGATCCTTCAATTTTAAAGGGCAAGGTTTCCAACATGACTGCCCTTACTTCAAATGCCAGCTGCAAAAGAGGTTCCCAGGCTTTCGGCACTTTTGTCTAACTTGACTACAAATTTGGGAGTTCCTATGATCCACCTTCAATTATTGAGGACTTGCTGAAACAACTTATAAAACTTGCTAAAATGCTACACTTAAAATGAACAGTTTTATTGTAAAGGATACCACTCAAGAAGATTCCAATGGAAGAAATGTATAGGGCATAGTCTGGGGATAAGAGGGGATTCAGAGCTTCTGTGCCCCTTCTCCTTGTGGAATCTGGGCGTGTCATTTTCCCCAGCCGCAATGTCTGAGTGGTTTGTTTGTTTGTTTGTTAAATCAGGGTTTTATTACATAGGCCTAATTATTGCCTAATAAAATAATTGGCCATGTGATTAAATTCAGTCTTCAGCTCCTGGTCCTCTCCCTGGATGCCAGTGGCTGAAAGTTCTAGCCCTCTAATCACATGGTTGGTTTTCTGATGATCACCCCCCATCCTGAAGCTTCTTAGAGTCTCCCTGAGACACTTCATTAGCACAACGAAGACATTCCCATCACTTAGGAAATTCCAACAGTTTTGCAAGTTCTGTGCCAGGAACCAGGGACAAAGACCAGACATATTCTTTATTTATTTTATTTTTTTATTTTTTTTCATTTTTCCGAAGCTGGAAACGGGGAGGCAGTCAGACAGACTCCTGCATGTGCCTGACCGGGATCCACCCAGCATGCCCACCAGGGGGCGATGTTCTGCCCCTCTGGGGTGTCGCTCTGTTGCATCCAGGGCCATTCTAGCGCCTGAGGCAAAGGCCACAGAGCCATCCCCAGCTCCCGGGCCATCTTTGCTCCAATGGAGCCTCAGCTGCGGGAGGGGAAGAGAGAGACAGAGAGGAAGGAGAGGGGGAGGGGTGGAGAAGCAGATGGGCGCTTCTCCTGTGTGCCCTGGCTGGAAATCGAACCCGGGACTCCTGCACGCCAGGCCGACACTCTACCGCTGAGCCAACCGGCCAGGGCCCAAGACATATTCTTTATAATATCACAGTATCACTTCCCAAATCATACTGAGTATGTTTGTTTTTATCTTACACTTTAAAAAATATTTATTATAGCCCTGGCTGGTTGTCTCAGTGGTAGAGCGTCGGCCTGGCATGCAGAAGTCCTGGGTTTGATTCCAGGCCAGGGCACACAGGAGAAGCGCCCATCTGCTTCTCCACCCCTCCCCCTCTCCTTCCTCTCTGTCTCTCTCTTCCCCTCCTGCAGCCGAGGCTCCATTGGAGCAAAGATGGCCTGGGCGCTGGGGATGGCTCCTTGGCCTCTGCCCCAGGCGCTAGAGTGGCTCTGGTCCTGACAAAGCGACACCCCGGAGGGGCAGAGCATCGCCCCCTGGTGGGCGTGCTGGTTGGATCCCGGTTGGGCGCATGCGGGAGTCTGACTGTCTCTCCCCATTTCCAGCTTCAGAAAAATACAAAAATATATATATATATTTATTATAGAAATTTCTCAGTTGGTTTAACATTGATAATTTTATACATTTTGAGGGAGTTTGATATAATTTAGTGCTTTGGTATGTGTGTATAACTTTTTGTGTATTTCATAAACATAACAAATAGAAAAGATTGTTTATGCCTGGGACCTGGTCCTGTTACAGATTAATAAGATTTCTCCAGCATGATCATCCCCACCCCACCCCCCACAACGTTTCAGCACAGTGGGTATGTTATGTAAGATGAAAAATAAGTTATGATAAGAAATAAACAAGTTGTAAAGCAAACATAATTTTAGAAAATGGTAAACAATTATTAGCATGAGTATCAACTGAATATCTTCAGATAGCTATCATTTTGTACATTTGAAGATATTCTTTATTGAAAATGAAGTATATTATGAAAATAGTTTAGATAAGAATCTCAAATGCATTTTCCTTATAAATTCTTACACTGAGAAAGTCAGAATTTACGATGTATACAGTATAAAAAGGTAATATGCAGTAATAAAAAGACATGGATTTTTATTTGTTCTGCAGATTTTATTTGTAGATTTGGTGATCTGCAGATAGGACTGTGGCAAAATCACTTTTTTAAGGATTTCTTTAAACACCATCTACAAAAACCTAAGAGAAGGTGATGAAACAACTCTTTGGAGAGACTCATCATTATTTTCCCCTTGCCCACAGCCCACATAACTTTAGTATCTCCTGCTCAGTGGTAAATGACCTTGGGAGCAGAGAATTTATGAGATTTTCATATATTTATGTAACCTCTAACAAAGTCAGTCTTTCCCTACAACATGACTTGAGCTGCTGGACATCACTGCCTGACCATTTGCAACTAAATAGAGCATATGCTCACCATGTACTCTGCCTATGTTTTAAACTGTAGTGATTTTTAAAATAGACCATTTCAAAACAATTTAGAGCAGTTCAACTTTCAGATGTTTCCAGATGTCCTAGATTACTGAATAACTACCTTCTAATACTCTTCTACTCTAAAGCAATGTTCATGTTAGATTTTTTTCAATTGGCAAAAACACTTGATAAATCTATGGAAGGAAGGCAAGTATAAAGTGGCTGTAAGCTTACCTCTATTTGGAGAATATGTCACCAAATAGAGAATTTAAAATAACTCACCCCAGAAGCAATAAAACCTCTACCTAAAGTATATTTTCTTGTTCTCAAGTCAACTAGGATTGTACCAGAGAGCTCATTCATTTAGCTAATGACAAATAATGTTTACTTCTACAAGAAAATAATAAACTAGAGTTTGCAAGTCAAGATACTCTACATATTTAGCATTAAATGCTAGAATGTAATCTCATAGAGATTAATATTTATACTTTACTGGAGTATTAAATTCTTGAAATGACAGTACAATGATGGAGAGCAGATTAGTGTTGCCGGCGGTTAAGGATTAGTGAGAGGGAGACAGATGTGGCCATAGCTCTGTAGGGTGGCACGAAGAAGCTGTGGTGATGGGGCAGCTCTGTGTTTTGATTGTGGTGGTAACTACATAAGGCTACACATATGATAAAATCACAAAGAAACAAAAGCCTCAGGTGCAAAACTGTACTGTATATATTTATTGTGGTTACATCTGTGTGAAGTAAAAATATAGTGAATATTCTAGGATACCACATAGTGGTCAACTCTCAAGTTGGAGATGTGGGCATGAATTGAGCGTTAGATGTTAGAGGGGACTTTTGTTGTAATGTTCCTTTTTTTTTTTTTTTTTTTTAAAGATGTATTTGTTATTACCTGAGTAATTGAAAATTTAAGCAAAAAGTTGGGAAGGATACATTTGCTGGAATATTTCAGGGTAGTGGCTGAGAAAAATAACATTTTAGAGTATAATTTCAAAGTTATTGAGTCACTCATGCCTCTAGCATATAACCTGCTTTGGGATTGGTCCAAAGCAGCAGGAGTTAAGAGTTCCTAGACTACATTTCTGAGACTTTATAAGAACTCACAGGAGAAGCTTCTCCAGGTCTCAGGACCAGGGAGATCTGTGCTTCTTTCAAACAGCTGTTCTGGTTTTTATTTACAAACACTGAATCTTTTAACCAATCTACTTCTTTCTTTGTGTTTCCTGCTAAAATGCTCAGAACTAACTTATGGTTTTATTTTTCCAATTCTTCTTTTCCCTCTTTACCTTGGTTTTTTATTCACTTTTTGGGAGTCTTTTATGTGTGTCCTTTCTGTAAACGGCCTTAGTGTAAGATAAGGAGTGGTGGAATGGTGGATAAGTGGATGGAAAGATGGGATAATTAATTGTTGTATTTTCAGTTTTTTAAGTTTTAAGTTTTATCTTCTGGAGCTCTATAAAATAAAATTAATTCTATTTCTATAAGTTCACCTTTCAGATATTTAATGACAGTTATTTTCCCTTGGCTGTTTCTTCTTTAGGTTAAAAAATCAGAAATGTTTATATAAAAGCCTTTCTATAAATGTTTATATAAAATCCTCAATTCCACCGTACCTGAAGTGGGTTTTGGTGTCCATTGGGCTTTCATTCCTCAACCCACTCTCTATCTCCTTAACCTTTAGTCCTCCCGCAAGCTGTACCTTCCTCTGCTCCTACAGTCCTGATGTTGATTCTCCAGAACCCACTTGTAAGGCCACTGCTTCACTTTTGTCCTCATTCACAGCCTCTCTACCTGTGATGTCTCAGGATCCAGTGTTCTGATCTCCTACTCCAGTGGCCGTTCTAGATCTTCTTACCTTTCTCCCACTACACTTGCCCCTCAAGACATCCACACTTCCATGTTATTTATCTGCCACCATATCCCAACTTCCCTTTTTCTACCAAGGCTCTTACCCACTGTGTGTCACCTCAGCTAAAACCAGGCATTAAGATCAGCCAACAGTTTTTTTGTTTTTATTTTTAGAGACACCGATAGAAGCATCAATTGTTCCACTTAGTTGTGCCATTGATCACTTCTCATATGTGCCCTGACCTCGGGGGTTGAGCTAGCACTCTCAAGATCCAACCAGTGACTCTGGGATCAAACCAGTGACCTGGGTGCTCTATTTATTATACCAGGGCCAGCTGACAAGGTTTTTTTTAAGTTAATTTTTGTTTTTCCTAAAAGTGTTCCTATTCTTAATTCAAATCATTAACACCCATGATGAAATTCCCACAAGTTTATTTGAATTTCACACCAGGAAATTCAACCATTATGTGTATACTGACATTTAAAACACCGTATGTTGTTATAGCCTGACCTGTGGTGGCACAATGGATAAAGTATTGACCTGGAATGCTGAGGTCACTGGTTCAAAACCCTGGGTTTGCCTGGTCAAGTTACATATGAGAAGCAACTATACTGCTCACAAAAATTAAAAGATATTTCAAAATGAATATGAAACCATAAATAAAGGAAGCATTTGATTTTTTTTATTAAACAAGATCATCAGAAAACAAACGACAAGTTAAAGAAAGTTTGATTATGCAAATGAGATGCAAAACCAACTTTTATTTCACTGGTGAAAATGCACTACATAAAAGGCTGAAAGTACTGGAGTATCTGCATGTTCCCTGATCCTCTAATTTTTATGAGCTGTGTACTATCAGTTTATGCTTCCCCTTGTTCTCCTCACCCACCCTTTCTCTCTCTCTCTTCTCTCTAAACAATAAATAAAATTTTTTAAAAAAAGAAATATATTATTATGTCTCAGGCATAGTATCAAATGGTTTCTATATATTGCTTTAATATTCATTTAAATGAATACTTCATTTGAGGTAGGTATTCTCATTTTACAAATGAAAATAGGTTTAGAGAAGCTAAGCAACTTGCTAATTGTCACATAACTAGTAAATCTAGAGTCCAGAGAATCACCTAGGCATCCCAGCTCTAAACTAATATGTCATACTATATGAAGTCTTAACAATCATATTCTACCACAAGAATACAAACAGAATCTTAATATAGGAAGCTACTTTTGTCCTTACCTCATTATTGGCTGGCACTGGTATTTAGTTAGACTCCATGATTCTTATTTTTATGTTGAGTATACAAAAGCAATTGTTTCTTTCATTTAGAAAAAAATATTAGACAAAATTCACCAGCTATTTTAAAGAAATGTTTATTTCTATTTTAAAATGAATCAAATCAGACCAGGAAGGAGGCACATTTGTTGTTTAAGGAATTGGCTGAGGGAGATTTCAATATGGCGACAGAGTAGGCAGATGTTCCAACTGCCACCTCTCAGGACCAAATTGGATTACAACTTAATTTAATAACAATCATCTTGAAAAACCAACTTTGGACAAAATGAAGAGGAGTCTGTAACCAAGTATCACAGAAGACACACTGAGACTGGTAAAAAGGGCAGAGATGAAGAAAGGGCAGCCCTGCTCCCAGAAGGAAGGGGCGGCTGAGGGTCCAGAGGGACTCTCACTGTGAGGAGGCAGCCCTAGGAGGTGTGGGTGCTGAGCCCCAGGCCTAGGGCCCCAGAGCCTAGAAGAGGTGCCCGCACAACATTTGGAGGTGAAAAGAGCCAGGTTACTCTCTGCGAGAAAGAGAAGGAGCTTTTGGAGATGTAAGCTCCATCTTAAAGAGCCCATGCAGAAAATTTTGTTCACTTACCCAGGGCTCCGGTGGAGGGAGAGCTGAGAGGAGTAGAGTTGTGTGAGGAGAGTGTAAAGTTGGAGGCCCAGGGAGAGACACTGTGGGGGATGACCACCTATGCTGAATCATTCTGAACACTGAAGTCACCATTTTCCTGGGTGGAGCAACCTGGGGAAAAGCAACTGCTCCACCCTCAGGAGTCTCTCCTGCCCCAGTCATGAAAATGAGGCAATTCTTTTAGTTTTTAATTAATTTTTGATTTATTGTGTTTACATGGATTCAAGTGTTCCACTGATTATAACACCCTCATGCCCTCACCCCTATATCCCTTTTTATACCCCCTTTACCCCTCCCAACTCCTTCCCCCTTCTCTCTAGGATTTGCTGTCCAGTTATCTATATCTCTGTTATGTATATATAGTTTCACTAATCCCTTTACCTTCTCTGATCCCATTCCCTCATCCCCCTTCCCTCAGACTGTTGGGAGATGGGGCAATTCTGAGAAGCCAGGCAGCAGGGGGCACACCAGTGATTCAGTTTTCTGTTGTTGAGGCCAGAGCTTTGCCCCACACACTCCTGAGTCTAAGACTGGTAATTCCGCTTCACAAGAAACTCAGTAGAAAGTGTCCTGAGTCTGAGCAGAGCACACCTCTGGGTCTGAGAGGCCACACCCTACTGAGGTCTGTGAAAAAAGACTGGAAAGACTAACACATGGAGCCAAGGGGCAGAGCCACACCCACAACCCTTCCTGAATTGCCACAGGCTCTAGACTCTACTAGAGGTATTTTCAGTGGCTAAGCCCAACAAGCAACCAGCAGGAAGAGGCTTCAGGAGGCAGGACACACGGAACCTTCACCTTTTAAGCAGACCTTCCCCCTGGCTTAGTGTGGGTAAAATCTAGCTTAGGTGTGCAGCTTGGGATTTCCATGAGCACCTGGGCCCAGCAGAGGCAGACACAAACTCTAGATTGCTTGTAGCTCCAAGAAGGTTGCTGAGGGACAGTCACAGGAAGTGTCTCCCACTGGTCTGCACTGAGTTCCTGCCAAGGGGCTAGGGCTGGCATATCCAATGGCCAGCTGTGGAGAGCATTGGTTCAGGACCTAACAACCCTTTCCAGAGTGGTATCCTAAAAAAGGGCTCCTCACACCTGGTCCAGCTGAGACAAGTTCCACTCTCTGTGGTCAGCACTGGCACAGCGGCTCATGTGCATTGGATAGGGTGGAGCTTCACAGTCAGCAAGCCTGGGGGAAGAGAGAGAGGCTTGGAGCATGGATATTTAATGTGTGGGTCCCTGTTAATCTATTGGTGGATCTGGTTGAGGGGCTTAGCCACTTTCTGGGGGGGCACACTAAACCCCAGGAGACAACTCTCAGTCATCCTCCCGGAGAGCAGCTATAAGGACTGCAGAGGGGACTGTCAGCCCCACTTGATCTGAACCTGCTGCTCACCTTGTTGAGGAGAAATAAAATTTGAGTATCCAGCAGTGGCTGAGTGATTAGGCTCTGGAGTAGGGGCCACATTCCCTATAGTGAGCTCCTAACCAAGAGACCTCTGAAGTAGGGGGTCCCACTAACATATTCCAAACCTCAGCTGCTTTAAAACAACAATCTTGCAACCTGTACAGGGGTTGGTTGGGTGAGGCCAGTCTGAGTCCACACTAGAGTCTTTCTACAAAAGACTCTTTGGGAAGACCAGACAGTTGCAAGAGGATGTGGAATAGCTGAAAAGGGAGGCAAATCTTAACGGAGCTTGGGGCTTTCACAGAGATGATGTTATCTCTAAGCAGGAGGAAGCTGATCCTTATATACAGGACGGCCCCTCCCACACTACACAGGCACAGAAAATTCAGACACAAACAGCGAAAAGAAGAGTAGCTGCAGACATGTAGCCATAGCGGGTTACAAACAACAGCTGACGCCAAGCCAAGAAGATCTAGAACCAACACAATTGGTAGTGGGTGGCAGACAACACCAACCCTAAACTCAGCTAGCTACACAAGCAGCACACCCAAAGGAGGAGTCTAGCAGGCACCAGACATAGTGGAGAATAAATATGTCCAACAGGACAGACATTGCACAGTCTGTAATACACATGATCAAGGTTGACTTTTAGAGCCAGCCAGCCTGAAGGAATAACCATACCTACAAAAGGACCAACTGCACTCAATACTCACATACAACAGGAGGGAAAACAGTACCCTCAAGAAGCATTCCTAGAAAAAGGAAAACAGGAGGTCTGGAGGGCAGTACCACCAATTCCATCTTCTTCATAAAGACCCACAAAAAATTTAAAGTCAGACAGTGCTATCTAATAGATACACAGACAAAATGAGCAGACAAAGAAATGTGAGCCATATGAAACAACAAAAGAAATCCCCAGAAAAAGAACTAAATGAAATGGAAGTAACCAAACCACCAGGTTCAGAGTTTAAAATATGACTTTTAGGATGCTTAATGATATTAGAACAACAATGGACATAATGAGTACCTAAATAAAGAGATAGCAATGTCAAAAAAGACATTAAATTCATAAAAATAACTAGTCAGAAATGACAAATATAATATCAGAAATGAAGACTGCCCTGGAAGCAATCCACAGCAGGCTAGATGAAACAGAGGATCGAATCAGTGATTTAGAAGACAAGATAAACATAAGCACAGAAGCAGAACAGCAAAAAGAAAAGAAGCGCAAAAAGACTGAGATTACTCTAAGAGACCTCTATGACAATGTGAAGAGAAACAATATCTGTATCATAGAGGTTTCTGAAGAAGAAGAGAATGAACAAGGGATAGAGAACCTGTTTGAAGAAATCATAGCTGAAAATTTCCCTAAACTGATGAAGGAAAAAGTCACACAATTTCAAGAAGCACCGAGAGTCCCATTAAAGAGGAATCCAAGGAGGCGTACACCAAAATACATCATAATTAAACTGCCAAAGTTAAGACACAAAGAAAGAATACTAAAAGCTGCAAGAAAAGCAGTTAATTACCTACAGAGGAGCCTCCATAAGGATGATATCCAACTTCTCTACAGAAACACTTGAGACCAGAAGGGATTGGCAAGTAATATTCAAAGTGATGCAAAACAAGAACATACAACCAAGACTACTTTATTCAGTATGGCTATCATTTAAAATTGAAGGAGAAATAAAAATCTTCCCAGACAAAAGATAAAAAACTCAAGAAGTTCATTACAACCAAACCAGTATTGCAAGAAATGTTAAGGGGCCTGCTATAAAAAGTGCAAAAGGAAAAAAAAATATATTGAGAAAAATAAGATTGTAGATTTAAAGAATAAAATGGCAACAAATTAGTACATATAAATAACCGTAATTGTAAATGGATTAAATGCTCCAATTAAAAGACATAGGGTAGCTGCATGGATAAGAAAACAGGACCTGTACACCTGATGTCTACAAGAGACCTACCTCAGAACAAAAGATTCACATAGACTGAAAGTGAAGGGATGTATAAAAGTATTTCATGCAAATAGAAACAAACAAAAAAGGCTGGGGTAGCAATACTTATATATGACAAAATAGCCTTTAAAACAAAGGCTATAGTAAGGGATAAGGAAGGTCACTACATAATGATAAAAGGAGCAATACAACAGGAGGATATAACCATTGTAAATATTTATTCACCTAATATAGGAGAACCTAAATACATACAGTAGATTTTGAGGGACATAAAGGGTGAGATCAACAATAATACCATAATAGTAGAGCATTTTAATAGTAGAGCATTTTCTGATAGATTCTCAAGACAGAAAATAAACAAAGAAACGACAGTCTTTTATTAATTTTTTTTATAGTTTTTCTGTTCTCTATTTCATTTATTTCTGTATCTTTTCAAAGAATCAGCTCCTTCTTTTATTAATTTTTTTATAGTTTTTCTGTTCTCTATTTCATTTATTTCTGTATCTTTGAGACCGAATACAATAAATGAAATAGAAACAGTTATCAAAAAAACTCCCAGCAAACAAAAGTCCTGGACTGGATGGCTTCACAGGTGAATTTTACCACTCAAAGAAAACTAACACCTGTTTTTTTCAAGCTGTTTCAAAAAATTCAAGAGGAGAAAAGACTTCCAAACTTCTTTTATGACGCAAGCATTATTCTCATACCAAAACCAGGTAAAGACACTCCAAGTAAAGAAAACTATGGACCAGTATCACTGATGAACATCGATGCTAAAATTCTCAACAAAATATTAGCAAAAACTGAGTCAGCAACACATTTAAAAAAAAATCATACATCATGATCAAGTGGGATTCATTCTGGGGAGGTAATGCTTGTACAACATTCCCAAATCAATAAATGTGCTTTATCACATAAACAAAAGGAAGGATAAAAATCACATTATTATAGCAATAGATGCAGAAAAAGCACTTGATAAAGTACAGTGCCCATTTACGATCAAAACTCTCAGCAAAATAATAATACAGAGAACATACCTCAACATAATAAAACCCATCTATGACAAACCCACAGCCAACATCATACTCAATGGGCAAAAATTAAGAGCAATCGCCTTAAGATCAGGAACAAGGCAAGAGTGCCCCCTTTCACCCCTCTTATTCAACATAGTTCTGGAAGTCCTAGCCACAGCAATCAGACAAGAAGAAATAAAAGGCATCGAAATTGGAAAAGAAGAAATAAAACTATCTTTATTTGCCGATATGATACTGTACATAGAAAGTCCTAAAGTCTCAGTTAAAAAACTACTAGATCTGATAAATGAATTCAGCAAAGTGGCAGGATATAAAATTAATATTTGGAAATCAGTAGCATTATTATACATCAAGAATAAACTGTCTGAAAGAGAAATTAAGGAAACAATCCCTTCACTATTGAACTAAAAATAAAAAGTATCTAGGAGTAAATTTAACCAAGGAGATAAAATACTTATATTCAGAAAATTATAAAACATTGATAAAAGAAATCAAGGAGCATACAAATAAGTGGAAGCATAAATGGTGTTCATGGATAGGAAAAATAAACATGCATTAAAATGTCTATATTACCCAAAGCAATCCATAAATTCATGCAATTTCTATCAAAATACCAATAGCATACTTCAAAGATATAGAACAAATATTTCAAAAACTTATATGCGCCCTGGCCGGTTGGCTCAGTGGTAGAGCGTCGGCTTGGCGTGCGGGGGACCCGGGTTCGATTTCCGGCCAGGGCACATAGGAGAAGCGCTCATTTGCTTCTCCACCCCCCACCCCCTCCTTCCTCTCTGTCTCTCTCTTCCCCTCCCGCAGCCAAGGCTCCATTGGAGCAAAGATGGCCCGGGCACTGGGGATGGCTCCTTGGCCTCTGCCCCAGGCACTGGAGTGGCTCTGGTCGCGGCAGAGCGATGCCCCGGAGGGGCAGAACATCGCCCCCTGGTGGGCAGAGCTTCACCCCTGGTGGGTGTGCCGGGTGGATCCCGGTCGGGCACATGCGGGAGTCTGTCTGACTGTCTCTCCCGTTTCCAGCTTCAGAAGAAAGAAAGAAAGAAAAATCTTGAAAATGAAGAATAAAGTAGGAGGTATCACACTTCGTGATATCAAGTTATATTACAAAACCATTATAATCAAAATAGCTTGTTACTGGCATACAGATCAATGGAACAGAACAGAGAACCCAGAAATAAACCTATGCCTTTATGGTCAATTGATATTTGACAAAGGAGGTAAGAGCATACAATGGAGTAAAGACAGTTTCTTTAATAAATAGTGTTGGGAAAATTGGACAGGTACATGCAAAACAATGAAACTAGACCACCATTCTTACATCATTCACAAAAAGAAGCTCAATGTGGGTAAAAAGCTTAAATATAAGTTGTGAAACCATAAACATTTTGGAAGAAAAGACAGTAAACTCCCTGATATCTCTCGTAGCAATATTTTTGAAGATTTATCTCCACAGGCAAGTGAAATAAAGGACAGGATGAACAAATGGAGCTATATCAAACTAAAAGGCTTTTTTTCTTTTTTGACAGAGACAGAAAGAGTCACAGAGAGGGAGAGACAGGAAGGAAGAGAGATGAGAAGCATCAATTCTTTGTTGCAGCATCTTAGTTGTTTGTTGATTTCTTGTTCATTGATTGCTTCCTCATATGTGCCTTGACTGGGGGGTTACAGCAGAGCAAGTGACCCCCTCCTCAAGCCAGCGACCACAGTCTCGAGCCAGAGACCTTGGCCCTCAATTCAGCCACCTTTGGGCTCAAGCCAGCGACCATGGGGTCATGTCCATGATCCCATGCTCAAGCCAGTGACCTTGCACTCAAGCTGGTGAGCCCACACTCACGCCAGATGAGCCAGCACTCAAGCTGGCGACCTAGGGGTTTTGAACGTGGGTCCTCCGCGTCCCAGTCTGACACTCTATCCACTGTGCCACTGCATTGACAGGCCTAAAAAACTTTTTCACAGCAAAGGACACCATTAACAAAAATAAAAAGACAACTTGTACAATAGGAAAAGATATTTGTCAATACATCTGATAAGGGGTTAATAACCAAAATTTATAAAAAAACTTCTAAAACTCAACACCAGGAAGGTAAAAAGTCCAATTAAGAAATAGGTAAAAGAACTGAATAGACACTTCTCCAAAGAGGACATACAGGTGGCCAATATTAAAGTATGTTCAATGTCACTAATCATCAGAGAAATGCAAATTAAAACCGCAATGAGATACCACTTCAGACCTGTCAGAATGGCACTCATTAATAAAACAACACATAAGTGCTGCCGAGGATGTGGGGAAAAGGGAACCCTCCTGCACTGCTGGTGGGAATGCAGACTGGTGCAGCCACTGTGGAAAACAGTATGGAGATTCCTCAAAAAATTAAAAATGGAACTGCCTTTTGACCCAGCTATCCCACATTTAAGAATATATCCTAAAAATACCAAAACACTGATTCAAAAGAAGATGCATTCCCATGTTTACGGCAGCATTGTTTACAATAGCCAAGATCTGGAAACAGCCCAAGTGTCCATCAGTGGACGAGTGGATTAAAAAGCTGTGGTACATATACACAATGGAATACTATGCGGCTGTGAAAAGAAGGAAATCCTACCTTATGCGATGCCATGGATAACCCTGGAGATTATCATGCTAAGAAAAATAAGCCAGGCAGAGAAAGAAAAATATCTTATGATCTTACTTGTATGTGGAATCTAATGAACAAAGTGAACTGAGGAATGGAATAGAGGCTGAGACGAGTCACAGGGAGCAGAGGGACAGCTGTCAGAGGGAAGGGGGATGAGGAGATGGGATCAGAGAAAGTGAAGGGATTACTGAAGTTATATATATATACACACAGACATACACACACATACATACACATAACACAGAGATACAGATAACAAGACAGCAAATCCCAGAGGGAAGTGGGGAGGGAGTTAGGTGAAGGGGGCAAAGGGGATGTCATGGGGGACATAGGGGTGGGGGTGAAGATGTTACATTAAGTGGAACACTTGAATCTATGTTAACACAATAAATTAAAATCAATAAAAATTAAAAACAAAAGAAATTAGCTTAAAGAAATGGAAATAAAATACAATATCCGAGTTGTTTCTGTTAACCATTTCAGGGTTTATCCTTGAAACATTTCTACATTCTCACATATAATTTTTTGAATTATTAAAGATTCCTGGCCTAAATTGTATAGTATTTTTAATAATATTTCCTTAAACAGCAAACAACAAATAATAGCGACTTTATTTCACCTGTGAAAAACTAGAAAGTGATGTTAATGTGATGCTATGTAGCTCCAGCCACGCCCTAATGATAAGATATTGTGCATGGTGAATTTGCATATTGAGAAGTTTAGTGCTTAAAAGTTCCAGCTTGGGAGTCAGATAGGCTGGATTGCCTGCTGGGTCTCCCACTTATTGGCCGTGTAACTTTGGGCACACTACTCAACCTCTCGACTTTTCTCATCTGCATATTGGGATTAACAGTCCCTAGCTCCTCCTGTTGTGAATTTTAAATGAGATAATATATATGAAACGCCTTACCCATGTATGTAAGCATTCAATGAAGCATAGATACTATTAGAATTATCACAATAGGTAACAAATGAAAGTGTCACTTCCATAGCAACTATCAAAAATGCATCTAAAGTTACGCACATACTTATATGTTTTTCTTTGGAAGAAAAGCAAAAATGTACATTGCTATCCAATTTAAAATAGAGCATGCTCGAAATAATGAAATAATAGTGAATTGCCAGAACTCAAACAGTATTATACATTTCAGGAATTAACTTATGACACTGTTAATAAAAAATTGATTTCAGATGTTTATTAAAATAAAATCAGGTGTCCACAAAGAGCTTAGGAGCAGCCCAAAATGGGAGCTCTGTGACTGCTCAGGAGACAGGAGTTGGCTGCAGCCCCACAGAGCCTGCAGGAGACCTGGCTAGCATCGGAGACTCCCCACAGATTCCCAAAGAAGCAGGATAAAGTAAAGGGCTGTAATTTCCCCAGAAAGCTTAGAAGCATGCAAACCATAAACCAGAGTGACAAAAATTCTTAAGAATCCGCACAGGAGTGCTGAGGACACCCTAAAACATCAGAGGCCATGGAAGTCCTGGCACCATCAGAGAACACCTATAAACATGGAAAGTAGCAGAGGAACAAACAAATGATGAGCATGTGCACGGAAAGCCTGGGGACCCTTGAAAGCAGAATCCAGAACCAGCAGAAAATCTAAGAATACTTAGGAAGGGACTGCTAGGGATAAGTGAGAAAAATGCAGCCTCTGTGGAAAGATCCAACAGGCAACAAAGAGATGATAAAACTGCCAAAGCGAGCAGTACAGCTGGAGAGCAAGAGCAACTGGAAGCCTTCTCGCCCAAGTGGAAGTGTAGAAAAGATGGAAACCTTACAGGTATTAAGAGGTTGTTTAGGGCCTGAGCTGTGGTGGCACAGTGGATAAATTGTCCACCTGGAACACTGAGGTCGCCTGTTCGAAAACCTGGGCTTACCTGGTCAGTCAAGGCACATATGGGAGATGCTGCTTCCTGCTCCCTCCCCCCCCCTTCTCTTTCTCTCTTTCCATTCTCTAAAATGAATAAATAAAAAAAAAAAGTTGTTTAGGACACAAGGAAAAGGAAAAGGCAGAACCAGGGTAAGATCCAACAGCAAATTGTGGACCCAGAAAATAAGACAATCAACAAGAAACTTAGGACAGCCCGCAGGGTGAACTATGAATCAGCTAAACTGACAGTTCATGACAATACTTCGGAGAACTCAGTCAGTGCAAAAGACTGACACTATAGTGGGCCTGACAGGCACCAATAGACAAAACACCTAAAGAAAAGGGAAATCAGCCCTACCTGTGGTGGCACAGTGGATAGAGCATTGACCTGGAATGCTGAGGTCACTGGGCTTGCCTGGTTGCTGGGGTCCAGCCCTGGGGGGGATCCAGGGGTCCCACAGGAGGAGACGGTGTCGGCGAAATAGAGTGAGAGAGCCGGATTCTTTTCTTTCTCTTTATTCTCTGGTTAGCATTTACTGCCAGGCATCTCTGCCAAATGCTAGTATAGCTCCCTTTTTATACACACACACTGAGTTACAATTACATGGTGTTAATCATTGCTTCTGTTTCACTATGTTTACATGTTTCCAGATAACAGTTAATTTATATCTATAAATTACAAACCAGGTAGCAAATCATTCAAAATACAAAATAACTTGAATAGCGATAACAACATCGGTAAAAGCTTTTAAAGTATTAGTACTAATAGTTAACTAACTTTACTGCTGTTGTGAGTTAAGGGGCAGAGAGAGATTAGCAGACGAAATCATTAAGGACTAACAATGGACCACCGCTTGCTTAGGTAAATGGCTTTGAGTTTATGCAGTGTCCTACTTTTTCTCACAAGATTCTAAAAGGCTTGCCTATAAAGAAATTGACATAACATTAAGAGTAGCTTTCACCCAAAGATATACAGAGTGTACTTGCAAGATAGCCTAGTAGCAACATAAGACATTAACTGTTATTACTTCTATGGATTCCCCTACATTTTTCTCATTATCAAAGAATCTTGGAAAGCATATAAATCTCATGAGAACATCTCATTGAGAAAGCCTAGCAATTGCCTTTAGTCAAAAGACAATTCTCTTAGTAAAACATTCTTTTCTTGCTGACTGTGCTCTCATTCTAGGCCACACGATGGGCCATTCTACTATACCTTACCTAAGATACTATTGTCTAGCCAAATATTACTTATTTATTATATTTAAACACTAGTTAAGTTCTGACTCTATTCTTCTCAGAGTGTACCACTATCTGCAGATCAAATAAGCAAGAAGAAAGGAATGTTTCTCTACTCTATCACATGAAAAGGCTAGAGAGGAAAAATGTTGAATTAAGTGAAGGCCGAAAGGTGCTCTGTGCATAGCCACTGCCTCCTACCCATTCACAAGTCACAATCTATTCTTTCTAACATGATTAAGAAGGAATTCTCCTACAGACTTAACCCTTTACGAGGGATATCATAGCCAGCCTCTTATGTCTATGAGCCCAGTTCAAGGGGCTTACAGGCTTTTCTGTGGAACTCACACCCTCTGTCTCATTTCCAAAGAAATCACTACGAATCTACAGGGAAAGCATGGTACTATTATCCCTGTGCCATAAATAATAGCACACACCCAGAAAAGGGGGGATATAAGGCCAGATTAATTCAAAAAGTCAAAGGGGGAAGTATTGTTGTGTCTCTCCTTTGGGTGACTTCGTCAACCCTCAGCCATTGGTCTTCTCTGCTATGACTTTGTCAATCAGCAGTTTTTGATCTTCTTCTGCTGTGACCTTGTCAGCCAGCAGTTGTTGATCGGCTCCCGACACCTGGTCAAGGCACATATGACAAGCAAGCAATGAACAACTTAAGTGAAGCAACTGTGAGTTGATACTACTTGTTCCTGCCATTTCCTTTCTTCTCTCTGTAAAATCAATGAAATAAAATCTAAAAAAAACAAAATGTGAAAATACTATTTAAGAAAACAAAGTAATATAAAAAATATTAGAACACACAGAGTGTCTACATTTTTCAATCAAAATATGTAGAAGGCTGTAGAAACCTTTTTTAAAACACCGAAAGAAAACCTGAAGCCAACAGTTATCAATACTTATTGAAACCATCAAGAAAAAAGAAAAACGCAATCAAAGATTTCTTGAAACTCAAACACTCATGGCAGAATGCAAACAAAAGACATGATGTTGGAAAGTTGACTGTAGTGGATGTGAAGAAATGTTTGATACAATGAACAAAATAAGGATGGACCAGGAGATCTCAGTCAAGAAAACCCCCATGTAATCCTTGTGAATATAAATCCAAAACAAATGCCTCTGGAACTGAAGACGTGTAGCCAAAGAACATGCAAGATACAGTTAGTCAAAAAAACAAGTAATACTGTAAAAAACAACAACAACAAAATCAAGAATCTAAAGATTTGCCAAGTCAAACAGATAACATTGCATATAGAAATGAATATAAAGAAATTTGAGCTTAATTTTCACAAAAAGCTGAGTCAGGGAACATCCCTACATGCAAAACACAGATACTGAACTGATAAAGAACTAGAGTCCCGCTTGTGTACATCAACAGAAAAGATTCATATAAAGAAAGATAAAAGGAATACTGTGAAGAGCTTCCAAGAAAAAAATTCTTGAAAGCTAGAGTTGCGAAACAAAAGACAGAAACTGTTACGTCACAGGTAGAAGAAGTAAAACTAGTATAAATCTATAGGAATCTGACAGCTTGATTGGTTCAACAGAGGCCATGCACATGAAGAATGGTGACAAACCAATGAAGTATTTGTAAGGAAAAAGTTAAATCTATAACTGAAGAAAAGGTACTTTTTTTTTTTTAGATTTTATTTATTCATTTTAGAGAGGAGAGAGAAAGAGAGAGAAGGGGAGGAGGAGCAGAAAGCATCAACTCCCATATGTGCCTTGACCAGGCAAACCCAGGGTTTTGAACCCAAGACCTCAGGGTTCCAGGTTGATGCTTTTATCCCTGGGCCACCACAGGTCAGGCAAGAGAAGATACTTTGAAGACCCAGGAAAATAATCAAAATTAATTTTGATCTGGTAAAATCTTTGGTCAATAGAAAAGAGGAAATTCACATAAACAATATAAAACAGGAGTAAACCCAGAACTTTCTAATTCTTTGTCTGGTAAAACAAATATAGCCAACAAAGAAGCAGAAGATAAAACTGTTGACAGTTCCTCACATAGGATCTCAAACAACACAGTGGGGATTCTTCCAGATCACCTAGAAGCAGGAATAAAAGAATTGTAAAGTTAGAGGTATCTTCCAGTCTACCCAGTTAAACAGATACCGCATATTGAGGGAGCTGAAGAGGAATGCAAGGAAACACCTTGGAACATTTGTTTTATCAAAAGAAGAAACTTTGTGCAAAAGGTCAAGCCAAAACCAGAGTGATATTAAATCACAGCAAAGAGTAACTTGGAGTTCTAAGAGATATGTTTCGGAAGAGCTGAAGAGGAAAAAAAAGAAGTTGAAGAGGAAAAAGTGATAATCTTTAGTTTGATGGCAAGCATACTCTAAGTTACCATAAAATTAAATGTGAATTTATAAGTAAAAGGAAATAAGTTAAAATTATATTCTATAGCTACTGAAAGTATAAAGTGTTTTTTAATTTGACATTTGATTATTTTAAAGGCAAAATAAAAAATAAGAATTAAAACATTTTTTTCCAGCACTATGGAAAAAGGGTGTCTCATTTTTATTATTTTTTTTCAATTATCTATTTGCTGATTCATTCTTTGATTGATATAATACCTTCCCTTAGCCTACCAGTTATTAGCCTTTTTTGCCAATGGATGAAAGAATAAAAAAGTAAGTTTTAAATCAGTAAGGCCAGATATAAACTTTCCAAATGTTCTATTACTGATTGGTTGTCTGCAACTTACACTGAGATAGTTAGTGCTGGGTTGTCAAAATAAAACAATTCATCACTACTCTCAATCTGGAAATCCAAATTAATTATGATTCAGGAGATTTTTACAAAGTCAGTGCAAAATACTGTAGAAATCTGAACAACACACTCATGTTTATAACATCAGTTTCAGCTCTGAATTTTGTTCATTTTATTAATTCCACTTGAGAGAAACTATATAGGAATTAAGGTACTTAGCATATTGCTTTTTAAACTGTTGGGCCATTTCCTTAACATTCCCTTTGGCCTTTAAAATTGAATCTTGTTTTCCTTATACAGTACACCTTATACCCTTTAGCATAATTGCCAATGAATGCCATTTTCCATGTTTGAACCACACTTACGGTACATTTGCAGAATGTGGCAATTAATGGCTTCTTAAAACTGTCATTCTATCTCAAGAAGACATTTTCCCCTTGGTTGATATTGAATGTCAATAACAAATTGCTTTTAAGCAACTGGTGAATATATGTATATATATTTAATATATATTTAAATATATATTTAATATATATATTAAAATTGATACATATGTAAAATCAATCATGTTTCTCACATTCCCAATGGATTCTTACCATATCCAGGACCATTATTTCCCTTCCCATGAGAAGTCAATGAAAATAAAATATGCTTGAAATGTTTTCGTCCATGAATTACTTTGGTTATTGAAAACCAGGAACAAAGGCTTAGTTAGTACTGGACAACCTGGCACTTAGGTGGGTATGGTTAAGATGTGTACATATGTAGCAACCTTGCAAAAATTCTCAGTCACACACTATCTATCCTCCACTGTGTATACATGCACACACACACATGAAAAAATAACTATTTCCTACATTAATAACTATTTCCTGCATTTCTACTTTCTACTAGTTCTGTGTAATAACTTCCAGGTGAAATCTGTAAAACTGAACACCCAGGTACTGGCCTTAGGGCTTTAAAATGTTTTTACCCAGGTGTTCTAGCACTGTGAACACACACATTCTGTGTGTTTTAACATGGCATGTTGTAAATGTGTGTATTACCTTGAGACGTATTGGTAATACACTAATAAATAGTTCCTGAGATTTTTTTCCTACAATATTATGCCTGAACAAATGGTGTCTGGTAAATCACTAAACTGCAAGACAAAAAACCAAAGTGGAGTCAAACTCATTTTTATTGAACTCAGGGATGTGAATAAAAGCTTGTGTGATGTATAGAGGGAAATATAAGTAAAATGTGTTGGAATTTTAAAAGTCAAGAGAACCTCATTGTGTGATTGGTATCACATTATAGAAATTCCAAATTTTTTAGGGAAAGAAATATTCCATAGCTCATACAGGGAAACATACTTGATCCATATTATAAGTGTATATTTACAAGGTTTTGTTGTAAAATTCAAGCTGCTAGTAGCAACATATAAGATATATTTTTATATACTGGTACTAGGATATTTATGTTGACATTTCAGATATGGGTGAATTTTAAGAAATGTTTAAAACAGGGTATGCTCAAAAGATAAATCATTTAAAAGAATATGGCAACTTTCCAGTTGGAAAAGTGGATAATATGATAGCCATATGTAACTAAAATTCAGTGTGTGAGAAACAAATATATGCAATTATTCAATACATGATTTCATAAAATCATATACCATTCTCAACTGATATCTCAACTCCTGATGCTTTTGCTAATTTACAGTTCAAAACTGCTTTTAAAAATGACAAAGATATACATTTCAAATTTTAATACAGTACCATATTGTCACACATCTGATACAATTTGCACAGAGAAAGATTTTAATGTTTTTTTCTTTTAATACACATCAAATGATATTAAGGACGGTCATTAGCTAGAGTGAACCATCCTCTCTGTTACAATTGAGGCATTTTAAGATTTCTCAGGATTGTCAGACTTTTCAACTCTAAGAACATTCATTTCTGGATACACATGTGAGGCCCATGTATGTAATCTTTCTTAATGCTAATTCTCATCCTCCCTCAAGCAGAGAAACCTCTGTTGTTTTCCTTCTCTGACTTTCATGATAATCCTAAACTGTAATAATTTTATGGTATACCAGGCATATATTGTACACAGACAATATGCATATGTACATTAACATAATGCCCTTTAATATTATATATTACCATTTGTTCAAAGAACATTTTATAGAATGGTAGAACTGACAGAATGACACTTTTTTTTTTCTTAAGACAGACTGAAACCTTCTATAGTGCACTCCTGCACAATTATGGCTTTAAACAAAAGTTACAAGTCACAAGTTCTTATATGTTGTATCATGAAGTGGAATGTATTCCAAATGAAAAATGGAAGGGAAAGTGTCTAGCATCATGCTTCACGGTATGGCATATATGTACTGATCATTTTTACATATAACTACGTGGTAAACAATACAATTAAGACAGACCACATAATATATAGTTATAAAAAAGTTATAGATTATGCCACAGTACTAAAAATAAAATTCTTCTCAAATAGTGAAAATAAGATATCCTTCATGTTTTTGTCACGTTTTCTCGTTCTGTCATGTCTATTTTTTCCCCATTGTAAATGAAATAATGTTCAACATTTTATGAAACAATAATTACAGTGTGGTCAATTTCTGGGCCATTAAGGCCTAAAGAGGGTAATAAAGACAATTATCTTGTCAGGCAGAAATACCCTCCTGACACGTTCAACACATGGTCAAAATACAAAAGTAAAAGGCAAATATAGGTATCTTCTCAGTTAACTAAAAAATCAAAGTGCAACTCTACCTTATCACGAATATGGTATTGAATATACGTGATTCCTGTATCTTGAATAGGTACAGCAACTAACGGGCTATCACGGGTATCCCTATCAAATTGTGAGCCATAAGCTGTGAATGTCCAGAAAGACACGGAAGGGTTGGGGGGTTCTTCTCCAGGGAGGCATTCGTTCGTTCGTACCTACGTGCAGACCTCAACGCAGCAGTCTACGGTCGCCGCTCGCCCCCTGGGGCTTCTTGCCCTCCACCCATTCTGGAAGACCACGACCTGTCCCGGAGAGAGAGAAGGGAGTGGGACTGCATCTCTTCCCCTCATCCCTAATGCATACTGCCCTTCTCCCGTCGCACTAAAGGGCTCACGTGTTCTTTTTGATTCGGTAAGTAGGCACTTACAAGTGAACACAATCTGAGGCCAGAACCATCCTTTGAAGTAGCGCCCTAGGCTGGTCTGCTGCTGTCGACCCGCCGCGCGTGCCTAACATTTCCTTGAACTGAATGAAACATAGGAAAACTTACGATCTTGGGGCAGAGCTTGACCCCAACCTAGCCACCGCGTGATTGATTGGGCGATGAGGTAGGGGTGGCAGGCGAGGTGTGAGGCGGTTGTTGACGGCCACGGCCATCTCAGTCCTTGCATCTCACCCGCAGTCCCCAGACCAATCTGTCGGCCTGGTCTTCGAGTGGTCCGCGCGCTCAGATGAGCGGGAAGCGGCCCTGGGCGCCGTCTGGCTCCCCGGCGCCGCCGCCTCGAGGGCGGCCGAGCAGCGACACGGGCAGCACGACCTCCCCTGGGCTAAGCTGCTGCAGCCGCATGGACTCCTCGTAGGTTGGCAGGTACTTGACCTCCTCGTAGCTGGGCAGCTGCAGGAAGGTCGGTGAGACTACCCGCAGCTCGTGTGCGGAGGCGCAGGAAGGGACCGAGAACCCGCAGCCTCCCTGCCCCCAACCACCGCTGCCACTGTCCAGTAGAGAGTCCTGAGAGCCAGCAGCTGCCTCGTCCCGCAGCAGCGAGGGCGAGTCGTAGTCGTCGGGCGGCCCCGCGGCTCCCGGAGGGCCCGTGCCACCAGGCGGCCCTGGCCGCGCTTGCCCGCGCGGGTATCTGCGGGGGCTGGGGCAGATAATTCGCTGCAGGAAGTAGCCGATGGCGAAGAGCACGAGCAGGATGAGCAGACCCGAGAGCTTGCGCACGAACCAGCCCACGTTGTCGAGAAAGGCATGCAGCGGCAGCTTGCAGCAGCGCACCGCGGTGGAGTTGGCCGCGTTGCAGCAGCGCTCCCGCTCGCCACACGCCAGCTCGGCGCAGCCCCCACCACCCCGCGAGGGCGCCACCAGCGCCAGCGCCAGCATCATTAACAGTGGCAGCAGTGGCGGCGGCGGCGCCACCGACAGGCCTACAGCCGTGACCCCAGTTCCCCACATGGCCGGCGCGGACCGTCGCTAATGTCCCGGGCGGGGGTTTGGGGGATCCGTCTGTCCGCGTATCTGTCGGCTCCTCCTCTGGCGCTCCGCTCGGGTCCTGCGCGCAGCTTTCTGCGCCACCGCTACCTGCGGCCCGGAGCAGTCCTCACTTGGCCACGCTTGGGCGGAAGGAGGAGCCAGAGTCGCGCGGAGGCTGCGGGAGGCGGCCGCTCCTAGCAGCTGGAGCCGCTGCCTGAGCTTCTGACCTTAACCCCGCGCGCCTAGCGGCCGGGGCCGGGCATAGGGCGTCCGGAGCCGCCCAAGATGGCAGAGGCGTCCTGCGTGGGGCTGCCGCGGGCATCTTGGCCCCAGCCTGCTGAGCTCTTCCAAGCCCCGTTGTCACTCTCCGGGGCTGTAAAGGTTAATGCTGCGCGGTGAGCCTAGGGGCACCCTGATCTTGATTAATTCAGCCGGCACTCTCTCCCCCTTCAGATAGGCGGGGGCCCTTGCTTGCGTGGCTGTCTCAGTTTTAAGTGATTGGATTTCCCCGGGGAATGTTATTTAAATTGACTCGCGACTGGGATTCGCTTACCCAACCTTTTTGTGATCTTTCTGATTAAAAATGGAGGATGGCCACTAATGACTAGCGCAGCCCTTCAGCCATCTAGAATTTGGGGCTGGGGGGAAGGGAAGACCTCTGGGTGGTTTTGCTTTCAGGCAGATCCCAGGGGCAGGGAAGTCGGCTCCACAGAAGTATCCCCAGAGGCGCAGGGGAGCCCTCTGCCAAAGTGACCCTAGTTGACCAAAGAGAGGAGAGAGGGCGCATATTTCCCTAGCCACCCCGACCCCACCCCCACCCCTCACTGTGCCCAAGGCACACAGCAGAGACTTGGGTTGGGGGGTAGAAGGAGGCCTCTCTGTCCATGTAAATAACACGTCTGGAAAGTGTCAAAGGGGAGTTGCAAGTGGTTGGCAACATTCTTGAGCATTGATTTACATCTAAAGGGTCTTTTTCAAGGTTATTCTTATTTGCAAAGTTTGCCTTTAAAGCAGCGGTTCTCAACCTGTGGGTCGCGACCCCGGTGGGGGTCGAACGACCAAAACACAGGGGTCACCTAAAGCCATCGGAAAATACCGCTGCTTTAAAGGGCGTCTGTGCTCCCACTGAGCACGCAGGGCAGAGTACCCTTCAAGTCTCCACTCCCCGGGGAAGCTTCTTAATGCCGAAGGGAAGGATGACAGTTACCTGTGGGTCCATGACCCACAAGCACATCTACTGGGTGGTGGTTTAAGCAGCTCCTTAGGGACACACCATGGAGAAGCCAGGAGCTTGCACTGTCATTAAGGTCGACAAACAGCCAATCGTCTTTTTAGAACTAGAATTTATTCATTCCCTTATTCCCCTTAAATACTTGGACCCCTATAGAGAAACCACAGTCACTGAGAGGAAAAAAGTTTAAAAAGCAAAGGAAAAATATAGACACAAGATTCAATTGTAGATCAGATAAAAGCAAAGATTTCTCTTAGAGTAAGTCACACTGTATCACTCGAATACTGAACAAGATTAGGGGTGGTGGTTTGATTTAGACAGATCATTGCTTCACCTAAATGAAAACATTTAAAATATTTCTGCTGCTGGGAACCTTACTTTTTCCTCACACTCCAAAACAATCTGTCCCCCTCGTGGAGAAGTTCTTAAGTGTCTCAGACAAGTTCCTTCCTGCGCAGCCAGCCAATGAGCACAGGTCCTTCTTTCTGAGCTCCCCAAAGCCACAGCTATCACCGTGCCATCATCTGTTTCACTGTAGCGAGGTTTAAAAGTTACTGTGTAAAGCCTGGTTAATAATGGGTTTCAAATTGTAGTAAGATAACAGGCTGAAACGATTTTTTTAAGAAAACAATAAAAATTGTGTTATTCTTTCATTCACCCATTCTTTTGCCAAATTCACACCAAACATTTTCCACTTAAGGAACTTGGCTAGGTGCTCACCATTCTAGAGAAAAATGACTTTTCTCTCCCCAACATGGAGTGTGCTCAGGTTGGCACTCAACAGCTGCTACTATTATAAATTGAGTCAAGAAGAGATTACACAGAGGGAAACAAATGGCACTTTCTTCTTGGATCTTAACTTGTTCTTACTTTCCCAAAAGAAAAATAAAATTAATGAGTTTCAAACAATCTCAAGGGTGAAGGCAGTTCATAGCCAGAGATGGGCTTTACATATAAAGTTGAAAATACATGAAGACTTCTTTGGGTTTTTTATTATCTGAGCCATTAGGATTTCTGCTACTAGTAGTAGGAACAATGGCAAAGTAAAGGGAAAGTTGTATGTATGCTTGATGATATAAGAGAAAGTGCCCCACTTATTGTTATTTTGAAATTATTGAATAGCATTTAAACTGTTTAATTTCTGTCTGCTTGTAAGGATTAGAATTTGTTTGTAGACTATTAGGATACAGAACACTGTAGATATTATATAAAATAAAATGTTGATGAATTATATGAAAACAGAGAAAAGGATGAGATCTTGAAAACAAGTGTGAAATAGATTTTTATTGGATTTTTTTTCTTTCCAAATTGATAGCTCCAAAACACATCCATTAAAGACCCACTGCAGAAACTGGCACCTCTTTTGTTCTTCTCTGTTCTCTCAGTCTCAATTCATTTTTATTTGCGATGTAATTTATTGTGTACAATCTTTTGAAGGGGGAAAAAAATTATAGCTCTAAAAGCTCCAGAAAAGACATGACCTTCATTTCTTAGCATTCTTATTCTTAATGTTTGTTTAAAACACAAATGGGGTACATTTAGCTCCCAGAAATTCATTCAGTCAGGGTTCTTAGTGAGGGAAGTGGAATTTAATTATATGTTCCATGGAATAATTGAAAAATTAGAAAGATCACAATGTAAAAGTAATAAAGAAATCTTATATATGTATTTTAAATTGGCACCAAATAGTGCTTAAATATATGTGTGCAAGAGAAAAAAAACGGAAGGAAGATGAGGACTGACTTTGTTATAAAGTACTGCACCCCAGATTCTGAAAGGCACTGTACCTCATTTCATCGAGTTCACGTAGAGATTCCCAGTCCAGATGAATTTGGAAAAGTTTTATTGAAGTAGGATATTTATTAAATATGCCAGCCACATATATCTTACATGGGGCAGCAGTCCCAAATCGTGCCTCTGATTAATATTCTAGAGGCTGGTTATATACCCTTAATTATACACAGGCGGGGAAAAAGCCTGACATCACAGCATAAGCTTATAACCTTTTGTTGGGCAGATAAAATATATTATGCTCACTTTGTTAAAGATGGCGCTGCCCACATGAAAGCCTGTTGCCCAGGTGATGATATTTGTTTATTTGTTGCCCTTCTTGCTTGGGATGGGCGTGATTATATTAATGTGTGTTGGGGGCAGGCTGTGGGCAGGCAAAATCCTTGTAGCCTGGGGCTTGGTTTTGGGACTAAGCCTTTCCCACCCACCCCCCCTTTTTTTTTGCACTTTTCTGAAGCTGGAAACGGGGAGAGACAGTCAGACAGACTCCCGCATGCGCCTGACCGGGATCCACCCGGCATGCCCACCAGGGGCGACGCTCTGCCCACCAGGAGGCGATGCTCTGCCCCTCCGGGGCGTCGTTCTGTTGTGACCAGAGCCACTCTAGCACCTGGGGCAGAGGCCAAGGAGCCATCCCCAGCGCCTGGGCCATCTTTTTGCTCCAATGGAGCCTCAGCTGCGGGAGGGGAAGAGAGAGAGAGAGGAAGGAGAGGGGGAGGGGTGGAGAAGCAGATGGGCACTTCTCCTGTGTGCCCTGGCCGGGAATCGAACCCGAGACTTCTGCACGCCAGGCCGATGCTCTACCACTGAGCCAACCGGCCAGGGCTCCCACCCTTTTTGATGTGGGGTGGTGCACTCTCATGAGGAATCCTATTATGCCTCAGATAAGTGACTTTGTATCAGAGACTTTCTTGTTTGTATATTGGATTAAAGGTTTTGGTTTCTACACTATAAAGTGGGGCAGACCAGGAGCTTGCTCTCTCTCAGTTCCCGAGATTAGAATTAGAGGAGAAAGCAGAGAAAGGCCACGTGGAGGAGAGAAGAGGCAGCCAAGAAGGCGGAGTGCTGAAGGAGAAGCCAGTTTGTGCAGAATTTGTGTAGAGAGAAGGAGATGGGGAACAGAGGTGACTAAGACTGGTGAGGTAGACACATTTGACTCTAGGAAACTTGGATAAGTCAGTGCTTTGTGAGCACTGAATGAGTGGGTTTTGGAGCCCAGTGTGTGTTTTACTTGCCCTCCAGGTGCAAGCTAGGATTAAAGCTAATGGCCCACCAGTTCTTGTTCACCTCTGTTCCCATCTCCTTCTCTCTACACAAACTCTGCACAAACTGGCTTCTCCTTCAGCACTCCACCTTCTTGGCTGCCTCTTCTCTCCTCCACGTGGCCTTTCTCTGCTCTCTCCTCTAATTCTAATCTCGGGAACTAAGAGAGAGCAAGCTCCCAGTCTGCCCCACTTTATAGTGTAGAAACCAAAACCTTTAATCCAATATACAAACAAGAAAGTCTCTGATACAAAGTCACTTATCTGAGGCATAATAGGATTCCTCATGAGAGTGCACCACCCCACATCAAAAAGGGTGGGAAAGGCTTAGTCCCAAAACCAAGCCCCAGGCTACAAGGATTTGCCTGCCCACAGCCTGCCCCCAACACACATTAATATAATCACGCCCATCCCAAGCAAGAAGGGCCACCAAAACCATCACCTGGGCAACGGGCTTCTATGTGGGCAGCGCCATCTTTAACAAAGTGAGCATAATATATTTTATCTGCCCAACAATCCACCCCTATGCTCACTTTACTACCCACAATCTACACCACCGGCATCCCTGTGCAAGGAAATTAGGCACATTACACAAATTACAACAACATGACAAATTATACAATTTCAACAATTACAAAGGTACACCTCACCAGTCTCTGAGCACTTTGCCAAAAGTGCAAAATGTCCTCGAACTTCTTTCTAGCCATGGGAAAAGCTTCCCGAGGCAGGGGAGTGCTTCCAGCAAAGCCTCCCCTCACCCCTATCAGGGTATTTCACATTGTCCAAAATCCGTAAGTCCATCCACAAAGGAGCCAGTGCTCACTTCGGTTGTAGTCCAGGAATTAGTCCAAGCACATGGGGCCTCAGTCACCCCCCTCATCCCTGCCATCCTGGCAGATCTCACACTGTCCCAAAGAGGAGCATGAGGCAATGGCAGTCAGCATTTCCATCTCTGCTCCGGAGAGCATGATGGCACCCACCCCAATGTCCCCAAATAGCAGACCTACCAGGGGCATAGTAAGAACTCCTTGCTGCTGGGCTCTTACCTTCTGCAGACTGTGGATCACAACTCCAGCCCAATTCTCCTCATACTCCAAAGAGGAACTGAAAACACCAGCTCCCGCTGCCGGGCTCAAGCCCCAGAGTAGCCGCCTTCTGCTCCGCAGACCTTGCAGCTCCGGACCTGGCTTCAGCCTCAGCCCCGGCCTCCTGCCGCTGCTGGCTCTCCACAACGTTCAGGGCAAGCTGCAACTCACGAACCTGTGATTCCTTCTCCAGCGTCTGCTCCATTTCCAAATGAATCTCGCGAACCTGGTTGGCCTCCTCCTCCAGTGCTTCCTCCAGCTCCAGGGTCAGCATCTGTTTCTCCCACGTTTGCTCTTGCTCCTTCCACTGCTCGGTTTGCAGGTCCTGGGAAGCCTCTTCCACAGAGCTCTCGGTTTCCTCATGCATGGCTCTAACAGTCAGCCAGCCTATGGTCCCCAAAAGGACAGCCATGGGGAACGATAAAAGCAGCCAGTCCTGTAATCCACAGCTCAAAGGTGGTGGTGGCTTCATACCGAATTCCGAATCCTGCCTTTGTTTTTACCTGTACAGGTTTGGAAAAAGGATGAAGGTTGGGATGGGACACAATTCATTAGCAAGTTCATAACATTTGTCTATAGGATTCATAAAAAACGTTTCTACACATTAAAACTTACAAGGTAACTCAATAGTAAAAATGTCACTCTACATATTAAAAGATATTCCTATATTTTCTAGTGTTTACCTGCCATTCCTTTATTCAGAGATATATACATTAACTACACACTTTCAGGAGGGGAGGGGTAGTTTCCATGGGGACAAATGCCTTTAAATGGCCCATCAATATAAGAAAAGGTTTAATTTAATCTTTTCTCTTCCTGCACCTGGCTAGCTATTCACTCACTTCCTCACAGGTGTGGGGGGAGGTCAGAGAATCCAACTTTCCTTCCCCTCTGCATTTACAACACAATGCTATCGGCCATCCTGGTTTTGATTCTAATCACACAAGTACAAAGATCATTTTCAAAATCTCTCTGCGCCTAGCACAAATTAATAAAATGTTCTTTTTTTTTTTTCCTTTTTGTACTTTTCTGAAGCTGGAAACGGGGAGAGACAGTCAGACAGACTCCCGCATGCGCCCGACCGGGATCCACCAGGCACGCCCACCAGGGGCGATGCTCTGCCCACCAGGGGGCGATGCTCTGCCCACCAGGGGGCGATGCTCTGCCGCGACCAGAACCACTCTAGCGCCTGGGGCTGAGGCCAAGGAGCCATCCCCAGCGCCCGGGCCATCTTTGCTCCAATGGAGCCTTGGCTGCGGGAGGGGAAGAGAGAGACAGAGAGGAAGGAGGGGGTGGGGGTGGAGAAGCAAATGGGCGCTTCTCCTATGTGCCCTGGCCGGGAATCGAACCTGGGTCCCCCGCATGCCAGGCCGACGCTCTACCGCTGAGCCAACCGGCCAGGGCATAAAATGTTCTTTAAGCTTCCTAAAATATTAAAATTAATTCTGTAGCTTTTTGGTACCTTACAACTTTTATCCAAAAAGCTTGTTGTCTTGGAGGAGAACTCGATAAAAATTAGGAACACTCACTGCTTTAGCTTGCTGAGTTATTATTATTACTATTATTTTTTACAGAGACAGAAAGAGAAAGAGGGATGGGTAGGTAGGGAC
This sequence comes from Saccopteryx leptura, assembly GCF_036850995.1. Taxonomy (NCBI): domain Eukaryota; kingdom Metazoa; phylum Chordata; class Mammalia; order Chiroptera; family Emballonuridae; genus Saccopteryx; species Saccopteryx leptura. The sequence goes on from NC_089510.1 coordinate 97,583,897, forward strand.
AGACAGAAATGGAGACAGATGAGGAGCATCAATCATCAGTTTTTTGTTGTGGCACCTTAGTTGTTCATTGATTGCTTTCTCATATGTGCCTTGACCATGGGCTACAGCAGAGTGAGTAACCCCTTGCTCAAGCCAGCTACCTTGGGTCCAAGCTGGTGAGCTTTTTGCTCAAACTAGAGGAGTCCATGCTCAAGCTGGTGACCTCAGGGTCTCAAACCTGGGTTCTCCACATCCAGTCCAACGCTCTATCCACTGCGCCACAGCCTGGTCAGGCTATCTTGCTGAGTTCTTGAGTAATATTTTTTGAAAAATTTATCTTTCTCACTTATTTACATGCATGTGAATAAATGCCCAATTAGCCATACTTTTCAACTTTTTTAGAACAAAAGAAAATAAACAAAATGTAACAAAACTGGCTGCTATTTGACCTGTGCTTCTAGGAGCTGTCTGATAGCTTGGAAAAGACTGGGTGACCCAATCATGCAACTTCTGTACTGTCACATGTTACGGTCCAGACAAAATTTCTCTCTGAAGTCCCTAACAGTGAGCTTGTGCCTTCAAGCCTGGGAAGCCATAGCTTTGCCCCTTTCATGTTCTTTTTTTCCAAATGTCTAAACACAGACAGTTGGGACCTTGCAAACAAACCATCTAGTCCATAAGAACCCCATATTTGGGGTGTGCAGCATATTCTCTTACAACTAATTTTGTGTTAAAATTGATTTATTAACCTCATTTTATGGTTTTCTTTCCTTTGCAATATGCTATGGTAAATAGCATATATTTGCATAAATATGCTTACCTAGAAATTATTTGTGATCTGAAGTCACCTGTTTTAAAGTTCTTAGATCATATTTCTTTCTTCATTAATAAATATTTAACGAGCACTCATTCTGAGCATTCTGTTATCTTCTGGGAATGCTATGAAATTAAAGTATCCCCAGACCTCAAGGGGCTCATTGGAGGAGGAAAAAGGGAACAACAGACAGTAATCAGTCATATTAATGAATCACTAATTCCAAACAATGATCAATAATTAGGGAGACAAGTCCCTGAGGTGGGAAGGCCCTTCTCATGTTATTTCTCATGTCTGAGGCAAAACCTGTGCAATTTCTATTGCCACAGTTGAGACTCTTTCCTTGGTTTAGCTTTAGGTAGAGTCAAGCCACCCCCGCTATTGCTCAGTTTTAAAGCAAACCCATACGGTTCTCTGCATGGGTCTGTCACAGAGTGTATATTAGAGTTACCCCAGAGGTCTGGCCCAATTTCCCGTTGGAGACTGTTAGATTTGGGGAGGCATGCTGTGGCTGCCAGAGTGTAACATTTTGGAGCAGGAACAGGGAGGTGCTGATAGGCCCCCTGTGAGGCTGAGAACAAAGAAGTTTATGTTTGAAATTCACCACTAAGCTAAACCCGGCCCCTGTTGCTATGCTGGCCCCTGGTGCTATGCTACGTGCGACCTCCCTAGCGAATAGCTAACTGCCACATCTGCTTCTGTAAATGCTTGCTCACTTAGGATATATAAGGACCTAGCTGTAAGCGCCAGGCGTGACTCTCGTTTGCAGCTCCTTGTGAGTAGGGTGTCTCCGGACATCTTGGGAGTTCGCCCCTGTGCAGGTTAAACTGGCCAATAAAGTAACATCTAAACTCCTGAAAGTCTCCGACATTTGTTCTCGCACCTGGTGGATGCAACAGAGACTGGGAACATTTCAGAAAGTTTCCTGTTCTTTCCACCTCCACACCCCTGTCTTAGAGTGGAGTTTGGATTTCCTTTTGTTATAAAGTATTCAAACCACAATTCTGCGGGTTTTCATAGAGACACGTAGTCCAAATAAGTTTTTGAAAAGTTTTATTAAAGGAGGAAATTTATTAAATATGCCAGCCGCATATATCTTACACGGGGCAGTCCCAAATCGTGTGTTCCATTAATATTCTAGGGGCTGGTTATGTACCGTTAATTATACATGGGCAGGGAAATAACCTGACATCATGGTGTAAGCCTATACCTCTTGTTTTCTCCTATACAGGTTTGGGGAAAGGATAAAGGGAGGGGGATAGGACACAATTCATTAGCAAGTTTGTAATATTTGTCTATAGGATTCATAAAAAATACTTTTATATTAAAACTTACAAGGCAACATAATGGTAAAAATGTCACTTTATATACTAAAAGACATTCCTATAATTTCTAGTGTTCATTTGCTATTCCTTTGTCCAGAGATACACACATTAACCACATGCTTTCAGGAGGAGAGAGGTAGATAATCTCTGTACTTGTGTGATTAGCATAAAATCAAGATAGCCGATGGCATTGTGTTGTAAATGGAAAGGGGAAGGAGACTTGGATTCTCTGACCTTCCATCACACCTGTGGGGAAATGGGTGAATAGCTAGCCAGGTGCAGGCAGAGAAAGATTAAGTTAAACCTTTTCTTATATTGATGGGCCATTTACAGGCATTTGTCCCCATGGAAACTACAAAAATCTCTCTATATGCCTAGCCCAAATTAATAAAATGTTCTTTAAGCTTCCTAAAATATTAATATTAATTCTGTAGCCTAGTAGATATGTGGATTCCAAACTGCCTTCTTGATAGTCCACTTATCTGTCAGACCTCACCCTTACTGGACTATCGCCCCTGAGACAGAGGAATTCCAAAAAGCTGACAAGCTGCCCCAAGGAGAAGCATTCCCGACACACCAGGACTTTTACCTCAGTATCCCCTCAGGCTCTCCCAAACACTATATAACTCACCCCTAGTCTGTAACCAGTGCTCTTCTCCCCAAGAGAAATGCCCAGCAGGGTTCCTTTCTTCCTTTCAATAAAACCTGTTAGTCTGGTCTTTCAGACTCCCATGGATTCCAACATTTAGTGCTGAAACCCAGGACAGGGTACTAACTGCCTGGACTATCCCTCTTTGCTGTCCAAACTTACAACCAGGGAAGAAATGGGCAGTGGCAGCTCATCCTGGGCTTACTCCCTGATTCTGTTTGGACGTGTAATTGTGGGTTGATTGGCCGGCAGTCTAACCCTGTCCTGAACTCCTACTGGACCAGAAAGGTAAGGAGTTTCTCCCTTCTTCTTCCCCAATTGGCCTCCAAATTTCTCTCTAAAAACACCCCTTCCTGGTTGGATGGTTTTCTCTGACACGCCTCACATTTTGAGGGGTTTGACTTTCAGTCTCAGTGGACTGCACGACTAGGCGCCTAGCCAAACCTCTCCACTCTCTTGGACTTCTCGTTCTTGGAGCTCCCTGACAGGTGGTGACAACCTCTATCAGGGATGACTCCCCCACATGGAGATTCTCTACTCTTGGGACAGTGACAAAAGGCGGGGATGCCCCCTCTTGCTCACCTGTCTCCACTATGGGCTCTTCGGAGTCTAACCCTTCTGATCAGACCCCTCTAGGATGTCTCATAAAAAACCTCACCAAACTCGGTCTCTGTAAAGCCAGTAATCAGGGCCAGGGCCACTATCACAGCAGCCCGGCCCTTGCAGGTTCGCATTGGATTCGGACAGTCAGTAAAGAAACCATGGAGCCAAAAACTGGTGGGCCATAGCCTTTAATCTAGCTTGCACCCGGCGGGCAAGTAAAAAATACGCACTGGGCTCCAAAACCCAGTCACTCAGTGCTCACAAAGCTACTGACTTATCCGAGTTTCCTAGAATCAAAGGTTTCTAGCTCACCAGCCTTCCTCTCCTCAGTTCCCCATCTCACTCAGCACTCCGCCATCTTGGCTGCTTCTCCTGGCCTCCTCCACGTGGCCTCCTTTAGCTGCTGGCTCTACTCTCTCCGCTCTCTCATGCTAACCTCAGGAACCAAGCGGCAAGTTCCCGTTCTACCCCTATTTTATAGTGTAGCTTCACAACCTTTAATCCAATATACAAAATAGGGTAGTCTCTAATACAAAGTCACTTCTCTGAGGCATGATTGGATTGTACCACCTTACACCAAAAAGGGTAGGAAAGGCTTAATCCCAAAACCAAGCCCCAGGCTACAAGGATTCTGCCTGCCTTTAGCCCACCCCAACACACATTAATATCACCTGGGCAACGGCCTCTTTAACAAAGTGAGCATAATACATTTTATCTGCCCAACAGTCTCTCAGACCTCAAACTGAAGAAATTAATCTTCTTCTGTAACACAGCATGGCCTCAGTACAGACTAGACAATGACTCCCATTGGCCTGAAAACGGGACATTTGATTACAATATCCTAAGAGATCTTGATGATTTCTGCCACTGGACAGGGAGGGCATCAGAGATTCCTTATGTGTGGGCTTTTCTTCTCCCTTCTCTCCTGTCCTTAATTTCTGTGCCTTCTGTTCTACACGCAGGCTGTTTTGGCCAAAGAAACCTCACCTAAAACCTCTGCTCCTAAACTTTCCTTCTCCGTGAACTCCCAACTCTCTCCCTCTTGCCTGACCTCTGGGGGCACCCCTCTCTTGGGACCCTGTTGGTCAAATAAGTTTGTAAATGTGATATATATGTTTGCTCGCTTGTGACTTATATTGGGTGTGGGGGACAGGCTATAAGCAGGCCAGGTTGTTGTAGCCTGGGGTTTGGTTTTGGGACTAAGCTTTTCCCCACACCCTTGAATGATTGTATTATCTGGGTGGTGCAGTCTCATGAGGAATCCAATTATGCCTTGGATGGGTGACTTTGTATCGGAGACTTCCTTGTTTGTATATTGGATTAATGGATTTTGGTTTTCTACACTATAAAGTGGGACAGACCAGGAGCTTGGACACACAGTTCCTGCTATCACAATTGCAGGGGCTTCCCTGATCCCTTGCCCTTCATGGGAAGAGCTGGTTTTCTGCTTTTCCCTTGTCTTCTTTTGTGGTTTGCCTGTCTTGGTGAGACACCAATAAATAGGATGGCCCCCCGTCCTCTGACTCCACCATTTCTTTATCGTCTGCCCGAATCCAATGGGAACCTGCATGTGAATGGCCACGATGGCGGCTCCTGGCCTTACAACTGGCGTAGTTTCCGGCAGGATTCAGAGATTGGTATGGAGCCACCACCCTTGATGGGTGGGATAGAGTACTGGTTGCTGCTCTGGCTCCCCATGGCTGTCCTTTTAGGGGCCATGGGTTACATGTTTTTTACTCAAGAGGAAACTGCCCGAGGTCAAAAGCTTCAGTATGAATTGAAAATAGAACGGCAGAAAAGGCTGGAATTGGAGCGAGCACTGGAGAAGGAATTACGGGTTCGCGAGTTGCAGTTTACCCTGGAAGTTGAACGTGTTCACCGGCAGTTGTTGGAGAAACAACTGCGGATTCAAGAGCTCGAGTCTCAGCTTCTGGCCAAAAGCCAGCAGCCACAGGAGCCTAAACGGTCACCAAAGGAGCAGCAGCATCCGTGCCGGTGGATTGGCTTTGAGTCAGCGGGAGCAGGCGCTTGCGACTCCTCTTCTGAGGATGAGAAGGCTCAGGCTGAAGCTGCCATACGCACACTGAGAGCCCGACCAGTTGTCGCCAAGAAGGTAAAAACCCAGCAACAAAGAGTCCCTCAGGGGCAGCCACAGCCTCCAGCCCAGGTAATGGAACACTCTGTGGTCCGGCCCTATACCCAGGCAGAGCTGATGGAGTTGGGGGCACAATTTAGGCAGAAACCTACTGAATCCCTGGTAGCCTGGTTACTACGATTATGGGATATAGGGGTGGATGGCATCATGCTCTCCGGAACAGAGATGGAGAAATTAGCCGCCATTACCACACACTCTTCCTTGAGGCAGCGTCTTCAGAACTGCCATGGCAACCCAGGAGACCATACCCTATTAGAATGGGTGATGGCTGCCATTCGTATGGTCTGGCAGAATGCTGGAGAACTGCCGGGGGCAATGAGTCGGTGGCAGTGCTACAGTGAGTTAGTAAAGGTCCTTCGAGAACTAGGTATGAAGAATGCTGTTTTCAACCCTGGGTCTCGTGGGCCAGACGAGGAAGTGTTTACGGCCAAAATGAGGGAATTTGTCCTTGCTAGCGCCCCGTCAGCCCTTTTTGGGTCACTTGTGGCTATCTTGGGCCCCTATGTGGGGCAGCCCATCAATGCAGTTACACAGATGGTAGCAGATTTGGGAGAGCTGGAGGCCGCTCGGGATCATAAAGCAGTGAGGGCTGCTGCCTATGTTTCCCCCCCAACTAACAAGGGAAACGGGTCTGTAAAGGCTACCCGAACACAGATGTGGGTAGACTTGATTGCGGCTGGAGCAGATAAGGGGAAATTGGATGGCCAGTCTAATAAAATTCTTTTGGAGCTTTGGCGGCAGCTTAAACCAGAACAGAAGTTCCAGCCACTGAGACGAAAGGCCCCAGCAGCTACCAATAAAACGTTTGGTGCGCGCACAGCTCGGTTACAAGATTATATGATAGAGACGGCCGAGGGAGAGGGGAACTCCCAAGACCCACTGTACCAGTTTGAATAGGAAAAAGGCCGAGGGACCCGTCTAACGGGGATGGGCGGGGACCGGAGGCCACATGTGGAACTGGCTATCCACTGGTCCCCTTCCAATGTACAACAGGTGTTGGCCTTGGTGGATACAGGTGCAGAATGTTCCCTTCTCTATGGAAACCCAGAGTGGTTTGCTGGGACCCCAGTGGCCATTGACGGTTATGGGGGCCAAACTGTTCAAGTGAAGCCAATAACTATTCCATTGGGGATAGGGAGACTGCCTCCTAAGCCATATAAGGTGTATGTATCTCCTATTCCTGAATATATTTTGGGGGTAGATGTCTTGCAAGGACTGTGGTTGGAAACTACAGCTGGGGAGTTCCGGCTGCGGATCAGGGTTGTGAAGGCAGTATTGCGGGAACATGCATCACATTCCCCTTTGCAATTACCCGTCCCTTGGCGTGTGACTAACACCAAGCAGTACCGCCTGCCAGGTGGTTATGAAGAAGTCATAGGGACAATCCTTGAACTAGAAAAGGTGGGGATCATCCGGCCAGCACACAGTCCTTACAACTCCCCAGTATGGCCTGTGCGCAAAGCAGATGGAACCTGGAGAATGACAGTAGATTACAGGGAACTTAATAAAGTTGTTCCCCCTTTGCACGCTGCTGTTCCTTCGATAGCTAACATGATGGATCGGCTAAGCCATGAGTTGGGGACATACCACTTTGTGGCAGACTTGGCCAATAAGGTTTGGTATGCCCGCTCAGGGCGGCCTCTGGTGCCAGCTACGGTGCTGTCTGCAGACAAAACTCTGGCCTGTATTCTGCCAGAGGGAAAAGATTTGCCTCTCTTGGTGCCACTAACAGCTCTCTCATTTCGCCCATAGTTTTTGATCTGTTAATCCTATTGCTGTAGTTGGTACTATTTCTGTTTATGCAATGTATCCTACTCCTTGCACAGTGACCATCATGGAAGATGCCTGTGGTTTAGATTGTAAAGCGAGCAAAAGGGGTGGAATGTTGGTCAAATAAGTTTGTAAATGTGATATATATGTTTGCTCGCTTGTGACTTATATTGGGTGTGGGGGACAGGCTATAAGCAGGCCAGGTCGTTGTAGCCTGGGGTTTGGTTTTGGGACTAAGCTTTTCCCCACACCCTTGAATGATTGTATTATCTGGGTGGTGCAGTCTCATGAGGAATCCAATTATGCCTTGGATGGGTGACTTTGTATCGGAGACTTCCTTGTTTGTATATTGGATTAAGGGATTTTGGTTTTCTACACTATAAAGTGGGACAGACCAGGAGCTTGGACACACAGTTCCTGCTATCACAATTGCAGGGGCTTCCCTGATCCCTTGCCCTTCATGGGAAGAGCTGGTTTTCTGCTTTTCCCTTGTCTTCTTTTGTGGTTTGCCTGTCTTGGTGAGACACCAATAAATAGGATGCCCCCCCGTCCTCTGACTCCGCCATTTCTTTATCGTCTGCCCGAATCCAATGGGAACCTGCATGTGAATGGCCACGATGGCGGCTCCTGGCCTTACAGACCCCTCTCTCAGGACCCCTCTCTAGTCCCTCAGCAACTCTTTTTTGCTGGAGTCTCTTCCCTCCAGAAAGCCCCCTCCCTTCACTAAATCCTGTTTTCTCATTCACCAGTCTCTCTTTCTCCTCCCCTGCTGGCCAGGGGCCTCTCCCTTCTCCACTGTGTTCTTCATCCCCTCCCCCCTCCTTAGAAGCTGTGGCTCTGGCTGCAGTGCCTGTCTCATCTCTGACCTCTCTTCCCTCCTTGCAAACTGCAGTTCTGTCTGTCTCCTCTCTGACCCCTCCTCCTTCCTTACAAACTGTGACTGTGCCTCTTTCCTCCTCACCTCCTCCTCTCTCCTCAAAGCTCTAAATCTTTTTTGACTCCTCTGACCATGTGGCACCACACCAATACTTTATCATCATCCTCCTCCTGCAGATTCTGACCCTCCTTCTTTTTCATTCAGCTGCTCACACTGTCCATTCGTCTGCTTTCTCTCTTCCTCCCCTCTATGCTGGCAACTCCCTGCCATCTCAAAAAGCTTAAAAAAAACCAAAATCATCTATTGAACTGTGTGAGTGAATAATTCTTCTTGTCTCGTTGTTTGTCAAAAAATATCTCTAGTATAATTTGAATTGAAACAAGTAAAGCATGCTCATTTAAATTTCTTAATTTATAATATGTGAAGTCTCTGTTTAATGTGTAACTGTGTCTGTTTCTAAGGCCTTAAACCAATAATTACCCACCTCTTAAACCAGGCTTACTCATCCCCACAAACTCTCCCTGCATCCTTCCTGTTCAAAAACCTTCAGGGGTGTTGGTCAAATAAGTTTGTAAATGTGATATATATGTTTGCTTGCTTGTGACTTATATTGGGTGTGGGGGACAGGCTAGGTCGTTGTAGCCTAAGGTTTGGTTTTGGGACTAAGCTTTTCCCCACACCCTTGACTGATTGTATGATCTGGGTGGTGCACTCTCATGAGGAATCCAATTATGCCTTGGATAAGTGACTTTGTATCAGAGACTTCCTTGTTTGTATATTGGATTAAGGGATTTTGGTTTTCTACACTATAAAGTGGGACAGACCAGGAGCTTGGACACACAGTTCCTGCTATCACAATTGCAGGGGCTTCCCTGATCCCTTGCCCTTCATGGGAAGAGCTGGTTTTCTGCTTTTCCCTTGTCTTCTTTTGTGGTTTGCCTGTCTTGGTGAGACACCAATAAATAGGATGGCCCCCCGTCCTCTGACTCCGCCATTTCTTTATCGTCTGCCCGAATCCAATGGGAACCTGCATGTGAATGGCCACGATGGCGGCTCCTGGCCTTACAAGGGGTTTATCACCTCCTACAAAATTTACTCCTAATCAATGAGGCAATAATTCCCCTCCACCTAGTAGTTCCTAATCTCTACAAGTTACTGTCACACATTTTCTCAAACACCACTCTCACTTCAGGGTTCTAGACCTCAAGAATGCCTTCTTTACCATTCCTCTACACCCTGACAGTTACTTTCTGTTTACCTTTATTTAAACTGACCCGGACACTAATGCAGCCCAGCAACTTACATGGACTATTTTACCCCAGGGGATCAGAAACAGCCCACACCTGTTTGGGCAGGCACTAGCTCAGGATTTGGCAGCATGCAATCTCAAAACTAGTATTCTCTTACAATATGTAAATAACCTACTCCTCTGCAGCCCCTCCCTGCCTGCCTCAAGGAGACACACCACCACCCTTCTTAACTTCCTCACTTTGAAGTGATATCCTGTCTTCTCTGCTATGGCTCAACTTTATTCTCAGTCCCTAGTCTATCTAGGCATCATCTTAACCCCCACCACCTGAAGTCTCACCCTAGATCAAACTCAGACCTTCCACAGTCTCCAACCACCTACCACCACAGATCAAATCTTTTCTTTCAACTTTGTGAGTTGGCAACCTGCTGACCAAAGGCTTTTTTGGACTAGAGAAAAGTCAAAGTCAGATGGTTTGTGTCTTTTGTTCAAATTAGGTACAAAAGAGAAAAAAACTCTCTCCCATGCTTGAAATTAGAAACAAAACGCTGAGTACTTTCAACCCTTTTTTCAGCCTCTTATGAAAATAGTATCTACATTTGTATGTGGACTTTCAGCTTCTTAAAACACTTCCACTTGCACTGTTCCATTTTCTTCTCACTGCATTCTCGAATAGAGTTGAAGTTACTGTTGTCCCTTTCTCCTGCTGAAAGGTGGTTAGAGCCCCGAAATCATAGAGCAAATTGGTGGCAGCACTAAAATTTGTACCTGACCAGGTGGTGGCGCAGTGGATAAGAGTGTCAGACTGGGATGCGGAATACCCAGGTTTGAGACCCCGAGGTCACCAGCTTGAGCGAGGGCTTATCTGGTTTGAGCGAGGGCTTATCTGGTTTGAGCGAAAGCTCACCAGCTTGAGCCCAAGGTCGCTGGCTCAAGCAAGGGGTTACTCTGTCTGCTGAAGGCCTGTGGTCAAGGCACGTATGAGAAAGCAATCAATGAACAATTAGGGTGTTGCAATGTGCAACGAAAAACTAATGATTGATGCTTCTCATCTCTCCGTTCCTGTCTGTCTGTCCCTGTCTATCCCTCTCTCTGACTCTCTCTGTGTCTCTGAAAAAAAAAAGGCCTATTATAAGTAAAATGGCTGAGAGTCAAGCTGGATTCTATTGTAGATCATGAATATGAGATTGTCCAAGGAGATAAAGCTCGTATTTTTGTCATTTTGTGGCCACTTTCAGTAACCCATTAATAATGGTGTAGGCAATATTGTGACAGGCCAACTATTTCTGTATGCATTTCTGCAAACAGAAAATTTCCCTCCTTCCTTACATTATGTTTTATACACATGAACTAAGCTACCTAATCCAATGCTCATTGATATACTAATAGTATATGCTTGGGAAAAGAAGGATATATTGGGTTCTAAAACACAAAATGAATCTACTATACTATTTATCAGTGACTTAACCATCTATATTTGTGTTGCTTTGTAACATATACCAGTTAATTTCTCATGAAAAACTTTCTATTTCTATAGATATAAAAACCAAACAATATACATTGAGACATATTTAGTGAGGCCAAGAAAATCTGAAATTAGAATTCTAGTTATATCAGTTAAATAAATTTTTTTCTCACTCATGGTTTTTAAATAGATTGTTGAAGTTAGAATGTATTTGTCAGTAGGCTGACATGCTCACATTGACAGGAAAATCATATAGCATGAAGTTATTACATAAGATGAAATAATTATTAAAATGAAACATTTTTACACTCCATTATTTAGACTTGAAACTAAATCTGGCCTGTGGTGGTGTGGTGGATAGAGTGTCAACCCGCAATGCTGAGGTTGCCTGTTCAAAACCCTGGGTTTGCCTGGTCAAGGCACACACAGCAAGCAACAACTAAAGTGAAGCAATGATGAGTTGATGCTTTTTGTTCCCCGCTCTGTAGAATCAATAAATAAAATATTTAAAATGTAAAACGAACTTGAAACTAGTAATGTTCTCTTTCCCTCTGTTTCATTACAAAGAAAAATTGATTGTTAATACCATCTTCCAGATATTCTCTGTGAACCTAGATGGAGTGTGAGATGCCTGTTCTTGGTCAGCACCTTTCCAATGACTTTATAGTGACAGAACAGCAGTGACTCTGAGTGACCCTCAGTGCCTGGGCAGGGTGGTATTCCATCTATCCAGAATTCTACTTTTAACATTAAATGACATAAAATAACTGTCTTCAAAGACACTTGTCTTAAAAGATTGTGAATATAGCCCAAATAGCCAAAATTTCCCTTAACAAATTTCTTTCTTTCTTTTTTTAAGGGGGTGGGACACAGACAGACAGAAACAGTTAGGAAGGGAGAGAGATGAGAGGCATCAACTCTTTGTTGCCGCACCTCAGTTGTTCATTTATAGCTTTCTCATATGTGCCTTGACTGGAGGTCTCTAGCTAAGCCAGTGACCCCTTGCTCAAGCCAGCAACCTTGGGCTCAAGCCAGAGACCTTAGGCTTGAAGTTAGTGACCTTTGAGCTCAAGGCAGTGACCATGGGGTCATATCTATGTTCCCATGCTCAAGCTGGTGAGCCTGTGCACAAGCAGACAACCTTGGAGTTTCAAACCTGGGTCCTCTGCATCCCAGGTCAATGCTCAATTCACTGTGCCACCACTTGGTCAGACTCCCTTAAAAATTTCCATTGTAGATTTATCCAACTATTAATTTTAAAAGGCCTTTAGGGTATAATTTTAGTTGTCATTTTCATCTTTATTTTCCACTTCTTTCCTTCCTGTACCCTTCGTTTCAATAAAGGACTACCTGCTACAGCTATCAACCTCCCTGCTCTAGAGACATTGTCCCTTCCCTTTCCCTCTCTATAGTTAAACACCATATAAGATGCAACTCCAATGTCACCTTCTTTCCAAAATCTTACACCATACATCTCCAAGCCTTTTCCAGATAGAAGCCACCTCTTTTTCTCTTAGAATGTTCTTAACATGGTCTCCTGTTTGTAGCAATTCTTCTTTTCTATGTGTATGTCTTAATCTTAGGGTTTCTAGAAATCAGCTTATACCAGTTAGCTTTGTGTCTATGTTTCTGTACAACAGTGGTCCTTCTTCATTCTGTCTACTGGCCCCGTTTTGACTACTTTGGGAGGCTCACCTGAAGGGTTCCCCTAGACCAGGCATGGCCAACAGCTTTTGCCCCTGGAGCCAGATTAAAAAGAAAACTTTTTTCATGGGCCGGATGAAATATTAAAATTAAGAAATGTTAAATACAAAAACGATTCATTTAAGTAAACAAAATTTTATTATGTAATTTGTTTATGAATAAATGTGAGTGAAAAAATTTAATATACAATATTATTTTCATAAAAATATAATTACCGTCTAAATGTCCAAACTGTATCTTAATCAATTGAAACAATATTTAATTAATAGAATGAGCTTGAAGGGGTTATATCGCAAATAAAACAGTTATTTTGTTTTACAAACAACTTGGACACGTTTTCAGTTATCAACTGTAGCTATTGTCTATGCTACAATGCCACTTGATTCAGCACACTTGACCACAAAAATAATGAATTGTTTGACCTTGGGTGCGCACTGGCAAACTCCACCGAAAAGAATGTGGGTTTCACATCGCTGCTAAATGTCAAACAGTTCATATCAAGTACAGATGAGTACAAAAGTTGTAAATCTTTATAATGATTTTTTTTAAAAAAAATAAAGAAGTATCGTGAATCCATTTGACCAATTATTGGAAGTTAACCCTAGATTAGTCACATGTGGCTTTTCTGCGTATCACTATCTTCTTAAATATCTCGATTTCTAATAATCAAAGATGCTTCCGCTTTGAGTAGCTGAGATTTTAAAGTAGCGGAGAATATTAAAAATGTAATCGTGGGCTGCATAAACTTATTACACAGGCCAGATCTGGCCCACGGTCTGTATGTTGGCCATGCCTGGCCTAGACCCATGACACATCCCCACCCACTGCTGTGTCATTATTTCAGCGTAGCTAACTCTTCCTTACCTGCCGGTGCTCCATTAGAAATTCACAAGGCAAAGTTCTCCAGTGTTCCTGTCGGTGCGCCATCTTTCTATAGTCTTGATTTGCTGTTGGTCACTCTACTTATCTCCTGCAGCAAAGTTTATCCTGCTGCACATGAGTCACGGGACCCACTCTGTTTATCGTACCAGGTGACAGACCTCATCACATGTGTGTGGGCTCAGCTGGTACAAAATGAGCTTACCAGAATTGGGAGCACATGTGATAAGCTTGCAGGACTCCAGAATGCCATGGCCACACTGTGCATGAACCTCCACCTCGGCAGCTTGTATAAGGGAGTGCTATATGCATTTTTATGAGATTAACTTACCTAAATTTGTGAATCTGTTTATATTTTCAACATGTTCTCTTCTCTTGAGTAAAACATCCATGATTTTGTTAATAAGCACCATTCTGACAGATGTGAGGTAGTATCTCATTGTGGTTTTAATTTGCATTTCTCTGATGATTAGTGATGTTGAACTTTTTTCATATGCCTATTGGCCATCTGTATGTCCTCTTTGGAGAAGTGTCTATTCAGTTCTTTTGCCCATTTTTTAATTGGATTGTTTACCTTCCTGGTGTTGAGTTTTACAAGTTCTTTATAAATTTTGGTTATTAACCCCTTATTAGACGTATTGGTGAATATGTTCACCCATTGTGTGGGTTGTCTTTTTATTTTGTTAATGGTGTCTTTTGCAATGCAAAAGCTTTTTAGTTTCATATAATCCCCTTTGTTCATCCTGTGCTTTATTTCACTAGCCTTGGAGATAAATCAGCAAAAATATTGCTATGAGAGATATCAGAGAGTTTACTGCCTATGATTTATTCCAAGATGTTTATGGTTTCACGACTTACCTTTAAGTCTTTTATCCATTTTGAGTCTATTTTTGTGAATGCTGTTTAGTTGGTGGTCTAGTTCCATTTTTTTGCATGTACCTGTCCAAATTTCCCAACACCATTTGTTAAAGAGACTGTATTTACTCCATTGTATGCTCTTACTTCCATGTCAAATATCAATTGATCATAAAGGCGTGGGCTTATTTCTGGATTCTCTGTTCTGTTCCATTGATCTATATGCCTGTTCTTATACCAGTACCAAGCTCTTTTGAATACAATGACTTGTAGTATAACTTGTTATCAGGAAGTGTGATACCTCCCACTTTATTCTTCATTTTCAAGATTGCTGAGGCTATTTGTCTTCTTTTTTGGTTCCGTATAAATTTTTGGAGTATTTGTTCTATATCTTTGAAGTACACCATTGGTATTTTAATAAAAATTGATTGAATTTATAGATTGCTTTGAGTAATATAGACATTTTAATGATGTTTATTCTTTCTATCCATGAGCACGGTATATGCTTCCACTTGTTTGTATCTTCCTTGATTTCTTTTATCAATGTTTTATAATTTTCTGAGTACAAGTCTTTTACCACCTTTGTTAAATTTACTCCTAGATACTTTATTTTTTTTGTTGCAATAGTGAAGGAGATTGTTTCCTTAATTTCTCTTTCAGACAGTTTATTATTGGTGTATAAAAATGCCATTGATTTCTGAATATTAATTTTATGTTCTGCCATATTGCTGAATTCATTTATCAGGTCTAGTAGTTTTCTGACTGAGACATTAGGGTTTTCTATGTACAGTGTCATGTCATCAGCAAATAATGATAGTTTTACTTCTTATTTTCCAATTTGGATGCTTTTTATTTCTTCTTCCTCTCTGATTGCTGTGGACAGAACTTCCAGAACTATGTTGAATAACAGTGGCAAAAGGGGGCACCCCTGCCTTGTTCCTGATCATAAGGGAATTGCTTTAAATTTTTGCCCATTGAGTATGATATGGGCAAAATGTGTTTTTGTCAAAGATGGCCTTTATCATATTGAGGTATGTTCACTGTATTCCCACTTTGCTGAGAGTTTTGATCATGAATGGGTACTGGATTTTATTTAATGCTTTTTCTGCATCTGTTGATATAATCATGTGATTTTTATTCTTTCTTTTGTTTATGTGATGAATCACATTGATTGATTTGCAAATATTGTACCAGCCTTGCCTCCCCAGAATAAATCCCCAGAATAAATTGATCATGATGTATGATTTTTTTCATATATTACTGGATCCGGTTTGCTAATATTTTGTTGAGCCACAATAAGTGCTGGCAAGGGTGTGGGCATAAGGGAATCCTCCTGCACTGCTGGTGGGAATGCAGACTGGTGCAACCACTGTGGAAAACAGTATGGAATTTCCTCAAAAAATTAAAAATGAAACTTCCTTTTGACCCAGCTATGCCACTTTTAGGAATATATTCTAAGAATAACAAATCAATGATTCAAAAGAAGAAATACATCCCCATGTTTATTGCAGCATTGTTCACAATAGCCAGGATCTGGAAACAGCCCAAGTGTCCATCAGTAAACAAGTGGATTATAAAGCTGTGGCACTAATACACAATGGAATACTATGCCGCCATGAAAAAGAAGGAAATCTTACTTTTTGTGACAGTTTGGATGGACCTGGAGATTATTATGCTAAGTGAAATAAGCCAGGTAGAAAAAGCCAAATATCATGTGATCTCACTTATATTTGGAATCTAATGAACAAAGTGAGCTGAGGAACAGAACACTTAAATCCATGTAAACACAATAAGTTAAAATTAATAAAACAAACAAGCAAACAACGTCCATGGTTTTGCTACCTGCAGAATGTGGCATTTTATCTATGTATTCTTTTTTTTCAAGCAAAAGAATTATTGGTCAAATAAGTTTTTAAATATGATATATATGTTTGCTCGCTTATAGTTTATATTGGGTGTGGGAGACAGGCTGTAAGCAGGCCAGGTCATTATAACCTAAAGCTCTGTTTTAAAAGTAAGCTTTTCCCCACACTCTTGACTGATTGCATGATGTGGGTTGGTGCACTCTCATGAGGAATCCCATCATGCCTCAGATAAGTGACTTTGTATCAGAGACTTCCTTATTTGTATATTGGATTAAAGGTTTTGATTTCTGCACTATAAAATGGGGGCAGAACGGGAGCTTGCTCTCTCTCAGTTCCTGAGATTAGCATTAGAGAGGAGAGCAGGGAAAGGCCATGTGGAGGAGAGGAGAAGCAGCCAAGATGGTGGAGTGCTGAGTGAGAAGCCAGTTTGTGCAGAGTTTATGCAGGGAGAAAGAAGGAGATGGGAAATAGAGGTGAATAAGTTTGGTAAGCTAGAAACCTTTGATTCTAAGGAACTCGGATAAGTCAGTAGCTTTGTGAGCACTGAATGAGTGGGTTTTGGAGCCTAGTGTGTGTTTTTACTTGCCTGCTGGGTGCAAGCTAAGATTAAAGATGATGGCCCTCCAGTTCTTGGCTCTGTTGTTTCACTACCATCTGTCCGAATCTAATGAGAACCTGCATGGGCCAGGCGGCTGTGATGGTGGCCGTGCTACTGGCTTTACAAGAATGACTTCCCCCTTGTTATAGCAACCAGGTATTTAGAAAATGAGCCTTCAATTAGCCGGTCATCTGCTTCCTGAGGCTTATCTGCTCCAGCTACTGAAAGACAGAATTTTCCGCTTTATACTTTTAGCATTTGGGCCAGTCTTGGGTGTTTTGTTTTTAGACCCATTATTCATCCTTGACATCTCTGCCCTATCTCCCAGGATAGCTGGTCCCCAAGGGGCGCATTTGTCTGTTCTCAGGATCCTTGTCAGGGTTCAGAGGTGGGAGACTGGAGGCTCGCAGTGGGCAATCCCAGCCTAGGCTCCAGTAAGAACACTTCCCCCTTCACACTGTTGCTTATCTCCAGGCTGCTTCCCCCTCTCCTGGGAGTTCTTACCTCTTCCTGTGTACTTGATTTCTTGTATTTGATTTAATTCCTTTTGTTTTAAGTACTCAGAATGGTTTGTTCTTCTGGTTGGACCTTGACTGATACATTTTCTCTGAACCACTTTCTCCAGCTCTAGGGATATGAAAAGAACAAATTATGTGATTCCTTAAATTCTATAGATTGAAAGATGTGGTCTCCTTCAACCCCCATTGTCTAAGACTAGTCCCATTTCTCCCGCCTAATCACATAGAAAAGTTAGCTTCAATTGCTAGTGACAGTAAACATTGTTACTACTGCTGTGTGACCATAGATACATCTCTGGGTCTGTATTTCTTCACCTGTAAAATAAAGGATGTAGGCCTGACCTGTGGTGGCGCAGTGGATAAAGCGTCAACCTGGAAACGCTGAGGTTGCCGGTTCAAAACCCTGGGCTTGCCTGGTCAAGGCACATATGGGAGTTGATGCTTCCTGCTCCTCCCCCTTCTCTCTCTCTCTCTCTCTCTCTCTCATTCTCTCTCCCCTCTCTATAATGAATAAATAAAAAATAAAGGATATAATGATACCTACCTCCTAGAATTGTTATGAGCATTAAATAAAAGAATACATATAAAGTGCTGAAACACTGCTAGGCATATAGTGAGTTCTATATAAGTATTAGCTAGTATTATTCAACCAAAGAGAATGCATTATCTTTTCTTCCCTGTTAGTTTGATTCTGAAAATGGTGACAGACAAAGCTAATTTGTCTTGGGGTTATCATGACATTATTAGATTTGTAACCTGTCTTCCTGAATCAGCCAAAGACAAATGGAACCCATTAACTTTCTGAACCTAATATTTGGCCCTGAGCTTTATCATTGGCAATGCTATAAAAGTTTGCTACTGCATTTGGAAAATAATCATAAGCATTATATCCCCTATGAAATGCTCCCTTTTGAATGATTTCTTTTAGAATTCAGTGTGTGTGTGTGTGTGTGTGGGGGGGGGCTTGTTTTCCTTATGAACCCATTCGAGCTTTCTTCTTTTTCATCATGGTAACTATATAAATGACCATGAATCTCTTTTTGCTTTGGTTGTTGGGGAGCTCAACTAAATTTAAAGTTAATTATAATATTTGTGTTGGTCTCTCCCACCCCCAACCCCACATTTATCTTTCTTCTTTAATATGGCCTTGATTTTCTAACTCAATTTATTTTTGTTTAACTTTACATTCATATTTTGTCATTTATATTCATAAGTTATAGCTTATTCTTTGTGGAATAAGATATGACATACATAAATAATACTAAAGTTGTAAGGTTTTTAGAGTATGTTGTGAGTTGTTCATCAATATGTTATTCTGTGTCACTAAATATTTTTAGAAATTAATCTCATGGTAAAATATAGTCTTAGGTAGCATTAGCTGTCTTGGGAAGTTGAAGAACTTTGGTTATATGCCTCAGTCATTTTTATTTCAGGATCAATTATAATAACCTTTACCAAAGGCTTTTAAAGCATTACATTAATTCTATGGGATGTAATGTTATTTGAAAAAAGGTTTTGTGGTCAAGCATTTGGGAAATGCTCAGTTACAGAAAATTTCCACTGCCATTTTTTTCTTAACTGAAACTCTAGTTAATATTTTAGGGAACTAAGGTTCTCCAGTGAATTTTCTATAAACTGAGTTTTGACCATATAATGTAGGCTAGTGCCACTTTTCCCACAAGAAAATCTGAAAGGGCTATCTACCATCATTTAAAAGCATTCTTTAGAATCAAGAAGCTTAAAGATTTATTTCTTTTTAATTGATTTTTGTGGGGGAGGGGAGCAAATAGTATTGACTCATAATTGCTTCACTTTAGTAGTTCATTGCTTGCTTGTTGCTTGTCATATGTGCCTAAACTAGGCAAGCCCAGGGTTTCAAACCAGCAACCTCAGTGTTCCAGGTTGATGCTTTATCCACTTCGCCACCACTGGCCAGACAAAGATTTCTTAATTAAAAAAAAATGCATCTTTTGTAGTAATAAAAGCAGATTCTTTGAGAGTGCATGCACATTTTTAGTGCTGGGGCCCTCACTGTTTTTGCTTAAAGTCTACCAGTCTGAACAGAAACATAAAATCAATGTCCAGGGCACTAACGTGGCATTTAAGGTGTTCAGTATCATGGAGGCACAAGTTAGTTTTAGACATCCTCAGATTAAAAGTGAATCTAAGAATAGAGTTAAAGGGATCAAGTTGTGAATATAAGAATTTTTTAAATGACATGCTAAGGAAACAAAAGTAATTACTTTTGAGTGCTTTATCATATATAAACCTCAAGCATGAGGCACAATTTTGTTAAGATTGACAAGCCTAATCTATAATTAAAGCAGTTTAGAAAGACAGTTAACAGTGATATACTTTTTATTAAAGCTGAACAAAATGGCTACTGCTACAGAGAATCATCTAATAATAGTGTTCTGGCTGCTTGATTTTGTTTGGTTCCAGAGAATGAAGCATGCCAGCCACAGAATTCTAAAATTCACTTGCTTTTGCGGACATTTATTCACATCCCTCTTCCAGTATACTTTTCTTATGATACCCAGAACCATAACCGCTAGCTTTTTAAAATTCTTAATATTTTTAAGATGCTTGAATATATATTCTCTTCTTTGTTATAATAACAAGACAGAGCAGGAAAATATTAGAAAGGGCAGTTATGCTGAGTGGTTAGGAATTCAAGCCATGGAGTCAGATAGACCAGGTTTAAATCATATTCTACCACTAGTTTTGTAACCATGGGCAGGTCACCTAAAAACTGCAGGCCTGTCTAAATGGTGGTGGTACAGGGGATAGAGTATAACCTGAAACAGTGAGGACCCAGGTCTGAAACCCCAAGGTTGCCTGCTTGAGTGCAGACTCACCAGCTTGAGCACAGAGTCGCTAGTTTGAGCACATTGAGATCATCAGTGTGATCCCGAGGTTGTTGGCTTGAGCCCAAGGTCACTGGATTGAGCAAGGAATCCCTGGATTGACTTGAGCCCCCCAGTCAAGGCACATATGAGAAACAATCAATGAACAAATAAAGTGACTCAACTACGAGTTGATGCTTATCACTTTCCCTTTCTGTCAGTGTCTCTCTGTCTCTCTCTGTCTCATTCTCTCACAAAAAAGATAAAAAGTTCCAGGCTTGTTTCTTCCTCTATAAAATGGAAGTAATGATAGAATATAATGTGTAAAGTTATGTGAAGATTAAATAAAATAATCCAAAGTGCTTAATGCATAGTATATGTTCAATAAATACATTATTTTAGAGACTATAGAAGAAAATGAAACTCTAGAAGAGTTACTTGTTCAAGGTTGCAGAAAAAGTAAGAGCTAGAATTTTGATCTTTTTTTTTTAACAAGCAAAAGTTTAGTTAGAAAGTCACAGAACTTTGATCTTTTATTTCCAATAGGGAAACCATAAGAGCCCCATATTGGTGGTGGGGGGGGGGGTCACTGTCTGCCTGGTATTGCCCTGTTGACCTAGCTGAACAAAGCTCCAGCACGTGACCTACCGTAACATAAGTAGAGTGGGTATGTGTGGTGGTCAAAACTGTATGAATTTTAGAATTAGGCAGATATGAGTTCAAATTTAAGTGTTGCCACTTATTAGCTCTGCAGAATTGGGATAATGATATTTCTCTTCAGAATCATTATGAGAATTCAGTGAAACACTATATGTGAAGTGGCCCACATGTGATAAACTCTCAGTAAATGTTGGTCATTGTGGAGATGCCACTTGGGATTAGAGGGCTCTGTATCAGTCTGGACAGAACAGGGTTTTGAATGGTCCCAGCTCTCACCCAATGGGGTGGAGACTTAGACTCACTGAATTTTATTTTCTCTACCCAGATACAAAGAAAGAGATAGATAGGCTTTATCATCTTCATTATTTTTTAACAGCTTTGTTTATAAACTTGATCTGCATAATCCAAAATAAAATATTAAAACTCCTTAATAGGCTCTTAGAAGTAATATTTTGGGACTAGAGGGAGATGACAGAGTAATGGCGCGGTAGGAAGTGATACCGATAAATCTCCCCCAAAACTCAACAAAATCTTCAACCAGAAACAGAAAAACCTATCCTTGGAGCCTCCAGATGTTTTGCAACACACCCGAAGGTATGATCGAGCGAAAAATTGGCTAAATATATAATCAAACCCCGGGGGAAATAGGGAGTAAGAAATTCTCCGCCTTCCTCACTAACCTAAATAAGGTTGCTTTCACTAGGAACTTACAATATAGAAACTAAGGCGGGCAAAGGGGGTGAATAGATCCAGGCCACGGCACAAATGGCCGAACCAGGCTGTGGCACGGAGATCCAAGCCGAGGAAAAACTGTGACTGTGGCAACCCGGGCAATACAAGGTAACACTCACGCCAAACCCAGACAAAGAAAGACAAGTGGGGCAGCCTTTTTCCCCGATCTCCTGGTCGGCGCGCGCAGATAGTGGGCGAGAGATTCCTCCAACACCTCGGGGTGGGCGCCGCCCATGTTAACCCACAGAGAGGCAGAGTCAGAGGCCTGTAAGTGGGCCAGGAGTGGAATCTCCGAACCACCCCAGCACCCTGAGGGGGTCGCACACGGGGAGGGAGCTAGAGCCAATTCCAACGCTGGAACTTTTCCATGTGGGCAAGGGTTTCACTCAAAGTGTGATGTGGCTGGTCTGATATCCTGGTCGGCGCACACGGAGAGTGGGCAAGAGATTCCTCCAAACACCTCAGGAGTGGGCGCCTGTGTTATCCCACAGAGGGGCAGAGTTAGAGGTCTTTGAGTGGGTGGAAGCCCCACCTGATTATGCTAGCAGCTCTGACTGACTGAACCTTACCCAGAGCCCTGTGCTGAGTGGGAATAGAGTGGGGAGTTGCCAACTCTTTGAGCCTCTTACTGTCCAGGCAGAGGCAGCAGCAACCCCATAGCTGGATTATCAGGCTTCTAATTGTGGAAGGAAAGACTAGGAGAGAGGCTCCAGGAACACGGACTCTTTCACTGTCAGAGCCTATAAACGCTAATGAGCCTCGACTGCCAACGAGACTAAAGCCCAATACATGACATCGCCATAGAGAATTATCAACTGCAAACCTCTACCAGAGCATGCCACAGGGGCAGAACCCGGGGTACAAAGTTACCGACCAGGAAGAGGGACAGAAAAGAAAAAGCAAGACGATAACTTCTCAAAATCAAGAATAATCCACAGACTTTATAACCTATCCCATTTTATATTTATTTGTCTGTGTCTCTTATCTTCATTCTTGATTTTTTTTTCTTTTTTTTCCTCCTCCAATTTGGTCATTTAATTCTCTGCCGGTCTTACTCTCTCCTCTCTTTGAACTACACTACCCATAAGTGTTACATCTCCCATTATCTTTTCTTTCCTCTTCCTTTCTCTCTATGAGAGTTGCACTCCAAAACCCTTAACTCTTTCTCTCCTCCTTTTTCTTTTTTCTTCTTTTAGTGGTTCCATCTTTTTTCTCTCTCTCTCGCTCTTTTCTCCCTCTATATTAGTCTCTTCCTTTCACCTTTACATCTCTTCTCATTCAAACCTCAATAACAAACAAATTATCTTATCTGGGACTCAAACTTATGTTTGTGGCATATTGGGGGGTTTTTACTTCACCTTTTAAACTCACTAGCAGTGCTCCCATCCCTGGCTCTCCATTTTATCTAGTTCTTGTTTCACTAAACACAATAGTAATTTTTTAATCCCCCCCCCCCTTTTTCCTGTTTCCCTCTTATTCCTCTCATCATAACTCTTAGCCAACACCTAAAAGCAAATCATTTTATTCTTGACCCAAATTTTTTCCTTATTTGCTTTTTGTGGGTCTATACCACCCCCCCTTTTTTTCTTTTTCCTTTACCCCTTTATTACTTCTCCCCAATTCAGGCCTTTCATTACAGGTATTGTTTGTTCTATTTAGGACAATATAATTCACAGTTCACCACAAGATTTTTTTCAAGAAAGAGAGGAGAGGAGAGAAGAGGAAAAAAGGAGGGGAAGGAATAATTCCCTTTTTTTTAAAAATTTTATTTTATTTTATTTTTCTTTATTTAATGATTAATTTTTTAAAAAAACTCTTCGATTTTTTATTTTTACTTTTTTTAACTTTTTATTCTTTATTAAATATCATTAATACTATCAACAAAACCACCCTCAGATGCCATTGAAGAAGAGAAAATTGAATATCCTGGATACAAAAGAAAGAGAGGTAAAACAGATAGATGAGAAAAAATCTATGGAGAAAAAATTTAAGATATTGGAAACCTTGAAGTTAAACGACAGAGAATTTAAAATAGAAATCCTAAAAATACTCAGAGATATACAAGAAAACACAGAAAGGCAATTTAGGGAGTTCGGAAAACAACTCAATAAACACAAAGAGTATATCTCCAAGGAAATTGAAACTATAAAAACAAATCAAACAGAGATGAAAAACTCAATTCACGAGCTGAAAAATGAGGTAACAAGCTTAGCTAATAGAACAGGCCAGATAGAAGAGAGGATTAGTGAAATAGAAGACAAGCAACATGAGGCACAACAGAGAGAAGAAGAAAGAGACTCAAAAATTAAAAAAAATGAGATAGCCCTACAGGAATTATCTGACTCCATCAAAAAGAATAACATAAGAATAATAGGTATATCAGAGGGAGAAGAGAGAGAAAATGGAATGGAGAACATACTCAAACAAATAATAGATGAGAACTTCCCAAGCCTGTGGAAAGAACTAAAGCCTCAAATTCTAGAAGCAAACAGAACTCCAAGTTTTCTTAACCCCAACAAACCTTCTTCAAGGCACATCATAATGAAATTAGCACAAACCAACAGCAAAGAAAAAATTCTTAAGGCAACCAGGGAAAAGAAGAATACGACCTTTAAAGGAAGGCCCATCAGATTATTATCAGATTTCTCAACAGAAACTCTACAAGCTAGAAGAGAGTGTACCCCAATATTTAAAGTCCTAAAAGAGAGGAACTTTCAGCCACGAATACTATACCCATCAAAGCTATCCTTCAAATATGAAGGAGAAATAAAAACATTCACAGATACAGAAAAGATGAGGGAATTTATCATCAGAAAACCCCCACTCCAGGAAATACTAAAGGGGGTTCTTCAATCAGATTCAAAGAACAACAACAACAACAAAAAAACAAAGCCACAAGTAAAAGCTACAAGAAGAACACAATAAAACCAAATTTAAACTGTGACAACAAAAAGAAAGGGGGGAAGATGATGGAGATTAACAGTAGCAAAGGACGATGGAGTGCAAAAGTACTCACAAAATAGTACACTACAATGAACAGGGTATGAACCCTTTTCATTACTTAATGGTAACCACCATGGAAAAACCACCACAGAAGCACATGATTTAAAAAAGATAGCAACAGAGGAAAGATGTATGGAACACAACCAAATAAAAACAAAAGATAGAAAAACAAAAGAGAAGGATCAAACAAGATACAAAACTAACAGAAAGCAATCTATAAAATGGCAATAGGGAACTCACAAGTGTCAATAATTACACTAAATGTAAACGGATTAAACTCACCAATAAAAAGGCACAGAGTAGCAGAATGGATCAAAAAACAAACAAACAAAAAAAAAAACCTCCAACTGTATGCTGCCTACAAGAAACTCATCTAAGTAACAAGGATAAAAACAAATTCAAAGTGAAAGGCTGGAAAACAATACTCCAAGCAAATAAAATCCAAAAAAAAGCAGGCATAGCAATACTCATATCTGATAATGCTGACTACAAGACAACAAAAGTACTCTGAGACAAAAATGGCCATTTCATAATGGCTAAGGGGACACTGAATCAAGAAGACATAACAATTCTCAATATAGATGCACCAAACCAAGGAGCACCAAAATATATAAGACAGCTACTTATTGACGTTAAAACAAAAACTGTCAAAAATACAATCATACTTGGAGACCTAAATACACCGCTGACGGCTCTAGATCGGTCATCCAAACAGAGAATCAACAAAGATATAGTGGCCTTAAACAAAACACTAGAGCACCTGGATATGATAGACATCTACAGGACATTTTATCCCAAAGTGACTGAGTATACATTTTTCTCCAATATACATGGATCATTCTCAAGAATTGACCATGTGTTGGGCCACAAAAGCAACATCAGCAAATTCAGAAAAATCGAAGTTGTACCAAGCATATTTTCTGATGATAAAGCCTTGAAACTAGAATTCAACTGCAAAAAAGAGGAAAAAAATCCCACAAAAATGTGGAAACTAAACAACATAGTTTTAAAAAATGAAGGGGTCAAGGAAGAAATAAGTGCAGAGATCAAAGGATATATACAGACAAATGAAAATGACAATATGACATATCAGAATCTCTGGGATGCAGCAAAAGCAGTGATAAGAGGGAAGTTCATGTCACTTCAGGCATATATGAACAAACAAGAGAGAGCTCAAGTGAACCACTTAACTTCACACCTTAAGGAACTAAAAAAAGAACAAAGACAACCTAAAACCAGCCGAAGAAAGGAGATAATAAAAATCAGAGAAGAAATAAATGAAATAGAGAACAGAAAAACTATAGAAAAAATTAATAGAACAAGGAGCTGGTTCTTTTGAAAAGATCAACAAAATTGACAAACCCTTGGCAAGACTTACCTAGGAAAAAAGAGAAAGAACTAATATAAACAAAATCCAAAATGAAAGAGGAGAAATCACCACGGACATCGTAGATATACAAAGAATTATTGTAGAATACTATGAAAAACTTTATGCCACTAAATTCAACAACCTAGAAGAACGGATAAATTCCTAGAACAATACAACCTTCCTAGACTGAGTCAAGAAGAAGCAGAAAGCCTAAACAGACCTATTAGCAGAGAAGAAATAGAAAAAACCATTAAAAACCTCCCCCAAAATAAAAGTCCAGGCCCAGACAGCTATACCAGCGAATTTTATCAAACCTTCAAAGAAGACTTAGTTCCTATTCTACTCAAAGTCTTCCAAAAAATTGAAGAAGAAGCAATACTTCCAAACACATTTTATGAGGCCAACATAACCCTCATACCAAAACCAGGCAAGGATGGCACAAAAAAAGAAAACTACAGACCAATACCTCTAATGAATACAGATGCTAAAATACTAAACAAAATACTAGCAAATCGAATACAACAACATATTAAAAAAATAATACATCATGATCAAGTGGGATTCTTCCCAGAATCTCAAGGATGGTTCAACATACATAAAACGGTTAACGTAATACACCATATCAACAAAACAAAGAACAAGAACCACATGATCTTATCAATAGATGCAGAAAAGGCTTTTGATAAAATATAACACAATTTTATGTTTAAGACTCTCAACAAAATGGGTATAGAAGGAAAATATCTCAACATGATAAAGGCCATATATGATAAACCATCAGCTAACGTCATATTAAATGGCACAAAACTGAAGGCTTTCCCCCTTAAATCATGAACAAGACAGGGTTGTCCACTCTCTCCACTCTTATTTAATGTGGTACTAGAGGTTCTAGCCAGAGCAATCAGACAAGACAAAGAAATAAAAGGCATCCATATCGGAAAAGAAGAAATAAAAGTATCACTTTTTGCAGATGATATGATCCTATACATGGAAAACCCCAAAGAATCTACAAAAAGACTACTAGAAACAATAAGCCAATACAGTAAGGTCGCAGGATACAAAATTAACATACAGAAGTCAATAGCCTTTCTTTTTTTTTTTTTTCTGAAGCTGGAAACGGGGAGAGACAGTCAGACAGACTCCCGCATGCGCCTGACTGGGATCCACCCAGCACTCCCACCAGGGGCGACACTCTGCCCACCAGGGGGCGATGCTCTGCCCCTCTGGGACGTCGCTCTGCCGTGACCAGAGCCACTGTAGCGCCTGGGGCAGAAGCCAAGGAGCCATCCCCAGCGCCCGGGCCATCTTTGCTTCAATGGAGCCTTGGCTGCGGGAGGGGAAGAGAGAGACAGAGAGGAAGGAGGGGGGGTGGAGAAGCAAATGGGTGCTTCTCCTATGTGCCCTGGCTGGGAATCGAACCTGGGTCCCCCGCATGCCAGGCCGACGCTCTACCGCTGAGCCAACTGGCCAGGGCCAATAGCCTTTCTATATGCCAACAATGAAACATTTGAGAATAAACTCAAAAGCATAATCCCCTTCACGATTGCAACAAAAAAAGTAAAATACCTAGGAATAAACATAACAAAGAATGTAAAGGACTTATACAATGAAAACTATAAACCATTGTTAAGGGAAATCGAAAAAGGTATTATGAGATGGAAGAATATTCCTTGTTCTTGGT
Source organism: Saccopteryx leptura (assembly GCF_036850995.1). NCBI lineage: Eukaryota > Metazoa > Chordata > Mammalia > Chiroptera > Emballonuridae > Saccopteryx > Saccopteryx leptura. The sequence continues at coordinate 97,611,493 of NC_089510.1, forward strand.
TAGGTAGAATAAATATAGTCAAGATGGCCATATTTCCCAAGGCAATATACAAATTTAATGCAATTCCCATCAAAATTGCAATGACATTTTTTAAAGATATGGAGCAAAACATCATCAGAATTATATGGAACTATAAAAAACCCCGAATAGCCAAAGCAATCCTAAAGAAAAAGAATGAAGCTGGGGGCATTACAATACCTGACTTCAAACTATATTATGGGGCCACAACAATCAAAACAGCATGGTATTGGCAGAAAAATAGACACTCAGACCAATGGAACAGAATAGAAAGCCCAGAAATAAAACCACATGTATATAGTTAAATAATTTTTGATAAAGGGGCCAACAACACACAATGGAGAAAAGAAAGCCTCTTCAACAAATGGTGCTGGGAAAACTGGAAAGCTGCATGCAAAAGAATGAAACTGGACTACAGTTTGTCCCCTTGTACTAAAGTTAACTCAAAATGGATCAAAGATCTAAACATAAGACATGAAACAATAAAGTATATAGAAGACCTAGGTACTAAAGTCATGGACCTGGGCTTTAAAGAGCATTTTATGAATTTGACTCCAAAGGTAAGAGAAGTGAAGGCAAAAATTAATGAATGAGACTACATCAGACTAAGAAGTTTTTGCTCAGCAAGAGAAACTGATAACAACATAAACAGACAACCAACTAAATTGGAAATGATATTTTTAAACACCTGCTCAGATAAGGGCCTAATATCCAAAATATACAAAGAACTCATAAAACTCAACAACAAACAAACAAACAATCCAATAAAAAAATGGGAAGAGGATATGAACAGACACTTCTCCCAGGAAGAAATACAAATGGCCAACAGATATATGAAAAGATGCTCATCTTCTTTAGTTATTAGAGAAATGCAAATCAAAACTTCAATGAGATACCACCTCACACCTGTTAGATTAGCTATTATTAACAAGACAGGTAATGCAAATGTTGGAGAGGTTGTGGAGAAAAAGGAACCCTCATCCACTGTTGGTGGGAATGTAAAGTAATACAACCATTATGGAAGAAAGTATGGTGGTTCCTCAAAAAACTGAAAATAGAACTACCTTATGACCCAGCAATCCCTCTACTGGGTATATACCCTAAAAACTCAGAAACATTGATACGTAAAGACACATGCAGCCCCATGTTCATTGCAGCATTGTTCACGGTGGCCAGGACATGGAAACAACCAAAAAGCCTGTCAATAGATGACTGGATAAAGAAGATGTGGCACATATACACTATGGAATACTACTCAGCCATAAAAATGATGACATCGGATCATTTACAGCAAAATGGTGGGATCTTGATAACATTATACGGAGTGAAATAAGTAAATCAGAAAAAACCAGGAGCTGCATTATTCCATACGTCGATGGGACATAAAAGTGAGACCAAGAGACATTGATAAGAGTGTGGTGGTTACGGGGGAGGGGGGAGAGGGAGAGGGAAGGGGGAGGGGGCGGGGCACAAAGAGAACTAGATAGAAGGTGACAGAGGACAATCTGACTTTGGGTGATGGGTATGCTACATAATTGAATGACAAGATAACCTGGACATGTTATCTTTGAATATATGTATCCTGATTTACTGATGTCACCCCATTAAAAATAAATAAATAAAATTTAATTAAAAAAAAAAGAAGTAATATTTTGCAAGCTCTTCTGAGCATGTTTACTGCATCTTGCGTTTGTAGTTACAGTAAGTCTATATATAATTTTAGATATTATTGGAATTTGCATTTAGATATTAAATGCTCAAAAGAACTTCAGAGAATGGAATGCAGTAGCTCACTTTTATCTATGGGGATATGTTTTAAGACCCCCAGTGGATGCCTGAAACTACAGATAGTACTGAATCCTATATATATGATTTTGCTTGTACATACATACTCATGATAAATTTTATATAAATTAGGTACTATAAAATAGTGGTCCCCAACCTTTTTTTGGGCCATGGACCGGTTTAATGTCAGAAAATATTTTCATAGACCGGCCTTTAGTGTGGGATGGATAAATGCACAAAATAAAATTATGCAACCGGCATAATTTTAAAACTGGTATTTTTAAATATAATTGTCAAACTTTTGAGATAAGCATCAAGAGTGAGTCTTAGACAAATGTAACAGAGGGAATCTGGTCATTTTTAAAAAATAAAACATTGTTCAGACTTAAATATAAATAAAATGAAAATAATGTAAGTTATTTATTCTTTCTCTGTGGACCAGTACCAAATGGCCCACGGACTGGTACCAGTCTGTGGCCTGGGGGTTGGGGACCACTGCTATAAAAGGTTAACAATGCCTGACCAGGCAGTGGCGCAGTGGATAGAGCATCGGACTAGGAAGCAGAGGACCCAGGTTCGGGACACTGAGGTCGCCAGCTTGAGTGTGGGCTCATCTGGTTTGAGCAAAGCTCACCAGCTTGGACCCAAGGTCGCTGGCTTGAGCAAGGGGTTACTTGGTCTGCTGAAGGCCCACAGTCGAGGCACATATGAGAAAGCAATGAACAACTAAGAAGTCGCAATGAAAAACTGATGATTAATGCTTCTCATCTCTCTCCATTCCTGTCTGTCCCTATCTATCCCTCCCTCTGACTCTTGCTGTGTCTGTAAAAAAAAAAAAAGTTAACAATAATAACTACTAATAAAAATAGAACAACTATAACAAGATACTATAAAAAAAGTTATATGAATGTGGTCTCTCTGTTTCAGCAAACTAGCATAGACTTCTCATTTCATGCATAAAAGATTTGATCCTAGCAACCTCAGTGCACAATTTTTTTCTTTCCTTGTTGAGAACATTTATTTTTTCACTTAACGGAAGCACTTCACAGCTTTTCTTTGGCATAACAGGATTGCCAACATCATCACACTTGCACTTTAGGGTCATTATTGAGTAAAATAAGGGTGACTTGGACATGGCACTTCAGTACTACGACAGTTGATCTGATAACTGAGATGGCTACTAAGCGACTAACAGGAGGGTGGCATGTACAACACAGACATGCTGGACAAAGGGTGAGTCATGTCCTGCGCAGTGCCATGTGGAGGTACCCAGACCTCAGAGGGTGTGCTAACAGTGATACCAAATTAGGGACAATGGCAGCTTTCCTGAGAGAGTACGAGGTGCTAGGAAGTCTGAGCACCTTGCTTCTCAACCCTCCCTCTGCCCCCACTAACTAAGACCCTCTTGGTTCCTGTTTCTATGAAATGAGAAAGCTGGGTTTGGTCTGTGGATCTTCACTTCTCTGAAGCCATGGTCCCCTTGGGACTCTCTGGATGCTAGGACTCCTCTCCCCAGAAAAACTAACATGCACATGTGCACCCCCAAGTCCACAAGAAGCTCTTGGAGTTATTCTAGCACTGGCATCTCTGAACATTCTGATGCTTCTGTGAAATATGTGGAAAGGAAAAGTAAAGTTCAATTCTGGAGAGGGAATTTAATAATTTTTCCATCATTCACGACTCTGTGGCTGCTTATGTTGTGTGCTTTAAGAGAACCTTAATTAAATTAAATTAAATTATTTTAGCTAATTAAATAACCTTGATTTAGTAAATGGTTGGTTTCAGGGTGTAGAAATGATCAATTTGTTGTCAGCCTGTAGATGGGAAAAAAGGCCAAGAGTTCATACTTCATTTATGAAGAAAAATAAAAGTTTTAGATTTTCTTTCAGTTTTAAGTTTTTATTTTTTATTTTTGATAATGTTAGACAGGAAGCAGACAATTAGAACTCTGGAACTATTTGGTAGTAATTATCCTTCATCTGCTAATTTCTAAGCAGGAAAAATATGATTAAAATGAGTTTCCACATAGCTGTTTGATTAGGCATAATGGCAAAGTAATCATTATTAAGTTAATAATCAGAGCAAAACTAACATTTGGAAAGTTATTGTTTATTGTTTAATAACTGGAAGGCTCTAAACACCAAAAACAACATTCAACTAACTAGAAAATCACACCCTCAACACATACTTTTTTTGTCTTGGATTCAACATCAATTAAACAGAGAGAACTAAAAGCAGTTAATTACATATATTTTGAGGTCAACTTGCAACAGCTCAACCCCCCATGATAAACAAACCACAATATTAAAAGCTTTAAAAAAATCAATAAATAAACAACCTCCATCCTAGGAAAATCTGCAACACATTTAACAACACATCAATAAATCCTAACTAAGCCTTGTACTTGGATTAGCTCACACTCCCTGTGCCCCCCCACCCGCCCCCAAGTATGCAATCCCATTTCATTTGGCAAGTGTGCCTGTGGCCCGGTGGTGCTGCGTTAGGACAGCTGTTATGGACCTCTGTTGAGTAGTTTTTCTAATTGTAGCTCCCGTTGGAGAAAAGAGATTAATGAGCTCACAAACAGGACAGCCCATAATTTCAGATCTTGGTGAAGATAACAAGCTATTTAGGATGCTTGATTACAGAATCACTTTCTTTTTCTTTTACATTTTATTATCCAGACATCTAACATCAGTGGCATGAATGGAAAGTTGGACTAACTTGGAGGTACTCCAAACATAGGAAGAGAGAATGGGGTTCTTGATGTGTCTTTCACTGTGATCCTAGTTGAAGACCATGGGACAAGGTTGGTTAGGATTCTAACCACAACCTGATGCAAATCATGGGTGGTGGTGGGGGGTAAAAGGTGAAAAAAGATGAATGTATACTAGGGTGGGGCAGTTAGATGCCCAGTGGTAGAGAAGCTGTGACCCAAGGGCATATATATTTGAGGTCTCAGCATCCTTTATTGTTTTCTTTTTACTTTGGCCTTCTCTTATTTTCTTTTTCTTTTTATACATTTAATTTCCTTAGAATTTTCTCCTACTACTCTGAGCAAAAGAACTGAATTTCCTCTACCAAACAAGCTAGCATATTTCCCATGATGTCAGGTCCCTCTAGGCAAAATTTCTCAACATAACACCCTTCTTTTTATTTTTTCTTTAAAAATAAATGTGTACTTTAAAAAGCCATTGAGCCTCATACTCTGGGAAGCCACTGCTTTGAGACCATCCAAATGCTCTGACATATGATTTCATACTTAATAGGAGAAAGCTGAATATGGATTGCAAAATTATCTATCCCTTTTCCCATCATAAAAACATGAAAGCTCATTAATCTTAATTTCTTAGTGAATAGCAGTCTTCTCATGTGGGTAAAATTCTGTAATGTTAAAGTCAGCACTTTGCAAAGACATTCACCTCAAGACTCTATTTCTGAGGAACTCCAAGTTTCCAGTGCTATGAGTGCTGATCACTTTGACAGAAGAAGAGACATGGTCAAATAATGGAAACTTGTCTTGTAAATTAGAAGCTATTTGGATTTTTCTCCTGGGATCACTTTGAAGAAAAAGAGTAAGCTATAGAAGCTCTGACTGTGAGGATAAATGAAGGTGAAAAGCTGATGAAAACAGTGGTGGGCACCAGATTAGCATGGGATGGGTATGGTGCTCTCCTGAACAGTATTGGTCAATATTTTTCCTCAGTTCTGTACGCGAGTTGTGAGCCTCTTAGTCTTCTCTATGGGTTATAGTTGAAGCCAAGAATCATGGTCCCCTAGGACCAGGTGGTATTCAGGCTTCTCCCTATTTTTGGTTCTAAGAAGATGGTGCATAATTCCTACTTAGCCTCTCTTTGGAGGTGGTTCTGCTTCCCTGCTGGATGTGAGATTACAGTAGTGTGCCAGGAGGTATTTCTGAAGAATTTTATGGGATCTAAACAAGGGAAAATGTTCATACCCCATTCCCTCATAGATTCTTTCTAACCTCCTACATTTCTACCCCCATATTTTAGGATATTTCTATTGATGTCATTGTGTTGAATGGACTGAGTTTTACTTAGCCAGCTTTGGTGGGGCTGGTAGAGGTCAGGATGATAGTTAAGTATTAGTACAGTTTTCCAAAAGCCATAACCTTAACCAAGTAGCTAGGCTCCAGATGGTTGTATCAAAGCATAGGTCCTTTGGAGGGCCTCTTATAGCAATAAAAGCATGGCTTCTCCTGGTTTAAGACTAAAAGTGTTTTAGGTTTAATGGCCATTTTTAAACATTTTGTATTGATTGATTTTAGAGAGAGAGGAAGTGGTGGTGGGGGAGAAAAAGAGAGAAATCAGTTTGTTGTTCCATTTGTTTATGAATTCACTGGTTGATTCTTGTATGTGCCCTGACCAAAGATCAAACTCATAACTTTGGTGTATAGGGATAATGCTCTAACCAACTGAGCAATCCAGCCAGGGCTATAATGGCCATATTTAAACTAGAAACATTATCTATCACTCTTGGTCTCTGCCATAAGACTGAAGAGACCTTGAAATGGTAAAGAACTTCTTATTAATACCTTTCATATTCTGTATCATGTAAGGATAGTATATAAGAGGAAATGTGACTGGCAGCAGATAAAATAAGGGAATTATTTGTTTCATGTATCAAAAAGTTCTAGGATAGGCAGCAGGAAGAAAAAAAAAGAAAGCAAAGGGCAAGCGGCTGGAAGGCATGCTACTCATTAGGCCCCTTTGAAAAAATTTCTTGGAATCTCTACCTACATCTTATTGGTCAGAACTGGGTCTCATGGGCCTCTTAGCTGCAAGAGAGGTTGTGGAGAAAAGTGTTTTAGTCTTCTAGGCTTTTTGTGAGAAGACAAGAGAAAATTGGGTTGTGAATGACTTTTGTGTAGCTAACAGTGTGCCTCACTCCCCATATAATTTTCTCCCTGAAGCAGGCGTTCTTAGCCTAAGATGTGCGTTAGCATTCTTTGGGAGCTTTTACTATTAAAGCCCAGAATACCCTCAGACCAATTAAATTAGGATGTCCTGGTGGGTCCCAACATTGTTAAAGTTTCACAGGTGATTCCAGTGTACATCCAAGGTCTGCAACCACTACTAGATTTACCTTTACTATTTTGAGGGCTCTCTCCTAAGTGTTAATTTTGACCTGATTTTCATTAGAAACAAATAATAGATTATAAAATATTAGAGTGGGCAGGACTTGAGCAATGAGTATTTGCTTAAGGTCAAATATATAGTCAGTGAAGAGTTTGGGCTCCCATCTACCACCTCTACAACTAGAAGTATCCCCCACTCAAGTTTCCCATTAGTACTTCCAGTCAAATGCACTGTGAACTGTGTGGCTATTTGGGAGAGTTTAACCTTGATCCAATTGGTACTGAATGTTGAAGAGATCAGGTAACTATGGCTGCAGCTGTCTTTCCTCTACTCCAGTAATGAGGCTCAGCATGAAATCCAATTTGGGATGGAGTGTGTAATTTCAATGTTTCATCCAGAGCCACTCCTCAGCTAAGAGGATGCTTCAGGGCTTGAATTACTAAGACTCTCTCTCCTTGCAACGCTTCCTTACTAATCTGCTCCCAGCACTATTCACTGGGTGTGCAAGTGCCAAACAGCCCAATAATAAATGCCCTTCCCTCATTCATCTGGAGCAGGGGTCGAGAACCTATGGCTCATGAGCCAGATGTGGCTCTTCTGATGGCTGCATCTGGCTCGCAGACAAATCTTTAATAAAAAAAAAATAACGTTAAAAATATAAAACATTCTCATGTATTACAATCCATTCATTTCCTACAGCTCATGTTCAGGGTTGCGGGTAGCTGGAGCCAATCACAGCTGTCCTCCGGGACAACACCAAATTTTTATTGGATAATGCATAACATACATGGATCATTGGATGGCTCTCATGGAATTACATTTTAAAATATGTGGCGTTCATGGCTCTCTCAGCCAAAAAGGTTCCTGACCCCTGATCTGGAGGTTTTGATTTCTGAAGCCACAAAAACTGGTCTGTCTGAATGCCAAGTGGTATTGAATAACACAGGGCTTTCCAGACTATTAGCACCAGCGACAGCCTAACTGAGCATTCACGCAAGCTGGAGTGACTTGCCCAAAGTCATCTCATCTATTCATTGCAACATAAGGACAATAACATTAGTCTTGAAGTTAAATTGATTGGATGCTGTAATTTAGCAGAAACATAACAAATGTGACCAAAGATACACTGGTGCCTAATGATTACCTTCCAATTATTCAGCACAAATCTTTAAATTATTTAGAACCCAAAACAAACCCATCTTGCAGGAATATATTAGTTTCAGGAATACAACATAGTGGTGAGACAAACTAATACTTTACAAAGTGATTCCCCAATATTTCCAATGCCTGCCTGGGACCATACATAGTTATTACACTATTATTGACTACATTCCCTGTGCTGCACTTTACATCCTTGTGACTACTCTATAACTACCAACCTGTGCTTCTTAATCCTGTCACCTTTTCCACTGCCCTCCTCCTGACCCCTAACTGCCCTCCCCCTGGCAATCATTAACCTGCTCTGCATCTATGAGTCTGTTTCTGTTTTGTTTGTTCATTTATTTTGTTCTTTAGATTTTACACATAAGTGAAACCATATGGTATTTGTCTTTCTGTCTGACTTATGAAATTCCACCATTAATCTTAATTGCTTTATCCCTCTCACAGTTCCCCAATCTATGCAGAAAAGACTCCAGTACTCCTAGGAGTGGGGGAGGGCTGCCAAGACCAAAGTGATTGTAGCTGTAACTGAGGATTTGAGGACAGAACGTACAGTGCTTGCAGAAAGCAGCATGTCACTAGCTGTCTAAATGTAGCTTGGAGCGAAAGCTGGAGCTGCAAGGGAGGGGCAGGTCTCTGGTTCTATTGCATTCCCCCAGTGGCCTGTGACTGACAGCCACACTAATTGTGAATTACATTGCTGATAAATTATCCATGCGATTGAATTGATAATATTTTGGCAACTAAGTGTTTTGTGAACTAAAGACTCCCAAGGTGAAGGCAACCAATTAGGAATGATGACCGAGGACCCTATGGAAGCATACTTTATTCCTCTTTGTGGGCAGAGCTGTGGGGGTCACAGTCTGTCCTTGGCCCTGGCTCTCAGCACTGGCATGAATCTCCTTCCAGCTCCCATCTCCCTCAGCACTGACCTGCCTCTCCCTGTGGCTCTTTCATTGGACTTTCTCTACTTTCCTGCCCCTCAAAGCCTCATGCTCTTCCCTGAAACCATTGCCAGGTATGTGTAAAAGGTTTTCTTTGCAATAAACTCTTTTAAATCCCAAATGTACACATTCCTTTTTTTTCATTTTTAATTATATGAAGTTTATTTTCTAACTTACTAATCTTGTTTTCTAGCAGTGTCTGTTCTCTTTGAATTTTTAATTTTAGTCATATGCTTTTATTTTTTGAGAGCAGCTTATTCTTGCAACATCCCATGGAATCTCACTCAATATGAGAACAGAGTTTTTAAAGGTCTTACACCTTTTTTCATCATCGAAAAGGTAGTCTCCTGCCTGACCAGATGGTGGCGCAGTGGATACAGCATTGGACTGGGATGCGGCAGACCCAGGTTCGAGACCTGAGGTCGCTGGCTTGAACGCGGGCTCATTTGGTTTGAGCAAGGCTCACTTCAAGGAAGGGGTTACTCGGTCTGCTGAAGGCCTACGGTCAAGGCACATATGAGAGAGCAATCAATGAACAACTAAGGTGTCGCAACAAAAAACTGATGATTGATGCTTCTCATCTCTCTCTGTTCCTGTCTGTCTGTCCCTATCTGTCTCTCTCTCTGTCACTGTAAAAATAAATAAATAAATAAATAAATAAATAAATAAATAAATAAATAAAAGAAAAGAAAAGGTAGTCTCCTATCTGCCTCTTTACCATCCCATTGGGTTATACTACAGTTCTCAACTTACTGATTCCTTCAGTTAACAGAACTGTTTTCAGAATTGTGCTTTGCATAGAATAATTCATGGTCCCTTCCCTATTTTGATCTGACTTTCTTTTCATATCTGCATTCTGACTCTTCTTTTTATAATCCTTTTCTGACATTTGCACAAATTTTTCTAGTTCCTACCTCTATAGGTCTGGGTTTCAACTCATGCTCTCAGGGGATTCTCCCCTGTGATATCTGGGTAGTACGTTACCTACCCTAGGCACATGCTGGGGACCTAATCCTGGCCCATGAAAATGCATAAATGATATCTGATACATAGCAGAGTTAAGAGTAATCTTAACCAATCTAGTTAAGATTAAGACTAACTAATAAAAACACATTGCTTGGAATAATTATGCATAGATCTAGAATCAACAGAAGTCTCTTTTTCTTTTCTAATCTTAAATACATATTTGGCAGGATGAGAAACAACTTGAAATGAATCACCTTCTCATTAATCCTTCTTTTCATATACTTCAAATTTGTACTTAATTCCTTTCTCCTCTTGGACATGAGAAGGAACCCCCGGGTATTCTGGGAGAAGTTTTATTTCTTCAAATCAATTTCTGGAAAAAAGTGTCACTTTCAAATTCCTGCATGATCCTTGTCACAAATAATCTGTGGTGACCTGGCTTGTTCATGGCTTCCTTGTAAACTGCCTTCCACTATCCAAACCATGTCCACTTTATTTGTTAATCTGGTTCCTCAAGTTTTAGAGCATTGTCCACACTTCTGGCAAGAAAATGAACTTCTTTTGGAAATTCCTTGAGTTCTCTACTGAGAACTAAATTAATCCTGTCCTTTAGAGGTCGAGTCTTCTCAGGAATGGAGAACCAGTTCTTCCAACCCATAATCACCAAATTCTGTTTACCTTCTGCTGAAGAGGTTGTGGTTATTCTTTGGAAATACTTGAATTCATTCCTGAGCCCAGGGCCAAAGCAGGTCTCCATTCTTGCTGATGCTCATGTTCTGGGACACAGTGATGATAGAGTTTAGCAAACACCATTATGGCAGCACTAAACACCTTGGAGCTTGCTCACCACCCCAAGTATATATATATATATATTCTTATGTTGGTGTCTGAAAGCTAACTGTAAAACTAAAGTGTCATTCATTCATTCATTTATTCAAACAAATAACATTCATTAAATGCCCACTGTATCTACTAAAGCTAAGCATACACCTATCCCATTACCTATCAGTTTCATTCATGGGTATTTACTTAAGAGAGTTGAGGTATATATTTACAAAAGCACATTATGTGAATGTGTATAGCAGCTTTATTCATAATTGCCAGAACTTGGAAGCAAACTCAAATAACCATCAAAGTGAACAGATAAACAAATTGGAGTATACTTATACAATGGACATTCATCATTTAAAAGGAAGAAACTACTGATAAATACAATAACATGGATGAATCTCAGAAACATTAATGTGGTGCCATCTTTGGAAAATACACCCTGCTATTGAAGCCCATGCCCCTTGCCCAGCCTTTGGTATCTGACACTGCAGCAATGGCAGGTGAGAGAACTCTGCATCCCCAGACAAAGGCATCGAGGATGCAATCACTACACCATGGAAATAGTGCTTCATTCTGAGTGACCAGTTATTTGAGGTGCTTTGGAGTGTCAAGAATAAGACCCGTTGTTCAGTCTTGTTTTTCAGTGCTGGCAGAGGGGAAGACTATTCCTGGACTACCTGTTGCAATGCCTCTAAACTTTACCTCAAGAAAAAAGCCACCCCAGCCAGGACTCAGGGCAAACTCCTAATTTTGTGACTCCCCAAACAAAAGGGGAAAGAGCCCTCAGGACATTATTTTGAATGTCTCCAGTGGGATGGCAAATGTCTTAACCTCCTAGTCCTCTTGTGTGGTGATCAGGAAGGGGCATCTGGGAGAGTTCATGGCCTTGGCGCCAGAGCACAGAGCATTTCCTTCTGAATCATGGTGTTGCCAAAACTAGAAGTGAAGTTGAGCCAGAGAAGAGAGGAGGTCAAAGCAACATGGTAGTTCAAGAGAATAAGGGAAAACTATGCATCAAGGTTGCAGTTTCTGGGAGAAAAGAGGGAGTGAGTTTGGGAGGAAATGGAGGAAGGGTCTAGAACTGTGCAGCCCAATCTGGTAGCCACTAGCCAGGTGTAGCTATTCAAATTTAAATTAGTTAAAATAAAATAAAACATTCAGTTCTTTAGTTACACTAGCCACATTGCAAGTTCTAGACAGCCACATGTGGCTGACGACTACTGTATTGGGGGGCACAGATTACAGGACATTCAAATCATCACAAGAAGTTCTGTTGGACAGCACTGAGTCTAGAACAACAGCCTACAACAGACATTATTTCATGAAACATCTGTATTGTGGTGGGAGGTGGAGAGTGGAGGGACTCAGTGTAAAGGGCCAAGAGTGGATTTGATTTTCCAAAATAACCCAGAGTCATTCAGAATCACATCATACAGAGGACGTGGTATATTCATGTTTGACACATTTTTGTTGAATTAATGAGTAAGTGAGCTGGGAAGGACTGCTTGATGGGGACAGAGGATGGGGAAGAAGACAGAAGGCACCTGTAAAATAGAAGAGCTAAATTTTCTTGTGTAGACAGCTCATTAACTAAATAAAAGAAATTCTACAAGAGGATTTTCAGAGTTGTTTTGAGTAGTGTTAGCAAACATGTTTTTGTTTGTTTCAAAATGATTCCTGGTGTCTGGTATAAACTCCAGTAAATACACACTGTTGTAATCCACTCTTGAGAAGTCTAGCCCTTTCTTCATGCTGAGGCAATCATTTTGTTAACAAGGAATAACTGAAGGCAAACTTGGATTGTTGGCATGAGACAATCTTGGATCAGCCACAGGGCTCTGTCTCAGGACTGCTGTCCTGATATATCTGTTTGTTTTGCTCTACTCTTTGCCTGCTTGACACTTGTCATGTAAGCTATCCTACAACTTGGATTTGGGACCTTCCCAAATTTTGAATCTCTGCATGCTGGGTTTGTCCTGTTCCCTCCCTTTCCTACCCCAACTCCTTCTCTAGTTCTTTTCCTATCTGATACCCTTTCTTTTTTCTTAGTGCTTAGCATTTCTCAATGTGAAATCTGCAGGGTGAGCCCTGCTCCAAGGGCAGGACCTAGTGACAGTTAGAAACAGTGGTATTGCCCATTATAGAGGCCAACATGTGTGTCTGTAAGCAATCCTGCTGCCTCCCCTTGTATTCCATATTAAGAGCTCCAGTTCCCTCCTTGTTAATGAGCAAGGACCAGGGTGCTAGTAATGTCATCTTACTCCCTACCCAAGTTCTCAGGGGTGGCCAGCCACATATAATCTGATATATTAAGTAGCTGCCTTATCAACAGGCAGCAGCCAAAAAAAAAAGTATTTTCTAAATGTGCTTCAAGTGGATCTTGAAATTCAAGTTTTATTAGATATATAAATGATCCCAGCAATATGATGACCTTTGTATAGTAACCTCCTCAGACTCATGAAAGTCAAGCTCTTCGGCACCTTGTTTCCACATCTCAGGTGTGGTGTATACTGCTTATCTCCTGACTTTTTTTTTTGTTGTTGTATTTTTCTGAAGCTGGAAACGGGGAGAGACAGTCAGACAGACTCCCGCATGCGCCTGACCGGGATCCACCCGGCATGCCCACCAGGGGCGACGCTCTGCCCACCAGGGGGCGATGCTCTGCCCCTCCGGGGCGTCGCTCTGCCATGACCAGAGCCACTCCAGCACCTGGGGCAGAGGCCAAGGAGCCATCCCCAGCGCCCGGGCCATCTTTGCTCCAATGGAGCCTTGGCTGCAGGAGGGGAAAAGAGAGACAGAGAGGAAGTGGGGGTGGGGGGTGGAGAAGCAAATGGGCGCTTCTCCTGTGTGCCCTGGCCGGGAATCGAACCCGGGTTCCCCGCACGCCAGGCTGACACTCTACCGCTGAGCCAACCGGCCAGGGCCTCTCCTGACTTTTAAACACCTATCAGCCCTAGCTGGATAGCTTAGTTGGTTAGAGTGTCGTCCTGAAGGGCAGGGATTGCTGATATGATCCCTGGTCAGGGCACATATAGGAACAAATCTATGTTCCTGTCCTTCTCTCTGTCTCTCCCCCCTCCTTTCTCTATAAAATACAAACACCTGCCTATAAAAACCCACCTATTAGCTGTCCCTGCCATGTTTTCATTTGCCCCTTTGCTACTAGCCAAGAAGAAGAACTGAGTGTAAGAAATCATAGACCAGCTGTTGGGCAGATAAAATATATTATGATCACTTTGTTAAAGACAGCGCTGCCCACGAGGAGGCCGTCGCCCAGGTGATATTAATGTGTGTCTCTGTGGGCAGGTAGAATCCTTGTAGCCTGGGGCTTGGTTTTGGGATTAGGCCTTTCCCACATGTTTTGATGTGGGGCGGTACAATCCAATCATGCCTCAGAGAAGTGTCTTTGTAATAGAGACTTCCCTGTTTTGTATATTGGATTAAAGGTTGTGAAGCTACACTATAAAATAGGGGCAGAATGGGAGCTTGGGCTCTCTTGGTTCCTGGGATGATTAGCATGAGAGAGAAGAAGGAGCAGAGCAGAGAGCAGAAAGAGGCCATGTGGCCAGGAGAAGCAGCCAAGATGGCGGAGTGCTGAGTGAGATGCCAGTTTATGCAGAGTTTGTATCTGGGATAAGGAAGGAGATGGGGAACTGAGGAGAATAAGGCTGGTGAGCTAGAAACCTTTGATTCTAGGAAACTCGAATAAGTCAGTGGCTTTGTGAGCACTGAATGTGAGTGGGTTTTGGAGCCCAGTGTGTGTTTTTACTTGCCCACCGGTGCAAGCTAGAATTAAAGATGACAGCCCATCAGTTTTTGGCTCCATTGTTTCTTTACCGCCTGTCTGAATCCAATGCGAACCTGCATGGTCCAGGAGGCTGTGATGGTGGCCCTGGCCATGGCTGCTGGCTTTACACCAGCCATAATATATAACAGTTTATCCTGTTAAAAAAACTCATTTAGGTTATCACAATCCTACATGATAGTCAAAGAGTCACAGACTTGGAGTGAGAGATTTCACGTCTTTCTGGGGAGTATCCGAGGAGACCCAGCCTCAGCACTGAATTTGTAGTCCCTGATCTAGTCCTTGGCTGGTACGTACCTTCCCCAGCTTTCAGAACTTTAGTGCCTGACTTCCCTTTAAACAGCAGATAAACTACCTAGATTTCTGATCTGTGTTACCTGACCTTTGATAACAGCATGCTCTTTTATGCTTGTGTCCTTTGATTTCTGTTCCCTTGCATGGTGTGGCTCTGGTAATTTATATTTTCATACTATTATACTATTGCCCCCCCCTTTCAGTACTAACATTTCCCTGAAGTAGTCTTGCTAATTATAGCCCTGGCCAGGTAGCTCAGTTGGTCAGAGTGTCTTGATATGCCAAGGTTGCAGGTTCGATCCTTGGTCAGGGCACACATACAAGAATCAACCAATGAATGCATAATAAATTGAACAACAAGTTGATGTTTCTCTCTCTCTCTCTTTAAAATCAGTCCAAAAAACTTTTATGTATATATAATTATAAACATTACATATATGTAAATATTTAATAACAGTCTATTAAACATTCATCTCAGAGGTTGGTTTGTTGCAGGAAGCAATACCCGAGGGGGGAGACACTCAGACAACTTAATTAATAGAGGAAGGAGAATTTATTACTAGCTGGAAGAGCATGTGAGGTTAGTAGCACTAAAGCATGAGTTCCCCAAATTAGATTTTCTTACAGGTTATATACCTTTACAGCAATGGGTGCATGATTCCTTTGTTTAAGGTTTCCCAGGACTCAAGGAGAGGGGAGGAGGAATTTTGGTGGGGTCAGCAAGAGGGCAGAGGTTTCCACATCATGGTAGTAGCTATATACAGACCTTGCTTTTCTTGCTTTGTGTTGTAAGTGGCTCTAAGCAGCCAGTTAGAGAACTATGAGATATAGTTAATTTATAACTGGCTGACTCAGTTATCCCTGATGGTTCCTTTTCCTTGTATTCTTCTGGTTTCTCCCCTCTCAAGGGAGAAGGGAGGCTTGCTCCCTCCTCAGGTTAATATTGCAGAATACAATGTGAACTCTCCCATGAACTCAACCACAAGGTAATTAACTTTACTTAGATTAGCTAAATCAATCTTGAATACTAGAAAACAGAACCAGAGTCCACTTCCATTTCAGTGGATCCCCTTTCCTGCAGCAGTCTCAGAATGTGTGTATGGAAGAAGTGGAGTACGATTATTAGAATAACTCTTGGAGTCTTAAAATGGATGCTAAGTCATGCTAAATATGTCCATTGGAAACTTAACAATTTTTAGAATGCAGTTACACTATTGGCCCTGGAGTTTTGATTCTAAACAAACACATATATTAGAAAACAACGGGAGTTTCTTTCTGACTTGGAAACCTCCTATCTATGGCTCTGAAACCATTTTAGAAGCAAGATGATTCTGCAAGTTGGAATCAAATAAAAGGCATGTGAAACATTTTTCTGTGAGCAAGTATTTCTTTTCAAGTTATGAAGAAAGGGTGGTTTCAGCACTCCACACAGAAGGTGATGCTTTCCCTTTCCACAGGAGGCAACTTCCTCTGCTGACAAGTTAGTGTCCAAAAGCAAACCAAATTAGTTAACTTCATTAAATATTGAAAAATACTGCTACAAAATCACATAGATTCAGAATTCCAGAATCTGGTCTTGAGTATACTATTTAATGTCTTTATTAATGTTGTGTGTAATGATACTAATGATGATAATTTGAACCAAATAATATTCTTTGTCATACAATAACTGGTTAGTGTTTAAAATAATAAACACGTCTGTGCCCCTTGCAGCAAAAAATCATGAAAGTCCACATCCATCCAGAGCAACACATCCAATGCTAGCCTGAGATGCTTTTCCTAATACATGGTACATACCCTGTTTCCCTGAAAATAAGACCTAGTGCAATTTTTTTCAAGGTTAGAAATATAAGGCCTCCCCTGAAAATAATACTTAGTGTGTCTTTAGGAGCAAAAATTAATATAAGACATTGTCTTATTTTGGGGGGAACAGGGTAGATTGTTGTACATGGAAACAAAGTCAGAAAAAATTCTTGATAGAATTCAGAGTTTGGCTGGTTATGCTGATGTTTGTGATGATATGACTTCAGTATATTTATAAATGTTGGTTTTTTTGTTCAACAATAAATGTGAATTCCTTTTCATGGAAAAATAAGACATCCCCTAAAAATAAGACCTAGCGCATCTTAGGAGCAAAAATTAATATAAGACACTGTCTTATTTTTGGGGAAATGCAGTATTAAAAACCATGCATTTTGAATCACTGAACAGATCAATTATTTTATTTGTAAGTTTGAAAAGTCCAGATAAATGACTTGATGTAATAATAACAATAAAAAAAGCACTCATTTTGCAATGAGCAGGTTTTCCAAACCAAAGCATTAAGCAGTCACATTTCTTAGCCAGCAGTAATGCTATTGTCATGGAATATTTCACAGCATGGTTATTTATAGCTTAGCTCAGCCTCAATTATTTATATTTAAATAAAGAAAGAAATCTTCTCCCATTACACTTTCTTTGCATTTTCATCTTCAACACCCACACAAATCCATGAGTTATAAAGAGACTGTGAAAATGAATGGTCGTCACTGCAAAGGAACACTCTTTGGCTATCCAGGTGAATTTAGACATTATAATTGTCAAGATTCATTCAAACTGCAAATGCAACAATCTCTATGTGAAGTCCATTCAGAAAAAATAACAGAAATTATGAAGTTGAAATACTGTCTTTATGTTCTAATACAACAAAACAGATTTTATATACAAACACACCCTTTTCTGAACTCTCACTTCCATTCTGTAAAGTATGCATAACTCATAGTGAGAACCCACTTCTAAGCTCAGCTCTCTGCTTCCTGATTAGGTGATTTAACTATTATGACCACCTGTGAAGCAGACATAATGTCTGTCTTGCCTTCCTCCCAGGGTTGTTAAGAGGATTGAATATGATAAAACATGTAGAAATATTTTGAGAACTCTAATGTGTCATCATAATTTTAAAAACTTGTTTATTAGTGTTTCTTCAACTAAATTAATTGTATAGGTAGAAAAATGATAGGCAGTAGAATGAACTTACAGGCAGATTATTAATTTGTCTGTTGCTACAATCATATTTAATGCTAACTTAGTCCCCAAGGCTATAATAATGAATTTGATCCTGCAATACAAAGAGACAATTGATCACCGTAGGTCAAGTCCAGTCCAACCTGAATGACCCAATGGCAAGTAAGCAAAAAATGTGCAGCACAGACAGATCTATTGCTTTTGCGACTGAACTCAGTTTACTTCTGTCTTGCAGAAACTTATAAATGTTATTCCATCAAATCTTTACAATAGTATCTTTGTTTTAGAGATGCAGAAATTGAAGTCTTTAGATAACTTCCTTATTAAACTATGTATTAAACTTTGGTCAGAGTTCTTATTACATATTGTTAGTATTATATTTGGGCAAAACCTGTTAAAATATTTGAATTGCAATTTAAAAAAAACTTATTAACTGAGGTATGGTTTATGAAATGGAGGTGTAGAGGGGTATATCTTAAAAAATGTTCAGTGGAATAGATGACAACACACATTTCAACAATTTTAAAGAATATATATTGAAAAATTAGCGTTTTTACTATGGCAAACCTCCAAATACCCAATAATTCTCTTTCCCATAAGAACATACTCTTACCAATATGTGATATCTATGCTTAGATGCTTAAGTATATTCAGCATTTATGTATATATTCTTTTAAAGAGAAAATGCAAAGATAGCATAATAAGAACATTGTTTCACATAATTTTTCACTTAACAATGTATCTTGGTGGTAGATCCACATCAATTACTATAAATTTTGTTCCATGTTTTAATAGATGCATAGCAATTTATTTTATGTTTGGACATAAAATAATTTATTTAGTTCTCCATCTATGAACAATATTTTGTGGTTTCCAACAAGGCTGACATACTTGTATGTACATGCATCTCCATGATATTTTAAAAGGAGAGAATGAATTGATACTTTCAGATTTAATGACATACAAACAAGTAAATAGAAAAAAAGAGAATTATCTGTAAGTTTATGAGACCAGAGGAAAAAACCTCTGAGTTGCCTTTTGTCCAAATGAGAAAAACAGGATTGAAAATCATTGTTTAAATAAATTTGACTTTATGCTGATTAATATTTGGATATGACATCTGACCACCAACTTATTCAGCAAATCTTTAGATAACCCTCTACCCCTTCAAGTGAAACTCCAGTGTTTAGGGAATAGTAAAGTCCCCATAAAAAGTAAACAAACCAAAGTCACTTTCAGCAAGCAAAGGGGAAGTATGTAAGAAGATGATTGTCATCTTTGCTAACTGAAAAAATAAATTGGGGATCTTGATATTTGGACTTACTTTGGGGGATTTTATGTAGCTATTCTCAGGACATAGTATAAGTTTATAAAAATGATGTCGAGTGACGTCAGGGAAATGGCTCCATGAGGAGCGCTCCCGATACCTCTTCCCAAAATTTCAACAAGTTCTACAACCAAAGACAGAAAAATCTATCCCTGCAGCATCTGGAAGTCCCACACACTGAACAAGAAGGTATGATTAGGCAAAAAGTTGGCTAAATATATAGTCAACCCTGAAGGAAATAAGATGGAGAACAGAACATTACACCTTCCTCACTAACATGAGCAAGGGCTGCTTTCACTTGGAACTGAGAGAGAGAGTGAGGGCTGGGGGCGTGGAGGGAGCCGGGCATAGACGTTCAAACCAAGGAAAGGGTGTGTCCACGGCGACTCAGCCCATGAGAGCTAATGCTGGCGCCAGACCCCAGCAAAGGCGGGCAAGCGGCGGCTGCCATTACCCCCAATATCCTGGTTGGCAAGCACGGACAGTGTGCAAGAGGTTCCTGATAAAGCCTCGGGCATGGGTGCCCATGTTCCTGGACAGAGGGGCAGGGTCATAGGCTTCTGCGTGGGCTGTGACCAGTCTTGGTGTGATCCCTGCTACCCCAACAACAGCACATGGGGAGTGCACAAAAGCAAATTTCCCTACACCCAAACTTCTTGGGGGGGGGGCGGGGAGCCTCACCCAGCCATTCAGGCTAACATCCTGGGGAAGAAAAAATACAGACTCGCTAGGGAGAGTGCATGCAGGTAGCTTGCAGACTGTCTCTAGAGCAGATCTGTGGATCCAATCACTGAAATTAGCTTAACCCACAGTCTGCTCACTGCCCAACTGGCTTATGTGGCTCTAGTTGACAAGGTCTCTCTCAGATCAGTGATCTAAGACAAGAGACATGATATTTTTTAGTGCCTCTTCCTCTGCACGTAGGGGTGGGTTAACTTCCTGTTAGCCCATACAGGGTGAAAAACACATTTCCACAGAACAAACCTCAGAGAACACTGCAGAACTTAGACAGGCTAGGCTGTAGGCTTTTTAACAAGGAAGAAGCCTGCAGAGAGCAATCCCATGGAATGCTAAGGCAAATTTAACTAGATATACCTGGGGAACTGAACAGAAGTCAACACGCTCCCCTATCTGCTTAAGCTGGAGGCTCTGATTGGCAGAGCTTTCATACTCAGGGCTGTGCACTAAAAAGAGGGACTTGGCAGCTTTTAAGACCTCCTTTCCAGCAGATAGCGACTAAGGCATCTTCTTCCCAGACAATACAGATTACAAAGTGCAAAAAACCTGGGGAGAGTGTCCCACAGAGTGCTAAGGCATATTGAACACACCTGGAGGCTCATAGAAAGACATCTTGAGAGCAATTGGCTCCCAGCCATGCCTGATTATGCTGGCGGCTCTGACTGCCAGAGCCTAACCCAGAGCCCTGCACTGAGTGGAGATAGAGTGGGGATCTGCCAGCTCTTTGAGCCTCTTAATCTCTAGGCCAGGGGTCCCCAAACTACAGCCCGCGGGCTGCATGCGGCCCCCTGAGACCATTTATCCGGCCCCCGCCTCACTTCCAGAAGGAGCACTTCTTCCATTGGTGGTCAGTGAGAGGAGCATAGTTCCCATTGAAATACTGGTCAGTTTGTTGATTTAAATTTACTTGTTCTTTATTTTAAATATTGTATTTGTTCCCGTTTTGTTTTTTTACTTTAAAATAAGATATGTACAGTGTGCATAGGGATTTGTTCATAGTTTTTTTTATAGTCTGGCCCTCCAACAGTCTGAGGGACAGTGAACTGGCCCCCTGTGTAAAAAGTTTGGAGACCCCTGCTCTAGGCAGTGGCAGCGGCAACCTCATAGCTGGATCATAAGGCTGCTAATTCAGGAAGGAGAGACTAGGAGAGAGGCTCCAGGAAAATGGACTCTCCCATTGTTGGAGCCTGCAAATGTTAACAAGCCCCGAATACCAATGAGACTGAGGCCTAGTATATGACATCACCATAGAGACTTATCAACTGTAAATCTCTACCTAAGCGTGCCACAGGAGCAGAGCCTGGGGTACAGAGCCGCCGACAAGGAAGAAAGAGAGGAAAGTAAAAGGAAGAAGAGAACCTCTCAAAATCAAGAAAAATCTTTAACAGTCTTTATAACATTTTTCCACTTTTTTTTTGTTTCTTTTATCTTTATTTTTTTTCTTCTTCCACTTTGGTCCTTTTATTCTCTGCTCATCTTATTATTTTCTTTTCATCTTGAACTATACTACCCATAAGTGCTACATTTCCCATTTTTTTCTTTTCTTTTTTCTTTCTCTCTATGAGGGTTACACTCCAAAACTCTTAACTCTCTCCTTTTTTTCCCTTTTTCTTCCTCTCTCTTAGTTTCATCTTTTCCCCTTTACTTTTCCTCTCATTCAATTCTCACAAACAAATTATTTTATTTTGGATTCAAATTTTTTCTTTGTGGCATTTTGTGTGCTTTTTACTTTGCTTTTTAACTCATTAGCATTCCCCCCAAACCTGGTTCTCCAGTCTCTGTATGTTTTTGTTCCACTTAATACAATAGTATTTTTTTCTTTTTCTTGTTTCCCTCTTATCCCTTTCACTATATCTCTCAGTCGACCATCATTTATAAGCAAATTATTTTATTCTTTTTTTTTTGTATTTTCCTGAAGCTGGAAATGGGGAGAGACAGTCAGACAGACTTCCGAATGCGCCTGACCAGGATCCACCTGGCATGCCCACCAGGGGGCAATGCTCTGCCCCTCCGGGGCATCGCTCCGCCGTGACCAGAGCCACTCCAGTGCCTGGGGAAGAGGCCAAGGAGCCATCCCCAGTGCCCGGGCCATCCTTGCTCTAATGGAGCCTCGGCTGCAGGAGAGGAAGAGAGAGACAGAGAGGAAGGAGAGGGGGAGGGGTGGAGAAGCAGATGGGCGCTTCTCCTGTGTGCCCTGGCCAAGAATCAAACCCGGGACTCCTGCACGCCAGGCTGATGCTCCACCACTGAGCCAACCGGCCAGGGCTATTTTATTCTTAATCCAAATTTTTTCCTTTTTTGCATTTTGTGGGTCCCTACCTCCTTTTTTCCCTTTTATCACTTCTCCCCAACTCAGGACCTCCATTATAGGTAGTTTTTGTTCCATTTAGTACAATATAATTTTCAGTTTTTCACGGTATTTTCTCAAAGAAGGAAAGAAAAAGAGAAAAACAGAAATAATAATTTTTAAAATTATTTTTTATTGTTGTATTTTTTCTTTTTATTCTTTATTAATTCTCATTACTGGTATTAACAAACCCACCCTCAGATGCCATTAAGGAAAAGAAAATTGAATATCATGGATATAAAAGACAGAGATGTAGCACAGATAGATGAGGAAAAATCTATAGAAAAAAAATTTAATAGATTGAAAACCTTGGAGTTAAATGACAGAGAATTTAAAATAGAAATCCTAAAAATACTCAGAGATATACAAAAAAACACAGAAAGACAATTTAGGGAGCTCAAAAAACAACTCAGCGAACACAAAAAATATATTACCAAGGAAATTGAAACTATGAACACAAACAAACAGAGATGAAAAACTCAACTCAAGAACTGAAAATGAGGTAACAAGCTTAGCTAATAGAACAGGCCAGATAGAAGAGAGGATTAGTGACATAAATGACAGGCAACTTGAGGCACAACAGAGAGAAGAAGAGAGAGACTCAAGAATTTAAAAAAATGAGAAAGCCCTACAGGAATTGTCTGAGTCCATCAAAAAAAGTAACATAAGAATAACAGGTATATCAGAAGGAGAAGAGAGAGAAAATGGAATGAAGAACATATTCAAACAAATAAGAGACAAGAACTTCCCAAGCTTGTGGAAAGAACTAAAGCCTCGAATTCAAGAAGCAAACAGACACTGAGTTATCTTAACCCCAATAAACCTACTCCAAGGCACATCATAATGAAATTGGCACAAACCAACGACAAAGAAAAAATTCTCAAGGCAGCCAGGGAAAAGAAGAATACAACATATAAAGGAGGGCCTATTAGATTATCATCAGATTTCTCAACAGAAACTCTACAAGCTAGAAGAGAGTGGACTCAAATATTTAAAGTTCTGAAAGAGAGGAACTTCCAGCCAAGAACACTATACCCATCAAAGCTATCATTCATATACAAAGGAGAAATAAAAACATTCACAGATACAGAAAAGATGAGGGAATTTATCATCAGAAAACCCCCACTTCAGGAAATATTAAGGGGGTTTTCCAACCAGATACAAAGAACAAAACAAACAAAACCACAAGTAAAAGCTCCACCAAGAACACAATAAAACCAAATTTAACTGTGACAACAAAAACAAAAAAAGGGGAGAGGACAAAGATTAACAGTAGCAAAGGACAATGGAGTACAGAAGTACTCATAAGATAGTGTACCACAATGAACATGGTAGGTACCCTTTTCATTACTTAATGGTAACCACTCCTGAAAACACCACCACAGAAGCGCATGACTTAATAAAGGTAGTAACAGGAAAAAAGTATGGATTACAACCAAACAAAAACATATGATAGAAAAACTAAAGAGAAGAATCAAACAAGATACAAAACAGAAAGCAATATATAAAATGGCAATAGGGAACCCTCAAGTGTCAATAATTACACTAAATGTAAATGGATTAAACTCACCAATAAAAAGAGTTGCCTGACCTGTGGTGGCGCAGTGGATAAAGCATCAAACTGGAAATGCTGAGGTTGCCAGTTCGAAACCCTGGGCTTTCCTGGCCAAGGCATATATGGGAGTTGATGCTTCCAGCTCCTCCCCACCTTCTCTCTCTCTCTCTCTCCCTCTCTGTCTCTCTTTCCCCCTTTCTCTCTCCTCTCTAAAATGAATAAATAAAATTAAAAAAAAGACAGAGTAGCAGAATGGATTAAAAAAAATCCAACTGTATGCTGCCTACAAGAAACACATCTAAGCAACAAGGATAAAATTAATTTAAAGTAAAAGGCTGGAAACAATACTCCAAGCAAATAACATCCAAAAAAAGCAGGTGTAGCAATACTCATATCTAACAATGCTGACTACAAGACAGCAAAAGTAATCAGAGACAAAAAAGATCATTTTATAATAATTAAGGGGACATTGAATCAAGAAGACATAACACTTTTTAATATATATGCACCAGACCAAGGAGCAAAAAAATACAGTGTCTGTAAAGTCTTGGTGCACTTTTGACCAGTCACAGGAAAGCAACAAAAGACTATAGAAATGTGAAATCTGCACCAAATAAAGGGAAAACCCTCCCAGTTTCTGTAGGATGATGTAGCAGTATGTGCGCATGTGCAGATGATGATGTAACACCCTGTATACAGCGGAGCAGCCCACGGTCATGCCAGTAGAGATGTGAACGGTACAGAGGAAAGTTCAGTGTGTTCTGTGGCTTGTTAAATTTGAATCCGTGACCAAAGTGCAACGTGAATATCAGCGCATTTTTTTTTTTAATTTTTTTTTAATTTTTTCATTTTTCTGAAGCTGGAAACAGGGAGAGACAGTCAGACAGACTCCCGCATGCGCCCGACCGGGATCCACCCGGCACGCCCACCATGGGGCGACGCTCTGCCCACCAGGGGGCGATGCTCTGCCCCTCCGGGGCGTCGCCATATTGCGACCAGAGCCACTCTAGCGCCTGGGGCAGAGGCCACAGAGCCATCCCCAGCGCCCAGGCCATCTTTGCTCCAATGGAGCCTTGGCTGCGGGAGGGGAAGAGAGAGACAGAGAGGAAAGTGCGGCGGAGGGGTGGAGAAGCAAATGGGCGCTTCTCCTGTGTGCCCTGGCCGGGAATCAAACCCGGGTCCTCCACACGCTAGGCCGACGCTCTACTGCTGAGCCAACCGGCCAGGGCTCGGCGCATTTTTAATGAAGCGCCACCACATAGTAATAACATTACTCGGTGGGATAAGCAGTTGAAGGAAACTGGCAGTTTGGTGAAGAAACCCGTTCTGATAGGCCATCAGTCAGTGACGAGTCTGTAGAGGCTATACGGAATAGCTACCTAAGGAGCGCTAAAAAATCTGTGCGTGAGCCCACATCGAACTGCACTGAATAGGTATGAAACTGGGAGAGTTTCCCTTTTATTTGGTGCAGATTTCACGTTTCTATCATTTATTGCTTTCCTGTGACCGGTCAAAAGTGCACCATGACTTTATGAACACACTGTATATAAGATAGCTACTGACTGACCTAAAAACAAAAACTGACAAAATACAACCATACTTGGAGACCTCAATATGCCGCTGACGGCTCTACATTGTTTATCCAAACAGAAAATCAATAAAGAAATATTGACCTTTAACGAAAAACTAGAGCAACTGGATATGATAGACATTTACACGACATTTCATCCTAAAGTGACAGAGTACACATTTTTCTCTAGTGTACATGGAACATTCTCAAGAATTGACCATATGTTGGGCCATGAAAATAACATCAGCAAATTCAGAAAAATTGAAATTGTACCAAGCCTATTTTCTGATCATAAAGCCTTGAAACTAGAATTCAACTGCAAAAAAGAGGTAAAAAACCCACAAAAATGTGGAAACTAAACAACATACTTATAAAAAATGACTTTGGGTCACAGAAGAAATAAGTGCAGAGATCAAAAGATATATAGAGACAAATGAAAATGACAATACAACATATCAGAATCTCTGGGATGCAGCAAAGGCAGTAATAAGAAGGAAGTTCATATCACTTCAGACCTATATGAACAAACAAGAGAGAGCTTAAGTGACCATTTAACATCACACCTTAAGGAACTAGAAAAAGAAGAGCAAAACAACCCAAAAATAGCCGAAGAAAAAAAATAATAAAAATCAGAGCAGAAATAAATGAAATAGAGAACAGAAAAACTATAGAAAAAATTAATAGAACAAGGACCTGATTCTTTGCAAGGATCAACAAAATTGACAAACCCTTGGCAAGACTCACCAAGGGAAAAAAAAAGGACTCATAAACAAAATACAAAATGAAAGAGGAGAAATCAACACAGATATCAAATATATACAAAGAATTACTGTCAAATACTATAAAAAACTATATGCTACCAAATTCAACAATCAAGAAGAAATGGATCAATTTCTAGAACAATAAAACCTTCCTAGACTGAGTCATGAAGAAGCTGAAAGCCTAAACAGACCAATAAGCAGGGAGGAAATAAAAAAAAAAAACGATTAAAAACTAATAAAAAAAAGGTTCAGTGAAATAAAAAAATATTTCTTGTTCTTGGATAGAAAGAATAAATATAATCAATATGACCATATTACCCAAAGCAATTTATAAATTTAATGAAATTCCATCAAAATTCCAATGACATTTTTTAAAGAAATGGAACAAAAAAATCACCAGATTTATATGGAACTATAGAAAACCCCGAATAGCCAAAGCAATCCTAAGGAAAAAGAATGAAGCTAGGGGCATTACAATACCTGACTTCAAATTATATTATAGAGACACAACAATCAAAACAGCATGGTATTGGCAGAAAAATAGACACTCAGACCAATGGAACAGAATAGAAAGTCCAGGAATAAAACCACATATATCATATATAGTCAAATAATTTTCAATAAAGGGACCAACAACACACAATGGAGAAAAGAAAGTCTCTTCAACAAATGGTGCTGGGAAAACTGGAAAGCCACATGCAAAAGAATGAAACTTGACTACAGTTTGTCCCCTTGTATTAAAATTAATTCAAAATGGATCAAAGACCTAAATATAAGTCTTGAAACAATAAATTACATAGAAAAAAAACATAGGTACTAAAATCATGGACCTTAGTTATAAAGAGCATTTTATGAATTTGAGTCCAAAGGCAAGAGAAGTGAAGGCAATGATAAATAAATGGGACCACATCAGACTAAGAAGTCTTTGCACAGCAAGGGAAACTGACAATAAAATAAACAGACAGCCAACTAAATGGGAGATGATATTTTCAAACAAAAGCTCAGATAAGGGCCTAATATCCAAAATATCAAAGAACTCATAAAACTCAACAACAAACAAATAAACAAACAATCTAATAAAAAAAATGGAAAGAGGACATGAAAAGACACTTCTCCCAGGAAAAAATACAAATGGCCAACAGATATATAAAAAGATGCTCATCTTCACTAGTTATTAGAGAAATGCAAATCAACACTACAATGAGATATCACCTCACACCTGTTAGATTAGCTATTATTAACAAGACAGGTAATAGCCAGTGTTGAAGAGGCTGTGGAGAAAAAGGAACCCTCATCCACTGTTGGTGGGAATGTAAAGTAGTACAACCACTATGGAAGAAAATATGGTTGTTTTTCAAAAACTAAAAATAGAACTACCATATGACCCAGCAATCCCTCTACTGGGTATATATCCCCAAAACTCAAAAACATTGGTACATAAAGACACATGCAGTCCCATATTCATTGCAGCTTTGTTCACAGTGGCCAGGACATGGAAACAACCAAAAAGCCCTTCAATAGATGACTGGATAAAGAAGAAGTGGTACATATGTACAATGGAATACTACTCAGCCATAAGAAATGATCACATTGGATCATTTACAACAAATGGATGGATCTTGATAATAGTTATACAGAGTGAAATAAATAAATCAGAAAAAACTTAAGAACTGCATGATTCCATACATAGGTGGGACATAAAAACGAGACTAAGAGACATGAACAAGAGTGTGGTGGTTACGGGGATGGAGGAGGTGAGGGAGGGACAGGGGGGAGAGGAGTGGCACAAAGAAAACCAGATAGAAAGTGACAGAGGACAATTTGACTTTGGGTGATGCGTATGCAACATAATTGAATGACAAGATAACCTGGAGATGTTTTCTTTGAACATATGTACCCTTATTTATTAATGTCACCCCATTAAAATTAATAAAAATTTATAAAAAAATGATGTCCATGGCTCCAACATTAGCAGGAATATTAAGTTAAATCTGGCAAACTGAGACTTGCAGGGGACTCTTGCATTATTTATTGAAATATAATTTACTTACAGTTTCACCTATTTTAAATGCATATATATATTTAATAGTTTTATTTATACAATTAATTTTAATGAAGTGACATTTGTCAACTAGAGCACATAGATTTAGAGAAAACATTTCCAGATCATTTTGACATTTGATAATGTATCACCCAAAGTCAAATCATCCTCCATCACCCTTTATTTGGTTTTTTTATGCCCCTTTCATTCCACTATCCCCTCCTTCTTCTTCCTTCCCCTCCCCCTGGTAACCACTGCGGTCTTATCTATGTCCATGAGTTGCAATTTTGTGTGCCACTTATGTATGGAATCATACAGTTCTTAGTTTTTTCTGATTTACTTATTTCACTCATTATAATGTTATCAAGGTCCATCCATGTTGTCGTAAATTATCCTATGTCATCATTTCTTATGGCTGAGTAGTATTGCATAGTATATATGTACCACAACTTTTTTTATCCAATCTTCTATTGAAGGGCTTTTTGGTTGTTTCCATGTCTTGGTCAAGATGTGATGAACATGGGGCTGCATGTGTCTTTATATACCAATGATTTTGAGTTTTGGGGTTATATACCCAGGAGAGGGATTGCTGGGTCATATGATAATTCTATTCTTAATTTTTTGAGGAACCACCATATTTTCTTCCATAGTGGTTGTACTACTTTACATTCTCACCAACAGTGAATGAGGGTTTCTTTTTCTCCACAGCCTCTTCAACACTTGTTATTACCTGTCTTGTTGATAATAGCTAATCTAACAGGCGTGAGGTGGTATCTCATTGTAGTTTTGATTTGCATTTTTCTAATAGCTAATGAAGATGAGCATCTTTTCATGTGTCTATTGGTCGTTTGTATTTTTTCCTGGGAGAAGTGTTTGTTCATGTCCTCTTCTCATTTTTTTTAATGGATTGTTTGCTTGTTTGCTATTGAGTTTTGCGAGTTCTTTATATAATTTGGATAATAGCCCCTTATCTAAGCTGTTGTTTGAAAATATCAGCTCCCATTTAGTTGGCTGTCTGTTTGTTTTGTTGTCAGTTTCTCTTGCTGTACAAGAGCTTCTTAGTCTGATAATCCCATTCATTTATCTTTGCCTTTAGTTCTCTTGCCTTTGGAGTCAAATTCTTAATGTTCTCTATGGCCAAGGTCCTTGACTTTAGTAGCTATGTTTTCTTCTATGTAATTTATTGTTTCAGGTTTTATATTTAGGTGTCTGATCCATTTAGAATTAAATTTGGTACAAAAAGAGTTGAGTTTTATTCTTTTGCATATGGCTTTCCAATTTTCTCAGCACCATTTATTGAAGAGGCTTTCTTTTCTCCATTGTGTGTTTTTGACTCCTTTATCAAAGATGATTTGACCATATATATGTGGTTTTATTTCTGGGCTCTCTATTCTGTTTTATTGGTCTGTCTATTTTTCTGCCAATACCATGCTGTTTTGATTATCGTGGCTCTGTACTATAATTTGAAGTCAGGTATTGTAATGCCACCAGCTTTATTTTTTTTTCCTTAGTATTATTTTGAGTATTTGGGGTTTTTGTTTTTTTTTTCATTTTTCTGAAGCTGGAAACAGGGAGAGACAGTCAGACAGACTCCCGCATGCGCCCGACCGGGATCCACCCGGCACGCCCACCATGGGGCGATGCTCTGCCCACCAGGGGGCGATGCTCTGCCCATCCTGGGCGTCGCCATGTTGCGACCAGAGCCACTCTAGCGCCTGAGGCAGAGGCCACAGAGCCATCCCCAGCGCCTGGGCCATCTTTGCTCCAATGGAGCCTTGGCTGCGGGAGGGGAAGAGAGAGACAGAGAGGAAAGCGGGGCGGAGGGGTGGAGAAGCAAATGGGCACTTCTCCTATGTGCCCTGGCCGGGAATCGAACCCGGGTCCTCCGCACGCTAGGCCGACGCTCTACCGCTGAGCCAACCGGCCAGGGCGTATTTGGGGTTTTTTATACTTCCATATAAACCTGATGATGGTTTGTTCCATTTCTTTTAAAAAAGACTTTGGAATTTTCATTGGAATTGCACTAAATTTGTATATTGCTTTAGGTAATATGGTCATTTTAACTATATTTATTCTTCCTATCCAAGAACAAGGAATACTTTTTAATTTCATTGGTCTTTTTTGATTTTCTTAACAATGCTTTGTAGTTTTCATTATATAGATCCTTTACATTCTTTGTTTTGTTTATTCCTAGATATTTTATTATTTTTTGTTGCAACCGTAAAATGGATTATTTTTTTGAGTTTATTTTCTGAAGGCTCATTGTTGGCACATAAGAAAGCAACTGACTTCTGTATGTTAATTTTGTATTTTACAACCTTACTGTATTGGTTTATTGTTTCTAATAGTCTTTCTTTGGAGTCTTTGAGGTTTTCTATATAGAGGATCATATCATCTACAAAAAGTAAAACCTTTACTTTTTTCTTCTCAATATGAATGCCTTTTATCTCTTTCTCTTGTCTGATTGCTCTAGCCAGAATTTCCAGCACTATATTGAATAAGAGTGGAGAGAGTGGGCAACCTTTTCTTGTTCCTGATTTTAGACAAAAAGTTTTAATTTTTTTGCTATTTAATATGATGTTAGCTGATGGTTTGTCATAAATGGCCTTTATTATGTTATTTTCCTTCTAGACCCATTTTGTTAAGTGTTTTAAACATAAAATGATGTCGTATTTTATCAAATGCCTTTTCTCCATCTATTGATAGGATCATATGGGTTTGTTCTTTGTTTGTTGATATGGTGTATTACGTTAACTGTTTTATGTATGTTGAACCATCCTTTTGATTCTGGGATGAATCCCACTTGATCATGGTAAATTATTTTTTAATGCGTTCTTGTATTTGGTTTGCTAGTATTTTGTTTAGTATTTCAGCATCTGTATTCATTAGAGATATTGGTGTGCAGTTTTCTTTTTTTGTGTTGTCTTTACCAGGTCTTGGTATAAGGGTTATGTTGGCCTCATAAAATGTGTTTGGAAGTATTGCATCTTCTTTAATTCTTTTGGAAGACTTTGAGTAGGATAGGGACTAAATCTTCTTTGATTGTTTGATAGAATTCACTAGTTTAGCCATCTGGCCCTGGACTTATTTTTGGGGATATTTTTGACAGTTGTTTCTGTTTCCTCCCTGCTTATTGGTCTGTTTAGGCTTTCTACTTCTTCATGATTCAGTCTAAGAAGATTATATTGTTCTAGGTATTTATCCATTTCTTCAAGAATGTTAAATTTGGTAGTATATAGTTTGTCATAATATTCTACAATAATCTTTTTTATATTTATGATATCTGTGGTAATTTATCCTCTTTTCTTTTGGGTTTTGTTTATATGAGTCTTTTCTCTTCTTTCCTTAGTGAGTCTTGCCAAGAGTTTGTCAATTTTGTTGATCTTTTCAAAGAACCAGTTTCTTATTTTATTGATTTTTTCTATAGTTTTTTTGTTCTCTATTTTATTTATTTATGCTCTAATTTTTATTATTTCATTTCTTTTGCTGATTTTAGGTTGCCTTTGTTCTTTTTTTTTTAGTTCCTTGAGATGTGATGTTAAATGTTTACTTGGGTTCTCTCTTGTTTGTTCATATAAGCCTGTAATGATATAAACTTCCCTCTCATTACTGCTTTTGCTGCATCCCAGAGATTCTGATATGTCATGTCATCTTCGTTTGTCTGTATATATGTTTTGATTTCTGCTTTTATTTCTTCTTTGACCCAGTTGTTTTTTAGATGTATGTTAATTTCCACATTTTTGTTGGTTTATTTACTTCTTCTTTGCAGGTGAATTCTAGTTTCAAAGCTTTATGGTCAGAGAATATACTTGGTACTATTTCAGTCTTTCTGAGTTTGTTGATATTAGTTTTGTGTCCCAACATATAGTCAATTTTTGAGAATGTACCATGTACACTAGAAAAATGTATACTCTGACGTTTTGAGAGGAAATATCTTGTAGATGTCTGTAATATCCAATTGTTCTAGTGTTTTGTTTAAAGCCAATATTTTTTCTATTAGTTTTCTGTTTGGATGAACAATCTAGAGCCATCTGTGGTGTATTGAGGACTCCAAGTATGATTGTGTTTCTGTCGGTTTTTATTTTTAGATCAGTTAGTAGATGTCTTATATACTTTGGTGCTCCTTTGTTTGGTGCACATATATTAAGAAGTGTTATATCTTCTTGATTCAATGTCTCCTTTATTATTATGAAATGACCATCTTTGATTACCTTTGCTGTCTTGTAGTCAGCATTGTTAGATACGAGTATGATTACACCTGCTTTTCTTTGGATATTATTTGCTTGAAGAATCATTTCCAGCCTTCCACTTTGAGTCTATTTTTATCCTTGTAGCTTAGATATATTTTTTTTTTCTTTTTTTTTTTTTTTTTATATTTTTTATTTTATTTATTTTTAATGGGGTGACATCAGTAAATCAAGAAACATATATTCAAAGACAACATGTCCAGGTTATCTTAAAGTTCAATTAGGTTGCATACCCATCACCCAAAGTCAGATTGACCTGTCACCCTCTATCTAGTTCTCTCTGTGCCCCTCCCCCTCCCCCTTCCCTCTCCCTCTCCTCCCTCCCCCCCGTAACCACCACACTCTTATCAATGTCTCTTGGTTTCACTTTTATGTCCCATCTATGTATGGAAAAATGCAGTTCCTGGTTTTTTCTGATTTACTTATTTCACTCCGTATAATGTTGTCAAGGTCCCACCATTTTGCTATAAATGATCCGATGTCATCATTTCTTATGGCTGAGTAGTATTCTATGGTGTATATGTGCCACATCTTCTTTATCCAGTCATCTATTGATGGGCTTTTTGGTTGTTTCCATGTCCTGGCCACTGTGAACAATGCTGCAATGAACATGGGGCTGCATGTGTCTTTACAAGTCAATGTTTCTGAGTTTTTGGGGTATATACCCAGTAGAGGGATTGCTGGGTCATAAGGTAGTTCTATTTTCAGTTTTTTGAGGAACCACCATACTTTCTTCCATAATGGTTGTACTACTTTACATTCCCACCAACAGTGGATGAGGGTTCCTTTTTCTCCACAGCCTCTCCAACATTTGCTATTACCTGTCTTGTTAATAATAGCTAATCTAACAGGTGTGAGGTGGTATCTCATTGCAGTTTTGATTTGCATTTCTCTAATAACTAAAGAAGATGAGCATCTTTTCATATATCTGTTGGCCATCTGTATTTCTTCCTGGGAGAAGTGTCTGTTCATATCCTCTTCCCATTTTTTTATTGGATTATTTGTTTGTTTGTCATTGAGCTTTATGAGTTCTTTGTATATTTTGGATATTAGGCCCTTATCTGAGCAGGTGTTTAAAAATATCATTTCCCAATTAGTTGGCTGTCTGTTTATCTTGTTATCAATTTCTCTTGCTGAACAAAAACTTCTTAGTCTGATGTAGTCCCATTCATTAATTTTTGCTTTCACTTCTCTTGCCTGTGGAGTCAAATTCATAAAATGCTCTTTAAAGCCCAGGTCCATGAGTTTGGTACCTATGTCTTCTTCTATGTACTTTATTGTTTCAGGTCTTATGTTTAGATCTTTGATCCATTTTGAGTTAATTTTAGTACAGGGGGACAAACTGTAGTCCAGCTTCATTCTTTTGCATGTGGCTTTCCAGTTTTCCCAGCACCATTTGTTGAAGAGGCTTTCTTTTCTCCATTGTGTGTTGTTGGCCCCTTTGTCAAAAATTATTTGACTATATATATGTGATTTTATTTCTGGGCTTTCTATTCTGTTCCATTGGTCCGAGTGTCTATTTTTATGCCAATACCATGCTGTTTTGATTGTCGTGGCCCTATAATAGAGTTTGAAGTCAGGTATTGTAATGCCCCCAGCTTCGTTCTTTTTCTTTAGGATTGCTTTGGCTATTCGGGGCTTTTTATAGTTCCATATAAATCTGATGATTTTTTGCTCCATTTCTTTAAAAAATGTCATTGGAATTTTGATGGGAATTGCATTAAATTTGTATATCGCTTTGGGTAATATGGCCATCTTAATTATATTTATTCTACCTAACCAAGAACAAGGAATATTCTTCCATCTCATAATGTCTTTTTCGATTTCCCTTAACAATGGTTTATAGTTTTCATTGTATAAGTCTTTTACATTCTTTGTTATGTTTATTCCTAGGTATTTTATTTTTTTTGTTGCAATCGTGAAGGGGATTATTCTTTTGAGTTCATTCTCAAATGTTTCATTGTTGGCATATAGAAAGGCTGTTGACTTCTGTATGTTGATTTTGTATCCTGCGACCTTACTGTATTGGCTTATTTTTTCTAGAAGTATTTTTGTGGATTCTTTGGGGTTTTCGATGTATAGGATCATATCATCTGCAAAAAGTGATAACTTTACTTCTTCTTTTCCGATATGGATGCCTTTTATTTCTTTGTCTTGTCTGATTGCTGTGGCAAGAACCTCTAGTACCACATTAAATAAGAGTGGAGAGAGTGGACAACCCTGTCTTGTTCCTGATTTAAGGGGGAAAGCCTTCAGTTTTGTGCCATTTAGTATGATGTTAGCTGATGGTTTATCATATATGGCCTTTATCATGTTGAGATATTTTCCTTCTATACCCATTTTGTTAAGAGTCTTAAACATAAAATTGTGTTGTATTTTATCAAAAGCCTTTTCTGCATCTATTGATAATATCATGTGATTCTTGTTCTTTGTTTTGTTGATATGGTGTATTATGTTGACCGTTTTACGTATGTTGAACCATCCTTGAGATTCTGGGATGAATCCCACTTGATCATGATGTATTATTTTTTTAATATGTTGTTGTATTCGATTTGCTAGTATTTTGTTTAGTATTTTAGCATCTGTATTCATTAGAGATATTGGTCTGTAGTTTTCTTTTTTTGTGCCATCCTTGCCTGGTTTTGGTATAAGGGTTATGTTTGCCTCATAAAATGTGTTTGGAAGTATTGCTTCTTCTTCAATTTTTTGGAAGACTTTCTGTAGAATAGGAACCAAGTCTTCTTTGAAGGTTTGATAAAATTCGCTGGTATAGCCGTCTGGGCCTGGACTTTTATTTTTGGGGAGGTTTTTAATGGTTTTTTCTATTTCTTCTCTACTAATAGGTCTGTTTAGGCTTTCTGCTTCTTCATGACTCAGTCTAGGAAGGTTGTATTGTTCTAGGAATTTATCCATTTCTTCTAGGTTGTTGAATTTAGTGGCATAAAGTTTTTCATAGTATTCTACAATAATTCTTTGTATATCTACGATGTCTGTGGTGATTTCTCCTCTTTCATTTTGGATTTTGTTTATATGAGTTCTTTCTCTTTTTTCCTTAGTAAGTCTTGCCAAGGGTTTGTCAATTTTGTTGATTTTTTCAAAGAACCAGCTCCTTGTTCTATTAATTTTTTCAATAGTTTTCCTGTTCTCTATTTCATTTATTTCTGCTCTGATTTTTATTATCTCTTTTCTTCGGCTGGTTTTGGGTTGTCTTTGTTCTTCATTTTCTAGTTCCTTAAGGTGTGAAGTTAAGTGGTTTACTTCGGCTCTCTCTTGTTTGTTCATGTATGCCTGAAGTGATATGAACTTCCCTCTTATCACAGCTTTTGCTGCGTCCCATAGATTCTGATATGTCGTATTATCATTTTCATTTGTCTGTATATATCTTTTGATCTCTGCACTTATTTCTTCTTTGACCCATTCATTCTTTAAAAGTATGTTGTTTAGTTTCCACATTTTTGTGGGATTTTTTCCCTCTTTTTTGCTGTTGAATTCTAGTTTCAAGGCTTTATGATCAGAAAATATGCTTGGTACAACTTCAATTTTTCTGAATTTGCTGATGTTGTTTTTGTGGCCCAACATATGGTCAATTCTTGAGAATGATCCATGTACACTGGAGAAAAATGTATACTCAGTCACTTTGGGATGAAATGTCCTGTAGATGTCTATCATATCCAGGTGCTCTAGTGTTTTGTTTAAGGCCACTATGTCTTTGTTGATTCTCTGTTTGGATGACCGATCTAGAGCCGTCAGCGGTGTATTGAGGTCTCCAAGTATGATTGTATTTTTGTCAGTTTTTGTTTTAAGGTCA
Organism: Saccopteryx leptura; assembly: GCF_036850995.1. NCBI lineage: Eukaryota > Metazoa > Chordata > Mammalia > Chiroptera > Emballonuridae > Saccopteryx > Saccopteryx leptura. The sequence goes on from NC_089510.1 coordinate 97,647,793, forward strand.
ATAAGTAGCTGTCTTATATATTTTGGTGCTCCTTGGTTTGGTGCATATATATTAAGAATTGTTATGTCTTCTTGATTCAGTGTCCCCTTAGCCATTATGAAATGGCCATTTTTGTCTCTGAGTACTTTTGCTGTCTTGTAGTCAGCTTTATCAGATATGAGTATTGCTACGCCTGCTTTTTTGTGGATGTTATTTGCTTGGAGTATTGTTTTCCAGCCTTTCACTTTGAATTTGTTTTTATCCTTGTTACTTAGATGAGTTTCTTGTAGGCAGCATACAGTTGGATTTTCTTTTTTGATCCATTCGGCTACTCTGTGCCTTTTTATTGGTGAGTTTAATCCGTTTACATTTAGTGTAATTATTGACACTTGTGAGTTCCTCATTGCCATTTTATAGATTGCTTTCTGTTAGTTTTGTGCCTTGTTTGATTCTTCTCTTTCATTTTTTTATCTTTTGTTTTTATTTGGTTGTGTTCCATACATCTTTCCTCTGTTGCTATCTTTTTTAAATCATGTGCTTCTGTAGTGGTTTTTTCAATGATGGTTACCCTTAAGTACTGAAAAGGGTTCCTACCCTGTTCATTGTAGTGCACTATTTTGTGAGTACTTTTGCGCTCCATCGCCCTTGCTACTGTTAATCTTCATCCTCTCCCCCCTTTCTTATTGTTGTCACAGTTTAAAGTTGGTTTTGTTATGTTCTTCTTGGAGCTTTTACTTGTGGCTTTGTTGTTGTTGTTTTTTTATTCTTTGTATCTGATTGGAGAACCCCCTTTAGTATTTCCTGGAGTGGGGGTTTTCTGGTGATAAATTCTCTCATCTTTTCTATATCTGTGAATGTTTTTATTTCTCCTTCATATTTGAAGGATAACTTTGATGGGTATAGTATTCGTGGCTGAAAGTTCCTCTCTTTCAAGACTTTAAATATTGGGGTCCACTCTCTTCTAGCTTGTAGAGTTTCTGTTGAGAAATCTGATGATAATCTAATGGGCCTTCCTTTATATGTTGTATTCTTCTTTTCCCTGGCTGCCTTGAGAATTTTTTCTTTGCAGTTGGTTTGTGCCAATTTTATTATGATGTGCCTTGAAGTAGGTTTGTTGGGGTTAAGAAAACTTGGAGTTCTGTTTGCTTCTAGAATTTGAGGTTTTAGTTCTTTCCACAGGCTTGGGAAGTTCTCATCTATTATTTGTTTGAGTATGTTCTCCATTCCATTTTCTCTCTCTTCTCCCTCTGATATACCTATTATTCTTATGTTATTCTTTTTGATGGAGTCAGATAATTCCTGTAGGGCTATCTCATTTTTTTTAATTTTTAAATCTCTTTCTTCTTCTCTTTGTTGAGCTTCAAGTTGCTTGTCTTCTATTTCGCTAATCCTCTCTTCTATCTGGCCTGTTCTATTAGCTAAGCTTGTTACCTCATTTTTCAGCTCATGAATTGAGTTTTTCATCTCTGATTGATTTGTTTTTATAGTTTCAATTTCCTTGGATATATACTCTTTGTGTTCATCGAGTTGTTTTCTGAGCTCCCTAAATTGCCTTTCTGTGTTTTCTTGTATATCTCTGAGTATTTTTAGGATTTCTATTTTAAATTCTCTGTCGTTTAACTCCAAGGTTTCCAATATCTTAAATTTTTTCTCCATAGATTTTTCTTCATCTCTCTGTGTTACCTCTCTTTCTTTTGTATCCATGATAATCGATTTTCTCTTCTTTAATGGCATCTGAGGGTGGTTTTCTTGATAGTATTAATGAGATTTTAAAAGGAATAAAAGGATAAAAAAATAAAAATAAAAATAAAAATAAAAAATTGCGTGTTTTTTTTTTTAAATTAATCTTTAAATAAAGAAAAATAAAATAAGATAAAAATTTGAGGAAAAAAGAAAAAAAAAAAAAAAAGGAATAATTCCTTCCCCTCCTTTTTTTCCTCTCCTCTCCTCTCCCCTCTTTTTTGAGAAAATCTTGTGATGAACTGTGAATTATATTGTACTAGATAGAACAAACAATACCTATGGCGGAGGGCCTGAATTGGGGAGAAGTAATATAGGGGTAAAGGAAAAAGACAAAAAAGAAAAAAAAATAAAATAAAAGAAAAAAATATTTATATATAAAAAAGGGGGGGAGCAGTATAGACCCACAAAAAGCAAATTGGGAAAAAATTTGGGTCAAGAATAAAATGCTTTGCTTTTAGGTGTTGGCTGACTCAGAGTTATGATGAGAGGAATAAGAGTGAAACAGGAAAAAGGGGTGGAAAATTAAAAAATTACTATTGTATTTAGTGGAACAAGAACTAGATAAAATGGAGAGCCAGGGATGGTAGCACTTCTAATGTGTTAAAAAGGTGAAGTAAAAACCATCCAAAATGTCACAAACTTAAGTTTGAGTCCCAGATAAGATAATTTGTTCGTTATTGAGGTTTGAATGAGAGAAGATGTAAAGGAGAGAGGAAGAGGCTATTATAGAGGGAGAAAAGAGAGAGAGAGAGAGAGAAAAGATGGAACCACTTAAAGAAGAAAAAAGAAAAAGGAGGAGAGAGAAAGAGAGAGAGTTAGGGGTTTTGGATTGCAACCCTCATAGAGAGGAAGGAGAAGGAAAGAAAAGATAATGGGAGATGTAACACTTATGGGTAGTGTAGTTCAAAGAGAGGCGAGAGTAAGACTGAAAGAGAATTAAATGACCAAATTGGAATAAAAAAAAAAGAAATCAAGTATAAAGAAAAGAGACACAGACGAACAAATATAATAAACTGGGATAGGTTATAAAGTCTGCAGATTATTCTTGATTTTGAGAGGTTGTCGTCTTGCTTTTTCTTTTCTGTCTTTCTGGTCGGTGACTTTGTACCCCGGGTTCTGCCCCTGTGGCACGCTCTGGAAGAGGTTTGCAGTTGGTAATTCTCTATGGTGATGTCATGTATTGGGCTTCAGTCTCGTTGGCAGTCGAGGCTTATTAGTGTTTATAGGCTCCAACAGTGAGAGGATCTCTCACTGTGAGAGAGTTCCTGGAGCCTCTCTTCTAGACTTTTCCTTCCACAATTAGAAGCCTGGTACTCCAGCTATGGGGTTGCTGCTGCCTCTGCCTGGATAGTAAGAGTCTCAAAGAGCGGGCAACTCCCCACTCTATTCCCACTCAGCACAGGGCTCTGAGTAAGGCTCAGTCAGTCAGAGCTGCTAGCATAATCAGGCGTGGCTTCCTCCCACTCAAAGACCTCTGGTTCTGCCCCTCTGTGGGATAACTCGAGTGCCCACTCCTGAGGCGTTCGGTGGAATCTCTTGCCCACTCTCCGTGCGCACCCACCAGGATGTCAGACCAGACAGGTCATACTTCGAGTGAAATCCCTACCCACAGGGAGAAGATCGAGCTTTGGAATTGGCTTTCGCTCTATCCCCGTGCGGCTTTCCCAGGGGGCTAGGGCTGCCTGAGATTCCGTTCCTGGCCCGCTCACAGACCTCTGACTCTGCTCCTCTGAGGGAAAACACGGGCGCCCACCCCTGAGGAGTTCGGAGGAATCTCCTGCACACTCTCCGTGCGTGGGCGCTGACCCTGATTCTGAGTCTCAGATGGGACGTCTTTCACTCTGAGAAAGCCCTCCTCCCACACAGAAAAGTTACTGGTTTGGAATTGGCTTTCGCTCTGTCCCCGTGCGGCTTTCCCAAGGCGCTGGGGCTTCCGCTCCTGGCCCGCTCGCAGACCTCTGATTCTGCTCCTCCGAGGGAAAACACGGGCGCCCACCCCTGAGGAGTTTGGAGGAATCTCCTGCACACTCTCCGTGCGTGGGCACTGACCCGATTCTGAGTCTCAGACGGGACGTCTTTCACTCCGAGAAAGCCCTCCTCCCACACAGAAAAGTTACTGGGTTGGAATTGGTTTTCGCTCTGTCCCCGTGCGGCTTTCCCAAGGCGCTGGGGCTTCCGCTCCTGGCCCGCTTTCTGGCCTCTGACTGCTCCTCTGAGGGAAAACACGGGCGCCCACCCCTGAGGAGTTCGGAGGAATCTCCTGCACACTCTCCGTGCGTGGGCGCTGACCCGATTCTGAGTCTCAGGCGGGACGGAGAAATCCCTCCTCCCACACAGAAATGTTTCGCCTTTGGAGTTGGCTCCAGCTCTCTCCCCGTGCCCGGTCCCCTCAGGGCGCTGGGGCTCCTAGGAGATGCTGCTTTTTTTTCTCACAGAGGTCTCTGACTCTGCTTCTCTGTGGGTTAGCACGGGCTGCGCCCACCCCCGAAGTGTTCGCGGGAATCTCTTGCCCACCAACCCCGCGCGCGCCAGCCAGGAGATGTGGAAAATGGCTGTCCCACTTGTCTTTCTTTGTCTGGGTTTGGCGCGCGTGTTAGCTTGAATTGCCCAGGTTTTTCCACGGCTTGGATCTCCGTGCCACAGCCTGGTTTGGCTGTCTGTACTGCAGTCTGGACCTATTTACTCCCTATGCCCGCCTCAGCTTCTATATTCTCAGTTCTCAGTGAAAGCCATCCTGTTTGGATTAGAGAGGAAGGCGGAGCATTTCTTACTCCTTATTTCCCCCGGGGTTTGACCATATATTTAGCCAATCCTTCGCTCGATCCTACCTTCAGGTGTGTTGCGAAGCATCTGAAGACTCCAAGGATAGGTTTTTCTGTTTCTGGTTGAAGAACTTGTTGAGTTTCTGGGGAGATTTTCGGTATCGCTTCCTACCGCGCCATCACTGTGACGTCATCCCCCTCTAGATATATTTTTTGAAGGCAGCAAACAGTTGGATTTTTTTTTAGATCCATTCTACTACTCTGTGTCTTTTTATTGGTGAGTTCAATCCATTTACATTTAATGTAATTATTGACACTTTGGGTTTTCTATTGCCATTTTATATAATGCTTTCTAATAGTTGTATTTCTTGTTTAGTTCTTCTCTTTTGTTTTTCTGTCATTTGTTCTTATTTGGTTTTATTCCAGACTTTTTCCCTCTGTTTCTTCTTTTTTTTTTAAGAATTATTTTCTTTTATTTTTTTTTAAATTTATTTATTCATTTTTTTTTAGAGAGAAGAGAGAGAGACAGAGAGAGAGAAGGGGGGAGGAGCTGGAAGCATCAACTCACATATGTGCCTTGACCAGGCAAGCCCAGGGTTTCAAACCAGCGACCTCAGCATTTCCAGGTCGACGCTTTATCCACTGCACCACCACAGGTCAGGCCTGTTTCTTCTTTTTTTAAGACATGTGTTTCAGTAGTGGTATTTTCAGGGGTGGTTATCATTAGGTAATTAAAAGAATATATATCATATTCATTGTAGTCTATTATCTCATGAATGTTTCTGCACTTCATTCTCCTTTGCTACTGTTAACCTTTGTCTCCTCTTTTTTGTTTTTGTTATCATAGATTATTCTTGTTTTTATTGTGCTCTTGTTGGAGTTTTTACTTGTGATTTTGTTTTGTTTTGTTCTTTGTATCTAGTCGGATAGTATTTCTTGAAGTGGGAGTTCTCTGTTGATAAATTTTCTCATCTCTTCTATATCTGTGAATGTTTTTATTTCCCCTTTATATTTGAATGAGAGCTTTTATGGATATAGTATTCTTGGCTGGAAGTTCCTCTCTTTCAGTACTTTAAATATTGGGGTCCACTTTCTTCTGTCTTGCAGCATTTCTGCTGAGAAAACTGATGATAATCTAATGGGCCTTTTCTTATATGTTGTAGTTTTTTATTCCCTGGCTGTCTTTAGGATTTTTGCTTTGTCATTGATTTGTGATAATTTCATTATGATGTGCCTTGGAATAGGTCTGTTTGCATTAAGGTAACTCAGTGTTCTGTTTGTTTCTTGGATTCGAGGTTCTAATTTTTTCCACAGGCTTGGGAAATTCTCATTGATTATTTGTTTGAATATGTTCTTCATTTCTTTTTCTCTCTTTTCTCCTTCTGATATAGCCATTATTCTTATATTGCTCTTTCTGATGGAGTCAGAAAATTTTTGTAAGGTTTTCTCAGTTTTTTAAATTTGTGAGTCTCTGTCTTCATTTCTCTAACTATATCTCTAGTTGTCTGCCTTCTATTTCACTAATTTTCTCTTCTATCTAGCCTGTTCTATTAGCTAAGCTTGTCACTTCATTTTTCAATTCATTTACTGAGTTTTTTATTTGTGTTTGGTTCCTTTTTAGAGTTTTGATTTCCTTGATGAAGTATTCTTTTTGTGCATTAAATTGTTTTTTGAGGTCACTATATTGCCTTTTAGGGCTTTCTTGTATTTCACTGAGTATTTTTAGGACTTCAATTTTGAATTCTCTGTCATTTAACTCCAGGATTTCCATGTAATTGAAATTTTTTTCTAGATATTTTTTGTCATCTATCTGAGCTATGGCTCTGTCTTTTGTATCCATGATATTTGATTTCTTTTTCTTTAATGGCATTTGATAGTGGTATTGTTAATAACACTAATAAGAGATAATTAACAAAGTAAAATAAATGTTGAAAAAATACATTGAAAAAATGAAAATTCTATAATGATAAGTGGAACAAAAACTACAAGGAACAAGAAGTAGGAACTGAGATGAGATGACAAAATAGAAAAAAATATGAAGTAAAAACAAGAAAATGTCACAAAGAAAAATATGAGTCTAAAATATATGATGATAAATGACAATTGGATGAGTGCAAAAAAAAAAGAAGAAGAGAAAAAGATAAAGGTAAAGAAATAAGAAGGGTAAATAAAGAGAAAGAAAGGACAATAAATAAAATACCAAACAAAGAGAAGGAAAAAGAAAAAAGAAAGAAAGAAAACAGAAGTAAAGGTTTCTGAAATGAAACCCTCACAAAAAACAAGAATGAAAAATGTTACAAATATGGATAATGTAGTTAAAAAGGAAAATAATAAAAAGAAAGAAAAATGAAAAAGGAAAGAAGTAAAAATGCAAAAACCGTTAAAAAAAAGTATAATTTTTTCGAGGAAGCTTCTTCCCTTTTTTTGAGCAGGTGGCGGTATACTATAAGTTTTGCCTCTGCACAACTCTTGGGCAGAGGTCTGCTGGTGTGTCGCTGTGGCAATGATGTAGGCTGGGCCTCAGTCCCATTGGTGGGTGGGGTTTGTTAGGGCTCTGCAATTATGTGGCTCTAGTAATGAGAGTCTCAGTTTTCCAGGCACCTCTCCGCATGTCCCTTCCACTGGAGCTAGCAGCCTGGAGACTTAGCTGCCAGGTTCATCTTGGCTACTGTCCTCACAGCAAGGGAATCTATGCACAGCCAGGTCCCCCCTCCAGCATTGCTCAAAGCACAGTTCTAAAGAAGGCAGTGGGAAACAGAGCTGCCAGTACGAGCAGGCAGGGCAGGGCACAGACCAAGGGCCAAGTTTCTTTTTGTTACACACAGACAAAATTCTATGGGCTGGCAGGCTTATCTGGCATGCCTCAGCTCACTGCAGTTTTAATCTCTATGGGCTTTTCCCACTTGTGCTGCTTGGTAGCCCACGACAGGCCATGTGTGTATCCAACTCCCATGACTGCATCAGACAGTTGCAGCCACCGTTCAGGCACCCAGTCTGGGCATTCTCAGGCCAAGGATCTTGGCCCGTGTGTGCGCCTGTCACTGGAGATTGTGGAACCAGTAATGACCACAAATACTGGTGCCCCTGCAGGTGCCCAGTGCTGGGGATTGTGGAGCTGGGAGTGCCCAAAAATGCTGGTGCTCATGCAGGTGTCCAGTGTTGTTAATCTTGGGCAAAGCACCTTGGCCTGTGTGTGCCCGCTCGCTCTCATGCTGGTGACGCTAGGTGGAGCCACTATTGCTGCTGGGAATACACAAAGATGCTGGCACTGGCCCACATGGGCACCCTGTACTGGTAATTTTAGTTGGATCCCGCCACCTATGTGAGCACCCAGTGTCCATGATCTCAGGCAGAGCCAGTGTGTTCTTTTCTTTGTTTGGGCTCTCACCCTAACTCATCTCTATCCCCACTAGTTTAGTCTCTCCTCCTAGCTTGGCTCCAAACAAAAGTGCCCCTACCTCAGATTAGTGCTGAAAGTAAAATACCCCATCCTTTGTCTTATATATATTTTCAGCCATTTTTTCATCCAATCATGTTGTGCCACCATCTCCACAATCCGGTTTCAGACCATTTTAATCACCTCAGTGAGATCTCTCATGTTTGCTTTGAGTTCATTGCCATCCCACCTCGGCCCCAGGCAACTATTAACCCATCTCCTGTCTCTGGGGATTTATCTATTCTAGACATTTAATAAGGTGACCAAATTTTTTACAATGAAAAAGAGGACAAAAATAAATTGAAAAAAACAATATCGTAAATAAAAGAAATATTTTATTCGTTGCAACAATAAAACACTATAATATGATAAATGCATAATAAAACATTTGTAATATTTTATATTATAATTATGCTTATATGCCTATTAATTTTTAATAATAATTGTAAGAAAAAAGTACTTATTTAGATACAAATATGTCACATCACATGCAATGGATCGGCTCTGCATTGATTGAATACGGACATTTACAGATTAGTCTTCCAATATCAAAAAAGAGGACATGTAAAAGGGTACTTTTTGAGGGAGGACAGAACTTACAAAAGGACTGTCCTCCCTAAAGGAAGACAATTGGTTACCTCACATTTAATATAAATGGAATCACGTGAGGTGTGGTCTTTTTGTGACTGGCTTCTTTCACTTAGTGTTTTTGAAATTCATTCATGTTGTAGTAGTATCCATATTTTGTTTTGGTTTCTTTTGTTGACCTTAAAAAACAAAAAAGCCAGCAAAATGAGTTTGTTTGGGACTAGCAGACAAATTGCAGTTTGGGACAAGCAAACTATGGCAGATCATAGGCAAATCCGAAGAACAGAGAGGCTTGATTTAACAGCAGAAAAAGAAGAATTTGGGAGAGGCTAATCTAAAGAGAGATAATAGCTTCTCATTGGCTGAGCGTGGCAGTTTCTCACTGGCTGGGCTGTAATCAGAAGTTCAAATCTGAAGGCAACCAGCTAAAAGGTTTGGGGGTAATGTTTTGTAAGGCAAGGAGAAAATCTTCCTACTGTGGTAAGTCTGCCTGTTTCAGGGTCTGGGGGACATACATGAGAGCTCCCTTTTTGGGGTTTCCTCACTCCATTTTAAATGAGATTTCCTTTATTTATTTTTAACACTTTCTGTGCTGAATAGTATTCTGTTGTGTAAATATACACATGCATTTTGTTGATCCACAGTTTTTGCACTATTAAGAGAATAATAATAGATTTTGCTGATAGAGCAATCTGGTCCTCACTCATTAGACAATATATCTCAGCATCTCTGTTATTAGGCTGTCCTACTTGCCGATGGAAGGAAAGCATGAAGAACACCTGGGTTCCACAGAGGTGAGACATAAAAGTGAGCATTTTGGACAAAGATAAAAGGGAAGGGGTTACTAGAGAGAGGGGTTCTGGGGAAGGGAAGTAAAGAGGGACAAATATATAGTGATGGAAAATGTCTTGACTCGGGGTGATGGGCACACATCACAATCAACAGTTCAAATGCTATAGAAGTGTTTACATCAAACTTATGTACTCTTACTGATCAATGTCACCCCCATTAAATTTAATGTCTAAATAAATTTAAAAAAAACTTGGATTCTCTTTAGTGAAGTAGATTCAAGACAGTTTTTATTCTTGTTTCCAAACTGCCTATAGATTCATTGGACCCTTAATTGGTGTGGTTGGCAAGGGAGAGGCTTTCCTCTATAAAGGACCCACCAAAGGCTGAGAAAGAAAAAATATCTTTCTTATTTTTAAAAACTGAAGTTTTACTATCTATAATAAGGCATCAAAATTATTGGAACACTGTCTTAAAATATAATACCGAGCTATTTTAGAAACCATTTAAATAACCTTTTTCTCTATTTTACTTCATCAATCAGTTTCTTCCCTCTTCCTTCTTTGGCTTTAATAGGGTAATGATCATGACTCAGTGTGAGAGCAAAAAGGGAGAAGGGTGGTGACGTAGAAAAGAAACAGTGGTCAAGTTAGTGCTTGCATGTAAAATGAGTTGTTCACTGGTCTAGGGTCCTTATTCATCTTACACTGATGCTGGAGTTGAGAAGAGGTGGGTTTTATTGTTTTTTGCATTCAATCAGTTTGAGGAATTTACATAATGATTTTGTATTTTAAGTTTTGCCTTTGTAAAACAAACATTAGCCATGGCAGAGGCCATGGTGTTGGCTTTTTCACTTCCAGGGGAGGAGGATACAGCTCCCCATATAAGATTGGTGGGGTAAGGGCTGCTTCCCATTTTCCCCATTCTCTCCCTGTGTGTCAGGTCCACTTTGGTGGTGCCATGGCTGACACAGAGACAGAATGGAAAGGGGACTATACCATGTGCACATAGGACTGAGACCCTTTTGAATGTTGTCACCACAGCCAAGCTTACTCTGAACTACTCTCTCAGCTTTGGGGAAGTCAGCCTGACTAATGTTCCCCCTCATCTATGGCATTTATTTGTGGCCTCAGTTTTCCTTGCCTTTTCTGCAATGTTTACCTGCTATCTATTTTTTTCTTTGACAGATACATCATCTATCTAGCTTTCAGGAAAAGGTATATTTGCCTAAATGTGAATTGTATTTATTATTATTATTTTTTGGGGGGGAGGAAGGGAGATAGTGAGACAGACTCCTGCATGTGCATCAACTTGGATCCATCTGGCAACCCCTGTCTTGGGCTGATGCTTGAATTAACTGAGCTATTTGTAGTGCCTGAGGCTGATGTGTTCAGACCAACCAAGCTATCCTCAGTGCCTAGGGCCTACATACAAACCAAATGAGCCACTGGCTTTAGGAGGAAAAGAGGGAGAGAAGGGGGAGAAGGAAGGTGAGAGAAGCAGATGGTTGCTTTTCTTGTGTGCCCTGACTAGGAATTGAACCCAGGACATCCATATGCTGGGCCAATGCTCTATCTACTGAGCAAACTGGCCAGGGCCAGTATTTATTATTATTCTAGTTAATTCCAGGGTGACACTGGGCATGAGACAGTCTAAGTGCTAGTCCTACTTATCAGTAATGGCCTCCTTTTCTCCAAAATCTGCTTCCCTGAGTTTTTGCAGTAGACAGATAGGCAATATAGTATAAAATGGATGTGAAAGACTCTGACATTTGTGGATCACCGTAAAAATGTCAGCTCTGCTAGTGATTATCTTAACCTCTGTTGCCTATGTGGCTCTGTAGGTTCTGAGGTCTGATGGACAGGAATGAAGTTCTCTAAAGATAAATTGTCTTTAACATCTCTTTTTTTCCCCCACAACCAAACCACTGTGATTTCATAATGATACTAACTCCTTTTGTTGGCTCAATGGCCAAATTTCCTATCATTGATGGAGACTCAAGGGATAGGTGTTTTTTAATGGAGTTTTCCCTTTGGTCATATTTCTACATTGTAATGCCTCTTATGCTATTGTTAGAGTTCTCTCAAGAAAGGTTTCTATGTCCTGGCTTGCTAATGTCCTGTTGACAGGAGGAAGTGTTGATAGCCAGTCATAAAACTCTATTGCCCAGAAATAAAGCAGCAGTCAATAGACTGGGTCCCTCTTGATGGGCTTTGCGTCTTCTGCCTACTTACACAATATGTTGTTTGCATCTGATATTGAGAATGAATAGGTGCCTGTAAATAATCAAGTAATCCAGAAATGTATAATTTAGGAAATTAAGAGTCCTCTGTTATTTGATTTTCTTCCTCAAAACTACATTACAGGCCTATTGATTATTTCTCTAGGTTTTTTTCTATGTGTATACTGATATTTGCATTAGTTTTCAAAGGTAGAATCAGTTTAGACACACAGTTCTGCATCTTGCTTTTCACATGAATTACATGAGAATTTTTCTTATCTTTAAATCTATCTCATTCTTTTTAGAAACTATACAAGTATTTAATGGACTCTGACTAAGGCTAATTGGGTTATTTCTAATATTTTGGTATAATAAGGACTACAAAAATATTTTTGTTCTTATTTCTTTGTAGACCTGTGCAAATGCTTTGGTTGAATAAGTTCCTAGACATTGCTGCCTACTCTGGAATAGTGATACATTTTAAACTGCAAAATAAGACAAGTTGTATTTTATTATTTGAATAATAACTGGTGAGTGAAGGAAATTTGGGTCAAACTAAAGCATGTCAATAAAACACATGGGCCATTGTTCATACCTTTTGCCCCTGGTTGTGGAGAACATAATTCTTAACTTCACTGGTTTACTTCCTGGATTCCTTATTAGTGAGAACAATGGATCTGAGATAACAGATAGCTTGGTCCTGGACTGGTAAATTTCCATTTTCTATGAGGGAATTGGTGCAGCACAGTGGATAAGAGGTGGGTTCTGTCCAGCCTGCCTCATCTTACATCCTAGCTCTGTGGCTTGCCTACCTTAGCATTCTCATTGGTGAAAGCAAAGGCTAACGATAATGCCTACTTTATAAGAGGAGGCGGGGATTCAGTGAGTTATTTCTGTTAGGTACATCATAAGTATTCATTACATGATAACTATTAATATTATTAGTACAAAAAATAGCTAACTTTTTATTGAAAACATATTCTGTTCTATACAAGGAGTCAGCATTTCACAGGTATGGTCTACTTTAATCTTCATGAAACTCTGCAAGCTAGGTATTACTATTCCTACTTTACAGAGGAGGACATTGAGACTTTGAAAAATTTAAATAGTCTGCTAGGTCTCTCCAACAGTCAGTGAAGGAGCCATCCTTCTCTGGCAGATGAAAGCATTCCCTGTATGTCTTGTGGTCTGAAAATCTGGGGCTTCTGAATGGGAAAAGCAAGAAGAGGATTCCATACTACATTCCCAGGCCAGACAACGACATATTCAGAGATAGGAACAGAAACCATGAACTTCTCCCAGTATTTGTTAATTAAGAGTGCTATTGATGCCTGACCAGGTGGTAGCACAGTGGATAGAGCATCGACCTGGGATGCAGAGGACCCAGGTCCAAAACCCTGAGGTTGCTGGCTTGAATGCAGACTCACCTGGCTTGAGCTTGGGCTCATCAGCTTGACTTCAGGGTTGCTGGCTTGAGTTTGGGATCACAGACATAACCCCAAGATTTCTGGCTTGAACAAGGGATCACTGACTCAGCTGGAGCCCCCCCAAATCAAGGCACATATAAGAAAGCAATCAATAAACAATTAAGGTGCCGCAAGTAAGAATTGATGCTTCTCATCTCTCTCTTCCTGTCTATTTGTTCCTCCCTCTCTCTTTCTCTCTGTCTCCCATATATATGTATAAAATAGTGCTATCTATAAACTTTAGCCCCAGCCCTGGTCAGTTGCTTAGTAGATAGAGCATTGGTCCTGTGTGCAAACATCCAGGGTTTGATCTCCTGAACACTTGAGAAGAAGCAACCATTTGCTTTTCTCCCCCTTCTCTTCCTCTCCCTCTCCTCTTCCTCTACTCTCCTTCTCCTCTCCCTCTTTCTCTCCAGCAGCCAGTGACTTGATTGATCTGAGCATTGGCCTCAGGTGCTTAGGATAGCTCTGTTGATTTGAGCATTGATCCCAGACAGGGGTTGCTGGGTGGATCCTGGTTGGGGTGCATGTAAAAGTCTGTCTCTTTATCTCTCCTCCTCTTACTTAAAAAAAGAACTTTAGCCCCAAATATTTATAAGACTCTCTTTCTTACGATGTTGGCTATAGTAAAAATAATTGTTGTATGAGGTGATAGTGCAGATTTATCACTCCCTGTTTTTGTTCATGTCATTTCCTTGGGCTTTCTTTCAGAATGGTTCACCTCCCTTGCTCATCATTGAAGGTCCAGCAGATGCCACCTGCTCTAGAAAGTGCTCCTCCCCCACATTGAGAATGTGCTGCCTTTTCCTCAAAGTTCTTGCACTTTTTTGAAGCAACAGTTCATAGGCATTGTTTGTGCTCTGGTGGTGCATAACTCATCTGTCTCCCATCTTTGGACTTGAGCATCTTGAGGAAAGGGTCCATTACACACCATTTTTTCCCCCATTCAACATATTTTTAGTAAGCTTCAACTAAATGCTACCGCATTAGACCCTATCTCCTCCTACATGCTACATCCTTTTGCAATTGTCTTTTTTCTTTTCCACACCACTGATCTACCCTCAATGAGCAGGAGCAGTACCCTCATGCAGTACCCAAGCATGCTGTAGGAACTTTTGTGTTAAAAAAAAAAAAGGTTTTCTGTGCATCAAGTTTGCATCTAGCTATAATATAGTTCTATTTCACTGCTCTGACTTGTCAAAATGCCCCTTAGGAGAGATGTTTGTACTGATGTCAGACTTCCTCATTACCTTCTCCTTCTTTAATCCTCTCTCATGTAATTTAGTCATTAATTCTCATTACCATCTGAAACCACTCTGGTCAAATTTACCAATGACACCATCTTGGTCAGTTCTTCTCTTTCATCTTCCTTGACCCCTCAGCCACATTGGGCAAAGGTGACTACTTCCTCCTTCATGAAAGATATCTCTGAATTTTCAGAAGACCATCTGTTTTTACAGAAAGTTTTTATTTCATCCATATTGAATTAATTTTAGTACAAGGGGACAAACTGTAGTCAAGTTTCATTCTTTTGCATGTGGCTTTCCAGTTTTCCTAGAACCATTTGCTGAAGAGCATTTCTTTTCTCCATTGTGTGTTGTTGGCCCTTTTATCAAATATATTATTTGACTATATATATATGGTTTTATTTCTGGGCTCCCTAGTCTGTTCCATTGGTCTGAGTGTTTATTTTTCTGCCAAAACCATACTGTTTTGATTTTTGTGGCTCTATAATATAATTTAAAGTCAAGTATTGTAGTGCCCCCAGCTTTGTTCTTTTTCCTCAGGATTACTTTGGCTATTTGGGATTTTTTATAGTTCCATATAAACCTGATGATTTTTTATTCCATTTCTTTAAAAAAATGACATTGGAATTTTGATGGAACTCGCATTAAATTTGTATATTGCTTTGGGTAATATAGTCATCTTGACTATATTTATTCTTTCTATTCAAGAACAAGAAATATTTTTTCATTACATTGTATCTTTTTCGATTTCTTTTAACAATGCTTTGTAGTTTTCATTATATAGGTCCTTTATATTCTTTGTTATGTTTATTTTACTTTTGTTGCAACCATGAAGGGGATTATTTTTTTGAGTTTGTTTTCTGATGTTTTATTGTTGGCATATAGGAAGAAAATAGACTTTTGTATATTAATTTTGTATCCTATGACCTTACTGTATTGATTTATTGTTTCTAGTAGTCTTTTTGTGGAGTCTTTGGGGTTTTTGATGTATGGCATTATATCATCTGCAAAAAGTGAAACTTTTACTTCTTCTTCCCCAATATGAATGCCTTTTATTCCTTTCTCTTGTCTGATTGCTCTGGCTAGAACTTCCAGCACTTTGTTGAATAAGAGTGAAGGGAGTGGACAATTTTGTCTTGTTCCTGATTTTAGAAAAAAAGGTCTCAGTTTTATGCCATTAAATATGATGTTAGCTGATGGTTTATCATAAATGGCCTTTATTACGTTGAGATATTTTCCTTCTATACCTATTTTGTTGAGTGTTTTAAACATAAAATGATGTTGCATATTATTAAATGACTTTTCTGCATCTATTGATAGGATCATATGGTTTTTGTTCTTTGTTTTGCTGATATGGTGTATTATGTTAACCGTTTTATGTATATTGAACCATTCTTGTGATTCTGGGATGAGTCTCACTTGATCATGATGTATTATTTTTTTAATGTGTTGTTGTATTTTGTTTGCTAGTATTTTGTTTAGGATTTTGGCATCTGTGTTTATTAGAGATGTTAGTCTGTAGGTTTCATTTTTTGTGTTGTCCTTGCCAGGTTTTGATATGAGGGTTATGTTAGCCTCATAAAATGTGTTTGGAAGTATTGCTTCTTCTTCAATTTTTTGGAAGACTTTGAGTAGAATAGGAACCAAGTCTTCTTTAAATGTATGATAAAATTCACTAGTATAACTGTCTGGCCCTAAACTTCTATTTTTGGGGGGAGGTTTTTGATAGTTGTTTCTATTTCCTCCTTGCTATGGGTCTGTTTAGCCTTTCTGTTTCTTCATGACTCAGTCTAGGAAGATTATATTGTTCTAGAAATTTATCCATTTCTTCTAGATTGTTAAACTTGGTAGCATATAGTTTTTCATAGTATTCTACAATAATTCTTTGTATATTTATGATTTTTGTGGTGATTTCTCCTCTTTCATTTTGGATTTTGTTTATATGAATCCTTTCTCCTTTTTCCTTAGTGAGTGTTGTCAAGGGTTTGTCAATTTTGTTGATCTTTTCAAAGAACCAGCTTCTTGTTTTATTGATTTTTTTTCTGTTCTCTATTTCATTTATTTCTGCTCTGAGTTTTACAATTTTTTTTCTTCTGGTGGTTTTGGGTTGCCTTTGTTCTTATTTTTCTAGTTCCTTAAGATATGAAGTTAAGTGGTTTACTTGGGCTCTCTCTTGTTTGTTCATATACATCTGTGGTAATATGAACTTCAATCCTATTACTGCTTTTGCTGCATCACAGATTCTGATATGCTGTATTGTTATTTTCATTTGTCTGTATGTATCTTTTGATCTCTGCTTTTATTTCTTCTTTGACACACTCATTTTTTAAAAAGTATGTTTAGTTTCCACATTTTTGTGGGTTTGTTTACCTTTTAGCCTCCAGCATTAGTTGGCAGGGCAGTAAGCAGACTGTGGGCTAGGCTCCTTTCTAAGGGTTCCGGGGTATGTCTAGTTTGCCTTTGCATTCTGCAGGTCTGCTCTCCAGAGGCTACCTGCTCCAGTAAGCTGCCTGTGTGCCCTGCCTCCTACCACTTCCTCAGGTCTGTTCCACAGGAATGTGCTTTGTTAGCCTGTATCTGGCTGGCAGAGGCGCCCTGCCCAGATAGGTCCAGGCATAGGGAACTCAGCCCCCATGCACTTCCCATGCACTGTTGGCTGGGGAGCCGGGATTACACAGAAAATCTGGCTACAGCCCATGCAAAAGGCCACTACTGACAATCTCTAGCCAAGCCCTTCTGTCTGTGAACATGGGTGCCCACTCCAGAAGCACCAAGTGTAACTACTCGCACACTGCCCGTGATTGCAGACTGGGAGACCAGGAGTGAACAAAACCCAAAGCTGCTCTGGTATCACTCTCTGCAAGCAACCTGCTCGTTCACCTCTGCCAGGGTCTGCCGCTGGTGCTAGCTCTACGTCTGCAATCTCAGGCAGAGCTGCTGGTGCACTTGCTTCTTCCCTCTTCTCTATCCCTCCCTTCCTCTCAATTCTAAGTGAAAGCAGCCCTTCCTCAGGTCAGTGAGGAAAGCGGAATACTCTGTTCTCCATCTTATTTCCTTCAGAGTGGGTTATATATTTAGCCATCTTTTTTCCCAATTGTATCTTTGTTTGATCTATGTGTATTTCAGATGCTCCTGGGATTGTATTTCTGTCTCTAGTTGTTGAATTTGTTGAAATTTCAGGGGGAGGTATCAGGAGCACCTCTCATGGTGCCATTTCTCTGATGTCACTCAACTTTAAAAAATTTTTTTTTGATTGGAGAAGAAAGAGAGGAAGAAAGAGAGGAGGTTAGAGGGAGAGAAAGAGAAGCATCAACTCATTGTTCCACTTAGTTATTCCATTTAGTTGTGCATTCATTGATTGCTTTTCATATGTGCCCTGACCTAGGATTGAACCTGCAACTTGGGTGTGCTGAAGTGATGCTCTATACCCGGCCAGGGCTCACACCTTACTTTTTTATGATTTCTTTTTCTTCCATGTTTCTGTAACACTTAGTTTAAGTTTCTAATATAGCTGTGATCACAACATCCTATCATTGATGTGTCTGGATTCTTCTCTACTGCACACTGAACACCATAGACAGCAGGAACTGTCCTCACTATATTCCCAGCTCCAACCACAGCCCCTAACATAGAGTAGGTGCTGAGGTTTTTGAATGAATGAATATTTCTGTTATTTCAAATCTTCATTTGTTGATTACATTTGCTCTGATGTTTATTTTCACTTTATTTTATCTGTATCTAAGGCTTTTTTAAAAATAACTTTTCATTTGGAAGTACTTGCAGACTTTCAAAAAATTATAGAAATAGTACAAAAATTTCTATGCACTCATAATATTAGGCTACTATATCTCCTTAGTCTGCTTTATTCTAGGACAGTTTCTCAATCTTTTTTTGTTTGTTTTTTTATGAGCTTGATATTTTAGAAAGGCACAGGACAGTTATTTAGTAGAATGTTCTCCAAATTAGGTTTGTATAACATTTCTTCACACTAGTGTTCTGCTCTTACACTTTCACCCTCTGAGTGCATCCTATTACATGGTGTCTATGTTGTGTTGCTACTGATGATGCTAGAGCTAATTTCTGGGCTGATGCTGTTCTGGAAAGTTTCTCCACTCTAAGGTCTGTTTTTCTCCTTTGTAATTAATACATGTTTGTAAGGATATGTAAATACATTGCTTCTTCTAAGTGATGTCAGAGAAATGGTGCCATGAGTGGTGCTGCCGATATCTCCCCTTGAAATTTCAACAAATTCAACAATTAAAGGTGGAGAAAAAAATCTCAGGAGCACATGAAATATACACACACCAGACAAATGTATGATTGGGTGAAAAAGTGGTTGAATATATAATCCACACTGAAGGAAATAAGATGGAGTATTTCACTTTCCTCATTGATCTGAAGAAGGGCCACTTTCATCTGGAACTGAGAGAAGTGGAGGATCAGGGGCAGAGGGAAGAAGCTGGGTTAGGGTGGATGATCAAGCAGAGAAGAGAGCATGCAGGCTTGGCCTGAGATAGTGGATGCAGGGCATGCGCAGGTGGCAGGCTACAACAAATTTTGTCAGTGTGGGGTCCCTACAGAAGCTGGCACCAATGCCAGTGGCTTTGTGTGCTCCTGGGCCCTCGATCGCAGGCAGTGTGTGAGTGGCTCCACCTGACACCTCTGGCAAGGCCTGTGCGCTCACGGGCTGGTGGGCTAGACAGCTTAGCCCGAGATTATCAGCAGTGGACATCTGTATGGGCTGTAGCCAGTGTTTTTGTGTAGTCCTGGCTCCCTGACCAACAGCATGGGAAGTGCGTAAGGGCCAAGATCCCTAGGCCCGGACCTGCCTGGATAGGGTGCCACCATGAGCTGATATAGGTTTCAAAGTGCATTCTTGCATTTCTGGTTCTGAATGAGATCACAGGCGCTGTGTGCTTAAGTGGTTGGAAGCAGAACTCCATGTGCACTGTGGAAGTCATGGGTGCTAGATGTGCATGTGGCTTGCTGCAGGCTACTAAACAAGGCACAATGGAGAAGTCTGTGGAGATTAGAATCATGGAGTGCTGAGGCATAACTAGACAACCCCAGGAGCCCTTAAAAAGGTACCCGATCTGCAATCAACTCCCAGCCCGTGCCACACTGAGACATGCCAGACCTGTCTGCCAGCTTTTAGAAAGGGAACAGATCTGCAACCAGCTCGCAGCCCTGCCTGCTCTCACTGGTGGCTCTGGTTGGCACACTGTTACCCAAAACTGTGTTTTGAATGATACTGGAGGAAGAGCCTCTTGCTCTGAAAACAGTGGCTGGGACAAAACTTACAGCTAAGTCCCCAGGCTGCTGGCTCAGGTGGGACAGACATAGGGAGAGGCACCTGGAAAACTAACTGAGACTCCCATTGTCAGAACCTCCAAGCCCTAACACACTCCACCTACCAACAGGACTGAGGCCCAGCCTATGTCATAAACATAGCGATACAACAGCAAACCTTTGCTCAAAAGTCCCACGGGGCTAAAACCTGTAGTACAATGCCACCTGCCGAAAAAAAGAAACTACCTATCAAAACCAGGAAAAAATTACATTTATATCCTTTTCTTTCCACTTTGGTAATTTTATCTTTTTTCTTTTTATTCTTTCCTTTTCTTTTTGAACTTCATTATCCATAGTTGTTACATTTTTCATTTTTGTTTTATTTATGAGGGTTACATTCCAAAAACCTTAACATTTTTTCCTCTTTTTTTCTTTTTCTTTTTCTCTCACTCAATCATCATTTATCAGAGAAGGCTAAGAGAGAGAAAATGAAATGAAGAACATATTCAAACAAATAATCAATGAGAACTTCCCAAGCCTGTGGAAAGAATTAAAGCCTGGAATCCAAGAAGCAAACAGAACACCAAGTTACCTTAAACCAAACAAACCTACTCCAAGACACATCATAATAAAATTATCACAAACCAATGACAAAGAAAAAAATTTCAAGGCAGCCAAGGAAAATAAGAATACAACATATAAAGGAAGGCCCATTAGGTTATCATCAGATTTCTCAGCAGAAACTCTACAAGCCAGAGAGAGTGCACCCCAATATTTAAAGTACTGAAAGAGAGGAACTTCCAGCCAAAAATATTATATTCATCAAAGCTATCCTTCAAATATTAAGTGGAAATAAAAACATTCACAGATATAAAAAAGATGAGGAAATTAATTATCAGAAAACACCCACCTCAGGAAATGTTAAAGGGGGTTATCTGACCAGATACAAAGAATAAAACAAAACAAAATCACAAGTAAAAGCTTCAACAAGATCACAATAAAAACAAGATTAATCTGTGACAACAAAAACAAAAAAGAAGAGAGGACAAAGATTAACAGTAGCAAAGGAGGATGGAGTGCAGAAGCACCCATGAGATAATGTACTACAATGAATATGATATATATCCCTTTTATTACCTAATGGTAACCACTCCAAAAAAAACCTTTTATAGAAACACACGGCGTAAAAAAAGAAGAAACTGAGGAAAAAATTCTGGAATGCAACCAAACAGAATACAACCATGACAGAAAGAGAAGAACCGAACAATATACAGAGCTATCAGAAAGCAATATATAAAATGGCAATAGGAAACCCTCAAGTGTCAATAATTACATTAAATGTAAATGGATTGAAGTCACCAATAAAAAGACACAGAGTAGTAGAATCGGTTAAAAAAGAAAATCCAACTATATGCTGCCTTCAAGAAACACATCCAAGCTACAAGGATAAAAACAAATTCAAAGTGAAAGGTTGGAAAATGATTCTCCAAGCAAATATCATCCAAAAAGAGCAGTTGTAGTCACACTCATATCTAACAATGCTGACTACAAGACAGCAAAGGTAATCAGAGACAAAGATGGTAATTTCATAATAATTAAGGGGACACTGAATCAAGAAGACAAAACACTTCTTAATATATATGCTCCAAACCAAGGAGCACCAAAGTATTTAAGACAGCTACTGACTGACCTAAAAGTGAAAAACCGACAAAAATACAATCATACTTCCAGACCTCAATACACCACTGATGGCTCTAGATTATTCACCCCAACAGAAAATCAATAAAGAAATACTGGCCTTAAATGAAACAATAGAACAATTGGATATGATAGATATCTACAGGACATTTCATTACAAAACATCAGAGTATACATTTTTCTCCAGTGTACATGGAACATTTTCAAGACTGACCATATATTGGG
The DNA here is from genome assembly GCF_036850995.1 of Saccopteryx leptura. Classification (NCBI taxonomy): domain Eukaryota; kingdom Metazoa; phylum Chordata; class Mammalia; order Chiroptera; family Emballonuridae; genus Saccopteryx; species Saccopteryx leptura. The sequence continues at coordinate 97,669,236 of NC_089510.1, forward strand.
CTGCAAAACTAACATCAACAAATTCAGAAAGATTGAATTTATACCAAACATATTCTCTGACCATAAAACTTTGAATCTAGAATTCAACTTCAGAAAAGAAGTACACAAACCCCCCAAAATGTGGAAATTTATCAACATACTTCTAAAAAATGAGTGGGTCCGAAAAAGAAATAAAAGCAGAGGCCCTGGCCAGTTGGCTCAGTGGTAGAGTGTCGGCCTGGTGTGCAGGAGTCTCGGGTTTTATTCCTGGCCAGGGCACACAGAAGAAGTGCCCATCTGCTTCTCCACCCCTCCCCTCTCCTTCCTCTCTGTCTCTCTCTTCCTCTCTCACAGCCGAAGCTCCATTGGAGCAAAGATGGCTCGGGCGCTGAGGATGGCTCTGTGGCCTCTGCCTCAGGTGCTAGAATGGCTCTAGATGCAACAGAGCGATGCCCCAGAGGGGCAGAGCATCGCCTCCTGTGGGCATTCCGGGTGGATCCCGGCCGGGCGCATGCAGGAGTCTGTCTGACTGCCTCCCCATTTGCAGCTTCAGAAAAATGCAAAAATAAATAAATAAATAAATAAATAAATAAATAAATAAATAAAAGCAGAGATCAAAAGATACACACAAACAAAAATGACAAAATGACATATCAGAATCTCTGGGATGCAGCAAAAGCAGTAATAAGAGGGAAGTTCCTATCACTACAAGGTTATATTAACAAACAAGAGAGAGCCCAAGTAAACAACTTAACATCACATCTTAAGGAACTTGAAAAAAAAAGAACAAATGGAATCCCAAACCAGCAGAAGATAGGAAATAATAATAATCAGAGCAGAAATAAATAAAATAGAGAACAGAAAAATGATTAAAAAAATCAATAAAACCAGGAGCTGGTTCTTTGAAAAGATCAACAATATTGACCAACCCTTGGCAAGACTCACTAAGGAAAAAAGAGAAATGACTCATATGAAAGGAAAAAGGAGAAATTACCACAGATATCATAGATATACAAATTACCATAGAATATTATGAAGAACTATATGCCACCAAATTTAACAATCTAGAGGAAATGAATAAATTCCTAGAACAACACCATCTTCCTAGAGTGAGCCACAAAGAAGTAGATAGCCTAAACAGACCCATAAGCAGGGAGAAAATAGAAACAACTATCAAAAACCTCCCCCCAATAAGTCCAGGGCCAGATGGCTATACTAGTGAATTCTATCAAACAATCAAAGAAGATTTGGTTCCTATCCTACTCAAAGTCTTTCAAAAAATTGAAGAAGAAGCAATACTTCCAAACACATTTTATTTATTTATTTTTTTATTTATTTATTTTTATTTATTTTTAATGGGGTGACATCAGTAAATCAAGATACATATATTCAAAGACAACATGTCCAGGTTATCTTAAAGTTCAATTATGTTGCATACCCATCACCCAAAGTCAGATTGACCTGTCACCCTCTATCTAGTTCTCTCTGTGCCCCTCCCCCTCCCCCTTCCCTCTCCCTCTCCTCCCTCCCCCCCGTAACCACCACACTCTTATCAATGTCTCTTGGTTTCACTTTTATGTCCCATCTATGTATGGAAAAATGCAGTTCCTGGTTTTTTCTGATTTACTTATTTCACTCCGTATAATGTTGTCAAGGTCCCACCATTTTGCTATAAATGATCCGATGTCATCATTTCTTATGGCTGAGTAGTATTCCATGGTGTATATGTGCCACATCTTCTTTATCCAGTCATCAATTGATGGGCTTTTTGGTTGTTTCCATGTCCTGGCCACTGTGAACAATGCTGCAATGAACATGGGGCTGCATGTGTCTTTACAAGTCAATGTTTCTGAGTTTTTGGGGTATATACCCAGTAGAGGGATTGCTGGGTCATAAGGTAGTTCTATCTTCAGTTTTTTGAGGAACCACCATACTTTCTTCCATAATGGTTGTACTACTTTACATTCCCACCAACAGTGGATGAGGGTTCCTTTTTCTCCACAACCTCTCCAACATTTGCTATTACCTGTCTTGTTAATAATAGCTAATCTAACAGGTGTGAGGTGGTATCTCATTGCAGTTTTGATTTGCATTTCTCTAATAACTAAAGAAGATGAGCATCTTTTCATATATCTGTTGGCCATCTGTATTTCTTCCTGGGAGAAGTGTCTGTTCATATCCTCTTCCCATTTTTTTATTGGATTGTTTGTTTGTTTGTCGTTGAGTTTTATGAGTTCTTTGTATATTTTGGATATTAGGCCCTTATCTGAGCAGGTGCTTAAAAATATCATTTCCCAATTAGTTGGCTGTCTGTTTATCTTGTTATCAATTTCTCTTGCTGAACAAAAACTTCTTAGTCTGATGTAGTCCCATTCATTAATTTTTGCTTTCACTTCTCTTGCCTGTGGAGTCAAATTCATAAAATGCTCTTTAAAGCCCAGGTCCATGAGTTTGGTACCTATGTCTTCTTCTATGTACTTTATTGTTTCAGGTCTTATGTTTAGATCTTTGATCCATTTTGAGTTAATTTTAGTACAGGGGGACAAACTGTAGTCCAGCTTCATTCTTTTGCATGTGGCTTTCCAGTTTTCCCAGCACCATTTGTTGAAGAGGCTTTCTTTTCTCCATTGTGTGTTGTTGGCCCCTTTGTCAAAAATTATTTGACTATATATATGTGATTTTATTTCTGGGCTTTCTATTCTGTTCCATTGGTCCGAGTGTCTATTTTTATGCCAATACCATGCTGTTTTGATTGTCGTGGCCCTATAATAGAGTTTGAAGTCAGGTATTGTAATGCCCCCAGCTTCGTTCTTTTTCTTTAGGATTGCTTTGGCTATTCGGGGCTTTTTATAGTTCCATATAAATCTGATAATTTTTTGCTCCATTTCTTTAAAAAATGTCATTGGAATTTTGATGGGAATTGCATTAAATTTGTATATAGCTTTGGGTAATATGGCCATCTTAATTATATTTATTCTACCTAACCAAGAACAAGGAATATTCTTCCATCTCATAATGTCTTTTTCGATTTCCCTTAACAATGGTTTATAGTTTTCATTGTATAAGTCTTTTACATTCTTTGTTATGTTTATTCCTAGGTATTTTATTTTTTTTGTTGCAATCGTGAATGGGATTATTCTTTTGAGTTCATTCTCAAATGTTTCATTGTTGGCATATAGAAAGGCTGTTGACTTCTGTATGTTGATTTTGTATCCTGCGACCTTACTGTATTGGCTTATTTTTTCTAGAAGTATTTTTGTGGATTCTTTGGGGTTTTCGATGTATAGGATCATATCATCTGCAAAAAGTGATAACTTTACTTCTTCTTTTCCGATATGGATGCCTTTTATTTCTTTGTCTTGTCTGATTGCTGTGGCAAGAACCTCTAGTACCACATTAAATAAGAGTGGAGAGAGTGGACAACCCTGTCTTGTTCCTGATTTAAGGGGGAAAGCCTTCAGTTTTGTGCCATTTAGTATGATGTTAGCTGATGGTTTATCATATATGGCCTTTATCATGTTGAGATATTTTCCTTCTATACCCATTTTGTTGAGAGTCTTAAACATAAAATTGTGTTGTATTTTATCAAAAGCCTTTTCTGCATCTATTGATAATATCATGTGATTCTTGTTCTTTGTTTTGTTGATATGGTGTATTATGTTGACCGTTTTACGTATGTTGAACCATCCTTGAGATTCTGGGATGAATCCCACTTGATCATGATGTATTATTTTTTTAATATGTTGTATTCGATTTGCTAGTATTTTGTTTAGTATTTTAGCATCTGTATTCATTAGAGATATTGGTCTGTAGTTTTCTTTTTTTGTGCCATCCTTGCCTGGTTTTGGTATAAGGGTTATGTTTGCCTCATAAAATGTGTTTGGAAGTATTGCTTCTTCTTCAATTTTTTGGAAGACTTTCTGTAGAATAGGAACCAAGTCTTCTTTGAAGGTTTGATAAAATTCGCTGGTATAGCCGTCTGGGCCTGGACTTTTATTTTTGGGGAGGTTTTTAATGGTTTTTTCTATTTCTTCTCTACTAATAGGTCTGTTTAGGCTTTCTGCTTCTTCATGACTCAGTCTAGGAAGGTTGTATTGTTCTAGGAATTTATCCATTTCTTCTAGGTTGTTGAATTTGGTGGCATAAAGTTTTTCATAGTATTCTACAATAATTCTTTGTATATCTACGATGTCTGTGGTGATTTCTCCTCTTTCATTTTGGATTTTGTTTATATGAGTTCTTTCTCTTTTTTCCTTGGTAAGTCTTGCCAAGGGTTTGTCAATTTTGTTGATTTTTTCAAAGAACCAGCTCCTTGTTCTATTAATTTTTTCAATAGTTTTCCTGTTCTCTATTTCATTTATTTCTGCTCTGATTTTTATTATCTCTTTTCTTCGGCTGGTTTTGGGTTGTCTTTGTTCTTCATTTTCTAGTTCCTTAAGGTGTGAAGTTAAGTGGTTTACTTCGGCTCTCTCTTGTTTGTTCATGTATGCCTGAAGTGATATGAACTTCCCTCTTATCACAGCTTTTGCTGCGTCCCATAGATTCTGATATGTCGTATTATCATTTTCATTTGTCTGTATATATCTTTTGATCTCTGCACTAATTTCTTCTTTGACCCATTCATTCTTTAAAAGTATGTTGTTTAGTTTCCACATTTTTGTGGGATTTTTTCCCTCTTTTTTGCTGTTGAATTCTAGTTTCAAGGCTTTATGATCAGAAAATATGCTTGGTACAACTTCAATTTTTCTGAATTTGCTGATGTTGTTTTTGTGGCCCAACATATGGTCAATTCTTGAGAATGATCCATGTACACTGGAGAAAAATGTATACTCAGTCACTTTGGGATGAAATGTCCTATAGATGTCTATCATATCCAGGTGCTCTAGTTTTGTTTAAGGCCACTATGTCTTTGTTGATTCTCTGTTTGGATGACTGATCTAGAGCCGTCAGCGATGTATTGAGGTCTCCAAGTATGATTGTATTTTTGTCAGTTTTTGTTTTAAGGTCAATAAGTAGCTGTCTTATATATTTTGGTGCTCCTTGGTTTGGTGCATATATATTAAGAATTGTTATGTCTTCTTGATTCAGTGTCCCCTTAGCCATTATGAAATGGCCATTTTTGTCTCTGAGTACTTTTGCTGTCTTGTAGTCAGCTTTATCAGATATGAGTATTGCTACGCCTGCTTTTTTGTGGATGTTATTTGCTTGGAGTATTGTTTTCCAGCCTTTCACTTTGAATTTGTTTTTATCCTTGTTACTTAGATGAGTTTCTTGTAGGCAGCATACAGTTGGATTTTCTTTTTTGATCCATTCGGCTACTCTGTGCCTTTTTATTGGTGAGTTTAATCCGTTTACATTTAGTGTAATTATTGACACTTGTGAGTTCCTCATTGCCATTTTATAGATTGCTTTCTGTTAGTTTTGTGCCTTGTTTGATTCTTCTCTTTCGTTTTTTTATCTTTTGTTTTTATTTGGTTGTGTTCCATACATCTTTCCTCTGTTGCTATCTTTTTTAAATCATGTGCTTCTGTGGTGGTTTTTTCAATGATGGTTACCATTAAGTACTGAAAAGGGTTCCTACCCTGTTCATTGTAGTGCACTATTTTGTGAGTACTTTTGCGCTCCATCGCCCTTTGCTACTGTTAATCTTCATCCTCTCCCCCCTTTCTTATTGTTGTCACAGTTTAAAGTTGGTTTTGTTATGTTCTTCTTGGAGCTTTTACTTGTGGCTTTGTTGTTGTTGTTTTTTTATTCTTTGTATCTGATTGGAGAACCCCCTTTAGTATTTCCTGGAGTGGGGGTTTTCTGGTGATAAATTCTCTCATCTTTTCTATATCTGTGAATGTTTTTATTTCTCCTTCATATTTGAAGGATAACTTTGATGGGTATAGTATTCGTGGCTGAAAGTTCCTCTCTTTCAAGACTTTAAATATTGGGGTCCACTCTCTTCTAGCTTGTAGAGTTTCTGTTGAGAAATCTGATGATAATCTAATGGGCCTTCCTTTATATGTTGTATTCTTCTTTTCCCTGGCTGCCTTGAGAATTTTTTCTTTGCAGTTGGTTTGTGCCAATTTTATTATGATGTGCCTTGAAGTAGGTTTGTTGGGGTTAAGAAAACTTGGAGTTCTGTTTGCTTCTAGAATTTGAGGTTTTAGTTCTTTCCACAGGCTTGGGAAGTTCTCATCTATTATTTGTTTGAGTATGTTCTCCATTCCATTTTCTCTCTCTTCTCCCTCTGATATACCTATTATTCTTATGTTATTCTTTTTGATGGAGTCAGATAATTCCTGTAGGGCTATCTCATTTTTTTTAATTTTTAAATCTCTTTCTTCTTCTCTTTGTTGAGCCTCAAGTTGCTTGTCTTCTATTTCGCTAATCCTCTCTTCTATCTGGCCTGTTCTATTAGCTAAGCTTGTTACCTCATTTTTCAGCTCATGAATTGAGTTTTTCATCTCTGATTGATTTGTTTTTATAGTTTCAATTTCCTTGGAGATATACTCTTTGTGTTCATCGAGTTGTTTTCTGAGCTCCCTAAATTGCCTTTCTGTGTTTTCTTGTATATCTCTGAGTATTTTTAGGATTTCTATTTTAAATTCTCTGTCGTTTAACTCCAAGGTTTCCAATATCTTAAATTTTTTCTCCATAGATTTTTCCTCATCTCTCTGTGTTACCTCTCTTTCTTTTGTATCCATGATAATCGATTTTCTCTTCTTTAATGGCATCTGAGGGTGGTTTTCTTGATAGTATTAATGAGATTTTAAAAGGAATAAAAGGATAAAAAAATAAAAATAAAAATAAAAAATTGCGTGTTTTTTTTTTTAAATTAATCATTAAATAAAGAAAAATAAAATAAGATAAAAATTTGAGGAAAAAAAAGGAATAATTCCTTCCCCTCATTTTTTTCCTCTCCTCTCCTCTCCCCTCTTTTTGAGAAAATCTTGTGATGAACTGTGAATTATATTGTACTAGATAGAACAAACAATACCTGTGGCGGAGGGCCTGAATTGGGGAGAAGTAATATAGGGGTAAAGGAAAAAGACAAAAAAGAGAAAAAAAATAAAATAAAAGAAAAAAATATTTATATATAAAAAAAGGGGGGGAGCAGTATAGACCCACAAAAAGCAAATTAGGAAAAAATTTGGGTCAAGAATAAAATGCTTTGCTTTTAGGTGTTGGCTGACTCAGAGTTATGATGAGAGGAATAAGAGGGAAACAGGAAAAAGGGGTGGAAAATTAAAAAATTACTATTGTATTTAGTGGAACAAGAACTAGATAAAATGGAGAGCCAGGGATGGGAGCACTTCTAATGTGTTAAAAAGGTGAAGTAAAAACCATCCAAAATGTCACAAACTTAAGTTTGAGTCCCAGATAAGATAATTTGTTCGTTATTGAGGTTTGAATGAGAGAAGATGTAAAGGAGAGAGGAAGAGGCTAATATAGAGGGAGAAAAGAGAGAGAGAGAGAGAGAGAGAGAGAGAGAGAGAAAAGATGGAACCACTTAAAGAAGAAAAAAGAAAAAGGAGGAGAGAGAAAGAGAGAGAGTTAGGGGTTTTGGATTGCAACCCTCATAGAGAGGAAGGAGACGGAAAGAAAAGATAATGGGAGATGTAACACTTATGGGTAGTGTAGTTCAAAGAGAGGCGAGAGTAAGACTGAAAGAGAATTAAATGACCAAATTGGAATAAAAAAAAGAAATCAAGTATAAAGAAAAGAGACACAGACGAACAAATATAATAAACTGGGATAGGTTATAAAGTCTGCAGATTATTCTTGATTTTGAGAGGTTGTCGTCTTGCTTTTTCTTTTCTGTCTTTCTGGTCGGTGACTTTGTACCCCGGGTTCTGCCCCTGTGGCACGCTCTGGAAGAGGTTTGCAGTTGGTAATTCTCTATGGTGATGTCATGTATTGGGCTTCAGTCTCGTTGGCAGTCGAGGCTTATTAGTGTTTATAGGCTCCAACAGTGAGAGGATCTCTCACTGTGAGAGTGTTCCTGGAGCCTCTCTTCTAGTCTTTTCCTTCCACAATTAGAAGCCTGGTAATCCAGCTATGGGGTTGCTGCTGCCTCTGCCTGGATAGTAAGAGTCTCAAAGAGCGGGCAACTCCCCACTCTATTCCCACTCAGCACAGGGCTCTGAGTAAGGCTCAGTCAGTCAGAGCTGCTAGCATAATCAGGCATGGCTTCCTCCCACTCAAAGACCTCTGGTTCTGCCCCTCTGTGGGATAACTCGAGTGCCCACTCCTGAGGCGTTCGGTGGAATCTCTTGCCCACTCTCCGTGCGCACCCACCAGGATGTCAGACCAGACAGGTCACACTTCAAGTGAAATCCCTACCCACACGGAGAAGATCGAGCTTTGGAATTGGCTTTCGCTCTATCCCCGTGCGGCTTTCCCAGGGGGCTAGGGCTGCCTGAGATTCCGTTCCTGGCCCGCTCACAGACCTCTGACTCTGCTCCTCTGAGGGAAAACACGGGCGCCCACCCCTGAGGAGTTCGGAGGAATCTCCTGCACACTCTCCGTGCGTGGGCGCTGACCCTGATTCTGAGTCTCAGACGGGACGTCTTTCACTCCGAGAAAGCCCTCCTCCCACACAGAAAAGTTACTGGGTTGGAATTGGCTTTCGCTCTGTCCCCGTGCGGCTTTCCCAAGGCGCTGGGGCTTCCGCTCCTGGTCCGCTTACTGGCCTCTGACTCTGCTCCTCTGAGGGAAAACACGGGCGCCCACCCCTGAGGAGTTCGGAGGAATCTCCTGCACACTCTCCGTGCGTGGGCGCTGACCCTGATTCTGAGTCTCAGACGGGACGTCTTTCACTCCGAGAAAGCCCTCCTCCCACACAGAAAAGTTACTGGGTTGGAATTGGCTTTCGCTCTGTCCCCGTGCGGCTTTCCCAAGGCGCTGGGGCTTCCGCTCCTGGCCCGCTTACTGGCCTCTGACTCTGCTCCTCTGAGGGAAAACACGGGCGCCCACCCCTGAGGAGTTCGGAGGAATCTCCTGCACACTCTCCGTGCATGGGCGCTGACCCGATTCTGAGTCTCAGGCGGGACGGAGAAATCCCTCCTCCCTCACAGAAAAGTTTCGCCTTTGGAGTTGGCTCCAGCTCCCTCCCCGTGCCCGGTCCCCTCAGGGCGCTGGGGCTCCTAGGAGATGCTGCTTCTTGCCCTCACAGAGGCCTCTGACTCTGCTTCTCTGTGGGTTAGCACGGGCTGCGCCCACCCCTGAAGTGTTCGTGGGAATCTCTTGCCCACTAACCCCGTGCGCGCCAGCCAGGAGATGTGGAAAATGGCTGTCCCACTTGTCTTTCTTTGTCTGGGTTTGGCGCGCGTGTTAGCTTGAATTGCCCAGGTTTTTCCACGGCTTGGATCTCCGTGCCACAGCCTGGTTTGGCTGTTTGTACTGCAGTCTGGACCTATTTACTCCCTATGCCCGCCTTAGTTTCTATATTCTCAGTTCTCAGTGAAAGCCATCCTGTTTGGATTAGAGAGGAAGGCGGAGCATTTCTTACTCCTTATTTCCCCCGGGGTTTGACCATATATTTAGCCAATCTTTCGCCCGATCCTACCTTCGGGTGTGTTGTGAAGCATCTGAAGACTCCAAGGATAGGTTTTTCTGTTTCTGGTTGAAGAACTTGTTGAGTTTATGGGGAGATTTTCGGTATCGCTTCCTACCGCGCCATCACTGTGACGTCATCTCCCAAAACACATTTTATGAGACCAACATAACCCTCATACCAAGACCTGGTAAGGACAACACAAAAAAAGAAAACTACAGACCAATATCTCTAATGAATACAGATGCTAAAATCCTAAACAAAATACTAGCAAATTGAATACAACAACACATTAAAAAAATAATTCATCATGATCAAGTGGGATTCATCCCAGAATCACAAGGATGGTTTAACATACTTAAAATGGTTAATGTAATACACCATACCAAAAAAACAAAGAACAAAAACCATATGATCCTATCAATAGATGCAAAATGCATTTGATAAAATACAACATCATTTTATGTTTAAAACAATCAACAAAATGTGTATATTCTCAAAATGGAAATATTCTCAACATAATAAAGGCCATTTATAACAAATCATCAGCTAATATAATATTAAATGGCATAAAACTGAAGACTTTTTCTCTAAAATCAGGAACAAGATAAGGTTGCCCACTCTCTCCACTCTTATTCAACATAGTTCTGGAAGTTCTAGCCAGAGCAATTAAACAAGAGAAAGAAATAAAAATCATTCATACTGGAAGACATAAACGTTTTACTTTTTGCAGATAATATGATCCTGTACATGGAAAACCCCAAAGACTCCAAAGAAAGACTATTGGAAAAAATAAACCAATACAGTAAGGTTGCAGGATAAAAAAATTAATATACAGAAGTCTATTGCCTTCCTATATCCCAACAATGAAACATGAAAATGAACTAAAAAAATGAATCCCTTTTATGGTTGCAACAACAACAAAAAATACCTAGGAAAAACATAACCAAGAATGTAAATTACCTATATAATGAAAACTAGAAAGCATTATTAAGGAAAATTGAAAAAGATAGAATGAAATGGAAAAGTATTCCTTTTTCTTGGATAGAAAGAATAAATATAGTCAAAATGACCATATTATCCAAAGCAATATACAAATTTAATGCAATTCTCATTAGTTTTTAAAGAAATAGAACAAAAAAATTATCAGGTTTATTTAGAAGTATAAAAATCCCGAACAGCCAACATAATCCTAAGGGAAAAAAATGAAGCTGAGGGCATTACAATACTAGACTTCACATTATATAACAGAACCATGATAATCAAAATAGCATGGTATTGTCAGAAAAATAGACACTGAGACCAATGGAACAGAATAGAGAGTCCAGAAATAAAACCACATATATATGGTCAAATCATCTTTGATAAAGGAGCCAAAAACACACAATGGAGAAAAGAAAGTCTCTTCAATAAATGGTGCTGGGAAAACTGGAAAACCACATGGAAAAAAATAAAACTTGGCTACAGTTTGTTCCCTTGTACCAAAATTAATTCAATATGGATCAAAGACCTAAATATAAGATTTGAAACAATAATTACATAGAAGAAAACATAGGTACTAAACTGATGGACCTTAGTTATGAAGAGCATTTTATGAATTTGACTCCAAAGGCAAGGAAAGTGAAGGCAAAGATAAATGAATGGGACCACATCAGACTAAGAAGCTTTTGCACAGCAAGAGAAACTGACAACAAAAAAAACAGACAGCCAACTAAAAGGGAAGTGATATTTTCAAACAACAGCTCAGATAAGGGCTAATATCCAAAATATACAAAGAACTCACAAAACTCAACAACAAACAAGCAAATAATCTATTAAAAAAAATGGGAAGAGGACATGAACAGAGACTTCTCCCAGGAAGAAATACAAATAGCCAATAGATATATGAAAAGGTGCTCATCTTTATTAGCTGTTAGAGAAATGCAAATCAAAACTACAATGAGATACCACCTCACACCTGTTAGACTAGCTATTATCAACAAGACAGGTAATAACAAGTATTAGAAAGGCTGTGGAGAAAAAGGAACCCTCATCTACTGTTGGTAGGAATGTAAAGTAATACAACCACTATGGAAGAAAGTATGGTGGTTCCTCAAAAAATTAAGAATAGAACTTTCATTTGACCCAGCACTCCCTCTCCTGGTTATATACCCCCAAAACTCAAAAACACTGGTACGTAAAGACATATGCGGCCCCCATATTCATTGCAACATATTCACAGTGGCTAAGACATGGAAACAATAAAAAAGCCATTCAGTAGAAGGTTGGATAAAGAGGATGTGGTGCCTATATACTATGGAATACTACTCAGCCATAAGAAATGATGACATAGGACCATTTATGACAACATGGATGAACCTTGATAATATTATACTGAGTGAAATAAGTAAATCAGAAAGAACTAAGAACTGTATGATTCCATACATAGGTGGGACACAAAATGAGTCTCATGGACATGGATAAGAATGCAGTGATTACCAAGGGGATGGGAAGGTGGGAGAGGGAGGGGGTGGTTGGAGGGGAGGGGCATAAAGAAAACCAAATAAAAGGTGACAGGAAGATTTGATTTTGGGTGATGGGTATACAACATAATCAAATGTCAAAATGATCTGGAGATGTTTTCTCTGAATCTATGTACTCTAATTGATCAATGTCACCCCCTTAAAATTAATTGTCTAAATAAAATAAAAATATGTTGCTTCTTTTCATACTTTGTCCACTAATTTGGATATCTTTCAATGATTCTGGATTACCATGATTATTATGGTGGTGTTTTCCAAAAGGAGGTTTTTGTGTTTCCAAGGGTTTAAATGGGGTTGGGAACATGGTTTGCCCATGGTGAATTGTCTAGGACCCAAACTCAGGAATGACTCTAACGCATTCTCAGTGAGGCCTGAGCACTTAATATAGCACTCTGGGTCATAGCTCTCTCTACACAGCTTTACTCTCTGGATTGCTCTTTTCTCTTCTTTCCCTCTAGCCCCCAAATCTCCTATTTCTGCTTACAAATGGCCCTCCTGATGGGTGGTGGTGTTCCTGATGAGGTGCCAAGAAGGGCTATCACAAGTAAATTGATCACAACTTAATGATTAATTCATGCCCCTAAAGTACAGACTGTGGAGATTAATGTTCTCACTGAGAGGTTCTTGGCTCACATTTTTAGAACCACTCTCTTAAAGGACAGTTGCATAGGCTGAGATCAAGGTAGCATATCAAGACCTACTGTCTTTGGGGGAAAACATTTTTTAACTCATTCTGAGCTATATGTCATGGAATTGATTACCTTGGGCATCTTTTCTAAAGCAGTCATGTAGAGTTTGGGAGAGGGGATGGAGATTGAATGAAATTAAGAAGTGCTAAACTGTGGATCCTTCACAGAATGCCTGTTAGGTTCCACTAGGCCATGTATTGGTTATTTAGAAAAATTTTCCAATGCATATATAGTGTGTCTGAGAAAAGAAAATCTTTCTTTTGCCTCATTTGCAATAATTAGTTTCAGGGTGATCACAATTAGATTATGGTCAGAATGGTCAGAATGCATGCTTTTAAGGGACTGAAAAGCAGGCCAACTAAATTTTTACCTGTACAAGGACTTCTTGGGATAAACAGGTTAACGGGTTTCAGGATTTAAAGGCAGAATTGAGATAAAGAAAAAAAATAATAGTTGCCTTGGATCCTGGGGTCATCAGGCTGAAGAAAGTGGATAACTCTATTGAAACAAGAGACAATCAAAGGATATAGTTCTGTTTCTAGACTTAGTTTCAGTATTGCATAAAGAGTTTCCTGATGAAATACCCGCTTGTCCCCTGAAACAGGGGAGTTACAAAAAGAGAACAAACAAGACCAACAGGCCAGTGTTTGCTAAAAGATATGTGACACTTGGGGGGCTGATCATTCCTCTGGCCTCCTCCTGTAAAAAGTGCTGCTGGCAGCTGCTGAAGAGGGTGTGTGTCATTTGGAACCCATGGCCTATGGCGCAGGGCTGGCAGCAGCTTTTGGTGACAGTTACGGAAGCAGAAAGAGTTAGAGTCCCAGTAACGGATGGAGTAGGGTCTGGAACACATACACACACGCGTGCATACACACACACACACACACCCCTTCTCTGATCAGAACCCAGTCTGTGATCTTCCTCCAGAGCTGGAGAAGGCCAGGAAACAAAGGTTACAGTCATGAATAACTTGAACATTGAAATTCTTTAATACTGATCACACCTTTTGAAATCTATAAGGAAAAATCTATAAGAAAATTGGAGGTGGGAACATGGAATCTTTATGGTAAAGTGACAATCCCAAGAGAATTTTTCAGAATCCTCTAGGAAGGAACTGGCTCAATGCTCTCTGCATCCATACAAAAGCTATTTGTCATGAGAATCATATTCTAAACAGAGGCCTACTTCAGAGCCATAGGACTGAGTTTAGTCTTCGGTAACTCATACATTCTTCTGGTCAGCAGTTGAAGGTGCCCTTTCTCAGAGTAGTTCTGTCCACAGAGTTGGCACTGTCTTGGAATGCAGACTCATTTCTCCTCAATAAAATCACTAGGACAAAGATCTCATTTCAGAATTCTGAATTTCAAGTTGACAGGGACCCTTGAAAGCTTGGTTTTATCCAGCTGGATTCTCTAAAAGAAGTGTCACAAGGGACAGTTGAACCCACATATCACCACTGGTCACAGTGAACTTGAAATAACTGGGACATAGATGGGCACATGTTATGGGGGAGAAGGACAAAGAAGTAGTGTTCTTGTCCATCACCAAGCACTGTAAACCCAGGGGCATAGTGCTACACCAAGGCCATGCCCTGGAACATTGATTGGTGGGGATCCTCACAGTGCTGCAGGGACTATACGTAGAATCTGTGTGGATTCTATCAGTCAGGTCTGCCTATGAACCCGACCTCACATTGGGACTACTTGATTTGAAAAAGCACTTGAAGAGGCCCGAGAAAAGTGAGCTGGAGATAGGGGTTGTGACTGTGCCCCTGTCAGGGTTGTCTTTAGTAGTCATATCAATATTCTCATTTCTTGTGTGGTAACCATTAGTTAAATAGTTTCAAAGGATCTGTCCTCTTCTGAGATGCCTTGAGAACACACCAGGAAGAGAAGTTGGGGCAAAATGCCTTTCACTGAATCTTATGCATGCCTACATTTAGTTAATTATGCTGTTTGAATATTTATCAATTGCCTAGTATGTGGCAGGCACTGTGCTGAGTGCCAGAAATGACACCAGAACAAGACAAATGAAGTTACACCCTTGGGGAACTTTTTAGTAATGTACCTTCCAGATATTAAGTTATAAGGGAAATAAGATAGGTTAATACAATAGAGAGTGTATGGTGTGTGGGGAAGGCTGCCTTAGCTAGGTAAGGTCTCCCTGGTTGAAGAGGCAGGATGGAGCTTATCATGTGAAGACCCGAGCAAGGAGAATTCCAGGTAGTGGGGCAAAGCTCCTGTGGTGGAATTGTGTTTGAAGTAGAGAGAAGGCCGGTAGGGCAGAGCTCAGAGAGCAGGCATGGGCGATCTGGAGCAGTGAATGTAGACAAGTGAGAGAACCAGGCAGAGGCTGGGCCTTGGGGGGCCTTAAGGGCCATGGCAAAAAGTTTGGGGTTTATTCTTTTTTTTTTTTAAATTTAAGTTATTTATATATATATATTTTTATTAATTTTCCTAGGGTGACATCAATAAATCAGGGTAAATATGTTCAAAGAAAACATGTCCAGGTTATCTTGTCAATCAATTATGTTGCTTACCCATCACCCAAAGTCAGATTGTCCTCTGTAACCTTCTATCTAGTTTTCTTTGTGCCCCTCCTCCTCCCCCTTTCCCTCTCTTTCTCCCCCCACCCCCATAACCACCACACTCTTATCAATGTCTATTAGTCTCACTTTTATATCCCACCTACGTATGGAATAATGCAGTTCCTGGTTTTTTCTGATTTACATATTTCACTTCGTATAATGTTATCAAGATCCCACCATTTTGTTGTAAATGATCCGATGTCATCAGTTCTTATGGCTGAGTAGTATTCCATAGTGTATATGTGCCACATCTTCTTTATCCAGTCATCTATTGATGGGCTTTTTGGTTGTTTCCATGTCCTGGCCACTGTGAACAATGCTGCAATGAACATGGGGTTGCATGTGTCTTTACGTATCAATGTGTCTGAGTTTTTGGGGTATATACCCAGTAGAGGGATTGCTGGGTCATAAGGTAGTTCTATTTTCAGTTTTTTGAGGAACCACCATACTTTCTTCCATAATGGTTGTACTACTTTACATTCCCACCAACAGTGAATGAGGGTTCCTTTTTCTCCACAGCCTCTCCAACATTTGCTATTATCTGTCTTGTTAATAATAGCTAATCTAACAGGTGTGAGGTGGTATCTCATTGCAGTTTTGATTTGCATTTCTCTAATAACTAAAGAAGATGAGCATCTTTTCATATATCTGTTGGCCATTTGTATTTCTTCCTGGGAGAAGTGTCTGCTCATGTCCTCTCCCATTTTTTTATTGTATTGTTTGTTTGTTGTTGAGTTTTAGGAGTTCTTTGTATATTTTGGATTTTAGGCCCTTATCTGAGCTGTTGTTTGAAAATATCATTTCCCATTTAGTTGGCTGTCTGTTTATTTTGTTATCAGTTTCTCTTGCTGAGCAAAAACTTCTTAGTCTGATGTAGTCCCATTCATTAATTTTTGCCTTCACTTCTCTTGCCTTCATGGCGTCAAATTCATAAAATGCTCTTTAAAACCAAGGTCCATGAGTTTAGAACCTATGTCTTCTTCTATGTACTTTATTGTTTCAGGTCTTATATTTAGATCTTTGATCCATTTTGAATTAATTTTAGTACAAAGGGACAAACTGTAGTCCAGTTTCATTCTTTTGCATGTGGCTTTCCAGTTTTCCCAGCACCATTTGTTGAAGAGGCTTTCTTTTCTCCATTGTTTGTTCTTGGCCCCTTTATCAAAAATTATTTGACCATATATATGTGGGTTTATTTCTGGGTTTTCTATTCTGTTCCATTGGTCTGAGTGTCTATTTTTCTGCCAATACCATGCTGTTTTGATTGTCATGACCCTATAATATAGTTTGGAGTCAGGTATTATAATGCCCCCAGCTTCATTCTTTTTCTTTAGAATTGCTTTGGCTATTTGGGGATTTTTATAGTTCCATATAAATCTGATGATTTTTTGTTCCATTTCTTTAAAAAATGTCATTGGAATTTTGATGGGAATTGCATTAAATTTGTATATTGCTTTGGGTAATATGGTCATATTGATTATATTTATTCTTCCTAACCAAGAACAAGGAATATTCTTTCATCTCATTATATCTTTTTCGATTTCCCTTAACAATGGTTTGTAGTTTTCCTTATATAAGTCCTTTACATTCCTTGTTATGTTTATTCCTAGGTATTTTATTTTTTTTGTTGCAATTGTGAAGGGGATTGTTTTTTTGAGTTCGTTCTCAAATATTTCATTGTTGGCACATAGAAAGGCTATGGACTTTTGTATGTTAATTTTGTATCCTGCGACCTTACTGTATTGGCTTATTGTTTCTAGTAGTCTTTTTGTGGATTCTTTGGGGTTTCGATGTATAGGATTATATCATCTGCAAAAAGTGATACCTTTACTTCTTCTTTTCTGATATGGATGCCTTTTATTTCTTTGTCTTGTCTGATTGCTCTGGCTAGAACCTCTAGTACCACATTAAACAAGAGTGGAGAGAGTGAACAACCCTGTCTTGTTCATGATTTAAGGGGGAAAGCCTTCAGTTTTGTGCCATTTAATATGATGTTAGCTGATGGTTTATCATATATGGCCTTTATCATGTTGAGATATTTTCCTTCTATACCCATTTTGTTGAGAGTCTTAAACATAAAATTGTGTTGTATTTTGTCGAATGCGTTTTCTGCATGTATTGATAAGATCATGTGGTTTTTGTTCTTTGTTTTGTTGATATGGTGTACTACATTAACCGTTTTACGTATTTTGAACCACCCTTGAGATTCTGGGATGAACCCCACTTGATCATGATGTGTTATATTTTAATATGTTGTTGTATTCGATTTGCTAGTATTTTGTTTAGTATTTTAGCATCTGTATTCATTAGAGATATTGGTCTGTAGTTTTCTTTTTTTGTGCCATCCTTGCCTGGTTTCGGTATGAGGGTTATGTTAGCCTCATTAAATGTGCTTGGAAGTATTGCTTCTTCTTCATTTTTTTGGAAGACTTTCAGTAGAATAGGAACCAAGTCTTCTTTGAATGTTTGATAAAATTTGCTAGTATAGCCATCTTGGCCTGAACTTTTATTTTTGGGGAGGTTTTTAATGGGTTTTTTATTTCTTCTCTACAATAAGTCTGTTTAGGCTTTCTGCTTCTTCTTGACTCAGTCTAGGAAGGTTGTATTGTTCTAGGAATTTATCCATTTCTTCTAGGTTGTTGAATTTAGTGGCATAAAGTTTTTCATATTTGTTCTTTCTCTTTTTTCTTTGGTAAGTCTTGCCAAGGGTTTTTCAATTTTGTTGATCTTTTCAAAGAACCAGCTCCTTGTTCTATTATTTTTTTCTATAGTTTTTCTGTTCTCTAATTCATTTATTTCTTCTCTGATTTTTATTATCTCCTTTCTTTGGCTGGTTTTGGGTTGTCTTTGTTCTTCTTTTCCAGTTCCTTAAGGTGTGAAGTTAAGTGGTTCACTTGGGCTCTCTCTTGTTTGTTCATATAGGCCTGAAGTGATATGAACTTCCCTCTTATCACTGCTTTTGCTGCATCCCATAGATTCTGTTATGTCATATTGTCATTTTCATTTTCCTGTATATATCTTTTGATCTCTGCGCTTATTTCTTCTTTTACCCATTTATTTTTTAAAAATATGTTATTTAGTTTCCACATTTTTTGTGGAATATTTTTTCTCTTTTTTGTAGTTGAATTCTAGTTTCAAGGCTTTATGATCAGAAAATATGCTTGGTACAACTTCGATTTTTCTGAATTTGCTGATGTTGTTTTTGTGGCCCAACATATGGTCAATTCTTGTGAATGATCTATGTACACTGGAGAAAAATGTATACTCTGTCACTTTGGGATGAAATGTCCTGTAGATTTCTATCATATCCAGGTGCTCTAGTGTTTTGTTTAAGGCCAATATATCTTATTGATTCTCTGTTTGGATGACCGATCTAGAGCCGTCAGCAGTGTACTGAGGTCTCCAAGTATGATTATATTTTTGTCAGTTTTTGTTTTAAGGTCAATAAGTAGCTATCTGTTTATATATTTTGGTGCTCCTTGGTTTGGTGCATCTGTATTGAGAATTGTTATGTCTTCTTGATTCAGTGTCCCCTTAACCATTATGAAATGGCCATTTTTGTCTCTGAGTACTTTTGCTGTCTTGTAGTCAGCATTATCAGATATAAATATTGCTACGCCTGCTTTTTATTGCATGTTATTTGCTTGGAGCATTGTTTTCCAGCCTTTCATTTTGAATTTGTTTTTATCCTTGTGTTTAGAAGAGTTTCTTGTAGGCAGCATACAGTTGGATGCTTTCTTAATCCATTCTGCTACTCTGTGCCTTTTTATTGGTGAGTTTAATCTGTTTACATTTAGTGTAATTATTGACACTTGTGAGTTCCCTGTTGCCATTTTATAGATTGCTTTCTGTTAATTTTGTGTCTTATTTGATCCTTCTCTTTTGTTTGTCTATCTTTTGTTTTTATTTGGTTGTATTCCATACATCTTTCCTCTGTTGTTATCTTTTTTAAGTCATGTGTTTCTGTGGTGGTTTTTTCAATGGTGGTTACCATTAAGTAATGAAAAGGGTTTTGAACCAGTTCATTTTAGTGCACTATCTTGTGAGTACTTTTGCACTCCATTGTCCTTTGCTACTGTTAATCTCCATCCTCTTCCCCCCCCCCCCTTTTTTGTTGTTGTCACAGTATAAATTTGGTTTTATTGTGTTCTTCTTGGAACTTTACTTGCGGCTTGGTTTTTTTTTTTGTTCTTTGTATCTGATTGGAGAACCCCCTTTAGTAATTCCTGGAGTGGGGGTTTTCTGATGATAAATTTCCTCATCTTTTCTGTATCTGTGGATGTTTTTATTTCTCCTTCATATTTGAAGGATAGCTTTGATGGGTATAGTATTTGTGGCTGAAAGTTCCTCTCTTTCAGGACTTTAAATATTGGGGTCCACTCTCTTCTAGCTTGTAGAGTTTCTGTTGAGAAATCTGATGATAATATAATGGGCCTTTCTTTATATGTTGTATTCTTCTTTTCCATGGCTGCCTTGAGAATTTTTTCTTTGTCATTGGTTTGTGCCCATTTCATTATGATGTGCCTTGGAGTAGGTTTATTGCGGTTATGAAAACTCGGAGTTCTGTTTGCTTCTTGAATTTGAGGCTTTAATTCTTTCCACAGGCTTGGGAAGTTCTCATCTATTATTTGTTTGAATATGTTATTCATTTCATTTTCTCTCTTTTCTCCCTCTGATATACCTATTATTCTTATGTTATTTTTTTTGATGGAGTCAGATAATTCCTGTAGGGCTCTCTCTCTCTCTCTTTTTTTTAATTTTTGAGTCTCTTTTTTCTTCTCTCTGTTTTGCCTCAAGTTACTTGTCTTCTATGTCACTAATCCTACCTTCTATCTGGTCTGTTCTATTAGCTAAGCTTGTTACCTCATTTTTCAGCTTGTGAAATGAGTTTTTTATCTATGTTTGATTTTATTTTATAGTTTCATTTTCCTTGGTAATATATTCTTTGTGTTCATTGAGTTGTGTTCTGAGCTCTCTAAATTTCCTTTCTGTGTTTTCTTGTATATCTCTGAGTATTTTTAGGATTTCTATTTAAAATTCTCTGTCATTTAGCTCCAACGTTTCCAATATATTAAATTTTTTCTCCATAGATTTTTCCTCATCTATCTGTTACCTCTCTTTCTTTTGTATCCATGATATTCGATTTTCTCTTCTTTAATGGCATCTAAGGGTGGTTTTGTTATAGTATTAATGAGATTTAATAAAGAAAAAAAGTTAAAAAATAAAAAAATAAAAAAGAATTTAAAAATAAAATTAAAAAAAATTATTTCCCCCCTCCTTTTTTTTCTCTCCTGACCTCTCCTCTCATTGTTTAGAAAATCTTTTGGTAAACTGTGAATTATATTGTGCTAAATAGAACAAACAATGCTTATAATGGAGGGCTTCAGTTGGGGAGAAGTAATAAAGGTGCAAAAGAAGGGGGGTATGGACCCACAAAATGCAAATAAGAAAAAAATTTGGGTCAAGAATAAAATGATTTACTTTTAGGTATTGGTTGACTAAGAGATATAATGAGAAGAATAAGAGGGAAACAGAAAAATGGGGGGAAAATTAAAAAAATTACTATTGTATTTAGTGGAACAAGAACTAGATAAAATGGAGAGCCAGGGTTGGGAGCTCTGCTAGTGAGTTAAAAAAGTGAAGTACACCCCCCCCCCCCAAATGCCACAAACATAAGTTTGAGTTTCAGATAATTTGCTCGTTATTGAGTGTTGAATGAGAGGAGACGTAAAGGAGAAAGAAAGAAACTAATATAGAGGGAGAAAAGAAAGAGAGAGAAGAAAAACAAAAGAGGGAACCACTAAAAGAATAAAAAAGAAAAAAAGGAGAGAGACAGAGAGTTAAGGGTTTTGGAGTGCAACCCTCATAGAGAGAAAGGATGAAGAAAGAGAAGATAATGGGAGATGTAACACTTATGGGTAGTGTAGTTCAAAGAGAGGAGAGTGTAAGACCAGCAGAGAATTAAACGACCAAATTGGAAGAGGAAAAAAATAATCAAGACATGAAGATAAGAGAAACAAATGAACAAATATAATAAAATGGGATAGGTTATAAAGTCTGTGGATTATTCTTGATTTTGAGAGGTTATCTTTTTGCTTTTTCTTTTCTCTCCCTCTTCCTGGTCAGTGACTCTGTACCCCAGGTTCTGCCCCTGTGGCATGCTCAGGTAGAAGTTTGCAGTTGATAAGTCTCTATGGCGATGTCATATATTGTGCTTCAGTCTCGTTGGCAGTCGAGGCTCATTAGCATTTGTAGGTTCCGACAGTGAGAGAGTCCGTGTTCCCAGAGCTTCTCTCCTAGTCTTTCTTTCCTGAATTAGTAGCCTGATAATCCAGCTATGGGGTTGCTGCTGCCTCTGCCTGGATAGTAAGAGGCTCAAAGAGCTGGCAAATCCCCACTCTATTCCCACTCAGCACAGGGCTCTGGGTAAGGCTCAATCAGTCAGAGCTGCTAGTATAATCAGGCAGGACTTCTGCCCAAACAAAGACCTCTGACTCTGCCCCTCTGTCCAGTAACACAGGCAGGTGCCCACTTTCGGGGCGCTCGGAGGAATCTCTCGCTCACTATCTGCACACGCAGACCGGGGTATGGAACAGGCCGTCTCTTACTCCGAATGAGACCCCTGCCCGCACGGAAAAGTTCCAGCATTGGAATTGACTCTTGCTCCCTCCCCATGCACGGCTTTTTCAGGGCACTGGGGTGGCCCGAGTTTCCTCTTTTGGCCTACACTAAGGCCTCTGACTCAGCCTCTCTGTTGGGTAACACTGGCGCCCACTCCCGAGGCGCTCAAAGGGATCTCTTGCCCACCCTCCGTGCACGCCGACCAGGATATCAGGCTGGCAGCCTAACACTCCGAGAGAGATCCCCACTCACACGGAAAAGTTTCAGCATTGGAATTAGCTCTCGCTCCCTCCCAGTATGCGGCTTTTTCAGGGCACTGGGGCGGCCCGGAGATTCTGCTTTCTGCCCACACAAATGCCTCTGACTCTGCCATGGGGTAACATGGGTGCCCACTCCCGGGGCTCTAGCAGGAATCTCTCGCCCACTATCTGTGCGCACCGACCAGGAGATTGGGGTGAATGCCTGCCCCACTTGTCTTTCTTTGTGTGGGTTTGGCGCAAGTGCTAGCTTGTATTGACTGGGTTGCTACAAGCACAGTTTTTCCTTGGCTTGGATCTCCGTGCCACAGCCTGGTTCAGCCATTTGTGCCACGGCCTGGATCTATTCACCCCCTTTGCCCGCCTTAGTTCCTATACTTTCAGTTCCCAGTGAAAGCAGCACTATTCAGGTTAGTGAGGAAGGCGGAGTGTTTCTTACTTCCTATTTCCTTCGGGGTTTGATTATATATTTAGCCAATTTTTTGCTCGACCATACCTTTGGGTGTATTGCGGAACATCTGGAGGCTCCAAGGATAGATTTTTCTGTTTCTGGTTGAAGATCTTGTGGAGTTTTTGGGGAGATTTATCGGTATCGCTTCCTACTGCGCCATTACTCTGACATCATCTGGGGTTTATTCTTTTGATGTTAGCAGGTCAGTCTTTAAAACTTATCTCCCCTGGAGGCCTTGGTTTCATGCAAAGTCCAAGAGAGCAGCAGGGTGGGCAAGGCTCTGCATCCTTACCCCACATCCCCATTTCAATCCATGTGCCTACCTCTCTTGATCAGTTTTGCACATTAACATTCTGTGTATGATATAGCCTCTCTGAAGTTTCAATCTTATGATAGATGAAAGATAGCCAGAAGTTTTTTCACTTCCCCTTCAAGAGATGGAGTTTATTTACCCTGCTCTTGAATCTGGGCTGGTCTTGTGACTGCTTTAACAAAAGAATTGGCAGGAGTAATGCTACACCAGCTTTTAAGAAGACTGGCAGCTTCCTCTTCCCCCTTGACAACGAGGCTCTTGGAGTCTCAGCGGCTGTCTGAGAAGGCCCTCTACTCTGTTGAAGAGACCAAGTTGCAGAGAGCCAAAAAGCCAGCCCACAAGGAGACCTGAGGCACTGACAGAGGCCCCCAGCAGGGCTGTGCCAGTCAGCACCCCCCTCCCCGCCGCCATCAGAGTCATTTTAGTGGACATTAGAGCATCGTCTTGGATATTCTGTTTCTAGCAGACATCACAGGGAGCAGAGAGACAGACCCTGTTTACCTTGTCTTAGACCTCAGAATTGTGTTCAAAATAGTGTTTTATTCCACTATGTTTTCTAGCAGTTTATTGCACAACAATAGAAAACTGAAGCAAATGTTTAAACAAAGAGTTGAAAACCACTCCTTGAGCAAAATCAATAGCTTCACAAAGAACTCAGAGGATTTATACCTGACACCTAGGCAGGCATTGGAGTATAGTGGACAGGACAAGGACTTTGGAGTTAGACAGTTGTGGTTTCAATTCTTAGCTTTTTCATTTCTAACCTGCATTGGAGGGTTAATGTGAGACATAAAATCAGACACAATATGTTAGGACTTTGGCACATAGCAAGAACTCAATAAATTATTGCATCAGGTCTCTTCTAGTGGGGGGCTCCCAGCAGGCTACCTGGGTGGGAAGCCCAGCTGGTGGGGCCAATACCCTGTCACTGCCCAAGCCCATGTGAAATCACAGTGCTGGTAGCAGTGGAGCAGGAGAGGTGCCCAAACTTACTGTCAATTTCCTGACATGTTGACTTGTGTTAACTTGGTGAACACAGTATTTCATAACATTAAATTAGAATTGAGAATATTTTCCCCTTTTCAATTCTCTTTCAATCCTTCTGATAAAATTGAAGCATAGTCTGACCAAGAGGTGGTGCAGTGGGTGAAGCTTTGGTCTGGGATGCTGAGGACCCAAGTTTGAAACCCCAAGGTTGCTGGCTTGAGTGCGGGCTCACCAGATTGGGCACAGGGTCGCTGGCTTGAGTGTGGGATCATAGACATGACCCCATGGTCACTGGCTTGAGCCCAAAAGTTGCTGCCTTGATCAAGGGGTCACTTGCTCTGCTGGAGCCCCTGGTCAAGGCACATATGAGAAAGCAATCAACGAACAATCATTCAATGAACAACTAACGTGTCACAATGAAGAATTGGTGTTTCTCATCTTCTTCCCTTCCTGTGTATCTGTTCCTGTCTGTAACCCCCGTCGCATTCTCTCTCTCTCACTAAAAAAAAAAAAAAAAAAAAAAAAAAAAAGAAGCATAAGTGCTATTACAGTCTTAATATTTAATACTTATTAATATACCTACCTATCTTTTCTTTTCTTTTCTTTTTTAGTGGAAGGCAATTTTTAAAAAGTTTTTTATTGATTGATTTCAGAAAATGAAAGGAAAGGAGAGAGAGAGGAACATCTATCTGTTCCTGTATGTGCCCTGACTGGGGATTGAACCAGCAGCCTTTGCGTATAAGGACAGTGCTCTAACCAACCAAGTTTTTTGGCCAGGTTCCTATCTTTCTTCCTTTTTTCCCACTTTAGCAGGAAGAGTTTAGTGCAACACATAGCCTTAGGTTTAAAGTATTGAGCAGGCAACCATATCCAGCCTAATATTACTTGATAACATTATTCAGTTTTCATTATTTTTTTCTTGCCCATTATTAGTTTCCTATTTTTGACCTTGACTTTGTAGAAGTGGTGTATGGTGTAGGAAAGATTGTGATAAAGGTGGGCAGAAAACTAGTGCAAATGCTGCTTCATTGGCTATCCCCCAAACTTTGTCTGTGGGTCCTACTTTGGATTGTCACTGTCCAGAAAAACTGATAAACCCAGGGGGTGGTGACTTCCTCTGCCACCTCTGAGGCCCATGCACATCACTGGACCAGTCCAGGATAGCTAGAGAGGACGACGGCTTCATGGTTAACACTCTAACACAGTTCTTGGCATTCAGGCAATGGATTTGTGTTTTCTGAGCCTTTTTCAGAGCCACTGTGGACCATTAACCACTGCACCCACCTCAGGACTCCTGTCCAGGTGGTTCTGTCAGTTCAGCTCTCTCTGGCCTTCACTGTCTGCAGCTCTGGCCTCCCTAATGCGCTCAGCACTTTTAGCTGTTCTGTGATAGTCTCAGAGGGCACAGAGATGCGAGCTTTGCTGAAAATATGCATGTTGTGCAGAAAAGGGCCACAGAGCACTCAGAGAGAAAAAGGATGGAAAGATCAAAGTGGTTTTGGAACAGGAAAGAGAAGAAGGGACTATAAAATTTGAATGAAGTGTCTGAAAAAAAAAGAATCAGGAGAAGGGAGATAACTTTGTTCAGTAGTGAGAACTAAGAGGAGAGAAACAACAAGAACAGAAATAGGTGCCCTTTTAGATAAAGGGGCTGCTTAAAAACTAAGAACATTAGTGTCAGTCTGATCAAAGCATCAAAACCTACTACAGTGCCATTCTCAAGCATCAGATGTGACTAGCAGTTTTGTCAGTGACACAGTGTCTTGATGGCTGCTATGTTCTCCCAAGTATTTGCTCTGTGTCACCTCCTTAGTGAGGCCTTCCGGCATCACATTAAAAGAGTGCTCTCTCTTCCCTCTTGCTTTGATTTGCTGCATTTTCCCTCAGCACACTTGCCATTACATGCAATTTTATTGGATCATTTATTTACTGCCATACTCTCCCTGTGAGTTTGTAACTGCATAAGGCGGGGACTTAGCCTCCCACTTTGTATCCCCAGCTCCCCTGGCACAGAGGAGGCACCCAGCAAATAAATGTTGAAAGAATGAATTCGACTAAACAAGGTCTATGGAGTTGTTAATATGTGTGAGACAATACTAGGAATAAAGGACAAGTCAGATATAAATTTTTCCCTCCAGAAATTTTGTAATAACAATCACTATCAGTTTTAGAGGACTTACTATGTGTTAAGTACCTTATGAATATTATGTTATTATTTCATCTTTGATGTTAATGTATACATTTTTAGCAGCGGGTATTGCAGACACTAAATTGGCAGCATGAAATGGACTTAGAGATATTAAATAATGTTGCCAAATTCTGAGAACCAGGAAATGGGCAGAGCAAAATTTGAATGAAGGTGTGGCTAACTCTATGCACATTCTTCTAATTCTGCTACAGGAGTACCTATTGCCCTACTTGTAAATAAAAGTACTGAGCATCTCCTGTGTGCAGAGAAGTAAAATAATTTTCACCATCAGAGAACTGTAGGACTTGTGGGGAGAGTGGAGGACTTGGTATCCAGAGAGTCCCTGGTGTAGCCAGCCAGCCTCTACTTCCTCCTCTGTTTTGGCTCAAACAGGTGTTTAGGTCCTAAGTCCATATAAACTGAAACAACAGAGAAGGGGAAAAGGGAAGATGGCAGGGAGAGCTGGGCAAACAGTCAGCTGTGAGGACATCTACAGAAGCCGAGAGAACAAGCAGAGAATGCCTGGGTCCTTGGACAGCTTGCTGCTTTCCATAGGACCATCTCCGTTCTTATTCCCTCTAAGGGACCTCGATCCTGAGACAGTCTGGCCTTGGCTTGGCAGCAGACTGAGTTCTCTAGCAGAGAATTTTACTGGCCCAGCAGCAGCACAATTTGAATTTCCATTTCAGGTGATGGCTGATACAGACAATATTGCCACAGTCAGAGCAAAATTGGGAGCTGACTTTTTTGCCACCTGTGGCGCTGTGCCTGGGGAAGTGCCAGCTAGTTCACCCCAAATGTGCATGTGTTCCATAGTCTCCTAGCCTTCTACATGGTTCAGAGTCAGCAGGAGAGATGTGCCACCTCCCATCTTAACTCCGGCTGGCCACTGCTATGGTTTTAGCATCACGTTTTCCAGGTTCACAGTTACATGGTCTTCCTAATGCACTCTGCACTTCTTGCTGACTCTGTAACAGTTACTGCTAAAAATAATATCTGTCACATCCTTTCAACATGCACAGTGTTTGACTTAAATTGACATGGGCTTGGCTGTGGCGTAATTTTATCATGGAGTTGCTTTGGAGTAATTAATGATGGCAGTTAAGGCTGTGCGTCTATCCCCTTAGTGATGTGACAAAAAAGTGTTCGGTAGCTTCTTAACACATAACCTTTAGATTCTAAATACCATCTGGGTAAGTAGATGTTTTTGTATTTACCCTGATAGGTGGATGTTTTTTCCTCCCTGTTACAAGAGGAGAATGAGATTCAGGAAGGTTGATTAGCTCACCTTATGGTTTCTTAGTAGTGGAGCTGGGATTCTAATCCAGGAAACTCTGATTCCAAAGCCCATGCCAGAGTGACTTGAGCCTTGAATAACAAGTCGCCTCCATGTGATTCCGTGTGAGAGATCCTCCATGAAAGAGAACTCAGTAATTAACCTCAACAGGAGGAGGGGCCAGCTGATCACTAGATGAACCAAAGCAAGATAGTTTAAAAAGACAATTTTTAAAAGCACTGGTGTGCTTTTTAATGCAACAGATGTAAAATACTGCAGGCACCCAGACAAGGTGTGATACAGAGGCAGAGCTGCTATGAGCACAAAGCTCCCAAAGCTTAGAGAACTGGGGGAGGCCAACAAAAATGGAGGTCTGGGGCAAGAGGAGGAAAGAAAGTGCTCTGCCCAAGGGAGAACTCTTGCACGGCCTGGGTGGGAACCATCCTGGGGAGTTCAGGGGACAGAGGGAAGCCACTCTGACCAAATGTAAGCTGTGTGGAGATGAGTGGGTGGAGGCCGTGGGAGGCCTGGCTGATGAGTCTGCACTTCATACTGAGGCAGGGAGGAGCCATAGGCATAAAAAGGGAGATATTAGTTGTTTGAGGAAGGTTTCAGACTTGTTGAGTTTTCTTTCAAAATGAAATTGATCTGCAGTTAAAGGGACAGTGATCTGGCTCAGGAAAAGTGGAGATCTAGAATGGTGGTTCCAAAGCCCTCCTGTGGTTGCAGTCAATGTGACTTCCTGAGTGGTGGGCCACGCCTTCAGTAACTTTCCCTTTCCTTACTCTGGATGAGAAATGTGTTCATGCTCTATTTAGGTTCTGTGGACAGCTGTTCTAGGGCCCTTTATCCCAAGTCACTTTATCTCTCTGGCCTCAGTTATTTTACCTGCAAATTAACAGTGTTGGACCAAACAGTCTCTAGTAGTCAGCCATAGTGACCATGAGCTCTTAATTTATGTCTACCCTGTCCTACTTTTCATAAAGCCATTCTGTTCCTTTTTATTTTTTTCCTCTGAGGATGTCTTGGAATATGTGATCTGAATTACCTTTTGGGGTCTATGGATAGGAGGGAATATAAGCCTTGTGACCTACACAATGGGGCCTGACTGCCTGTTTTTGTGTTTTGGCCACAGCCTTATGTCTCAGGTGATGCAGTTCTTATCATAAATGTTCAAAAGTCCCCTCTTTGAATACACACTGAAATTATTATTATTTTTTAAATAATTTTATATTTTTTAATGGGGCGACATCAATAAATCAGGACACATATATTCAAAGATAACAAGTCCAGGTTATCTTGTCGTTCAATTATGTTGCATACCCATCACCCAAAGTCAGATTGTCTTCTGTCACCTTCTATCTAGTTTTCTTTGTGCCCCTCCCTCTCCCCCTTTCCCTCTCCCTTTCCTCCCTCCCCCCGTAACCACCACGCTCTTATCAATGTCTCTTAGTTTCACTTTTATGTCCCACCTACGTATGGAATAAAAACCAGGAGGTTTTTTCTGATTTACTTATTTCACTTTGTATCATGTTATCAAGATCCCACCATTTTGCTGTAAATGATCTGATGTCATCATTTCTTATGGCTGGGTACTATTCCATAGTGTATATGTGCCACAACTTCTTTATCCAGTCATCTATTGACGGGCTTTTTGGTTGTTTCCATGTCTTGGCCACTGTGAACAATGCTGCAATGAACATGGGGCTGCATGTGTCTTTACGTATCAATGTTTCTGAGTTTTTGGGGTATATACCCAGTAGAGGGATTGCTGGGTCATAAGGTAGTTCTATTTTCAGTTTTTTGAGGAACCACCATACTTTCTTCCATAATGGTTTTACTACTTTACATTCCCACCAACAGTGTATGAGGGTTCCTTTTTCTCCACAGCCTCTCCAACATTTGCTATTACCTGTCTTTTTAATAATAGCTAATCTAATAGGTGTGAGCACACTGAAATTATTTATGGATGAAATGGTAGACTATCTGGGAAGTGGGTAAGGTATAGGTGAAGCCAGATTGGCTACAACCTGATTATTGTTGAAACTAAGTGATAGGATGTAGGTTTCATTAAACTATCTGACAACTTTTGCGTATGTTTAAAATTTTTCCATCATAAAAAGTTAAAAAGAAATTTACACATTTCTTTGTTTCATGTTGCAGCATCCAGAAAGCTAAACTGTTGAGCAGTTTCCCAAAGCAACCTTGAGACGGGAAAACAGTCAAGTTGACATAATAACAAAAATAGTTTACTGTACATGGTAGAGATTTTCTGAGGGCACTGGCCTTGCATGACTTGTTGACAAGAGCATCTCCCTTTATTGTGAGCTGTTATTTCCCTGCCTGATTGAAGACTCTGCCTTCTACTTTATTTTTCCTTTCCATTTGTTTGAAAGCTAATTTTCTCCCTTGGGCAGAGAGCTGCTCTTTCAAGAACCATAGAGGAAGGATGACAGAACCCTCCCAAACCCTGGTTTCCACCATTCCACCTCCCACTTTTTAAAAATCACTACTCAAAGTAAGACATATACTTTTTATCACTGCATACAAACACAACTGACACATAAGTTTCATAAAATAACACCTTTTACTCTGTGGGATACATTCTAATATTTTTCTGTTCTGTTCTAGACTATTCTTTTTTTTTTTTTTCCTTTTATTTTTTATTTATTTATTTATTTTTTTAAATAAATTTTTATTAATGGTAATGGGATGACATTAATAAATCAGGGTACATATATTCAAAGAAAACATGTCTAGGTTACCTTGTCATTAAATTATGTTGCATACCCCTCGCCCAAAGTCAGATTGTCCTTCGCCACCCTCTATCTAGTTCTCTGTGCCCCTCCCCCTCCCCCTAACTCTCCCCCTGTCCTCCCTCCCCCCACCCCTGGTAACCACCACACACTTATCCATGTCTCTTAGTCTCATTTTTATGTTCCACCAATGTATGGAATCATGTAGTTCTTGTTTTTTTCTGATTTACTTATTTCACTCCGTATAATGTTATCAAGATCCCACCATTTTGCTGTAAATGATCTGATGTCATCATTTCTTATGGCTGAGTAGTATTCCATAGTGTATATGTGCCACATCTTCTTTATCCAGTCTTCTATTGAAGGGCTTTTTGGTTGTTTCCATGTCTTGGCCACTGTGAACAGTGCTGCAATGAACATGGGGCTACATGTGTCTTCACGTATCAATGTTTCTGAGGTTTTAGGGTATATACCCAGTAGAGGGATTGCTGGGTCATAAGGTAGTTCTATTTGCAGTTTTTTGAGGAACCACCATACTTTCCTCCATAATGGTTGTACTACTTTACAGTCCCACCAACAGTGAATGAGGGTTCCTTTTTCTCCACAGCTTCTCCAACATTTGCTATTACCCGTCTTGTTGATAATAGCTAATCTAACAGGGGTGAGGTGGTATCTCATTGTAGTTTTGATTTGCATTTCCCTAATAACTAATGAAGCTGAGCATCTTTTCATATATCTGTTGGCCATTTGTATCTCTTCCTGGGAGAAGTGTCTATTCATGTCCTCTTCCCATTTTTTTTATTGGATTGTTTGTTTGTTTGTTGTTGAGTTTTATGAGTTCTTTGTAAATTTTGGATATTAGGCCCTTATCTGAGCTGTTGTTTGAAAATATCATTTCTCATTTAGTTGGCTGTCTGTTTATTTTTATATCAGTTTCTCTTGCTGAGCAAAAACTTTTTATTCTGATGTAGTCCCATTCATTTATCTTTGCCTTCACTTCTCTTGCCATTGGAGTCAAGTTCATAAAATGTTCTTTAAAACCCAGGTCCATGAGTTTAGTACCTATGTCTTCTTCTATGTACTTTATTGTTTCAGGTCTTATATTTAGGTCTTTGATCCATTTTGAATTAATTTTAGTACACGGGGACAGGCTGTAGTCGAGTTTCATTCTTTTGCATGTGGCTTTCCAGTTTTCCCAACACCATTTGTTGAAGAGGCTTTCTTTTCTCCATTGTGTGTTGTTGGCCCCTTTATCAAAGATTATTTGACCATATATATGTGGTTTTATTTCTGGGCTTTCTATTCTGTTCCATTGGTCTGAGTGTCTATTTTTCTGCCAATACCATGCTGTTTTGATTATTGTGGCCCTATAATATAGTTTAAAGTCAGGTATTGTAATGCCCCCAGCTTCATTCTTTTTCCTTAGGATTGTTTTGGCTATTCGGGGTTTTTTATAGTTCCATATAAATCTGATGATTTTTTGTTCCATTTCTTTAAAAAATCTCATAGGGATTTTGATGGGAATTGCATTAAATTTGTATATTGCTTTGGGTAATATGGCCATTTTGATTATATTTATTCTTCCTATCCAAGAACAAGGAATATTTTTCCATCTCATTGTATCTTTTTCGATTTCCCTTAACAATGCTTTATAATTTTCATTATATAGGTCCTTTACATTCTTTGTTATGTTTATTCCTAGGTATTTTATTTTTTTTGTTGCAATCGTGAAGGGGATTATTTTTTTGAGTTCATTTTCTAATATTTCATTGTTGGCATAGAGAAAGGCTATGGACTTCTGTATGTTAATTTTGTATCCTGCGACCTTACTGTATTGGTTTATTGTTTCTAATAATCTTTTTGTGGAGTCCTTCGGGTTTTCGATGTATAGGATCATATCATCAGCAAAAAGTGATACCTTTACTTCTTCTTTTCCAATATGGATGCCTTTTATTTCTTTGTCTTGTCTGATTGCTCTGGCCAGAACTTCTAGCACCACGTTAAATAAGAGTGGAGAGAGTGGACAACCCTGTCTTGTTCCTGATTTAAGGTAGAAAGTCCTCAGTTTTATGCCGTTTAAAATGATGTTGGCTGATGGTTTATCATATATGGCCTTTATCATGTTGAGATATTTTCCTTCTATACCCATTTTGTTGAGAGTCTTAAACATAAAATTGTGTTGTATTTTATCAAAAGCCTTTTCTGCATCTATTGATAAGATCATGTGGTTTTTGTTCTTTGTTTTGTTGATATGGTGTATTACGTTAACCGTTTTGCGTATGTTGAACCATCCTTGAGATTCTGGGATGAATCCCACTTGATCATGATGTATTATTTTTTTAATATGTTGTTGTATTCGGTTTGCCAGTATTTTGTTTAGAATTTTAGCATCTGTATTCATTAGAGATATTGGTCTGTAGTTTTCTTTCTTTGTGCCATCCTTGCCAGGTTTTGGTATGAGGGTTATGTTGGCCTCATAAAATGTGTTTGGAAGTATTGCTTCTTCTTCAATTTTTTGGAAGACTTTGAGTAGAATAGGAACCAAGTCTTCTTTGAATGTTTGATAGAATTCACTAGTATAACCGTCTGGGCCTGGACTTTTATTTTTGGGGAGGTTTTTAATAGTTTTTTCTATTTCCTCCCTGCTGATTGGTCTGTTTAGGCTTTCTGCTTCTTCATGACTCAGTCTTGTTCTAGACTATTCTATTCCTATATTTTAAAAGGCTGTTGTGGAAGGGCACTTAGAATAATGCTTTCTACAGGGAAAAATTATAATTAAAATTTGTTCTATGTGCTAATTCATAAAAAAAAAAAAAAAGGCCGTTGTGATCCATTAAACTGATTTTAAGACCACTAATGGGTTACAGCCTGCAGTTAAAAAAAAGAAAGTTTGCTGAAAAGATACACTGGGTAAGAAACTTAACATTGAAAGCATCTGGCCTAGGGTTGGAGTCACAGGCAGCTGGATCTTATTTGTATCTGAGAGTAAAAAGGCTTCCATACTTTCTTTAAGTGGGTGGAAGGTTAGCTCTGCAGTGATAGCCAGAGGAGTAATCATAAGTGTTAGGTTTAAGATCAGACTCTGGTTGAACTGGGCTCAGCCACTCTCCATCTTGTTGTTATGTGAAGATGAAAAAGGAAGCAGCCCTGTTATTCACACCCCATTGTGGCTGCTGTTCAGTGGAGGAACCAGGCAATGACATGAGGCTGTTTATGTCTTTGGAAACAGATAGACTGAACTCAGAACCAGGTAGATCCATAAACTCCTAACCATGTGACTTGAGACAGATCACTTGACCTCTCTGAATCTGAGTTTATCTCATCAGGATGGGGATCATAATCCTGTAGTAAATGAGATAAAATATAGCATCTAACCAGAATCTGATATGAAGGCAGACTCAACAAATACTATTCATCTCTTCTACTATTGTAGAGGCCTTGGAAAGGTGCCTTCAAATGCTCCTCAACCTAGGGCTCTGTATGCAGGTCTGCCACCTCTGCTTTGCCAGGGGTTTGCAGGAGGGGAAAGACAGGCAGAACACACAAACAGAAATAAGTATAGAGTGCCAACTAACCAACTAACATTTTCACATAATGAAAAATTTCATTATGTGGGGGAAATTTTTATTTAAGCCATTATAAATTGGGTTTTCTGTTACCTGCTTAACTAAATCCTGAGTTGCCCAGTCTGACCTGTAACTGCCAACTCAGCATAAAAATTTCATTATGTGAAATTTTTCATTATGTGTAAAGTATAGAGAGAAGCCACATAGGTGACATAGGGAGCAGTGTTCACCAGCTTTAGGTCTCTAGTTTATCAATCATGAAGTGAAGATAGGGGAAATGCCATGTTTTCCCAAAACTCTTGGCTCATGTTTCTTAAAGACATTGAGCTTCCTGGACACCAGCTCAGATCCACTGAATTGAAATTGTCCCAAACCAATGTCTAGTAATTCACCAACTCCTTTCAGATCTGCTTTCAAAATATCTCTCCAAACCCTCTCATCATCCCCTCCTTGCTGTCTCACCTCTGTGTCTGTCACTGGACTCCTGGCTACCAGTCTTGCTGTTCTCCATTCAGTTTCCACTCTGTAGCTAGAGAGATGGCTTTACAAACTGATATAAACACTGCTGGGCCAAACTTTCAGTGATTTTTCTATGCCCCAAAGTCCAACCTCTGTTGTGTCTATCCCCAAGATTCATCCTGGCTTGTTAAGTGCCAGCCTTTGCACCTTCTTTTTCAATCCCCTGCCCCAGCCTGGCCTGCCAGTGTAGGGGCAGCAAGGACAGTGTCTCACCTGCTGTTGATGTCGGCCAATGCCTGGCACATGTCCTGCTGCTAACCAGGCACTGAAGGAGAGAGCAGTTACTGAGCACCAACTAAATCTTTTTCATAAAATTATGTCAAGTGGCCTATCTCCTGGATGAAATAACTATGGCAAATTGTCCTTTAAAGTCCCTATTGTATTTTCTGCTGGATGATTAGTGAATAAATTAATTATAATATAATTTCTATAATTTTTATGTTTTGGTTAAAGATAATTTTAAGAATTTATTTTATTTTATTTTGGACAACAAATATAGTTTGGGTGCTTTCCTCATACTCCCCAAAATACTCTTAAGTAAATGCTAGTAGTTGCTCATTAGTTCTAACACCTGGTCTTGCACAGACATAAAGGCTGAAGTTCTCCCTTAGCAGGAAGAATGTCATGAATTCTGGTTTTTGCTTCCATTTAACCAAAGTAAGTATTTGTTTAAGCACTTTGTGCTCTGATTAGAGGTTTCTGTATATGAAGTGCTCCTTGAACACAAGTTATGGGTAGTCAAATATAATTTAATTGGCTAATGTTTCCTAATTAAGACAAAACCACTTTACTTCAATAATTAGCTTGAAGTGGTTACAGTAGCAGAGTTAATAGGTTTGCTTTTATTTCATCTGTGTTACGGGTATTAGGTAACAAATGAACTCTGGTGATACGCTGTTCTGCAGAACCTCAGGGTCAGTGGTTCCAGGCCAGGCGAAGCAGCTCAGCTGCCTTCCTAGGAAGACGTCAAAGAGCAGTAACCACTGGATTGAGTTTTTCCCTATGCTTCATTCAAAAGACTGAATAAACACTCAAACAGAGTGTTCTGGAAAGATTCTGGGCAGTTTCCCCAAGCTAAGTGGTGCATACTGGAAGAGATCTCATTCACAGATTTTTCTAGGATAGCAATTCCCAAATTATTGCTGATTTAGGATGCTGGGTTGGCAGTTACAGGTCAGACTGGGCAACTCAGGATTTAGTTAAGCAGGTAACAGAAAACCCAATTTATAATGGCTTAAATAAAAATTTCCCCCACATAATGAAATATCCAGAATTAGGGGTCTCTGTGTTGGTTCAGCAGATCACTGACATCCTCTGTGCTCTCAGGGGCTTTCTCTTTCCAGTCTGCTGCCTTAGAAGGCTGGTTTCCTCATCACCTCATAGTACAAGCTGCAGTTCCTGCCATGCATCAAGCATTCCAGGTGACAGAGAGGAGGCAGATAGGTTACTACATCCCTCTTTATGAAGAGAATACAAGGCTGTCCAAGGGTGTTTTTTTAGGTCCTCAGGACTAAATGTCTATCTTGACTCATGTTAGGTCTTTAAGACAGAAGATGGGTTTTTTTGTGGTACTTCCCCAGTTCTTTGTCGTAACAGAAAGAGTTATTTTAGACTCTGCATTTAGCAATAAGGCTCAGCTCACTTGAAAAAATATCACTGTCACTCTGGCTGGTTGGCTCAGTGGTAGAGCATCAGCCTAGCATGCAGAAGTCCCAGGTTTGATTCCCAGTCAGGGCACACAGGAGAAGCACCCATCTGCTTCTACACCACTCTCACTCACCCTTCTCTCTCTCTCTCTCTCTCTCTCTCTCTCTCCTCCCTCCCTCCCAGAGTCAAAGCTTATTTGAGCAAGTTGACTCCAGGAGCTGAGGGTGTGGCACCATGGCCTCACCTCAGGCACTAAAATAGCTTGGTTGCCCAGCAATGAAGCAACAGCCCCTGATGGGCAGAGGATCACCCCATAGGGGGCTTGCTGGGTAGATCCCAGTCAGGGCGCAAGCAGGAGTCTGTCTCTCTGCCTCCCTGCCTCTCACTTAATAAAAAAAGAAAAAATATGCCTCCGTATACTTCATTAACCAACACAGTGTCACATTAAGAGGTTGCAACCATTTATAAGGAATAGTTGAGAAGAGAAAAAAGAAAGCTCAGAAGATATTCTATATGAGAGGTACAGAAATATGAAGAAGCAGTGGTTCAAGTGTGCACTAGAATAAATTAGTAAGTATAATTAGTAACAAACTAGATGTGTGTGTCTGAATATAATAAAAGAAAGGGAGAAAAACTTTAATTGCTTTCATAAGCAATGGAATAGATGTTCTAAGGGGGAAAATCATAATTAAATAGGCTGTAGAGAAGATATTTACTGCAATTTTGGCAAAAGAATCAAAATAAGTTTGAAAATAATAGGCAGCCCTGGCCGGTTGGCTCAGTGGTAGAGCTTCAGCCAAGCATGTGGATGCCCTGGGTTCAATTCCCAGTCAGGGCACACAGGAAAAGCACCCATCTGCTTATCCACTCCTCCTCCCCTTGCTTTTCTCTTTCTCTCTCTTTCTCTCTGTTCCTCTCCTGCAGCCATGACTCAGTTGGAGGGAGTTAGCCCCAGGTGCTGAGGATGGCTCCATGGCCTCTACTTCAGGTGCTAAGAAGAGCTCAGTTGCTGAGCAACAGCTGGACAGAGCATCATCCCCTAGTGCACTTGCCTGGTGGATCCCGGTCAAAGTGCTTGCAGGAGTCTGTCTCTTTGCCTCCACTCTTCTCACTGAATTTTAAAACAAAGCAAAACAAAATAAAAAAAACAGAAGACAAGCCCCAAATTGTGTCATTATCCTCACAACATAGATTTCTTATCATTATGGTAAACAAATTAAAAAAAACTGGGATGACAAATGTGAAATTATATTGAAAACAACTTCTAATAATGAATTTAACTCATTCCTGTGTCTCAGGCATCTTCTCTTACTTAATAATATTTTATTCTAAGTCTGTTAACAGAGACTCAAATCCCCTCAGTCACATAAAATTACATGTGACAGCTACTGTGCCGGGGCATGGCACTGTCAACCCAAACCCAAGAGTGGCACCCAGGGGGGGACATAGTTTTCTGTAACAGCAAACAGCTCTTGGTAGTTTCAAAACATAGCACAAACATAACAAAACAGCACACAGTCTTTCCTAAATTCATGCAATAGTTGCACTTGCAGAAAATTTTGGTGTTTGTTAAAGCTACTTGCATTTATATGCAAAACAGAGCTAGATGGTTAGGTGTGGATAATGCAAACCATTTTTTCATTGACACAAATTTCCAGTGAGCATGAGAAGGATATGCAGGGCTGATCTTGGTGTCACAGAAGTTTCCCACACATTGCAGTGCATTCAGCCCCCTCCCCTACTCTCTGGTGCCCCTCAATCATTGCGACATTTACTATTGCCCCCTCCCCACAAGTTTCCAAAATACTCCCTTGAGTGGTTAACAACCTTTCTCGAGAACCAGTAGCTTAGGTGAGTTCTGGTCCACCTTGGGCTGCACACATTGTCCTGGGGAACAAAATCAGTGTTCTATAGGCAAGGAGGACAGGGCACAGACACAGGGCAGACAGGTAATGTCATGTTTGCCACAGGGAGTGAGTGAATGGAAGCTCCAGCAAGTCCCCTCTAAAACTCCTTACTGTGGAGGAGGAGAAGCTGGAGTGACAAGTGTGCCCCCTCTCCAGGGGGGATAGAAAGAGTTGAGGGAAGGCCTGAGGAGAAGTGTGAAACCTCAGCCCTTTAACCTCCCATGCCCAAGCTTATCTTTGGCACTTACTCCCAGCAGGAGCAGATGGCATCTCCAAATAGAGAGCAGCTTCCTAGTGAAGGAGGTGGTGGCTGAAGAAGGAGAAAGTGCCCCCTTGAACCTGGGGGTCCACAAAAAACACAGACACACTCAGAAAAGGAACTTCTGCACAGGACAGAACTGCCAAAAACTTGGCTCCAGCTTTCAGGCCCCACCGACACCCCACTTGAAACCAGACCTCTATTCTGGAAAAGCTGAAGTACAGAAAATCTAAAATTGTTTTTCTTATTTGGCCTGTGGATTTGACCAGGGATCCACATGATTGCTGCAAGACGCTATCTAACCTTCTGATACTGACACAAACGGAAGGCCCCTCTACAGGAAAAAAACCAGGGGGCATAGTAAAACATTTTCTTTTAAAGACAAAAGAAGGACCTAACTTGGAAAATCAAAACAAATAAATGTTCCTTTCAAAAGTATTACTTCAAGCCTATTTATTAGAAAGCCTTAAATCATCTCTAATTTGTATCCTTAGAGAGTCAAAGGCACGTTACCCCCAAGACACAGGAGCAGACAGATAGAAACAGGGGAGCACAGGGGGTCAGTGTGGGGTTTTCAGATAAGACACAATTGCCACATTTGAAAATGCCATGAAGACTGGTGGACTTGGCCGATATGAAATTAGAGCAAGAAAACAAATGAGACGAAAATGATGCAGAGAAGGTATTCATGAGTCCAGTTATTTAAACATATGAGATAGAGAATTCCAGAATGAGAAAACAGCAGGTATAATAATTAAATCTGAGTGAAAAGTTCCTGTTCTTTCTTCTTTATACTTCTTGCTTTGCTTACTTTTCCTTCTAATTTTCATGGAATGTTCTACCTATAAACTTAGAAACCCACAAACTATGAAAAGCACACAATTCAGATTAGAAAACCTGTTTAGCCTGACTAGGCAGTGGCATAGTTCGACAGAGCATCAGCCTGGGACACTGAGGACCCAGGTTCAAAACCCCAAGCTCACTGGCTTGAGCATGAGGTAGCTAGCTTGAGTGTGGGGTCAATGGTTTGAGTTTGGGATCATAGACATGACCCCATGGTTGCTGGCTTGAGCCCCAAAGTCACTGACAAAGTCCTGTGCAGATGCAGAAAGGCACACTCTGTGGCTAGGGGCTAATAATAAGTAATGAGTTCCGTACATCCAGGTCTGTTCTCATTTAAGGAAGAAAGATCACATTTGGTAACACAATCATAGAGAGTATCTGTGTTTCCAGGCATAGACAAAATTGGAAAGAATGGTGAAGATTAAAGGAAACTTTAGAATATTTTATACTATATACTGTGTTCTAGGAGGAAAAAAATAATATCAGGTTGAGGTACATTAGCTTAATTCTGTTATCTAGAGACTGTGTTCACTGGTAGACTCTTCCTTTCATTTCTTGACTAATTAAATATAAACCCCATTCAAGGGCATTGGTTTAATTTTCATTTGAATGAAAGGATCTCAATTTCCCACCAGAACTTGCCTGCTGAGAATACCTAGCACACCACTCAATGGGCTCATAATTTGCAATGGAAAACCCAGGCAGGGATGCCAAATCTCATGTGACAGATGTGTGCACGTGACACATACACACTCTCTCTTTCTCACATACAATGAGTTACATTTAATAATATTTACATTATGAAATAAGTTAATTGTTAGGCCCTTCCAGTTATCTTACTGTGAATAATAAACCCTCAGAACAGGAAAGTCTAATTTCAGAGCTTCCTTTTTCCCTCCTAACAAGTGGCTTAGGATATGCTAAGAAAATAAACAGTCTAAACAATGATTATTAGATTTCAAACACCTGCAGATTTTTGGCAGAAAAAAAGAGGAAATTAAAAAACATTTTGTAATAAAAGCTGAAAAGTTAGGATTTTCTTTGGAATTATATTGGAACAGGTAAAGTTTTCGTATAAACATTGGTAAATTTGCCTGACCTGTGGTGGTGCAGTGGAAAAAGCATTGACCTGGAATGCTGAGGTTGCCGGTTTGAAACCCTGCACATATGGGTGTTGATGCTTCCTGCTCCTCCCCCTTCTCTCTCTCTCTCTCTCTCTCTCTCCTCTCTAAAATAAATTTTAAAAAATAATAAAATCATTGGTAAATTTGAATTTTAATCTGAAGTCAAACCCTTACAGATTATACAATCACTTGCTACCCTATGTGATTTATTTTAATCTTTTATTTTTATGTAAGATTTATGTTATAGTAAAATAAAAAATAAATGTGGTTCATTTATTGTCCCATGAAAGTTAAATGTGTGTCATTTATTTATTTATTTATTTATTTATTTATTTTTTAATAATTTTATTTTTTTAATGGGGTGACATCAATAAATCAGAATACATATATTCAAAGATAACAAGTCCAGGTTATCTTATCATTCAATTATGTTGCATACCCACCACCCAAAGTCAGATTGTCCTCTGTCACCTTCTATCTTGTTTTCTTTGTGCCCCTCCCCACCCCCTTTCCCTCTCCCATTCCCCCCTCCCCCCCGTAACCACCACACTCTTATCAATGTCGCTTAGTTTCACTATTATGTCCCACCTACGTATGGAATAATACAGTTCCTGGTTTTTTCTGATTTACTTATTTCGCTTAGTATCATGTTATCAAGATCCCACCATTTTGCTGTAAATGTTCTGATGTCATCATTTCTTATGGCTGAGTAGTATTCCATAGTGTATATGTGCCACATCTTCTTTATCCAGTCATCTATTGACGGGCTTTTTGGTTGTTTCCATGTCCTGGCCACTGTGAACAATGCTGCAATAAACATGGGGCTGCATGTGTCTTTACGAATCAATGTTTCTGAGTTTTTGGGATATATATCCAGTAGAGGGATTGCTGGGTCATAAGGTAGTTCTATTTTCAGTTTTTTGAGGAACCACCATACTTTCTTCCATAATGGTTGTACTACTTTACATTCTCACCAACAGTGTATGAGGGTTCCTTTTTCTCCACAGCCTCTCCAACATTTGCTATTACCTGTCTTGCTAATAACAGCTAATCGAACAGGTGTGAGGTGGTATCTCATTGCCGTTTTGATTTGCATTTCTCTAATAGCTAAAGAAGATGAGCATCTTTTCATATATCTGTTGGCCATTTGTATTTCTTCCTGGGAGAAGTGTCTGTTCATATCCTCTTCCCATTTTTTTATTGGATTGTTTGTTTGTTTGTTGTTGAGTTTTATGAGTTCTTTGTATATTTTGGATATTAGGCCCTTATCTGAGCTGTTGTTTGAAAATATCATTTCCCATTTAGTTGGCTTTCTGTTTATTTTGTTATCAGTTTCTCTTGCTGAGCAAAAACTTCTTAGTCTGATGTAGTCCCATTCATTTATCTTTGCCTTCACTTCTCTTGCCTGTGGAGTCAAATTCATAAAATGCTCTTTAAAACCCAGGTCCATGAGTTGAGTACCTATGTCTTCTTCTATGTACTTAATTGTTTCAGGTCTTATGTTTAGATCTTTGATCCATTTTGAGTTAATTTTTGTACAGGGGGAGAGACTGTAGTCCAGTTTCATTCTTTTGCATGTGGCTTTCCAGTTTTCCCAGCACCATTTATTGAAGAGGCTTTCTTTTCTCCATTGTGTGTTGTTGGCCCCTTTATCAAAAATTATTTGACTATATATATGTGGTTTTATTTCTGGGCTTTCTATTCTGTTCCATTGGTCTGAGTGTCTATTTTTCTGCCAATACCATGCTGTTTTGATTGTCGTGGCCCTATAATATAGTTTGAAGTCAGGTATTGTAATGCCCCCAGCTTCATTCTTTTTCTTTAGGATTGCTTTGGCTATTCGGGGTTTTTTATAGTTCCATATAAATCTGATGATTTTTTGCTCTATTTCTTTAAAAAACGTCATTGGAAGTTTGATGGGAATTGCATTAAATTTGTATATTGCTTTGGGTAATATAGCCATCTTGATTATATTTATTCTTCCTAGCCAAGAACAAGGTATATTCTTCCATGTCATTATATCTTTTTCGATTTCCCTTAACAATGGTTTATAGTTTTCATTATATAAGTCCTTTACATTCTTTGTTATGTTTATTCCTAAGTATTTTATTTTTTTTGTTGCAATCGTGAAGGGGATTATTCTTTTGAGTTCGTTCTCAGTTGTTTCATTGTTGGCATATAGAAAGGCTATTGACTTCTGTATGTTAATTTTGTATCCTGCGACCTTACTGTATTGGCTTATTGTTTCTAGTAGTCTTTTTGTGGATTCTTTGGGGTTTTCAATGTATAGGATCATATCATCTGCAAAAAGTGATACCTTTACTTCTTCTTTTCCGATATGGATGCCTTTTATTTCTTTGTCTTGTCTGATTGCTCTGGCTAGAACCTCTAGTACCACATTAAATAAGAGTGGAGAGAGTGGACAACCCTGTCTTGTTCCTGATTTAAGGGGGAAAGCCTTCAGTTTAGTGCCATTTAATATGATGTTAGCTGATGGTTTATCATATATGACCTTTATCATGTTGAGATATTTTCCTTCCATACCCATTTTGTTGAGAGTCTTAAACATAAAATTGTGTTGTATTTTATCGAAAGCTTTTTCTGCGTCTATTGATAAGATCATGTGGTTTTTGTTCTTTGTTTTGTTGATATGGTGTATTACTTTAACCGTTTTACGTATGTTGAACCATCCTTGAGATTCTGGGATGAATCCCACTTGATCATGATGTATTATTTTTTTAATATGTTGTTGTATTCGATTTGCTAGTATTTTGTTTAGTATTTTAGCATCTGTATTCATTAGAGATATTGGTCTGTAGTTTTCTTTTTTTGTGCCATCCTTGCCTGGTTTTGGTATGAGGGTTATGTTGGCCTCATAAAATGTGTTTGGAAGTATTGCTTCTTCTTCAATTTTTTGGAAAACTTTGAGTAGAATAGGAACCAAGTCTTCTTTGAATGTTTGATAAAATTCGCTGGTATAGCCGTCAGGGCCTGGACTTTTATTTTTGGGGAGGTTTTTAATGGTTTTTTCTATTTCTTCTCTACTAATAGGTCTGTTTAGGCTTTCTGCTTCTTCTTGACTCAGTCTAGGAAGGTTGTATTGTTCTAGGAATTTATCCATTTCTTCTAGGTTGTTGAATTTAGTGGCATAAAGTTTTTCATAGTATTCTACAATAATTCTTTGTATAGCTACGGTGTCCGTGGTGATTTCTCCTCTTTCATTTTGGATTTTGTTTATATGAGTTCTTTCTCTTTTTTCCTTGGTAAGTCTTGCCAAGGGTTTGTCAATTTTGTTGATCTTTTCAACGAACCAGCTCCTTGTTCTATTAATTTTTTCTATAGTTTTTCTGTTCTCTAATTCATTTATTTCTGCTCTGATTTTTATTATCTCCTTTCTTCGGCTGGTTTTGGGTTGTCTTTGTTCTTCTTTTTCTAGTTCCTTAAGGTGTGAAGTTATGTGGTTCACTTGGGCTCTCTCTTGTTTGTTCATATATGCCTAAAGTGATATGAACTTCCCTCTTATCACTGCTTTTGCTGCATCCCATAGATTCTGATATGTCGTATTGTCATTTGCATTTGTCTGTATATATCTTTTGATCTCTGCACTTATTTCTTCTTTGACCCATTCATTTTTTAAAAATATGTTGTTTAGTTTCCACATTTTTGTTGGATTTTTTTCCTCTTTTGTGCAGTTGAATTCTAGTTTCAAGGCTTTATGGTCAGAAAATATGCTTGGTACAACTTCAATTTTTCTGAATTTGCTGATGTTGTTTTTGTGGCCCAACATATGGTCAATTCTTGAGAATGATCCATGTACACTGGAGAAAAATGTATACTCAGTCACTTTGGGATGAAATGTCCTGTAGATGTCTATTATATCCAGGTGCTCTAGTGTTTTGTTTAAGGCCACTATGTCTTTGTTGA
Source organism: Saccopteryx leptura (assembly GCF_036850995.1). Taxonomy (NCBI): domain Eukaryota; kingdom Metazoa; phylum Chordata; class Mammalia; order Chiroptera; family Emballonuridae; genus Saccopteryx; species Saccopteryx leptura. The sequence goes on from NC_089510.1 coordinate 97,713,195, forward strand.
TTCTCTGTTTGGATGACCGATCTAGAGCCGTCAGCGGTGTATTGAGGTCTCCAAGTATGATTGTGTTTTTGTCAGTTTTTGTTTTAAGATCAATAAGTAGCTGTCTTATATATTTTGGTGCTCCTTGGTTTGGTGCATATATATTAAGAATTGTTATGTCTTCTTGATTCAGTGTCCCCTTAGCCATTATGAAATGGCCATTTTTGTCTCTGAGTACTTTTCCTGTCTTGTAGTCAGCATTATCCGATATGAGTATTGCTACACCTGCTTTTTTTTGGATGTTATTTGCTTGGAGTATTGTTTTCCAGCATTTCACTTTGAATTTGTTTTTATCCTTGTTACTTAGATGAGTTTCCGGTAGGCAGCATACAGTTGGATTTTCTTTTTTAATCCATTCTGCTACTCTGTGCCTTTTTATTGGTGAGTTTAATCCGTTTACATTTAGTGTAATTATTGATACTTGTGAGTTCCCTATTGCCATTTTATATCTTGCTTTCTGTTAGTTTTGTGTCTTGTTTGATCCTTCTCTTTTGTTTTTCTATCTTTTGTTTTTATTTGGTTGTATTCCATACATCTTTCCTCTGTTGCTATCTTTTTTATCTCATGTGCTTCTGTGGTGGTTTTTTCAATGGTGGTTACCTTTGAGTAATGAAAAGGGTCCCTACCCTGTTCATTGTAGTGAACTATTTTGTGAGTACTTTTGCACTCCATCGTCCTTTGCTACTGTTAATCTCCATCTTCTCCCCCTCATTCTTTTTGTTGTTGTCACAGTTTAAATTTGGTTTTATTGTGTTCTTCTTGGAGCTTTTACTTGTGGCTCTGTTTTTTTTTGTTCTTTGTATCTGATTGGAGAACCCCCTTTAGTAATTCCTGGAGTGGGGGTTTTCTGATGATAAATTCCCTCATCTTTTCTGTATCTGTGAATGTTTTTATTTCTCCTTCATATTTGAAGGATAGCTTTGATGGGTATAGTATTCGTGGCTGAAAGTACCTCTCTTTCAGGACTTTAAATATTGGGGTCCACTCTCTTCTAGCTTGTAGAGTTTCTGCTGAGAAATCTGATGATAATCTAATGGGCCTTCCTTTATATGTTGTATTCTTCTTTTCCCTGGCTGCCTTGAGAATTTTTTCTTTGCTGTTGGTTTGTGTCAATTTCATTATGATATGCCTGGAGTAGGTTTGTTGGGGTTAAGAAAACTCGGAGTTCTGTTTGCTTCTTGAACTTGAGGCTTTAGTTCTTTCCACAGGCTTGGGAAGTTCTCATCTATTATTTGTTTGAGTATGTTCTCCATTCTATTTTCTCTCTCTTCTCCCTCTGATATACCTATTATTTTTATGTTATTCTTTTTGATGGAGTCAGATAATTCTTGTAGGGCTATCTCATTTTTTTTAATTTTTGAGTCTCTTTCTTCTTCTCTCTGTTGTGCCTCAAGTTGCTTGTCTTCTATTTCACTAATCCTCTCTTCTATCTGACCTGTTCTATTAGCTAAGCTTGTTACTTCGTTTTTCAGCTCGTGAATTGAGTTTTTCATCTCTGTTTGATTTGTTTTTATAGTTTCAATTTCCTTGGACATATATTCTTTGTGTTCATTGAGTTGTTTTCTGAGCTCCCTAAATTGCCTTTCTGTGTTTTCTTGTATATCTCGGAGGATTTTTAGGATTTCTATCTTGAATTCTCTGTCATTTAGCTCCAAGGTTTCCAATATCTTAAATTTTTTCTCCATAGATTTTTCCTCAGCTAGCTGTGTTACCTCTCTTTCTTTTGTATCCATGATATTCGATTTTCTCTTCCTTAATGGCATCTGAGGGTGGTTTTGTTGATAGTATTAATGAGATTTAATAAAGAATAAAAAGTTAAAAAAATAATAAAAAATAATCGAAAAGAGTTGTTTTTTTTTAAAAAAATTAATAATGAAATAAAGAAAACTAAAATAAAATAAAAATTTTTAAAAAAGGAAATTATTCCCCCCCTCCTTTTTTCCTCTCTTTTCCTCTCCCCTCTTTCTTGAGAAAATCTTGTGGTGAACTGTGAATTATAACAAACAATGCCTGTGATGGAGGGCCTGAATTGGGGAAAAGTAATAAAGGGGCAAAAAAAAAAAAAAAAGAAAGAAAGAAAAAAAAAAAGAAAAAAAAAGAGCGTATGGACCCACAAAAAGCAAATAAGAAAAAAATTTGGGTCAAGAATAAAATGATTTGCTTTTAGGTGTTGGTTGTCTAAGAGTTATGATGAGAGGAATAAGAGGAAAACGGAAAAATGGGGGGACAAATTAAAAAAATTACTATTGTATTTAGTGGAACAAGAACTAGATAAAATGGAGAGCCAGGGATGGGAGCACTGCTAGTGAGTTAAAAAGGTGAAGTAAAAACCCCCCAAAATGCCACAAACATAAGTTTGAGTCCCAGATAAGATAATTTGTTTGTTATTGAGGTTTGAATGAGAGGAGATGTAAAGGAGAAAGGAAGAAACTAATATATAGGGAGAAAAGAAAGAGAGAGAGAGAGAAAAAGAGGGAACCACTAAAAGAAGAAAAAAGAAAGGAGAGAGAGAGAGAGAGAGAGAGAGAGTTAAGGGTTTTGGAGTGCAACCCTCATAGAGAGAAAGGAAGAGAAGAGAAAAGATAATGGGAGATGTAACACTTATGGGTAGTGTAGTTCAAAGAGAGGAGAGAGTAAGACCGGCAGAGAGTTAATCGGCCAAATTGGAGGAGGAAAAAAAGTATCAAGAATGAAGATAAGAGAAACAAACGAACAAATATAATAAAATGGGATAGGTTATAAAGTCTGCAGATTATTCTTGATTTTGAGAGGTTATCTTCTTGCTTTTTCTTTTCTCTCCCTCTTCCTGGTCGGTGACTCTGTACCCCGGGTTCTGCTCCTTTGGCACGCTCAGGTAGAGGTTTGCAGTTGATAAGTCTCTATGGCAATGTCATGTATTGTGCTTTAGTCTCGTTGGCAGTCGAGGCTCATTAGCATTTATAGGCTCCGACAGTGAAAGAGTCCGTGTTCCTGGAGCCTTTCTCCTAGTCTTTCCTTCCTCAATTAGTAGCCTGATAATCCAGCTATGGGGTTGCTGCTGCCTCTGCCTGGATAGTAAGAGGCTCAAAGAGCTGGCAACTCCCCACTCTATTTCCACTCAGCACAGGGCTCTGGGTAAGGCTCAGTCAGTCAGAGCTGCTAGCATAATCAGGAGGGCTTTCCGCCCACTCAAAGACCTCTGGCTCTGTCTGTCATTCTGTCCGGTAACACAGGCGGGCGCCCACTTCCGGGGCGCTTAGAGGAAACTCTCACTCACTGAGAGAGAGTTTCTCTCACTCACTGGCTGCGCACGCAGACCAGGATATCCGGCCAGCAGTCTCACGCTCTGAGTGAAACCCCCAACCGCAGGGAAAAGTTGCAGCGTTGGAATTGAGTCTCGCTCCGTCCCCGTGCGCGGCTTTTGCAAGGCGCTGGGGCGGCCCGAGATTCCGCTTTGGCCCACACAAAGGCCCCTGACTCTGCCCCTCTGTGCGATAACACGGGCGCGCACTGCCGAGGCACTCGGAGGAATCTCTCATTCACTATCTGCGCGCGCAAACCAGGATATGAGGCTGGCCGCGTTTCCCTCTGAGTGAAACCCTCCAGCACGGAAAATCTCCACCGTTGGAATTAGTTCTCACTCCCTCCCATGTGTGGCTTTCCCAGGGCGCTGGGGCTGCCCAGAGACTCTGCCCTCGGCCCACCAAAAGGCCTCTGTACCTGCCTCTCCGTGGGGCAACACGGGCACCCACTCTCGGGGCCTAGGAAGAAATCTCTCGCCCACTAACTGCGCGCACGCCGACCAGGAGACCGGGTAAAATGGCCGCCCCGCTTGTCTTTCTTTGTTTGGGTTTGGCGCAAGTGTTAGCTTGTATTGCCTGGGTTGCCACAGGATCAGTTTTTCCTCGGCTTGGATCTCCGTGCCACAGCCTGGTTCGGCCGTTTGTGCCGCGGCCTGGATCTATTCACCCCCTTTGCCTGCCTCAGTTTCTATATTCACAGTTATCAGAGAAAGCCGCCCTGTTTAGGTTAGTGAGGAAGGTGGAGCATTTCTTACTCCCTATTTCCTTCGGGGTTTGGTTATATATTTAGCCAATTTTTCACTCGACCATACCTTTGGGTGTATTGCGAAGCTTCTGGAGGCTCCAAGTATAGGTTTTTCTGTTTCTGGTTGAAGATCTTGTTGAGTTTTGGGGGAGATTTATCGGTATCGCTTCCTACCCCGCCATTACTCTGACGTCATCTCTAGTGTCTTTTTTTTTTTTTAAAAAAAGACATCTATCACACAAATGTCTGAGTTAGATACACAATTATCTTAGGCTTTTTTCCATGCAAAGTCCTCCTGGATCCCCCTTCCCCCAATTAAACAATTTAAAAAGTTTCAACTCTACAACTGCTTGCTAGGACCTGTTTTAGTCCCAGTTCTATTCTTTATTTTGCTTCTGGGTAAATTATCCAAATCAGTATACTCAGGGTAAAGAATCTCTGGATATCATATACAGCAACTTGGTAGAGTTGCAGAATTTGGTAAGGCAGGATAATATATCAGTCGGAACTGTTTCACCCATTATCCTAACCCTGATCTATGGGGAAGCCTGTCCTTCTAACCTGAAGGTTGACTGGCAATTTCTTGTCTGAACTCAAAGTGCTCCTCTGCATCCCCCTGACACCCATTTGTCCCATACCTGGTATGTCTTAAACTCCTGAATCTTCAGGTTTTTCCTAGCCTGAACCTTAACTTCTATTAGTTCCTGGCCTTCAATCTAGTTTCTCAGAAGTCTTTGCTCCTTCTTTTATTTCAACCTTCACAAATAAGGTCTTGGGGACTATGTCATACATTAAGATGGGTAGAAGAGAGAATAGTCTACTTTAGGCTCAGAGGTACTCGCAGTTGTATCTTTCCTTCCTCCTTCCTCTTCAGATGAGGAGGAAGGGAAGATTTGGTAAGTGGGTAGGAATTTTACTTGGAAAAGTGAAGAGATTATAAAAGCTAATGAGCCTTTTTTTGGTGAACTCTTTGGAGACTTTTTGGAAAAGGATTGTGGGAGACTATAATTCTCTGGGGCATGTGAGGTTGAGTCTCTGATTGGTGACTCAAATGGGAAGAAGCCAACAACAGGTTTCTTAGGTCTTGGGCTCTAGAAATAAAGAAAGCTTCCTAGTTTCCTTCTTAATGCCAACATCCCCCATCCCCCCTACACACACTCCCTGAGCCTGGAAGAGGATCAAGGATCTTGGGAAAAGCCTGGTCCTGGATCTTCCTGTGGGTTTGAGTTTTCAGAATCCTGAGCCATTATACATAGTGCTAGAGAGAAAGAAATCATAATCAGCATAGGGGAGAAAAGGTTTTCCTTGACCCTCTTGGGGTTGCTGGCTGGGTTTGAAAGTTAAGCCAACAAAGACAGATTAACAGGAGAAAAGCATACAGATTTATTTAATATAAGTTTTATGGGACATAGGAACTTCATAAGGAAATAAAGACCCAACAAAACAGTTAGACCTGAGTGTTTTCATGCTCAGTTTGATGAAGAGTGCACAGTCATGGAGAAATATGATAGTTGAGGAGTGCCAGGTATAAGAGAAGTAAACTGGGAGAAATTTATCAAGATCTGTTTGTTAGGATTCTTCTCTGTGTCCTTTTGTCTTTGGAGGTTAAGACACTCCTTTTCTCTGGGTGTAAGGAAGGTACTTCTCATGCAAGGGTTTTATGGACTCTTTTAGGGGAAATGAGAGGGAGATGTAAGAGTGATAATCCTCTTGTTTCTACCATTTTCTCAAAGCCCTTCAGCTTTAAATATTCAACCTGCCAAAGGGTAGTATGTTTTGAATCCCATCAGCAGTAATGACTTCCACTGCCCGATGGTCTGCAGAATTATCAATTCTGTCCCTAAATTCCCTTGGCTTTTCCTAACTGGTATGATTCTCCAAATGAAGTTTTGTCAGGCATTCACTATCTTTCATTGTACCAAACCACTGTCACCATTTAAACACCTGTGCCATGTGTACAAATGTCAAACAAGTCTGTTGGTCAGCTATTCTGTCATACCACCTAGCCTGTGAGTCCAAAATTTCATTACCACCATTTCTATCTCTTTTGTCAGAGAAAAAATTTTCCAGGGAAAGTTGACTTCTAGTGCAGTGTCCCTAAGGTCAGCTCAAGCTATCTCCAAGCTCCTTCAGCCCCCGATCTCCTGAGGGTAGGTTATTTTGGAATTTCACTTTTATTCAACATGGGAACTCACTTTCATTCCCACCAGGGCTTTTGGGAAACACTCTGTCAGCAGACCCAAAGTCCTCCATGGACAAGGTTGTAGAAGGCTGTAGAGTGGGGCTCATCACTTTATTCCAGCTGTTCTCTGAGCCACAGCCACAGAATCTCCTGGGAGGAGCCCCTTCAGATCTTCCATCTGCAAAACACTTGACCTTATGTTGGTGGGGCTCCCTTTTGCACCCCTGAAACTGTCAAGGTGCACCAGTGGTCATCTGGGGGCATTCAGTCATGACAGCTCTTCAACCAGGTTTTATCTCACTGAGCAGGCAAATCAATTTTATGGTAAGCTCAATAGTGTTTATGCTTCAGTTCCTTCAGATGTATGTATAACTGCCGAGGCACAAGAGATATAATAGATACCACATTTCAACTTGCAAGTTGCCAAAGGATATATGAGAAAATTATCTACAGACTCTTGAACTCTTCATCCACATCAAGGGCACTGAAGGAAGCAGAGACACCTAAAGGATTGAAGGGAACAGAGACAAGAAAGTAGGGAAGTGGATTTTTGGAAAAGTATTAGTGGTTCACTGAGAGTGTGACTTCAGTCAAGAGGCAAGGATTGTTCCCACTTTGAACTCATGCAGGGGTTCTCAGGAGAGCTAGATGGAGTATAACATTTGGGTTGCAGTGGTCTGAGGTCAACTCTTGCCTGACAAGGATCCTTAGCATTGAAGAGTGGGCTGGCCAAAAATCAGCTTTGGTAGTGAGCAAAGGAAGGGTGGGGGATTGGGGTCAGATGTCATTAATAGACTTTGTGAGGCCAAGAATAGGTGTTTTCTGTATACCAAATGTAGGTCACAACATAGGGTCATCTTTTGTCCTGCCCCAGAGATTCACTAAAGGGCAAACAGAGCTGGGTGGATTCCTAGGTTGGGTACCAGAGGAACTGAGTTGAATTCACTTGTGGCAAGATACTTGCAGGTTGGATGATCTATGTTTTCTCTTGGAGGGAAGGGGAACAGAACTCTCTAAAATGCCCACAAGAGGAAGCAATGACTTCAAGCACCTGGTAGACTCAGAAAACCTGGAACCAGCAGATGTCAGAAGCAGTCAATTCAGAACTTTCCTGTGACCTTTGGACCCTGAAGAGATCAGAAACCACAGCAGGCAAAACAGGAGGCAGAAATCAGCAAAACAGAAATAGGAGAGAAGATATTGTAAAACACAGCCTCTTTCCCAAACTGAGGTTTCCTGTCTGCAGCCAGCCCCGGATGGCCACATCCTCCTGGCTGTCCAGAGTTCTTGTCTGCAGCCATCCCCGGGCAGCCATGTCCTCTTGTGTGTCCATGGCTCCTGTCTACAGGTGTCCCTGGATGGCCAGATACTTATGAGGGACAGTTCACCTTTATTTTTATTTTGTGTGTGTGTGTGTGTGTGTGTGTGTGTGACAGAGAGAGAGAGAGAGACAGACAGACAGACAGATAGAGACAGACAGGAAGGGAGAGAGATGAGAAGCATCAATTATTTGTTGTGGCACCTTAGTTGTTCATTGATTGCTTTCTTATATGTGCATTGACCTAGAGGCTACAGCAGAGCAAGTGACCCCTTCTTAGGCCAGCAACCTTGGGCTCAAGCCAGCAATTTTGGGCTTCAAGCCAGCAACCTTTGGGCTCAAGCCAGTGACCATGGGGTTATGTCTATGGTCGCACACTCAAGCCAGATGAGCCCATACTCAAGCTGGCAATCTTGGGGTTTTGAACCCGGGTCCTCTGGATTCCAGTCCAATGCTCTCTTCACTGCATCACCACCTGGACAGTCCTTTAAATCACAGTTGGCATTCTGCATTTTATCCTGGCTTAGACATATTAAATACTAGATCTGAGTCTGAGTTTGTGACTTAAGATGTACAGAGAAGTCCCAAGACCTGTCTGACTTTCTTTTTCTTCTTTTAGTGGAGGAGAGGGTAGGGGGGGGACAGGAAAGAAGAGAGATGAGAAGCATCAACTTGTAGTTGCAACACTTTAATCGTTCATTGCTTTGTCATATGTGCTTTGACTGGGGAGCTTCAGCTGAGCCAGTGACCCCCTTGTTCAAGCCAGCAGTCTTGGGCTTCATGCCAGCAACCTTTGGGCTCAAGACAATGACTGTGGGGTCATGTTTATGATCCCACGCTCAAGCCAGAGACCCCACACTCAAGCTTGTGAGTCCATGCTCAAGCTGGCGACCTCGGGGTTTTGAACCTGGGTCCTCAGCATCCCAGATCAATGCTCTATCTATTGTGCCACTGCCTAGTCAGGCTGCATCTTGGACAGTCTTTTGAACAGCCTGATGAGTAATTTGCAGACCCTGTAAGTACTGGAGGCTGGGACACTCAGGGACAGACCCCCCAGGGGCCTGCTGATGTGCTCAGTGACCTGTTGCCTGCTGGGTGACAGAAAGCAGCCAAAGGCATGCTGGGAGTTGGTGGGGCACTACCAGAAGTCTTGGGTGCCCGTGTACCCACTTGCATTCTGCAGCGTGGTGAGCTGTGAGGTGTGAACGGCTGGGCGCCAAGGTACCAGGCCAGCAGCTACTATATCCAGAAGGGCATGAAGCATGCCCAGAAGAGCAGCACAATGCTCAGGATGAGGTGCATCACTCTGGGGTTGGGCTGCGTCTGTGGGAAGGAGGCCTGCTGCGATAGTCAATAGGCCCCAGGCCAGGTGCGTTTAGAGCAGCCCGACGACCATGCCAGCCCCCACAATGCTGGTCCCAAAGAGCAGTGTCGGGTAGGCACGGTAGGTGCTCTGGCCCCAGGCTAGCAGGCAGAGGCCCTTGTGTTCCCTGTGGACCAGCCTTATGGGCAGCACCAGCAGCCACGTGCCAAGCACCAGGACCTTGCTGTAGCCCTTGGAGCGCTGTGCGGTGTCCAGCGGCCTCAGCACTGCAGCATAGCACTCACTGCTCATGACAGTCAGGGTGAAGATGCTGGCATGCATGGTCAGGAAGTCCAGGCTAAAGAGGACACGGCAACCCATGTCTCCAAAGTGCCACTCCCTAGTGATGTAGGTGGTCACAATGGAAGGGATGATGAGCAGGTAGAGCAGGTTGGGCAGCACCAGGTTGACAGCATAGATGTACATGGAGGCTGAGGTGTGCAGGAAGCGGCACATGACTACCAGCATGTACACGTTGCCCGCCACACCCACCACGCCCATGACAAAGAGCACTGCCCCAATGGCACCTGAGGCCACCAGGTCCTCTAGGGAGATGGGTTCTGTCAGGCTGGCCCATGAGCTGTTGAGGGATGTGTTGGGGCGGCTGGATGGTTTGGGCACAGAGTTGCCTGTCATAGCTAGCACAAGGGACCTGCTTGCAGGCTCTGGGCTCAGAGCCATCTCTACTGCCTCACGCTGGACTTGAGGCTGGGGTGTGCTGCGACAGGGGCATCTGTGGGTGACAAGCTTGTCCTCGGTCACAGCATGGCAGGTCGAGCTCCTGCAACTGCACTGCTGCAAAGGCTTTGCCTTGCCCTGTACTGAGCAAACAAAAGAGGGCTGAGCTCTGTATGACCAGGTCACAACCACTCGCTCAGCTGCCAGTTAAGAATGCACGGAGGCCTCATGCTGGCACCAGATATTAATAACCCAGGGAGCAGGTGCCAGGAAAGGGGACGCTAAGGGACACACCAGGAGGAGCCCATGCCTGATCGAAGGGAAGACAGTACTGTAGGTGCTGGAGGGTCAAGAGGGGGTGCACCTCTCCCTAAGGAGGGCTTCTTGTTTACTGGTTTCAAAAACAAATTTGGTTAAAGTTTCTTTTACGATTCGGTTCATGTGTCCTACCTGCCCTGAACTTTGGGGCTGTAGGCACAATGTAATTTCCAATTAATATTGAGTGCCTTTCCCACTAGCCATGAGACCTTGGATACAAATGCAGGCCCATCATTAGAATGGGCAAGCTAAATCTGGAAAGAATTTCATATAGCAATTTTTAACAACTGTTATTGTGGTCTTATTTCTAGTAGGAAAAGCTTCTTCCTACTTGTCAATTACTTTAGTAAAATCTATTTCTAAATGTTTACCTGGGAAAGTTCCTCTCTCCCTGATTCTCTTTATAATTTCTTTACTTTGCTTAGTATTTATTTGGGTACAGACAAAACACTCGGATATTATGCCTTCTGCAATAGATTCTAAGCCTGGCTTTTCTAATTATTTCTTATTTTTAATTATTCCTTTTTTTGTTGGCAAAATCGTTTTCTAATTGGTTGCAACTAAACCTTTGGCAACAAGGGTTCTAGTAAAGTCACTAAAATTTCCTAATAACCCCACTGGTTTTAGGACTACTTTATTGGTAGTATCATCAGCTGCTTGGTTTTTCTTGAGTTTCTAGGGAGTCCCCCTCTTTTGGTGCCTTGGATAGTGGATGAAGGCCAATATTTCAGAGGAGCAGGCTCCTGCATTATTGGGGTGAGGGTTTGAGCCTCACCTTTGTTAGGTTTTTAAGCCTTCTCCTGATGGACCCTGTTCAACTGTACCTGTCTTAGGTTGTTCCTGCCTTCAGGAATCTTACCCGTCTTTGACTAACCAGCCATCTTAGGGGCCAGAAAGAGTTATGTGAGTGAGGGAGGATCAATGTCCCTTCTGAAATGCTTAGTTTTATTTATTTTTTAGCAGCTGATAATGCTGTCTTTTTTTAAACTTATAATACATTTCCTTTTTAATTTCTAGAGCTGAATGCTATGTAAAGACTAAGTTGACTGCCTTAGTATCTTCTGTGCCTCTAGTTCTAGAGGTGCATAGACTCTAAGCTTTCCATAGTCTAAGAAAGCTGCGGTGTCTTCTGAGGATTTTTAATAACTTCTGACACCTTAGACAAGTTTATGGTTCTTTTTCTTAGTATTTTCTCTGATCCTGGGTAACAGAAATGGGTGGAAAATGTCTAAACCTTCCTCATTTGCTTGGTTGTTAGGGTCCCACTTTATGTCAGGCAACCAGAAACATTTTCTTGAGGTCTTAAGTGGGGCAGTGTATGTACAGTACAGATTCTAATAATCCTGTGAGGACTTGAGGCTTCCCTGATAAAGGGAATTCTGAGCTTTCTAATTCTATAGGTCACTTGGGAAAAAAGGATTTGAACTATTTTCTATACGTCTATGTCTCAAATTCTAAATATCTAGTTAAAAGCATCAACTGAAATGACCAATATTTCATAAAATAAACTTTATATTCTACTTAATCATAAATTCTTTTTACATTCCAAGAAAGCATACTTTATTTATGCTGTAATTTCATGCACCCTAACAGATAATGTCAAAAAGCTCAAGAGAAGCAGATTTCTGTTCACATCCTTTAGCCCTTTTCATCTGGGCTCAAAACTTAAATGTTTCCTACTACCACAATTAGTTATCTATTTTCTATATTTTCCTTTTTATTTATTATGTTGAGAATTCTACTGTTAAGCCAATCAATAGTAATATTTGTCACTCTGGGGTTGGTGACCTAACATTGAACAATACTGCCTCAAAAATGATAAGCTAAACATTTATATACCATATAAAAAGATATTATTAATAATCATTACATTAATAATCATTACCTAATATTTAAACCAAGATTTCAACATCACAGGGCTATAAAATAGCAAATAAAAAAAATTAACAAAAGACTCTTGAAATAACATATACATTTTTAACATGGAAAATACTTTTTACACAACAATGGATTCTTGGTACAAAAAGGAAGCCTTTGTATTTGGCAGACTATGCAATTCTATATGCCTCATCACTAGTACAATTTTAATACAATTTACAATAAGAGGATTGTAAACTATTACCCCCAATGAACCATTGATTTACTGAGAAAAATAAGGAATGGTAAAAATGCACTCACTATTTTGTAACTACTCAGCTGGAAAGAGATGCTAACCCTCTTTTTGACCCACAGTGTTTTACACTATTAAGTCAATATAAGGGAATTGGTCCAGGTGCCTGGGGTTCCAGGAGCCCGAGGGGGAGGGGCAGGTGCCCAGAGCTGTGAGAGGAACCTGCTGCTTCCCATGCAGCCAGCTGAAGTTCGCCTGCCCTTACTTTCCCCACCCCTGCTGCTGCACTTGGCTGCATCCTGGCTATGCCATCCACTTGCAGGTAGGTGCCCAGTGATAGTAGCCTGCTCTAAAAGTTGGCCATTTTAATTTACAGAGAGTTTTCATTGTATCTTTAAACAATTTTTACATTATAATTATTGGAAAATCTAATTTTGAAATTTTTAAGCATATATCATAGTGGGGTTTGGTTCTTACTTTAAGATTTTTCTAGAGTGATGTCAGAGAAATGGCACCGTGAGGAGTGCTACCGATAAATCTCCCCAAAATTTCAACAAGTCCTTCAACCAGTGACAGAAAAGTCTATTCTTGGAGCATCTGGAAGTCCCATACACTGAAAATGAAGGTATGATTGAACAAAAAATTGACTAAATATATAATCAACCTGAAGGAAATAAGACGGAGAAAGGAACACTCCGCCTTCCTCACTAATCTGCTTTCACTTGGAACTGAAAGAGAGTGGGGGCTGAGGGTGTGGAGGGAGCCAGGCTGTGGCACACATGTCCAAGCCAAGAAAAGAGTGTGCCTGTGGCAACTCAGCCCATGCAAGCTAACGCCTGCACCAAAATCCAGAAAAGACGGGCGAGCAGCAGCCACCATTAGCTCAGATATCCTGATCGGCGAACGCGAATAGTGTACAAGAGGTTCCTCCTAGTGCCCTGGGAGTGGGCGCCCGTGTACCTGGACAGAGGGGCAGGGTCAGAGACCTTTGCATGGGCTGTGACCAGAGTCTCAGTGTGGTCCCTGAACCCTGAACAGTGGCTTGCAGGGAGTGCATGAAAGCAAACTTCCCTACTCCCGAACTTCTCCGGGTGGGTGGGGTGCCTCACCCAGCCATTCAAGTTAACATCCCTGGAAAGAAAAAATATGAAAGCATAAGGGGGAGGGGCATGCAAGCAGCTTGCAGTCTGTCTCTGGAGAAGATCTGTGGATCTAATCGCTGAAATTAGCTTAACCCACAGTCTACTCACCTCCCAACTGACCTATACAGCTCTAACTGACAAGATCTCTCTCAGTTCAGTGATCTAAGACAAGAGGCGTGATATTTTTTAGTGCTTCTTGCTAAAGGGGTGGGGGCAACTTCTGATTGGCAGAGCTTTCTTTTTTTTCCTCTTTTTAAAATTTTTTTATTAATTTTAATGGGGTGACATCAATAAATCAGGTTACATATGTTCAAAGAAAACATCTCCAGGTTATCTTGTCATTCAATTATGTTGCATACCCGTCACTCAGATTGTCCTCCGTCACCTTCTATCTAGTTTTCTTTGTGCCCCTTCCCCTCCTCCTTCCCCTCTCCCTTTCTCTCCTCCATCCCCCCCCTAACCAGCACACTCTTGTCCATGTCTCTTAGTCTCATTTTTATTTCCCATCTATGTATGGAATCATGCTGTTCTTAGTTTTTTCTGATTTAATTATTTCACTCCGTATAATGTTATCAAGATCCAACCATTTTGTTGTAAATAATCCGATGTCATCATTTCTATTCCATAGTGTATATGTGCCACATCTTCTTTATCCAGTCTTCTATTGAAGGGCTTTTTGGTTGTTCCCATGTCTTGGCCACTGTGAACAACGCTGCAATAAACATGGGGCTACATGTGTCTTTATGTATCAATGTTTCTGAGTTTTGGGGGTATATACCCAGTAGAGGGATTGCTGGGTCATAAGGTAGTTCTATTTTCAGTTTTTTGAGAAACCACCATACTTTCTTCCATAATTTACATTCCCACCAACAATGGGTGAGGGTTCCTTTTTCTCCACAGCCTCTCCAACATTTGCTATTACCTGTCTTGTTGATAATAGCTAATCTAAGAGGTGTGAGGTGTATCTCATTATAGTTTTGATTTGCATTTCTCTAATAACTAATGAAGATGAGCATCTTTTCATATATCTGTTGGCCATTTGTATTTCTTCCTGGGAGAAGTGTCTGTTCATCTCCTCTTCCTATTTTTTTATTGAATTATTTGTTTGTTTGTTGTTAAGTTTTATGAGATCTTTGTATATTTTGCATATTAGGCTCTTATCTGAGCTGTTGTTTGAAAATATCATTTCCCATTTAGTTGGCTGTCTGTTTATTTTGTTGTCAGTTTCTCTTGCTGAGCAAAAACTTCTTTTTTTCTTTTATTTTATTTTTTACAGAGACAGAGAGAGAGTCAAAGAGAGGAATAGACAGGGACAGACAGACAGGAACAGAGTGATGAGAAGCATCAATCATTAGTTTTTTGTTGTGCATTGTGACACCTTGGTTGTTCATTGATTGCTTTCTCATATATACCTTGACCATGGGCCTTCAGCAGACCAAGTAACCCCTTGCTGGAGCCAGCGACCTTGGGTCCAAGCTAGTGAGCTTGTGCTCAAACTAGATGAGCCTGCGCTTAAGCTGGTGATTTTGGGGTCTCGAACCTGGGTCTTCAGCATCCCGGTCCATCGCTCTACCCAATGTGCCACCACCTGGTCAGGTGCTGAGCAAAAACTTTTTAGTCTGATGTAGTCCCATTCATTTATTTTTGCTTTCACTTCCCTTGCCTTTGCAGTCAAATTCATAAAATGCTCTTTAAAACCAAGGTCCATGAGTTTAGTACCTATGTCTTCTTCTATGTATTTTATTGTTTCAGGTCTTATATTTAAATCTTTGATCCATTTTGAATTAATTTTAGTACAAGGGGACAAACTGTAGTCCAGTTTCATTCTTTTGCATGTGACTTTCCAGTTTTCCCAGCACCATTTGTTGAAGAGACTTTCTTTTCTCCATTGTGTGTTGTTGGCCCCTTTATCGAAAATTATTTGACCATATATATGTGGTTTTATTTCTGGACTTTCTATTCTGTTCCATTGGTCTGAGTGTCTGTTTTTCTGCCAATACCATGATCTGTTGATTGTCATGGCTCTATAATATATTTTGAAGTCAGGTATTGTAATGCCCCCAGCTTCATTCTTTTTCTTTAGGATTGCTTTGGCTATTTGGGGATTTTTATAGTTCCATATAAATCTGATGATTTTTTGTTCCATTTCATTAAAAAATGTCTTTGGAATTTTGATGGGAATTGCATTAAATTTGTATATTGCTTTGGGTAATATCATCTGCAAAAAGTGATACCTTTACTTCTTTTTTTCCGATATGGATGCTTTTAATTTCTTTATCTTGTTCGATTGCTTGGGCTAGAACTTCTAGCACCACATTAAATAAGAGCAGAGAGAGTGGACAACCCTGTCTTGTTCCTGATTTAAGGGCGAATGTCCTCAGTTTAGTGCCATTTAATATGATGTTAGCTGATGGTTTATCATATATGGCCTTTATTATGTTGAGATATTTTCCTTCTATACTCGTTTGATAAAATACAACACAACTTTATGTTTAAGACACTCAACTGGCAGATGATATGATCCTATACATCGAAAACTCCAAAGACTCCACAAAAAGATTACTAGAAATAATAAACTAATACAGTAAGGTCTCAGGATACAAAATTAATATATAAAAGTCCATAGCTTTTCTATATGCCAACAATGAAACATTAGAAAATGAACTCAAAAAACTAATTCCCTTCACGATTGCAACAACAACAACAAAATACCTAGGAATAAAGATAACAAAGAATGTAAAAGACCTATAATACGAAAACTACAAACCATTGTTAAGGGAAATCAAAAAAGATACAATGAGATGGAAAAATATTTCTTGTTCTTGGATAGGAAGAATAAATATAATCAAAATGGCCATATTACCCAAAGCACCACCAAATGTTCCCACTAATTGTCTTTTCCTGAGAGAACAAACAATGTGTCCCAGAAAAGTGCGAGGCAGGACCCAAAACTCTCCACTGATGTTTTGGTCTTGGAGACCTATTTTGTGAGTTAGATCATGTCTGATCCCCACGCAATAGTTCCAAATTGATTAGTCACAAAAGAAAAGCTAGAATTTAGAACAGACAAAAAGCTAGAATTTAGTAAGCAAAAGAGTTGCTTTACTTACCCACAGAGGTCAGAATTTTACACTCCTCAATCTCTCTGCTGAATCGTTGAATTTTGGGACTGGAGGTGTCTGCTGAGGGGTTGTCCGAACCCCACAGGAAAATGGGAGCCCTGAAAAGTCTCAGGTGGCACCTTCCTTGAGATTCCAGCAGGGTCAGGCAACCCTCCGGAGAGTCCAGCCAATCCAGGTGTCTCTACCCAGTGATGCAGAACACAGGCATCCAGATGAGCCCCCAAATGTTGTAAAGTAGTATACCTTAATTCCACGGGTTATGTAGAGACACCAAAGTAGGATACAGAAGAATTTTTAAGAAGAGATTTATTAATAAGCTGGCTGCATATGACTTACATGGGGTATAGCCAACCCAAGTCGTGTAGTGTCGAATATAGCTCTGAGGCTTGTTATATACACTTGATCACATATAGGTTGGGGGGAAAAAGAGGGAGCTTACATGATGTAAGAGGATCAGTGTTCATAAATTACCCATTAAGGAGAAAGAAAGGGAAGAGGAAAGGGCTACTTAAATCTTTCTTCCTTCTCCTGCATTCCTGGCTAGCTGTTTCCCTTCTTCCTCACAGGTGTGGGGAAAGAGGAGGTCCAAGTCTCTTTCCTCCTTTCATTCAAAACCTAGTACAAAAACCTCTCTATTTACAATATAATAGCCCTTTCTAAGCATGAATGTGATTGGCCATCTTGAGCTTGTGTAAATCACACAGAAATATAAAAATCATATTTACAAAATTTCTCTGAATGCTTTGCCTAAATTATAAAATGCCTTTTAAGCCTCTTAGTAAAAAGGGGGTTTCTTATCTCAGTACATAGTATGTCTTTGTAAGCCAGGAAGCTCTCACATTCTTCTCCCTCCATTTTCCACAGAAAGGAGGGGGAAGGAAACCTGACTCTTCCTTCTAAAACATTAATATTAATTTTTGCAATTCTTCGGTACCTTAGCACAGTATAACAACATTCCAGAAGTCCCATTTCTTTAGTGTTCCATAACATAAGTTATCACTTATTTCATATAATCAATACATAGTTAGTGAGTTACACTTCACACTCGGGGATACAAAGGTGAAATATCCAGGGTGGCGACCCTAAGGAATTCAGTCTTGTCAGAGAAGTGGACCTCATCTCTTTAATGAGATTTAATGATTTGAGCCATTTATATCTATACTTACTAAAGTGATATATACTGTCCATAATGACAAATCAAACAAAAACACACCAAGCCTCACTCTCACCAAAGTTCTCTTCAATGGCACCCTGACTCAGGAAGGGCCCATTGATGGACACACTCCACTCATGACCACCTGACACTGTGATCCAGTGTGGGAAGCACTTGCTAAGTCAGTGTCTTCTCTCAGTGGGAAGACACGACCAACTGAATTCCTCCAAGGTGAGGTAAAGGAATGCCAGTCACCATCCATGGAGATTTATTCACGGGAATGCTGGGTCTGAAAGCTGAGCAGTAGCAGTATATGGACATGGAGAGATCCACATTACTTCGCAGAGGAGAGTAAGAATTAATAAGAAAAAGGTTAATGCAGAGCTCTATTATGTAGCAAAGAGGAAAGGGAAGAAGAACTAGGTGTGGGTAAGAAGATGGACCAGAGGAAAAGTGTGATGAGTGTGGGGGAAATGACTGTGTTAGGCTTGCTCATAGGTTTACTGCCTGCAAGCCTTTTGTGCAAATAGTGCAGGAGCACCTGACAGCACTATTGTAAGGATGTAAACACTTCCCCTCAGGGGGATAAGGGAGATCCTGCCCCATTGTTGAGAGGTGAGGTTGGGTTTTGTTTTTCCCTCCCTTACCCCTTGCGCTCCACTGAAAAGCAGGTTTTTGCTCTTCACTTGGTTTTTCTTGTGTCTTGCCTGTCTTGGTGAGACACCAATAGAAAGAATGGCCCACCATCCTCCAGCTCCACTATTTCTTTACTGTCTACCCGAAATCAGTGAGAACCTGCATGGTTTCTGCAGCGGCCACTGGCCTTACAACTGGCCATCGCATCTTCACAGGCTAGCTGAACTGGAGCGCACTGAACTGCCAGGTGTCTTCCAATTCAGTCAAGTCTTTAGTTGCTTAGTTACTTACTGCACTAGCATAGGCAGTAGTTTAAACCACAGAAAGCACTGATTCCCCAGTGCTCTGTCCCCACGGAGCACTGGAACCCATGGAACCCCAGGACCGGTGCAGGTGTGGAGGATGGGAAGGTGTGCCCAAGCAGAAGGCTGTGGCACTTTTCTGAAACTGGGAGCAGGGAGTATAGGTAGGGAAGAGCCAGGATTGGAAAAGTACTGAGTACTGAGTCAGAGAGGAGGAAAGAGTCTTTAAGCTTCTCTGATAAGGAGACTTCCAGAGCAGAGGCACCTGGACCAGGAATGAAGACAGGCATAAGAGCACAGCCTACCAGGAAAGGCAGCTGCCCCCAGGGGCCTGGCAGGTAAAGCCTTTAGAACTGCCTATTACTGGGCCTGAAAAGTCACACACAGGGTGTGACCTGGAGCTGGACTCCACCAGAGTGTCAAGAGGCTGTCTCTTAAACAGATGTTCATGGCAAAAGGCTGTCGTTTCTAGAGAGAGAGACATGCTCCTGAGGAATGAGATTTTTAAACCAGAAATTCTTTCTTCCTAGTGTCCTTTCTTGGATCTGGCTTCATCCAGGAAGGTGTGGGCTGTCCCTGTCTAGGGACTCAGGTAGCCATCAGGGCCTCTGGGGAAGCATGTGTCTTCCTTTCACCAGCTCCCCTCTCTGTAAAGTGCCAGCAATCCAGTGCTCCAGACTTCATGCCATCATGTCTGGGTTACAGGGGTAATGCTGAACTCAAAGTGGTACCTTCATTATAGTAAGCAAAGGTGAGCATTGCTTGCTCTGAACAATTGTCAGCTTTGTGTATATCCATGTTAGGGAGTAGGGTGATTAAGAATGTCAACTCTGGAGTTAGAATATCTGGTTCATAATCTAGTAGTGACTGCCCCTTAACAGCAATGTTTGTTGGGTTCATTCAATAAATTCTCTGATCCTCAGTTGTCTCATCTGCATAATGGGCCTCACAAGAGTATCTCCCTTATGTAGTTATAATAGTGAATTAAATGAGATCATAAATGTGGAATGCTGAGGCATAATATATACACAATGGCAGTTACAAATATGGGTTTATTTGGCTGTCTGGGGGAATGGGGCAGCAGAGAGGGAAGAAAGGTTGAGGTCATGTGGTAGAGGGCATCTCTACTTTTTCTCAGCTTCTTATGCATGACTCCTGTGTCTAGAAGCTCAGTAACCAGAGAAAGGGACCTTTCTAATGTACGAGAGTTCTAGTTGCTCTACATTTTTGTACTTGTCCTTTTAATTTTAGCCATAGTAGTATGTGTATATTTGTATCTCATTACAGTTGTTATTTGCATGTCCTGATGACTAATGATGTTGGACATTTTTTTCCTGTGTCTTTTGGTCTTTGGTATATGTTCTTTTGTGAAGTGTTTCCTTGCCCACAATATTTTAAATTAAAAACTATGGGCCCTGTAATAAAGTGGTTATCAGGGGGTGAGGGAAAGAGAGTAAAGAAGGACAAATATATGGTGATAGAAAACGATTTGACTTTGGATGATGGGCACAACACAGTCTACAGTTCAAATGCTATAAAAATGTTCACCTGAAACCTATGTACTCTTATTGATCAATGTCACCCCATTAAATTTAATTTTCTAAATAAAATCATAAAAAAGAAATGGAGAAGTACTAAGCCCAGATGATATCATTAGATGTATCTGAAATGAAATTTCCTTCCTGTTTTGTTATTGAGAAAATTTTCCTTTTATTCTCTTAAGCCATTTTAATATCTTTTGTCATTTGCAACCTGTCATATTTATACTATACTTGTACTATACCATACACACACATCTCTAAGTTAAAATACAGTAAATTACTTGAAAAAACCAAAACTATGGGCCCTGGCTGGTTAGTTCAGTGGTAGAACATTGACCCAGCATGTGGAAGTCCCAGGTTTGACTCCCAATTAGGGAACACAGGAGAAGCAGCCCTCTGTTTCTCTCCTCCTCTTCCTCTCCCTTCTCTCTCTCTTCTTCTCACACAATCATGGCTTGATTAGTTTGAACAACTTGGCCTGAGGCTCAGGATGGCTCCATGACCAAGCTAAAATAGCTTGGTTGCTGAGCAACAAAGCTATGGCCCCAGATGGGTACAGCATCACCCAGTAGGGGACTTGCTGGTTGGATCCTGGTTGGGGCACACATGGGAGTCTGTCTCAGCCTCCCTGCCTCTCGCTTAATAAAACAAAACAAAACAAAAAACTATGCTTTAAACAGTATGCCCCCTCCCCCCAATGCCTTCCCCCTATCCCTCCAGGATTTACTGTCCTGTTCTCTATAATGCTGTGTTATGTATATATAATTTCATTAATCTCTTTCCCTTCTCTGATCCCATCTTCTCTTCTACTTTCTCTCTGACCACTTTACCTCTGGTCCTTTTGATCCTGCCTTTGTCTCTGTTCCATTGCTCAGTTCAAATTGTTCATTAGATTCCTCAAATGAGTGAGGTCATATGATATTTTTCTTTCTGTGCCTGGCTTATTTCACTTAGCATGATAGTTTCCAGGTCCATCCATGTTGTCGCAAAAGGTAAGATTTCCTTCTTCCTCACAGCTGCATAGTATTCCATTGTGTATATTTACCACAGCTTTTTAATCCACTCATCCACTGACAAACACTTGGACTGTTTCCAGCTCTTGGCTAGTGTAAAGAATGCTGCAATAAACATGGGGGTGCATTTTTTCTTTTGAATCAGTGATTTGGTATTCATAGGATATATTTTTAAAAGTGGGATAGCTGGGTCAAAGGGCAGTTTCATTTTAAAATTTTGGAGGAATCTCCATCCTATTCTCCACAGTGGCTGCCCCAGTCTGCATTCCCACCAGCAGTGCAGGAGGGTTCCCTTTTCTCCACATCCTCACCAGCACTTATTATGTGTTGTTTTGTTGATGAGCGCCATTCTGACTGGTGTGAGGTGGTATCTCATTGTGGTTTTAATTTATGTTTCTCTAATGATTAGTGATGTTGAACATTTTTTCATCTGTCTGTTGGCCAGCTGTATGTCTTCTTTGAAGAAATGTCTATTCATATCCTTTGCCCATTTTTTAATTGGGTTGTTTATCTTCCTGGTGTTGAGTTTTACAAGTTCTTTACAAATTTTGGTTATTAACCCCTTATCAGATGTATTGTTGAATATATTCTCTCATTGTGTGAGTTGTCTTTTTATTTTGTTAATGGTGTCTTTTGCTGTGCAAAAGCTTTTTAGTTTCATATAGTCTTATTTGTTCATCCTGTTCTTTATTTCACTTGCCTATGGAGATAAATCAGCAAAAATATTGCTACAAGAGATATTGGAGAGCTTACTGCTTATGTTTTCTTCCAAGATGTTTATGGTTTCACGACTTACATTTGAGTCTTTTATCTATTTTGAGTTTACTTTTGTGAATGGTGTAAGTTGGTAATCCAGTTTCATTTTTTTGCAAATACCTGTCTAATTTTCCCAACACCATTTGTTAAAGAGACTGTCTTGACTCCATTGTGTACTCTTACCTCCTTTGTCAAATATCAATTGTCCATAAAGGTGTGGGTTTCTTTCTGGGTTCTCTGTTCTGTTCCATTGATCTGTATGCCTGTTCTTATGCCAGTACCAAGCTATTTTGAATATGATGACCTTGTAGTATAACTTAATATCAGGAAGAGTGATACCCCCCACTTTATTCTTCTTTTTCAGAATTGCTGAGACTATTCATGTTCTTTTTTGGTTCGACATAAATTTTTGGAATATTTGTTCTATATCTTTGAAGTATGTCATTGATATTTTAATAGAAACTGCATTGAATTTATAAATTGCTTTGGGTAATACAGACATTTTAATGATGTTTATTCTTCCTATCCATGAACATGATATATGCCTCCATTTGTTTGTATCTTTCTTGTTTTCCTTTAACAATGTTTTATAATTTTATGAGTACAAGTCTTAAACCTCTTTGGTTAAATTTATTCCTAGGTACTTTATTTTTGTTGTTGTTGTTGTTGTTGCAATAGTGAAGGGGATTGATTCCTTAATTTCTTTTTCAGACAGTTCATTATTGGTGTATAAAAATGCCACTGATTTCTGAATACTGGTTTTATATTCTGACACCTTGCTGAATTCATTTATAAGGTCCAGTAGTTTTTGACTGAGACTTTAGGGTTTTCTATGTACAGTATTATATCATTAACAAGTAATGAAAGTTTTACTTCTTCTTTTCTATTTTGGATGCCTTTTATTTCTTCTTGTTGTCTGATTGCTGTGGCTTGGACTTCCAGGACTATGTTGAATAAGAATGGTGATAGGGGGCACCCCTGCCTGGTTCCTGATCTTAAGGGGATTTCTTTTAATTTTTTCCCATTGATTGTAATGTTGGCTTTGGGTTTGTCATAGATGGTCTTTGTCATGTTATGGTATGATCCCTGTATCCCCACATTGCTGAGAGTTTTTTTTATCATAAATGGGTGCTCGATTTTATCAAATGCTTTTTCTGCATGTATTGATAATGTGATTTTTATTCTTTCTTTTTATGTGTTGAATCACATTGATTGATTTGTGGATATTGTACCAGCTTAGTCTCCCTAGAATAAATCCCATCTGATCATGATGTATGATTTTTTTCCTGTATTGCTGGTTCTGGTTTGTTAATATTTTGTTGAGAATTTTAGCATCTAAGTTTATCAGGGATATTGGTCTATACTTTTCTTGCTTTGTAGTGTCTTTGCCTGGTTTTGGAATCAGTATTATGCTTGCCTCATAAAAGGAGTTTGGAAGTCTTTCCTCCTCTTAAATTTTTTGAAATAGCTTCAGAAGGATAGGAATTAGTTTTCTGTTGAATGTTTGGTAAAATTCACTGGTGAAGCCATCTGGCCCAGGACTTTATTTTGTTGGAAGTTTTTAATAACTGTTTTAATCTTATTTGATGAAATCAGTCTGTTTAGGCTTTCTGATTCTTCTATGTTGATTTTTTTCCAGGTTATCTTGTCATTTAGTTCTGTTGCATACCCATCACCCAAAGAGAGATCGTCCTCCATCACCCTCTATCCAGTTTTCTTTGTACCCCTCCACCTCCCCTTCTCCCTCCTTCCCTCCCCCCGTAACCACCACACTGCTGTCCATGTCTCTTTGTCTCACTTTTATGTCCCACCAATGTATGGAATCCTGCAGTTCTTGTTTTTTTTCTGATTCGCTTATTTCACTCCGCATAATGCTATCAAGATTCCACCATTCTGCTGTAAGTGATTCGATGTCATCATTTCTTCTAGCTGAATAGTATACCATGGTGTATATGTGCCCCATCTTCTTTATCCAGTCTTCTTTTTTTTTTTTACAGTGATTAAAAGCCTTTAAGCCAACTCTTAGCCAATACAGCAAGAATCCATAAAAGAGTAGTGTCCTTAACATGTTCACCAAGTCCAAGTTGGCCCCATCACCATGCCAAATCCCTGAGAAATGCAACCCAACCACAGTTCAGTCTGTTAGGAGCTGTCACAGGGAGCAGGAGTCGAGGAAAAGTCCACACAGGAAAAGTTCGCATGGCACTGGAATTGTTGTCACCATTCTATACTTTGCAGCTCATGTCCAAGTCCCAATGACAGCTGCTTCTAGCTGGTAATGATTCAGGTAGACTGGAAAAGCCATTTGCAGCATGTGTGGATATGGAGCTTCTGTTCTCCTCTGCCTGGAGAGTTGAGACCAGGTTGCTTTTCCCTGGAGCTCTGCGACTGTGGCATGGTAAAGAGAACCTTGGGAGACACTAAGCTGGGTGGCAAAGGTAAATTCATAATACAAGTTGGCAAAAGGGGAAAGGAGAGCTCTACATTAGGAGTAGGTCCCAGCCTGAAATATATGAGTGGGGCATTGAGGTAGGAGGGATAAAGGAAACACTATATACTAAGCAAATCAGCAGAAAATAGGACTATCAATACCCACAACAGAGATCTTTGAGGGAGGAATAAAAAACCTGACTATTCAGGCAAAACCTAGTTAAGTGGCCATTGTGCAAATGAGATCAGCTTACCTGCTTCTTTGAAGAAATACCCTAGGCTCGTCCACAGTGTCATAGATGGGGCCAACGGCCTTGGGCACCTTCAGCCTTCAGTGGCAAACCCCAGCTTTCTGGGCAAGGTTAGGTCATAGGTGGCTGAAGCAGGGATGGAAGAGACTGAACACTCCCTTAGAGGAGCGAGGGGGAAGCCTACCTTCCAGTGTCCCTGTTTCCTCACAGCAGAGTCATGTAAGCCTGGCAGGCTTTAGCTCAATGACCTTCCTTTCCACTATTGAAGCAGGACCCAGATGGCATCCTGCGAGACCCCTTTGGGGCGTTGGAGCCTTTAAGGGTGTATCCTAAAAGCTGGTAGTTCCCCTGATCTCTATTGGGCTTTTTCTGCCTCTAGGTATCTTAAAAGCCATGCTCAGAAGATCTCGCTGAGGGGTTTGAGGATCCCCATCTGCCTATATAAATCTTTTCCATATATCTGGAGCTATTTGGAAAAAGACAAAACAGTGTTATTAGCTGGACCTAATAAAGAAGGTAGTTGTTTGCAGGCAAAAAAGATTTGGTGTCTCCTGTTCATCAGCCTTCAAAATGAAATGTAAAATTTTTTTTTAAGTAAAAAGCATGATATGGTAAACCCGTAGGAGTCATTGGCCTGGTGTGCAGGATTTCCAGGTTTGATTCCTGGCCAGAGCACACAGGAGAAGTGCCCATTTACCTCTCTACCCCTCCCCCTCTCCCTCCCCTCCCTCCTCTCCGTCTCTCACTTCCCCTCCCACAGCCAAGGCTCCACTGGAGCAAAGCCACCCCGGGCACTAAGGATGGCCCCATGGCCTCTGCCCCAGTCGCTAGACTGGCTCTGGTTGTAACACAGCTACACCCCAGATGGGCATAGCATCCCCCCCCTGGTAGGCATGCCAGGTGGATCACAGTCAGGCGCATGCGGGAATCTGCCTGACTGCCTCCCCATTTCCATCCTCAGAAAAATACAAAAAAATAAACAAATAAAAGAAAAAATACAACAACAAAAAAAGGGCATTCCCTTGTGTTAAAGCTCCAGGGAGCATGGAGTGAGCTTGAGTATGTCCTATGAAACATGGAGCTCTATGTTGACATATAAGTCTTTGAAGAAAGAGGAACTGCTGAAATAGTTCATCAGCATTTGTCCCTAAGATAGCAGTCTTTATAGTGGAAACACCATAAGTAAATATTTGCTGTCTGTCTATAGATTAAAGGGGGAATATGGCAAATGCTGAAAAGCCATGCTCTTTGTACCCCTCCCCTCCCCCAACCCCCTCTCTCTCCTCCCCCACCCTGTACCTCCATCACTGTTGTCCATGTCTCTGAGTATTATCTCTATGTCCCACCTATGAATGGAATCATATAGTTCTTAGTTTTTTCTGATTTACTTCTTTCACTCAGTATAATGTTATCAAGGCCCATTCATGTTGTTGTAAAAGATCCTATGTCATCATTTCTTATGGCTGAGTAGTATTCCATAGTATATATATACAAAATCTTTTTAATCCACTCGTCCTCTGATGGACACTTGGGCTGTTTCCAGATCTTTGCTATTGTGAACAATGCTGCCATAAACATGGGGGTGCATTTCTTCTTTTCAAACGGTGCTATGGTGTTCTTGGGGTATATTCCTAACAGTGGTATAGCTGGGTCGAAAGGCAGTTCGATTTTTAATTTCTTGAGGAATCTCCATACTGTTTCCCACAGTGGCTGCCGCAGTCTGCATTCCCACCAGCAGTGCAAGAGTGTTCCCTTTTCTCCACATCCTCGCCAGCACTAATTCTGTGTTGTTTTATTGATGAGCGCCATTCTGACTGGTGTAAGGTGATATCTCATTGTGGTTTTAATTTGCATTTCTCTAATCATTAGTGATGTTGAACATTTTTTCATATGCCTATTGGCCATCTGTGTGTCCTCTTTGGAGAATTGTCTATTCATTTCTTTTGCCCATTTTTGGATTGGATTGTTTGTCTTCCTAGTATTAAGTTTTACAAGTTCTTTATAAATTTTGGTTATTAACCCCTTATCAGATGCATTGTCAAATATATTCTCCCATTGTGTAGTTTGTCTTTTTATTCTGTTCTTATTGTCTTTAGCTGTGCAAAAGCTTTTTAGTTTGATAAAGTCCCATTTGTTTATCCTGTCTTTTATTTCACTTGCCTGTGGAGACAAATCAGCAAATATATTGCTGCAAGAGATGTCAGAGAGCTTACTGCCTATGTTTTCTTCTAAGATGCTTATGGTTTCACGGCTTACATTTAAGTCTTTTATCCATTTTGAGTTTATTTTTGTGAGTGGTGTAAGTTGGTGGTCTAGTTTCATTTTTTTGCAGGTAGCTGTCCAATTTTCCCAACACCATTTGTTGAAGAGGCTGTCTTTCCTCCATTGTATTTCCTTACCTCCTTTGTCAAATAACAGTTGTCCACAGAGCTGTGGGTTTATTTCTGGGTTCTCTGTTCTGTTTCATTTATCTATGTGCCTGTTCTTATGCCAGTACCATGCTGTTTTGAGTACAATAGCCTTATAATATAACTTGATATCCGGAAGTGTGATACCTCCCGCTTTATTCTTCCTTTTCAAGATTGCTGAGGCTATTCGTGTTCTCTTTTGGTTCCATATAAATTTGTGGAATATGTGTTCTAAATCTTGGAAGTAAGTCATCGGTATTTTAATCGGTATTGCATTGAATTTATAAATTGCTTTGAGTAATACAGACATTTTAATGATGTTTATTCTTCCTAACCATGAGCACGGTATATGCTTCCACTTATTTGTATCTTCCCTGATTTCTTTTATCAATGTTTTATAATTTTCCGAGTACAAGTCTTTAATCTCCTTGGTTAGATTTATTCCTAGGTAATTTATTTTTTTTGTTGCAATGGTAAAGGGGATTGATTTCTTGATTTCTCTTTCTGACAGTTCATTATTAGTGTATAAAAATGCCTCTGATTTCTGAGTATTGATTTTATATCCTGCCACCTTGCCAAATTCATTTATCAGGTCTAGTAGTTTTTTGACTGAGATTTTAGGGTTTTCTATATACAATATCATGTCATCTGCAAATAATGATAGCTTTACTTCTTCTTTTCCAATTTGGATGCCTTTTATTTCTTTTTCTTATCTGATTGCTGTGGCTAGGACTTCCAGAACAATGTTAAAAAAGAGTGGTGAAAGGGGGCACCCCTGTCTTGTTCCTGATCTTAAGGGAATTGCTTTTAATTTTTGCCCATTGAGTATGATGTTGGCTGTGGGTTTCTCATAGATGGCCTTTATCATGTTGAGGTATGTTCCCTGTATTCCCACTTTGGTGAGAGTTTTGATCATGAATGGGTGCTGGATTTTATCAAATGCTTTTTCTGCATCTATTGAAATTATCATGTGGTTTTTCTCCTTCCTTTTGTTTATGTGATGAATCACATTGATTGATTTCCGAATATTGTACCAGCCTTTCCTCCCCAGAATAAATCCCACTTGATCATGGTGTATGATTTTTTTCATATATTGCTGGATCCGGTTTACTAATATTTTGTTGAGGATTTTAGCATCTATATTCATCAGAGATATTGGCCTATAATTTTCTTTCTTTGTGTTGTCTTTACCTGGTTTTGGAATCAGAATTATGCTTGCCTCATAAAAGGAGCTTGGAAGTCTTCCTTCCTCTTGAATTTTTTGAAATAGCTTGAGAAGGATAGGAGTTAGTTCTTCTTTGAATATTTGGTAGAATGCACTTGTGAAGCCATCAGGCCCAGGACTTTTTTTGGGGGGTGAGTTTTTTGATAGCTGTTTCAATCTCATTTGTTGTAATTGGTCTGTTTAGGTTTTCTGATTCTTCCAGATTGATTTTTGGAAGATTATATGATTCAAGGAATTTGTCCATTTCATCTAGGTTGTCTAGTTTTTTGGCATACAGTTCTTCATAGTATTTTCTTTCAATATTTTGTATTTCTGTTGTGTCAGTTGTTATTTCTCCACTCTCATTTCTAATTTTATTTATTTCAGTCCTCTTTTTTTCTTGGTGAGTCTGGTTAAAGGCTCATCGATCTTGTTTACCTTTTCAAAGAACTAGCTCCTGGTTTAATTAATCATCTGTATTGTTTCTTTAGCCTCTATGTCATTTATTTCTGCTCTGATCTTTATTATTTTCTTCCTTCTACTAGCTCTGGGCTTTACTTGCTGTTCTTTTTCTAGTTCTTTTAGATGCAGGGTTAAGTTGTGAGCTTTTTTTTAGCTTTTTGAGGTATGCCTGTAATGCTATAAACTTCCCTCTCAGGACTGCTTTTGCCGTGTCCCATAAATTTTGAGTTGATATATGCTCATTATTGTTTGTTTCTAGGAATTTTTTAATTTCTTCTTTGATCTCAATGTTTACCCATTCATTATTTAATAACATGCTATTTAGTTTCCAAGTGTTTGAATGTTTTTCAATTTTTCTATTGTGGGATTTCTAGTTTAATGCCATTGTGATCAGAGAAAGTGCTCGATATGATTTCAATCTTCTTAAATTTGTTGAGACCTGTTTTGTGCCCTAACATGTGGTCTATTCTAGAGAATGTACCATGAGCGCTTGAAAAGAATGTATATTCTGCTGTTTTAGGGTGAAAGGTTCTGAAGATATCTATTAAATTGAGTTGATCTAATATGTCCTTTAAGTCTGCTGTTTCTTTGTTAATTTTCTTTCTTGAGGATCTATCTAATGATGTTAATGGGGTATTGAAATCCCCTACTATTATAGTATTGCTGTTGATCTCGCCCTTTAAGTCCATCAAAGTCTGCTTTATATATTTAGGTGCTCATATGTTAGGTGCGTAGATATTTATAATGGTTATATCTTCTTTTTAGATTGCTCCCTTTATCATTATGTAGTGACCTTCTTTTTCTCTAACTATGGTCTTTGTTTTAAAGTCCATTTTGTCTGATATAAGTATTGCTACTCCAGCCTTTTTTTCATTTCCATTTGCGTGAAATATTTTTTTCCATCCTTTTATCTTCAATTTGTGTGCATCTTTTGATTTAAGGTGTGTCTCTTGTAGACAGCATATGTATGGGTCCTGTTTTCTTATCCACGCAGCTACCCTATGTCTCTTGATCTGATCATTTAATCCATTAACATTTAAGGTTATTACTGATATGTAATTGTTTATTGCCATTTTTTTATTTAAAACTGTTTTCCTCTTTTGCTATATTCTTTTTTTCCTTGGATCTGTTTACAACGGGTCCCTTAGCATTTCTTGCAGCCTTGGTTTGGTTGCAGTGAATTCCTTGAGGTTTTTTTTTTTTGTCTGTAAAGCTTTTTATTTCTCCTTCAATTTTAAATGATAGCCTTGCTGGATAAAGTAGTCTTGGTTGTAGGTTCTTGTTCTGCATTACTTTGAATATTTCTTGCCATTCCCTTCTGGCCTCAAGTGTTTCTGTTGAGAAGTCAGAAGTCATTCTTATGGGGGCTCCTTTGTAGGTGATAGTCTTTTTTTCTCTAGCAGCTTTTAATATCTTCTCTTTATCATTTAGCTTTGGTATTTTAATTATGATGTGTCTTGGTGTTGGTTTCTTTGAGTTTCTCCTTGATGGAGTACTCTGTGCTTCCTGAACATGTGAAATGTTTTCCTGCCTTAATTGGAGGAAGTTTTCCGCTATGATATGTTTGAACAAAGTCTCTATCCCTTGTTTTTTCTCTTCTTCTTCAGGAACCCCTATGATGTGGATGTTATTTCTCTTCATGTTGTCATAGAGCTCTCTTAGAGTTTCCTCAGACTTTTTGAGTCTCTTTTCTTTTTTCTGCTCTGCTTCCGTGCCTTTATTTATCATGTCCTCTAACTCGCTGATTCGATTCTCTGCTTCATCCATCCTGCTTTTAATTCCTTCCATTGTATTCTTTATTTCAGATATTGTGTTTGTCATTTCTGACTGATTCTTTTTTATTATTTCAATGTCCTTTTTTATATTTGTTATCTCTTTATTTAGGTTTTTGTGATGGTCATCTATGGTTGTTCTAATATCTTTGAGCATCCTAACAATCATTATTTTGAACTCTGCATCTGTTAATTTGGTTATATCTGATTCACTTAGGTCCTTTTCTGGGGATTCCTCTTGGTTTATTTATGTTGTATTTCTCTGCCTCCGCATTTTCTCTTCGCGAGAGTGGCTGTGATCACATGCTCGAGTGTACAAGCGTTGGTGGCCTTGGCCTTTGCCCCACCCCCGTGTGTGACGTTATGCTCGGTCCTGAGGGCACTGGCGAGCACCTTTGCTCAGCTGCGGGTCTCCACCTGTTTCCGGGCTTTTGCCTTGCCCTTGCAGGAGGAGCCCGTTGGAGGGACGGCTGCTAGCCTTGGCTCTACCGCTGGGCAGGACTGTGTGCCCAAGCTCAGCTCAGTAGCGGAACTCTGCCTCTTCTGGGCTTTTGGCTCCACCCCCACGGGAGGAGCCAGCTACCAAGTCAGATCGCAAGCCTGGGTTGCACGGGTGGGGCAAGGCTGTGCTCCTGCGCCCTTGCTCAGGGGCTGGTCTCCCGCCCTTCTCCCGCAGGCTGGATAACAGGCTGCCAGCAGCTGATCTTGATCACTTTTGCACGCCCCCTTCTCCCCAGCTGGGCAAGACTGAGCTCTCACCTGAGCCCAGTGGTGGCCAGCTGGCTTCTGCCCCTGCCAGCAGAACCGCACTTTTGTCTCCTGCTGCCTCCCGCCCTCTGGCGAGCCCTCAGCCGAGTGGGTGGGGGCATTGCAACTCGGACCCTAAGACTCACTAATGTAGACCCAAAAGCTCCCTCCTTCTATGCGACTCTGCTCTGAGTGCCGTGGGGGAACTTGTTTGGCTGCTCTTTTGCTTCCCTTTGCTGATATTGCTGTTTCTGGGGGAAATATTCACTTCAGCTTTGGGGAGTGACTCATCCTAGGGGTTAGGGTGACTATCTCCCAAAATGTTTCTCCCTGTGCCTCCTAGATTACACTCTCTTTCTGTTACTCTGGTCCTCTCCTCTCTCCCTGTCCTCAGGATCCCTGGGTGAGTGGTTGTGAAAGAGTTCTGTGCGGTCCCTTTAAGAAGGACCCTGGGTCTGAGAAATCAGACTCTTTCTCACAAACAGTATCCTGACTTGTTTCCAGCTAAATACTGTCCTTACGCCTCTTCTGGGCTCTGGGGCTGCAGGCTGGGGCTTTGTTCCTGGGGCTCAGGACCCTTCCCTCTCTGCTAAACTCACTTCCTGCCACGCGAGTCTCTCCCTGCTGCCATTTGCTCCGGGGAGCTGGGCAGCCCTCTCTGCATTTCCACTTTTCCTACCAGTCTCGGTGTGGCTTCTTCAGTGTTCCTTGGTTGAAGAGTCCTCTTAGTTTAGTCCAAAGTTGTCTATATTGATTTTTGAAAGATTATATATTTTGAGGAATTTGTCCATTTCACCTAGGTTGTCTAATTTTATGGCATACAGTTCTTCATATATTTTCTTACAATCCTTTGTATTTCTGCTGTGTCAGTTTTTACTTCTCCACTCACATTTCTAATTTTATTTATATGAGTCCTTTCTCTTTTTTTTCTTGGTGAGTTTGGTTAAAGGTTCATCAATTTTGTTTACCTTTTCAAAGAGCCGGCTCTTGGTTTCATTGATCATCTGTATTGGTTTTGTAGCCTGTATGTCATTTATTTCCTCTCTGATCTTTCTTATTTCCTTCCTTCTACTTCCTCTGGGTTTTACTTGCTGGTTTTTTTTTCTAGTTCTTTTTGATGCAGGATTAAATTGTTTATTTGAGCTTTTCTAGCTTCTTAAGGTATGCTTGTAGTGCTATAAACTTCCCTCTCAGGACTGCTCTTGCTGTGTCCCATAAATTTTGAGTTGTTGTATGTTTGTTTTTATTTGTTTCAAGAAAAATTTTTATTTCTTCCTTGATCTCATTGTTAACCTATTCATTATTTAATAACATGCTATTTACTTTCCAATTGTTTGAGTGTTTTTCTTTTTATCTATTATAGTTGATTTCTAGTTTCATGCCATTGTGATTTGAGAAGATGCTTGATATGAGTTTAGTCTTCTTAAATTTGTTGAGACTTGTTTTGTGTCCTAGCATGTGGTCTATCCTAGAGAACTACCATGAGCACTTGAAAAGAATGTATATTCTGCTGCTTTAGGGTGAAAGGTTCTGAAGATACCTATTAAATTGAGTTGATCTAGTGTGTCCTTCAAGTCTGCTGTTTCTTTGTTAATTTTCTTTCTTGAGGATCTATTCAGTGATGTTAATGGGGTATTAAAATCCCCTACTATTATAGTATTGCTGTTAATCTCACGTTTTACGCCCATCAAAATCTGCTTTATGTATTTAGGTGCTCTTATATTAGGTGCATAGGTATTTATAATGGTTATATCTTTCTTTTTGGATTGCTCCCTTTATCATTATGTAGTTTTAAAGTCTATTTGGTCTGATAGAAATATTGTTACCCCAGCTTTTAAAAATTTTTATTTGCATGACATATTTTTTTCTATCCCTTTACTTTCAGTCTATGTGTATCTTTGTTTTGAGGTATGTCTCTTGTAGACAGCATATGTATGGGTCCTGTTTTCTTATCCATGCAGCTACCCTATGCCTTTTGATTGAAGTATTTAATCTATTTACATTTAAAGTTATTACTAATATGTAGTTGTTTATTGTCATTTTATTCTTTAAATCTGCATTTTTTTTACTAGATTTCCCCCCCTTTGTTCTGTTTACAGCAGGTCCCTTAACATTTTTTGTAGCATTGGTTTGGTTGTAATACATTTCTTGAGTTTTTTGTTTTTTTTTTTTTTTAAAATCTTGGAAGCATTTTATTTCTTCTTCAATTTTAAATGATATCCTTGCTGGATAGAAAAGTTTTGGTTGTAGGCTCTTGTTTTGCATTACTTTGAATATTTCTTGCCATTCCCTTCTGGCCTCTAATGTTTCTATTGAGAAGTAGGATGTCATTCTTATGGGGGCTCCTCTGTATGTCATAGACTGATTTTTTGTAGTTTTTAGTATTGTTTCTTTATCTCTTAATTTTTGTATTTTAATTATGATGTGTCTTGGTGTTGGTCTTTTTGGGTTCATCCTTAATGGAACTCTGTGCTTCTTGAACTTATATGACTTTTTCCTTCATCAGTTTAGCAAAGTTTTCAGCTATGATTTCTTCAATCAGATTTTTTATGCCTTGTTCTTTCTCTTCTCCTTCAGGAACCCCTATGATGCAGATGTTATTTTTTTTCATGTTGTCAATGAGCTCTGTTAGAGTTTCCTTAGACTTTTTGAGCCTCTTTACTTTTTGCTGCTCTGCTTCTGTTCTTTCATTAATCTTGTCCTCTAACTCACTGATTCAATCCTCAGCTTCATCCATCCTGCTTTTAATTCCTTCCAGTGTGGTCTTCATTTCTGATATTGTGTTTTTTATTTCTGACTGATTTAATGTCCTTTTTTATACTGGTTCTCTCTTTATTTAGGTGCTCATTATGTCCATCCATTGTTACTCTAAGATCTTGGAGCATTCTAACAATCATTATTTAAATCCTGCATCCAGTAATTTGGTTATTTTTATCTCATTCATATCTTTTTTTCTGGGAATTTCTCATGTTGATTCATTTGAATTGCATTTCTCTGCCTTCCCATTGTGTCTCTTTATAAGAAGGGTGTAGCCACAGGAGTCTGTTGGGTGTGGCCTCTGTGTTCCCTAGGTGTGGTTTGTCTGCAGGCCCACCACTCCCTCTGCCACCACCTTGAACATTCGGGCATGGGTGTGGCTGGGGCCAACCCACTGTGGCAGTCACTGCAGTTTCTGCCTCACCTCTGTGGGCAGGACTGTGTTTGCTTGTCCAGACTGAGAGCCTTGGCTGGCTTGGCCTCCACATTTCCCCCATGGGCCAGACTGCACTTGTGTGTCTGGGCCACAAGCCTTGGCCTTGAAGGTGGGGCTGTGCTTCTGTGCTCAGCTGCAGTTCTCAGCCAGTTCCCTGGCTTTCACCTTGCTCCTGTGGGTGGGACTGCAAGCAGGACAGCTTTCATGTGTCCCTTTCACCACCATGGCTGCCCTCAAGCTCCACTCCTGCTGGGCTGGACTGTGCTCCACCGGGCCTCAGTCATGCTCAACCCCATCTTTAGCCCCTGTGGGCAGGACTGCGCTCATGCCTGGGCCAAAGCCACAGCCAGCTCCTGGCTTCTGCCTCCACCAACAGGACCGTGCTTCCATGTCTTGCCACCACCTGCCCTCTGGCGAGCATTCAGCAGTGGGAGTGGGCGATGCAGCTCAGACCTTAACACATAACACTGTATCCCTGATGGCTTCCTGCTTCTAAGTGACTCTGCTCTGAGTGCAGCAGGAGAACTTCTGTTTGGCTGGTGACCTGTTTCCTTTTGCTGGTATTGCTGGTTCCAGGAAAAAAATTCACTTTAGATTTGGGGAGTGGCTCAGCCCTGGGTTTAGGGTGGCTGTCCCTCAAAGTGTTTCTCCTTGTTTGGCCTGCCTTTTAATGAAATAATATTCCAGTCTGATTTCACAGATGGGTTGCATACCTATTTGCTGCATACCAGTGAGACTAGTAATTGTCCAGGTCTTGAGTGAGAATGGTGTGAAATGAAGAAATAGACTCAAAGAGAAAATAGGATGGGATGGGGAGGTCTCCTTGCAATGCAAGTAGCTAGCTTTCAAGACTTGAGCAAAGCCCCCATCTGCTTTATTATATAATACAGAGCCATATGCAAATAAAAAGTCTCCAATACAAAGTCACAATCTCCAAGGCAATCCAAGAATTCTCCCAAGTGCAGAAAACCCTCCACCCTGCATAACTGAAATAAACCAACATCAGAACAAAGGGTAAAAAGAAGGGCATGTAAATTGCCTCTAGCAACTTAAGCAAGTAAGTGAGGTGGGGGGATAGGACTAGTACTATAGTACTATAGTACTCAGCTTCATAGCCACTATGGAGTTGTGGGGAAAGAGCTTAACCTTTGGCTAAGCCTTAAACTGCAAGGGCTCTGCCAGCTTGCAGTCTCTCACACTTATTCTCTCAAATTGAAAATGTGCACAAAATGGAAGCTTTGCAACCTGCATTTCAATGAATATGCTTAAAGTTATCAGATTCCATAACCTGATTTAATTTTATTTTTATCTTTAGGGAGGGTGGTTATAGATAATCTGATGGAAGGAAGGAATTGAGAAAGGCAGAAAATGATTAGAGAAACATTTACTCAGTTTGAAATTATAATTTTATGCTCAGGGGACCTCCTGTTAACTCTTTGTACTGCTTTTGCTAGAAGCTTGGGTGCAATTACTAAACACCATGATCTAGACCAGTGGTAGTGAACCTGGTCCCCACTGCCCACTAGTGGGCATTTCAGTCTTCATGGTGGGTGGTAGCAGAGCAACCAAAGTATAAATAAAAAGATAGATTTAACTATAGTAAATTGTTTTATAAAAATTCATTCTGCCAAACTTAGTGAAAATCTGACATAAAGTACTTGTTAAATAATTATTATTATCTGCTTTATAAATTTTATAAAGTAAAGTTACTTCCCTACTTTATAAATCATCATTACTGTGGAACCGGTGGGCAGTTAGGAAATTTTACTACTAACAGAGATACAAAAGTGGGCGGTAGATATAAAAAGGTTGACTACCCCTGCTCAAGTGATCAAGGGTAGCTAAGAAATTAGACACCCATATTTAGCCAGGCTACCCAACAGTGAGCAAAAAAGCCAGACTGGGTTCCTGAGACTCTGAGATAGGGGACAGGAAAATTGAGAGAATATTGCAAAACATAACCAGCAAGATGCAAAACATTGAGAGGCTTATCAAGAAGAATTATTAAGAAGAAAAGCATGAGCTATGCAAGCAGTAGGAACTGGACAAATGTGGCTCAAGTGAGGTAAAATTGTTCTGCTAGTGATAAAGTATATAGCCAGCCAAGTGTTGTTAAGATTATGCTTCATTCTAAGTAGTTACAGATTAACATTACAGAGGGGAAAGAAGTGTTTATCACAATTTTGTGTGAATAGAGACAGGGCTGAAAGAATGAAGCATAAGCATAAGAAAACACAAGAGGAGTATTAGGGGAGGAAGTACAGAATGTTCCAAACTTGTTTGGCTCTGGACTAGCCAGACTTCAAAGGGTGCAGTGGGAATGACTCTGGAATTCAGTCCACTGGTGAGTGGGTGACTATAATAATCAGCCTGGGCTGTCCCTGGTGACTTAGGAGAGCTAGTGAACCTCTGGTGTTTTGGCCAGCCCCACATCCAGAATTTCCTTCAGTGAAACAACCTTCCTCTAAAATATACAGTCTGTGAGACTGTTACGTTTCTTCACCTCCACCCCTAGCAGTGGGCATATGTGTGACCGTACTTCTAGATCAATTTGACTTCTGGTCACTCTTACTAAACATGTGCTATTTACCAAGAACTATCTTAAGGCTTCACATGTATTAACTCATTTAATCCTCAGAACAACTTCACGAAGCAGGTACATTTTACAGATGAGTAAACCAAGGGAAAGAGAGTTAAATGACTTGCTCTGGCTTACATATTTAGGAAGAGACAAAGCTAGATTTGAACTTGGACAGTCTGTTTTTTTCTGACTACAGGAAAGACAGGGAGAGAGCTTATTTCAGCTTCTAAAGTAGAAATGGGCAAGAAAGGAAGGGGCTGGGAGATGTTGAATGAGTCATCTATAGTATCTGCCAAATCTGCTCAGTTCTCTCCTTTTCTGTGTTAACTGTTTCCTCCTGCCTGCTGTGGCTTTGTGCATGATTCGAACAGTTCTCCCATATCACACTCCAGCTTTATGACCTACACCTTTTAGAAAACTTGCAATTTGATTTTGTAATTGATTTTATTGTAGTCATAGTCATGGATGTCATCTGAAAATGGCTGATGCATTTATAGTTTCTGACAGCTGGTAAAAGAATGACCACAAGCCTGACTGAGAGCTGATATGGATACTAGTCTGCTTGGGGAGGGATGTTTGAGTGAGGGACAATTTAAACAGGCAGCTCAAGAAGGTATTTTTTTTGTAAGGTATTTGTTTTTCTATAAAACCTGGTATCCCAGGTTCTTCTATAAAGACATATTTATACCCTGACCAAGCAGTGGCACAGTGGATAGATCATCAGGCTGGGATGCAGAGGACCCAGGTTTGAAACCCTGAGTTCACCATCTTGAGCATGGGCTCATTCGACTTGAGCATGGGGTGACTGGCTTGAGTGTGGGATCATAGATATGACCCCATGGTTGCTGGATTGAAGCCCAAGGTCGCTGGCTTGAGCCAAAGGTCGCTGGCTTGAGCAAGGGATCTTTGGCAAGGGGTCACTTGCTCTGCTATAGTCCCTTGGTCAAGGCACATATGAAAAAGCAATGAACAACTAAGAAGACTAAGGAGCCGCAATGAAGAGTTGATGCTTTTTATCTCTCTCCCTTCCTGTCTGTCTGTCCCTTTTTCTGTCTCTGTCACACAAAAAAGACATATTTATAGATAAGAAATATTGAAATGAATATTTAAATGGAAGCAAATGAATTTTTTTCACAGGACTGGGCCAGGGAAATTATTAGACCTCTACCAGGCTGGACAAACTTTGCATGTTCCTGAGAACAATTCCCACTATGATCAATTACTGACAACTGAAAAGGTTGTAAAAGAGCCCAAAGGCAGTGAAAAGTTAGAATTAGATGACTTGAGGGCTGACCTCTGGATAATACCTGGTTGTCTCTGAAACACAGTTCTTTTCCTGCCAACCCCACAGCACCTCTTTCCCTTGAGAGCTGAGCAAGTCCTGGGCAGTGTTCTACTGTTCTTATTGGGATAGCCTTAACATAAACTCCAACATTCTTTCTCCCTCGCTTTTTTCTGGGCCATTTGGTCCTTATGGAAACAGGACTCCAAGAGGTCTGCTACCATCTGCTGGGGTTCCAGTATGGGCCTAGAGATTAAGCCTCCTCTGGAACCCGTGGTATAATGACAGATGCCTCATTTTTTATTGCTATAATGGGCAGGGGTGAGGGTGGGTCGATGCTTGAGGATTGGTGGGGGAAGCTGCAGTAAAAATAAGGTAGGATCAAGTTGTAAAATCTTTTCTGTACCATGTTAAGGATTTGGGTCTTGACCCCAAATGCAATGGAGAACAGCTGTAGTCTTTTGAATAGGTCCATGATCAGGGCTGGATTTTAATTGGGTAAAAGAGGTAGCATGAGGAAGGTACCACAGTAAGGAAACTGAAGGTGTTTCAGGAGGTGGGAGAAGTGAGATGAAATGAAGAAATGATTAGTCTTGGCTTGGTGGAATTGTCTTGAGTGAATGAAAATGACTTTTAGAGACTTTTCTGCTCCACAATGACATAGCTTTTATTTTTCTCTTCAAAATATTCCCAGATTTGTCCTGCTCTCCCTACCTGCCTTCTTGGGGCTTCCCTTTCTCCAGTAGCCACTCACTAGGAGAACATTCAGCAACAATCTCTAAGCAACACTGTGGCTTGGGCACATCTGAAATGCTTAAAAGGATTGGTGCTCTCTTCAAGGACTCTTCATAGTTTTCAGGAAGCAGGGTGTCAAAGGCAAAAAAAAAAAAAGTAAAAAAAGACAACAAACAAACAAAAAACCTGAACAGGTAAAGAAATTTACTTTATTCAGGCTATTGCAATAGGAAGAGCCTACCAGATGTCTTAGTGTCTCAACAGGGAGATTTCACCCTAGACCAGTGGTCCCCAACCCCCGGGCTGTGGACCTGTACCGGTCCGTGGGCCATTTGGTACCAGTCTGCAGAGAAAGAATAAATAACTTACATTATTTCATTTTATTCATATTTGTCTGAATGATGTTTTATTTTTTAAAAAATGACCAGATTCCCTCTGTTACATCCATCTAAGACTCACTCTTGACATTTGTCTTGTAAGTTCAACAATTATATTTGAGAATACCACAGTTTTTACGCCGGTTGCATAATTTTATTTTGTGCATTTATCTGTCCCACCCTAAAGGCTGGTCCATGAAAATATTTTCTGACATTAAACTGGTCCGTGGCCCAGAAAAGTTTGGGGACCACTGCCCTAGACCATAATAGAGAGGAGTAGGCAAGTTATAGGTGGGTTGATTTTATAATTGGGATTGCTTCTGTCATCAGAAGGAGTCCCAGTCAATCAAGTAAATAAGAAATATTTACTCTGTGTCTAGTTAGTTGGTTTTTTTGTGGGGAGGGAGTCAATTCAGCTAATTTTTTAGATAAAGAATAAGATTAATATGTACAAATTGATAGTTATAGAATAGTCATGGGGATGTAAAGTATAGCATAGGGAATGCAGTCAATAATATTGTAATAATTATGTGTAGTGTCAGATGGGTACTAGTTTTATCGGAGTGAGCACTTTGTAAGTTATGTAAATGTCTAATCTCTGAGTTATACACCTGCAACTGTTGATGGCATGAATGAAAATGACCCCAGGTGCCTAGCAAACTTGGGAAAACATTGCCCAGTAATGAGATCCTCTCCTCAACAAGATTCTTGTTTTTCTAGTTTTGCCAGGTATCCAGGGTTTTTCACTCCTGTGATCTGGCCCATCATCCTTGCTCTGCTCATGTCTGTCTAACTGTCTATGACAAAACTAATACAACATTGTATGTCAATTATAATGGAACAAGAACTATAAAAAGAGCAAGAATTTGAAAGGTCTGTGTCTGGCCTTTTCATAAATGAGCAAGAGGCATCTGCAAGTCTTATCTAAGTTCTGTGGGGAAGGGTGGTTCTTTATTGAAGCCCTTTCTAGTAATACTATAAGGTGGAGGATTTCACAAAACAAAAGGTTAGGGGTTTAATTCTCCCTCTTGTCCAAAGTACAGGGCTCAGGTAAAGTTGGATACTGTCAGTGAGTATGAATTTTTAGACAAATCAGAGCTCCAAAGCCATTGTAAAGAAAGGATATAGTATGTCCAAGAAGAAGTTGGAGTGCAGATATCTCAACTCCTAATGTTGCAACTCACTCCTTTACATGGGGTAAGAAATCAAAAGCCTATCTGAGCCAGGCAGGTCTCATGGGGAGTGGTGGGTACCAGGGTAACCTTCAGCATATGCCTCATCCAAAGGGGGAATGCTCCTTTGCTCCCGATGTGGGTTCAATGTTGATGGATCTTGTGTTCTTAATTTTAACAAGAAGTTTTGCTTATTTGCTTGTTTTTATATACAAATAAATTTATTTATGTAGTCTCTAAAACTCTAAGTTAAAAATCAAAGCTAAAGTAAGTTTTTAGAAAAACACATCAAAAAATGACAGGTCACCAGTTTGCAATCTCCTGTGTAGATGTCACCCTGTTAAAAATTCACTTGATCTTATTTAATTCTTTGAAGCCACAAGGAGGATACAGCAGCAATGGTTGCATTTTATGGTGGAATAATGGCATTGTAGAGAGGTTGATTGAATGCCAGTGGTCATCCAGCTGATAAATTTGCTTAGCCTGAATTGGAAGCCAGCTGTTCATGACTGTGTCTGCTTTTCCTGGTACCACACAGCCTCCCTTATAGGTTGGTCTAAAGTCTCTTCTATTAACACAAGAATGGGGGGGGGGCAGTGCCTATTATGTGAGACAGTCTTCATTTTCTCTCACAACTCTAAAATCCTAGGCAGCTTCTCTAATTCTATTGTGGTTCCACAGAGAACTTCAGCAGGTTTGTAAGCACATTCTAGGTGACTAATTTTAGAAAATGAATTTTTATATTCACTGTCAAACTGGCCATCAGTGTTTTTCAGAACACGCTGTCTCCCAAGGTGCAGAATCTGAAATAACAATCAGGATCTTTTTTTTTCTTCCCTCTTTACTCTCTTCCGCCCCTACCCCTACCTCCTCCTCCAGGTAACCACTTCACTTTTATCTCTGTCCATGTCTCATTTTTATATCTCACCTCTGTGAAATATATATATTTGTCTGTCTTTACTCCCATTCAGGATCTTAAGAAAGATGAAGGTCAAGAATAGACCAGAAGGAATAATTGTCCTATTGGTCAGTTGGCCAAGAGGCAAGGAAAAAATTAATTATGAATAACTATGGCTTTTAACTCAGTAAGTTAACTTTTCTTTATAATCAAAATAAAGTCAAATTAAAGATGACTACAGTTAGGATAAATTTTATTTTTTATTCTTATTTTATGAAGATTTTATTTATTCATTTGAGAGAGAGAGAGAGAGAGAGAGAGAGAGAGAGAGAGAAAGGCAGGAAGGAGGGAGGAGTGGGAAGCATCAACCAACAGTTGCTTGTTTTATATGCCTTGACCAGACAAGCCTGGGGTCTCAAACCAGGGACCAGGTCATTCCAGGTCAATGACTTATCCACTGTGCTACCGCAAGCCAGGTCAGATAGGATACATTTTAATTTCTGGCAAAACCCCTTCAGCCATTCACACAAGTACCAAATAGCTTCCCAGCTAGTTACCTTATTTCTCTGGATCTTAAAAATATTAGCTGCAATTAGAGATTCTCAGAAAGCCTTAAAAAGATGACCTTCTGAAAAATACATTTCATCAAATAGGAGTTTCTTGTGTTCTCCTGTATTCTTGTCTTCTCTAGGTCCTGCGGCAACTTCTGTCATTATCTGATGCGACAAGATAATGATCTTAACTCAAATGGTTTCCATGTTTCCTTTTGCCTGGATCTACTAGGAGAATTTTATTTTCCCATACTGTGTGAGTAAAAGACCAGAAGTTGGAGAATCTGGGAAGATAGCCAAGAAATGTCACACACTGGAAAAAAAACCCATGAAAATAAAAAGGATGACATTAACTGACTTCTGAGAAAATAACACAGTTAAGTAATGATGGGTAAGTTGAAGCTTTAGACTGAAGCAACATTTCTCTCTCTCTTTCTCTTTTTTATATATAGAGAAAGGGGGTGACAGACAGGACAGGACAGAGATGGAAAGCATCAACTTGTAGTTGCAGCACCTTAGTTGTTCATTGATTGTTTTTTCAAATGTGTCTTGACTGGGGGGCTCCAGCCAAGACAATGACCCCTTGTGAAAGCTAGCAACCTTGGGCTACAAGCCAGAGACCTCTGAGCTCTAGCCAGTGACCCCACACTTAAGCTGGTGAGCCCAAACTCAAGCCAGAATGAGCCAACACTCAAGCTGGAGACTCTGAGGCTTCAAACCTGGACCTTCAGCATCTTAAGCCGATGCTCTGCACCACTGCCTGGTCACTCAATATTTCTATTTATTTATTTATTTTTTAGAGAAAGGAAAGAAAAGGCAGGAGGGAGGAACAGGAAACAACAACTCATAGTAGTTTCCTTCTTGTATGTGCCTTGATTGGGCAAACATAGGGTTTCAAACCAGTGACACTGTATTCAGTGTGCCACCACAGGTCAACATTTCTCAAAGTGAATTGTAAATAGAAGCCTACTAGAAAAAAAGAGTTCCATAACCAGATAATCTCTGCAAATACTGGATTAAATAATGTTGAAACATATTTTTTATTAATTGACTTCTTAGAACTTTAATATGTTAATGTACACTGTGAACATCTAAGAGAAGATACATTACAAATGTTTTTTATTTTTTACAACAAAATTATTTTTTATAGAGAAACCTTGGTAAACTTTGGTTAACTCCATACTAGAGTATTTATTTTCTTAATTTCAATAAGGGATTCTGATTATCTACTATTATATATTTTTAAAATAAATGTATTTATACAAATAAATTTTTATTTATATAAAACATTTATACAAAAACTTTATTTATACAGATTGATTGAGACATATCTTAGTATATGTTGTAATTATATTTCAGGGGAGTTGAAAAAAAAATTGGATAGCTGGAAGAATTTGTTCCAGATTCTCTGGACATTTCCTTAGAGTAGGGCTATTATTTTGCTAGGGCTATCATTCATAATAAAGTACCAGGGACTGGGTGGCATAAAACAACAGAAATTTATTTTTTTATAGTTCTGTAAGCTTGAAGTCCATGATCAAGGTATCAGCAGGGTTGGTTTTTTCTGAGACCTCTCTGACTCCTCTTTTCTGTTTCACAAGGTCTTTCCTTCTGTGTTTGGTTGTATCCTAATCTTCTCTTCTTATAAAGACATCAGCCGTATTGGAACAGAACCCATTCGAATGACTTTATTTTATCTTAATTTTCTCTTTAAAGGTATCCCCTTTTAAAACAGTCACATTCTGAGGTACTGAGGGTTAGGACTTCAACACATGAATTTTCAAGGGATACAATTCCCTCAGAACAGTGGACTAGAAACATGAATTACCAAAGGCTGGCTTCACATTCTATTGAGACCACAATATTCTTTGCAGTCTGTCCCAGGTCTTCTTGAGCAGGCTTCTGATCCTGAGGTTGTTTACCAAGGGCATGCTGCACCTGGGAGGACCCAGCCTCACAGCCAGACACAGTCTCTTTGACCATTACATTTTCCAAGAAATTTAATGCAGCAGCCTGCTGGTTTCTCAGCCAATTTCTTGAAAATTTGGCTAAAATGACGGTTTTCCTGGCCTCATCCACACCTAACTTGATGGATAGAATGTACGTTGTACACTAACAAAGCTGGGGTTCAGGCACTGCCCCTGTGGTCCCTCTATTAGGGTAGCCAAGCAAAAGGAACACTATCTGATTGAGGGTCAGTCATGCATCAAAGACAATGTACAATACAGCTCACATGTTCGACCGGCATTGGGCATTTTACATCGGCATCGCCTCATCTATTGTTGACAACATCTTTTTTGAGATAAAGGTACTACTGTTATCTCTAGATTACAAATGGGGAAGTTGAATTCTAAAGAAGGTATTTACCACAGTCACACAAATAAGAAATAATTTTAAGCTTCCCATGCTCTTAGCTACAATCCTACATACAATTTATATGATCTCACTTGACTTTGTTGGAGGGCAAAATTGTTCCTCTACCATTTGAGGTTTTTTTTTTTACTATGGCCTGTGAGTTAAGCTCTTAATAGATTATTAGGCGAAATTCCAACAGATTTTATTAATATATTTATGTGTATGAGGCTTCACAGAAAAGAAGGGAAAACGTGAAGAAGTGGTTAAGTTTGGAGGCTATTATATTTTATTTTAACAAAGGGTAAGAAATTGTGGAGAGAGATGATTATATAAAGGACTGGGGCTCCTAGGGGCCATGAACTGCAGGAACTTGACTAGGAAATGTAGGATAGAAGAGGATTTTTTGTCAGATTTGTTATGCTGTCTCCAATGCCAGATGCCCTTTGCAGTAAATAAACCAGTTCTATTCCTGGTATGAGAGAGGGAGATGTATTTACAAATGGAAATAAATGTGTGTCACCTTTATGAAGGGAAATTTACATCCTACTTTTGGGAGGAAATGGAAAGAACAGAGAGTTTTTTCTGACTGCTGTTTCTCAATGGCCTTTAGCTTAAAATACTCAATGTAATCCTTGTGTTAAAGTAGCATGTACAGAATGACATAT
This sequence comes from Saccopteryx leptura, assembly GCF_036850995.1. Taxonomy (NCBI): domain Eukaryota; kingdom Metazoa; phylum Chordata; class Mammalia; order Chiroptera; family Emballonuridae; genus Saccopteryx; species Saccopteryx leptura. The sequence goes on from NC_089510.1 coordinate 97,757,977, forward strand.
TTGGATCCCATTAGTTTCTATAACCCTTAAAGATAAAGAAAAGGAAGGTAAGAGTCGTACTGGGTTACAAAGTTATGAAGCAGAAATCAGATTATAAGCAGATCTCTCTGACTTCAAAACCAATGGTATGTGTACCATGTAAATAGAATCTGTTAAAATAGACTTTTTATTTCAGAACAGTTTTAGATTTACAAAAAACCCCCGAAAAATAATACTCTGCACCCCGGTTTCCCTATTATGAATGTCTTACATTAGTATAGTATATTTGTTACAAACAATGGATTGATATTGATACATTATAATTGAAGTACATGTTTTAATCAGATTTCCTTAATTTTTTTCTAATGTCTTTTTCCAGTTTCAGGACCCCATCTAAGACATTTAGTTGTCCTGTCTCCACTGGCTCCTCTTGCAGTGACAGTTTCTCAGAGTTTCCTTGTTTTTAATGAACTTGACAGTTTTGAGAAGAACTGGTCAGTTATTTTGTAGAATATTGATCAGTTGGGATTTGTCTTATGTTTTTGTTATGATTAGACTGAGTTGTGTGTTTGTTTGTTTGTTTGGTTTTTGGGGAAAACCCCACAGAGGTAAAGTGCCAATTTCATCACATCATATCAAGAGTACATACCATCAACACGACATATCAACAGAGATATTTGTCAGGTCTCTCTGTTGCAAATAAATAGATTTTTTAAACTGCTTTCTTCTCCTGTTTCTATTTTATTCTTGTGTTTCTATATAGCAGGTATCTCCAAGCTGGTATATTTACAATAATTCCATTGTTTTGATGTGCTAAGTAGAAACTGCTTGTCATTCTGCTTTTTAGATGAGGGATCTGTTCTTGTGTCTGTCCCTTGTGGTTGAGTTTTGATGCTTGTGGTTGAGTTTTTGTGCTTGAGAGTGAATGCAGACTTCTAGAAAAGGGAGTAAGTGGCTTTTGGCAGTTCCTTAATTCCACCTAAGTTTTCTGCTGACCAAGTAGACCAAGTGTCTAAGAGGGCTGCAGACCAGTAGCAAGAGAGCGTCCTTAGCAAGTGACCAGGCTAGGGCCTTGAGGGAAATGGGAAGTTTAGAAAAAACTCCCTGAGCATCAGTTTTCTTGGGGATAAGATAATAAGATGGAGAAGTTGAATTTCTTGAGTTACCAGGTCGCTTCTTACTCTAAACCAGGATCTGGGCCTGCAGATAAGAAAACAAGGCAGGCTCTTATCGTGTATCAACTTGATTCCTTGAGTTCATTACAAGCTATGGCATTAAAAAGATTCCTGATTGCTAGTCCCTGGAGCCATTTCTTTGGCTGGAGTCTCTGATTTAATGAAGACATAAACATTGCTTTTGGGAACAGAGCCCAGCTCAGTTGCTTCACCCACCCTTGCTTCTGCACAGACTGCCCAACTCCCGATTTTTTCACGTCTATATATATGCTCCTGTAGCATCCAGCTGCAGTTAGACAGACAGACATTTTAGTGGTCATCCTCTGAGAGCACTTTTAAAAATCAGGTTGGGAATGCACCTGATACATAATCCTCTTTTTGACCAAAGCTGTGCCCATTGTGGCATTTGTTGTAGGATCAGAGTCAAAATTTTTCTTCTTGTTTTGTCAATCTGAGAAGAATCACAGCTCATTTTTTCTTCTGTGTGTATATCTTTGGTCATTTGCCACAAAATAAAACTTGGTGAAATATTTCCTTGCTGATCCCTTTTGTTCTTCAAAGTTTCTTTAATTAGATCCTTTATATTAACTCAATCACAGCAAATATTTACTTTTGCCTGTTGCAGTATTTCATTTTTCCTCTTCCTCCTTCTTTTCCAAGTGAGAGGAAGAGAGATAGAGAGACAAGACTTTCACATATGCCTCAACCAAGATCCACATGGCAAACCCCATCTGGAGCTGATGCTCTGTCCTTCTTGAGCCATGCTAGCAACTGAGCTATTTTTTTTTTTTTTTTTTTGCATTTTTCTGAAGCTGGGAACAGGGAGAGACAGTCAGACAGACTCCCGCATGCACCCGACCGGGATCCACCCGGCACGCCCACAATGGGGCGACGCTCTGCCCACCAGGGGGCGATGCTCTGCCCATACTGGGCGCCCCCATGTTGGGACCATCCTGGGCGTCGCCATGTTGCGACCAGAGCCACTCTAGCGCCTGGGGCAGAGGCCACAGAGCCATCCCCAGCACCCGGGCCATCTTTGCTCCAATGGAGCCTTGGCTGCGGGAGGGGAAGAGAGAGACAGAGAGGAAGGCGCGGCGGAGGGGTGGAGAAGCAAATGGGTGCTTCTCCTATGTGTCCTGGCCGGGAATCGAACCCGGGTCCTCCGCACGCTAGGCCGACGCTCTACCGCTGAGCCAACCGGCCAGGGCGCAACTGAGCTATTTTTAGTGCCTGAGAAGGAGGCTCCACCGAGCCATCCTTAGCACTCGGGGCCAATGTGCTCAAACCAATTGAGCAATGGTTGCAGGAGGGAAAAAGAGAGAGAGAGAGAGAAAGAAAGAGAGAGAGAAAGGGAAGAAGGGGAAGGGTAGAGAAGCATATGGTCTCTTTCCCTGGGTGCACTGACCAAAATTTAAACCTGGGACATCCACACATGGGGTAGATGCCCTACCACTGAGCCAACTGGACAGGGTCTGTATTTCCTTTTTATTTTTTTGACAATGTGCCTTACCTCTGTTCTATGTAGCAATTCACATTAGAAAGTTAGCAGTTAACCCATTTGTAATAGGCACTGGGTATGCTAGTTATTGCCTCTGGGTGAAAAGTATAATTCTAGAAAGGTGTCATCATGCTTCAATTTGTCTTGCATTTATTTCCCTTCTTGGAACTGGAGAATTAAGGTTATTCTTCTATTTTCTTGTTTTTCTGTAGCCCCATTTAAGAAAAAAAAATTTATTTTGTGTGTTGTCAATTCCTATGGGTTCACTTATATCAGTTTTGACTGAGCTGATATTGAAAACATTTTCAGAGGTTAAATAATTTATTTGAAAGCTAGTGGGGAAAGAGACTTTAAAAAAATTAAAGCAAGTGAGTATGTTTGAAAGAAAAGATGTTGCTGGGAACCATGATATATAGCTTAAAAGAGAGGGAGAGATCTTCATTGCAGAAGCAAAAGTAAATGTCCTTTAAGTATTACCTTCATACATAGTGTTTCTTGAATCTTGCTTGAGTATATCAATATGTCTGGGTGAGTAAAAAATGTCTTTAACATACTGGCATAAAGAAATTCTTCTAGCCTGACCAAGTGGTGGTGCAGTGGATGAAGTGTCAAACAGGGATGCAGAGGACCCAGGTTTCAAGCCCCGAGCTCGCTGGCTTGAGCATGGACTCATCTGGTTTGAGCAAGGCTCACCAGTTTAACCCCAAGGTTGCTGGCTTGAGAAAGGGGTCATTTGGTCTGCTGTAGCCCCCCAGTCATGGCACATATGAGAAAGCAATCAGTGAACAACTAAGGTGCTGCAACAAAGAATTAATGCTTCTCATCTTTCTCCCTTCCTGTCTGTCTCTAACTGTCCCTCTCTCTGTCTCTCTGTCTCTGTAACACACACAAAAAATCTTCTAAGCTTTGATACTATCTTATGACATGTTTATAGTTTATTAGGATTGTAAACAGCTTTACTAAATTTGTAAATAATTAAAAACCATTCAACTGATCTATGGTGGTACAGTAGATAAAGTGTCAACATGTAATGCTGAGGTTACTTCGGGCTTGTCTGTTCAAAGCATATAAAAGAAGCAACTACTATGTGTACTAGAAGTGGGATGCTTCCCACTCCTCCCCAATTCTTTCTCTCTCTCTTTTCTTTCTCTACAATCAATAAATAAAATCTTTAAAAAAGTTATACCTGAGGAGACCTGAAGATGGCAGCGGAGTAGGCAGATGCACAGACTCCCTGCTCACACTACCAAACTGGAATACAAATTAATTTAGATACAATCAGCATGAAAAACCCAACTCTGGACTACAAGAACAGCTCTCAAAACCCAAGGAGCAAAGAAGCCACACCAAGCCTGGTAGGGAGTGCCAAGGAGTGGTGGGACTCTTCGGCTTATAGGAACGAAAGGGGGGGGGGTGAGGCTGAGAGCCCAAAGGGCTCTCATTCCAAGGAAAAGAGCAGAAAATATCATTCACAGCTACTTCCCTAGGGACCTGGGAACGAGGTGTGATGAAAGGGCTAGCTTGTCTTCCAAAAGGAAAGGGGGGAGAGAGAGGAATGCATGGAATGACTGGAGAAGCTGACTCATCCAGTGCTGGAGGCAGCCATAGCTTGGGGAGGGGTTGATCCTTCCACACAATACAAGACTAAAGTGGTTCAGGGTGACCCATCTCCAGAAATCTCTCCAGCTCCAATCAGTGCAACAAGACACAGCTGAAAACAAGAAGTGGGGAGGAGGGTAGTAACTCAGGTCTCCATGAGATCTGAGATACACCTCCCCCTACTGAAGCTGAGAAAACACCTCGCCCCTGGAGAGAGTAACTGGCAGATCAGGCCTTTAGAGTCTCAGGTTACACCCATGGCATTCATGGATACAATTTCAAATAAGCCCCCTGCTGAGATTGTAAACAAAACTACCACCCTTTTAAGAACACTGAGAAGAAAACAAACAAATCAAGACTTCAAAGCGGCTCTACTAGAAAAGCCAAATCTGACAGTGGATTACAAATAACAGCTGATACCAACCCAAGAAGACCTAGAAATAACAAAACTAAAAAGTGGAGGCAGACAACACCAAGCCTAGATTCAATAAGCTCTACAAACAACACACCCAAACACACAGACATAATGAGAAGACAGAGAAGTGCAATCCAAATGAAACCAAAAAAGAAACATCTAGGAAATGATCTGAGTAACATGGAAATAACCAAACATCTGGATGCAGAGTTTAAAATAATGATTGTTAGGTGCTTAGGGATCTTAGAACAACAATGGAGGGTCATTATGAACACCAAAGTAAAGAAATAGCAAGTATAAAAAAGAACATTGAAATATTAAAAAAGAATCAGTTGGAGATGACAAATACAATATCAGAAATGAATACCACATGAAAGGAATTAAAAGCAAGATGGATGAAGCTGAGGATTGAGTCAGCGAGTGGAGGACAAGATGAATGAAGGCAAGGAAGCAGAGCAGAAAAAAAAGAGACTAAAAAAATCTGAGGAAACTCTAAGAGAACTCTGTGACAACGTGAAGAGAAATAACATCCACATCATAAAGGTTTCTGAAGAAGAGAAGAAAGAACAAGGGATAGAAACTTTATTCAATCAAATCATAGCTGAAAACTTTCCTAAATTGATGCAGAGAAGGGTCTCCCAAGTTCAAGAAGCACAAGAACTCCATTAAAGAGAAACCCAAAGAAACCTACATCAAGAAACATCATAATTAAAATACCAAAGCTAAGTGATAAAGAGAAAATATTAAAAGCTGCTAGAGAAAAAAAGGCTATCACCTACAAAGGAGTCCTCATAAGGACTGACTTCTCAACAGAAAAACTTGAGGCTAGAAGGAAATGGGAAGAAATATTCAAGGTAATGCAGAACAAGAGCCTACTTAATCCAGCAAGACTATTATTTAAAATTGAAGGAGAAATAAAAAGCTTCCCAGACAAAAAAACAAAAACAAAAACAAAAACAAAACCCCCCAAAATCAATGAATTCATTACAACCAAACCAATGCTGCAGGAAATATTAAAGGGCCTGTTGTAAACAGATTAAAGTGGGAAAAGAATTTAGCAAAAGAGAAATACAGCTTTAAAGAATAAAATGGCAATAAACAACTACATATCAATAATAACCTTAAATATAAATGGATTAAATGATCCAATCAAAAGACATAGGGTAGCTGCATGGATATGAAAACAGAACCCATGCATATGCTGTCTACAAGAGATATACCTTAAAACAAAAGATGCACATAAACTGAAGGTAAAAGGATGGAAAAAATATATTATGTAAATGCAAATGAAAAAAAAAGCTGGGGTAGCAATACTTATATCAGACAAAATGGACTTTAAAACAAAGACTCTAGTAAGAGATAAAGAAGGTCACTACATAATGATGAAGGGAGCAATCCAACAGAAAGATATAACCAGTATAAATATCTATGCACCTAAATATATAAAGCAAACTGATGGATGTAAAGGGCGAGATCAACAGCAATACTATAATAGTATTGCTACTTCTGTGGTGGTTTTTTCAATGGTGGTTACCTTTAAGTAATGAAAAGGGTTCCTACCCTGTTCATTGTAGTGCACTATTTTGTGAGTACCTTTGCTCTGCATCGTCCTTTGCTACTGTTAATCTCCATCCTCTCCCCCCCCCTTTTTTGTTGTTGTCACAGTTTAAATTTGGTTTTATTGTGTTCTTGGTGGAGCTTTTACTTGTGGCTTTGTTTTTTTTTTTCTTCTTTGTATCTGATTGGAGAACCTCCTTTAGTAATTCCTGGAGTGGGGGTTTTCTGATGATAAATTTCCTCATCTTTTCTGTATCTGTGAATGTTTTTATTTCTCCTTCATATTTGTTTTTTTTTAAAATAAATTTTATTAATGTTAATGGGATGACATTAATAAATCAGGGTACATATATTCAAAGAAAACATGTCTAGGTTATCGTGTCATTAAATTATGTTGCATACCCCTCGCCCAGAGTCAGATTGTCCTCCGTCACCCTCTATCTAGTTTTCTCTGTGCCCCTCCCCCTCCCCCTAACTCTCTCCCTCCCTCCCTCCCTCCCGCATCCTCCCTCCCTCCACCCCTGGTAACCACCACACTCTTGTCCATGTCTCTTAGTCTCGTTTTTATGTTCCACCAATGTATGGAATCATGTAGTTCTTGTTTTTTTCTGATTTACTTATTTCACTCCATATAATGTTATCAAGATCCCATCATTTTGCTGTAAATGATCTGATGTCATCATTTCTTATGGCTGAGTAGTATTCCATAGTGTATATGTGCCACATCTTCTTTATCCAGTCTTCTATTGAAGGGCTTTTTGGTTGTTTCCATGTCTTGGCCACTGTGAACAATGCTGCAATGAACATGGGGCTACATGTGTCTTTACGTATCAATGTTTCTGAGGTTTTGGGGTATATACCCAGTAGAGGGATTGCTGGGTCATAAGGTAGTTCTATTTGCAGTTTTTTGAGGAACTACCATACTTTCCTCCATAATGGTTGTACTACTTTACATTCCCACCAACAGTGGATGAGAGTTCCCTTTTCTCCACAGCCTCTCCAACATTTGCTATTATCCGTCTTATTGGTAATAGCTAATCTAACAGGGGTGAGGTGGTATCTCATTGTAGTTTTGATTTGCATTTCTCTAATAACTAATGAAGCTGAGCATCTTTTCATATATCTGTTGGCCATTTGTATTTCTTCCTGGGAGAAGTGTCTGTTCATGTCCTCTTCCCATTTTTTTTATTGGATTGTTTGTTTGTTTGTTGTTGAGTTTTATGAGTTCTTTGTAAATTTTGGATATTAGGCCCTTATCTGAGCTGTTGTTTGAAAATATCATTTCCCATTTAGTTGGCTGTCTATATGCCAATAATGAAATATTACAAAACGAACTCAAAAAAATAATCCCCTTCACGATTGCAACAACAAAAATAAAATACCTAGGAATAAACATAACAAAGAGTGTAAAGGACCTATATAACGAAAACTACAAGGTATTGCTAAGAGAAATAGAAAAAGACACAATGAGATGGAAAAATATTCCTTGTTCTTGGATAGGAAGAATAAATATAATTAAAATGGCCATATTACCCAAAGCAATATATAAATTTAATGCAATTCCCATCAAAATTCCTATGACATTTTTTAAAGAAATGGAACAAAAAATCATCAGATTTATATGGAACTATAAAAAACCCCGAATAGCCATAACAATCCTAAGGAAAAAGAATGAAGCTATATTATAGGACCACGATAATAAAAACAACATGGTATTGGCAGAAAAATAGACACTCAGACCAATGGAACAGAATAGAAAGCCCAGAAATAAAACCACATATATATGGTCAAATAATCTTTGATAAAGGGGCCAACAACACACAATGGAAAAAACAAAGCCTCTTCTACAAATGGTGTTGGGAAAACTGGAAAGCCACATGCAAAAGAATGAAACTCGACTACAGCCTGTCCCGTGTACTAAAATTAATTCAAAATGGATCAAAGACCTAAATATAAGACCTGAAACAATAAAGTACATAGAAGAAGACATAGGTACTAAACTCATGGACTTGGGTTTTAAAGAACATTTTATGAACCTGACTCCAATGGCAAGAGAAGTGAAGGCAAAGATAAATGAATGGGACTACATCAGAATAAAAAGTTTTTGCTCAGCAAGAGAAACTGATATCAAAATAAACAGAAAGTTCTTATTTTCTTCACAATGGCCTCAGCTCTATGGGCCGGGGCTGATCAGATCTAAGGGAAACATTTGTTGCCTATGCAATCAAGAAACCCTGTATAAACATTCTTGGTGTGGACTGGCTCCAAGTCTTGTTTGAGAACCTGGTTTGCTGTTTCCTTCCTGGATGGAACGAGCACAGTTTGCCATCACCTCTCAGAGTGTGCACAACAGCTGATCTTGGACAGAGTCCAGGAGAGCGGCGTTCTGACAGCCGCTTACTTTCAGCAGAGGTGAGATAAATGATGGTATTTTAGGATGCTCACAGACTTATAGATGATCTCACACACCAGAGCTCCCTAATCCATGGTCTATAGATCTATCACATTCTCTTCAATATAGTATCACCTCTCAATGCTACAATGTGTATACATTGAGAAGAGTTTGAGGCAACCTAACAATGAAAAGGACATTGAGTGAAAATTAAGAGAATGTCATAAAGCCTCACTGGCAATTCAGTGATGAGGTCTCCCTCTTCTGAAGCAGCCCCAGGACTGCCCACCCAATGACCAGAACTGATCTGATGTGCACTTATTACCAAACAAGCTACCTATTGTCAGCCACCTCATGACAAGCAGACAGGTAAGTGGCTAGGTGGGCCGACAACTCATCATTTCAGAGTTTCTTATACAAACATGTTTCTTTTCAAAGTTCAGTTAGATGAGAATGGAAAGGAGACGCTTTCAAAATTCAATTAAACTCATTAAAGACTTCCACTTTATTGGGATATTTGAAGTGGACGTGAACTTTTCCTTCCTACCAGAGGCTGCAACATTTCTCTCTGTGTGTGTCTATTTTAAGAGTTAGATTCACATTGGTAGTCAACCTGGTCCCTACCGCCCACTAGTGGGTGTTCCAGCTTTCATGGTGGGTGGTAACGGAGCAACCAAAGTATAAATAAAAAGATAAATTTAACTATAGTAAGTTGTTTTATAAAAATTTATTCTGCCAAACTTAGTGAAAATCTGACATAAAGTGCTTGTAAGGAATTATTATTATATGCTTTAACTTGCTGTAACTCTGCTTTATAAATTTTATAAAGTAAAGTTATTTCCTTACTTTATAAATCACCATTACTGTGGAACTGGTGGGCGGTTAGAAAATTTTATTACTAACAGAGATACAAAAGTAGGCCGTAGGTATAAAAAGGTTGACTACCCTTGAGTTAGAACATGAGGCAGGAATAATCCCTCCCTGCTTCAGCATTTTAATACTTGTATACTGCCTTTTTTATTTTTCCTGGAATATTTTTAGATAAACAGATCTTCTGGGCTTGGCTTGGAATCTCTAGCCCAATGGGGAGCTGTGCCTCAGAGGAACAAGCAAATGCTTCCTAATCTTGCCATGTACATTAATTGCTAAAACACAATGCAATTTTCTATGGAATTGCATTTGAATAAAGAATTAATAATGAATTAATTAATCAAGATTAATTTTATTATAATGATAGCAAAGGATCTAATGATGATTGACTGATTGTTCTCAAGAGCCACTTTATAAATATTCACACTTTTGGGGGGAATTCCTTGATGAAGACCATGTATTTGTGTGTGTGGGGTCTTTCTTTAGTAACTCGGTTTATCTTGTGGGAGAGAGGTTTTGGCAGGAGTTTCTCATTTAGGAATTAATTTTCTTGCTAGATCTCCCATCCCTGGAGGGAGTCCCCAGCTAATGAATTGTTGAAAAAATATATAAATTTTATATTTATAAAATGAAGGCCCAAACATGAGGAAAGCTTCTTTCCACTGCAGTTCCTCTCATTCAATTAGGTTGACATATTTAAGAAAATTAATTCAAAGTGAAATGAGATGATTTTTTGGAGAATGGCAGGGCATTATTCCCATTTCAATTAGTGAGATTATGGTTTTATTATAATTTAATTCATGTAGGTCTTAAAAGTCTATATAGCTGCCAAATAAACGTGCTTTTTTTTTTTTCTCCAAGAGTGTGATGACCTATACTTCCTGACCTGAAAATGGGAATATTGATAAATTAGAAGTAGCAGAGGGCTTGAGATTGTTTTTTTAGGAAATGGTGAGAGGTTTTTGAACTGACAAGACTCATAATTTACTGGTGACTTTACACCCAGCTTGAGCCACCTGCGCAGCTCCTGAAGACGTTCGAGGGTCAGCAGAGTGATCTCCTTGTTTCCTACCCAGGCTGTCCTCCTGCAACATGGCCTTAGGCCTCCGTGGGGGCACTGCATGCATGTCACTGAAGGCTCAAGCTGACAGCTGGAACAGTGTGGATTCCAGTGTACTGTGTGTTCCCGGTGCTTGGTCTTCTCTGCTGTCTCCTCTTTTCAGCTCCCCTTGTGGGCTCACAGCCTCCAGCTGGTCACTGTCCTTTCTGGGTTGTGTCTCTGCTTTTCCTCATTGTGCACACTTTCCCAGGAACCCCTCATCTATGAACTTGAGCTCGTCTATCCATGTCCCTGTTTGCTTGCTGGTGACTCTCACGTACCTTCTTCCACTTGGTCTTTCTCTGATCATTACTTCTCCTGAAGTTTCATGGGCATCCTTAACCTCCCAGTGTCCAATGCTGTCACCTTCTCTATCTCTTCTTTCAGCGCTGCATACCTGTTTGTCCACTCATGTCTCCCTTTTGTGGGTCCCCTGGCCTCATTGCCTTCCATGCGGTGGAGGAATTGATGGTCACAACGGAGGTCTGCCCCTAAGGAGCACCTGCATTCACAGCACCCAAGAGCTAGACTCTCAATATCATGTGGCAGGTGTCTCTGGACCCCTCACAGATGACTGACCTCTGCTGTGGTTCCAATCAACCCTTAACACACTGTGATTGACAACTCAGCTTCTGCGAGGGGCTGGCTAGGGTGCAAGAGGTTTGCCCTGGTTATTGTGTTTTCACCAAACCTTAGGTTATTTGGATGTTAGTTTTTGTAATAGTTAGCAAGCTGATGGTTTTGTAAAATGTTTATTGATTTTCATACTTTAAATAACCTAATTTTAAAAATTATATGGCTATTTTTCGAAAATGCCAAGACTTCAGTTGTATGCTAATGCATTGCTTGCAAAATAATTATTAATAATCACTGACTACCAGAAATGTTGCTGAACAACCCACACAGTTGTCTCCAAGTCTCACAGAAGGTCTTTTTTGTAACCCCAGTGTGATAGACGCATGCACTGGAGGCAAGAATAGCTTCAGGCCTGGCCCATGGACACATCCACAAACAGGACTCTAACCTGGTGCTTAAAAAAATTCTTTGCGCCTGACCTGTGGTGGCGCAGTGGATAAAGCGTCGACCTGGAATGCTGAGGTCGCCGGTTCAAAACCCTGGGCTTGCCTGGTCAAGGCACATATGGGAGTTGATGCTTCCTGCTCCTCCCTCCCACTTCTCTCTCTCTCTCTTTCTCTCTCTCTCTCTCTCTCTCACATTCTCTCTCCTTCCTAAAAATTAATAAAAGAAAAATTAAAAAAAATTAAAGCAAAGAATTAAAAAAAAATCTAAAAAAAAGAAAAATTCTTTGCTTTTCCCATTATCCCTACTGCCTCTCATTGAGAATCTAACAAAATAAATAAATAAACTTTTGCCTTGAACAACACCGGTGTTCCCTGATCATACCATTTCAGCACTAAGAGTCTGCGTGATTCCACAAACAGTCTTGTACTCTCAGAGATGAAGTTTTAATAAACTAAGTGCAAAGTCTAATATGCTCTTCTAATCAAGCCAACTGCAGACAGCAGGTTTCCTTTCACACTTTTTTGGCAAACATTGACAAGGAATTTGAGCATGGCCTTTAGCAGTGATACAATGATTCATATTTGAAAGCACACCCCTACCTGCCCTCAGAACAGAACCCCTCTGGGTCAGGCTGGGCAGGAGGGGCTGACATCAGGGCTGGGATCAGTATCTCCATCACTCCAAATGGTCCTCTTGGTAGACTGTGGGAATTAGGGAACATGATGGTGTTGGAAAACAGTGTGATGTGGGGGACGGGCAAGGGCATGCCCAGCCTCACATTCAGTTCTTTTGGGTCACAGGGAAGGAAACAAAAGGTACAAACACTGAAGCAGCTTGTTTACTTTACGCCCTGGTCTGGGGGCCCTACATCAGGACTCCACCTCCTTAGTACCACCGTGCATCCTAAAAACTCAAGCCAGGTTATTATTTTTGCATTTGTACAGAATGACATAGTTCGAACCACAGACTCTGTCGAATACTCACTTCTATAAATGACAGGTGAGGTAGGGACTTTTCATGTCCCTGTCCTTCCATGAACACTGGCCTGTGCTCTCAGGGGTTTGGATCAAGTGTTTGCATTTCTATTTACTCTTGTGTATGTGTGTTAGCACTGTTAAAAGTTAATTTAAACAAAGTATACCACTGGGCATTGTAAAATTAAAAGCAAATTTAAGAATCGAGGCAGTTATTTGAGAAAAAAAATCAATATAAACATTTTAATATAAAATATTAGTAAGCAAATAAAACTATTTAGACCTAATATTTTTTTTCTTTCTTTTTTTTTAAATTTTATTTATTGATTTTTTTTTTAGAGGGAGAGGAGTGAGAGAGAGAGACAGAGAGAGAGAGAAGGGGGAGGAGCAGGAAGCATCAACTCCCATATGTGCCTTGACCAGGCAAGCCCAAGGTTTCGAACTGGCGACCTCAGTGTTCCAGGTCGACGCTTTATCCCACTGCGCCACCACAGGTCAGGCCTAGACCTAATATTTTTAAGTAGCTTCCACATTATCTTATATTCCCTTACTATTGTTTAGTTTCTTTTTCTTTCTTTTTTTTTTGCATTTGTGGTTTACAAGAACTTAGTATTAAAGAACCGATACAGACTGATATCTTAAGGAGAGAGAGACACCGGGTGTCTGATGGACCGAGTGACTTTGTCCCTCTGCACAGGGACAAGTGCATCTTTCTGGTGGGCAGACAAACGTTTCCATCTCACCATAGGTCATTTTATCTCAGGACAATAATAACAAATGGCCTGGATGCAAGGAACTCAATAACAGGAACCTGCAGCTCTGGGTGGGCTTGAGAAATGTGTTCTATGTATGTCCTTCCAGCATAATTTGTTTACCCTGGGCTACAGCCCACAACCCCACCATGGATGTGTCTGGAGCAAAGCCAGCTGTTAGAGATGGATGAGTGAAGGAAGCAGTCTCTCCCAGACATGAGGATTCACCGTGCATTCCTAATCTCTAATTATCATAACTCCGCTGTTATGAATCATTACTTTTCGATAAGCCTAAGTGTACTCCTCTTGCTGTGATAGCAAAGCATGATCCTATCTGCCGCCCAAGCTGCGTATGTGGAGAAGACAGCATATAACAGGTGTCTTTACTTCTGTGTAACTCAACATCATGTAGCCAAAGGTGTTGTGTACATGGGCAACACCATTGACGTGAGTTCAGCTGGCCATGCAGATGCTGCACAGATCAAGTTTGCTTGGGTTACAGAACCATTAGCTCAGATGCTCTGAAGATCAGCCACATGCCGTGACACATGCATTGTCCATTTGGGCTGTTTGAAAGTGAAGCATCGGTAATTGATGTAATGTACCACAAGCTTCAGCAGTTTTCAGAGCAGGGGAGGCCCCCTCCATCCACTGTCATTTGAGTATGATGCTCTCATTGACTAATTGGATTTTCTTTTAAGGTCACACAAAAGTTTTGAATGGAAAAAGGTTATCTATGTTCTACACAAGAACCAAAACACTTGAGATTCTGCTCGGCACATGAATGGCATTGGGACAGGAGAAAGTGACTCTGCACAAGTGAGTTCTGGTTTCAAATCCAAACATTTAGAGGCAGAAGCAAATTAAAGGGAAAAGAGAAATACATGCACAACAAAAACTCCTAATGCCCAGCCACACTTCACAAGGGCATGCAAGTATGTTAACATGTCAGACGTGATGTCCCAAGGCCACCCAGGAGCTGTAGATGTCCCAACAGCTTTAGAAAGGAGGAGAACTTCATTCAGCTTTGTGCTGGCTGGTTCCAGAACCCTCAGTCTCATTCAGTCAATCCTTCCCTTAACAAAAGATGCTTTATAATCCAAATGAAAGTTCATTAATCATTGGCACATTGATCTCTCCCCAATATCTTTCTTTCTTGTCTTCTTTGGCCATATGGACATGGTCTGGCAGAAAAGAGTGACGGAAATTTTAGAGATAATGCAGAGAGCTAGAGGGGGCCAGGTAACTTAAAAGTAATTAGCTAAGATGAGCAGGAGGTGGTCCTTACACAAGGTGACGACAAGAAGCTGCTTATTTGGGGAGGTATGCTCTGGAGACAGTGGTTCTTGCCGCTCTCAACGGAAGACACTGAGGAGGAAACAGCCCAGGTGCAGAGTGCAAGGGTTCCCCCCCCCCACCTTCTTTATAGCTGAAAAAACAATTGTGGAAACTAGAGCTTCCCAAATGCCAGCAGGCATGCTAATCCCCCAGGATTTTCTGAGAAGGTGGTTCTGTCTGACGTCTATCTGCTCCTGTGACCGACCCCTGGGTGGTCCAACACTGCCCGTCCCAGGATCACACTGGAGTGGCCTGATGACCTGAGACAAAGATAAAAATGCAGCCCCCAAATGTCAACGTTGAAGGCTATGTACAGATGAACTGGTGGCAAGAATGCTGCTCGTGTCACCACAGAAGTTCAGGCTTTGGTATTGCAGCTACAAACGTTCAAACATCAAAATATGTCACTGGAAACGTGACTCATTTTTTATCTCCCTTTCGCTCAAGAGCGGAACTTTAATGAAACACAGAATAAATCCTGACCAAAGCTGCTACCCTGGCCAGCCTGCCCTTGCTCCCTGTCATGCAGCACAACGAGGGTTCCCTGTGTCTGGGGTGCCTCAAAAATCATGGGACATACCCATCACAACCACACATTTCAGTGTTTATGGGCCGCAAAATGTGTTTCTTGGTTTAAAACATCAACCCTTTTGCAGGATGTTTGGTCACAACACAAAAAAAGAGACTGAGCTATGCACATGTTGGTAATTAAAAAGCACAAACTATACTCTAGGGTGGATTTTAGATATAAAAACCATTTGATGCAATGTATAAACCATTAGACATGGTCTTGACTTTTGTTGTGAAGGCTCAGGGTATTTATTTGGGGGGGGGGGTAACATAGACTGCCCCCCTTGGATGAACAACAAAGGCCCCTGTTTTTCTCTCTCTCCCTGTCTCCCCATTGTCTCTCTGTTCCTTGAAATAAGTTTCTCCAAGAAATGGCAGAAAAAGATAGATGTCTTCCCTGGGTAGTTGGAAGACACATTGGAATGAAGCACAGAAAACACTGTGGGGGATTCCCTGGGCCTTTTCCCCGCTCCTGCTTTGACAAGTGACCTCTGACCACTGGATCTGTGTCCCCAGCAGGCTCCTCAGCCAGGTTGCCCACCCAGAGGCCACCGCTGCCCGAGGCCTTGGGGGAAGCATGGAGCCACACTGTGAGATGACTATGAAACCTGCACGGTGCTGTCACGATATTTCATAATTGAGACCTCAGCTCCTCGGAGCTCTGTTACAGCCCAGAAAAAGGAGGGAAGGGTTGTGTTTCGACAGATGTGGCAGCCTGAGACAGGCACGCGGTGGTATGAATGCAGCCTTGGAGAAAGCCATCAGATGTTCCACTCTGTGCCTCATGAAATGCACACAAATCATCCAGATTTGACTTGTGGATGGTGCTCAGGGGGAACGGGGTTATGCATACGAGGGGTAATGGCCACTCTGTGATCTGACCTGTGTATCAGAGACATGCTGGTGTCAGGCAGGAATCCAACCAAGATGGATGAGCTCCCCTGGGCACAGCGCTGCCTACTTGGGCCCAATATCATTAAAGAGCAGAACCAGGGAGGGATGAATGGAGCAGTCGCATGTGGCACAGAGCTGGAAAAGATTCGTGCGGCTCACACACAGACTTGAGAGCAAGAGAGTGTCTGCCTGGCTAGACACTGTGCTGGGGTCAGCTTTGTGAAGGGAAAGGAAACAAGTCATGTGCTGGTCAGAGGCTGCACCCATGCGGTCAGCTCATGGTGCTGATCCCCATGTCTTTCCTCCAGGTTCATGACCATGTTAGTCAATAATATTCTTGTTTTTAATCCTTGAAATGTCTGTTCCCAAGATGAAGTCACTGGTTATGTTGGTGTCCACCAGTGTCTGCTTGTTTGCTGCTGTGGATAAGACAAGCTCTCACGTGTGAACAATACAGTGATGATGGTCTGGGGATTGGGACTCATGGAGGCTATGGACACAACTGAGGGGGTCAGCATTCAGTACCCAGGGTCCATAGGTTTCTCATCTTTAAAATAAGCACAGGATAAAAAGTAAGAAATAAATGAGGTGCTTCAGGTAAAGAATTTGGTGCAGTGTAGACAGGCCATGCATCCCCCCCTTCCCCAAGCTGGTTTTCTCACAGATGCTTGCACCAGGTATCTGGCACACCGGAGTCACCCCCAGTGCCTTCTCCTAAACCCAAAGCATCCTTCAATGTTTTTCTATCATTTTTGTATCTTCCTGTTACTCTGTGCTTTCAAAGATTATGGGTGTTTTTTTTTTTTTTATGAAATGCCTTCCCACTCATTGGTTGTAATGGTACCTGACCACATCCTTACCTAAGACTGTGAACCTCTCATCTCTGTAGCCTAAAACCAGGGTTCACTGTCCTGGGTCTGAGAGGTCAGAGAGCAAATTATACCTTTATTTAAAAATCCAGTCTTTCCTGGCTGGGCAGCTCTGTTGGTTAGAGCATCATCCATATACACCGAGGTTGTGAGTTTGATCCCCAGTCAGAGCACATACAAGAATCAACCAATGAAAGCATGGATAAGTGGAACAAGTCAATCTCTCTCTCTCTTTCAAATCAATAAAAAAAAGTTTTGAAAAATCCAGTCTTGAATGTAGCACAGAGTAATAACTAAAACACCTTTAGAATTGTACTAGCAGTGCCTGCCCTCATTTCCCCTAAATTTTATTTTAATACCCTGGGGCAGCCACCATTAGAAATTCATTCCTTTAAGCAATTGCCCCTATTAAAATGCAAGGATTCCTAGGAAGTCTAACACATTAAGCACTTATTAGTAATTAACACCTCATCATGAATTATTTTATCAGATCCTGTTCCTTCTCACAGCTGATAGCAGCAGTTCCTATGAACCTGGGAACTGAAACTCCCGGAGGGCAGGGGACCCAGGGGAAAGATGGGGATCTATGCAATAGGTGAGAGACTGTGAATGAGTGAACAAAGGGTCATGCACAGTAAACGGAAATACCCCAAGCAAGCATGTGCTTCAGCCCTGTCCAGGGTTATAAGGACTCTGTGATGTTCTTTCTATATACGTTGGGCAAATAAGTTTATAAAATTTGTGATTTTTTAAATTTAGTTTATTGTGTTTACATAGATTCTAGTGTTGCCCTGAATTCATCCCCCCCACCACCATATTCCCCTCAACATCTCCCTTGTCCCACTCCCCATAGTGCCCTCTCCCTATTTCCCTTCAGGTTTATCCCTTCCTATTATCCCCTTTCCCTCTGTCCTCTTTTACTCTGGTCCCTTAGATCTCTCCTGTGTCTCAATTCCATTCCTCAGTTCTCATTGTTCTTTAGATTCCTCAAATGAGTGAGATCCTATGATATTTTTCTTTCTCTGCCTGACTTATTTCACTTAACATAATAGTTTCCAGGTCCATCCATGTTGTTGTAAAAGGTAATATTTCCTTCTTTTTCATGGTCCCATAGTATTCCATTGTGTATATGTACCATTGCTTTTTAATTCACTTGTCCACTGATGGACACTTGGGTTGTTCACAGATCTTCACTATTGTAAACAATGCTGCAATAAACATGGGGGTGCATTTCTTTTTCAATCCGTGAGATGGTGTTCTTAGGATATATTCCTAAAAGTGGAATGGTTGGGTCAAAAGGCAGTTCCATTTTTAATTTTTTGAGTAATTTCCATACTGTATTCCACACTGGCAGCACCAGTCTGCATTCCCACCAGCAGTGCAGGAGGGTTCCCTTTTCTCCACACCCTTGCCAGCACCAATTATGTTTTGTTTTGTTAATGAGCACTATTCTGACTGGTATGAGGTGCTATCTCATTGTGGTTTTCATTTGCATTTCTCTAATAATTAGTGATGTTGAGCATTTTTTCATCTGTCTATTGGCCATCTTTATGTCCTCTTTGGAGAAGTGTCTATTCATTTCTTTTGCCCACTTTTATATTGGACTGTTTATCTTCCTGGGGTTGAGTTTTACAAGTTTTGTTTTTTTTATAAATTTTGGTTATTAACCCATTATCAGACATATTATGTTCTCCCATTGTGTAGTTTGTCTTTTTATTCTGTTCTTATTGTCTTTAGCTGTACAAAAGTTCTTTAGTTTGATATAGTCCCATTTGTTTATCCTGTCCTTTATTTCACTTGCCCGTGGAGATAAATCAACAAAGATATTACTGTGAGAGATGTCAGAGAGCTTACTGACTACGTTTTCTTCTAAGATGCTCATGGTTTCATGACTTACATTTATGTCTTTTATCCATTTTGAGTTTCCTTTGTGATTGGTGTAAGTTGGTGGTCTAGTTTCATTTTTTTGCAGTTAGCTGTCCAATTTTCCTAACACCATTTGTTAAAGAGACTGTTTTTACTTCATTGTATGCTCTTACCTCCTTTGTCAAATATCAATTGTTCATAAAGGTGTGGGTTTATTTCTGGGTTCTCTGTTCTGTTCCATTGATCTATATGCCTGTTCCTATGTCAGTACCAAGCTGTTTTGAGTACACTGGCCTTGTAGTATAACTTGATATCCGGAAGTGTGATACCTCCCACTTCATTCTTCTTTTCAAGATTGCTGAGGCCATTCATGTTCTTTTTTGGTTCCACATGAATTTTTGGAATATGTGTTCTAACTCTTTGAAATATGTCCTTGGTATTTTAATCGATATTGCATTGGATTTATAAATTGCTTTGGGTAGACATTTTAGTGATGTTTATTCTCCTAACCATGAACATGGCATATGCTTCCACTTGTTTGTATCTTCCTTGATTTATTTTATCAATGTTTTATAATTTTCCAAGTACAAGTCTTTAACCTCCTTGGTTAAATTTACCCCTAGGTATTTTGTTTTTTTTTGGCAATAGTGAAGGGATTGTTTCCTTAATTTCTCTTACTTTTCTTTTTTTTTATAATAAAGTTTTATTAATGTTAATGGGGTGACATCAATAAATCAGGGTACATATATTCAAAGAAAACATGTCCAGGTTTTCTTGTTATTTAATTATGTTGCATACCCATCACCCAAAGTTAGATTGTCCTCCGTCACCCTCTATCTAGTTTTCTTTGTGCCCCTCCCTTCCCCGTCCCCTCTCCCTCCTTCCCTCCCACGCCCCCCTCCCCCCAACACCCAGTAACCACCACACTCTTCTCCATGTCTCTTAGTCTCATTTTTATGTCCCACCAATGTATGGAATCATGTAGTTCTTGGTTTTTTCTGATTTACTTATAATGTTATCAAGATCCCACCATTTTGTTGTAAATGATCCAATGTCATCATTTCTTATAGCTGAGTAGTATTTCATAGTGTATATGTTTATTGTTAGTGTATAAAGTGCTTCTGATTTCTGTGTATTAATTTTATACCCTGCCACCTTGCTGAATTCATTTGTCAGGTCCAGTAGTTTTTTGACTGAGACTTTACGATTTTCTATATACAGTATCATATCATCAGCAAATAATGATAGTTTTAGTTCTTCTTTTCCAATTTGGATGCCTTTTATTTCTTCTTCTTGTCTCATTGCTGTAGCTAGGACTTCCAGTACTATGTTGAATAAGAGTGGTGAAAGGGGGCACCCCTGCCTTGTTCCTGATATTAAGGGAGTTATTAAAAATTTTTGCCCATTGAGTATGATGTTGGCTGTAGGTCTGTCATAGATGGCCTTTATCATGTTGAGGTATGTTCCCTGTATTCCCCTTTTGCTGAGAGTTTTGATCATGAATGGGTGCTGGATTTTATCAAATGCTTTTTCTGCATCTATTGAAATTATCATGTGGTTTTCCTCCCTTTTGTTTATATGATGAATCACATTGATGGATTTATAAATATTGTACCAGCCTTGCTTCCCCAGAATAAATCCCACTTGATAATGGTATATGATTTATTTCATATATCACTGAATTTGGTTTGCTACTATTTTATTGAGTATTTTAGCATCTAAATTGATCTGGGATATTGGCCTATAATTTTCCTTCTTTGTGTTGTTTTTCCCTGGTTTTGGAATGAGAATAATGCTCACCTCATAAAAGGAGCTTGGAAGTCTTCCTTCCTCTTGAATTTTTTGAAGTAGCTTGAGAAGGTTAGAAGTTAGTTCTTTGAATATTTGGTAGATTTCATCAGTGAAGCCATCAGGCCTGTGGCTTTTGTTTGTTGGGAGTTTTTTGATAACTGTTTCGACCTCATTTGTTGTAATTGGTCTGTTTAGGTTTTCTGATTCTTCCAGATTGATTTTTGAAAGATTATATGTTTCAAGGAATTTGTCCATTTCACCTAGGTTTTCTAATTTTTTTTGTCATACAGTTCTTCATTTTTTTTGTCATACATTGTATTTTCTTACAATATTTTGTATTTTTGTTGTGTCAGTTTTTATTTCTCCACTCTCATTTCTAATTTTATTTATTTGAGTCCTTTCTCTTTTTTTCTTGGTGAGTCTGCTTAAAGGTACATCTATCTTGTTTATCCTTTCAAAGAGCCAGCTCTTGGTTTCATTGATCCTCCTTATTGTTTCTTTAGCCTCTATGTCACTTATTTATGCTCTGACCTTTATTATTTCTTTCCTTCTACTACCTCTGGGCTTTACTTGCTGTTCTTTTTTTAGTTCTTTTAAATGCAGGGTTAAGTTTGTTTATTTGAGCTTTTTCTAGCATCTTAAGGTATGCCTGTTATGCTATGAACTTCCATCTCAGTTCTGCTTTTGCTGTGTCCCATAAATTTTGAGTTGTATGCTCATTATTACTTGTTTCTAGGAATTTTTAAAATTTGTTCTTTGATTTCATTGTTAACCCATTCATTATTTAATAACATGCTATTTAGTTTTCATGTGTTTGAGTATTTTTCAGTTTTTCTGTTGTGGTTGATTTCTAGTTTTATGCTATTGTGATCAGAGAAAATGCTTGATATGATTTCAATCTTCTTAGATTTGTTGAGACTGCTTTAGTGCCCTAACATGTGGTCTATCTTGGAGAATGTACCATGAGTATTTGAACAGATTGTATATTCTGCTGCTTTAGGGTGAAAGATTTTGAAGATATATATTAAATCCAGTTGATCTAGTGTGTCCTTTAAGTCTGCTGTTTCTTTGTTAATTTTCTTTCTTGAGGATCTATCTAGTGATGTAAGTGGGGTATTGAAATCCCCTACTATTATAGTATTGCTGTTGATCTCGTCCTTTAGACAGCATATGTATGGGTCCTATTTTTTTTATCCACACAGCTAACCTATGTCTTTTGATTGAATCATTTAATCTATTTACATTTAAGGTTATTATTGATATGTAGTTGTTTATTTCCATTTTATTCCTTAAAGCTATATTCCTCTTTTACTATATTCTTTGCCCCTTTGATCTGTTTACAACAGGCCCCTTAACATTTCTTGCAGTATTGGTTTGGTTGTAATAAATTCCTGAGGTTTTGTTTTTTTTTTTTGTCTGGGAAGCTTTTTATTTCTCCTTCAATTTTAAATGATAGCCTTGCTGGATAAAGTAGTCTCTGTTGTAGGTTCTTGCTCTGCATTACTTTGAATATTTCTTGCTATTTCCTTCTGGCCTCAAGTGTTTCTGTTGAGAAGTCGATGTCATCCTTATGGGCTCTCCTTTGTAGGTGATAGAGAAAACAGGGAGAAACACTTCGATGGACAGCCACCCTAACCCCTGAGCTGAGTCACTGCCCAAATCTAAAGGGAATATTTCCCCTGGAACCAACAATACCAGCAAAGAGAAGCAGGACACCAGCCAAAAAAGCTCTCCTGTGACACTCAGAGCAGAGTTGCTTAGAAGGAGGGAGCCTTCAGGAATACAGTATTGAGTGTTAAGGTCTTCTCCTTTTTTTCTCTAGCAGCTTTTAATATTTTCTCTTAGCTTTGTTATTTTAATTAATGATGTGTCTTGGTATAGATTTCTTTGGGTTTTTCTTTAATGAAATTTTCTGTGCTTCTTGAACTCTTGTGACTTTTCCTGCATCAATTTAGTTAAGTTTTCAGCTATTTGATTGAACAAGGTCTTTGTCCCTTGTTCTTTCTCTTCTTCTTCAGGAACCTTTATGATGCGGATGTTATTTCTCTTCATGTTGTCACAGAGCTCTCTTAGAGTTTCCTCAGACTTTTTGAGTCTCTTTTCTTTTTGCTGTTCTGCTTCCATGCCTTTGTTTATCTTGTCCTCTAACTTGCTGATTCAATCCTCAGCTTCATCCATCCTGCTTTTAATTCCTTCCATTGTGGTCTTCATTTCTGATATTGTATTTGTCATTTCTACCTGATATTTTTTATTATTTCAATTTTTATTTATTTTTTATTTTTTTATTTTTCTGAAGCTGGAAACGGGGAGATACAGTCAGACAGACTCCCACATGTGCCCGACCGGGATCCACCCAGCACGCCCACCAGGGGCAATGCTCTGCCCCTCCGGGGCATCGCTCTGCCATGACCAGAGCCACTCTAGCACCTGGGGCAGAGGCCAAGGAGCCATCCCCAGCGCCCGGGCCATCTTTGCTCCAGTGGAGCCTCGGCTGCAGAAGGGGAAGAGAGAGACAGAGAGGAAGGAGGGGGTGGGGGTGGAGAAGCAAATGGGCACTTCTCCTATGTGCCCTGGCCGGGAATCGAACCTGGGTCCCCCGCATGCCAGGCCGATACTCTACCGCTGAGCCAACCGGCCAGGGCTATTTCAATTTTTTTTATACTTGCTATCTCTTTATTTAGGTGCACGTTATGTCCATCTATTGTTGTTCTAAGATCTTTGAGCATTAACAATCATTATTTTAAACTCTGCATACAATAATTTGTTTATATATGACTCATTCAAGTTTTTTTCCTGGGGATTTGTCTTGATTCATTTGGGTTGCATTTCTCTGCCTACCCATTTTGTTTGTGTATAGGAAGTGTGTGGCTATTGGAGTTTAATGGGTATGGCCTCTGTGTTCCTTAAGTGTGGTCTGTCTGTAGAGCCATCAGTCCCTCTGCCACTGCCTCTGATGTTTGGGTATGGGTGTTGCT
Source organism: Saccopteryx leptura (assembly GCF_036850995.1). Taxonomy (NCBI): domain Eukaryota; kingdom Metazoa; phylum Chordata; class Mammalia; order Chiroptera; family Emballonuridae; genus Saccopteryx; species Saccopteryx leptura. Next base: position 97,781,613 of record NC_089510.1, read on the forward strand.
GGTGCCTGCCTGCTGCAGCAGTCTCTGCGGTTTCTGCCTCTTCTCTGTGGATGGGCTGCATTCATGTGCCTGGGTTACAAGCCCTGGCCAGCCTCAGCCTTTGCCCCACTCCCACGGGTGCGGCTGCGTGCTGCACCAGAGTCACAAGGCTTGGTACTGCAAGTGGGGCTGCGCACCTATGCTTAGCCATGGTGAGTCTCCACCAGTTCCCTGGCATTCACTGTCCCCCACTGGCAGATCTGTGATCATGTGCCAGGCTGCAAGCTCTGGCTCCAGGGGTGGAGTTGAGCACCCTTGTTCAGCTGTGGTTCTCTGCGGTTCCCCAGCTTTCCCCTTTCCCCTGTGGGTGGGATTGCAGGCGGGACCACTCTTGCTCACCCAGCCTGCAGCCATGTTGGATTGCTTTTGTGTGCCTCTTTTGCCCCTGCTGGCCTGAACTGAGCTCATGCCTGGCTTCAGTCTGGCCAGCCTGGTTTCCACCCTTTTCAATGGGACCGTGCTTTTGTGTACTGCCACTGCCCATCCTCCAGTGAACCCTCAGCAGTGTGGGTGGGGCACTGCAGCTCAGATCTTAACACTCAATACTGTATTCCTGAAGTTTCCCTCCTTCTAAGTGACTCTGCTCTGAGTATCACAGGAGAGCTTTTTTGGCTGGTGTCCTGCTTCTCTTTGCTGGTATTGCTGGTTCCAGGGGAAATATTCACTTCAGATTTGGGGGGGTACTCAGCCCAGGGGTTACGGTGGCTGTCCATCAAAGTGTTTCTCCCTGTGCCTCCTAGATTATTGTCTCTTCCTGCTACTCTGGTCCTTTCAACTCTCCCAGTCTCCCAGAGTCTTGGATGAGTGGATATGAAAGAGGTTTTCTGTGTGGTCCCTTTAAGAAGCATCCTGGTTCTGAGAAATCTGTCTTTTTCTCACAAAGAGTATCCTGGCTTTTTTGCAGCTAAGTACTGTCTGTAAGCCTCTTCTAAACTCTGGATCTGCAGGACGGGGCTTTGTTCCTTGGGCCCAGGACCCTCCCCTCTCAGCTAAACTCACTTCCCACCAGGCTGCCGTTTACTCCTGGGAGCTGGGTAGCCCTCTTCGCGTTTCTACTTTTCCTACCAGTCTCAGTGTGGCTTCTTCAGTGATCCTTCATTATAGAGTCCTCTTCATTTAGTCCAAAGTTAGTTTTTCCAGATAATGGTTCTTAAAATTAAGTTGTAATCCACTTTGGTTCTGAGAGGTGGAAGTTGGTATGTCCATCTACTCTATTGCCATCTTGCCACCTAAAATTTGTGTTTTTTGAGTTTGCTCACTTTTATTGTTAAAAATGGTGCTGGTCAGGACAAGATATCCACGGAGTAGGTGGATGTTCCAACTCCCACATCCCAGAACTAAATTTGATTACAATTTAATTTTGAGAACAGTCATCTTGAAAGACCAACTTTGGACTAAACTAAGAGGATTCTATAACCAAGGACCACTAAAGAACCCACACTGAAGGTGGTAAGGAAGGTGGAGATGTGGAAAGGGTTGCCCACTCCCAGGAGCGATTGGTGGCCTGGAGGGACTCTTTCAATGGGAAGGATTGCCCATTTAGTTGTGGGTTGTGCATCCTCAGCCCCCAAACTGGAGTCCCAGTCTAAAGCCCTGGAGCCTAGAAGGGGGGAACAGACTGTATTTGGCTGAGAAAGGAGCCTAGACACTGTTTGAGAGGAGACAGAACTCTTGGACCCAGGCTCCATATTAAAGTGACTGCATGGAGAGCCTCACTCACAGCCACCTCCCCAGGGCTCTGGGAGTGGAGAACACTGGGAGGACTGGAGTTGTCAGGGTAGATTGTGGTTTCAGAGGCACAGAAAGAGACACTTAGACAGATGGACACCTAATCCTTAGGTTGAATTACTCCCCAAATCTAAAGTGAACATTTTTCCTTGGAGCAGCAACACTAGCAAATGGAAGAAATTAACCCGCCCACCAGAGGCTCTCTTGCTTCACTGAGAACAAAGAGGTGTTTAGAGACAGGTAGCATGTTATGGACACAGGTAGTGAATGCTGAGGTCTGAGCTACACCACCCCCTCACACTGCTGAGTGCTCACCAGGGGCAGGCGGGCCAGCAATGGTGGGGCACAACTGCGGGAGCCAGGGAACTTTCAGCAAGCACACATGGGCTCATCCACAAAGGCAGAATCCACGGCAGCTGCTGCGGAGGTCGAAGTCAGCGTGCAAGCTTGCCCATGATTGAGGTCAAGAGACTGCGAAGGCAGTCTGAGTGGTGCACACGGGAGCTGCAGCAGCCACTGCAGAGGTCGGAGCTCACTCGCAACCCCACTTGTGGCACGAGCCCACCCTTGGAGGTGGAGGGGCTGAGTACGGGCCTGCCCACAAAGGCGGAGGCTGTGGCAGCTGTTGCGGAGGTCTGAGCTCATGTGTAATTCCACCTGCGGTGTGGGCCCTCCTCTGGCAGTGGCTGAGGACTGGGCAACAGCAAAAGCTGTCCAAACTGGCATGCATGGGCCCGCTGGCAGAATTGGAAGCTGCAGTGGTCCGCCACAGAGGTCCAAGCTCCCATGCAATCCCACCAGTAAAGTGAGCTTGCCCTTGGCAACTGCTGGGGCCTGGGCAAACTTGGGGGCTGTCTGAGAAGGTGCACATGGGCCCACCAGGGGCTGGCAGTGCCCAAGCCCAAATGCCCGAGTTGGCAACAGTTGCAGTGGGGGTCAGTGGAAAGACCACACATTTGGAGCAAAGTCCACACTCACTGGACCACACCCTTCTGAGACCACACCCTTCTGAGTGCTGAAAAAGAAGAGAAAAACAAAATAAAATAAAATAAATAAAAAGTCTGGAAAGAAAGACACCATAGGCTAAGGAGCAGGCCACATCCAATACGGTATCTAATCACTGAATTACAGTACTGAGCCCAACAAGTAGGCAGCAATAAGAGGCAACAGAAAGTGGATCTCAGGGAAACATGAACTTTTAAAGGAAATTTCCCTAGGCCAAGAGTAGATAAAAGCTAGTCTAGGAGTGAAGCTGATATTCACAACAGCACCTAGGCTCAGCAGAGGCAGCTATAACATCTGAATCACTTGTAGCTCTAAAAAGGTTGATAAAAGCCAGTCATAGGCAGTGACACCTGCCGATCTGCGCCAGGCTCTGGCCAGGGTGTTCTAGGGCAGGCACATCCAGTGGCCAGACACAGAGAGCATCAGCTCAGGACCTAACAACCACTCTAGCAAGAGTGGTAGCTTAAGGAAGGGCTCTTTACACCTGACCCAGCTAAGACATAGAAAATGCTGACACAAACAGCAAAAAGAATAGTGATAGTAGGCAAGTAGCCCACAGCAGATTGCAAACAACAGCTGATGCCAAACCAAGAAGACCTAGAAACAACACAACTGGAAATTGGAGGCAGACAATACCAACCCTAGACTTAGCTAGCTACACAAGTAACACACCCAAAGGAAGAGTGTATACACAGACAAAATGGGAAGACAAAGAAACGCAATTCAAATAATCAACAAAAGAAATCCCCCCCCCCAAAAAAAAAACTGAGTGAGATGAAAATTACCAAATAACAGATGCAGAGTTTAACATAATGATTGTTAGGATGCTCAAAGATCTTAGAGCAACAATGGATGGACATAATGAACACCTAAATAAAGAGACAACAAGCATCAAAAAGGAAACAGAAATAGTAAAAAAGAACCAGACAGAAATGAAAAACACAATATCAGAAATGAAGAGTACACTAGAGGGAATCAAAATCAGGTGGGATGGAGCAAAGGATTGAATCAGCAACTTAGAGGACAAGATAAGTGAAAGCATGGAAGCAGAGCAGCAAAAAGAAAAAAGGATCAAAAAGTCTGAGGAAACTCTTAAGAGAGCTCTATGATAACATGAAGAAAAACAATACCCGCATAATAGAGTTTCCTGAAGGAGAAGAGAAAGAACAAGGGATAGAGAACCTAACTGAAGATAATATAGCTGAAAATTTCCCTAAATTGATGCTGGAAAGAGTCACACAGGTTCAGGAAGCAGAGAGAACCCCATTTAAAAAAATTCCAAAGAGATCCACACCAAGACACATCATAATCAAAATACCAAGTTAAGAGATAAAGAAAGAATACTAAAAGCTGCAAGAGAAAAGCAGTCAATCACCTACAAAGAAACCCCCATAAGGATGACATCTGACTTATCAACAGAAACACTTGAGGCCAGAAGGAAATGGCAAGAAATATTCAACGTAATGCAGAACAAGAACCTACAACCAAGACTACTTTATCCAGCAAGGTTATCATTTAAGATTGAAAGAGAAATAAAAAGCTTCTCAGACAAAAAAAAAAAAAAAAAAAAAAGGAATTCATTACAACCAAACCAATGCTACAAGAAATGTTAAGGGGACTGCTGTAGACAGAACAAAGCAAGAAAAAAAAAATCTAGTAAAAGAGGAATGTAGATTTAAAGAAAACAATGGTAATAAACAAGTAAATATCAATAATAACCTTAAATGTAAATGGATTAAATGATCCAATCATAGGATAGCTGAATGGATAAGAAAACAGGACCTGTACATATATGCCTGAACATATACTGTCTACAAGAGACCTACCTCAAAACAAAAATACACATAAACTGAAAGTAAAAGGATGCAAAAAATATTTCATGCAAATGGAAATGAAAAAAAAAGCTGTGGTAGCAATATTTATATCTGACAAAATAGACTTTAAAACAAAGACTATAGAAAGGGATAAAGAAGGTCACTACTTAATGATAAAGGGAACAATCCAACAGGAAGAGATAACTATTATAAATATCTATGCACCTAATATAGAAGCACCTAAATATATAAAGCAGACTTTGACAGATATAAAGGGCAAGATTGACAGCAATACTATAATTGTAGGAGATTTCAATACCCCACTAACATCACTGGATAGATCATCAAGAAAGTAAATTAACAAAAAAAGCAGCAGAATTAAGGGACACACTAGATCAACTAGATTTAATAGATATCGTCAGAACCTTTTACCCTAAAGCAGCAGAATATACATTCTCTAAAATAGATCACATATTAGGGCATAAAATGAGTCTCAACAAATTTAAGAAGATTGAAATTATATCAAACATCTTCTCTGACCACAAATGCATAAAACTAGAAATCAACTACAATAGAAAAACTGAAAAACACTCAAACACTTGGAAACTAAACAGCATGTTATTAAATAACAAATGGGTCAACAATGAAATAAGAAAAGTAATAAAAAATTTCCTTGAAACAAATGAAAATGAACAGAAAACAACTCAAAACCTATGGAACACAGCAAAAGCAGTCCTGAGAGGGAAGTTTATAGCATAACAGGCATACCTTAAGAAGCTAGAAAAAGCTTATATAAACAACTTAACCCTGCAACTAAAAGAACTAGATAAAGAACAGCAAGCAAAGCCCAGATGAAGTAGATAGAGGAAATAATAAAGATCAGAGTGGAAATAAATGACATAGAAACTAAAAAAACAATACAGAAGATCAATGAAACCAAGTGCTGCTTCTTTGAAAAGATAAACAAGATTGATAAACCCTTAACTAGACTCACCAAGATAAAAAAGAGAGAGGACTCAAATAAAATTAGAAATGAGAGTGGAGAAGTAACAACTGACACAGCAGAAATACAAAATATTGTAAGAAAATACTATGAAGAACTGTATGACAAAAATTAGACAACCTAGATGAAATGGACAAATTCCTTGAAACATATAATCTTTCAAAAATCAATCTGGAAGAATCAGAAAACCTAAATAGACTGATTACAACAAAAAACTCCCAACAAACAAAAGCCCCAGGCCTGATGGCTTCACTGGTGAATTCTACCAAATATTTAAAGAAGAACTAACTTCTATCTTTCTCAAGCAATTTCAAAAAATTCAAGAGAAGGGAAAACTTCCAAGCTCCTTTTATGAGGCGAGCATAATTTTGATTCCCAAACCAGGCAAAGACAACTGATGAATATACCTGATGAATTTAAATGCTAAAATTCTCAACAAAATAGTAGCATACTGGATCCAGCAATACATGAAAAAAATCATACATCATGATCAAGTGGGATTTATTCTGGGGAGGCAAGGCTGGTATAATATTCATAAATCAATCAATGTGATTCATCACATTAACAAAAGGAAAGAGAAAAACCACATGATAATTTCAATAGATGCAGAAAAAGCATTTGATCAAATTCAGCACCCATTTATGATCAAAACTCTCAGCAAAAGGGGAATACAGGGAACATACCTCAACATGATAAAGGCCATCTATGACGGACCTACAGCCAACATCATACTCAATGGGCAAAAATTAAAAGAAATTACCTTAAGATCAGGAACAAGGCAGGGGTGCCCTCTTTCACCACTCTTATTCAACATAGTTGCGGAGGTCACAGAACCATCCTCAGTGCCTGGGCCAACTTTTGCTTCAATGGAACCCTGGCTGCGGGAGGGGAAGAGAGAGACAGAGAGGAAGGAGAGGGGGAGGGGTGGAGAAGCAGATGGGTGCTTCTCCTGTGTGCCCTGGCTGGGAATCGAACCCGAGACTCCTGCACACCAGGCCCACGCTCTACCACTGAGACAACTGGCCAGGGCTAGGATATAAAATTAATACTCAGAAATCAGAGGCATTTTTATATACCAACAATGAACTGTCAGAAAGAGAAATTAAGGAAACAATCCCCTTTACTATTGCAACAACAAAAAAAATAAAATAGAATACCTAGGGGTAAATTTAACCAAGGAGGTTAAAGACTTGTACTTGGAAAATTATAAAACATTGATAAAATAAATCAAGGATGATACAAACAAGTGGAAGCATATACTGTGTTCATGGATAGGAAGAATAAACATCATTAAAATGTCCATATTACCCAAAGCAATTTATAAATTCAATGGAATTCCTATTAAAATACCAATGATATATTTCGAAGATATAGAACAAATATTCTATAAATTCATTTGGAACCAAAAAAGCACACGAATAACCTCAGCAATCTTGAAAAAGAAGAATAAAGTGGGTGGTATTACACTTCCTGATATCAAGTTATACTACAGGGCCATTGTACTCAAAACAGCCTGGTACTGGCATAAGAACAGGCATATAGACCAATGGAACAGAACAGAGAACACAGAAATAAACCCGTACCTTTATGGACAATTGGTATTTGACAAAGGTGGAAATAGCATACAATGGAGTAAAAATGTCTCTTTAACAAATGGTGTTGGGAAAATTGGACAGCTACCTGTAATAAAATGAAACTAAACCACCAACTTATACCATTCACAAAAATAAACTCAAAATGGATAAAAACTTAAATGTAAGTTGTAATACCATAAGCATCTTAGAAGAAAACATAGGCAGTAAGCTCACCAACATCTCTTGCAGCAATATATTTGCTGATTTATCTCCATAGGCAAGTGAAATAAAGGACAAGATAAACAAATGGGACTATATCAAACTAAAAAGCTTTTGCAAAGCTAAAGAAAATATGAACAAAATAAAAAGACAAACCACAAAATGGAAGAACATATTCGACAATATGTCTGATAAGGGGTTAATAACCAAAATTTATAAAGAACTTGTAAAACTCAACAGCAGGAAAATAAACAATCCAATCAAAAAATGGACAAAAGAAATGAATAGACACTTCTCCAAAGAGGACATACATGGGCAATAGACAGATGAAAAAATGTTCAACATCACTAATCATTAGAGAAATACAAATTATAACTGCAATGAGATATCAACTCACACTGATCAGAATGGTGCTCATTAACAAAACAATACAAAATGAGTGCTGGTGAGGATGTGGAGGAAAGGGGAACCCTCCTGCACTGCTGGTGGGAATGCAGACTGGTGCAACGAGTGTGGAAAACAGTATGGAGATTCCTCAAAAAATTAAAAATGGAACTGCCTTTTGACCCAACCATCCCACTTTTAGGAATATATCCCAAGAACTCCACATTACTGATTCAAAAGGAGAAATGCACCCCCATGTTTATGGCAGCACTGTTTACAATAGCAAAGATCTGGAAACAGCCCAAGTGTCTGTCAGTGGACAAGTGGATTAAAAAGCAGTGGTACATATATACAATGGAATACTAGGGGGCCATGAAAAAGAAGGAAATATTATTTTTTGTGACAACATGGATGAACCTGGAAACTATTATATTAAGTGAAATAAGCCAGGCAGAAAAAGAAAACTGCCATATGACCTCACTCTTTTGAGGAATCCAATAAACAATATGAACTGAGGAATGTAATAGAGTCTGAGGTGGGATCAATGGGCCCAGAGGGAAAGTAGACAGAGGGAAAGGGATGGGATAGAGCAGAAAAGTAAAACTGGGGGAGTGAGATGCAGGGAGAAGGGCAAGGGGGATGTGGTGAGGAACACAGGGGAAGGGGGAGGTATTCGAGGGGGACACTAGAATCTATGTACACCCAATAAATTAAAAAAAATGGCACTGGGAATTGCCAGATATGTGTCTGTAAAATTGCTAATTACCTTCCTGCTTGGGAAGGGCTATTGTTAGGCTAATGTTTGCTGGAGGAGAGGTTTTCCCACCAGAAAGTTTTGAAAAGAGCAGAGAAGGAGAAGGAGGAAGAGAAGGAAGCCATTTTTGGAGAATGAGAGCAGAGAGAAGGCAGAGTGCTAAAGGAGAAAGAAGCCAAGGCAGCAGGGGAAAGAGAGAGAAGCCAGTTTTGCAGAGAAAGAAGCCATGTTGGCAGATGGGTAAACAGAGGTGAGGGGAAAGAGGCTTTTGTGCGCTCCACTGAGACTGGTTGGGGGCCTTTGATTCTAGGGACACTGGAGAAGATTCTCCTGGTTGTGGAACTGGCTAATGTATTCGTAGCTTTGTGTGTTCTTAATGAAGAGAGAAGTGTGTTTTTTCTTGTGTGTTTTCTCACTGGCAGCTGCGAGATTTGAATAAAGGAATGGCCATCAATTTTTTATTCCACTGTTTCTTTATCATCTGCCAGAATCTAATGGGAACCTGCATGTAAATGGCCATGATGGCAGTGACTACTGGCCATACATATATATTTTTGTGTCAGAGGTGATTCACACCTGCCTTTGGGAGACTCTGAGCCTCTATTCTTCAAAGTGACCAGACAGGATTTGGGGTCTGGGGCGCCTGAGACAAATATCTCTGGGGGTTGTCACTTGAGTGGAGCCAGAGGCGGAAACCCACTGCGGAGAGGTGCAAGTGGGGAGCTGGGCCTTTCTGAGAGGAAGGTGCTATGTTCACAGTGGGGCTGGGCAGTAGAGAGTGATGTATTTTTATTGCTTTAGGGTAGTTTTTAACTTTATCTGGGAGAATAAATTTAAAAGTCACTGGACTTAATCTCAGGAACTCCATACTTTGTCTCAGGAAGGGATGTGGAAAGAGGCCAAGACATAGATCACACACGCTGGGGCAGCATGTGCCTGAGGAGTGCCTCTTCCTCCTTCTACTGCAACCCGTGTTACTTGTCTGTGACTATCCCCGTGTGTTCCCTGCACCAGCACAAAATCAATGCCTGGTGATGTGCACACCATCAATGCCTGCGGACCTGGAAACTCAATTATTTCTCATTTATTAATAAATTTCAAAATCCCTAAGAGGCATGTTAAAATGGACTTCCTCCTCATGGCTGCAACAAAAAATTGTATCATTCGCCTTACTAGTTCTCTTAAATGAATACAATGTATCCCCCAATAAAAAAGTAGAGAAAAATCTCATTGTATTGAAACAGAACAGTGGATTTACCTCAGATGCAGACAGAAGCAGGCAGAAGCAGGTCTCTGAGGACAAGCTTCTAGCAACAGGCAGAGGCTCTGGGGACACAGGGACAGGGAAGTGGCTACAGCTGAAAACACTCAAGGACCCCTCATGGGCCCCAGAGAAGATAAGGAGAAATGATGAGAGGACAAAACCCCATGGTACTTAGATGTTTATGTTTCTGAGTTCTGATAATGTTATAGTATGATGAAAAAATATTCCCTATGGAGAAAGGTCTTACACATATAACAAAAGAAGGACAATCTCTTCCCTTGTGCAGGTGGCTGGAGCCAGTGAGGTCCCCGGGTTTTTGCTAGATGCCATGTCCCATGTGGCACACACACATTTTTTTTTGGAGGGATCAGCAGCTTTTATCAGTTGCTCAAAAGGGCCCATAATTAAAACAAAGAAACAAACCAGTTACATGGAGGTAATTTTCACTGAATGGGTGTATACCTGAATCCAGCACCCTGAGATGAGTGGCTGACGTTTCTCTAAATTAGTAATAAAAATAAAATTTTTAAAAAGTGTTGTTATTTTGGATGTTTTTGTGTAACTTTTGTCAGTCCCTGGACTATAACCTGTTCAAGGTCAAGAGCAATGTCCCTTATGCTCAACACCATGGCCAGCCATCATAATCCTTCATAGGACAAGCATCACATAAATGTGAGCTGGAGATTGCGCTGTCCCTGGCGGGGGCCTTGGGAGGAAGCGAGTGAGCAGTGGGGGACTCTGTGACGGCTTGACATACCTCTGTGTCACACACAGTAGTTCTGTGAGCCGAAGAGTGTTGTCCAGCTCTGGTAAATGAGCAAACTGAGGCACAGAGATTAAGGTACTTTCCGGCATGTGGCGTAGAGAAGCTGAAATATAGCACTTTCTATGCATTTCACCCTCTGTGGACCATCTAATGCTACCGGGACAGTCCGCTCACCTGCACGGGGCCCTGGCTTGGATAGCCTGCGACACATGGCCGCCCAGAGCTGAGCCTGGAGGTAACCCTGGATCCCGGTCTGCTGGGAAGTTGTGGGCTACCACCTGGTCAGCAGGGCAGCATTGGTTTTTGGAGGAAATGCTTCAAGCCATTATGATTATCCTGGTCAGCTAGGACGCTGCTTGTCCATCTCATTTAGGTCATTTCTTCACATTACCAGGCAAAAGCATATAAACCCAATGTTTTCCTTCAGAAATCACAGGTCCAGTTGTTCTTTTATCTGGCCTTTGAGATTGAAATAAGGGGTGGAGGGAAACACTTTACAACCAAGATATTGGTACAAACAGTGCCTTTGGGAGCATGTGCGTCCTTGTGCCCCTCTCCCAGCCTGTGCCTTCAGGCGGCATCACTCACCAGTGCTCAGCATCAGTGGAGATCAGAAACAGTGTCAGTTGAGATTAGAGACAGTGTATTCTCCAGTGCCTGTTCACTGAGGCCTTTGTGTGCCCCCAGCACTGCACCCCGGAGGGGAGGCCCAGCCTTGCAGCCTTGCAGGCGGTATGTCTGCAGCCTCACTTGTCCATCCGCATTCCCACTGTGCAGAGTGCCAGTGCCCTGAGGAGAAGCCCACCACCCCTTCTCTGAGGGGATTGCAGACCCCTGCTCCTGGGCAGGACCAACCTGATCAATAGGTTCTTTATCAATAAGCCAGCACACCAAAGGGCTGCATTTAGTGCCAATTAGCCCTTTCTCATGAGTCCAGGCTTTATTGCCAATTTAGCCCTTTCTCATGAGTCCAGGTGGCACTGTTGGCGCAAAAACCAGAGAGAGTATACAGACATTCTCCACACCAAAGTTCAAATTTAAAGGAGTCTTTATTCAAAACCTGCAACCGCACAGAGACCTAAGTTACTCAAATCATGTGGCCCTAAACACAGTTTGGAGTCAGCTATTAAAGACAAAATTACACACTGATTGGGGAATGGGGAGGAGAGAAAGCCTAGCAGTAAAACAAAGCAGCGAAACAAACATTTTTACAATGTTTATCTATAGGATTAATTCAGGGAGAAACAGTCTGGGAATACCTGCAACCTTGCAGAACCAGCTCAAGGCCACACAGCCTGGGAAACCAGCCTCAAGGCCAAGGGTGGGAGTCTTTTAGAAAAAAAGTAAGTTTTGCTGAAAGTCTTTGTTTTAGAGAGAGTAAGTTCTGCTGAAAGTTACTTATGCTAAGAGCCTTTCTTTTCTACATTTCAGCACGCGTTCCCACGGAGCCACCACTGACTGCTCTCCCGTCTCCTGCCGTGTTTTCTCTTTCCTCAACCAGGTGTAGAAGCTCCTGGGGGACCCAGCTTGGGAGGGACAGACACGACCTCATCCCTCCTTCTTCCCTTTGAAGGGGCCTGCCTCCTGCCCCTGATACCATTCTCCTGTCTCAACTGGGACACAGTGGCCATGTGATACGATTTGAACTGTAAAGATCCCAGGACGTCACTCTGTCCCTGTAGCCTAACAGGCAGAGGGGACATGGGGACTGTGGTGCTACCATGCTCAGCACTGTCCTCCCCAAGGGACACTCTGCCAGGTCCCCTCGTCTACAGCTGAAGGAAGTGTGGTCAGCAGCAAATGGATCAGCACCTGACTGCCAACATACCCCATGCCTAGCCAATGACATGCAGCCTCACTGCCATCGCCAGCACCCCTCCCCCTCCCACCCAGTGGCCGCCCTGCTGCTGACACTGTCTTTTCTTTGTCTCTAGTTCTGAGCATCAGCAAACGGGCTTCTGGGAAGGCAGTGCCCGTGGCCACATCGGGTGGTTCCTGACCGAGTGTGTGGAGGAAGTCCAGTGCAAGCCCAAGGACAGGAGGGCAGGAAAGGTGACCTCTCTGTGGCCCAGGGCACAGCAGTGGGTGTGTGGATTATGCAGAAGGAATCACTGGTGCATCATTTCAGAGGAGGGCCGAGTTTCAGAACAGAGACTTCTCTAGCATGTCGATTTGTTTCTGCTAGGTTTTGTCCAAACTAGAAATTTTAGTTAAGAGGCTGCTTGGTACAAGTGCCAGAAAACTTGAATGGAATGTTCCAGGTATAAAAAAAAAAAAAAAAAAAAAAAAAAAAAAAAAAAGAAAAGAAAAGAAAAGGAAGAAAAGCCTTTTTCTGTTTGATGTAATGGCTAAAAGCCTCATTCTCAATCTCAAGTGCCAAACTCATAAACAGGCAGCTTTGCCGCTGCAGAAGGCGTCTCCCGGGTTCCCTGAGAACCCACAGTGAGGAGTCTCCATAAAAACCACTCAAATGCAGGCTGGTGTTCATGAAGGGAAACCCTTTCTGTGGGTCTCAGAGGTCCCCAGGGAGCCTTGCTGAAAGCCGTTTTATAATTGCTGGCTGAGAGATTGGGTTGGTTAAAATGTTATGAGGAGACCACTTATATTATGGTATTGAGCAAAAATACGGAAATTGGGAGAAAGCAGAGTACTGAGCGTCTCTGGGAGGAACCTGATCCACACGGGCTCTTCTGGCTGTGGTGGAGCCCAGGCCCAGTGCTTGCCCCTGGGAGTGGCCACAGTGGCCTTGGGGGCCCGAGGCTTTGCTGTGTCCCCTGTGCAGACCTCTGGCTTCCTGGCTGGTTCCCTGCACACAAGTTCTGCACACAGGATCCTTATTGGTTCCAAGCAGGTAGGTTATTCACCAGAAATGATGTGTCTGTGTGTGATGTGATAGCCAGAGATGATGTCGGTACTGGGTCAGGGTCGACAGATGTTGTAGGTGAGAGACAGCATGCCCCAATTTACATTAACCCACCTCTCGGCAGACTTCAGCCCAGAGGGTTGACAGCAAGCTGCAGCATGTGGCCCTATGACTGTGCATTGGGGGGGAGGGTCTTTCTGCAGGAATATGTGGCTGGTCCCCAGTATGCCCCTCCCCCATGCTCCTAGTGTCTAGAATCCTGGAGGACCAGGGCTGGGGCAGTCTCTCAGTCCTCTGTGTCCTTATACAAGTCAGAGTTATATGTCCGTGGCTCTGCCGTGTGTGTGGAGAGGAGGCCACCCAGTGTGGCACCCTTGTCTGACTGATGAATGTTCTAGCTGTGTGAACCAGGCAAGGTGACATCAGCTGCTGTAACAGATAAGCCCACAGCTTGGGTGGCTTAATACAGCCTGCATTTCCTTCCACCTGCCCCCTGTGCAGCACAGTTCTCCTGGTCGGCAGATGGCTGCTTCTCTCCATGATGTGACTCAGGTCCTGGCTCCCCCATTCTCAGGGGCCCTGGGAGCCTCTGCCTCCAGCTGGCAGACACAGGAAAGGAGTGTGAAGAGATCTTGCCCATGGTGAGGGGCTCTAGCCCTCAATTCCCACTGTTGAGGACCAGTCGTGCGACCTGGATGCCACAGGGGCTGGAACACGTGGTCCCCAGCCAGCTGCCATCTCTGGGTGATGACAGTCACAGTTCTCCAGAATCATCAGATATAGATGTGGATACATACAGAAATACATGTATATATTACAGGATTAATTTTAAGGAATTGGCTCCTATAATCACTGGCACTATCAAGTCTGACATCCATGGGGCAGCCTGTGGCTTGGAGACCAGACAGGAGCTGGTGCTACAGGCTGGAAGTGGCAGGATTTCTTCTTATTCTGGGAAAACTCAGTTTTGCTCTTAAGGCTTTTTGCATGATTAGGCAAGGCCCTCCCACATTATCACGGAAAACCCTCTTAACATCAGTGGATTGGTGCTGTTGTCCACCATGCCTACAAAACACATTCACGGCAACACATAGACTAGTGGTTGGCCAAATGACTGAGTGTGTTAGCCCATTCAGGTGAACATACAGAACAGACCATCACAGTGGAAGACCCAGCTTATGGGTGGAGGAGGAAAAGCTCCAGCATCTTCCCTGCAGTGACCTGGGCTGCTCCCTTCCTAGACATTGGTTTCCTCATCCAAAAAGTCCAGGCTGTTTTACGATGGCTTGATCCTTTCTCCTTAGAATTCTAGGAGTGAGCTGAAATAAGGGATGCCCCCAAAGACCAACCCATTGGGGGCTAGGGCTTCAGCCTACACATTTGGGAGACTCGAATGTTCAGTCACTAACAGTGGTATGCCCACAACATGCTGTCATTCACTGTGGACAAGCTGTCCCGCTGTAGGTCTCTGTGCTCAAGCAGCCTTGAATTTGCGTTTGATCACTTCTGAATCTGAACACTTTTTTTGCACGTTTGTTGATGGTTTATTTGCATTTCTTTTATCATGTGCTGGTTCAAGTCATTTGCTCAGTTTTTTTTAGGGTTGTTTGTTTCTTATTGAGTTATGGTCATTCTTTATATATGCCATAAGAAGCCATGTGTCAGGGACAAACATTTACAAATATCTGTTCCCAGACTGTGGCTGGTCTTGTCACTGGGAGTCTGCCCTTCCATGCAGTTCTTGGGGCTCCAACCCTTTTGTCAATGTGGAGGACCCTGACATGGAGGCAGGGCTGCTTGCAGACAGCTCAAC
This sequence comes from Saccopteryx leptura, assembly GCF_036850995.1. Taxonomy (NCBI): domain Eukaryota; kingdom Metazoa; phylum Chordata; class Mammalia; order Chiroptera; family Emballonuridae; genus Saccopteryx; species Saccopteryx leptura. Next base: position 97,796,839 of record NC_089510.1, read on the forward strand.
TCTCATCCCATTGCCTCCTGTCTGCTTATTTACTGTGAACTCTCCTCTGTCTATGCAGGGGATGCTGGCTTTCCATTTAACATAACGATCTCAAGTGCACCTTCTAGAAATAAATGTGTAGGAACAACTGCCTTCAGAAAGCCCTGCCCTTCTGCTTTCGGGTGGCTGACCAATGCCCTCTTAACTCAGTTATCTTAGTTAAACTGCGATTACATTGTGAACCTAGGAGAAGCTCAGGTAAAGCTAATTGAAAAGTCCAGGTCACTTGAAGGGTGACTGGGTGAGGGGATTTCAGACCTGTGTGCTAGGGGCTGGGTCCTGTGGGGCTCTGTGGGCTCTGTCCCTGCATGAGGCAGATCCTGGTACACACACTGGTCCCCAAATGGCACATTTCTCAGCTTTTCTCTACTTTCCAAAACCACATCACAGGCTGAGTGTCGGGGCTGCTCTTTTGCATGTTACCGACTCAGAATCCCACAGCCTGTGAGTTGCAGGTATGGGATTTGAATCTGGGTCACCAGATGCCAGGAACCTCTGAGTCTGGAGTCCTTGGATGGGGAACTGGCACAGATACAACCCAGAGAAGGTGAGAACCGGAGGGATTCACTATCTTGCCTATGTTAGTAACCTGTAGACCACTCTCAAGAGGGGAAAACCTAGTGTTTCAAAACTAGAGTAAACCCTATTGTAAAATCTGAGGCTCTGCTTATGAAGATGTGAGTGAGTCACTAGGGCAGAGCAGTTCATCTATGACAATAGCGCATGGCCGTGTGCTTAGGCTCTCATCTACAAGAAAACACGAAATGAGATGGTCCTGGAAGAACTGAGATGCCCCTGAGAAGACTGGGGTTTTGAGAGCCAGTTGCGAAACCCTGATTTATAGTTCAGGGATCTGCTGTTTAGAAGAGGAGATCTGGGCTCATGGTGGCCAAGGACTGAAAGCCCGGCTTGTGGCAGAGCTGGAGTTTCCAGATCTGAACACCTGACCCAGGTCTTCTCCCTGCTCCATCCCAGATTAGGGGCTATTCTGCTCATTGTTATTTTCTAAAATTGGAGGTGACAAAACCCCAGGAATCCCTGTGGCACTCGCTTCCCTCAAAGGGGAATTTATTAGCTTATATAATTTAAAAGGCCAGCACTGGCTTCAGGCATAGCTGTATCCAGGTGCTCAAACCATGTCCTCAGGGAGATTTCTCTCTGTCTTTTGGCCCCAATTCCACCATGGTGGCTCTATTCCCTAGCCAGCTCTCCTCTCAGGTTGGTCCTGGCAGTGTGGGCTTTTGTCCTCTGAGGTCCAAGTATAGCCAAAAGAGAGTAGCTCTTTCCTGACTCATCAGCAAATGTCCAGGATTATCCCTAACTCAGTTGATCTGAGCCACGTGCAGGCTCACCCAGAAGCAGTTGCTGTGGCTAAGGAACACATGTTCTTAAGAAGTGTGACTGGCTGAGTCCAGGGTATAGGGGGACAGTCTGCCTAAGACAGCTGGAATGCCACAGCCAACAGAGGGAGGCAGACAGCAACTGCAGATGTTCCTTCAGCAAGGAGGCCCAGCAGAGAAGGCCACAGCTGCGACCTGTCCTCACCCAGCTCGGAGCACTCCTCCGGGAAGCAAAGCAAGGTGGCAGCTGTCACCCATGTTTCTGGGTGGCTCTGGTTGGTGCCATTAGGGCAGGGGCTCCCTGGTCCCACTTTTGAACAGGAGTTCCATTAGTCACAGCGGCGTGGTTTATTCCAAAATAGCATGTTTTTGTTATCTTTAGGACATTTGAAAATAAAGGCCAGTGACTCTGTGAGCACAATTGTAATGTGAAATATTACTAAGCATCTGAAGGGCTGGTCCCCAGAGCAGTGACCAGCTGCTCCCTGACAGAATGTAAAGTCAGAGAGGGCTCCATGTCCGGGCCGCTAGCAGCTGTGTTTTTGTTAAACTGCTGTGACAGAAGCTTACCCACCCTCCTTTCTTTCTTTTACATCATTTTATTAAAACACACTTGGAACCTCGCTGCGTTGGTGTACATACCCATCTCTAAGCAGCTGCTCTGTGTGTTAAATATCACTTTCCATACTTGGGCTCACCTCCAAAATAGAGTTCTGCTGGGTCTTTCAGTCTGTCATTTCTGGTTCCCTCAGGAGGATTGAGTCCTAGGTGATGCTCTGGGACCCAAGCCCACCCCTCTCCTCCCACCTCTCTCCTCCCAGCAGCGGGCTGGTCGGCCCCCAGTTATCATGGCAACCTGGCCATGCCAGTGCTGACTCTGATTTCCTACCCCAGGGCCCCTCCTATCTTCACAGAATGTGCAGCTCCAACCAGAAAGTCACCTTGTACAGCCATCAGTATGGGCTGTGGGGCCCTGGAGGAAAGGAGTGGTGTGACTCAGACTTGGCAGGAAGGTAACTCTCACTCCTACCTCGGGTGGCCGGCTGTGGATAGGAGAGTCACCTTACTCTGCCTGGGCTGCTCTGACCAAACACCACCAGTCTGAGGTATTCAAACAGTGGACACTCATTTCCCACCGTCACGGAGGTTGCCAGGGTCAATTCCTGGTAAGGCTGCTCTCCCCGGCTTGCAGATGGACATCTTCTCCCTGTGTCCTCATGTGGCCTCCTCTGTGCACATCTCTGGTATCCCTGTCTCTTCTGACAAGGATTCCAATCCTATAGGGTTATGCCCCTTTATTATGACCTCACATAATCCTAATTACCTCCCTAAAGGCCCCATCTCCAAACACAGTCAAGTCATACTAAGGGTGAGAGCTTCAAACTATGAATCTGCAGGAACACCGTTCAGCCTGCAGCCATGGTAAAGAGGCATGGCCAGGACCCAAGCCCTGTTCCACCGGCTGCTTTCTGTGGGGGCCTTCCCTCTCTCTCCTTCCTGCCATGCAGTCCAAGGGCAGAGGCTGTCCCATATCTGCTACCTGAGAAAGCTGCAAGCTGACCTGTCAACATTTGGAAGCCTGGGTCATCCTCAGGGCCCTTGGTCTTGTGTCCCAGAAAGAAGGCCTACAGCCCAGCCCCAGAGAACACACAGCATTGCAGTGCAGGACTCTGGCTGAAGGTCACAGGCCTGGAGCCAGAGATTCATTAATGCCTTGCTGTGTGACTTCAGACAAGTTACTCCACCTCTCTGGCTGCTGGTTCCTGCTCTGTGGAACGGTAATGGAAGTAGTATGCTGACAACAGGGCCACCATGGCAGTGAGGGGGGGGGTCCTTTATGGAGAGCTTCCAGAGCAGACTATCTCTCAGACATGCTCACTGACATGGGCTGTCAGACCCTTGTCACCCAACATGCCACATCTGCACGTACACGCCAAATGTGCAGAAAGCAGGCAGGACCTTAGGGCATGGCCCTAAATCCTGCTCAGTGGCCATCATTTCAGGTGATGTGTTTGATGAGCTGGGACCTAGAACCTTGAGCTGAAGCAGATTTAATTGGTGCAAACTGTGTGAGCCAAAAGGATTGAAAGTGAGGGCCTGTAGGGTAGTATGTAAACATGCATTTGTGAGGTGCATTGATTGACATGCATCGCTTCCCATGAGGGCAAAGAACCAGGAGGATGAATGGGTGATTGAGTGGGTGGGTGAGTGGGTGGGTGAGTGGGCAGTGGGTGTGTGAGTGGATGGTAGATGGATGGATTTAGTGGTGAATAAGTGAGCAGATTGGTAGGTGGGTGGACAGATGGATGGATAAACACACGGATGGACCTTTCATGGGGGTGGTTGCAGATACCCACTCTATCCTCTCATTCACAGGTCACCCCAATTTCAGTTGGGTACTCTCTCCCACTTGCAACCTCTCCAACACTACTCAATGACATTTCTTTAATACCATAGAGTTTGTGAAGAGTAGGGGAGGCAGCAAGGTGTTATGAGACCTGAAAAATGCCACACTGTTGGCCTCACACACGAGGCTCTGTCTGGAGATTTTCAGCCAACCTAGATGCACAGTGGCCTCAGTCCCTGCCTACCTGCCCTGCCCTCTGAATCCAGCGAGAAGGTCTCACCCTGCCCTTGAAGACCTAGAGGCATGGCACTGGGGTATGGACACCCTGCTTGGGAAGCTGGGGACCCATCCTTCTGGCCCACGTTGTGAGTGACTTGGGCTCCTGGGGGCCCCAAAAGACAGATGTGGTTGTGGCCTGTGAGAGGTGAAACAGCTGGGCAGGTGGGGAATGCACATGTCAGATGTTGGGGACCAACTTGAGGCCTCTTTCATGGCACATGAGTACACAGTTTTGGGATGGTTAGCAAAGGCCGGAAGGCCCCTATCACTGGGGCCCCTGACAGGAGCCACAGACCACCCGGCTCGTTTTGGAAAACAAATGTTATCAGATGGTGCTCCGTTACTGAGCTAAGATGCTTTTGGCTCCTCTGAAATAGGAAACAGGAAACAGATATAGGAAGAATGAATAAACATTGGCTCATGGGACCATGTGCTGGGAAAGCTGAAACTACATGTGGGCAGATTCCATGTAAACTGTGCATATGCAAAGTAGGCACAGGCAGGCCAGCCTACTGCTCCCAGAGTCATGTGGCCAAGGGCAGCATGGGGAGGTGGTGTTCTTGTGCATCCCCTGTCACCAGACAGTCAGAGCCTGTGGGCCTGGGGGCACCAGGGAAAGGAGACCTGGCACAGGGAACCAAGGAGACAGGGCACAGGAAGAGACAGCTTGGGCACCATCTGCAGACTTGGATGTGGAGAGTCAGTGCTTGTCTTCAAAGTGGTTCATGAAGTCAAGTTGTGCGATCCGTTCTTGATGGTGAGTCCTGTCCTGTGTCTTATATCACCCTGTGACCCAAAGGAACTCAGACCCACACACTCTTTCTCTTCCTATTTCAAGAAAGACTTCCCATATCATAAATTTACCCTTTTTAAAATGTACAATTTGCCCTGGCTGGATACCTTGGTTGGTCAGAGCATCGTCTGGAAGCACAAAAGTTGCCAGTTCAATCCTGGTCAGGACACATACAGTGTTCCTGTCTCTCTCTCTCTCCCTCCTTTCCTCTCTTGATGAAATCAATAAATAAAAATTTTAAAAAAATGTCTGATTTAGTGGTTTTCAGTGCATTCATAGGTGGTATAAACATCGGCACGGTCTGGTTCCAGAACATTCTTATCGCCCAAGAAGAAGCCCATGTCCATAAGCAGTCAACTGTCCAGTCCTAGGCAACTGCTTACCTCATCCTGCCTCTATAGATTTGCCAATTCTGGGCATTTTGTGTAAATGGACTCACGCACACATGGTCATGTGTGGCTGGCTTATGTTTGCATAGCATTTTCAAGGTTTATCCACGTTGTATCAGAATTTCATTTCTTTTTAAGGCTGAATAATGTTCCATGGTGCGGACAGACCACTTTTTGTTTATCCACTCATCTGTTGCTGAATGCTTGAATTTTACAATTTCTGGGCTTTTGTGAGTCATGCCGTTGTGAACGTTTGTGTCCAAGTTTTAGCCTGACGTCTGTTTTCAGTTTGGGGGAATAGACATAGGAGGGTAATTGCTGGGTCATCAGGTAGCTCCCTGGTTAACCATTCGAGGACACCCCTGACTGTTTTCCACAGCGGCGGCATCGTTTTAATGTTCCCACTGAAAATGCCGAGGGTTCCGGTTCCTCCACATCCCCGCTGTTCTGGTGGGAGTGACGTGCTGTCGTCTCCCAGTGGTTTTGATCTGCATTTCACTGATAACAAAAGACATTGAACTTCTTTTCATGGGCCTACTGACTGTGTGTGTATCTTCTTCTGAGAGGCATTCACTTTTTAAAATAACGTGTTATTATACACGTCATGTCCGGTCCCGTACTGAACGTGGCAAAGGCAGAAAGCTACAAAAAGGAAATGAAACTCTCATAGTCTTACGCCATGTTGATAGGGCAATTCATTTTGAGAATTGCAGGACTTCCCAGTCCTGATGGCACAGATGGCTGGTCTCCCGCAGCTCGGTTGGAAGCTGGGACTTGGCTGCAGGAGGTAGAAACTTATCCTCCAAACTGCAACCAGCCCTGTAGGCTGCCTGCTGGTACTGGCTTAGAGGCGCCCCAAGCCCATGGCGCCCTCTCCTGGCAGAGGCTGCAGAGTCACACCAGCTCTCAGAGTAGCCCCTGCTGTCGGAGAGAGTCCTGCAGGTTGTTTGGGTTAGAGGTTTGTGTTGAGAAAAAGTCGCCAAACACAGGCAGATCCCTCAGAAGCGTGATCCACTTGGAGCAGCTGCTTATGAGGAATAAGCCCCCGGCAGCTCCTGCTTGTTTAACCGGGAAGCCGATGCACCCTTTGCATGATTTCAGAGGTTCTAACCCTGCAGTTCACGTGTGTGCAGGTGTCTCGGTGTAGCCCCGTTTCCCAGGCTGGCCTCCGGGCACTCAGGGTCACGGCCACAGAGCGCTCAGCCCTCCCTGTCTCCAAACAGGCGAACGTGACTCAAAGGGACCGCTGAGCTAAAGCTAGCCCGCCTGCCTCCAAACAAGTGCCCTCATGGGCTGGCCCCAGCCACCCTCCTTTCCTTTTGGGGACCAATGGAGTGTCCTGCGATGCAGGGAGCAGGCTGGTGGGTCTTCGGTGTGCCATGTGTGAGGAAGGCATTGAGCTCAGAGGGAGAATGCTGTGGTGTTGCGCAGGAGACAGAAGGAAGGCCTGTGCTCAGGTCAGTTCTAAGAAACTGAGCCAGGAGTGGAGTCACTTTTATCGTCACTGTGATGCTTCTCATTTCTGAATGGTTAGAGCTTCTCGGTTTCCCTAGAATATTCTGGAATATCCTTTCCTCGAAGAATATTCCATGGAGTGAATCAGGCCAGCATCTCACCCAAGGGCCCATTCCACAGATCAGGACCCTGGAGATAGGGTAATTCCTGATAGTCCCTGGGACCTGGGCTCCTTGGCCTGATACATGGTGCCATTTGTCCAAATGGGTCTCTTAGGGTCAGCTGTGGACCTCAGAGATCTTTCAATTAACCTCGAGGGTGCCTGACCATGACCCTGATGGGCTCTGAAAGGTCCCACCTGAGCAGAAGAGCAGATGCATAGGAGAGCAGGTATGTTGGTGTCAGCAGTCACCCCGATGGCCCTCCTGAGCCTGGGTGGGTGTGCATCAGCAGACTTCTGTTGGAGGCAGGACTGGACTGGTGGCTCCAGTTTCTGCAAGGACACCTAGGGAGAAGAGGAGAGGTGGCCCAAGTCTGAGAATCCTGGAGCAGAGACTAGAACCTTCTCTCATCCCTAGATGGGAGCTTTATTTGACCCGGATACCTGTCTGAGGGAGTTCCATCCCTCACACCATGCACAGGCCTGTTGGAGAATGCCTGGGCTATGCCATTCAGCTGTTGTAAGAGTGCTGGGGCTACGCAGAGGCCCACATGCTCACAACTGATCCCCCTTCATGACCTGAGTTAGTGTGGGAGATGGGGGAAGAGGAGAAGGAGAAGAAGAAATACACTCCAGCTCAGAGCAACACACCTGCTGCATCTGCAGGGCCCCGAGGATGCTGGTGCGTGTACCTCCAGCACAAACATTTGGCAGGTCACAAAACTCACTGTACATCAAAGGATTGCTGCACACACATGTGCACATACATTTACAGAGACATACATATGCTTATGTACACATGTGTGCACATGCACGATTCTGTGTACCCTCCAGAAGGCTCGGGGAGCCGTGCATGTGCCCAGGTATGCAGCATGTGCACTGAGCACTGGCTCAGGCACACATGGAGCCCCTGTGCTGGTGGGGCCGAGCTTCGTCCTTGCGCCCTGGTACACATACCAAACCTGGTGACGATCCGACCTAGTTTTAATTCCTGAAGCTCCTGGCTTTTTTTGTGGATGGTCCTAGGAGTCTCGCTGCCAGGGTGAGCATATCATTTACCATTCCAAATGGGGACATGTCTGAGAGCAAAGCAGGACAGTCAGTGTCCACAGCAGGGCTGAGAGTGAATCGGGGCTGCCCGACCTCTCGCCAGGAGCAGGGGCCTGAGGTCCTGCTGCCAGGTTAAGACTGCCATCCACGCAAGGAGTCAGTGTACCGTGCCTTTTTTTTTCCTGCTGGTTCATGCATTCCTCCTCCCCACTACTTACTTACTGGTAAACCCCCAGGGGGCCGAGCCCTGGATGGCATGGGAGAGAACCCATCCCTCAGTCACAAGCAGGGAAGGAGAAATGACTCCCTCAGCATGAACAGCGCCCCACAAGGTGAGTCCCAGGAGTCCAAGGATTTGGGTTGCTCATCCTGAAGTGGTTTGGGGAGAGTCAGCAGTGGCTGCTCTGTTCCTGGTGCATGTGCCCTGGCAGCACCATGACACACCGGACTCAGCATGGTGTCCTCAGCTTCGACACTGGTGGAGGAAGACCTTCCATCTGGTGACACTGCTAGGCTCCCAGCCCTGCACTGTCCTGACAAGTCCAGGACTCTGGGTCCGGGCTTGGCTGGGGAGGAACAGGTCTGGAGCATTTAAACTCATGTCTGATTATCCTTTGTGTCTGAGGGTCCAAATCAGAGCTGCTGACACCCATCCCCAAAGTCCTCTTGCAGGGGGCTCCTCACAGGGACAAGACTGCTTAGTTGTCTGTGGCTTGGGACTGGTGGGGACTCTAGCTTGGTTAAGTGACCTGGGGAAGTCACTTGTCCTCTCTGTGCTTGGTCATCTTACCCACAGATGGTCATTGTGTTCACTGCTCTAGGCTTTGGTGAGAACTCACATGATGCCATGAAGGCACTTCGTGTCTCCTTGTGAAGCAGGGGACTCAGGTCAACCTGGCTGCACCAACGGGCAGGGGGCAGCTGCACACAGTAGCCCTGGGTCCATGTGCTGTGGACCGTACCTGCCTTGTGTCTCCATTCTCTGATTGGGCTCCCTGTGACCCAAGCCCAGCATGCTATAGGCCTGCCATGAATGCCTGCCGTGTTGGAGCCCTTCTGCGGGATGGGTGAGCATGGTTTTGAGACAGCTTGTTGCTCCCTTAACAAGCGTTAATGGTCCCGAAACAGTTTTGGAATTCAGTGTGGTTAAAAATCATCCATCTTCTGCTGTTTAAAAACCACTTGTCATTCCGTGTGCCAAAAGCTCTTTCTGTAGCCTACTTTTCCAAAATGATCACTGATTGGAACAAAAACATGGCCACTAAAATTAGAGCGACAAAATGCAGTTGTTATGAAACAAAAAGAAAATGGACGGGCACTCTGAACAAGGGAGGAGCAGCCCCCACCTCGGCAGCAACAGCATGCTGGTGCTCAGGACACTGACCTACAAGGCCCAGTCTTCTTTTGATTAAACCCTTCATGTGACCCTGTCCCGGAGAGAGTGGTGGCTCAGAGTGGGGACTATTTTAGGAAACTCTGGCCACAAAAGCCCAAATAAACAAGATGCTTGCAGATGAGCATAAGAACCCAGACATCCCTCTCTTGAAAGAAGATGTCCAAGCTCCCCTTTGCCATCTCCCTTTTCATCCACTTAGGCATCTAAGACACATTGTCCCTTCCTCCACAAGGCCTGCATCAGATGAGATTTGGTCAAGCAAATGTGTGACAGAAAAAATACAAAAGAGCCATGGCTTCCACGAGATAGAGGTTTGTTTCTCTGTCACCTTAAAATGACAAAGTAAGGCAGCCCCAGCTCATGGGAACATAGGCACTTCCCTTCTTGCTGCTCTGGCATCCTTAACAGGCTGCCTCATGGATCAAAGTGGCTGCTTTGATTCCACCCATCATGCCCATGTTCCAGTTAAGGAAGGGAAGATAAAAACAAAACACATTCATGTTAAGGACATGCAGTGTACATGTTGCTTCCAGGTGTGTGTTATTGGCCATAGCATAATCTCAAGGGAGGCCGAGAGCCTTTATTGCAGAAACCTGCTATTTAAAGTAGAGAATAGATGCTGGGGTAGGCAGCTGGCCACTTCACCACAGTGTATCCTAAAGAACAGCCTTCTTCCTGCTTCCAGACCACCCACACCATGCAGTCCACCACCCCCTCCCCACCCCGGCCTCCCGAGCTCACCCAGAGCAGCTCAGGATGTAAGTTGTAAGATGTCATTTGAGTCAAGGTTTGGGATGTTTTGAGCAAGACTACAAAACTTAGAAGAAATAGAAGCCTGTAGAGGGAGAGGACTTGCCAAGGTGATGTATTGCCCATGCACTGTTACACCAGCCTCCCTGGCATCCCTGGATGGGGCTTCCAGCATCCCATCGAGTTCTCATCATCTTCTGAGCTCTCAGACCTCTTACCAGGTCAAAGCCTGACAGGCAAGGAATATTACTACCTCTTGTACCTGTGCGGCCTCTTGGTTGCAAAAGATAAAAGTCAAGCTCAACTTGGCTGAAGTCAATGGGAGGGCTTAAATAGCTTTAAAGTTCAGGGAAAATAGCTTCAGGTATGGCTAGATCCAGGTGCTCAGAGAGCATCAAGAAAGCTCTCTTTCCATCTCTGCTTCCTGGTTTCCTCTGTCTGAACTCCATTCTCGAGCAGGCTGTCCCCACACTGTGTGGAGATGGCCACCAGCAGCACCAAGTTCAGGTTCAACTACTCCAGCCACCGTAGAGGAAGACGGCCTCTTTCCCAGTCTTTACAAGAGAAGATTCAGGGTTAGGGCTTGCTGGACTGATCTGAATTGTGCCCATTCTTGACCCACTTATGGTGATCAAGGGAGTGGGATGGACCTGTTGGCCAGACCAGGATCCCACACCCATCCTCTGAGGGCATGCTCCTTGCAGAGCAGTTGGGCAAGAATTGAGGAGCTGGGAAGGAGGGGTATCACTTCTGCTTTTTACAGCTTTGCTGTAGCTGGGGTGGGATGTGCTCCAGGCCTTGATCCTGACCCAGGAGGGGTACCTAGTACCTGAGAATATGTGGCCTGGCTGGGCCTCATGGTGGTTACAGGTGGCAGTTTCATGGCCTGGTCACTGACCATGACTTTGGAAAGATCCTCCATTTTTCAAATTTCCTTCTGAACTTCTCAAACAAGGCCACCACCATCTGTCTGTCCATCCTTTCATCCTTCTGGGCAAAATGAAGGCAGTCATTTCAAGTAGCCACTGTTGAGGGCCAGGGAAACCTCAACTGCCCTCACCAGATGAGTGTGGCTAACCTGTAGGACCCAGGTCACCTGTCCTCCATGTGGACAGAGCCACCTAACTGTTAGGCACCAAGGAGAAGCCATGCTCCATGCCCCCCACGGCCTGCAGGTCCCATGGACCAGGGCCAAGGGTTGGAAGTCCTGTGCACCTCCATGGTGAGACCATAAAAGGCGCCTCCTGGGGTGGTCTTCACACATCCCTCCCACCTGGACGCTTTGCTCACACTACACAGACCCCTCACTGGCACTCACAGCACAGCTGCCTGCGACCTACAAAGTGCAGACATGAAGAACCTTAACCTGACATCACTTCTCTAACTCCCTGGTGCTCAGGAGAACAGCCATCAGCCAGGGCCCACCTTTAGCTTAGAAATACTGTCACTTTGTGTGTGTGTGTAGAGCTGTAGCATTCGGGTGACTGACGAGGTAGCTCGGGTTCACTTTGCTGGAGTTTTTCTCTGTTCTGTCTGCTTTGACAGAGAATATATAAGAGACCAGGATGGGCAGGTGTGAAGAGGGAAGCAGGAGGGAAATCAGGGGTCTCAGAATCCCTGGACAGGGCTCTAAGACACCTCCCTAAATTCGAGTCAATGGGCCTGGGTGGGGCAGGGGTCCTCCAGATGTGCTGCGTGAACTTACAGCAGTGTCAACTGGGAATATGTCAGAAATGTGCAGGTGCTCAGCCCCACCCCAGAGACAGAAACTCCGTGTTTTCTTGAACCCTCTTAGGGTCCAGGGATGCAGGAAAGTAGGTGCAGCAAGGTTTGAGAACCTTGCACTTGGTTTAAGGAAGTAGGACTACCCATGAAAGTGGCGTTGCCCAGAGTGTGGCCCACAGACCAGCAGCATCCAAATGGCCGCCTGGTGCTCATTAGGTATGCAAAGTCCCAGGACCCCAGGGGGACCCATGTGCTGACAGTCTGAGCATAAGGCATAGGGGAGGGGGTGCTGCATTCAGAGGCTTGACCATTTTCTCTGCAATGTGAGAGAGACACCAGTGGGCCCAGGACTGCATCTTGGTCGGCCTCTTTCCCTGGCCTACTGCTTGCCCTTAGTCTGGTTCACAGCTAGTCTGCCCGGAGCGTCCCCTGCCACACTTCCATCCCATCCAGGAAAATCCCAAATGTGGTCCAACGCCCCCTACACCCTGCCTGCCTGCCTGAGGGAACGAAGAGGTTCAGACCCAATTCCAAAGATCTCAGCTCCCCCACCCCAAATTAGCTTCTAGATGACCTGAGCTCAGAGAGGTTGGGCCACTTCCCCTAGATTATATGGGCTCATGGCCACAACGGAGCTATTTTGGGAAAGAAGGTCATCCCTTTAGTTGATGCGGTCAGCACTGTCTTCACGGGTACGGGACAGGGCAGGTCTGGGTATTAAAAACTCAGGTGTTGAAAGCTATTTTGTAATGAAGAAGTAAGTTTCCAAGAACCACAGCGCAGTGCAGAAGTTGCCCTAATGTACCCCCTCCTCCAGCACCCTCCCGGCCCCAGCATGAACCCCCAGTGTAAGAGGAGCCTCCCCACACAGGTTTTTTCCCTTCATTTGATGTCTTCCTCTGGACCTTTCAAGAAGGGTCCCAGCATGTAACTCCTCTCTTAGCCACTAGATGGCAGCGTTGACTGCAGAAGCCCAGACAAGGGCACTCAGGCTGGATAACAAATCTAGAATCCTGCTCCAAGGAGGGGCCTTGGGGGACAGCTTCCTCTTGGGAGTCAGGGGGTAAGTTTACAATGTTAACACTCTGAGAAGACCCTGGTGGGACCTGTCAACTGAACCAAAGGCCTGTAGTCCTGTTATGGCCCTGCAGGGCCAGGTTGGGGCTGGGACACACCAGGAGAGCCATCTGCTCTGATTGGGGGCTCACAGTGTGTCCAGTAGGCCTACAGGTGAATGGACAGTCACTGTGCAGCAACAGGACATGGAGGCTTGAGGGAGGAGGAGACATAGGGCAGCCCTCTGCATACATTTGTCCTCACAGACACAGCCCATGGGAGGCTGTACATCCCTGTGAAGACATCTTTGGGCAGATTTTCCCTTTATTCTGCACTTCGTCCTCCATGACCACTGGGGCAGCAGACACAGGAAGCCCTCACCACATGGGACATAACTGACTGTGGGTTCATCTTAGATGGTCAGAGTGGACGAGGGGACAGGGGCCCAGAGCATGCATCCAAACCCCAGCCTCACCACCTGAGGGCTGCACAATGTCACATGGGCCAGTCACAGCCCCTCTGTGCCTCAGTTTCCTCACACACTAAATAGGGAGGATTATAGAGCTTGCCCCATTCAGTCATTACAATCAACTGACTTTAAAGATTTAAAGCAGTCGACTTTGCGTTACATTACAAATTTTTATTAATTATTCATTGTGATTATTTATAGTGTTCTATGCATAGAAGAGATTTGGTCCTAAGCTCCAATAATTATAACCAGGATTTTCACACACAGGGGATTTGTGCAGGACGTTTCAAAATATGTCAGGTGTATTGGTATTATTTCACAATAACCCTGGTGATTGTTACTATTGCTGTTACTAGTATCTTCGTGGGGACCCAGTAGCCCTGTAATCAAGTCTAGGGCCATCTGAAATCTAAATACTGGAAGCAGCCATTGCTGGCCCCTTGCATCAACCAGAAACTGTGCTGTGTCTCTGAGGTGTTCAGTGTGGCCTCTGGCCCCTTGATTTTCCTAATCTTTGTCCTGTCTCTTCTGCCCACGAGGCAACTCCACGGCCTCTGTTGGCCCACACTATTCAAAGAGCAGTGAAGGCCCGGGGAGCTAGAAGTCCCTCTGCCTCAGCCTGCCCCAGGCTGCCTGGAGCCCATGTGTGGGAGTGGGGACCTGGGACCCATGGCCTTGAATTCATCACAAAGTCCGCAGCACAGCACACTCTTCTCTTTGGGACTAAGTTGAATTTTGTCACATGTTTCTTCTGAATCAGTTGATGTGATGATACATTTGTCCTTCAGTTTGTTGATAAGGTTGTTTGTTGGAAGAAAGCCGAAGCACCAATGACTTTCTGTTCCCATCCTGAGAAAGTGAAGGTCGAGACCAAGCATACAAGACTGAAGGCAGTTGTGTCCAGAGAAGGCTCAAGGATGAGATGCTTGGCCCTGCTGGAACTTTCTGCAGATCAGGAATCAGAAAGCAGATGGTGTGGTGTTATGACAGCAGATGGTGTGGTGTTATGTTTCAGAAAGGGCAAGAGAAATATAATCAGTTTTGCACAACTAAGTAATAAAATTATACACTGTATTTTTTTTGTTAGTTTCTCTTTTTAAAATTTTTTAAAATTAATTTTACTAGGGTGACATTAATATATCAGGGTACAGAAGATGGCGCTGGAGTAGGCGGATGTACCAACATCTACCTCCCAGAACCAAAGTGGATTACAAACTAATTTTATGAACTATCATCTGGAAAAACCAACTTTGGACTAAATAAGAGGACTCTTCAACCAAGGAACACTGAAGAAGCCACACAGAGACTGGTAGGAAAAGCGGAAACGGGGAAACACGGAGAGAGCTGCCCAGCTCCCCGGAGCGAACGGCAGCAGGGAGAGACTCGCGTGGCGGGAAGTGAATTTAGCAGAGGGGGAAGGGTCCTGAGCCCCAGGAACAAAGCCCCAGCCTATAGCCCCAGAGCCCAGAAGAGGCGTAAGGACAGTATTTAGCTGGAAACAAATCAGGATACTGTTTTTGAGAAAGAGTCTGATTTCTCAGATCCAGGATCCTTCTTAAAGGGACCGCACAGAACATCTCTCTCATAACTACCCACCCGGGGCTCCTGGGGATGGGGGGAGAGAGGAGAGGACCAGAGTAACAGGAAGAGAGTGTAATCTAGGAGGCACAGGGTGAAGCATTTTGGGAGATAGCCACCCTAACCCCTGGGACGAGTCACCCCCCAAAGCTGAAGTGAATATTTCCCCCAGAAACAGCAATACCAGCAAAGGGAAGCAGGAGAGCAGCCAAACAAGCCCCCCTGCGGCATTCAGAGCAGAGTCACATAAAAGGAGGGAGCTTTTGGGTCTACAGTAGTGAGTCTTAGGGTCCGAGCTGCAAAGTCCCCACCCACGAGGCTGAGGGTGTGCCGGAGGGCAGGTGGCAGCGGGAGACAAAAGTGCGGTTCTGCTGGCAGGGGCGGAAGCCAGCTGGCCACCACTGGGCTCAGGTGTGAGCTCAATCTTGCCTGGCTGGGGAGAAGGGTGTGTGAAAAAGCGGTCAAGCTCAGCTGCCGGCAGCCTGTAATCCAGCCTGCGGGGAAAAGGGTGGGAAACCCGGAAAGGGTGGAGACCAGCCCTTGAGCAAGGGCAGAGGAGCACAGCCTTGCCCCGCCCGTGCAACCCAGGCTTGTGGTCTGACTTGGTAGCTGGCTCCTCCCACAGGGGTGGAGCCAAAAGCCCAGTAGAGGCAGAGTTCCGCTACTGAGCTGAGCTTGGGAATGCAGGGCAAAAGCCCGGAAACAGGCGGAGACCCACAGCTGAGCAAAGGTGCTCGCCAGTGCCCTCAGGACCGAGCATAATGTCACACATGGGGGCAGGGCAAAGGCCAAGGCCACCACCACTTGTGCACCCGAGCACGTGATCACAGCCACTCCCGTGAAGAAAAAATGCGGAGGCAGAGAAATACAACACAAATAAACCAAGAGAAATCCCCAGAAAAGGACCTAAGTGAATCAGATATAACCAAATTACCAGATGCAGAGTTTAAAATAACGATTGTTAGGATGCTCAAAGATATTAGAACAACCATAGATGGCCATTACGAAAACCTAAAGAGATAACAAATATAAAAAAGGACATTGAAATAATAAAAAAGAATCAGTCAGAAATGACAAACACAATATCTGAAATAAAGAATACAATGGAAGGAATTAAAAGCAGGATGGATGAAGCAGAGAATCAAATCAATGAGTTAGAGGACATGATAAATAAAGGCATGGAAGCAGAGCAGAAAAAAGAAAAGAGACTCAAAAAGTCTGAGGAAACTCTAAGAGAGCTCTGTGACAACATGAAGAAAAATAACATCCGCATCATAGGGGTTCCTGAAGAAGAAGAGAAAGAACAAGGGATAGAGACTTTGTTCAAACATATTATAGCAGAAAACTTCCCCCAATTAAGGCAGGAAAACATTTCACATGTTCAGGAAGCACAGAGAACTCCATTAAGAAGAAACCCAAAGAAACCAACACCAAGACACATCATATTTAAAATACCAAAGCTAAATGATACAGAGAAGATATTAAAAGCTGCTAGAGAAAAAAAGACTATCACCTACAAAGGAGCCCCCATAAGGATGACTTCTGACTTCTCAACAGAAACACTTGAGGCCAGAAGGGAATGGCAAGAAATATTCAAAGTAATGCAGAACAAGAACCTACAACCAAGACTACTTTATCCAGCAAGGCTATCATTTAAAATTGAAGGAGAAATAAAAAGCTTTACAGACAAAAAAACAAAACAAAACAAAACAAAAAAACCTCAAGGAATTCACTGCAACCACACCAAGGCTGCAAGAAATGCTAAGGGACCTGTTGTAAACAGATCAAAGGAAAAAAAGAATATAGCAAAAGAGGAATACAGTTTCAAAGAAAAAAAATGGCAACAAACAATTACATATCAGTAATAACCTTAAATGTTAATGGATTAAATGATCCAATCAAGAGACATAGAGTAGCTGCATGGATAAGAAAACAGGACCCATACATATGCTGTTTACAAGAGACACACCTTAAATCAAAAGATGCACACAGACTGAAGATAAAAGGATGGAAAAAAATATTTCACGCAAATGGAAATGAAAAAAAAGCTGGGGTAGCAATACTTATATCAAACAAAATGGACTTTAAAACAAAGACCATAGTTAGAGATAAAGAAGGTCACTACATAATGATAAAGGGAGCAATAAAAAAGGAAGATATAACCATTATAAATATCTACGCACCTAATATAGGAGCACCTAAATATATA
Source organism: Saccopteryx leptura (assembly GCF_036850995.1). Classification (NCBI taxonomy): domain Eukaryota; kingdom Metazoa; phylum Chordata; class Mammalia; order Chiroptera; family Emballonuridae; genus Saccopteryx; species Saccopteryx leptura. Next base: position 97,813,874 of record NC_089510.1, read on the forward strand.
AAGCAGACTTTGATGGACTTAAAGGGCGAGATCAATAGCAATACACTAATAGTAGGGGATTTCAATACCCATTAACATCATTAGATAGATCCTCAAGAAAGAAAATCAACAAAGAAACAGCAGACTTAAAGGACATATTAGATCAACTCGATTTAATTGATATCTTCAGAACCTTTCACCCTAAAACAGCAGAATATACATTCTTTTCAAGTGCTCATGGTACATTCTCTAGAATAGACTACATGTTAGGGCACAAAAGCAGTCTCAACAAATTTAAGAAGATTGAAATCATACCAAGCACTTTCTCTGATCACAATGGCATTAAACTAGAAATCAACCACAATAGAAAAATTGAAAAACATTGAAACACTTGGAAACTAAATAGCACGTTATTAAATAACGAATGGGTTAACATTGAGATCAAAGAAGAAATTTAAAAATTCCTAGAAACAAACGATAATGAGCATACATCAACTCAAAATTTATGGGACACAGCAAAAGCAGTCCTGAGAGGGAAGTTTATAGCATTACAGGCATACCTCAAGAAGATAGAAAAAGCTCAAATAAACAACTTAACCCTGCATCTAAAAGAACTAGAAAAAGAAGAGCAAGTAAAGCCCAGAGCTAGTAGAAGGAAGGAAATAATAAAGATCAGAGCAGAAATAAATGACACAGAGGCTAAAGAAACAATACAGAGGATCAATGAAACCAGGAGCTGGTTCTTTGAAAAGGTAAACAAGATCGATGAACCTTTAACGAGACTCACCAAGAAAAAAAGAGAGAGGACTCAGATAAATAAAATTAGAAATGAGAGTGGAGAAATAACAACTGACACAACAGAAATACAAAATATTGTAAGAAAATACTATGAAGAACTGTACGCCAAAAAACTAGACAACCTAGATGAAATGGACAAATTTCTTGAATCATATAATCTTCCAAAAATCAATCTGGAAGAATCAGAAAACCTAAACAGACCAATTACAACAAATGAGATTGAAACAGCTATCAAAACTCCCAAAAAAGAAAAGTCCTGGGCCTGATGGCTTCACAAGTGCATTCTACCAAATATTCAAAGAAGAACTAACTCCTATCTTTCTCAAAGCTATTTCAAAAAATTCAAGAGGAAGGAAGACTTCCAAACTCCTTTTCTGAGGCGAGCATAATTCTGATTTCAAAACCAGGCAAAGACAACACAAAAAAAGAAAATTATAGGCCAATATCCCTGATGAACTTAGATGCAAAAATCCTCAATAAAATATTAGTATACCGGATCCAGCAATATATGAAAAAAATCTTACACCATTATCAAGTGGAATTTATTCTTGGGAGGCAAGGCTGGTACAATATTTGCAAATCAATCAATGTGATTCATCACATAAACAAAAGGAAGGAGAAAAACCACATGATAATTTCAATAGATGCAGAAAAAGCATTTGATAAAGTCCAGTACACATTCATGATCAAAACTCTCAGCAAAGTGGGAATACAGGGAACATACCTCAACATGATAAAGGCCATCTATGACAAACCCACAACCAACTTCATACTCAATGGGCAAAAATTAAAAGCAATCCCCGTAAGATCAGGAACAAGGCAGGGGTGCCCCCTGTCACCACTCTTATTCAACATAGTTCTGGAAGTCCTAGCCACAGCAATCAGACAAGAAAAAGAAATAAAAGGCATCCGAATTGGAAAAGAAGAAGTAAAACGATCATTATTTGAAGATGATATGATATTGTATATAGAAAACCCTAAAGTCTCAGTCAAAAAACTACTAGACCTGATAAATGAATTTGGCAAGGTGGCAGGATATAAAATCAATACTCAGAAATCAGAGGCATTTTTATACACTAATAATGAACTGTCAGAAAGAGAAATTAAGGAATCAATCCCCTTTACCATTGCAACCAAAAAATAAAGTACCTAGGAATAAATCTAACCAAGGAGATTAAAGACTTGTACTCAGAAAATTATAAAACATTGATAAAAGAAATCAGGGAAGATACAAATAAGTGGAAGCATATACCGTGCTCATGGTTAGGAAGAATAAACATCATTAAAATGTCTATATTACTCAAGGCAATTTATAAATTCAATGCAATACCGATTAAAATACCGATGACTTACTTCCAAGATTTAGAACACATATTCCACAAATTTATATGGAACCAAAAGAGAACATGAATAGCCTCAGCAATCTTGAAAAGGAAGAATAAAGTGGGAGGTATCACACTTCTGGATATCAAGTCATATTATAAGGCCATTGTACTCAAAACAGCATGGTACTGGCATAAGAACAGGCACATAGATCAATGAAACAGAACAGAGAACCCAGAAATAAACCCACAGCTCTGTGGACAACTGATATTTGACAAAGGAGGTAAGGAAATACAATGGAGGAAAGACAGCCTCTTCAACAAATGGTGTTGGGAAAATTGGACAGCTACCTGCAAAAAAATGAAACTAGACCACCAACTTACACCACTCACAAAAATAAACTCAAAATGGATAGAAGACTTAAATGTAAGCCGTGAAACCATAAGCATCTTAGAAGAAAACATAGGCAGTAAGCTCTCTGACATCTCTCGCAGCAATATATTTGCTGATTTGTCTCTACAGGCAAGTGAAATAAAAGGCAGGATAAACAAATGGGACTTTATCAAACTAAATAGCTTCTGCACAGCTAAAGACAATAAGAACAGAATAAAAAGACAAACTACACAATGGGAGAATATATTTGACAATGCATCTGATAAGGGGTTAATAACCAAAATTTATAAAGAACTTGTAAAACTTAATACTAGGAAGACAAACAATCCAATCCAAAAATGGGCAAAAGAAATGAATAGACACTTCTCAAAAGAGGACACACAGATGGCCAATAGGCATATGAAAAAATGTTCAACATCACTAATGATTAGAGAAATGCAAATTAAAACCACAATGAGATATCACCTTACACCAGTCAGAATGGTGCTCATCAATAAAACAACACAGAATAAGTGCTGGCGAGGATGTGGAGAAAAGGGAACCCTCTTGCACTGCTGGTGGGAATGCAGACTGGTGCAGCCACTGTGGGAAACAGTATGGAGATTCCTCAAGAAATTAAAAATCGAACTGCCTTTCGACCCAGCTATACCACTGTTAGGAATATACCCCAAGAACACCATAGCACCGTTTGAAAAGAAGAAATGCACCCCCATGTTTATGGCAGCATTGTTCACAATAGCAAAGATCTGGAAACAGCCCAAGTGTCCATCAGAGGATGAGTGGATTAAAAAGCTTTGGTATATATATACTATGGAATACTACTCAGCCATAAGAAATGATGACATAGGATCTTTTACAACAACATGGATGGGCCTTGATAACATTATACTGAGCGAAAGAAGTAAATCAGAAAAAACTAAGAACTATATGATTCCATTCATAGGTGGGACATAGAGATAAGACTCAGAGACATGGACAACAGTGATGGAGGTACAGGGTGGGGGGAGGAGAGGGAGGGGGTTGGGGGAGGGGAGGGGTACAAAGAGCATGGTTTTTCAGCATTTGCCATATTCCCCCTTTAATCTATAGATAGACAGCAAATATTTACTTATGGTGTTTCCACTATAAAGACTGCTATCTTAGGGACAAATGCTGATGAACTATTTCAGCGGTTCCTCTTTCTTCAAAGACTTATATGTCAACATAGAGCTCCATGTTTCTTAGGACATACTCAAGCTCACTCCATGCTCCCTGGAGCTTTAAGACAAGGGAATGCCCTTTTATTGTTGTTGTATTTTTTCTTTTATTTGTTTATTTTTTGTATTTTTCTGAGGATGGAAATGGGGAGGCAGTCAGGCAGACTCCCGCATGCGCCTGACTGTGATCCACCTGGCATGCCTACCGGGGGGGGATGCTATGCCCATCTGGGGTGTAGCTGTGTTACAACCAGAGCCATTCTAGCGACTGGGGCAGAGGCCATGGGGCCATCCTTAGTGCCCGGGGTGGCTTTGCTCCAGTGGAGCCTTGGCTGTGGGAGGGGAAGTGAGAGACAGAGAGGAGGGAGGGGAGGGAGAGGAGGGAGGGGAGGGAGAGGGGGAGGGGCGAAGAGGTAAATGGGCACTTCTGCTGTGTGCTCTGGCCAGGAATCAAACCTGGAAATCCTGCACACCAGGCCAATGACTCCTACGGGTCTACCATATCATGCTTTTTACTTAAAAAAAATTTTTACATTTCATTTTGAAGGCTGATGAACAGGAGACACCAAATCTTTTTTGCCTGCAAACAACTCCCTTCTTTATTAGGTCCAGCTAATAACACTGTTTTGTCTTTTTCCAAATAGCTCCAGATATATGAAAAAGATTTATATAGGCGGATGGGGATCCTCAAACCCCTCAGCGAGATCTTCTGAGCATGGCTTTTAAGATACCTAGAGGCAGAAAAATCCCAATAGAGATCAGGGGAACTACCAGCTTTTAGGATACACCCTTAAAGGCTCCAATGCCCCAAAGGGGTCTCTCAGGATGCCATCTGGGTCCTGCTTCAATAGTGGAAAGGAAGGTCATTGAGCTAAAGCCTGCCAGGCTTACATGCCTCTGCTGTGAGGAAACAGGGACACTGGAAGGTAGGCTTCCCCTTCGCTCCTCTAAGGGAGAGTTCAGTCTCTTCCATCCCTGCTTCAGCCACCTATGACCTAACCTTGCCCAGAAAGCTGGGGTTTGCCACTGAAGGCTGAAGGTGCCCAAGGCCATTGGCCCCATCTATGACACTGTGGACGAGCCTAGGGTATTTCTTCCAAGAAGCAGGTAAGCTGATCTCATTTGCACAAGGGCCACTTAACTATGTTTTGCCTGAATAGTTAGGTTTTTTATTCCTCCCTCAAAGATCTCTGTTGTGGGTGTTGATAGTCCTATTTTCTGCTGATTTGCTTAGTATATAGTGTTTCCTTTATCCCTCCTACCTCAATGCCCCACTCATATATTTCAGGCTGGGACCTACTCCTAATGTAGAGCTCTCCTTTCCCCTTTTGCCAACTTGTATTATGAATTTACCTTTGCCACCCAGCTTAGTGTCTCCCAAGGTTCTCTTTACCATGCCACAGTCGCAGAGCTCCAGGGAAAAGCAACCTGGTCTCAACTCTCCAGGCAGAGGAGAACAGAAGCTCCATATCCACGCATGCTGCAAATGGCTTTTCCAGTCTACCTGAATCATTTCCAGCTAGAAGCAGCTGTCATTGGGACTTGGACATGAGCTGCAAAGTATAGAATGGTGAAAACAATTCCAGTGCCATGTGGACTTTTCCTGTGTGGACTTTTCCTCGACTCCTGCTCCCTGTGACAGCTCCTAACAGACTGAACTGTAGTTGGGTTGCATTTCTCAGGGATTTGGCATGGTGATGGGGCCAACTTGGACTTGGACTTGGTGAACATGTTAAGGACACTACTCTTTTATGGATTCTTGCTGTATTGGCTAAGAGTTGGCTTAAAGGCTTTCAATCACTGTAAAAAAAAAAAAAGAAGACTGGATAAAGAAGATGGGGCACATATACACCATGGTATACTATTCAGCTAGAAGAAATGATGACATCAAATCCCTTACAGCAGAATGGTGGAATCTTGATAACATTATGCAGAGTGAAATAAGCGAATCAGAAAAAAACAAGAACTGCAGGGTTCCATACATTGGTGGGACATAAAAGTGAGACTTAGAGACATGGACAGGAGTGTGGTGGTTACGAGGGGTGGGGGAAGGGAAGGAGGGAGAGGAAGAAGGGGAGGGGGAGGGGTACAAAAAAAACTGGATAGAGGGTGACGGAGGACGATCTCTCTTTTGGTGATGTGTATGCAGCAGAACTGAATGACAAGAAAACCTGGAAATGTTTTCTTTGAATATATGTACTCTGATTTATTGATGTCACCCCATTAAAATAAAAATTTATTTGTATAAAAAAAATGAGACTAAGAGACATGGACAAGAGTGTGGTGGTTACCGGAGGTGGGGGGGTGGGAGGAAAAAAGGGAAAGGGAAGGGGGAGGGGGAGGGGCACAAAGAAAACTAGATAGAAGGTGATGGAGGACAATCTGACTTTGGGTGATGGTTATGCAACATAATTGAATGACAATAAAACCTGGATGTGTTTTCTTTGAATATATGTACCCTGATTTATTGATGTCACCCCATTAACATTAATAAAAATTTATTTATGAAAAAAATATATCAGGGTACATATGTTCAAAGAAAACATGTCCAGGTTATCTTGTCGTTCAATTATGTTGCATACCCATCACCCAAAGTCAGATTGTCCTCTGTCACCTTCTATTTAGTTTTCTTTGTGCCCCTCCCCCTCCCCCTTTCCCTCTCCCTTTCCCCCCTCTCCCTGTAACCAGTACACTCTTATCAAAGTCTCTTAGTCTCACTTTTATGTCTAACCTACGTATGGAATAATGCAGTTCCTGGTTTTTTCTGATTTACTTATTTCACTTCGTATAATGTTATCAAGATCCCACTATTTTGTTGGAAATGATCCGATGTCATTATTTCTTATGGCTGAGTAGTATTCCATAGTGTATATGTGCCACATCTTCTTTATCCAGTCTTCTATTGAAGGGCTTTTTGGTTGTTTCCATGTCTTGGCCACTGTGAACAATGCTGCAATGAACATGGGGCTGCATGTGTCTTTACGTATCAATGTTTCTGAGTTTTGGGGGTATATACCCAGTAGAGGGATTGCTAGGTCATAAGGTAGTTCTATTTTCAGTTTTTTCAGGAACCACCATACTTTCTTCCATAATGGTTTACATTCCCACCAACAGTAAATGAGGGTTCCTTTTTCTCCACAGCCTCTCCAACATTTGCTATTACCTGTCTTGTTAATAATAGCTAATCTAACAGGTGTGAGGTGGTATCTCATTGCAATTTTGATTTGCATTTCTCTAATAACTAAAGAATGATGAGCATCTTTTCATATATCTGTTGGCCATTTGTATTTCTTCCTGAGAGAAGTGTCTGTTAATGTCCTCTTCCCATTTTTTTTATTGGATTGTTTGTTTATTATTGAGTTTTATGAGTTCTTTGTATATTTTGGATGTTAGGCCCTTATCTGAGCTGTTGTTTGAAAATATCATTTTCCATTTAGTTGGCTGTCTGTTTGTTTTGTTGTCAGTTTCTCTTGCTGAGAAAAAACTTCTTAGTCTGATGTAGTCCCATTCATTAATTTTTGCCTTCACTTCTCTTGCCTTTGGAGTCAAATTCATAAAATGCTGTTTAAAACCCAGGTTCATGAGTTTAGTACCTATGTCTTCTTCTATGTACTTAATTGTTTCAGGTCCTATGTTTAGATTTTTGATCCATTTTGAGTTAATTTTACAGGAGGACAAACTATAGTCCAGTTTCATTCTTTTGCATGTGGCTTTCCAGTTTTCCCAGCACCATTTATTGAAGAGGCTTTCTTTTCTCCATTGTGTGTTGTTGGCCCCTTTATCAAAAATCATTTGACTATAAATATGTGGTTTTATTTCTGGGTTTTCTATTCTGTTCCATTGGTCTGAGTGTCTATTTTTCTGCCAATACCATGCTGTTTTGATTGTCGTGGCCTTATAATATAGTTTGAAGTCAGGTATTGTAATGCCCCCAGCTTCATTCTTTTTCTTTAGGATTGCTTTGGCTATTTGGGGTTTTTTATAGTTCCATATAAATCTGATGATTGTTTGCTCCATTTCTTTATAAAATGTCATTGGAATTTTGATGGGAATTGCATTAAATTTGTATATCGCTTTGGGTAATATGGCCATCTTGATTATATTTATCCTTTCTAACCAAGAACAAGGAATATTCTTCTATTTCATTATATCTTTTTCGATTTCCCTTAACAATGGTTTATAGTTTTCATTATATAAGTCCTTTACATTCTTTGTTATGTTTAATCCTAGGTATTTTATTTTTTTTGTTGCAATCGTGAAGGGGATTATTCTTTTTAGTTCGTTCTCAAATGTTTCATTGTTGGTATATAGAAAGGCTATTGACTTCTGTATGTTAATTTTGTATCCTGCGACCTTACTGTATTGGCTTATTGTTTCTAGTAGTCTTTTTGTGGATTCTTTGTGGTTTTCGATGTATAGGTCATATCATCTGCAAAAAGTGATATCTTTACTTCTTCTTTTCCGATATGGATGCCTTTTATTTCTTTGTCTTGTCTGATTGCTCTGGCTAGAACCTCTAGCACCACATTAAATAAGAGTGGAGAGAGTGGACAACCCTGTCTTGTTCCTGATTTAAGGGGGGAAAGCCTTCAGTTTTGTGGCATTTAATATGATGTTAGCTGATGGTTTATCATATATGGCCTTTATCATGTTGAGATATTTTCCTTATATACCCATTTTGTTGAGAGTCTTAAACATAAAATTGTGTTGTATTTTATCGAAAGCCTTTTCTGCGTCTATTGATAAGATCATGTGGTTTTTTTTCTTTGTTTTGTTGATATGGTGTATTACGTTAACCGTTTTACGTATGTTGAAACATCCTTGAGATTCTGGGAAGAATCCCACTAGATCATGATGTATTATTTTTTTAATATGTTGTATTCGATTTTATTGTATTTTGTATAATATTTTAGCATCCGTAATCATTAGAGATATTGGTCTGTAGTTTTTTTTTTTTTTGTGCCATCCTTGCCTGGTTTTGGTATGAGGGTTATGTTGGCCTCATAAAATGTGTTTGGTAGTATTGCTTCTTCAATTTTTTGGAAGACTTTCATTAGAATAGAAACCAAGTCTTCTTTGAATGTTTGATAAAATTTGCTGGTATAGCCGTCTGGGCCTGGACTTTTATTTTTGGGGAGGTTTTTAATGTTTTTTTCTATTTCTTCTGCACTAATAGGCCTGTTTAGGCTTTCTGCTTCTTCTTGACTCAGTCTAGGAAGGTTGTGTTGTTCTAAGAATTTATCCATTTCTTCTAGGTTGTTGAATTTAGTGGCATACTTTTTCATAGTATTCTACAATAATTCTTTGTATATCTACGGTGTCCGTGGTGATTTCTCCTCTTTCATTTTGGATTTTGTTTATATGAGTTCTTTCTCTTTTTTTCTTTGGTAAGTCTTGCCAAAGGTTTTTCAATTTTGTTGATCTTTTCAAAGAACCAGCTCCTTGTTCTATTACTTTTTTCTATAGTTTTTCTGTTCTCTAATTCATTTATTTCTGCTCTGATTTTTATTATCTCCTTTCTTCGGCTGGTTTTGGGTTTTCTTTGTTCTTCTTTTTCCAGTTCCTTAAGGTGTGAAGTTAAGTGGTTCACTTGGGATCTCTCTTGTTTGTTCATAAAGGCCTGAAGTGATATGAACTTCCCTCTTATCACTGCTTTTGCTGCATCCCATAGAATCTGATATGTCGTATTTTCATTTTCATTTGTCTGTATATATCTTTTGACCTCTGCACTTATTTCTTCTTTGACCCATTCATTTTTTAAAAGTATGTTGTTTAGTTTCCACATTTTTGTGGGATTTTTTCCCTCTTTTTTGCAGTTGAATTCTAGGTTCAAGGCTTTATGATCAGAAAATATGCTTGGTACAACTTCTATTTTTCTGAATTTGCTGATGTTGTTTTTGTGGCCCAACATATGGTCAATTCTTGAGAATGATCCATGTACACTGGAGAAAAATGTATACTCTGTCACTTTGGGATGAAATGTCCTGTAGATGTCTATCATATACAGGTGCTCTAGTGTTTTGTTTAAGGCCACTATATCTTTGTTGATTCTCTGTTTGGATGACCGATCTAGAGCTGTCAGCGGTGTATTGAGGTCTCCAAGTATGATTGTATTTTTCTCAGTTTTTGTTTTAAGGTCGGTAAGTAGCTGTCTTATATATATTGATGCTCCTTGGTTTGGTGCATATATATTAAGAATTGTTATGTCTTCTTGATTTAGTGTCCCCTTAGCCATTATGAAATGGCCATTTTTGTCTCTGAGTACTTTTGCTGTCTTGTAGTCAGCATTGTCAGATATGAGTATTGCTATGCCTGCTTTTTTTTGGATGTTATTTGCTTGCGGTATTGTTTTCCAGCCTTTCACTTTAAATTTGTTTTTATCCTTGTTACTTAGCTGCCTTGTAGGCAGCATACAGTTGGATTTTCTTTTTTAAACCATTCTGCTACTCTGTGCCTTTTTATTGGTGAGTTTAATCCATTTACATTTAGTGTAATTATTGACACTTGTGAGTTCCCTATTGCCATTTTATAGATTGCTTTCTGTTAGTTTTGTGTCTTGTTTGATCCTTCTCTTTCATCTTTCTGTCTTTATTTTTTATTTGGTTGTATTCCATACATCTTTCCTCTGTTGCTATCTTTTTTAAATCACGTGCTTCTGTGGTGGTTTTTTCAATGGTGGTTACCTTTAAGTAATGAAAAGGGTTCTTACCCTTTTTATTGTAGTGCACTATTTTGTGAGTGCTTTTGCACTCCATCGTCCTTTGCTACTGTTAATCTCCATCCTCTCCTCCCCCTTTCTTTTTGTTGTTGTCACAGTTTAAATTTGGTTTTATTGTGTTCTTCTTGGAGCTTTTACTTGTGCCTTTGTTTTTTTTGTTCTTTGTATCTGATTGGAGAACCCCCTTTAGTAATTCCTGGAGTGGGGGTTTTCTGATGATAAATTCCCTCATCTTTTCTGTATCTGTGAATGTTTTTATTTCTGCTTCATATTTGAAGGATAGCTTTGATGGGTATAGTATTCATGGCTAAAATTCCTCTCTTTCAGGACTTTAAATATTGGGGTCCACTCTCTTCTAGCTTGTAAAGTTTCTGTTGAGAAATCTGATGATAATCTAATGGGCCTTCCTTTATATGTTGTATTCTTCTTTTCCCTGGCTGCTTTGAGAATTTTTTCTTTGCCGTTGTTTTGTGCCAATTTCATTATGATGTGTCTTGGAGTAGGTTTGTTGGGGTTAAGAAAACTCGGAGTTCTGTTTGCTTCTTGAATTTGAGGCTTCAGTTCTTTCCACAGGCTTGGGAAGTTCTCATTTATTATTTTTTTGAGTATGTTCTCCATTCCATTTTCTCTCTCTTCTCCTTCTGATATACCTATTATTCTTATGTTATTCTCTTTGATGGATTCAGATAATTCCTGTAGGGCTATCTCATTTTTTTTAAATTTTTGAGTCTTTTTCTTCTCTCTTTTTTGCCTCAAGTTGCTTGTCTTCTATTTCACTAATCCTACCTTCTATCTGGTCTGTTCTATTAGCTAAGCTTGTTACCTCATTTTTCAGCTCGTGTATTGAGTTTTTCATCTCTGTTTGATTTGTTTTTATAGTTTCAATTTTCTTTGAAATATATTCTTTGTGTTCGTTGAGTTGTTTTCTGAGCTCCCTAAATTGCCTTTCTGTGTTTTCTTGTATACCTCTGAGTATTTTTAGGATTTCTATTTTAAATTCTCTGTCGTTTAACTCCAAGGTTTCCAATATATTAAATTTTTTCTCCATATATTTTTCCTCATCTACCTGTGTTACCTCTCTTTCTTTTGTATCCATGATATTTGATTTTCTCTTCCTTAATGGCATCTGAGGGTGGTTTTGTTAATAGTATTAATGAGATTTAATAAAGAATAAAAAGTTAAAAAATAAAAATAAGAAATCGAAAAGAGTTTTTTCTAAAAAAAGAATTAAATAATGAAAAAATAAAATAAAATAAAAAATAAAAAAAATAAAAAAGGAAATTATTCTTCCCTTTCTTTTTTCCTCTCCTCTCCTCTCCCCTCTTTCTTTAGAAAATCTTGTGGTGAACTTTGAATTATATTGCACTGAATAGAACAAACAATGCCTGTATTGGAGGGCCTGAATTGGGGAGAAGTAATAAAGGGGCAAAAGAAAGAAAAAAAACAGAAAAAAAGGGGTATGGACCTACAAAAAGCAAATAAGGAAAAAATTTGGGTCAAGAATAAAATGATTTGCTTTTAGGTGTTGGTTGACTAAGAGTTATGATGAGAGGAATAATAGGGAAACAGGAAAATGGGGGGACAAATTAAAAAATTACTATTGTATTTAGTGGAAGAAGAACTAGATAAAATGGAGAGCCAGGGATGGGAGCAATGCTACTGAGTTAAAAAGGTGAAGTAAAGACCCCCCAAAATGCCTCAGACATAAGTTTGAGTCCCAGATAAGATAATTTGTTCATTATTGAGGTTTGAGTGAGAGGAGACATAAAGGAGAAAGGAAGAAACTAATATAGAGGGAGAAAAGAAAGCGAAATAGAGGAAAAAAAAGAGGGAACCACTAAAAGAAGAAAAAAGAAAAAGAGGAGAGAGAGCGAGAGAGAGAGAGAGATAGTGTTAAGGGTTTTGGAGTGCAACCCTCATAGAGAGAAAGGAAGAGGAAAGAAAAGATAATGGGAGATGTAACACTTATGGGTAGTGTAGTTCAAGGAGAGGAGAGAGTAAGACCGGCAGAGAGTTAAATGACCAAATTAGAGGAGGAAAAAAAAAATCAAGAATGAAGATAAGAGAAAGAAACGAACAAATATAATAAAATGGCATAGGTTATAATGTCTGTGGATTATTCTTGATTTTGAGAGGTTATCTTCTTGCTTTTTCTTTTCTCTCCCTCTTCCTGGTTGGTGACTCTGTACCCTGGTTTCTGCCCCTTTGGCAGGCTCAGGTAGAGGTTTGCAGTTGATAAGTCTCTATGGCGATGTCATGTATTGTGCTTCAGTCTCGTTGGCAGTTGAGGCTCATTAGCATTTATAAGCTCCGACAGTGAGAGAGTCTGTGTTCCTGGAGCCTCTCTCCTAGTCTTTTCTTCCTCAATTAGTAGCCTGGTAATCCAGCAATGGGGTTGCTGCTGCCTCTGCCTGGATAGTAAGAGGTTCAAAGAGCTGGCCACTTTCCACTCTATTCCCACTCAGCACAGGGCTCTGGGTAAGGCTCAGTCAGTCAGAGCTGCTAGCATAATCAGGTGGGGCTTCCGCCCACTCAAAGACCTCTGGCTCTGCCACTCTGTCCGGTAACACGGGTGGGCACCCACTCCTGGGGCGCTTGGAGGAAACTACTGCTCACTATCTGTATGCGCAGACCAGGATATCAGGCTGGAAGTCTCACACTCTGAGTGAAACCGCCGCCCACACGGAAAAGTTCCAGCGTTGGAATTTTCTCTCACTTTCTCTCCATGCGCGGCTTTTTTAGGGCGCTGGGGCAGCCTGGAGATTCCGCTTTTGGCCTACACAAAGGCCCCTGACTTGCCCCTCTGTGGGATAACACGGGCGCGCACTGCCGAGGCACTCAGAGGAAACTCTCGCTCACTATCTGCGTGCGCAGACCAGGATATCAGGCCAGAAGTCTCACCCTCTGAGTGAAATCCCCGCCTGCATGGAACAGTTCCAGCGTTGGAATTGGCTCTTGCTCCCTCTCCGTGTGCGGTTCCCTCAGGGCACTGGGGTGGTCTGGAGATTTCGCTTTTGGCCCACACAAAGGCCCCTGACTCTGCCTCTCTGTGGGGTAACATGAGCGCCCACTTCTGAGGCACTTGGAGTAATCTCTCGCCCACTATCTGTGTGCGCCGACCAGGGGATCGGGGCAAATGGCTGCCCCAGTTGTCTTTCTTTGTCTGGGTTTGGCGCGAGTGTTAGATTGTATTGCCTGGGTTGCCACAGGAAGTTTTTCCTTGGCTTGGATCTCTGTGCAACAGCCTGGTTTGGCCGTTTGTGCCACAGCCTGGATCTATTCACCCCCTTTGCCCACCTCAGTTTCGATATTCTCAGTTCCCAGTGAAAGCCACCCTGTTTATGTTAGTGAGGAAAACGGAGCATTTCTTACTCCCTATTTCCTTCAGGGTTTGATTATATATTTAGCCAATTTTTTGCTCGACCAAAGCTTCGGGTGTATTGCGAAGCATCTGGAGGCTCCAAGGATAGGTTTTTCTGTTTCTGGTTGAAGATCTTGTTGAGTTTTGGGGGAGATTTATCGGTATCCCTTCCTACCGTGCCATTACGCTGATGTCATCTCCCCTATATTTAGGTTCTTGATCCATTTTGAATTAATTTAGTACAAGGGGACAAACTGTAGTCGAGTTTCATTTTTTTGCATGTGGCTTTCCAGTTTTCCTAGCACCATTTGTTGAAGAGGCTTTCTTTTCTCCATTGTGTGTTGTTGGCCCCTTTATCAAAGATGATTTGACCATATATATGTGGTTTTATTTCTGGGTTCTCTATTCTGTTCCATTGGTCTGAGTGTCTATATTTCCATCAATACCATGCTATTTTGATTATCATGGCTCTATAATATAATTTGAAGTCAGGTATTGTGATGCCGCCAGCTTTGTTTTTTTTTTCCTTAGGATTACTTTGGATATTCGGGGCTTTTTATAGTTTCATATAAACCTGATAATTTTTTGTTCCACTTCTTTAAAAAATGACATTGGAATTTTGATGAGAATGGCATTAAATTTATATATTGCTTTGGGCAATATAGTCATTTTGACTATATTTATTTTTTCTTTCCAAGAACAAGGAATATTTTTCCATTTCTTTATATCTTTTTTGATTTCCCTTAACAATGCTTTGTAGTTTTCATTGTATAGGTCCTTTATATTCTTTGTGATATTTATTCCTAGCTATTTTTTTTTGTTGCAACCATGAAGGCAATTATTATTTTTTTTTAGTTTGTTTTCTGATGTTTCATTGTTGGCATATAGGAAAGCGATAGATTTCTATATATTAATTTTGTATCCTGCAACCTTACTGTATTGGTGTATTCTTTCTAATAGTCTTTTTATGGAGTCTTTGGGGTTTTCTATGTATAGGATCATATCATCTGCAAAACATGAAACCTTTACTTCTCTTTTCCCAATATGAATGCCTTTTATTTCTTTCTCTTGTCTGATTGCTCTGGCTAGAACGTCCAGCACTATATCGAATAAGAGTGGAGAGAGTAGACAACCTTGTATTGTTCCTGATTTTAGAGAAAAAGTATTCAGTTTTATGTCATTTAATATGTTAGCTGATGGTTTATCATATATGGCCTTTATCATGTTGAGATATTTTCCTTCTATACCCATTTTGTTGAGAGTCTTAAACATAAAATTGTGTTGTATTTTATCGAAAGTCTTTTCTGCGTCTATTGATAAGATCATGTGGTTTTTGTTCTTTGTTTTGTTGATATGGTGTATTACGTTAACCGTTTTACGTATGTTGAATCATCCTTGAGATTCTGGGATGAATCCCACTTGATCATGATGAAATATTTTTTTAATGTGTTGTTGTATTCAATTTGCTAGTATTTTGTTCAGTATTTCAGCATCTGTATTCATTGGAGATATTGGTCTGTCATTTTATTTCTTTGTGTTGTCCTTGCCAGGTTTTGGTATGAGGGTTATGTTGGCCTCATAAAATGTGTTTGGAAATATCGCTTCATCTTCAATTTTTGGAAGACTTTGAGTAAGATAGGAATATGTCTTCTTTGAACATTTGATAGAATTCACTAGTATAACCACCTGGCTGTGGACTTATATATTTTGGGAGGTTTTTGGTAGTTGTTTCTATTTCCTCCCTGCTTATGTGTCTGTTTAGGCTTTCTAATTTATGACTCAGTCTTGGAAGATTGTATTGTTCTAGGAATTTATCCATTTCTTCTAGATTGTTTAATTTGGTGGCATATAGTTTTTCATAGTATTCTATAAAAATTCTTTGTATATCTATGATATCTGTGGTAATTTCTCCTCTTTCATTTTGTATTTTTTTTTATATGAGTCCGTTCTCTTTTTTCCTTAGTGAGTCTTTCCAAGGGTTTGTCAATTTTGTTATCTTTCAAAGAACCAGATCCTTGTTTTATTGATAATTTCTATAGTTTTTCTGTTTTCTATTTCATTTATTTCTGCTCTGATTTTTATTATTTTCTTTTTTTTCTGTTGGTTATGGGTTGCCTTTGTTCTTCTTTTTCTAGTTCCTTAAGATGTGAAGTTAAATTGTTTACTTGGGCTCTCTCTTGTTTGTTCATACAGGCCTGTAGTGATATGAACTTCCCTCTTATTACTGCTTTTGCTGCATTCCAGAAATTCTGATAGGTCGTATTGTTATTTTCGTTTGTTTGTATGTATCTTTTCATCTCTGCTTTTATTTTTTTCTTTGACCCACTCATTTTTTAAAAGTATATTGTTTAGTTTCCACATTTCTGTGGGTTTGCTTACCTCTTTATTGCAGTGGAATTCTAGTTTCTATGCTTTTTGTCAGAGAATATGCTTAGTATAATTTTCAAATTTGTTGATGTTATTTTTGTGGCCCAACATATGGTTAGTCCTTGAGAATGTTCCATGTTCACTGGAGAAAAATGTATACTCTGGTGCTTTGGGATGAAATGTCCTGTAGATGTCTATTATAGCCAAATGTTCTAGTGTTTTGTTTAAGGCTGATATTTCTTTATTGATTTTCTGTTTGGATGAATGATCTAGAGTTGTCAGTGGTATATTGAGTTGTCAGTGGTATATAATAAATAAAGTATGACTTTATTTTTATTGATTTTTATTTTTAGGTCAGTCAGTAGCTGTCTTATATATTCTGGTGCTCTTTGGTTTGGTTTATATATATTAAGAAGTGTTATGTCCTCTTGATTCAATATCCACTTTATCATTATGTAATGACTATCCTTGTCTCTGATTACCTTTGCTGTCTTGTAGTCAGAATTGTTAGATATGAGTATGGCTACACCTGCTTTTCTTTGGATGTTATTTGCTTCGAGAATCATTTTCCAACCTTTCACTTTGAATTTGTTTTTATCTTTGTGGCTTAGATGTATTTCTTGAAGGCAGCATATAGTTGGATTTTCTTTTTTAATTCATTCTACTACTCTGTGTCTTTTTATTGGTGAGTTCAATCCATTTACATTTTGTGTAATTATTGACACTTGAGGGTTTCCTATTGCCATTTTATATATTGCTTTCTGATAGCTTTGTATCTTGCTTGGTTCTTTTCTTTTGTTTTTCTATCATTTGTTTTTGTTTGGTTGTAATCCATACTTCTTTTCTGTTACTTCTTTTTTCAAGCCATGTTCTTCTGTGTTGGATTTTTTCAGGGGTGGTTACCATTAAGTAATAGTAAGGATATGTATCAAGTTCATTGTAGTACATTATCTCATGAGTGCTTCTGCACTCTATCCTCCTTTGCTACTGTTAATCTCTGTCCTCTCCCCTTTTTTGTTTTTGTTGTCACAGATTAATCGTGCTTTTTTATTGTATCTTGATAGAGCTTTTACTTGTTATTTTGTTTTGTTTTGTTCTTTGTATCTGGTTTGAAAACCCCCTTTAGTATTTCCTATAGTGGGTGTTTTCTGGTAATTAATTCTCTCATCTTTTCTGTACCTGTGAATGTTTTTATTTCTCCTTCGTATTTGAAGGATAGCTTTGATGGGTATAGTATTCTTGGCTGGAAGTTCCTCTCTTTCTGAACTTTAAATATTGGGCTCCACTCTCTTCTGGTTTGTAGAGTTTCTGCTGAGAAATCTGATTATAATCTAATGGGCCTTCCTTTATTTGTTATATTCTTCTTTTCCCTGGCTCCTTGAGAATTTTTTCTTTGTCATTTGTTTGTGCCAATTTCATTATGATGTGCCTTAAAGTAGGTTTGTTAGGGTTAAGAAAACTTGGTGTTCTTTTTGCTTCTTGAATTCGAGGCTCTAATTCTTTCCACAGGCTTGGAAAGTTCTAGTTTATTATTTGTTTGAATATGCTCTCCATTCCATTTTCTCTCTCTTCTTCTGAGATATCCATTATTTTTATGTTGCACTTTCTGATGGAGTCAGACAATTTCTGTAGGGCTTTTTCATTTTTTTTTGAATTCATAATTCTCTCTCCTCTTCTCTCTGTAGTGTCTCTAGTTGCCTTCTTTTATGTCACTAATTCTCTTCTCTGTCTGTCCTGTTTTATTAGCTAAGTTTGTTACTTCAGTTCAAACTTTCAGTTCATGAATTGAGTTTTCCATCTCTGTTTGGTTTATGTTCATAATTTCAATTTCTTAGGTGATGTATTCTTTTTGTTCATTGAATTGTTGTTTTTTTTTTTGAGCTCCCTAAATTGTCTTTCTGTATTTTCTTGTATTTCCCTGAGTATTTTTCAGACTTCAATTTTAAATTCTCTGTCATTTAACTCCAAGGTTTCCAAGCAATTGAAATTTTTTTTACTAGTTTTTTTTAATTATTTTTATTTATTTATTCATTTTAGAGGAGAGAGAGAGAGAGAGAGAGAGAGAGAGAGAGAGAGAAGGGGGAGGAGCAGGAAGCTTCAACTCCCATATGTGCCTTGACTGGGCAAGCCCAGGGTTTTGAACTGGCAATCTCAGCATTCCAGGTCGAGGTTTTATCCACTGTGCCACCACAGGTCAGGCCGCAATTGAAATTTTTTAATAGATTTTTTTCTCATTTATCTGAGCTACATCTCTGTCTTTTTTATCCATGATATTTGATTTTTTTCTTAATGGCATTTGAGAGTGGTATTGTTAATAACACTATTAAGAGTTGATAAAAAATTAAAAATTTTTGAGATAATACAGTGAAAAATGAAAATTCTATTGTGCTAAGTGGAACAAAAACTACACATAACAGAGAGCCTCAGTTAGGGGGAAATGACAAAGAAATAAAAAAAAACTAAGTAAAAAGCACACAAAATGCCACAAAGAAAATATTTAAATCTAGAATAAAATAATTTGTTTGTGAATGAGTATCGAATGAGAGGAAATGTTAAAGAGAAAAGAAAAACAAGAAGAGAGAAAAAAAAGTTAAGGTTTTTGGAATTTAACCCTCATAGAAAGAAAACAAAATGGAAAATGTAACACTTATGGCTAATGAAGTTCAAAATGAAAAGGAAAGAATAAAGCCAAAAGGGATAAAATGACAAAGGTGGAAGAAAAAAGATGAAAAATGCAAGAAAAAAATGGAAAAAGTTATAAAAAATGTGATTTTTTCCCCTGGTTTTAATAGGTTATCTTCTTCTTTTTTCATTTTTCTTTCCTTTTTGGCTGGTGGCACAGCACCCCAGATTTTGCCCTGTGGCACTCTTAAGTAGAGATTTGCAGTTGTTGTGTTGCTATGGTGATGAAATAAGTGTACCTCAGTCCCATTGAAAGGTGGGGCTGGTTAGGGTTTGCAGGCTCTGACAATGAGAGAGTCAGTTTTCCTGGTGCCTCTCCCCACATCTCTCCTTCCTGAGCCAGCAGCCTGGGGACCCAGCTGTGAAGTTGCCCCAGACACTACTTGGAGAGCAAGGGGCTCTAAAAGCTGCCAAATCCACTCTCTAGCCTCACTCAAAGCACAGTTCTGAGTAAGGCTTTGCCAGCCAGAGCCTCCAGCATAAGCAGGCAGGGCTGGGAGCCAATTGCTTTTCAGGAGTCTTTCTAAGAGCCTCCGGGCATGTCTAGTATGCTCAGTGCTCTGCGGGTCTACTCTCCTCAGGCTTTTTCCCCTTGTGCCCTGTTTGGGAAGAGCACAGCATAGCCCACACCACTTCCACAGTGCTCTCTGAGGTCTGCACCATGGGAATGCACTTTGTGACCTGTATTGGCTGGTGGGAAGATGCCCCAGCCACTGGCTGCAGAGCAAGAGGTCCTAAAAGCTGCCTAGTCCCTCCTCCAGGTCTATTCAAAGCACAGTTTTGGATAAGGCTTTGTCAACCAGAGCCACCAGTGTAAGCAGGCAGGTCAGTGAGCTGACTTCTGGTCAGGCGCATTTCTAAGGGTCCCCAGATATGTCTAGGTTGCCTCAGCGTTCTGTGGGTCTGATCTCCACAGGCTTCTCCCTTGTGCCATTTGGCAGCCTGCAGCAAGCTGCTTGAGTGCCTCGCCCAGCACCCAGCCTCTACCACTTCCACAAGTCTGTTCTGCATGCCTGGACTGGTCCAGGCCTAGGGAATCTGGCCCTTGCGCACTTCTTGCACTGTTGGTTGAGGAGCCAGGACCACACAGAAACTCTGGCTACAGCCCATGCAGAAGTCCATTGCTGACAGTCTCTGGCGCAGCCCCTCTGTCCGCGAACGTGCACGCCCATGCCAGAGGCACCAGGTGGAACCACTCGCACACCATCCGCGATTGCAGACTGGGAGTGAACAAAGCCCAAAGCCGCTCTGGTGTCAGTCTCCACAGATAACTGCTCACCCACCTGCCGCTGTCTGCTGCTGGCCCTAGCTCTGCATGCACAATCTCAGGCTGAGCTGCCAACACACTCTACCCTTGGCTTGAACATCTTCCCTAGCCCAGCTTTTCCCCTTCCCCTTAGGCCTCCCTTCCACTCAGTTCCAAGTGAAAGCAGTTTTTCCTCAGGTCAGTGAGGAAAGCAGAATACTCCATTTTCTGTCTTATTTCCTTCAGTATGGATTATATATTCATCCACCTTTTTGTCCAATCATACCTTTGTCTGGTGTATGTGTATTTCAGATGCTCCTGAGATTGCTTTTCTGTCTCTAGTTGTTGAATTTGTTGAAATTTCAGGGGAAGATATTGGGAGCACCCCTCACAGTGCCATTTCTCTGATGTCACTTGCACTTATTTTTAATAACACCAAGTTTTTTTTTTTCTTTTCTGAAGTTGGAAATGGGGAGGCAGTCAGACAGACTCCCGCATGCGCCCAACCGGGATCCACCCAGCATGCCTACCAGGGAGCGATGCTCTGCCCATCTGGGGCGTTGCTCTGTTGCAACTAGAGCCATTCTAGCGCCTGAGGCAGAGGCCATAGAGCCATCCTTAGCGCCCAGGCCAACTTTTGCTCCAATGGAACCTTGGCTGCTGGAGGGGAAGGAGAGGGGGAGCGGTGGAGAAGCAGATGGGCACTTCTTCTGTGTGCCCTGGCCGGGAATTGAACCCGGGACTCCTGCACTCCAGGCTGATGCTCTACCACTGAGCCAACTGGCCAGGGCCAATAACACCAAGTTTTAAGGGGCCCAATATTTTCCTATGTGCCCAGGACATCAACCAACCTTAATCCACCTTTGCTCATTGTAGTTGCTTCTCATATGTGCCTTGTCCGGCAAGCCCGGGGTTCTGAACTGGTGACCTCAGCATTTCAGGTCAATGCTTTATACATTGCTTCACCACAGGTCATGCAAATCCCAGTTCTGAAGGCCAAAACTCAGTGTGCCAGGGCCACAATCCCTCCATAGGCTCTAAGGGAGGGTCCTTCTTGCCTGCCCAGCTCTGGTAGCTCTAGGATTCCACAGTCTCTTGGCCACATCACCCCAATCTCTGCCTCTGTGACTGCATGGCTTCTTGTTGTGTCCTGTCTTCTGTATCCTGCAAGGACACTTGTCATAGGTTAGGGTTCACTTGTATAAGCCTGGATGGTCTCATCTCTATACAGGTAGCCACATCTGTAAAGACCCCATTTTTAGGTAAGGTCCTGTTCATTGGCTCCTGAGTTAGAATGGGGTCTGTCTCTGTCAGACCACCATGCAGCCCACTGTTAGCTGCCTCCTCAGTCTATTACTATCAGCATGGCCTGAACAGGAAGATAGGTGTGTGCCTTCAGAGCCTGCTGGGTGCTTATCCATAAGACTCAGACCTGGGCCAGGTTTGGGTTCAGCTTGCCCATCCCTGTGGTGGCCTGCTGATGAGGAAGCTACCGTTTAATGAAGAGGAAGGCTGCCCTGGGACCTGAGGGAGGTGAATAGCCTGGGCCAGGAGAAGCTGGTGAGCAGCAGAATCTGGGCCACATCATAAGGAGTTTATCTCCAGAGCAAGGGAGGTAAGACGACTACATCCCATTATCACTCTGTCTGCAGTTTCCTGTCATATTTGACAAGGGTTTCCCTGGGTCAGTGGGTTCCCTCACAGAGCAGGGCATAGGCGGCCATGGCCATCTCTGTCTTCATACTTCAACCTGCACCATGGAGGGGTCCCCTTAGCCCCTGGTACAGGCCTCTTGTTGAGCACAGATATGCTTTGGCCACTTGAGCTGCATTTTTCCCATCTTCAGGGTAATAAAGAATTCCCCATAGGCTGCTTAAAATATCCTGACAGTCCCAGCCACATGGCTGTGCACTATTTTCTTGGCTGGCCTGCCTCCCTCCTGAGCCTGGGAATGGGGATGAGGGATGGAAGAAAGGTCCTCTGCCATAAACCAGTGTGGCTGGTGATTGTCCAGGTCCTGAATGAGAACAGTGCGGAATGAAGAAATAGACTCAAAGACAAAAAGAATGGGATCAGGAGATCTCTGCACAATGCATAGCTTGGAAGAGCCTGCAAGAGCTCTGCTTTATTATATTGGGAAGAGCCATATACAAATAAGGAAGTTTCTGATACAAAGTCACTCATCTCAGGCATAAACAGGAATCCTCATAAGAGTACACCACCCCACACCATGCAACAGTCAAGGGTCTGGGGAAAAGCTTAGTCTTAAAAGGGTGTGGGGAAGAGCCTGGTCTTAAGCCCTAGGCTATAAGGACTTTGTCAGCTTACAGCCTGTCTCCCACAGTCCTCCTTTCCCAGGCAGTCTCAGAAGGCCTCAGTGGCCTGCAGCCTCTCCTTGGATATCTGACATTGGTTGGTCACCAGGCTGTCCTCGGGCCCCTAAAAGGTGAGGTTGGCAACTGCCACTTTGGCTTCCAGGACGGAGGTCACAGCCTCTGGCTGGCAAAAGCATTGATGCTAGCCCTCCTTCCATGCCCAGCAGCATCCTGACCATCCCTCTCTCTGCCCTGGTCTCTGGGTCCTCAGCCAGGACTCTGCTCTGTGTTGCTGGAGCCCAATCAAACCCTACCAACCCAACTACAAATGCAGGTGCACGGGCCAAGGAACTCAGGCTGCTTTTTTCTGCTCCTTGTCACTCATTGCCAGATGAGCTTCTAGTCACATCTAAGTGTGACCTTCACACACATTCCTTTTATCATCTCTCGGATTTTATTTGTTCTGCTAAAGCATCATCAACATATTCCCAAGCAAGTCAGCTCAAATCTGGACATGGAACCTCAGGGAGTCTGGCCTCCTCATTTTGCCCAAGCTGTGCCCCCCACCCTGCTTAGCCCTCCTGCCCTGCCATTCTCTGCACAGTCAGAACCTGTACCTCCCCTGACACAGCTCTAAGGACACCTTCTGCCCTCCCCTCTCCCAGACTGACAGTGACCTCAGCTCTGAGGACATCCCTACCCCCTATCAGGCTGAGAGTGTGACCTCCCTATTCTTGCTGACTCTCCCCTCCTCCTCGTCACACTCCTACTTTCTGCCATGAACATGTTAACAGTGGGGACATGTGCCTTCTCTGTTTCTTGGTCCCCTTCTGGCCACATGCAAGCTGGTCCCATCAAAGGTCTCAAAGAGAAGAAGTGTTGGGGAGGTCATCCCTCCTTCTTTGGAGGACCCATATTTCCCCTCAGACCTCAGCCCTGCACTGTTCCCCTTCTTATGCCTCCCCTCCCACAGGCCCACACTGGGTCCCCCTTCCTGAGCCCCAGTTCCTGTGAACCACCACTTCACCAAACTTGCCTGCCTAAACTCATCTCCACCCCCAGGCCAGGGCATCATAAACTACACCCTGAAAGGCCAAAGAGCATGTATTTTCAGGACACACACTCTGTCACAGTGGCCCCCTCGCATTGTGACACAAACACAGTCACAGATGGTACACAGGTGAATGAGAGCGGCTGTGTCTGTACAACTTTGTTAAAAAACAGGTGAATTGGGATGATGGAAAGTTCTGGAACTAGACAGAGGTGGTGGTTGCACTACACTGTGAATGTACTAGATGCCACTGAACAGTTCTCTTTAATTTGTCTAGTTTAAGTTTAAGTTATGTGAATTTTGACCTAAGTGTAAAGAGGGGCAGGAAGCAGAGGCCATTCCTGAAAGGGGAGTTGTGGAAATGGCTGTGAGGGTCCAGAAGTAGGGGCCAGGATGAGTGTTTTTAGTGGCCAGAAGCTAGTGGCCCCATCGCTGCAGCTGCATCCTTGAGGTGAGTGGAGAGGAGATGCCTACTGTGAGGTCTGCAGGAATTGATGGTGTGAGGGCTGGTCCTGATCACAGGGCTCATCACAGTGGGGAGGTGCGGGGTCGAGAAAGGAAGGGACCGTGAACCCAGAACTATGCGGCTGAGGAATTCAGTGCATCTGACCACAAAGTCTTTAGGAAAATAGTCGGAAAGGAGATTCATTCAGTTGTAAGTCCAGGGGCTTCATGCCACATGTAGCAGTAGAGTAATCAGTAATAGCAGCTAGGTGAAGTCATGGCCAGCTGACCACACATCATCGGGAAGGGGGGGAGTGGGTTCCATCATAAAAGAGGAAGTCATTCCAAAGAGGCTGACTGCCTTGCATTCTGTTGCCAAGCCACACCTGATGGAGTGGGGATGAAACCTAAGCTATCCACCACGTGCACCCACGGGCCTAGTTTATATATGACACTTTATTGAGATGTAATCCAAGTGCCCTAAAGTTTCCCTTTGAAAGTGCACCATTAGTGGCATTTAGGACATTCACAAAGTTGTGTGAGCACCACCATGAGGAAGGAGAGGCAGGCTTCTTCTTCCCTGAGAAGGAAGAAATGAATAGAATACAAGGGAAAGGAGCCAACAGGGGTAATTGAGTCAGCCAGTGATAAATTAACTATATCCCATAGTTACAATACAAAGTAAGAATAGCAGGATCTGTATGTAACTATGGCCAGTGATCTGGAAACCCCTCCCCCCTTGCTTACCTCACTGAAACTTTCCCTCCCCTCTCCTTGAGACCTGGGAAACCTTAAGCAAAGAAATCACATTGCTTAGATACTATAAAGGCATATAACCTGTAAGAAAGTCAACTTTGGGGAGCCCGTGTTTTGGAGCTACAAACTCCATGTGCTCCGTTGGCTTTAATAAATTCTCCTTCCTTTACTGATTAAGTTATCTGAGTGTCTGTCCTCCTTCAGGTTGCTTCCTGCTACACTCACTGTCTACTTCCAGATTTCTTTCCTCATCCCCAGAGGAAGCCCTGCACCAGTCAGAGTCCCTTTCATATCCCCTTTCTCTGCCCTTGTAACCACTGGCCTGCTGCCTGCCACTGTATGCCTAACCTTTTCATATCAATGCAAGAACCGCACACTGTGAGGTCCTTTATGAGGCATCCTTCACTGGCCCCCAAGTTGGAGGCCCCTCCATGTGGTAGTGTGGCAGTTCCTCACTCCTCTTTATACACCAACAGACTGACCCATCCCACACTTCCAGGACCCTCCACCCAAACCTTTGTGGATATGGTTATCTGCAGCCCTCCATACTTGATCAGAGGGGTGCATCATGCGGTGCGTGAATGTGAGTAAAAATGCTGGCAATTTTTTTTCTTTAAAGAAAGCCCAAACAGTGGTGGGATCATAATAAAGTAAGCACCTTGGGAAAAAAGACCACACTTTCTGTGTTATAAGAGTTTGTTCCACCCTGTTTGTTTCTAGATGGACATGTTGGTTGAGTAGAAATAAACTTTCTCTGCCCTTCAAGCCAAGGAGCCCAGCCTCATTACTCCTAGACAGCTGAAATGGTGTTTTTCATTTGGGGTTCCTGCAATTCCTGGAACTGACCTTACTTTAGCTAACAATGTGTACCAAGTCTGAGTGGTGATTAGGCAAGGGGCCAGCTGCCATGTTGTCCTGAGTTAATAAGCCATCAGGAGTGGATACCTTCCACCAAATGAACTGAATGTGATTTCTCCCGGACCACTGTGCCTTGGACCAGCCCACCAGCTGAGAAGGAATTGCATCCCCTTCTCGTGAGTCACAGACAAGGCTGTGGGATACCTCTGTGGATCCAGCAAAGTCCCATCTGCACCAGTGGAGGTGTGAGCTGCTCCCCTGCCTGAAGTGTAGAAAAGAAAGACTCCCTATTCCTAGCCTTGAGGCCAATCTCTCAGACTGTGGCCTTGAGCTAGCTTTGCAAGCTTGTTTCACTGTTTTCAGAATGTTTCTCCCTGAATTAACCCTATAGATAAGCAGAACTTACTTTTTCTAAGGAAACTCCCTATTTCTGGCCTTGAGGCTGGTCTCTCAGATTGTGGTCTTTGGCTAGCTTTGCAAAGTTGCAGGTGTATAGATAAACGTTGTAAGAAAGCTTGTTTCACTGCTTTGTTTTACTGCTAGCTTTCTCTCCTCCCCATTCCTCAGTCAGTGTGTAAGTTTCCCTACAAAAACCAGCTACAAACTGTGTTCAGCACCGAATCGATTTGAACAACTTAGGTTTCCATGTGGTCCATGTAATCAGCTAATTAAAGACTCCTAATTTCTTAATTTGGCTAAATGATTGATTATGTGGTAAGACATTTGTTTCTTGCTGTTCCAATATAACACTGCCCTCCGTGACAGAGTGCCCTGGGCATCTTATTGATGTGGAGCAAAGACTGTCTTTCTGTGTTGGTACCAATCGTTTTCACAGATGCCTGGTCTCCATGGTGATAGTAAACAGGGAGCAAGCAGAAAGTGTCACTCTGTGCACACCTGCCTATTCTTGCCTTGTCTCAGAATGTTTCTGTACTCATTTATCCTCCAGATGCAGAGCACCTAACAGCACAGAGTAGCAGACATGGTGGTGCTGTTGTCTAGCCCTTAAATAACTTAAGAAAAATGTCAGCAGTTAAAACTGTCAGAACACCTCTCTGCCTTTTATCCATACCCACCCTGTGGCTGTGTAGGTTTCCTTTTGTTAATATAAATGTTGGTGCACAGAAACACAGAACCACCCACAGCCGCCATAGCATGCCAGGGGTGAGGGGTGAAAGGGGGTTATTTCTCCTGAGGCCAAATGTTGACAGCCATGACTGATCTTCCTGGGACCTCAGTAGTAATTTATCTGGAACTCAGGGTGGTCCCGAGTGTTGGCCTGGGGTTCTCATTTCTGCTTTGTGCCTGCTCTGCTGGGTACAGAACTGGTAGTGTAGTATCTATCTTACAAATGAGGAAACAGCTCATCAAAAGGATGGGTCTTGTCTAAGGGCATAACCAGGAGGTCACACCAAACCCAGCTGTTGTGACAGGACCCCTGCCCCTTCTCTCCACCTCCAGATCCTCAGAGGCTCACTACCCTGCCAGGTTGCCCTCTATGTCATAAAGCAGGGGTCGGGAACCTTTTTGGCTGAGAGAGCCATGAATACCACATTTTTAAAGTGTAATTCCATGAGAGCCATACAACAACCTGTGTACGTTATGCATTATCCAATAAAAATTTGGTGTTGTCCCGGAGGACAGCTGTGATTGGCTCCAGCCACCCTCAACCATAAACATGAGCGGTAGGAAATGAATGGATTGTAATACATGAGAATGTTTTATATTTTTAACATTATTATTTTTTTAATTAAAGATTTGTCTGCGAGTCAGAAGCAACCATCAAAAGAGCCACATCTGGCCCTGGCCAGTTGGCTCAGTGGTAGAGCATTGGCCTGGCATGCAGGAGTCGCAGGTTCGATTCCTGACCAGGGCACACAGGAGAGGCTCCCACCTGCTTCTCCACCCTTCCCTCTCTCCTTCCTCTCTGTCTCTCTCTTACCCTCCCGCAGCCAAGGCTCCATTGGAGCAAAGTAGGCCCGGGAGCTGAGGATGGCTCTGTGGCCTCTGCCTCAGGCGCTAGAATGGCTCTGGTTGCAACAGAGCAAAGCCCCAAGATGGGCATGCCAGGTGGATTCTGGTCGAGTGCATGTGGGAGTCTGACTGCCTCCCCATTTCCAACTTTAGAAAAATACAAAAAAAACCTAAAATCAAACAAAAAAAAACAAAAACAAAAACAAAGGAGCCACATCTGGCTTGCAAGCCATAGGTTCCCGACCCCTGTCATAAAGCATATGATCAGTACCTTGGCAACAAGAAAGCCTTGGAAACCACACTGAAGTCAGTGGTCATTCCGCTTCCCCGCAGCAAACCCCATGGGCGACTCTGCCAGTCTGGAAAGAAAACACTAAATGTAGCAGTTTACAAACATTGGCCAACTTCCTGCCCCTCTGACCTTGGCTTTCCAGACTGTTCTTCTCATGCTAATATTTCTCCTGCCAGGTGCCTTGCACTTTGAATTCATGATGGTTTTTTACATAGTTACTCATGTGGCTCTCACAACTGCTCTGTGAAGGAGTTAAGACTTATCACCTCCATTTTATAGATGGTGACAGTATTGCTACATGATCAAGTGACTTGTCCGGGTCATGTAAGGGTCATGTAACTAACGTGAGTATTCACAGTTGCTCAGAACTTGAAACAGTAACCATTTACCTCAGGCTTGTGTAAATTAGCAACTCCAGTGAAGCTCTGCTGGCAGGTTCCTCTGTTCTCAGCTAGACTCTGGATCTCCCGGGGCAGCTGGTAAACAGCCAGCAAGATGGTGGGACAACCAGGTAGTACACACATTTCACTGTCCAGCAGGCTGGCCTGGGCTCATTGACATGGCAGCGGTGTGGTTCTCAGAGCGAGGAGAAGCATACAGACTTCTCAAAATCTGGACTCAGGACTGGTATGGTGTCACTGACACTACGTTCTATTGATCAGTGTCACAAGACCACACACTTGCTCCTGCCTGCTAGTTCCCATTAGCTTTGTTCACCTGTAAGTCCTGATCCTAAGGGAGTCTAATTTTATCTGTCTTTTCCACCAGATAGGAGCTACCTTGGGGCAGTGACCATACATCTCAGGTCCCCTGCCTGGAGCCTGGCATGCAGGACTCCAGGAAGCTCTGGCAGACCGCCAAGGTGCAGTTTCCCATCAGGTATCTGGGCCCGTCCGGTAGCCAGACCTCTGCTGCTCTCATTGCCTTTGAGACAGCCCAGCATCCTTCACCTCCACCCCAGGGAGCCCCTGGTGTGAGGTAAGTTGTGGGGCCTCTGCTGTGGCTCCTTTCTGTGTTGGTGCTTAGGTAAGATTTCATTGAAGGGAAGGTACCTTACAGGCAGGGGTGGTGGTGGGGGCAGCAGTGGAGAAAGAAATGTGGAAGCCTTTTATATACTTGAAACAAATACAATTCTGAGGAGCTCGGCTAAGTGTGGAGAACCATGTGGAGTTGAGATCAGCACTCTTGAGTGGGCCTCTAGCCCCGCCACAGCCATGTGACTGCACACACACTGTGTGGGCATGCAGCTTCAGAGGTGACTCTATGATCATTGGACGGGACAGCCCTGAGAACAAGACCACCCTGCCTGCCTGTAAAGATGGGGACAGACATTGCAGCTTGGTGGTGGGTGCTCCACGTCCTTCCTAACATGTCTCAGGCATTATTTTCTTCAAGGTGCATCTCATTTTAGCAGCCTGCAGAAGGCACCTGAGGGTCCTTAAACATTGGCAATAAAGTATGAAGAGCACCTACAGAGTGCTGGGAGAAAGTGGGCCCTCAGGACATGACTTCTCCTGATGCAGTGTTGTTCCTGATGTTTCTGTGCTGCTATAGTCATGTGTCTCCTGCCCCCAGGCCCTCCCAGGACAGTGAACTGCATCCGGTCAGGCTGTGTGAGCAATGCCCACTGGTTTACATGACCCAGCCCATAGTGAGCCTTGTCAGGCGGATATTCAAACCTCGCTCTGACCCCACTTGCCTGATGGCAGCAGGCAAAGGCCTATGGAAGACAGTCCCCTGGGCCCCAGCACCCTGGCAAGCCCTTGCTCTCTGTATTCCCACCCCAGGATTCAGAAAATAACTTCTGCTGCACTTGGCTTTTAATAGTCCCCCATGTTGCAAAAATTACTCACTTTAAATATGACACAGAACAAGCTGCAAATCAGTAAAATGTTGCTGGTTTAAGGTATTAGTAGCATTTATGAATATTGTAGGAAAACATTTACTCACTAAAATTCCACACAGTTTAAAGAAACCACTCCCCTCAATATGCGCCACAGTGCTTATTTCTGCCCGTGTTGCTTAGACTAATGACAGTCTTATAATGGTCTCAGCTTAAGAATTTTTCTCCTCAAAAGCATTAAGCTTTGAAGCACCATTTCCCCCAATTTTTTTTGTACTGTCTCATCTTGGAAAGTTGGTGACATGTCATCGTATCCAGCAAATGTTGGTGTCCTTGTGTCCTTTCCTTTGGGCAGAAATTTGGGTTGGGTTTTTACTGTTGTGGAGACTTTTCCTCACATGTATATGTCCTCCCCTTTGAGGTACATGGGGCACAGAAGTGCCTCCACTCTGATGGATATCTGCTGCCTAATCCGCTCATTGGATCATGAGATGGGTGTCTGTTCCCAACTCTGAGCATGTTTAGCATGGGTTCCTGATGCTCTAGTCTGGTTTTTGGACAGGAGCAGCCCACAGGTGACCTGCCCACAGGTACACAGGCATGGCTCTGTGCTGGGTGTGGCTGTGACAGCTCTTGGGTCATCTTGATTTCTCAGAGAAACCCTGGGCCTTTCACATCCTCTGGATTTCATGTGGTGTGATTGTGATATTTCTAAAACAGTGGTTCTCAAAGTGTGTACCAGGATGCAGTGGTGCATCCTAGAAGATTTCCTGGTGCACCCTATGGTATTCCAGAGAAATATGTGCCTGTTGGGGACCATAAAACCAGCAGGGTTTTTGGAGTTTAGATTTTTGGGGGACAGAGGTGTGGGGAATTGGCTGTAAGCTGACAGTCTGCCCCACCCCCTACCTCACCTGCCTGATTAGGTTGCAAAAGGCTGTTAAGCTGTGGTGCTGGATTGTTTACACCACCCCCCATGTTCCCGCAAAGACTGGAGGCAAGTTTCTTCTATCCTTTGTTTGCTGTAAAGTTAAGACTATATGTATGGTTTGGGTTTTCTGCACTCAACACAATTAAGAGTAAAAAGAGAGAAATTCTTCAATATATTGATGAGGAAATGAGAGTTTGCCTTTCAAATATATGCCCAAACATTGAAAAAATTGCTAGGACACATCAGGCTCGTGTTTCTCACTTTTTGTGGTTTTTTATTTTTTAACCTCCTTTTTTTTTAAAGGAATTCTAAAAAACATAACTCAAAAAATGTAACATTTAAATGTTTTTTAATGTCAGAATAAATTTAATTTTGTCATATTTATTTCATTTAATTACCATAAAAGCATGCTTGGACTTTATATTTTTTTCTTTAATATTTGACTTAATTATTATAAAATATTTCTCAGAAATTTGTATATAGTGTGCCTACAATTTTTTGTAGGATTTTAAATGCACCCCAACTTCAAAATGTTTGAGAACCACTGTTCTAAAAAGGCAACAAGTTATATAGATCAAAGGAGATGGCGACAGCCCAGCAAAGATCCTAAAGGGGTCTGAAAGAGAAGCGTGGTGACAGGGATTCTTCCAGCAGCAGGAGGTAGTGCTTGGAAAATTTTTACACTCACAAACACGCATGTATGTGCATACACACAAACACATGCAGTGGTTCTTACTGATCAAGTGTGATCATAGGGCCTCCAGGACACACCTCTTGGTGAGTTCAGGGTTCATTATGATTTTGTGTTTTTTTCCCTATTTGCCCATTGGTCAGGCCTGGGCTTGAGCCATGAAATGGCACCATGTCCTACTTCTGTCCCCAGTGTGCTTAGGGACACCTGGAGAAGACTGGCCCATCATCGCTGCTCAGTGAGTGGCCATCTGGAGAACCCGCCCTCTGTTCCCCTTTTGGGTTTGCTCCTCACACTTTGTCTCTTGGCACTTCCTTTTTCTCTGCACTTCTAGCATCCAGGAGAGAGGATCTCACCCGTGGAATATGTGTACTGTGTTTTACCATGGAAGGTCACTGGTCTGGCTCTCAGGTCAAAATAGAATGCGTGACAATCCCACCATGGGCTTAGTGGTTCCAGCCTGTTCTGTTGCTCTCAGTTTCTGTGGGTTCTGCATGGGCTGTGGGTCAGCGTGGTCCTCTGCCACAGTGCTGTGTCCTCATACTTTTACAAGGGTGCTGATCCTATTTTAGGGGCCCCACCCTCACGACTTTGTCTAACCCTCTTCCCAAAGCCACCCCCAAATACCATCACACTGGGGGATAGGGGGTAGGACTTTAACATAGAAATTGAAGAATTTTATTGACATTCCTAAATCCCACACAACTAATGCGCAAACCCAAGTTGTGTGACCCTAGTTCAGGGAGCTGATTCTTTGCCATCTGTGGAGGTGACAAGAGAGAAGAAAATGTATGTGCACATGTGTGACCTTGGGGTATGCTTACCTCTGTGGCATTTGCATGGTACTTTCCAGCTTATGCACTGCATGCTCATGTGTTGGATGGGTATGGGGCACCTGCTGAATGCAGGCCCTGGACATGCAGCGATGTCCCAGTCACACTCGTACCTGCCCACGGGGAGCTGCCTGCTGGTATTTCATGGTTCTAGGTAGTCGTCCAGAAGGGATGTGCTCTTGCCTGCTCATTTACCAGAAGGTGAAGCTGAACCCCAGAGATGGTGGGGGACTTGCTAAGGTCACAGATAAGAAGGGCGAGCTCTCATTCAGAGTCAGCATTTGCCCTCTGCTGGCTTCCCCCACCAATATGCAGAGGGTGCATATTGTCTTTTGTGGGTACAGAGACATGGAGGAAGGCGGAAAATGTCACGTTCGAGTGTAGCCTCAAGCTCCGCAATACTCTGGAGACACAGGAACCACAGGGATGCCAGGCTTTGCAATGCCTGGGGCTGTGGTTGCCTGAGGCTTGTGTGCTGGGTTGAGCGCAGTTCTGGGAAACCCACACTGCTTCACCTCATCTCTCTACTGCCCCTCCCAGAGCAGAGGCAGCAATCCTGGGCCTCTACATTCAGGAACAGGCTATTCTGGTGACCTCTGATTTGCTCCGAGGTCAATGAGACTGCAGGTGGAAAGAAGGGGCTCAGAGACCCAGGAACTCTCTGAGGTCTGAGTGAGGGCCTGTACCAGCCACTGCTCTGCCAATTGGCAGGATCAGGGGATGGCCCAAGATCTGCCAGGACACCCATGTAGAGACCCACATTATTCCCAGTGGTCAGCTGAGTGCTATGCTCATGGCACCAGATCTTTCTGTGTCCCTAGGTGTGTGAGGTGGGGAGTAGACAGGCACAGAGCCACATCAGGAGGCCCAGGTATCAGTCTCAGGTTCTTTTTTACCTGGCTGTGTGACTTTGGGTCAGTCACTTAACTTCTCTGGGCCCAGTTTTCCCATCTTCAAATCTTCACATGACACTTATGCCAAAGCAGGCAGATTAACAGAGACACACACGATTGGAGTTACACCTCGAACCTCGCTTGTCTCCTGGGTGACGTTGTTGGAGCAGATAGCAGGGTTTTTACACTCTTCATGTTAGCAGCAAAAAAATATGAATAACAACGCTTCTTTCTTGAGAGCCTACCACACACCAGGCATCCCCTCTTCACATCCCATTTTGCAGACAATTTGTTATTACTCCCCCCATCTGGCAGATGGCACCTTGTCCCCTCCTGCTTTTTTAGGGTACAAAGAGCATTTATTAAGAATCACCAGTTCTGCCTACCTGCTTTCTAACCAACAGGCAGCCTGCAGCTGAGGAGGGTGAGGGATCTTGTCTGAGGCCATACGGTGAACCCAGGGCTGCCAAGTGACAGGAAGAGAGAAAAGCCCCTGCCCTGCCTGCTAATACTGTATTTCCCCATGCTTAAGACACACCCTTTTCAGAAAAATTTGGGGTCTAAAAACTGGGTGTGTCTTGTATAGTGTTTGTAGATTTTTTTACTTGCATTTTCTGCTTTTTTTGCACTTGTTTTTGTGCTCATTGTTTTGTACTTGTCACCAGTATATTACAGTAGGCTACATTTTGCCACATTCTGCCCAGAAATGGCTCAAAAAAGATTTTCGTACAGTGCTGAATTCAAGTTAAAAGCGATTCAGCTTGCAAAAGTGAATGAAATTGCACTGCTTTGGTCCTCCTCCAGCGGAGAAAGTGTGGCATTTCAAACACCATAGATGGAACTGAGAACGAGACAATAGATGAAAACAGTGATTCATCATCAGACACAGATGAGGACAAGCTAATGGATGGGAGTTTTGACAGTGATAAGTTGTATAAATTTTATGATGAATAAAACTTGAGTTTAATAACTTTATGTAATACCTTTTTATTTCAAATTCTGGGCCCCAAAATTAAAGTGTGTTTTATACATGGGGAAATACGAATATGTCCCTTCTTCAGTGGGGACCGAGTAGGGTGGCACTTTGAAAGTGGAGAAGCAAGGAAAACATTTCTTAGAAGGAGGCAAGCCAGGTCTCAGCCCAGCCCCAGCCCTACTGCACATGCTCATCACCAGCTTCCTAACTGAATGCACATAGTGCCCCTGAGTGTCCCCAACACCCCCTTGTGCCACCTGAAGTCCCAAGCTTCTCTTCCTTCTCCAAGGGAAGCTCAGTCTGGCAGAAGGAGCAACAGGTCCCTCTGGCCAGGACGGAAGGCACTGAGATGCAGCCCTTTCCCATGGCGTTGGCTCAGTGGGGTCATGCGGCCCAAATTGACCAGGTTGTCTAGTCCAGAGGGCGGCACTTGGAAACCACTGGGACCCACACCTGAGGGTCACAAAACGAGAAAATATTTACTAAGGCAAGGGTGACAGCAGCCCTCCAAGTGGTTACTTTGGTCCTGTGCTAATAGCGGGTTGAATCATTTTTGTGCTACCCACTAAAGCATAATTGCACTGGTTTCTCAGGCATCCTTCACCCATACTTATTTAGACTAGTGACTGATGTATCACCATGGAAACTGGCACTAGGGGGAAAAAAACCTGTCCCTGGTACAGTGAGAAGAATGCAGGCTCCAATCTGGAGTTTACAACTTATGTCAAAAACCCAATTTTTCAGCTGACCTGGACACACGGTCTCCAAAAGTCAAAGCCGTGAACCTCACCTTGGACTACACACTCTGAAGCCATCCTCCTTCTGCTCTGACATTTGCTCTCCCCCACTCCCTTGTCTTCTGCAATCCTGGCCCTAGAGGGCTGCAACTTGTTCCTGGTGGATTAGCATACAGTAGAGATAAAGCCGTACCCAGGTCTCCAGTCTCCACATGGACCCATAGGAACGGCAGAGCAGCCTGAGTGATATTGTCACACCCAGGCTGCAGGCAGTGGCCACGCAGTCCCAGTTCAAGAAGAAAATTCATTTCGGACATATGCTGCCACCTCCCAAACTCAGTGCAGGCTGGTGTACTGAGCCTTTGTTCTTGACAGGAGCATGGGGACCGTGGCATCATGGAGTGCAGGTGGTCCTGCTGACACTGGGTGAGGTGGCGGCTCACTCTCTAAGCGATCGTTGTGTGCATTTGGTGGGTTTTAGTATTTCTGTCCCTGTGGCTGACATGCTGCTCTTCAGAAAGCTACTGTTTGCATAACGGCTTCCTTGGCTTCTGATATTAGAAGGGAGAACCAAGGTAGCAGTCTGATCCTGCAGGAGCCAGCTTCTCAGTGGCTCCCAGGACTCCAGGGGTCTTCTGTTTAATGAATAGTCTCTTTGAGCAGCCAGTGGGTTTTTAAGACTACCTTGAGCATCTATTCCTAGTAAGCACTGTTGTTAAACTTGAAGGGGGTGAGAGGTGGAGGGGGGGTGTGTTCTGAGTGCTGTGACTTGAGTGTGTACATTGCCCAGGATTCCTATGAGTCCATCCTATCTGTCAAACTAGAATATCTCCCCAAACTGGAGCAGGGCAGCATGCTCTCTACCTGGCCCAGTCTGCCTCCCTTCCAAGAAAGCATGGCCAGTTTGGTTTTCAGTTTGGGGCTTTTTAAATTACCTGGACTGCATGCTTCTGGGCATTGTAGCAGTTGAGACAGGAAGACACCATATACTTTTTCAGATTGTATTGCTTTATTTCACCTTCTACAGTGGGTTGTTAGCAACTGCTCCCTCTTGCTTTGAGAAGCAGAGAAGACAGGGGATGGCCAGCTTGCTGGGGCTCGAGGGCTCAGGGGCTTGGGGCTCAACAATCTGATTAGTTAAGTGGCCGCTCCTTAATGAAGCCCCCTTTTCAGATGCCATTTTGAGTGGTGCAATAAGGAATTGAAATGTTCAAACTCCAGTGACCCAGTCCCATCCGCTGGTCCTTTTGGTGGTGGTGTGGAGAGAGGGAGGGTACCTGATCTCTTGCAGATAAAACTGAGTGGTGGGTAGCAGGGAATGAGTGAGCTGGGGGCTAACCATCACTGTGAGGTCATTGCCAGGGTGGTTTCTTATGGGATCTGTTTGTGCCATTAGGCTCCTTTACCTCCTCCATAGTCTTTCTAGCGTGCCTCCCTGATCCTGCACTGTGGGGCTCACTCGAGACTTGAGTGTCAGATTGCAAGCCATGCCCACTCTGCTCGCTGTCTTCCCACACGGTCAGAGTGGTGTCCTTGAGCTAAGCAACTCTCCTCTCTCCGTGTCCCAGTTCCTAAGGCACAGTTGCCAGCATCCTTAGAAAAAGATTTTCAAACACTAAAAAGAATCCTCCCACCCTCAATTGTTTCCTGGGCTTAAACCCAGCTCTGCCACTCCCGTTGGCATGCCCTTGGGCATCGCACTTCACCTTGGCAGGGCCAATGGGAGGGAAGGAGGAAGGGATAGAACATCTGCCCATGTGACTGAGGTTTCCTTAAGACAGAAGAGACGCTTGATTAGGTGGTTTTGCTAATGGGCACTATGATGCTGGGTTTTGTACTGGGCACTCCAGTCAGGGAAGGGCCAGCCACAAAGAGGACCTAAAACCAGGCATCCTTCAGTATTAGCTCATGGGTATTGGTGGGGTGGGAAGTGGGCGGAGGCAATGTGGTGGGAACATAAAGTGAGAACCTGCCCAGATGACCCAGTGCAGCAGAGAAGAGGGCCCGGCTAGTGGGTTCTGTGCCAGGATAGCCTTTTCAAGGGCCATGTGTGTCTTCAAATGTCCTGCTTCTCCCCTGCCACGGTCACACAACCTGAGCTGCTGGGGCCAGAGGCACACTGGCTTCCCCAGCCACCCTGGCCACCACGTACCCTCTGGATGGAGAGGGAAGAAGACTGTTCTGGGAAATGGGACCATCTTGGCATGAACGGTCTCTGCTGAGCTCAGCATGACCCACTGTTGGGTGCAGGCTCCTCCATTTACTGCAATTTCCACTTCTACTGCCAAGCTGGCACTGTGTATTGGTAGAAATGCTTCCTCAGAGCTGCCTGGGCTCATTTTATTTTTTTGACTTTTTTTTCTTTTTTCAATTATTAATTTTAATGGGGAGACATTGATAAATCAGGGTATGTATGTGCAGAGAAAACATCTCCAGGTTATTTTAACATTTGATTATGTTGCATACCCATCACCCAAAGTCAAATTGTCTTCCGTCACCTTCTATCTGGTTTTCTTTGTGCCCCTCCCCTCACCCCACCCCTTCTCTCTCCTCCCCCTTCACCCCGTAACCACCACCCTCTTGTCCATGTCTCTGAGTCTCATTTTTATGTCCCACCTATGTATGGGATCATATAGTTCTTAGTTTTTTCTGATTTACTTCTTTCACTCAGTATAATGTTACCAAGGTCCATCCATGTTGTTGTAAATGATCCGTTGTCATCATTTCTTATAGCTGAGTAGTATTCCATAGTGTATATGTACCAAAGCTTTTTAATCCACTCGTCCACTGACGGACACTTGGGCTGATTTTTTTTTTAATAATAAAAAAAAAAACATTCTAATTGCTGTAGAGTAGAAACCAACTCATTGACAGCCAGCAGCTTCATTCATTCATCCAACCAATTTGGGAGCATAGGGATCAGAAAACAGTGCCAGGATCAGAGCTTAATTAGCCTGACTTCCTTGCTTGGCCTGGAAGCAGCAAGTCAGGGAGAGAGGGGGCCTTGGGAGCAGCAAGTCAGGGAGAGAGGGGGCAAATGCGCCTGCAGACCACTCACCACGAGGGTCCTCTGAAGGATGGGAGAGGCAGCAGAGCAGGAATGGAGACCCAAGTATCAGGTGGTGAGTGGCCTTTGGGCAAGTCTCTGCTCATATCAAATGGAGGTCCTTAACCTGAAAGCCTATAACCTGGGCTTTCCATGCATCCCCTAAAAATTCTCAAGGGTGCATCATAAAAGCATTATCTACAGGAAAATACTCATCTGTAATATATCTCTTTGAAGAAATATCATGGGCCAGTGCCCCTGTCGGCAGAGGATGGTGGCTGCAGTGGCCAATGGAGCTGGGCCTGGGGTGTGCGTGTAGGCTCCCTGCCTGCAGCCTTTCGTCCCAGCCCTGCTGCTGCACCAGGGAGATCTATCACACTCTAGCTAAACCCCTCCCCTCCCCCATGTGGACCATCCCACATGGACCCAGCATGTCCATAGCAACCTTGCCCCAGCTCTGCCTTCTTGACCCATCTCTTGGCCCTATACAGCCCCCTCCTCCTCCCCCATCTTACCTGCTGGGGTTGAGGTGACAGAGAGCCTGGAGACTTCTGCCAGCCACCACGGCCCTGCCAACTCACCTCCAGAGACTGGCAACCAGCCGCCTGTCTATATGCCAACAGCCAGCTTCTCCCCAGATTCTGCGTGTTCCTCCCTTCTGCAAGGAGCCTGTCCACATCTTTAGTTTTAAAAAATAAAAATTATTTCTGTCTTCATCCCCATTAGTAATTTCTTTCCTCCCTGTGGTTCCAATTCTGCATTTGGCTCACCAGCCTGGGGTGTTGCCTGACGGTGTCTGATTTAACCCCCCACCCACAGGAGATCACAAAAGCTTGTGTGGGAGGGAGGCATGTGGATGCCAGGTGCTGAGGGCTTTGGAGCTGGGCAGCCCTCAGCCCACTCTCATGGCAGGAAGGATACCACCTTGCAGAGCTGTGAGGTCACCTTTCACTTGGGGTAGGCAGAGGAAGCACTCAATAACTATGACATCTGTGGTGAGGGTGTGGGGACTCCCCAGTCCACCAGGTCCCCATACCTGTAACTTTTACCTCTTTGGGGTTAGAAGCCAAGAATGACAGTCAAGAGATGGGCCACCAAACCAGAAATACAGAGATGCTGTCACTGACAGATTAAGTAGCTACCCAGAGTGACAGAATACCAAAAAAGTGCCCTTTGGTTACAAGAAACCTAAAACCCTGGTGACTTGGTTTAAATGAAGACAAGTACCCAAGTTAAGGATGTGGTGGCCTCTCCTGGACCCTGAGGCTAGAATGCATGGCCTAGCTCCCCCAGTTCTGAAAGGAGGACAGGCCTTGTGGGGATCCAGGAACACTCAGCCACCTTTCTCCAGGACCACGTAGGTCTCACTGCCCCAAGCCTCCTGCCTCGATCTCCCTCCCTCCCTGCTTGCCCCCCACCAAGTTTTCCCACAGTGACAACCTCTGAGCCAAGTGGAGGTGTCCTCAGCTCAGACGAGGAGCGGGGACAGTGCACTGTATCCCACATTCCCCGGACTGTGTCCTGTGTGCCCGACCGGGCAGCTCTAACCAGTAGGTGAGGTCCCATGTACAGACGTGGCTGGGGGTGGGGATCTTCCTCTGTCCCAGGGCACAGGGGACACTCTCAGAGAGGGATATAGATAAGAAGACCAAGATGAATTCTTGGAGAACAGTAGCCAACAGTCTGTGACAACCTCCCTAGGCCAGGCACCAGGAGAGGGACTTAGAAGGGTGACTATTTCAATTTCTCCTCAGCACTGTCCATGCTGCTGCAGGCCCATGTCACAGATGAGAAAACTGAGGTCAGTGAGATTGTTTCCTGCCCGAGGTCGTGCATCTAGCAAGGGGTTTACACTCACACTTGACTTACCTAAATGCAGGCTGTGTGTGTCCTTCCGGCCCTGCCTTTTCCATTCATGGGCACCTTGTGCATGAGGGGACCATCCCACATGGACTCAGCATGT
The DNA here is from genome assembly GCF_036850995.1 of Saccopteryx leptura. Taxonomy (NCBI): domain Eukaryota; kingdom Metazoa; phylum Chordata; class Mammalia; order Chiroptera; family Emballonuridae; genus Saccopteryx; species Saccopteryx leptura. Next base: position 97,853,540 of record NC_089510.1, read on the forward strand.
CCACAGCAGCCTTGCCCCAGCTCTGCCTTCTTGACCCATCTCTTGGCCCTATACAGCCCCCTCCTCCTCACCCATCCTTATGAGTTAGTATTGGGACTTCCAGTCTTAATAAATTTCTTTAAGAAAGTTCTTCTCCTTTTTACCAGAAACAGTCCCACTGGAGGGTCAGGGTCCATTAGAATCTCCCAGATGCCTCCTGTCCCAGCGTCCTCACCAAGTGTCGTGGGACCCTGTTCCTAGAGGCCCTGCATGAAGGGCTGTTCTAAATGCCGACAGTCTGAAGCTTGTCACTGCAATCTGTCACTCTCCTTCATGAGTCACAAGAGCTATATGGAATGGAATTTCTAGAGTTGTTTTTTTCAATGTAGATTTTTCTAGTCCATACTCAAAAAAGCTCTCAGGCTCATCAGCTTAAACACTACCGGTATGGGGCTCCCGACTGCATGGCCCTCTCTGGGGAGGGTGGGAGTTAGCCCCCAGAGATGGTGTTGATGGGGAAGTCAGAGTCTCTGAGGTTCTTCATCCCTCATCAGCTTTGTAGTTGAGAAGGCGAGAGCCAGGAGAGGCACAGCAAGGGGTCAGGACTAGAACTTGAGTCCCTCTGTTTGTAGAGGGGCTGTCTCCTTTCCTTCTGCAGTCCCCAGGAGGGAACTGTGTTCATGTTCTATGTTTTGTCCTCAACTTGTCCCAGTCAGACCCAGGGAGATGAAATTGCCAACCTTGAGTAGGAGAGAAGGGTCTAAGGGTATGTGTTGTAGGAGCTGGATGTAGCCATGCAATGCAATTTGAGCCAAAGAAAGAATGTTCTAGAAAAATCTAGCAAGTACAAAGGCCCTGGGGGCACAAATGAGCTGATCATGTTCAAGGAACAGAAAGGAGGTTGATATGGAGAGAATGGAATGACTGGGGGGGAGGGGAGTGAGCAGCTGGAGTAGTGGGTGGAAAAGTGGTCAAGGCTATAGAGTGTCAGGCCGATGTCATCGAAGGGCACTTGAATGTGACTTTCTTTCCATTGAGACACTGTTGAAAAAATGTTAAACAGCAAAGCAGCCTTGCCTGATTTACAATGTGGTAAGCTCATTCTGGTGGCTCTGCGAAGAGTTGATTGCTGAGGGGAAGGATGAGTGTGGAATCAGGAGACAGGAGGTGATTGCAATGGTCCAGGCAAGAGATAGTGCTCATTCAGACTAGAGTGGTAGTGACTACTGGCCTCCAAGCCATGTGGGACTGCAAACATTTCTGAATCCCTATTGTCTGAAGCACAGAGCCCAGCACTGGCCAAAGAGGTGGGCCTGCCTGCAAGCAACTTGTTTCTTGCCTTCAAGAAGCTTCTACAGGTTAAGGAGTGGACAAGTAAATCATTCCCTTTGGTTGATTTGTATCTGCCTTCTTTGCTGTAAACAGAGAGACCTCTGGCTCTGAAACCCAGAAAGGTATTTGTGAACCATGTCTCATGGGACACGTTCCCACTGTCTGTTTTGTGGCGTTCCCCTTTCTACTGGAAGTATGAGCGTTCTCCAAGACACGGAGTTGAACTTAGCCCTTATCTACATGTTGTCTGGTCCTCCCTTCTATACTCAGAGGAACCCTTGGTTGCTGGTGACAGGAATCCAGCTCTTCCAGGCTTAAGAAAACACAGGAAGCACTGGCCCACATGACAGCAAAGGCCAAGCATGGTCTGCGTCCAGGCTAGGTCTGCCGAGGCTGGGCGAACGTGTACGAGCAAGCACGCCCCTGCTAGCTGTAGCTTAGGGCCACAAAGGTTTATTTTTTTTAACGTGGATCCCCAAGCCTTGTGTCCCTGAAGTTTACCAGGGGACCCACACTGATGGAATAGTCATCATGTCAAACATCTCAGTCACCATGCCCAAGGGCAAAAAATAAAACAGGGGAGAGGGGTGGTCATTGGGGAATTAAATGTTCCAGTCATCCAGAAAGTGGTAAATCACTTTTTCTCAAAACACAGTATTTAAAACTAAGTTCAAGGGTCCATCATCTGCATGCCCAGGAAGAAGAAAGCCAGAAATATTGATGGGTGGCCCTTGTGACCTCCAGGATCCAGGGATTCTTGGCATCGAGGCCCTTGTGTGCCAGTCTGTCCCCACCTCCAGCTCTTGGAGTCCCTGTGTCCTGTGAGCTGGCCGCATCTGTGGGCTGGTTTCTTCTGAGATATTGTGTGACAGCCATTGCTTGCACACAGACCATGTCCATGAACCTCATGCCCCATCAGAAAGCCTAGCTCACCATCCTCAGCATCTAGACCTCAGAAATAGGCCACTGTCCTTGCATGGGGTTGTGGGGCCCTCAGTACTCATGGTGAGTCCAGAGTCCAGCACAGTGCCCAGAGCAGCCTGGGCCACAGTTGTGCATGAGGGTGGTGGGGGCCAGTCCCCCATGTGGGGAAGGGCAGCAGACCTTTCTCCATAAAATGAACACAGCACAAGATCCATGTATGTGCCACAGCTTGGTGGCTGCTTCCTGGCCATCGGGCACAGTGTCACACGATTAAATGCCTTATGTGGTTGCTCTGAGCTCTTTCAGCTGTAAACAACAGAAGCTGGAGTGTTCTAAATCAAAAAGCAAACATATCTGGTCATATGATTGAAAAATTGGGCTGGCTTTGCATAGGACTGCCGACTGTGTCTTCTGGGCAGTCAGGCAGTTTGTCCCTCTGAAGCTCTTTCTCTCTCCCTGTCCCCTTTTCTCCCTCCACTCAGCTGCTCTGTTGTCCTCCTGTGTGTCTCAGGAGCTGGAATCCCAGAACAGGACCGGGATCTCATTGTCCAAGATAAGGTCATGTGCCCACTTTCTGAGGGGTGGATGACCAGACTGCCATGATGGCCACTGGGGCCTGGGCCCGACAGTGGGGACAGGGAGACGAAAGGGGTTGTCCTTCAAAGGACAGGGAGGCATGGCCCTAGGTGAAGGGGAATGTGTTTTCCATGAGGACTAGGAAGGGTGTAGCTGGGTGGTCACTTTAATGCAAGTGGGAGACAGAGGGTGACAGTTCAGGGTTGAAGGATGGTGTCAGACATGGGTCCTGAGGTCTTTTGTTGGGTCCTCAGAGGGTTTTGTTGTGCCCAGGAGGCCGAGGCAGGATATGCAGGGTGTATACAAGGCCAGGACTCTGCCCAGCAGCCTTTGAATATGTGTGTCACGGAATGCTGGATGGTGGCCCGGACCTGCTGGGGGTTGCAGGGTTGCATTGCCTTCAGTCCCCTAGAGGCCCCCATTTCTCCAGGTCTATGCCCCGGGGAACCTCAGAGAACAGACCTCCTGTCGTTTACCCGGTGTTGAGATGGGCGGCAGCAGCCAGTGCCTGCCCTTGACAATACCCTGCACTGAGGCATTCTGGAAGGTTTGTCACAGAAACACAGAAAATTTCTCAGTCCCTGGAGGGAAGGGCAGGGCAGACACAGTGATGCCTGGTGAGGCTGTTTCAGTGCCATCACTCGTGAGGCCTCTAGGTTGGGCTAAGGGGCCTGCTCCCAGGACTCTGCTGTGGCAGAGAAAGCCAGGCTCCACCCCCTCCCTAGTTATAAAGGGGGGGATGATCAGGGGCTGTAGACACTGCTAATCCCAGAGGCCTGTGACCTTGACAGGGAAGTTGCCATGGCAGCAGGGATTCTAGCTGAAGAGCCAGGAGTTCCTTGTTATTGCTGGCCCACAGGGATGCTGACCTGGTCACTGACCTGGCCTCTTCCCAGCCCAGTCCACAGGCCCTGTGTTTATAACCCAAATTTGTACCAGAGCACTGGGAAGGGGTCAGCCCAGGCAGCCAGCAGCCCCGCCTCCTTGCATAAGTGACAGTGGGTCCCAGAGAGCCAGCAAAGAACACGCCTGGATGTGACATGAGACACACACATAATGGTGGGTGAGGATCCCAAGATCCAGGCCACTCACTCTGTTCACAGGTCCAAAACTGAGGCCAGGCGAAGGCAAGTCCACATACACGGTGAGGGTAAGAAGGCCATCTGGACTGAGGTGGGCTGCTCATGAAGATGTCTCCTCCCAGACAGCCAGAGTGGAGGCCACCTGGGTGGCTATGATGTGCAATCACCCTTCCTGCCACTTCCCAGCTGAGTGAATTTAGGTCGTGTACTCAACCTCTCTAAGCCTCATAATCCAGGGACAGTGACAGTATTGAGCTCAAGCAGGTAAAGTGCGTGGAAAATGTGTGGCCCTGGTGAATGTTTCAAAACACTATACTGCTAGTCAAGGGGAAAATGCCATAGGAAATACTTGAGAGGCATAAAAGTTAAACATGTATCCCTGCAAAATAATGGTAAGTAATCATTCCCCATTGACCAAAAACCTTTCTCTCCTAGGATGGATCTGCCCATAAAATGCAAATTTCTCTTTTGAATTGCAGTGGCTTTGAAGGGACACCGTTCAGTTCCAGAAAATGCCTGATGGAATAAAGACACAGAAAGAGCTTTGACTTTATAAGAAAGTGCACAGCTCTCTCATGTTTGTGAGAAATGGTTTCTGGGACAGGGGTACACTTGTGGCTTCAGGCTGGAGAGGCTGAGCCTCAGGGGGTGATGGGACTTTCCTGCTGAGCCCCCAGGGACCCCTCCCCAAAGCAGAGGAAAGAGAGTGTGTGTATTGGGGACCTGGGACTTCAGAGGGCTACAAATGCCCCTAGATTGGCTTCAACTACGCTGTCATAATAATGGTGACAGTGGCAGTCTGGCTAACGGTGGTGGTCTGGCTAATGGCAGTGAGTGACACGTGCACACATCCAGGCATCGACACACAGCCTGTGATGCAATCCTGATGGCATGCTGAGGAGGGACATGCTGAGGCTCCTGTTTCCCGGAGGAGGAGGCGGCGGCGTCTGTAGCTCAAGGAAGTTCAAGGTCCACCTTCAGTACAGGGGGAGCTTGTCCATTTGGTGCCAGAACCTGGGGCTTATAGCTGCTGCAGCAACCACAGCCTCACAGAGTTCCAACTACAGAAATTTCTCACATCAGGCATAGTCCCCTAGCTTGAAAGGAGGTGTGTGAGAGAGAATGTAATGAGTGTTGACTCTGAAACAGAAAGATAGCACCATTTTCTATGACAGTAACTACAGAAAGAAAGGATAGTTGAGCCTGCCATATACTTGTACTGATGGTGGTTCAGCTGTTATAACACAGTCCCACACACAGCAGCTCAAACCACAGGCATTTTCAGTCCCTGTCCTGGAGGCTAGAGGTCCAAGATACAGGTGTGGGCAGCACTGGTCTCTCCTGAGACCTCTCTCCTTGGCACGTAGATGGCTGTCACCTCCCTTTATCCTCATATGGTCATTGTCCTGTGTGTCTATGTCTTGATCTCTTCTTATAAGGATACTAGTCACATTGGATTAGGATCCACCTCAATGACTTCATTTTGCCTTGATAACCTTTTTAAAAATCTTATCTGCAAGTATGGTCACATTCTGAGGTCCTAGAGGTTAGGACTTCAACATATAAATATGGGGACACAACTCAACCTTTAAAAAAAATTTTTTTTCTTCTTTTCCAAGTGAGAGCAGGGGAGATAAATGTCTGCATGAACCCTGACCAGGATCCACCTGGCATCCCCCATCTGGGGCAAATGCTCTGCCCATCTGGGGCTGATGCTCACAACTGAGCTATTTTTAGTGCCTGAGGTGGAGGTTCCACAAATCCATCTTTAGCACCTGGGCCAACTTGCTCAAACCAATCGAGGCCTGGAGAGAAGGGAGAGGGGGAGGGCTGGAGAAGCAGATGGTCACTTCTCCTGTGTGCCCTGACTGGGAATCAAACCTGAGACATCCACACACTGGGCGAGGCTCTAGTGTGTGGATGTCTCAGGTTTGATTCCCAGTCAGGGCACATGTGTTCCCCAGCAAACACTGGATAGAAGTCCCTTTAGCACACACAATGGCCTGAGAATCTCTCCTCAGTGTGGTCCATTTTCAGGGCACAAGAGTGGAAGTCAGGGACCACTGTGAACATAACTATCATGGATGTATGCAGAGCAGAAACTGCTTCCTCCATCTGATCTTTATGCGGAGTCTCTAGTTCCCCACCCCAAGATCATTATATAATATTTCAAACATACATGTACAAATTGAAAGAATAGAGCAATAAAAATCAATTCACCACCCAAACTAGCTGGCACTGCAGTTTATGTATGGTCTGGTGTGGCATGTGTATTTCAGAACTACACCAGAACCTGCTGACACCAAAGTGCATTTCAATGTGTTTACCAGGTCCTTCCTCACTGCCACACTCTCTGCCACATGCTTTGCCACGCTCACTGCCACACTCTCCACCAGGGAGTAGCATACTTCCTTTCTTTGGCCAGCCATGTCTAGGGAGACCCACCTATTTCCTGCAAAAAATGGTTAAAGAAAAATTGAGTGATGATAATACCCTCTGTCACTGGTTTGCCCAAAGCCACTGTAAGCTCCATTAGGTGCCTTAATCCAGTGGACAAATGACTACCTCGGCTGCCCAGCACTCCTGAGGCAGGGGGCCAGACTACAGCTGAGATAACAATCACCCCCTGAAACACATTCTGCTGGGTATGATACTCACAACACTGCTCTGGGAAGGTCAGAGGACATGAGAATAACTCAGAGAGGACAGGGTAGTGGCCAGAATACCAGAATAGAGAAAAACCTCCATGTCCACCTGCTTGACCTGTCACATGGTAATAGAGTACATGTAGACATAAAAATCCCTTGGTGATTATGAACACCCTGAACGTGTACATGGCAGAGGGCAGAAGCGCTAAATCCTGCATCTGCTGCACGTGCGTGCACACACACATACACCCAACTCCCTACCTGCCAGCTCTCATGAGGTATCCAGCATGCATGAAAATAATTTACAGAATTCTAATGAAGCACGGTTTACTGGAAAGAGGATGGTGACACAGTTATTCACCTGTGTCAGTTAAATAGCAAGAAGCCCCTGCCCTCCAAACAGCTAGCACACCAGTTGGCACCTGCCCACTGTCTGCATGGAGAGTTTACCAAAGCAAGTCCGCTGCAAGGTTTCTCTCCTTGGCCTGGGCAGAGGTGAACTGGGACCGAACAGAGTCCAAGGAGAAACTGAGGCACAGCCGGCTCTATGCAGTGGTACACAAATCCCCTCTCCTGAATATAGAAACACTTCACTTCTAAGTCTCCACAAGACTTGAGGTCCCAAAGCAATCTGTGTGTGTGTGGTGGTGGTGGGGGAATGGCCTCAGGACATCAAACTTTTAGTCTTAATTTTTATTAAGAAACAGACAATGGCAGAATAAGGTGAGGAGAGGGTAAGTAACCAAGTAAAGCCACCAGGCAGCTCTCTGGCCCTGCAGATGGTTCACTAACTCAGTCTGCTTCAAATGAGACACTCGAAATAGTCCCTTAAGCTTGCATCTGGGTGTCTAAAACAACCCATACATTACATTGCTGCATTGGGAGAATCGGGAAGGAGAAATTGCTCAATACAGGCACCAGTTCGACAAGAAGTTCATCTCCAACCACAGGACCTGCTTCTGGGGCAGAGTGGGCACAGAGGCAAGGGATCCCATGGGGAACTCCACATCAGCTGTGAGGGTACGAGTCAGACAGTGTCCCCACAAAGAGTCCAGCTTTCCTCTCTTCGTGGGGGAAGCCAATGGTGCCCGTTTCACAAAAGTGATCATGGCTCAGAATCACGAGGCCACCACCCACTTGCCATGTCATCTTCCCTGCCAGGTACAACCCAGGTGGCTCTGTCAGGTGAAGAGCAATCATGGGGAAGAAGTGCCAAACATCTTAGTGCATCTTTTGAAAATTATTCATCAAAGGCAACCAAGCAAAAAGTGGTAACTGACAATTTCCAAAGTGGCAGAGGATACAGCACTGTGATCATGCTGAGAGAAGACCCAACTTTCGGTCCTAGGGTATACTTTACTTGCTGTGTGGCTTTGGCTTTGTTACTTAACATCTCTGAGCCTCGGTTTCCTCATCCATAGGCAGGAGCAATAACATGCCCTACCTTACAGGTTCTCTTGCAAATTAAAGCAAGGCCATGCATGCAGGTTGGCACTACCTGATGTAAATGGCAGATACTACTAGAATAATTGTTATTCTTTAAAAACATGTTCTACAACCAGTGAACATATATATATATATTTGTTGTTGTTGTTATTTTGTTTTGTTTTGTTTTTTGTTGTTTTACAGAGACAGAGTGAGAGTCAGAGAGAGGGACAGACAGGGACAGACAGACAGGAACGGAGAGATGAGAAGCATCAATCATTAGTTTTTTTGTTGTGCACTGCAACACCTTAATTGTTCATTGATTGCCTTCTCATATGTGCCTTGACTGCGGGGCTACAGCAGACCGAGTAACCCTTTGCTCAAGCCAGCGACCTTGGGCTCAAGCTGGTGAGCTTTTGCTCAAACCAGATGAGCCTTCGCTCAAGCTGGCAACCTCGGGGTCTCGAACCTGGGTCTTCTGCATCCCAATCCGATGCTCTATCCACTGCACCACCGCCCGGTCAGGCTGAACGGATATATTTAAAAGAACTATTACCTGAGGAGAAGAAAGAGACTAGATTAGAAACGAGAGTGATAGAGGCTGAATTTTTTTCTATTTACCTTGTTTTATATAGATTTGATTTTTAGAATGATGTAAATATTTTAAACACTCACAAATAAAAAATTTAGAAAGCAGTCATTAAAAATGAAAAATAAAATCAAACAAATGAGCCTTCATGCATACATAGCTGGCAGCACAGACACACAGAGAAAAATTATTCGAAATGACTTTCAAACACAGGAATCACACATTGCTGATGAGATCTACTCCAATGATGAAACATACCTGCAAATGAAAACCTTAAGCCTTCTGAGCATCACATTCTTAGTGGAAGTGTTGGCATTATTAGTGGGGGAATTTTGTGTGAGCATGGGATGAACCAGGCAGGGATGTTGCTGATTAAAAGTTGAGGCTTTTGACACAGTTGAAAGGAAACAGGGACATAGGATCAAGGAGGTTAAGTAAAAACCTTGTCCTGAATTACGAAAGCCAACATCAAGGTAACTCATAATGTATTATCACCTTCAAAATAAGCCCGCTTGCCCTTAGACTGTGACCCCCTCAATACCAGTTTGCACTAAAGGAAGTGAAGTTTCCCTGGGAGAATGGCTGATTCCATGTCTGAGATACGTTTCCTAGTGGAGCAGGAAACAACTTGCCACACTATAAAATAAGGACACCATCAGTGACCAGGAGGTCATGTTAAAATGCACCTGTGCTGAGCAGAGATGGGTGTGATGAGGTAGGTAGAGGCAGGGGGACGCTCCCACTGAGAACAGAGCAGGATAAACAAACACAGCAGGCAGGCATTTCTCTGAAGTGCCAGAGAGCTTCCGAAACCACACAGACCAGAGGAGCTGCAGTTCTGAGAGGGGACAGCAGTGAAGCAGGGAGCTAGCCCCTCAGGCGGCTTCTCTCTGGGGATTGTTTGCACTGTCCAGACTCAGGGAAGAGGCTGAGGATCCCAGAGCTGGTTTGTGCTGGGGGCAGATAAATTGGAGTTTTTACCCATCACGCAGGGCTAGTGAGCAGTTAGAGCTGATGGTGAAGAGCCACATTCTCCTCTCCAGTGTGACCTGCAGGGTTTGTTCCCATGGCCACCATTCATCAGCTTATATCCTAATAAGGAAGAATGTTTTTGCAGAAAACTAAAAGGGACGCTATGTAGAGAGAAGGACGTCTGGGTCTGAACATGCCCCCACCCCCATCACACACCAGCCATCTCCGTGTGTGGCTTCCTCATCATGTAACGTGAGCATGTCCACAGCACCTCCCTTAAAGGGCCGCTGTGAGGACGCAGGACTAGGACACAAGCATTAATTTTCTTCAGCTGCTCTATCAAAACAACACGGTTATTCCTACAGTTCTGGAGGTCAAAAGTCCCCACATTAGGGCATCTTCAGGGCTGCTTCCCCCTGAGTCTTCAGGGAAGACTTGGTCTCCAAGCTTTTCCCAGTGTTTAGAGCCGCCTGGACATTGCAAAGTCAGCTGTGCAGCATCTTCAAGTCACTTTTTCTCTCCAACATCTGCTTCCATCATCATATCACCTTCTGTTACCATGGCCCTCCTGCCTTGTTTGAGGCCCCTTACGATGACATGGGGTCACCCAGACAGTCAGGATCATCTTCCATCTCAAGATCTTTAATATCATCACATCTGCAAAGCTTCCTTTGCTAGAGAAGCTCTCATATTCCCAGTTTTGGGAATTAGAATGTAGACATCATGGGGGGTACCATGATGCAGCTGATCATAACTTATAAAGCAGACTGGCCCTGGCTGGTGACAGAAACATAAGCTTCCCATGACATGTAATGGGCACAGCAATGATGAAGGTGATGAGGGTGCTGGCAGGGATAGAGTGCAGAGATGAGGTCAGAGAGTTGATATTTCCAGCTTCTCGGACCACACAGTCTCCACCATAGCTGCTCAGCTCTGCCAGCAGAACTTGCAAACAATTACAGATGACCTGAAACAAATGCAGAGGGGGCTTGTGCTTCAATAAAACTTTATTTACAAAGGCAAGGTGATTGGCCAAACACAGTCCTAGTTTGTCGTTTCCTGAGGTAGAGAGAGTTCTTGGTTCCAAGAACTTTTATTCCTCTCTGGATGAGGCTTAGACAGCCCTGCCATTGCCCTGTGACTAGCAGAGCATCCTGTGTCATTGCTGCTTGGTATTGGGGTGGGGAAGGGGGTGTTAAAGGAATGAAGTCTAAGTGTCTCTTTCTTTGATGATGTAAAATTCTAAAATTGACTCTGCAGATGGTTACACACATCTGTGAATAGACTAAGACCCATTTAATTATAGGTTCAATGGATAAACTATATGGTGTGTGGATTACATCTCAGTAGAGCTTTCTGTGAAGGTGGTGAAGCACAGAGCACTGGGGAGCCAAGGACAGGGGCCTTCACCACTGCCTCACCCCTTGGAGCAGGCTGCACAAGGTCTCTTTGAATTCTGGTCAGAGCTGTTAGCTTGACCGTGGTGGTTGGGACAAGGGGAACTGAGGTTGCTGAGTGACCACTTGGCTCTGTATGCCCTTTCTGGGTGGTGACACTGCCCACTGCTCACCATGGTTGGTGCTTTTCAGGTCATCTTGAAGACCTCACCTATTCCTTCCCAAGGAAGGAGAAGCTGTCTTGGTGCTAAATACATGCCTCTAAGTTCAAGGCCACTTGCTGGCCTGCAGGCAGCAGTGAGGAACCGGGCACTAACAGCCCATCATTGTGAGGTTGCCTGTATCCTGAAAGCCACACCTGTGCACTGGGCTTGCCTCTCTGGCAGATGCACCCTCTCCACTACCTGGATTATTTTTCCAAAGTGAAAAAATCACCCTCCTGACATTTTTAAGAAAGAATGAAAAACATCATCCATTGCCAAGCCTGCAAAAATCCTGGTGATTCAAAATCAGCATCACAAATATTATTTCTCTGGAAGAACCTCTCTGTGCAACATTTATTGCCTATTCCCATAGCCTGCATCAAACTCCTTTACATTACCATCAACTCTGTGGCACCGTATCTCCCACTGGAAGTGTCTTCTTCAAGCTGACACTGAGATGTTCTTGGAGAAGAAAGGGGGTGTTCTGGGGACCTCTGGTTCTGTCATAGCCACAGAAATGTTACCAACAGAAACAAAGTTGAGGTGTCCAACAAGAGCCACAGATATGAAATTGCAGACACACCAGTTCTGAGCTTAAACTGCAACTATTGAGAGTGAGGCCTCACCTTGGCACTCAGAAATAGATGAATTAGGGATTCAAACCCCATTGGCAGAGAAGGAACAAGCTGCCAGAACCTGTATCTATTGTCCTAGCCAGAGGTATGGGGGGCAGTAAGTACAGAGGAATGGGACACAAAGAAGACAGGAGCTTTGTCCCTAACTTTGGGTCAATTCCCAGAAAACCAGCTTTGGGTGATTCTGACTGTGTTTCCAAGTCAGGCTGCCGGCCCTGCCTTCTCAGGGTGTGAGCAGGCATCCTCACATAAAAGTTCAGTCTTCTGTTTGTACAGAGCAAATCCAAGGTCAGAAGCTGCTGAGAGGTGGTGCAGGCCTTCAAAACCCCACGGGAGGTTCACCATCTGAAGGGGCGTAGGGTCTCCCAACCACCCCCCTGCTTGGGCTCATATCCTCCTTAGGATATCATCCCAGTGGTTGCTACAGAAACAAAGCTATTTAAAGATAATAATGCTCCATGTCACACCCATGAGGATGGCCACTATATGAATGGAACAAAACCAGAAACAAGTGTCAGTGAGGAGGTGGAGCACCTGGGACCCTGTGTGCCACTGACGGGGATGTGAGACGCTGCAGCTCCTGTGGGGAACAGGACGAATGGTCTTCAAAACACTAAACATAGAATTTTCACATGACCCAGTGATCCCACCTCTGGGCATACACCCCAAAGAACTGAAACTGGGACTCAAAGAGAACCTTGCATCCCATGCCCACAACAGTGCTGGTCACAGCAGGCAAGGGATGGAAGCAGCCCGAGTGTCCATGGATGCAGGATGGACACACAGAATGCGGTCCATCTACACAGCGGAATGTCACTCAGCCCTGACAAGGAAGGAAATCCTGACACCAGCTACATGAGTAGACACAGAGGACACTGTGCACAAGGACAGACACTATGTGATTCTACTTATGCAAGGTCCCCAGAGGAGTCATATCTACAGACACAGAAAGTAAGACAGTTGGTGCTGGGGTTGGGGGATGGGGGGGTGGGAGTCAGTGCTTAATGGGACAGAGTCAGTTTGGGAAGAGGAAAGTTTCTGGAGATAACACAACAATGTGAATGTGCTTAATGCCACTGAGCTGTGCACTTTGGGATGGCTGAGGAGGTAATTTCTATGTTATGTATATTTTACCATGATGGAAAAAGACCTACATTTCTAAATACACTGTGTGTGTGTATTTTTCAAGACTTAAAATAAAAGCAGCCACAACAAGACAACAGCAAACACACAGCACAGGGAACCAGGCACTTCCTCCTCACTGTGAACCTGGACCCATCCAGACCTTTGTGCTGCAGGGAGCACAGCCAGTGCATGGAGCCTGAGACACGTGCTCCCAGCCTGGAGACTGACCCTTCCCCGCCCACCTTCCTGCTCCCCAGGTTAGTTTCTGGACTTTCAGGGGCCGGTGAGATGCTTCCCCCAGGCTGAGTTACCCCCAGGGGACACTCCGGTCATTTCTTATCACCGTGATAACTGCACTTCCTCAGCCGCAGGACACCCCCGCTGACCTGATGCTCGCTGTGTTAGGTGTCCAGTGGCAGAAAAGAGCTTCCGAGAAATCTTATGCATGCCACTGATAACACGACACCTGAGCAGGGGCCCTCGAGAGAATGAGACCCAGTGTGCAATGACAAGGTGGCCATGTGGGCACTCAGTGAGAGCAGGGTGCTCGTCACTGTGGAGTGTCCCGACCTCAGGACTCAGACACCTGGGTTTCAAGAAGTGTTTGTTGAAGGATGAATGAACTTGGAACATTAGGTAACTGTCAGAGGACCAAAGGGTTGCCAGGTGGAATCCTCACAGGTGTGCTTACCCAGGTAAAAGGCCGCTTGCCCAGCAGTAAGGATCTCAGAATGGGGGACAAACTCCATCTGCAGGATGTTCGCTGAGCAGAGGTGGGTGCCGAGAGGTCACCTGGGCTCTCAGAGCATCAATGCAGGTGCCATGAGAGCCTGCTGGCTCTAGAGAATTCAGCCCAGTGTGGGAGCTGGCCCAGGCCAAGCCTTTTATCACAGCAATGCACCCTCCATGCAATGGGTAAGTGGCCTGCTGTGGCCCATAGGGCTCCCCAAGAAGGGCAGAACCAGCACTGTCACAGATGGCTACCTGAGGCTCAGAGAGGCCAGGTTGACAAAGAGACAAGCAGGCCTAATGAGTGGACTTCACATCTAAAATTTTTCTTTTTCAAGCTTCCTGCACCCTGCCGGGGGGCAGAGATATAAACCAAAGGACATCACCATGGGTCGTGTAATCTTTCCAATACCCCAAAATCCACAGCCATGCCTGAGTCTGCTCTGTGTGGACGAGGTGTCTTCTCTGAGCCCCAGACTCTCACATGTCCTTCCTTCCTTCATTTTACTGATGAGCACACCTACTGTGTGCCGGGACCAGAGCCTGGCCTTCAAGAAATGAGTAAAACACAGAGTGCCCTTGAAGACACTTTTCCAAGACACACAAGCCCTCCAAGAGGAGGCAGTGTGCATGTGCTTTGAAAACTCCACACCCCCAATGGCGGAAAGAATCTCTGCACAGCTCCTTCCTTGAATGCAAACGGAAACCTTATGCTGGAACCCGTATTGTGAGCTGTTACTAATGAAGCACAGGGGTCGAGGGGTCTATCACAGACAGCTGAGGTTCACTTCCAATGGGGACCAACTCAAGCCTACACCCCTTCCGAACCCCAGCCCAGCAGCACCTGAGGGAGCACAGCTGGGCCCCTGCTCCTGGGTGCCAGAGGCTCGTGTTTCTCTAAGCAGGTTGATTTGTCTAAATTCATGGCACAATTGGCTGAGAGTCCTTTGTCTTGAGTATCTTTCCTTAAATGCCAACTCCAAGGAGTTCATTCTCAAAACATTAAAAAATAAATAATAAACAATCAAGAATTGTGGACTAAAACTGACCTGAAAGTTTATAAATACTTGCATGGCAACAGCAAAAGGAGGGAGATCATCTGCTTGCCTATTTATTTCTATGTTGGCAAGCATCCTGGTTTCCGATGACCATGTCAGCAACTAGCAGCCACCAGGGAATAGGCTCAGTGGGGAAAGAGGGAGAGGCGTTAGCCAGGTGAGCTGCAGGGGGCAGGGACCCTGTGAAGGAAAGGGTTAATGAAAGCATACCCTGAGTGTTGAGTGAGTCACATTGTCACCCACGCCAGTCCTCGAAATGATGAAGTCGACCCTGAAATCTAGTTGTATCATTATACCACAATGGCCCGGACTCGCCCCTGTCCCATTTCTTCCCTGGGACTCTGAGCAGTGTGACCTTCTCTGAAATGTCATTGTTGGTGGCAGCTTGGCAAAGGGGGAAGCCAAGGGTTTGCTATATAGGCTCTTCTATCCTGTGACACCCCAGTTCCTTGTCCTCACATGACATTAACCAGCCTGGGAGAGGCCAGGACAGCATGTAGAGGGATGCTGGGCTTTCAATAAAGTAACAGGTTGAAGCCCTGGCCGGTTGGCTCAGCGGTAGAGCGTCGACCTGGCGTGCGGGGGACCCGGGTTTGATTCCCGGCCAGGGCACATAGGAGAAGCGCCCATTTGCTTCTCCACTCCCACCTCCTCCTTCCTCTCTGTCTCTCTCTTCCCCTCCTGCAGCCAAGGCTCCATTGGAGCAAAGATGGCCCGGGCGCTGGGGATGGCTCCTTAGCCTCTGCCCCAGGTACTAGAGTGGCTCTGGTTGCAGCAGAGCGACGCCCCGGAGGGGCAGAGCATCGCCCCTTGGTGGGCAGAGCGTCGCCCCTGGTGGGCGTGCCGGGTGGATCCCGGTCAGGCGCATGCGGGAGTCTGTCTGACTGTCTCTCCCCGTTTCCAGCTTCAGAAAAAAAAAAAAAAAAAAAAGTAACAGGTTGATGCTCATGTCTGGAGAAAAGTGGAAGGATCACCACACAGCAGCTGCTCAGATGCTTCCAGAAGTGAGAGGAGATGGAAGAACAGGTACTTTGACTAGAACCAGGGACAGAAAACACAAAAATCTTATAAAAGACCCAAAGTCATGTGGCAATCAGGAAAATGTCCCCCAACCCCCAAAACCAAACAGAAGCTCCCAAGTCTCCCTGAGAACTTGGCTCTGAGGCCCACTAGGCAGAACCTACCTGGAACCCTTGCACCTGAGTGAGATCCTCACCCCCAAATGAGCTTCAAATGGGGGGACAGTGGTCATGTCATTGTCAGTCCCTTGGTATCTCCCAGGTCCTGCAACCTCTTCATGACTCCAGAACAGGGTGAGCCTTGCGTGTCATGGATGAGACAAACCCAAGCACCTGGAGGCCAGGCCAGGCCAGTGGACAGCCATTCTGCATGGCTGCAGCTCAGGATGCAGAAGCTGAATGGAGGACTTGGAAGCAGACCCAAAGACAACCACACTCGTGGGGTTTCTGGCAGGGGAGCAAGAAGTGACTCCCTTCCATTTGTCTTCTGGACATGGCTGGCCACTGGGAGATGGACTGGGGCTAGGAGCGGAGGGCAGACGGTGCTAATCGGGAGAGATGCTCATGCCTAGGATGTGGGCAGCAATCAGGACAGAGGGAAATGGTGGGCAGATCTCTGAAGGGAGAAGACAGACACCCCTGGGACCCAGGGGCAATTTTCTTGAACCTAAAAAAAATGACGGAGCCAGGCCTATGCTTTTCATGCCCCACATCTGGCTCTGGGCTTTGGTGGAAACGTCTAAGGCAAGGGTCCCCAAACTTTTTACACAGGGGGCCAGTTCACTGTCCCTCAGACCGTTGGAGGGCCAGACTATAAAAAAAACTATGAATAAATTCCTATGCACACTGCACATATTTTATTTTAAAGTAAAAAAACAAAACGGGAACAAATACAATATTTAAAATAAAGAACAAGTAAATTTAAATCAACAAACTGACCAATATTTCAATGGGAACTATGCTCCTCTCACTGACCACCAATGAAAGAGGTACCCTTCCAGAAGTGCGGCGGGGGCCGGATAAATGGCCTCAGGGGGCCGCATGTGGCCTGCGGGCCGTAGTTTGGGGACCCCTGGTCTAAGGACTTGCTGTGCTCTGAGTTCACCTTTGTCCCTAATGGCCATGCCCTGCCCTGGGGTTTTCATCCCTGCACCACACCTTTGGGGTTCACTGACCATGCTGACTGGTCCACCTGCTCCTACAACATGTCTCAGCCTCAGTTTACCTCCCCAGCTCAAGTTTGGGAAAGTGTTTCTATGGCACAGCTCCTCTGGCCTGCTCCCTATCCAGAGCCGGCTACTCTGCGTGCCTATTCTGTTCCTGTCTCCCCCTGGTGGCAGGGCAGAAAAACCACCCCAAACAATATCAGGGCCAAATCTTCAAAACCTATGAAGACGTGACCTTACATAGCAGATGAGATGAAGTAAAAAAATCTTCATCAACCAATCTCAAGATGGGGACAGAATCCTGGATTACCTAGTGGCCCCAAAATTTAATCACAAGAGTCCTTGGAAGAGAGAGGTGGACAGAGATTTGAACATAGAAGAGTAGAGGCCATGTAAAGATGGAGGCAGAGACTGGGTGGACACAGACACCAGCCCCGAATGAGGCCTGGGGCCCCAGAAGTTGGAAGAGGCAGGAAAAACCCTCTCCTGGAGCCTGCAGAGGGAGCGTGGCCCTGCCAGATGCTTGAGGTCCAGACTGGTGGCCCCCAGACAGTGGTAGGTAAACTTGTCTGCGGCCATTTGTCGCAGCCACCCAGGAAGTTCTTATGTTCCTTCCTTTCTTCCCTTTTTCTTTGTCCTCTGATGATCCCCCCAAAAAAGGGACAGAATTGTACAAAAATACATTTAACCAAAACCAGAAATCTCAAATACCTTAAGGCAGGGGTCTCAAACTCGCGGCGAGTTTGAGACCCCTGCCTTAAGGTATTTATTCCTCAAAGGGGTGAATACTGGTTCTCGGGGGGGGGGGCAGAGATGTTTTACTTAGAGTTGTGTGACAGGACATGAGACGAATCACAGCGCATCCGTGGCATTGAAACCTCACAAGGTGGCGATTAGGGAAGATACATGAGAATCACTGACATAAACCAACAAACCAAGGTGCTTGGTTCCCTTGCCTAACATGTATGTGCTGGGAACTTGCAAGTGCCACACGGGAGTGTTGTGATGATAGTGACTTGGTCTGTACTCTCACAGAGTTGCGTTCCCTCTGGTGGGAGACAAAAATGAAGAGGGGCTATCAGCTTGATCCCAGGACACAGAGAGGCTGAGTGGACATGAGTATAGAGTTTGACAGCCTCAAATATTAGCCCCGCCTTGTAGGTGACCTGCGAGATGGACTGAGGATGTGTGAATGTGCAGCCAGTACAGCCCCACGTGGTCCACTGATGCTCAGAGAATGTCAGGTCTCTTTATCTTCCTGGAAAGCTCTGGAGCAGGGGTCGGGAATCTTTTTGGCTGAGAGAGCCATGAAAACCACATATTTTAAAATATAATTCTGTGAGAGCCATACAACGACCTGTGTACGTTACGCATTATCCAATAAAAATTTGGTGTTGTCCTGTGTACGTTATGCATTATCCAATAAAAATTTGGTGTTGTCCCGGAGGACAGCTGTGATTGGCTCCAGCCACCCGCAACCATGAACATGAGTGGTAGGAAATGAATGGATTGTAATACATGAAAATGTTTTATATTTTTAACGTTATTATTTTTTTAATTAAAGATTTGTCTGCGAGCCAGATGCAGCCATCAAAAGAGCCACATCTGGCTCACGAGCCATAGGTTCTGACCCCTGCTCTGGAGTGTTTCCTGATGAATGAGACAGATATCTAACTGCACGCATGGTGCAGACATGGAGCTTGGCACACCCATGTGCACACATGCCTGCTCCCAAGGCAGCTCTGAGCTGAGAGCAGATTCACGCTGACAGTGAAATGTTGTGAAACTTGGGGGAGAGAAGTATCACAGCAAACAGAGCAAGCTCAACATCCTGAATATGTTTGAAATTTTCCACCTGAACTTGTCTGTTACGCACTGATGTCTGTTCCCTCCTCAAACTCCTGGGTGGAAGCCTGACCCCCTTCAGACCCCTGGGTTGTATGAACAGATGGGGCCATTGGGGCTGGTTAGGTGCTGAGGGTACAGCTCCCACAATGGGAGTAGTGTCCTGGTGGGAAGCAGGGAGCAGACGTTTCTCTGGGACAGAAACAGCTCATCTGTAAACATCTTACACCCTGGACTCCCAGCCTTTGGCACACCTGTCCTGAACTGGCCCATGTTGACACTGCCACTTAGTGGCCAGAGTGAGAAGTTACAGAGAATTATTCTGCCTAGCCACAGAGCCTACATCCTCCCTGCAAAGAACTTTCCAGTACATCTGGGGGAACTGATGCGGACATCATCCATCCTCACAAAATATGTAAAAAACACAAATTAAGGAACATGGGAATCAAAAGGTTGTAGGAACACAGCCCAAAGAGATAGAGCTTCGGTTTTGAAGGATGAATAGGAGTTCGACGGGCAAAGATGAGATCCTGGTTTGGGGGAGGGGGACTATTATTTTCTTTAAAAAGATGAAGTCAAGTTTACTTTCGTGAAAGTCGTACATCTGGATGGAGGGTTTGAAAAGTCAGGCCCTTCCACACATGTTAGAACTACCACTCCACCCAACCCCAATCTACACCCCAGCCAGAGTCCACACTGAGTGGCTTCTCAGGGCTTTCCCTCCTGTGTCTAAAGAGCACAGTCCTGAGGCTCTGTCTTGATTTATTCCCATTTAAGTATTAGTCACTGATATCCTGCCAGGGAACACAAGGCTGTGTCCTTGGTCACACAGCCCAATATAGCTGTGTCTCAGGCTCGGGTCACACCATATGTCCTCTGTGTTTATACCGTAACAACTCTATGTCTTGTCCACAATTGAGAACACTATCAACTATGGCTGTGTGTCTTCTGAGTGAATAGGAGGTACATTTTGAACTCTGCTCTCCTTTTTGTCTATAATTAATGCATTACTGAGCTTTGAGAGGGGCAGCATATGCCCTGAAGCTCTGTTCTCCAGGTGCAAACTCGTCTGGCCAGCTATTTTCTTTGTATCTGGGATATGTCCACCCTGGTGCCTTCTGTCATCCCACACAAGGCAGGGGCTTCCTTTTGGGCATCAGTGAAGTCATCGTGGGTCCTCTTGTCTTATGTTCCCTAATGCTCTTGACCTCTTTCGTCTCTTTCATTGCACACCATGGGGTAAAGTGCCAATGCCCTCCCGATTGTCACATAGCCATGGAACAAACCCAAATCAAAGAACATGCTCCCAAACAGCTGCCCATCATCTTCAAAGGGGTCTCACAAGTGTCAAGGGAACACAGACAGACTCTTCCCGACCAGAGGATTTAGTGTGGACCCCAGACTGGCTCCTTTTACTCAGGAGACATTGCGGGGACAACTGGCAAAACTCACATGTGATTTCTGAGTGAAGGACAAGTAGAAATTCTCTTATGGAAATCTGAAGTGGAAATAGCCACTTACAGATTATAAAAAGAAATTAGTACTGGCTTGATACAGAGACCTCCAAGCTGACCGAGTAAGATGTTTGTCCTTCCCAAGATAGGACATGCTAACCCTTCTTTCTTTTATTGAAAAGGGTGGTGTGGTTTCTAGTCATCAGCATACAGGGCTGACAGAGGTCAGAGTAACAGGAACGTGGGCTAGAACGGCATCCCTTATACTCACATCTCTTAACATTTTCCTGAGATGCTTTTTGGAAAATGCACATGGTGGGGCTGCATCCTAGATCTCCCACTTGCAAATCTCCTGGGCATGTGCATTTGGAAAAGGCCCCCCATGAGGTCTGGGATTCACCTCAATTAGGAAGGGCACCCACCCTGTCACTAGCCAACCACACAATTTGGTGTAAATTACAGAAAAGGGCGCTTCTTCCCTCAAGCGCTCTACTGCTACTAGCTGAATACTTGTTGTAGTACACCTACAAGCTTGAATTCTCAGCAAGCAGAACAGCGCCCCCTGGGGTTGTGCAATGTAACTGGAGCAACAAACACTCACTGCACCATAGGTGGACAGGAAGTGCGTCTGCTTGGTTCAGTGCCATCACCACAGGTATTTAGGTCCACACCACACTTGGGCTTTTCTCCTACAGCATATAATATTTTTTCACAAAACACTCCGGAGAGCTCTAGGAATCTTCAACTTGAGAAATTGGTAAATGAGCTCAGAGATGGTAACTCACTTGCTCAGGTGACCCAGGCAATGTTGAGAGGGGGTTTCAACTGGGGATGCATAACACCCAGCCACAACACACTCTCGCTTATCCCCAAAACAGTGTCAGACAAACTCAGAGAGGGAGAGAGGGAGTGAGACACCCAATGTGGGCTGGTCACATGTGCTGGCCGCACACAGACGATCCTTCGCCAAGCAGCTGCCCTCTTCCTGCAGAGACCCCGAACCCTGAGACAGCTGGACACACCGTTCTTCTGGCGGAAACCAGCGAGCAGTAAAGGTGTGTTGGTGAGCCTGAAACTACTTAACAACTAAAACTAAAAAGTGAATCCTTGGAGTTCTTGGATTGTGGGGAAGCATTTGGCTGTCTAGTACTTTCTTCTTTATACTTCTTTGGTTTTGAAAGATTACCGTGTTGAATGGGTATTTCCTTTGTAATTAGGAAAAAATACTAGGGTAATTTGAGAGAGAACTTTTAAGATCCTTTGCAGATAGGAGCTCAAAAAAAACTCTCTTTCTGGATCAGACTTCAGGGAGCAGAGCACCCCAGCTCTGTCGCCTGCAAGGGGTGCACCAGAGTGGCTTCCTTTGCAATGAAACACCTGGCCTGCACAATGTCCAGGAGAGTAGACCAGCCATCTGCAACAACTGTGGGCAGGCCTGGCTGTGGGCACCCAGGATCCCCAGAATGGAAGAGGAAACAGATGGCTGGGAAGGAGCTGACAACATCCCAGGGTGCTAGACAGAGGGACAGACTTTCACTGCAGAACCCAAAAGCCCCAGGACTTGGAGGTGCTTTTCCTGAAAGGGCGGAGCCAGAAAAACAGCCCCGCTGCAAGCATACAAAGCTCGCCTACCCTTCCATGTCCTCCTGCCCCAAGTGGACTGTCACATCAGGATGGCTTCTGTTTGAAACTTAGAGTCTTCCTGTGGGAGCAGCTGGAGAGCCACATGGGCAGGTGCAGCCCTGTGCCCTTGGCAAGTTACTCATCCTCTCTGGGCCCCTTAAACTCATTTAAGAGGTAGAGATAAATTACACTTGAGTAATAAAAGATGGTGCAGTGTCTGGGTTGCTAACAGGGAGGATGAAAATTTAGGAGGACAGCACAGTTTACTGTACTTTGCCAGAATCTGGCATCGCCATAGCCAGGAGACAAAAACAGCAGGGCCCAGGAAGCAGTGACTTGCCTGCAGTCACTTTTCCGGCTAACTCAGGTTCTTCAGTAGGAAAAGGGCTTTCCCAAATTCCTGTGAAAAAGAGACCGACCACTAGAGGGCGGTGGATGGATCCCACAGGTTAAGGCAGTGTTTCCCAACCTTTTTTGTGCCATGCCCCACCTTAACCTTTCTAAAATTTTTATGTCCCCCCCTATGTAACATACATAATTTTTAACATTAAAAAATTGATTTTTCACTTAATAAACATAAATGATAGGTTCTAGGAAGAAATCACTATGAAATTGTTAAGAAAACACAGTAAGTAAAATTTCAAAACATATAATGAAAAACAGAAATTTAAATTCCAAATAATTTTAATGCAGATTTTTCTATATTAATTTATTATTTTAATTTAGTGTGATCCTTGCGCTTGATGCTTGCTGCACAGAGATTTTATATTAGGTTCCAATTTGGTTAGCTTTTAGTCTCAAGTCTCCACGTTGTGTTATATCCAGCCGATTTCTTTTTTTTACCAGTAAATCATTTACAGCACTAAATCCACATTCAGCGAAAAATGAAGATGGAAACGGTAGCAATAGTTTTCTTGCACATTTGGTTGAATTTGGGTATTTGATTTCTGTTTCCTCACAAAGCCATGCCATCGCTCCTTTGATATTAAATAAAGCTTTAACTGACTCATCATTTTGCAATTCTGCGAGTTCTTCTTGATACTGCATATTTGATATATCAGACAAATCCACTAACATTGGCTGCATCATCCATGTTGGGAAATCAATTTGTTTTAAATCAGAAAATCTTTCTTTTAAATCAGCCGATAGAATATTCAAATGATTGACAATAACAAGTAAAGCGGTATCAGTTACTTCACATTTTTGGAGCCAATGAAACTGTTTCAAGTTTTTGTTGTTAATATGTTTCTGACATAACTCAATATTGGTAATGAAACCAAATATCTTTGCTTTTGCATCGACAAGAGTTTTATTTGTTCCTTGAAGTTGCTTATTTAATATATTTAGTTTTTCAAAGATATCGGCTAAATAACTCACAAATGCTTTACCATCTATTGTTAACAGATACTTCATTTCAGGTTTGTCGCTTAAAAAATCACTAAGAGTATCAAACAGTTCCATACATCTTTTCAAACAGTTTCCTTAGATAGCCATCTGACTTCAGTATGAAGTAAAAGTCTCACATGGTCTTCATTTTGTTCTTCACAAAATAGCTTGAAAAGACGCTGACATTTGGCACTAGCTTTAATAGCATTAACACACTTTATTACTGTATGTAGTACTTCATTCAGAACAGGCAAGATGTTTTTAGCTACCAAGTTTTCCCTATGAATAACACAATGCACAAGAATCATTTCTGGATTCGCATCTTTCATCAATTTTAAGCAGCTATTTTTCTTGCCCATCATATTGGGAGCACCATCTGCAGCACAAGATGTTATATTTTTCATTGGTATATCATTGACATCTAAGTAGTTTTTTAGCTTATTATATATATCTTTGGAGGTAGTGGTGCTTTCTAATCTTTTACAGAACAACATTTCTTAGGCAAAATGTCCTTTATCAATATATCTTATGTAAGTTATCAATACTGCCTCACTGTCTCTCAAAGTTCATTCATCCATTTGCAAGGAGAATTTTCTTGTTTTTATCTTTTCAATAAGTTGTTTTTCAATATCCTCACTCATTTCGTCTATTCTTCTGCTAACAGTATTGTCACTGAGTGGCATAGCTTTTACATCTTTGTCATCTTTCTCAAGAACCGTTTTAAGAAATGCTGATATTGACGGTTTTATTAAATTCTCTCCTATAGTGTGATTTTCTCCAGTTTTAGCGATGAATAAAGAAATTTGATAACTAGCCTCAAGAACACGATTATTAGTTGAAGTATGAGCAGTAAATAGAGACTTTAATGTTGTTCTTTTTTCAAAATTTTTTCTTTAAAGTTTTAAAGTAACTCAAATTCGAATTAATATGAGCACTATGTTTCACCTTCAAATGCGCCTCAAGACGACCTCGTTTCATTGATTCATTGGTCAAGCATTGCTGGCATAAAAGACAGAAAGGAATCCGCTCATCATGAACAGCGGGTATGAATCCAAATTTTAAATATTCCTCCGAATATTGACGAGTTTTTTTCTTGCTTGCACCACTCATTTTACTATAGCCTATAATAAAAATAAGATCAATTAAAAACTAATATTAAAATATGTGTTAAAATATATTCAATGTGACATAGAGTAAACGTATACTAAAAATTCATATTTATTTAAATGTATATAACACATTTACTACACTATAACCACAAATCAAAAGGTATCTATATTTTTTCCACTTGACAAAATTTTCTGGAAAGTTATGTTTCTAAAATTAAAATTGTCATGCATGCACTATTATAGCCCCAATAATACTTATAAAATATTAGTACTTTCTAGCCTCAATGCAAAAAGTAC
Organism: Saccopteryx leptura; assembly: GCF_036850995.1. Lineage (NCBI taxonomy): Eukaryota > Metazoa > Chordata > Mammalia > Chiroptera > Emballonuridae > Saccopteryx > Saccopteryx leptura. The sequence continues at coordinate 97,878,113 of NC_089510.1, forward strand.
TTAATAAAGAGTTTAATATTGATAAAAATAAAATCAAATACTTACCAATTATATTTATAAAATATATATATGTATATTTATTAAATCAATGAGCTTTTACAACAGTTTTGACTGACACTTATTTCAAATTAACACCAACTGAATGATGTGAAACACTACAGAAGTTGCAGTGGGCCAATTAGGTGAGAATAACTGCGTTGTTTAGCGAGTTTTTAAAATGTCCGGGGTTCCCCGTGGCAGACGGCATGCTCCGCGGTGAACCCAGGACGAAGTTTACTTGATGACGCCAATCACCCAGTTGATATTTTGGTCTCGTCAAACGAAATTATACTTAATAATTATTTACCATAATTATTTAAGAATTCCATATTTTGTTAAATTTGGCACCGATATCTAGCATTGCATTTAAATGGCCCGGGGCAAAAGAGTTAAAGTCGTGTCGAGTCCATTTTCAAATTGCCCCCTTAACTATTGAATTGCCCCCCTGTGGGTTATGGGCCCCACGTTGGGAAACACCGATTTAATCCATTTACATTTAGGGTTATTATTGACATGTAGTAGTTTATTGCCATTTTATTCTTTAAAGCTGTATTCCTCTTTTGCTATATTCTTTTCTCACTTTGATCTGTTTACAACAGGCCCCTTATCATTTCCTGCAGCATTGGTTTGGTTGTAATGAATTCCTTGGGTTGTTTTTTTGTTTTTTTTTGTCTGGGAAACTTTTTATTTCTCCTTCAATTTTAAATGATAGCCTTGCTGGATAATGTAGTCCTGGTTGTAGGTTCTTGTTCTGCATTACTTTGAATATTTCTTGCCATTCCCTTTGGCTTTAAGTGTTTCTGTTGAGAAGTCTGATGTCATCCTTATGGGGGCTCCTTTGTAGGTGATAGCCTTTTTTTCTCTCACAGCTTTTAATATTTTCTCTTTATCACTTATCTTTGGTATTTCAATTATGATGTGTCTTGGTGTAGGTTTCTTTGGGTTTCTTTTTAGTGGAGTTCTCTGTGCTTCTTGAATTTGTGAGAGTTTCTCCTGTATTAATTTAGGGAAGTTTTCAGCTATGATATGATTGAACAAAGCCTTTATCCCTTGTTCTTTCTCTTCTTCTTCAGGAACCCTTATGATGCAGATGTTATTTCTCTTTATGTTGTCACAGAGCTCTCTAAGAGTTTCCTCAGACTTTTTGAGTCTCTTTTCTCTTTTCTTCTCTGCTTTCATGCCTTCATTCCAGTTGTCCTCCAACTCGCTGATTCGATCCTCAGCTGTATCCATCCTGTTTTTAATTCCTTCCATTGTGGTCTCCATTTCTGATATTGTATTTGTCATCTCTGACTGATTCTTTTTTAATATTTTAATATCCTTTTTTTATACTTGCTATTTCTTTATTTAGGTGTTCATGATGACCATCCATTGTTGTTCTAAGATCCCTAAGCATCCTTACAATCATTATTTTAAACTCCGCATCCAGAAGTTTGATTATTTCCATATCACTGAGTTCATCTCCTGAAGGTCTCTCTTGTGGTTTCATTTGGATTGCAATTCTTTGTCTTCTCATTGTGCCTACCCAGGGTGTTTTCTTTGTAGAGCTGGTTGAGTCTAGGCTTGGTGTTGTCTGCCTCTAGTTTTTACTTGTGTTTCTAAGTCTTCTTGGGTTGGCATCAACTATTATTTGTAATCCACTTTAGGATTTGGGCCGCTTTGAAGTCTTGATTTTTTTGTTTTCTTAACAGGTGATTGTCTTGTTTGCTGCTCTCAGCAGGGGGCTTATTTGAAACTGTATCCAGGAATGCGGTGGGTATGACCTGAGGCACTGAAGTCCTCTTCTGCCAGTTAATCTCTCTGGGGGTGGGTTGCTTTCTCAGCTTCAGTAGGGGGAGTTGTATCTCAGATCTCCAAGGAGACCTGAGTTATTGACCCTCCTCTCCACTTCTTGTTTTCAGCTGTGTCTTGTTGTGCTGATTGGAGCTGGAGAGATGTCTGTATCTCTGTGACCTGGAAGTACTTTTGTATTTTGCTTTGTGGAAGGATCAGCCCCTCTCCCAGTTATGGCTGCCTCCAGCACTGAATGAGTCAGCTTTTTATGTCATCACTTATATTCCTCTCCCCCTCACCATCCGTCTCTCTCTTTCTCCTCTTGTTGGAAGACAAGCAGGCCCTTTCAACACACCTCATTCCCTGGTCACCAGGTAAGTGGCTGTGAGTAGTATTTAATGCTCTTTTCCTTGGAATTGAGAGCCCAGCACCCCCCCCCCCGTTCCTGTAAGCAGGGGAGATTCAGGCACTCTCTACCAGGTTTGTTGTGGCTTCTTCCTTGCTCCTTGATTTTTGAAAGCTGTTCTTGTAGTCCATATTTGAATTTTCACGCTGATTGTTCATAAATTAGTTTATAATCCAGTTTGGTGGTGTGAGCTGGGAGTCTGTGCATCTGCCTACTGTTAGATTCAGGGAGTGCTGATATGTTGGGGCTGCCAAGAGTGTAACTATTGAAGGAACAGGGAGTGCTGATAGGGCCCCTATGATGCTGAGAACAAAGAGTTCAGCAACATCCTGCATTTCATGAGTCAGGGACCCTTATCAGAAGTTTATGTTTGAAATTCTCCACTGAGCAATACCTCCCCCTGTAACTGTGCATGACCTCCCTAGCCAATAGCTAACAGCCACATCAGCTTCTGTATACTGCTTGCTCAACCTAGATAACCACCCTATAAAAAGGAGCCATTTTAGAAGCTCATGGCTGCAGTGCTCCAGTCATTTCGATGGCGTGGGTTGCCTGCAGTCCCTGTGCAGGTTTGGGTCCCTGCGCAGGTTTGTGGGGCTGCAGTGTTCCCCTGTGGGGTTACCTACAGTCCCTGCACCAGTTTGTGGGGCTGCAGTGCTCCCTTGCATGGGTTGCCTGCAGGTTTGCAATAAAACTTACAAAATTCAATTTGGGTGTGCTGTGGTCTGTCTCCTGGGATGTAACATATGGAGGCCCAAGCGAGATAAACCATGTAAGACCCCTCCTCAGGGAGAGGGCTGCAGCAGACGTTGGCAGCTGGCCAGCCTCTGGCAGTTGCCGTTTGAAAACTGAATTTGGCTGATTCGAAACATTTGGAGTCTCGAGACTGTTTGGTAAGAAAGCTTCCTCTTTGAATATTTGGAAACAGAGTTCTGGTTAGAAAAGGGTATAGTGGAGCAGGCGGGATGCCACCTGATTTCTCCCCACCTGGTCAGTCGGGGAACGCAGGACGCTGCCTTCTCTCTTTGGTTTTGGTTTAGAAGTTTTGTTTGTTTTGTGTGCATATTTGGTTTGTTTGTCTGCTTCGCCCATTGCTTCCTCACAGGATTCCTTCGAGAGTCAAGAACCATGGATCAGGGGCAATCTGCTGCCCTAACACCTCTTCAGTGCTTGCTTCATAACTTTTCTGATTTCTCTCACAGGGCACGAGACTATGGGACTCCTGTTGATTCCGCCACGTTGCGGACTCTTTGTGAACTAGAATGACCAACTTAAGAGCAGACTGGCCAAACCAAGGGTTGCTAGACCCATAGAAAACATAGAAAGTCTAGTGTACTATCACCAGCACCCACCTGCAGGCAGGTGGCATGGTCAGTATGCAACCCAGTATAGCAGCAGAGGTAGAGAAAGAAAAGGCAGCCAGGCTAAAGCTGGCTGCAGGAGAAGTGTCAGGCTCCCTCACAGTTTCAGGCATTTGCCCCTCCCCCTTGGGCACCAGGCTCAAGGGCTGTGCCACTGCTTAGTCAGGCAAAAGATAACAGTGCAGTAAGCTACAGGCTATCATCACCTTGCTATAGCCCTCTTCCCTCTTCTGCTTTGGCTCCAGGGAATCTCCGCCTTCTATCTGGAGCCAGACCCGAGGAGAAGATTTAGGGAATACGGTCCCTTCTAAATAATTTTATTTTTTTAATGGGACAACATCAATAAATCAGGATACATATATTCAAAGATAACAAGTCCAGGTTATCTTGTCGTTTAATTATGTTGCATACCCATCACCCAAAGTCAGATTTTTCTCTGTCACCTTCTATCTAGTTTTCTTTGTGCCCCTCCCCCTCCCCCTTTCCCTCTCCCTTTCTCCCCTCCCCCCATAACCACCACACTCTTATCAATGTCTCTTAGTTTCACTATTATGTTCCACCTACGTATGGAATAATGCAGTTCCTGGTTTTTTCTGATTTACTTATTTCACTTCGTATAATAATATCAACATCCCACCATTTTGCTGTAAATGATCCGATGGCATCATTTCTTATGGCCGAGTAGTATTCCATAGTGTATATGTGCCACATCTTCTTTATCCAGTCATCTATTGAGGGGCTTTTTGGTTGTTTCCATGTTCTGGCCACCGTGAACAATGCTGCAATGAACATGGGGCTGCATGTGTCTTTACATATCAATGTTTCTGAGTTTTGGGGGTATATACCCAGTAGAGGGATTGCTGGGTCATAAGGTAGTTCTATTTTCAGTTTTTTGAGGAACCACCATACTTTCTCCCATAATGGTTGTACTACTTTACATTCCCACCAACAGTGTATGAGGGTTCCTTTTTCTCCACAGCCTCTCCAACATTTGCTATTACCTGTCTTATTGATAATAGCTAATCTAACAAGTGTGAGGTGGTATCTCATTGCAGTTTTGATTTGCATTTCTCTAATAACTAAAGAAGCTGAGCATCTTTTCATATATCTGTTGGCCATTTGTATTTCTTCCTGGGAGAAGTGTCTGTTCATGTCCTCTTCCCATTTTTTTTATTGGATTGTTTGTTTGTTTGTTGTTGAGTTTTATGAGTTCTTTGTATATTTTGGATATTATGCCCTTATCTGAGCTGTTGTTTGAAAATATCATTTCCCATTTAGTTGGCTTTCTGTTTATTTTGTTATCAGTTTCTCTTGCTGAGCAAAAACTTCTTAGTCTGATGTAGTCCCATTCATTAATTTTTGCCTTCACTTCTCTTGCCATTGGAGTCAAATTCATAAAATGCTCTTTAAAAACCAGGTCCATGAGTTGAGTACCTATGTCTTCTCCTATGTACTTAATTGTTTCAGGTCTTATGTTTAGATCTTTGATCCATTTTGAGTTAATTTTAGTACAGGGGGAGAGACTGTAGTCCAGTTTCATTCTTTTGCATGTGGCTTTCCAGTTTTCTCAGCACCATTTATTGAAGAGGCTTTCTTTTCACCATTGTGTATTGTTGGCCCCTTTATCAAAAATTATTTGACCATATACATGTGGTTTTATTTCTGGACTTTCTATTCTGTTCCATTGGTCTGAGTGTCTATTTTTCTGCCAATACCATGCTGTTTTGATTGTTGTGGCCCTATAATATAGTTTGAAGTCAGGTGTTGTAATGCCCCCAGCTTCATTCTTTTTTTTTAGGATTGCTTTGGCTATTTGGGGTTTTTTATACTTCCATATAAATCTGATGATTTTTTACTCTATTTCTTTAAAAAATGTCATTGGAATTTTGATGGGAATCGCATTAAATTTGTATATTGCTTTGGGTAATATGGCCATCTTGATTATATTTATTCTTCCTAACCAAGAACAAGGTATATTCTTCCATCTCATTATATCTTTTTCGATTTTCCTTAACAATGGTTTATAGTTTTCATTATATAAGTCCTTTACATTCTTTGTTATGTTTATTCCTAAGTGTTTTATTTTTTTTGTTGCAATCATGAAGGGGATTATTCTTTTGAGTTCGTTCTCAATTGTTTCATTGTTGGCATATAGAAAGGCTATTGACTTTTGTATGTTAATTTTATATCCTGCGACCTTACTGTATTGGCTTATTGTTTCTAGTAGTCTTTTTGTGGATTCTTTGTGGTTTTCGATGTATAGGTCATATCATCTGCAAAAAGTGATACCTTTACTTCTTCTTTACTGATATGGATGCCTTTTATTTCTTTGTCTTGTCTGATTGCTCTGGCTAGAACCTCTAGTATCACATTAAATAAGAGTGGAGAGAGTGGACAACCCTGTCTTGTTCCTGATTTAAGGGGGGAAGCCTTCAGTTTAGTGCCATTTAATATGATGTTAGCTGATGGTTTGGGTCCCTGCGCAGGTTTGTGGGGCTGCAGTGTTGCCCTGTGGGGGTTACCTGCAGTCCCTGTGCAGGTTTGTGGGGCTGCAGTGCTCCCTTGCATGGGTTGCCTGCAGTCCCTGCACAGGTTTGCAATAAAACTTACAAAATTCAATTTGGGTCTGCTGTGGTCCATCTCCTGGGATGTAACAGCTACTCTGCTGCCATCTTCAGGTCTTCATATGTGTTGAACATATAGTTAAAATGACATCCCAATGGTAACAAGGCACTGTTTCTGATGCTGAATGTTTTGATTTCCATCTGTAAAACATGAAAGAAAAAAATGATGAATATTGACAAAGCATTTCAACTACTTATTATACATGTCACTTAAAGATTTTACAAGGAAATTGCTATAATTATGGCACAAATTTCTTTCACATTTTACAGATGGAAATCAAAACATTCAAGATCAGGAACAGTGCCTTGTTACCATTTGGATGCCATTTTATCTATATGTTCAGCACATACAAGATTCTGCTCCTTAGTAAATGAACAGCGCTGTCTATCTGAAGAGCAGAAAACTGTGTAACTCTAATAAATACTATAGTAAGTTTGAGTGGTGATTTTATTGCTAAGTATTGAAAGAAAGGGTTGATATGTATGGTAACTTCTGATGTAATGTATACTGTGGTTGTTGTACACTGTGCTGAAGCATACAGAAGGGTTTAAAAATATTTTAAGTTTGCTCTGTGCTTTAATAAAAGATGGGACACTGATGCTCTTTTCTTTATATTACTAATACAGATGCACGTCTTACCTGCAATGTTCCCTTCCAAATGCTCTTCAGTTACTAAAGAGCAAAACCTTGTATGGGTTCAACTTATAAATTGGCACCCAAATTAAAAAAAAACATGGCCCTGTTTATGATAGGACAGGAGTGAAACATTTTGATTTCCATCTGTAAAACATGAAAGGAAAAATTTGATGAATATTGACAATGCATTTCAATGACCCATTATACACATCTCTTAAAGCATACTTTTTCTGTGTAATATTTTCCAAGAAAATTGCTGGAATTTTTTGCAAGGTATGTTTTCTAAAGAACACTGAAAATGTACTGCTTTCTATATGAGCATAATTGTATTCTGACACTTCTGAAAGAGAATGACAGAGAAAGTCTAATGTGTTCACATTAATGTTAGAATATATTCTGGAGCTCAGTATGATATAGAGTTTAATATTAAGGGCTGAGTAACAGAAAGTATAGAAAACATTTCCTTTCAGTGCTAGGATAAATCTGCACTCATCTACATGTTTTAGTTATCTGGAATTTTATACAGGCTGTTATAACATGACAATATAAATAATGGTTGTATGACAATGGTACTATGATTATGCATGTTTTTTGAGCAAAGTATTGTGTGAAATAGAAAAATATTTCTAGTTTTAAATTTTGTGCTCTAGTAACATTTCCTGTTTATATGCAGTTAGGTAAGATTTGCTGAATATGTTAGCTATAAAATTGAAGGTACTTTGAAATTCAAGGTTAACTTCTGTTTTCCTCAGGATTTTGCAACTCCTTTTACACAATAAGGTCACTCTTAGTTGAGGAATCTGATTTTATATTGAACTTTGTTTGCTGGTAAAATTGCAGTACATAAATGAGCACTGTTATTTTAGAAGAAGTCTTTCAGTAAACTAAGCCTGGAATATCTTCCAGAGCAGGAGATAAAATCAATGAAGACATAAATGCATAAAGTAAATTTTCAAGTAGAACAAAACATATACATAAACAAAGCTAACTCAGAACACGTAAAACTGATATTATTAAAAACTTGGATACAACAAAAAATTAAAACTGACCTTTCAGTGCTAGGATAAATCTGCATTCATCTACATGTTTTAGTTATCTGGAATTTTATACAGGCTGTTATAACATGACAATATACATAATAGTTTTATGACAATGGTACTATAATTATGCACGTTTTTGAGCAAAGTATTGTGTGAAGTAAAGGGTTAAGCATTGTCCTGGAAAAATATAATACTTTCAGAAGTATGTACTGATCTTTGTACAGGTTGTTATGAGAAATATACTAAAAAATTTAAAACCTCACCATTTCATTTAGTTTGCGAGTCTAAAATATTAGTGTAAAAATATTAAAGTGTAATAAAACTGAGTACTATCTCAATTCCTAATGAGTTTTAAGGTATTGCCAAGCGCTGTCTATCCTGAAGAGCAGAAAACTGTGTAACTTTAATAAATACTACAGTAAGTTTGAATGGTGATTCTGTTAGTGTTTTTTAAAAATTGAAATTAATGGTTGATATATGTGGTTACTTTGGAACTTTTTTATAGTGTCATTGTTGTAGACAGTGCTAAATCCTACAGAAATGTTTAAAGATATTTTATGTTTGCTTTCTGCTTTTATGGAAATAGGTACACTGATGATCACTTCCTTATAGTACTAGTAAAGATGCAAGTCTTACCTGCAATATTTCCTTCCAAAAGCTGTTTATTTACTAAGGAGCAAAATCTTGTATGGGTTGTACGTATAAATTGACTTCCAAATGGAAACTCGGCACTGTCTCTGATAGGAATGGAGCTGAACATTTTGAATTCCTTCTGTAAAACATGAAAGAAATAAATGAATATTGACAATGCATTTCAATGACTCATTATACACATTACTCAAAGAATACTGTGTAATATATTTCAAAAAATTGCTGGAATTTTTAGCAATGTATGTTTTGTTATGCACACCGAAAATGTACTCTAGAAGCGAAATGGTATTCTGACACATATGAAAGGGAATGACAGAGAAAGTCTAATGAGTTCACATTAATGTTAGAATAAATTCTGGAGCTCAGTATAATAGAGTTTTTAATATTAAGAGCTGATTAACAGAAACAAGATTTTATTTCAGTGTTAGCATACATCTGGGTTCATCTACATGTTTTAGTTATCTGAAATTTTATAAAGGCATATCATGACAATATACACACTGGTTGTTTGACAATGTTTTGAGCATAATGCACATATCTTGAGAAAAGTATTGTGTAAAATTTAAAAAGTTTCTCTAGTTTTTAATTTTGTGCATTTATAACGTTTCCTGTACATGTGCCGTTAAGTAGTATTTGCTGCTCATGTGAGCTAGGTGATTGAAGGTACTTTTAAATTTGGGGATTTACTTCTGTTTTCTTCAGTATTTTGTAACTCTATTTATGCAATTAAGTGACTGTTACTTAAGGAATCTGATTTTATATGATACTCCATGTGCTGGTAAAACTGCAATTCATAAATGAAGCACTGTTAGGTTAAAAGAGTACTTTATGTAACTTAAGCTTGGAAGAGCCTCCTTAGCAGAAAATAGATTCAATGTTAACATGAAAGCCTAAAGTAGAACCAAACATACACATTAGTGAAGATATTTCAGAAGACTTAAAACTGATATTATTAAAACTTGGATACAACAAAAAACTAAATCTGACTTGCAATAAAGTCTTAACCATTGTGCTGAAGAATATACTATCTTCAGAAGTATGAACTGATCTATTACAAGTTCTTATGAGAACTATACTAACAGTTATCTGAAACCTCTCCATTTCATTTAGTTTGAGAGGCTAAGTACAGATGGTACATGAACATTACTGTGTAACAAAACTGAGTACTTTCTCAATTCCTAATGAGTTTTAAGGTATTGACAAGCACTGTCTATCCTGAAGAACAAAAAGCTGTGTAACTCTAATAAATACTACAGTAAGTTTGAGTGGCGATTCTGTTGGTGTTTTTAAAGAATTGAAATTAAGGTTGATAAATGTGGTTACTTTGAAACGTTTGTATAGTGTCATTGCTATAGACAGTGCTAAAGTCTACAGAATGGTTTGTTCTTTGCTTTTATGGAAGAAGGTCCATGATGATTACTTCCTTATAGTACTAATATAAACGCAAGTCTTACTTGCAATATTTCCTTCCAGTAGCTGTTCTTTTATAAGGAGCAAAATCTTGTATGGGTTGTTCGTATAAATTGACTTTCATATAAAAACTCGGCACTGTCCCTGATAGAAATGGAGCTGAGTGTTTTGAATTCCTTCTGTAAAACATGAAAGAAACAATTAAATGAATATTGACAATGCATTTCAACGACTCATTATACACAACACTCAAGGCATACTTTTTATTGTGTAATATATTCCAAAAAATTGCTGTAATTTTTAGCAAGGTATGTTTTGTTATGCACACTGAAAATGTACTGCTTTCTATAGGAGCAGAATGATATTCTGACACATATGAAAGGGAATGACAGAGAAAGTCTAATGAGTTCACATTAATGTTACAATATTTTCTGGAGCTTATTATGATAGAGTGTTTAATATTAAGGGCTGAGTAACAGAAACAACATTTCATTTCAGTGCTGGGATACATCTGTGTTGTTCTCTATGTTTCAGTTATCTTTAATTTTATACAGGTAGGTATATCATGACAATATACATACTGGTTGTTTGACAATGGTTCTTGGATAATGCATGTATCTTGAGCCATGTATTGTGTAAAATTAAAAAAATTTCTCTAGTTTTTAATTTTGTGCACTTATAACATTTCCTGTACATGTGCCATTAAGTAGGACTTGCTGCTCATGTAGCCTAGATGATTGAAGATTTTTTAAATTCAGGGATTTACTTTCATTTTTCTCAGTATTTTGTATCTGTATTTATGGAATGAGATGACAGTTACTTGGAATCTGATTTAATATAAAATTTCATGTGCTTGTAAAATTGCAGTTCATAAAAGATGCATTGTTAGGTTAAAAGTGTACTTTATGTAACCTAAGCTTGGAAGACATTCCTGAGCAGAAAATAGTGTCAATGTAAACATAAAATTCTAAAGTTAATTTTCAAGTAGAACCAAACATACACATTAACGAAGATATCTGAGAACACTTAAAACTGATATTATTAATAACCCAAATACAATGAAAAAACTAAATCTGATGTGCAATAAAGCATTCACCATTGTCCTGGAAGAATATAATATCTTCAGAAGTATGAACTGATCTTTGTACAAATTCTTACAAGAACTGTACTAACAGTTATTTGAAATTTCTCCATTTCATTCCGTTTTAGAGTCTATGTACAGCTGGTTTATGTACATTACTGTGTAACAAAACTGAGTACTATCTCAATTCCTAATAAATATCTATGTATTTCCAAGTGCTGCTTCTCCTGAAGAACAGAACTGTGTAACTTTAATAAATACTGCAGTAAATTTGAGTTTTGATTTTGTTGGTGTTGGTAAACTATTGAAAGAAAGGGTTGATATGTATGGTTACTTTTGATGTAATGTATACTGTGGTTGTTATAAAGTGTGCTGAAGCCTACAAAAGGGTTTAAAAATATTTTAAGTTTGCTCTGTGTTTTAATAAAAGATGGGATACTGATGATCTGTTTTTTATTTTACTAATACAGACGCATGTCTAATCTGCAATGTTCCTCTCCAAACGAAGTTCAATTACTAAGGAGCAAAATCTTATATGGGTTGAACGTATACATTGGCATCCAAATTGCAACATGGCCCTGTTTCTGATAGAACAAGAGCTGAACGTTTTGATTTCCATCTGTAAAACGTGAAAGAAACAATGTGATGAATACTGACAATGCATTTCAACTACTCAGTATACATGTCATTCAAAGCATAGTTGTTTATATTGTAAGATTTTCCAAGGAAAATGATTGACTTTTTGTGAAGTATTTTTTGTTATGCACACAGAGAAAACAGTGGCTTGAATGTTATTCTGACACTTCTGAAAGGGAAAGACAGAGAAAAACTATTGAGTTTACATTAATGTTAAATATATCTTCTGGAGCTTACTATTATATACATTTTGATATTAAGGGCTGAATAGCAGAAGGTATAGAGAAACATTTTATTTTAGTTCTATGATACATCTGAGTTTATCTATTTGGTTTTAGCTATTTGGAATTTTCTACAGGCTGAGGATAACATTAAAGAATACATACTGGTTGTTTGACAATGGTTCTTTTATTCTGCATGTATCTTGAACCAAGAATTGTGTGAAATGTAGAAAATATCTCTAGTTTTAACTTTTGTGCACTTGTAACTTTTCCTGTAATTGTGCAGTTATGTTGGATTGCTGCTCATGTTATCTAGATGATTGAAGTTACTATTAAATTCGGGATTAACTTTTGTTTTCTTCAAGGTTTTGAAACTGTATTTACACAATGAAATCATTGTTTAACAAGAGGAATTAGATTTTATATTGGAATCTGTGTGTTCATAAAAGTGCAGTTTAAAAATTAAGCACTGTTTTGTAAAAGGAAGTCTTTCTGTAACCTAAGCTTGGAAGATCTTTCTGAGAAAAAATAGAGACATTGTAAACATGAAAGCCTGAAGTTAATTTTCAAGTAGAACTAAACATACACATGAGCAAACCGAACTCAAAACACTTGACACTGTTTTCATCAAAAACCCAACTACAACAAAATACTAAATTTAACATGTAATAAAGCATTAATCAATGTCCTGAAAGAATATACTATCTTCAGAAGTATAATCTGATCTTTTTTAAACTTCTTATTAAAACTATATTAACAGTAGCTTGAAACCTCACCATTTCATTCAATTTGAGAGTCTAAGCACAGTTGGTGTATGTACATTACTGTGTAACAAAATGAAGTACTATCTTAATTCATAATGAAAATCAAAATATTGCCAAGCACTGTTTCTCCTGAAGACCAGAGAAATGTGTAAATCTAGTAATTTCTACAGTAACTTTGAGTGGTGATTCTAATGTTGTTTGTAAAAAATGAGAAGAAAAAGTTGATATATGGTCACTTTTAAATGTTTGTATACTGTGGCTGTTATATTCAGTGCTAAAGCCTACAGAAAGCTTTAAAGATATTTTAAGCTTGCTTTCTGCTTTAATAGAATAAGGTACACTGATGATCTGTTTTTTGTGGTACTAACACAGATGCATATCTTATTTGCAATGTTCCTTTCAAAATGTTGTTCTTATACTAATGAGCAAAATCTTTTATTTGTTGAATGTATAAATTGGCATCCAAGTGATAACATGGCACTGTTTCTTATAGGACAGGAGCTGACTGTTTTGATTTCCATCTGTAAAATGTGAAAGAAACAATGTGATGGATTTTGTCACCTCATTTCAAATACTCATTATGCGCTTCACTCAAAGCATATTTGTTTACAGTGTAATATTTTCCATTGAAATTGCTGAACATTTGGCAAAGTATGGTTTGTTGTGCACACAGTCAAAATGCACTGCTTTCTAAGTGACCAGAATGGTATTCTTTCATTTCCAAAAGGGAAAGACAGAAAAAGACTAATGAGTTCACATTAATGTTATAATTTCTTCTGGAGCTTAATATGATATACAATTGATATTAAGGGTAGAGTAACAGAAAGTATAGGGAAACATTTCATTTCACTGCTAGATACAACTGGGTTCATGTATATGGTTTTAGCTATCTGGAATTTTGTACAGGCTTAGGGTAAACATGACACAATACATAATGATTGTTTGACAATGGTTCATTGATTCTACATGTATCTTCACTCAAGTGTTGTGTGAAATGTAGGAAACATAACTAGTTTTAATTTTATGCACTTGTAACATGTCCTGTACATGTGCAGTGAAGTTGGACGTGCTTTTAATATTAGTTAGATGATTGAAGTTACTTTTAAAAAAGGTTAATTTATTTTTTCTTTCAGGTTTTGTAACTCCATTTGCACAATGCCATCACACTTTACCATGAGAAATCTGATTGTATATTGAACTTTAGGGGCTGGTTACGGTGCAGTTCATAAATGAAGCATTGTTTGGTTAAAAGAGAAATTCATGAAACCTTAGCTTCGACCATGTTCCTGAGCCAAAAAAAGTGAGAATTTAAAATAAAAGCCTCTAGTCAATTTTAACATATTGCCACAAATGCAAATGAGTGAAGCTACTTCAAAACACTTCCAACAAATTTCATCAAAAAAACTGGATAAAGACAGGAGATGGCAGTGGAGCAGGCACATGCACGGACTTTCATCTCATACCACCAAACTGGATTACATATTTAATTTAGAAACCATGAGTGCCAAAACAGGCTACAAAGTGTGGAAAGCCTGGGTTGAGTGGTCCAACTAAATGGTAGGCGCTGAACAGTCACCTTGACAACAATTGACTCCCAGCCCCACCTGATTACGCTGGAGGCTCTGACTGCCAGAGCCTTACCCAGAGCCTTGTGCTGAGTGAGGATAGAGTGGGGATTTCCCAGCTCTTTGAGCCTCTTACTCCCCAGACAGAAGCAGTGGCAGCCTCATAGCTGGATCACCAGGCTGCTAATTCAGGAAGGGGAGACTAGGAGAGAGACTCCAGGAAAGCAAACTCTCTCATTGTTGGACTCTGCAAACGCCAACAAGCCTTGACTACCAGCGAGACTAAAGCCAATTATATGACATTGCCATAGAATCCCATCAACTGCAAATCCCTACCTAAGCGTGACACAGGGGCAGAACCTGGGGTACAGAGTCACCGACCAGGAAGAGGGAGAGAAAAGAAAAAGGAAGAAGTTAACCTCTCAAAATCAAGAAAAATCCAAAGACTTTATAACTTGTTCCACTAATTCTTTGTTGTTGTTGTTTCTTTCTTCTTTCTTATTGCCTTTATTATTGTTTGTATTTCCTCCACCTCGGTCCTTTTATTCTCTGCCCATCTTATGCTACCCTTTTCTTGAACTACACTACCCATGAGTGTTACATTTTATTTCTTTTCTTCATCCTTACTCTCCTTTAGGGTTACACTCCAAAACACTTAACTCTCACTCTCTCCTCTTTTGTTTTTTTTTCCCTTTCCTTTTTTTCTTCCTTTGTTTCTCTCTTTTTCTTATTTTTTACTTTCTATTAGTTTCTATTTTCTCCTTTTACTTTTCCTCCCATTTAATCCTCAATCACGAACAAATTATTTAATTTGGGACTCAAGTTTTTTTGTTTTTTTTTTGTTCTCTTTTTTTTTCTGCTTTTGTTCTTGGTTTTCCTTTATTTGTTTGTTTTTGTGGCATTTTGGGTACTTTTTACATTGCTTTTTAACTCACTAGCATTCCTTCCAACCCAAAGTCTCCATTGTATTTAGTCTTCGCTCCACTTAATACAACAGATTTTTACTTATTATTTTTATTTTTTCTTCTTTAAATATTATTATTTTTTCTCTCCTTTTTTCTGTTTCCCTCTTATCCCTCTCATTATATCTCTTAGTCAACCATCACTTACAAGCAAATCATTTTATGCTTGTCTAAGATTTTCTCCTTTTTTTTTTTTTTTTTTGCATTTATTAGGTACCTACTCCCTTTTTTGCCCCTTGAACTCTTCACCCCAAATCAGGCCCTCAGTTATAGGTAGTTTTTCTTCCATTTAGCATAATATAATTCACAGGTCATCACAATATTTCCCTAAGGAGGTGAGAGGAGGGGAAGAGAAGAAAGAAAAAAGGGGGAAATAATAAATTATTACTTTTTTTGTGTGTGGAGTGTTTTTCTTTTTTTTTTTTCATTTTTATTCTTTATTAATTCTAATTAACACTATCAACAAGACCACCTTCATATGCAAATAAGAAAAAGGAAATAGAATATTATGGATACAAAAGATAGAGAGGTAACACAAATAGATGTGGAAAAATCTATGGAGAAAAGATTTAACATATTGGAAGCCTTGGAGCCAAATGACAGAGAATTTAAAATAGAAATATTAAAAATACTCAGAGATATACAAGAAAACACAGAAAGGCAATTTAGGGAAATCAGAGAACAACTCAATGATCACAAAGAATATATTACCAAGAAAATTGAAACTATAAAAAAAAACAAACAGAAATGAAAAACTCAATTCACAAGCTGAAAAACGAGGAAACAAGCTTAGCTAATAGAACAGCCCAGATAGAAGATTGGATTAGTGAAATAGAAGACAAGCAACTTGAGGCACAACAGAGAGAAGAAGAAAGAGACTCAAAAATAATAAAAAACGAGAAAGCCCTACAGGAATTGTCTGACTCCATCAGAAAGAATAACATAAGAATAATAGGTATATCAGAGGGAGAAGAGAAAGAAAATGGAATGGATAATATACTCAAACAAATAATAGATGAGAACTTCCCAAGCCTGTGGAAAGAACTAAAGCCTCAATTTCAAGAAGCAAACAGAACACCGAGTTTTCTTAACCCCAACAAACCCACTCCAAGGCACATCATAATGAAGATGACACAAACCAATGACAAAGAAAAAATTCTCAAGGCAGCCAGGGAAAAGAAGAATACAACATATAAAGGAAGGCCTATTAGATTATCATCAGATTTCTCAGCAGAAACTCTACAAGCTAGAAGAGAGTGGACCCCAATATTTAAAGCCCTGAAAGAGAGGAACTTTCAGCCAAGAATACTATACCCATCAAAGCTATCCTTCAAGTACGAAGGAGATATAAAAATATTCACAAATACAGAAAAGATGAGAGAATTTATCATCAAAAAGCCCCCACTACAGGAAATACTAAAGGGGGTTTTCCAACCAGATTCAAAGAACAAAAGAAAACAAAACCACAAGTAACAGCTCCAACAAGAAAACAATAAAACCAAACTTAAACTGTGACAACAAAAAAAAAAAAAAGGGGAGAAAAGATGAAGATTAACAGTAGCAAAGGATGATGAAGCACAGAAATACTCATAAGAAAGGGTACTACAATGAATGTGGTAGGTACCCTTTTCATTACTTAATGGTAACCACCCTTGAAAAAACCACCACAAAAACACTTGAATTAAAAAAGGTAGCAACAGAGGAAAGAAGTATGGAATACAAACAAACAAAAACAAACGATAGAAAACAAAAGAGAAGAATCAAACAAGATACATAACTAACAGAAAACAATTTATAAAATGGCAATAGGGAACACACAAGTGTCAATAATTACACTAAATGTAAATGGATTAAACTTACCAATAAAAAGACACAGAGTAGCAGAATGGATTAAAAAAGAAAATCCAACTGTATGCTGCCTACAAGAAACTCATCTAAGCAACAAGGATAAAAACAAATTCAAAGTGAAAGGCTGGAAAACAATACTCCAAGCAAACAACACCCAAAAAAAAGCAGGTGTAACAATACTCATATCTGATAATGCTGACTACAAGACAGAAAAAGTACTCAGAGACAAAAATGGTCATTTCATAATGATTAAGGGGACACTGAATCAAGAAGACATAACAATCCTTAATATATATGCACCAAACCAAGGAGCACCAAAATATATAAGACAGCTACTTATTGACCTTAAAACAAAAATTGACAAAAATACAATCATACTTGGAGACATCAATACACCGCTGACGGCTCTAGATCGGTCATCCAAACAGAGAATCAATAAAGATATAGTGGCCTTAAACGAAATACTAGAACACTGGATATGATAGACATCTACAGGACATTTCATGCCAAAGTGACAGAGTATACATTTTTCTCTAGTGTACATGGAACATTCTCAAGAATTGACCATATGTTGGGCCACAAAGACAATATCAGCTAATTCAGAAAAATTGAAATTGTACCAAGCATATTCTCTGATCATAAAGCCTTGAAACTAGAATTCAACTGTAAAAAAGAGGGGGAAAACCCCACAAAATTGTGGAAACTAAACAACATACTTCTAAAAAATGAATGGGTCAAAGAAGAAATAAGTGCAGAGATCAAAAGATATATACAGACAAATGAAAATGAAAATACGACATATCAGAATCTCTGGGATGCAGCAAAAGCAGTAATAAGAGGAAAGTTCATATCACTTCAGGCCTATATGAACAAACAAGAGAGAGCCGAAGTAAACCACTTAACTTCACACCTTAAGGAACTAGAAAAAGAAGAACAAAGACAACCCAAAACCAGGAAAGGAGATAATAAAAATTAGAGCAGAAATAAATGAAATAGAGAACAGAAAAACTATAGAAAAAATCAATAAAACAAGGAGCTGGTTCTTTGAAAAGATCAACAAAATCGACAAACCCTTGGCAAGACTCACCAAGGAAAAAAGACACAGGACTCAAATAAGTAAAATCCAAAATGAAAGAGGAGAGATCACCACAGACATCATAGATATACAAAGAATTATTGTAGAATAGTATGAAAAACTATATGCCACCAAATACAACAATCTAGAAGAAATGGATAAATTCCTAGAACAATACAACCTTCCTAAACTGAGTCATGAAGAAGCAGAAAGCCTAAACAGACCAATCAGCAGGGAGGAAATAGAAAAAAAACTATTAAAAACCTCCCCAAAAATAAAAGTCCAGGCCCAGATGGTTATACTAGTGAGTTCTATCAAACATTCAAAGAAGAATTGGTTCCTATTCTACTCAAAGTCTTCCAAAAATATTGAAGAAGAAGCAATACTTCCAAACACATTTTATGAGGCCAACATAACCCTCATACCAAAACCTGGCAAGGATGGCACAAAGAAAGAAAACTACAGACCAATATCTCTAATGAATACAGATGCTAAAATACTAAACAAAATACTGGCAAATCTAATACAACAACATATTAAAAAAATAATACATCATGATCAAGTGGGATTCATCCCAGAATCTCAAGGATGATTCAACATACGTAAAACGGTTAACGTAATACACCATATCAACAAAACAAAGAACAAAAACCACATGATCTTATCAATAGATGCAGAAAAGGCTTTCGATAAAATACAACACAATTTTATGTTTAAGACTCTCAACAAAATGGGTATAGAAGGAAAATATCCCCACATGATAAAGGCCATATATGATAAACCATCAGCCAACATCATATTAAATGGCGTAAAACTGAGGACTTTCCACCTTAAATCAGGAACATGACAGGGTTGTCCACTCTCTCCACTCTTATTTAACGTGGTGCTAGAAGTTCTGGCCAGAGCAATCAGACAAGACAAAGAAATAAAAGGCATCCATATCGGAAAAGAAGAAGGAAAGGTATCACTTTTTGCAGATGATAGGATCCTATACATCGAAAACCCAAAGGACTCCACAAAAAGATTACTAGAAACAATAAACCAATACAGTAAGGTCACAGGATACAAAATTAACATACAAAAGTCCATAGCCTTTCTATATGCCAACAATGAAATATTAGAAAACGAATTCAAAAAAATAATCCCCTTCACGATTGCAACAGAAAAAAAGAATACCTAGGAATAAACATAACAAAGAATGTAAAGGACCTATATAAAGAAAACTACAAGGCATTGCTAAGAGAAATAGAAAAAGACACAATGAGAAGGAAAAATATTCCTTGTTCTTGGATAGGAAGAATAAATATAATTAAAATGGCCATATTACCCAAAGTAATATATAAATTTAATGCAATTCCCATAAAAATTCCTATGACATTTTTTAAAGAAATGGAACAAAAAATCATCAGATTTATATGGAACTATAAAAACCCCCAAATAGCCAAAGCAATCCTAAGGAAAAAAAATGAAGCTGGGGGCATTACAATACCTGACTTTAAACTATATTATAGGGCCACAATAATCAAAACTGCATGGTATTGGCAGAAAAATAGACACTCAGACCAATGGAACAGAATAGAAAGCCCAGAAATAAAACCACATATATATGGTCAAATAATCTTTGATAAAGGGGCCAACAACACACAATGGAGAAAAGAAAGCCTCTTCAACAAATGGTGTTGGGAAAACTGGAAAGCCACATGCAAAAGAATGAAACTCGACTACAGCCTGTCCCCGTGTACTAAAATTAATTCAAAATGGATCAAAGACCTAAATATAAGATTTGAAACAATAAAGTACATAGAAGAAGACATAGGTACTAAACTCATGGACCTGGGTTTTAAAGAACATTTTATGAACTTGACTCCAATGGCAAGAGAAGTGAAGGCAAAGATAAATGAATGGGACTACATCAGAATAAAAAGTTTCTGCTCAGCAAGAGAAACTGATATCAAAATAAACAGACAGCCAACTAAATGGGAACTGATATTTTCAAACAACAGCTCAGATAAGGGCCTAATATCCAAAATATACAAAGAACTCATAAAACTCAACAACAAACAAACAAACAATCCAATAAAAAAATGGGAAGAGGACATGAACAGACACTTCTCCCAGCAAGAAATACAAATGGCCAACAGATATATGAAAAGATGCTCAGCTTCATTAGTTATTAGAGAAATGCAAATCAAAACTACAATGAGATACCACCTCACCCCTGTTAGATTAGCTATTATCAACAAGACGGGTAATAGCAAATGTTAGAAAGGCTGTGGAGAAAAAGGAACCCTCATACACTGTTGGTGGGAATGTAAAGTAGTACAACCATTATGGAGGAAAGTATGGTGGTTCCTCAAAAAACTGCAAATAGAACTACCTTATGACCCAGCAATCCCTCTACTGGGTATATACCCCCAAACCTCAGAATCATTGATACGTATAGACACATGTAGCCCCATGTTCATTGCAGCACTGTTCACAGTGGCCAAGACATGGAAACAACCAAAAAGCCCTTCAATAGAAGACTGGATAAAGAAGATGTGGCACATATACACTATGGAATACTACTCAGCCATAAGAAATGATGACATCA
The DNA here is from genome assembly GCF_036850995.1 of Saccopteryx leptura. NCBI lineage: Eukaryota > Metazoa > Chordata > Mammalia > Chiroptera > Emballonuridae > Saccopteryx > Saccopteryx leptura. Next base: position 97,898,799 of record NC_089510.1, read on the forward strand.
GATCATTTACAGCAAAATGGTGGGATCTTGATAACATTATACGGAGTAAAATAAGTAAATCAGAAAAAAACAAGAACTACATGATTCCATACATTGGTGGAACATAAAAACGAAACTAAGAGACATGGACAAGCGAGTGGTGGTTACCAGGGGTGGGGGGAGGGAGGATGCAGGAGGGAGGGAGGGAGAGAGTTAGGGGGAGGGGGAGGGGCACAGAGAAAACTAGATAGAGGGTGACAGAGGACAATCTGACTCTGGGTGAGGGGTATGCAACATAATTTAATGCAAGATAACCTAATAAAAATTTATAAAAAAAAAAAAAAGCAACCATGAGTGTGACAAACCAACTCTGGGCTATAAGAATAGCTCTCAAAAAGTATGGAGCAAAGAAGAAGCCACACTGAGCCTGGTAGAAAGCATGGAGGAGCAATGAGTCTCCCCTGCTTAAAGGAACAAAGTGGAGAGTGAGGCTGAGAGCTCAGAAAGGCTCTCACTCCAAGGAAAAGAGCAGAAAATATTACTCACAGCCACTTGCCTGGGACCTGGGAATGAGGTATGTTGAAAGGGCTGCCTTGTCTTCCCAAAGGAAAGGGGAGAGAGAGAGAAATACTGTGAGTGGCAGAGAAATGCATGGGATGACCTGAAAGGCTGACTCATCCATTACTGGAGGCAGCCATAGCTGGGGGAGGGATTGATCCTTCCACACAATGCAAGACTAAAGAGGTTCTGTGTGACCCATCTTCAGATATCTCTTCAGCTCCAATCATTAGAACAAGATAACACTAAAAGCAAAAACAAAAACTGGAGAGGAGGGGAAGTAACTCAGGTCTCCATGGAGATCTAAGATACACCTTCTCCTACAGAAGCTGAGAAAATGCCCCACTCCCAGAAAGAGTAATTGGCAGATCATGCCTTCAGAGTTTCAGGTTACACCCACCACATTCCTGGATACAGTTTCAAATAAAGCCCCTTCTGGGATCAGTAAACAAGACTACCACCATGTTAAGAAAACTGCAAAGAAAATAATCAAGTCAAGACTTCAAAGCAACTCTGCTAGAAAAGCCAAATCCAACTGTGTATTACAAATAACAGTTGATGCCAAAACAAGACCTAAAAATAACACAACTGAAAATCGGAGGCTGAAAATACCAAGCCTAGACTCAACCAGCTGTACAAACAACACACACAAACACGTAGACATAAGGAGAAGATAGAGAAGTTCAGTCCAAATAAAACCACAAGAGAAAACCCCAGGAAATGAACTGAGTGATATGGAAATAACAAAGCTTCTGGATGCAGAGTTAAAAATAATTATTGTTAGGATGCTTAGGGATCTTAGAACAACAATGGATGGTCATTACAAACACCTAAATAAAGAAATAGCAAGTAAAAAAAGGACATTGAAATATTAAAAAAGAATCAGTTGGAGATGACAAATACAATATCAGAAATGAAGACAACAATAAATGGAATTAAAAACAGGATTGATGAAGCTGAAAATCGAATCAGCTAGTTGGAGGACAAGTTGAAAAAAGGCATGGAATCAGAGCAGAAAAAAGAGAAGAGACTCAAAAAGTCTGAGGAAGTGATATCAGAGAAATGGTACCATGAGGAGCAGTACTAACTCTCCCCAAAATTTCAACAAGTTCTTCAAACAGTGACAGAAAATCTATCCTTGGAGTGTCTGGAAAGCCCACACACTAAACATGAAGGTATGATCGAGTGAAAAATTGACTAAATATATAATCAACCCTGAATGAAATAAGACAGAGAAAGGAACACTCTGCCTTCCTCACTAACCTGAGCAAGGGCTGCTTTCACTTGGAACTGAGATAGAGTGAGGGCTGAAGGTGTGGAGGGAGCTAGGCTGCAGCACGGATGTCCAAGCCAAGGAAAGACTGTGTCTGTGGCAACTCAGCCCATAGAAGCTAATGCCTGTGCCAGACTCCAGCAAAGAAGGGTGAGCAGCAGCTGCCATTAGCCCCGATAGTTTGGTCAGCAAGCATGGATAGTGTCAAGAGATTTCTCCTAGTGCTCCGGGAGTGGGCGTCCATGTTCCTGGACAGAGGGGCAGGGTAAAAGGCCTTTGAATGGGCTGTGACCAGAGTCTTGGTCTGGTCCTTGCACCCTGGACAGCAGCACACGGGGAGTGCACAAAAGCAAACTTCCCCATGTCCAAACTTCTCCAGGTGGGTGGGGTGCCTCACCCAGCCATTCAGGCTAACATCCTGGAAAAGAAAAAATATGAAAGTGTTAGGGGGAGGGGCATGCAAGCAGTTTGCAGTCTGTCTCTGGAGCAGATCTGTGGATCCAATCACTGAAATTAGCTTAACCCACAGTCTGCTCACCTCTGACATGGCTCTAACTTACAGGATCTCTTTCAGTTCAGTGATCAAAGACAAGAGGCATGACATTTTTTTTTTTAATTTTTTTTATTTATTTATTCATTTTAAAGAGGAGACAGAGAGGGACAGAGAGAGACAGAGAGAGACAGAGAAAGAGAGGAGAGAGACAGGGGGGGAGGAGCTGGAAGCATCAACTCCCATATGTGCCTTGACCAGGCAAGCCCAGGGTTTCGAACCAGCGACCTCAGCATTTCCAGGTCGATGCTTTATCCACTGCGCTACCACAGGTCAGGTGGCATGATATTTTTTAGTGCCTCTTGCTATGCACATAGGAGTGGGGGCAACTTTCTGTCAGCTGATACAGGTTGAAAAACACATTTCTATGGAACAAAACTCAGAGAACACTGCAGTAGCTAGACAGGCTAGGCTGTAAGCTTTTTAACAAAGAAGAAGCCTGCAGAAAACAATACCATGGAATGCCAAGGCAAATTTAACTAGATATACCTGGTGAATTGAACAAAAGTCAACACGCCCCCCCCCCTACCTGACTAAGCTGGTGGCTCTGATTGACAGAGCTTTCATAATCATGGCTATACATTAAAAAGAAACACTTGGCAGCTTTTAAGACCTCCTGTTCTGCAGGCAGCGACTAGGGCATCTTCTTCCCAGACAAAACAGGTTACAAAGTTGAAAAGCCTGAAGAGTGTGGTCCCACAGAATGCTGCAGCATACTGGACATGCCTAAGGCTCATAGAAAGGCACCTTGAGAACAATTGGATCTCAGCCCCGCCTGATTATGCTGGCAGCTTGGACTGAGAGAGCCTTACCCAGAGCCCTGAGCTGAATGGGGATAGAGTGGGGTTTGCCAGCTCTTTGAGCTCTTACTCTCCACAAAGAGGCAGCAGCAACCTCATAGCTGGATCATCAGGCTGCTAATTCAGGAAGAAAAGACTAGGAGAGAGGCTCCAGGAAAATGGACTCTCTTATTGTCAGAGCCTGCAAATGCTAACAAGCCTCGACTACCAACAAAAATGAAGCCTAATATATAAGATTGCCATACAGACTTATCTACTGCAAATCGCTACCTAAATATGCCACAGGGGCAGAGCCTGGGGAAAAAAGTCACTGACCAGGGAGAGGAAAAAAAAAGGAAGATGATTACCTCTCAAAATCAAGAAAAATCCACAGACTTTATAGCTTTTTCCAACTTTTTTTTGTTTCTTTCATCTTCTTGTCTTTATTATTATTTTTCTTCCACACTGGTCCTTTTATTCTCTGCCAGTCTTTTTCTTTCCTCTTCTTGAACTACACTACCCATAAGTGCTACATTTTCCATTTTCTTTCTTTTCTTCCTAATTTTTCTCTGAGTGTAACATTCTAAAACCCTTTAATCTCTCTCTTTTTCCTTTATTCTTCTTTTCTTTTTTTCCTTTTTCTTTTTTCTCCCTCTCTATTAATTTCCTCTTTTCTCCTTTACTTTTCCTCCTATTCAATCCTCAATCATGAACAAATTACTTTATTTTGGACTCAATTTTTTTCTTTGTGGCATTTTGGGTGCTTTTTACTTTGCTTTTTAACTAATTAGCATTCCCTCCAACCCTGGCTCTCCATTCTATTGAGTTTTTGATCCACTTAATAATAATTTTTTTCTATTTCCTGTTTCCTTCTTATCCCTCTCATTATATCTCTCAGTCGACCATCACTTACAAGCAAATCATTTTATTTTTGACCCAAATTTTTTTCATTTTTGCATTTTGTGGGGTTTTACTTCCTTTTTTGCCCTGTTATCACTTCTCCCCAACTCAGGCCCTTTGTTATAAAGAAGTTTTTTGTTCCATTTAGCACATATAAATCAGTTTATCACAGTAATTTATTAAGGAGGAGAGAGAAGAAAAAAAGAAATAATAAATTTTCTTTTTTTTAAATTTTTTAAATTAAATTTAATGCAGTGACATTGATAAATCAGGGTACATATGTTGAGAGAAAATATCTCTAGATTATTTTGACATTTGATTGTGCTGTATACCCCTCCCCCAAAGTTAAATTGTCTTCTGTCACCTTCTATCTGGTTTTCTTTGTGCCCCTCCCCTCCCCTAACCCCTCTCTCCTTCTGCACCCCCTCCCGCCTCCCCCGACCTCCCGCCCCTGTTGCCATCACATTTTTGTTCATGTCTCTGAGTCTCATTTTTATGTCCCTTCTATGTATGGATTCATCTTAGTTTTTTTTTTTTCTGATTTACTTATTTCACTCCGTATAATGTTGTCAAGGTCCATCCATGTTATTGTAAATGATCCGATGTCATCATTTCTTATGGCTGAGTAGTATTCCATAGTATATATGTACCAAAGCTTTTTAATCCACTCGTCCTCTGACGGACACTTGGGCTGTTTCCAGATCTTTGCTATTGTGAACAATGCTGCCACAAACATGCGGGTGCATTTCTCCTTTTCGAGCCGTTCTATGGTGTCCTTGGGGTATATTCCTAAAAGTGGGATAGCTGGGTCAAAAGGCAGTTCGATTTTCAGATTTTTGAGGAATCTCCATACTGTTTTCCACAGTGGCTGCACCAGTCTGCATTCCCACCAGCAGTGCAGGAGGGTTCCCTTTTCTCCACATCCTTGCCAGCACTTTTTCTGTGTTGTTTTGTTGATAAGCGCCATTCTGACTGGTGTGAGGTGATATCTCATTGTGGTTTTAATTTGCATTTCTCTAATGATTAGTGATGTTGAGCATTTTTTCATATGCCTATTGGCCATCTGTATGTCCTCTTTGGAGAAGTGTCTATTCATCTCTTTTGTCCATTTTTGGATAGGGTTGTTTGTCTTCCTGGTGTTGAGTTTTACAAGTTCTTTATAAATTTTGGTTATTAACCCCTTATCAGACTTATTGTCAAATATGTTCTCCCATTGTGTAGTTTGTCTTTTTATTCTGTTCTTGTTGTCTTTAGCTGTGCAAAAGCTTTTTAGTTTGATATAGTCCCATTTGTTTATCCTGTCTTTTATTTCACTTCCCCGTGGAGATAAATCAGCAAATATATTGCTGCGAGAGATGTCCGAGAGCTTACTGCCTATGTTTTCTTCTAAGATGCTTATGGTTTCACGGCCTACATTTAAGTCTTTTATCCATTTTGAGATTATTTTTCTGAGTGGTGTAAGCTGGTGATCTAGTTTCATTTTTTTGCAGGTAGCTGTCCAATTTTCCCAACACCATTTGTTAAAGAGACTGTCTTTACTCCATTGTATTTTCTTACCTCCTTCATCAAATATCAGTTGTCCATAGAACTGTGGGTTTATTTCTGGGTTCTCTGTTCTGTTCCATTGATCTATATGCCTGTTCTTATGCCAGTACCAGGCTGTTTTGAGTACAACGGCCTTGTAGTATAACTTGATATCAGGAAGTGTGATACCTCCCACTTTATTCTTCTTTAAGATTGCTGAGGCTATTCGTGTCCTCTTTTTGTTCCATATAAATTTTTGGAATATGTGTTCTATATCTTTGAAGTATGTCATTGGTATTTTAATTGGTATTGCATTGAATTTATAGATTGCTTTGGGTAATATACACATTTTAATGATGTTTATTCTTCCTAACCATGAGCACGGTATATGCTTCCACTTGTTTGTATCTTCCTTGATTTCTTTTATCAATGCTTTGTAATTTTCCGAGTACAAGTCTTTAGTCTTCTTGGTTAAGTTTACTCCTAGGTACTTTATTTTTTTGGTTGTAATTGTGAAGGGGATTGATTCCTTAATTTCTTTTTCTGACTGTTATTTTTCTTCTCTCATTTCTAATTTTATTTATTTGAGTCCTCTCTCTCTTTTTCTTGGTGAGTCTACTTAAAGGTTCATCAATCTTGTTTACCTTTTCAAAGAACCAGCTCCTAGTTTCATTGATCCTCTGTTTTCTTTCTTTAGCCTCTATGTCATTTATTTCTTCCTTCTACTAGGAAGAAATATTATTTCCTTCCTTCTACTACATTTGGCCTTTACTTGCTGTTCATTTTCCTAATTCTTTTAGATGCAGGGTTAAGTTGTTTATTTGAGCTTTTTCTAGCTTCTTAAAGTGTGCCTGTACTGCTATGAACTTCCCTCTCAGCACTGCTTTCGCTGTGTCCCATAAATTTTGAGTTGTTTTATGCTCATTGTCATCTGTTTCTAGGAATTTTTTAATTTCTTCTTTGATCTCATTCTTAATCCATTCATTATTTAACACCTTGCTATTTAGTTTCCATGTGTTTGAGAATTTTTGAGCTTTTCTGCTGTGATTCATTTCTAGTTTAATGCCGTTGTGATTGGAGAAAGTGCTTGAAATGATTTCAGTCTTCTTAAATTTGTTGAGAGCTCTTTTGTGCCCTAACATGTGGTCTATCCTAGAGAATGTACCATGAGCACTTGAAAAGAATGTATATTCTGCTGCTTTAGGGTGAAAGGATCTGAAGATATCTATTAAATCCAGTTGATCTAGTATTTCCAATAAGTCTGCTGTTTCTTTGTTAATTTTCTTTCTTTAGGATCGATCTAGTGATGTTAGTGGGGTATTGAAATCCCCTATTATTATAGTATTGCTGTTGATCTCGCCCTTTAAATCCATCAAAGTCTGCTTTATATATTTGGGTGCTCCTATATTAGGTGCATAGATATTTATAATAGTTATATCTTCCTGTTGGATTACTCCCTTTATCATTATGTAGTGGTCTTCTTTATCTCTTACTATATCCTTTGTTTTAAAGTCGAATTTGTCTGATAGAAGTATTGCTACCCCAGCTTTTTTTTCATTTCCGTTTGCATGAAATGTTTTTTTCCATCCTTTTACCTTAATCTATGTGTGTCTTTTGTTCCAAGGTGTGTATCTTGTAGACAACATATGTATGGGTCCTGTTTTCTTATCCACACAGCTACCCTATGTCTTTTGATTGGATCATTTCATCCATTTACATTTAAGGTTATTATTGATATGTAGTTGTTTATTGCCATTTTCTTCTTTAAAGTTGTATTTCTTTTTTTTGCTATATTCTTTTCCAACTTTGATCTGTTTACAACAGGCCCCTTAACATTTCTTGCAGCATTGGTTTGGTTGTAATGAATTCCTTGAGTTGTTTTTTGTCTGGGAAGCTTTTAATTTCTCCTTCAATTTTAAACGATAGCCTTGCTGGATAAAGTAGTCTTGGTTGTAGGTTCTTGTTCTGCATTACTTTGAATATTTTTTGCCATTCCCTTCTGGCCTCAAGTGTTTCTGTTGAGAAGTCGATTGTCATCCTTATGGGGGATCCTATGTAGGTGATAACTTTTTTCTCTTGCAGCTTTTAATATTTTCTCTTTATTGCTTAGCTTTGGTATTTTAATTATGATGTGCCTTGGTGTAGGTTTCTTTGGGTTTCTCTTTAATGGAGTTCTCTGTGCTTCTTGGACTTGTGAGAGTTTCTTTTGCATTAATTTAGGGAAGTTTTCAGTTATGATATGATTGAACAAAGTCTCTATTCCTTGTTCTTTTTCTTCTTCTTCAGGAACCCCTATGATGCGGATGTTATTTCTCTTCATGTTGTCACAGAGCTCTCTAAGTGTTTCCTCTGACTTTTTGAGTCTCTTTTCTCTTTTCTTCTCTGCTTTCATGCCTTCATTCCAGTTGTCCTCCAACTCGCTGATTCGATCCTCAGCTGTATCCATCCTGTTTTTAATTCCTTCCATTGTGGTCTTCATTTCTGATATTGTATTTGTCATCTCTGACTGATTCTTTTTTAATATTTCAATATCCTTTTTTATACTTGCTATTTATTTAGGTTTTCAAACTGCCCCTCCATTGTTGTTTTAAGATCCCTAAGCATCCTTACAATCATTATTTTGAACTCCGCATCTGGAAGTTTGATTATTTCCATATCACTCAGCTCATCTCTCAAAGGTGTCTCTTGTGGTTTCATTTGGGTTGCACTCCTTTGTCTTCTCATCATGGTGTTTTATTTGTAGAGTTGGTTGAGTCTAGGCTTGGTGTTGTTTGCCTCAAGTTTTCAGTTGTTATTTCTAGGTCTTCTTGGGTTGGTATCAGCTATTATTTGTCAATAAATTTTCTTTTTTTTATTTTTTCTTTTTCTTTTCTTACTTTTTATTCTTTATTAATTCTCATTAGAGCTATCAACAAAACCACCCTCAGATGCCATTAAGAAAAAGAAAATCAAATACATGGATACCAAAGAGAGAGATTTTGCACGATTAGATGAGAAAAAGTCTATAGAGAAAAAATTTAATATATAGAAAACCTTGAAGCTAAATGACAGATAATTTAAAAGAGAAATTCTAAAAATACTCAGAGATATACAAGAAAGCACAGAAAGGCAATTTAGGAAGCTCAGAAAACAACTCAATGAACACAAAGAATATATTACCAAGGAAATTTAAACTATAAAAACAAATCAAATAGAGATGAAAAGATCAATTTATTAACTGAAAAACATGGTAACAAGTTTAGCTAAAAGAACAGGCCAGATAGAAAAAAAGATTAGTGACATAAAAGACAGGCAACTTGATGCACAAAAAAGACAAGAAAAGAGAGACTCAAAGATTAAAAAAAATGAGAAATCCCTACAGGAATTGTCTGACTCCATCAAAAAGATTAACATAAGAATACTAGATATGTCAGGCCCTGGCCAGTTGGCTCAGTGGTAGAGCGTTGGCCTGGTGTTCAGAGGTCCTGGGTTTGATTCCTGGCCAGGGCACACAGGAAAGGCGACCATCTGCTTCTCCACCCCTCTCCCTCTCCTTCCTCTCTGTCTCTCTCTTCCCCTCCCACAGCTAAGGCTCCATTGGAGCAAAGATGGCCCGGGCTCTGGGGATGGCTCTGTGGCCTCTGCCTCAGGCACTAGAGTGGCTCTGGTCACAACATAGTGATGCCCAGGATGGGCAGAGCATCGCTCCCTGGTGGGCAGAGCATCGCCCCTGGTGGGCATGCCAGGTGGATCCCGGTCAGGCACATGCAGGAGTCTGTCTGACTGTCTCTCCCCATTTCCAGCTTCAGAAAAATACAAAAAAATACTAGATATGTCAGAAGGAGAAGAGAGAGAAAATAAAATGGAGAACATATTCAGACAAAAAATAGACAAGAACTTCCCAAGCCTGTGGAAAGAACTAAAGCATCGAATTCAGGAAGCAAACAGAACACCGAGTTATCTTAACCACAACAAACCTACTAAAAGGTACATCATAATGAAATTGGCACAAACCAACGACAAAGAAAAAATTCTCAAGGCAGCCAGGGAAAAGAAGTCTATAATATATAAAGGAAGGCCCATTAGATTATCAACAGATTTCTCAACAGAATCTCTACAAGATAGAAAAAAGTGGACCCCAATATTTAATGTTCTGAAAGAGAGGAACTTCTAGATAAGAATACTATACCCATCAAAGCTATTTTTCAAATAAGAAGGAGAAATAAAAACATTTACAGATACAGAAAAGATGAGAAAATTTATCACCAGAAAACTCACATTTCAGGAAATACTAAAGGGGATTTATCAACCAGACACAAAGAACAAGACAAAACAAAACTACAAGTAAAAGCTCCATCAAGATCGTAATAAAAACAAGATTAATCTGTGTCAAACAAACAAAAAAGGGGAGAAGACAAAGATTAACAGTAGCAAAAAGAATGGAGTGCAGAAGCACTCATGAGATAATGTACTACAATGAACATGATATGTATGCTTTCCATTATTAATGGTAACCATACCTGAAAAAACCAACACAAAAGTACATGGCTTGAAAAAAGAAGTAACAGAGAAGAGAAGTATGGATTACAACCAAACAAAAACAAATGTTAAAAAAATAAAAGAGAGGAACCAAACAAGATACAAAACTATCAGAAAGCAATATATAAAATGGCAATAAGAAACAGTCAAATGTCAATAATTAAACTAAACATAAATGGATTGAACTCAACAATAAAAAGACAGAGTAGCAGAATGGATTAAAACAAATCCAACTCTATGCTGCCTACAAGAAATACATCTAAGCTACAAGGATAAAAACAAATTCAAAGTGAAAGGTTGGAAAACAATACTCCAAGCAAAACTGCTGACAACTCTAGATCATTCATCCAAACAGAAAACCAATAAAGAAATATTGGCCTTAAATGAATCACTAAAACAATTGGATATGATAGACGTCTACAAGACATTTCATCCCAAAGTGCCAGAGTATACATTTTTCTCTAGTGTACATGGAACATTCTCAAGAATTGATCATATGTTGGGCCACAAAAATAACCTCAACAAATTCAGAAAGATTGAAATTATACCAAGCATATTTTCTGATCATAAAGATTTGAAACTAGAATTCAACTGCAAAAAAGAAGTATACAAACCCATGAAGAGGACCTGAAGATGGAGTGGAATAGGCAGATGCACAGACTACCAGCTCACACCACTGAATTGGATTACAAACTAATTTATGAACAATTAGTGTGAAAAACCAAATCTGGACTACAAGAACTGTTCTCAAAAACCAAGGAGAAAAGAGGAAGCCACAATAAACCTAGTAGAGAGTGCCTGAATCTCCCCTGCTTACAGGAAAAGAAGGGGGGTTAGGCTGAGAGCACAGAAGGGATCTCACTCCAAGTAAAAGAGCACTCTCACAGCCACTTGCCTGGTGACCAGGGAATGAGGTGTGTTCAAAGGGCCAACTTGTCTTCCAAAACAAAAGGGGAGAGAGAGAGACAGACAGTGAGGGGCAGAGCAATGCAGGAGATGACCTGAAAAGCTGACTTATTCAGTGCTAGAGGTGGAGATAGCTGAGGGAGGGGTTGATCCTTCCACAAAACAAAAGTCAAAGTGCTTCCAGGGCACATATCTCCAGACATCTCTCCATCTCCAATCAGCACAACAAGGCACAGCTGAAAAGAAGAAGTGGGGAGGAAGGGCAGTAATTCAGGTCTCCATGGAGATCTGAGATACACCTCCCCCTACTGAAGCTGAAAAAGCAACCCACCCCCAAAGAGATTAACTGGCAGAAGGATATCAGAGTCTTAGGTTATACCCACTGCATTCCTGGATACAGTTTCAAATAAGCCCCCTGCTGAGATCAGCAAACAAGACAATCATCTGTTAAGAAAACAAACAAATGAAGACTTCAAAGTGGCCCAAATCCGAAAGTGGATTACAAATAATAGCTGATGCCAACCCAAGAAGACCTAGAAATAACACAATTGAAAAGTGGAGGAAGACAACACCAAGCCTAGACTCAATCAGCTCTACAAACAAAATACCTAAATACACAGATATAATAAGAAGACAGAGGAGTGCAATCCAAATGAAACCACAAGAGAAACAACCAGGAAATGAACTAAGTGATATGGAAATAACCAAACTTCTAGATGCAGAGTTCAAAATAATGATTGTAAGGATATCTAGGGATCTTAGAAAAACAATGAATGGTCATTATGAACACCTAAATAAAGAAATAGCAAATATAAAAAAGGATATTGAAATATTAAAAAGGAATCAGTCGGAGATGACAAATACAATATCAGAAATGAAGACCACAATGAAAGGAATTAAAAACAGGATGGATAGAGCTGAGGATCGAATCAGTGAGTTGGAGGACAACTGGAATGAAGGTATGAAAGCAGAGAAGAAAAAAAAAAGAATCAAACAGTCTGAGGAAACTCTTAGAGAGCTCTGTGACAACATAGAGAAATAATATCCTCATCATAGGGGTTCTTGAAGAAGAAGAGAAAAAACAAGGGATAGAAATTTTATTCAATCATATCATAGCTGAAAACTTCCCTAAATTAATGCAGGAGAAACTCTCACAAATTCAAGAAGCACAGAGAACTCCATTAAAGAAAAACCCAAAGAAACCTACACCAAGACACATCATAATTAAAATACCAAAGCTAAGTGATAAAGAGAAAATATTAAAAGCTGCTAGAGAAAAAAAGGCTATCACCTACAAAGGAGCCCCCATAAAGATGACATCTGACTTCTCAACAGAAACACTTAAGGCCAGAAGGGAATGGCAAGAAATATTCAAAATAATGCAGAACAAGAACCTACAACCAAGACTACTTTATCCAGCAAGGCTATCATTTAAAATTGAAGGAGTTTATTTCCTTCAAGCTTCCAAGACAAACCCATGAAAATGTGGAAACTAAACAATATACTTTTAAAAATGAGTGAGTCAATGAAGAAATAAGTGCAGATATCAAAAGATACATACAGGCAAATGAAAATAACAATACAACATATCAGAATGTCTGGGATGCAGCAAAAGCAGTAATAAGAGGGAAGTTCATATTACTACAGGCTTATATGAACAAACAAGAGAGAGCTCAAGTAAACCACTTAACTTCACATCGTAAGAAACTAGAATAAGAGGAACAAAGACAACCCAAAACGAACAGAAGAAAGTAAACAATAAAAATCAGAGCAGAAATAAACAAAATAGAGAATAGAAAAACTATAGAAAAATCAATAAATCAAGGAGCTGGTTCTTTGAAAAGATCAACAAAATTGACAAACTTTTGGCAAGACTCACCAAGAAAAAAAGAGAAAGGACTCATATAAACAAAATACAAAATGAAAGAGGAAAAATCACCACAGATATCATAGATATACAAAGAATTTTTGTAGGATACTATGAAAAACTATATGCCGCCAAATTTAACAATCTAGAAGAAATGGATAAATTCTTAGAACAATACAATCTTCCTAGACTGAGTCATTAAGAAGCAGAAAGCCTAAACAGACCCATAAGCAGAAAGGAAATAGAAACAACTATTAAACACCTCCCCCAAAATAAAACCACAGGGCCAGACAGCTATACTAGTGAATTCTATCAAACATTCAAAGAACTCTTGGTTTCTATTCTACTCAAAGTCTTCCAAAAATTGAAGAAGAAGCAATACTGTCAAACACATTTTATGAGACCAACATAACCCTCATACCAAAACCAGGTAAGGACAACACACACACAAAAAAAACTGCACACCAATATCTCTAATGAAATACTAAAAAAAAATACCAGCAAATCGAATACAACAACATATTAAAAAAATAATTTATCATGATCAAGTAGGATTCATCCCAGAATCACAAGGATGGTTCAACATACTTAAAACGGTTAACGTAATACACCATATCAACAAAACAAAAACAAAACCCATATGATCTTATCAATAGATGCAGAAAAGGCATTCAATAAAATACAACATCATTTTATGTTTAAAACACTTAACAAAATGGGTATAGAAGGAAAATCTCTCAACATAATAAAGGCCATCTATGATAAACCATCAGCTAACATTATATTAAATGGCATAAAACTGAGGACCTTTCCCCTAAAATCAGGAATAAGACAAGGTTGTCCACTCTCTCCACTCTTATTCAACATAGTGCTGGAACATCTAGCCAGAGCAATGAGACAAGAGAAAAAAAAAAAAGGCATTTGTATTGGGAAAAGAGAAGTAAAGGTTTCACTTTTTGCAGATGATATGATCCTGTACATCGGAAACCCCAAAGACTCCACAAAAAGACTACCAGCAAGAATACACCAATACAGTAAGGTCGCAGGATATAAAATTAATATACAAAAGTACAATGCCTTCCTATATGCCAACAATGAAACATCAGAAAATGAGCTAAAAAAAACCAATCCCCTTCATGGTTGCAACAACAACATCAAAAAAATACCTAGGCATAAACATAACAAAGAATGTAAAGGACCTGTATAATGAAAACTACAAAGCATTGTTAAGGAAAATCAAAAATATATAATAAAATAGAAAAAATTCCTTGTTCTTGGATAGAAAGAATAAATATAGTCAAAATGACTATATTACCCAAATCGATATACAAATTTAATGCGATTCCCATCAAAATTCCAATGTCATTTTTTATAGAAATGGATAAAAAATCATCAGGTTTATATGGAACTATAAAAAGAAACCCAAATAGCCAGAGAAATCCTAAGGAAAAAGAATGAAGCGGGGGGCATTACAATACCCGGCTTCAAATTATATTATAGAGCTACGATAATCAAAACAGCCTGGTATTGGCAGAAAAAATAGACACTCAGACCAATGAAACAGAATAGAAAACCCAGAAATAAAACCAAATGTATATGGTCAAATAATTTTTGATAAAGGGGCCAACAACACACAATAGAGAAAAGTAAACCTCTTCAACAAATGGTGCTGGGAAAACTGGAAAGCCACATGCAAAAGAATGAAACTCAACTACAGTTTGTTCCCTTGTACTAAAATTATTCAAAATCAATCATGGACCTAAATATGACCTGGAACAATAAATTACATAGAAGAAAAAATAAGTACTAAACTATAGACCTTGGTTACAAAGAGCATTTTATGAATGTAACTCCAAAGGCAAAGGAAGTGAAGGCAAAGATAAATGAATGGGACCACATAAGACTAAGAAGCTTCTGCACAGCAAAAGAAACTGACCACAAAACAAACAAATAGCCAACTAAATGGGAGATGATATTTTCAAGCAACAGCACAGATAAGGGCCTAATATCCAAAATATACAAAGAACTCATAAAACTCAACAATAAACAAGCAATCCAATAAAAAAAATGAGAAGAGGACATGAACAGACACTTCTTCCAGGAAAAAATACAAATGGCCAACAGATATATGAAAAGACGCTCATCTTCATTAGCTATTAAAGAAATGCAAATTAAAATTACAATGAGATAACACCTCACACCAGTTAGATTAGCTATTATCAACAAAACAGGTAATAACAAGTGTTGGAGAGCTGTGGAGAAAAAGGAACCCTTATTCATTGTTGGTGGATATGTAAAGTAGTACAACCACTATGGAAGAAAGTATGGTGGTTCCTCAAAAAATTAAAAATAGAACTACCATATGAACCAGCAATCCCTCTACTGGGAATATACCCCCATAACTCAAAAACACTGGTACATAAAGGCACATGGAGCCCCATGTTCATTGCAACATTGTTCACCGTGGCCAAGACATGGAAACAACCAAAAAACCCCTCAACAGATGATTGGATAAAGAAGATGTGGTACATATATACTATGGAATACTACTCAGCCACAAGAAATGATGACGTTGGATCATTTACAACAACATGGATAGACCTTGATAACATTGTACTGAGTGAAATAAGTAAATCAGAAAAAACTAAGAACTACATAATTCCATACATAGGTGAAACATAAAATGAGACTCAGGGACATGGACAAGAGTGTGGTGGTTACCCCGGGTGGGTAGGGGAAGTCAGGGGATGGGGGAGAGGAAGGGCACAAAGGAAATCAGATAGAAGGTGTAGGAGGACTATATGACTTTGGGTGATGGGCATGCAACATAATCAAATGTCAGAATAACCTGGAGATGCTTTTGCTGAACCTATATACCCTGATTGATTAATGTCACCCCATTAAAATTAATAAAAATAAAAAGAAAGAAAGAACAATTGCTAAAACTTTTGGTTAAGCTTCTACTTGTTTCTGACTAAATCTTAAGTCACACCAGAGTCCTAATTTCTCAATATTTCCTTTCACATAACTCCATTTATCTATAGCAAAGTAAGACTCCCCTTTGAATTGATTTGAGATAATAGTCAAATCATAACCAACAAAACTTCAAATGGAGCCAATTAACAATGATACATTAAAAAGGCCACATTCATTCTCTCTCCAAAATGCCACAAAACTAGAAATAAATGAGAAAAGTTATAATAATTTGGAAAATGTAAGAAATTCTCATGAAAAACAAAATATATTAGAAATTTAAGCATTAAAAGCCAATACAACTAAAAGAAAATTACATAGCCCGAAACGTGATTGTTATATATAGAAAAATTGAGAAAAAAACATTTTTAAACTATCATTTCTTATAGCTGATATAACTAGATAACTCAATCAGCTATCTAAAAATGAATAGAAACAGAAAGTCAGTGAGTTTACAATTGAGAAACTTCAACAGCTTTTCTACATATAATCAGTAATACCCAGCATTCTTAATAGCACAAAACGAATAATTAAAATGGCTAAACTTTCATTCAATCAAATTCATAAGAATTGCATTGTAGGGATTATCTTGGGCCCATAACAGACAAAAATGCATTTTCATTGGCTCCAGATTCTAGTGGAGATGCTAAGACACATGCTGTGATAGCTTGTTCTGCTCTAGTGTGGCAAGGAGGGGTGACATCACTTGCTAAAATGTGACAAAAACAACATCAAGGTCTCATTGGACTATCAATTTTTGTGTGTGTGTAAAAGGAGGGGAGGTAGTGAAACAGACTCTCATATGAGCCCCAATCAAGATGCACCTAGCATGTACATCTGGAGCCAGTGCTAGAATCAACCGAGTGATCCTCAGTGCTTGGGGTCAATGCTCAAATTAATTCAGCCACTGGCTTCAAGAAGAAAAGAGGGAGAGAAGGGCATGAGAGAAAGGAAGGAGAAAAAGGAAACAGGGAATGGGAGAGAAGCAGATAGTAGTTCTCTTGGGTGCCCTGACCGGGAATTAAATCCAGGACATCTAGATGCTAGGATAACACTCTTATCCACTGAGCCAACTCCCCAGGACAGACTATCAAATTTAAAACTACTTACCAGTGTCTTCATGTTTGATGAGGCACTTTTAGTGTAGATTCTCTGTCACCATAGTTGTTTCTCAGCCTCAACCAAACTGTACAATCTGAGAGCACAGAGACCAGGTTCTATGTAACTTTGTCCCCTCAGCAACAGCATGTTCCCTGGCACACAAAAAATGACTAATAAGAAGTAACTAGGGCCAAAAGCAGAATCTCGGGGCTGCCCAAGCGACCTGAAAAAGCCACACATGGGGAGGGAGTGAGAGCTAATTAGAACGCTGGAACTTTTCCGTGTGGGCTGGGGTCTCACTTGGAGTGAAAGGCGGCCGACCTGCTTCATATCCTGGTTGGCGTGCGCAGAGAGTGGGCGAGAGATTTTTTCGAGTGCCCCGGGAGTGGGTGCCCGTGTTACCAGACAGAGGGGCAGAGTCAGAGGCCTTTGAGTGGGCCAAAAGAGGAATCTCGGGGTCGTCCCTATGCCCTGAAAAAGCAGCACACAGGGAGGGAGCGGGAACAAAAATCACTAAGCTGAAACTTTTCCATGCAGGCGGAGGTCTCATTCAGAGTGAGAGGCGGCCTGCTCCATATCCTGGTCGGCGCACACAGAGAGTGAGCGAGAGATTCCTCTGAGCACACTGGGAGTGGGAGCCCGCCCATGTTACTGGACAGAGGGGCAAAGTCAGAGGTCTTTGTGTGGGCTGAAGCCCCGCCTGATTATGCTAGCAACTCTGACTGATTGAGCCTTGCACAGAGCCCTGCGTGGAGTGGGAAAAGAGTGGGGATTTGCCAGCTCTTTGAGTCTCTTGCTCTCCAGGCAAAGGCAGCAGCAACCCCATAGCTGGATCATCAGGCTACTAATTCAGGAAGGAAAGACTAGGAGAGAGGCTCTGGGAACACGGACTCTCTCTCTGTCGGAGCCTACAAATGCTAATGGGTCTTGACTGCCAATGAAACTAAAGCCCAATATATGACATTGCCATAGAGATTTATCAACTGCAAACCTCTACCTAAGTGTGCCAGCAGGGCAGAACTCGGGGTACAGTGTTACTGACCAGGAAGAGGGAGAGAAAAGAAAAAGCAAGAAGATAACCTCTCAAAATCAAGAATAATCCACAGACTTTATAACCTATCCCATTTTATTATATTTGTTCGTTTGTTTCTCTTATCTTCATGTCTTGATTATTTTCTTCTCTTCCAATTTGGTTGCTTCATTCTCTGCTGGTCTTACTCTCTCTTCTCCTTGAACTACACTACCTATAAGTGTTACATCTCCCATTATCTTTTATTTCTTCTTTCTTTCTCTCTATAAAGGTTGCACTACAAAACCCTTAACTCTCTCTCTCTTTCTCTTTACTTTTATTCTTTATTCTTCTTTTAGTGGTTCCCTCCTTTTTTTCTCTTTCTTTTCTCCCTCTATATTAGTTTCTTTCTTTCTCCTTTACATCTCCTCTCCTTCAATCCTCAATAATGAACAAATTATTTTATCTGGGACTCAAATTTGTTTGTGGCACTTTGGGGTTTTTTTATTTCGCTTTTTTAACTCAATAGCAGTGCTCCAAACCCTGGCTTTCCATTTTATCTAGTTCTTGTTCCACTAAATACAATAGTAATTTTTTAATTTTCCCCCCTTATTCCACTCATCATATCTGTTAGTCAACCAAAACTTAAAAGCAAATCATTTTATTCTTGACCCAAATTTTTTTCTAATTTGCATTTTGTGGGTCCATACACCTTTTTGCCCCTTTATTACTTCTCCCCAACTCAGATCCTCCATTATAGGTATTGCTTGTTCTATTTAGCACAATAAAATTCACAGTTCACCACAAGATTTTCACAAGAAGGAGGGGAAAGGAGAGGAAAGGGGAAAAAAGAGAGAGGGGGAAAGAATTTTTTTTAATGTTTGATTGTTTTTAATTTTTTTAATTCTTTTTTATTTTTCATTGTTTTAATCTTTTTATTCCTTATTAATTCTCATAAATATTATCAACAAAATGACCCTCAGATGACATTAAGGAAAAGGAAATCAAATATCATGGATACAAAAGAAAGAGAGGTAACACAGATAGATGAGGAAAAATCTATGGAGAAAAAAATTTAATATATTGGAAACCTTGGAGCTAAATGACAGAGAATTTAAAATAGAAATACTAAAAATACTCAAAGATATACAAGAAAACACAGAAAGGGGTTTTAGGAAGCTCAGAAAACAACTCAATGAACACAAAGAATATATTACCAAGGAAATTGAAAATATAAAAACAAATCAAACAGAGATGAAAAATTCAATTTATGAGCTGAAAAACGAGGTAACAAGCTTAGCTGATAGAATAGACCAGATAGAAGGTAGGATTAGTAAAATATTTTACTAATAAAATTAGTAAAATATTTTACTAATAAAATTAGTAAAATAGAAGACAAGCAACTTGAGGCACAACAGAGAAAAAAAGAAAGAGACTCAAATATTTTAAAAAAATTGAGATAACCCTACAGGAATTGTCTGACTCCATCAAAAAGAATAACAAAAGAATAATAGGTATATTGGAGGGAGAAGAGGAAGAAAATAAAATGGAGAACATATTCAAACAAATAATAGATGAGAACTGCCCAAGCCTGTGAAAAGAATTAAAACCTCAAATTCAAGAAGCAAACAGAACTCCAAGTTCTCTTAACCCCAACAAACCTACTCCAAGGCACATCATAATGAAATTGGCACAAACCAACAACAAAGAAAAAATTCTCAAGACAGCCAGGGAAAAGAAGAATACAACATATGAAGGAAGGCCCATTAGATTATCATCTGATTTCTCAACAGAAACTCTACAAGCTAGAAGAGAGTGGACCCCAATATTTAAAGTCCTGAAAGAGAGGAACTTTTAGCCATGAATACTATACCCATCAAAGCTATCCTTCAAATACCAAGGAGAAATAAAAACATTCACAGATACAGAAAAGATGAGGGAGTTTATCATCAGAAAACCCTCACTCCAGGAATTACTAAAGGGGGTTCTCCAACCACATACAAACAACAAAAAAACCAAACAAAACCAGAAGTAAAAGCTCCACCAAAAACACAATAAAACCAAATTTAAACTGTGACAACAACAAAAAAAGGGGGAGAGGATGGAGATTAACAGTAGTAAAGGACGGTGGAGTGCAAAAGTACGCACAAGATAGTGCAGTATAATGAACACAGTAGGAACCCTTTTCATTACTTAATGGTAACCACCATTGAAAATACCACCACAGAAGCACATGATTTATAAAAGATAGCAACAGAGGAAAGATTTATGGAACATAACCAAATTAAAAAAAAAAGATAGAAAAATGAAACAGAGGGATCAAACAAGACACAAAACTAACAGAAAGCAATCTATAAAATGGCAATAGGGAACTCACAAGTGTTAATAATTACACTAAATGTAAATGGATTAAACTCACCAATAAAAAGGCACAGAGTAGCAGAATGGATTAAAAAAGAAAATCCAACTTTATGCTGCCTACAAGAAACTCATGTAAGCAACAAGGATAAAAACAAATTCAAAGTGAAAGGCTGGAAAACAATACTACAAGCAAATAACATCCAAAATAAAAAGCAGATGTAGCAATACTCGTATCATATAATGCTGACTATTAGACAGCAAAAGTACTCAGAGACAAAAATGGTCATTTCATAATGATTAAGGGGACGCTGAATCAAGAAGACATAACAATTCTCAATATAGATGCACCAAAGCAGGGAGCACCCAAATATATAAAACAGCTACTTATTGACCTTAAAACAAAAACTGACAAAAATACAATCATACTTCGAGACCTCAATACACCACTGACGGCTCTAGATCGGTCATCCAAACAGAGAATGAATAAAGATATATTGGCCTTAAACAAAACACTAGAGCACCTGGAATGATAGACATCTACAGAATATTTCATCCCAAAGTGACAGAGTATATATACATTTTTCTCTAGTGTACATGGATTATTCTCAAGAATTGATCATATGCTGAGCCACAAAAACAACATCAGCAAATTCAGAAAAATTGAAGTTTTACCAAGCATATTTTCTGATCATAAAGCCTTGAAACTAGAATTCAACTGCAAAAAAGGGAAAAAATCCCACAAAAATGTGGAAACTAAACAACATACTTTTAAAAAATGAATAGGTCAAAGAAGAAATAAGCGCAGAGATCAAAAGATATATACAGACAAATGAAAATGACAATATGACATAGCAGAATCTATGGGATGCAGCAAAAGCAGTAATAAGAGGGAAATTCATATCACTTCAGGCAATATGAACAAACAAGAGAGAGCCCCAGTGAACCACTTAACTGCACACTTTAAAGAATTGGAAAACGAACAAAGACAACCCAAAATCAGCCGAAGAAAGGAGATAATAACAATCAGAGCAGAAATAAATAAAATAGAGAACAGAAAAACTATAGAAAAAATTAATAGAACAAGGATCTGGTTCTTTGAAAAGATCAACAAAATTGACAAACCCCTGGCAAGACTTACCAAGGAAAAAAAAGAAAGAACTCATATAAACAAAATACAAAATGAAAGAGGAGAAATCACCATGGACATCATAGATATACAAAGAATTATTGTAGAATACTATGAAAAACTTTATGCCACTAAATTCAACAATCTAGAAGAAATGGATAAATTTCTAGAACAATACAACCTTCCTAGACTGAGTCATGAAGAAGCAGAAAGCCTAAACAGACCTATTAGTAGAAAGGAAATAGAAAAAACTATTAAAAACCTCCAGAAAAGTAAAAGTCCAGGCTCAGACGGCTATACTAGTGAATTTTATCAAACATTCAAAGAAGACTTGGTTTTTATTCTACTGATAGTCTTCCAAAAAATTGAAGAAAAAGCAATACTTCCAAACACATTTTATGAGGCCAACATAACACTCATACCAAAACCAGGCAAGAATGGCACAAAAAAAGAAAACTACAGACCAATATCTCTAAAGAATACAGATGCTAAAATACTAAACAATATACTAGGAAGTCAAATACAACAATATATTGAAAAAATAATACATCATGATCAAGTGGGATTCATCCCAGAATCTCAAGGATGGTTCAACATATGTAAAACTGTTAACGTAATACACCATATCAACAAAACAAAGAACAAAAACCACATGATCTTATCAATAGATACAGAAAAGGCATTTGATAAAATACAACACAATTTTACGTTTAAGACTCTCAAAAAATGGGTATAGAAGGAAAATATCTCAACATGATAAAGGCCATATATGATAAACCATCAGCTAACATTATATTAAATGACACAAAACTGAAGGCTTTACCCCTTCAATCAGGAACAAGACAGGATTGTTCACTCTCTAAACTCTTATTTAATGTGGTACTAGAGGTTCTAGCCAAAGCAATCAGACAAGACAAAGAAATAAAATGCATCCATATCGAAAAAGAAGAAGGTATCCCTTTTTCAGATGATATGATCCTATACATCGAAAACCCCAAAGAATCAACAAAAAGACTACTAGAAACAATAAGCCAATACAGTAAGGTCACAGGATACAAAATTAACATACAAAAGTCCATTGCCTTTCTATATGCCAACAATGAAACATTTGAGAACGAACTAAAAAAAAAATAATCCCCTTCACAATTGCAACAACAACAAAAATAAAATACCTAGGAATAAACATAACAAAGATTGTAAAGGACTTATATAAGAAAAACTACAAACCATTGTTAAGGGAAATTGAAAAAGATATAATGAAATGGAAAAATATTCCTTGTTCTTGGTTAGGAAGAATAAATATAATCAAGATGGCCATATTACCCAAAGCAATATATAAATTTAATGCAATTCCCATCAAACTTCCAATGACATTTTTTAAAGAAATGGAACAAAAAATCATCAGATTTATATGGAACTATACAAAGCCCCGAATAGCCAAAGCAATACTAAAGAAAAAGAATAAAGCTAGGGGCATTACAATACCTGACTTCAAACTATATTATAGGGCCACAACAATCAAAACAGCATGGTAGGCCCTGGCCAGTTGGCTCAGCGGTAGAGTGTTGGCCTGGCGTGCAGGGGACCCAGGTTCGATTCCCGGCCAGGGCACACAGGAGAAATGCCCCTTTGCTTCTCCACCCCCCCTCCTTCCTCTCTGTCTCTCTCTTCCCCTCCCGCAGCCAAGGCTCCATTGGAGCAAAGATGGCCCGGGTGCTGGGGATGGCTCCTTGGCCTCTGCCCCAGGTGCTAGAGTGGCTCTGGTCTTGGCAGAGCATCGCCCCCTGGTGGGCAGAGCGTCGCCCCTGGTGGGCGTGCCGGGTGGATCCCGGTCAGGTGCATGCAGGAGTCTGTCTGACTGTCTCTCCCCATTTCCAGCTTCAGAAAAATACAAAACAAACAAACAAACAAACAAAAAACCCAGCATGGTATTGGCAGAAAAATAGACACTCAGACCAATGGAACAGAATAGAAATCCAGAAATAAAACCACATATATATGGTCAAATAATTTTTGATAAAGGGACCAACAACACACAATGGAGTAAAGAAAGCTTTTTCAACAAATGGTGCTGGGAAAACCGGAAGCCATATGCAAAAGAATGAAACTCAACTACAGTTTGTCCCCTTGTACTAAAATTAATTCAAAATGGATCAAAGAACTAAATATAAGACCTGAAACAATAAAGTACATAGAAGAACACATTGTTTCTAAACTCATGGACCTTGGTTTTAAACAGCATTATATGAATTTGACTCCAAAACCAAGAGAAGTGAAGGCAAAAATTAATGAATGGGACTTCATCAGACTAAGCAGTTTTTGCTCAGCAAGAGAAACTGATAACAAAATAAACATACAGCCAACTAAATGGGAAATGATATTTTCAAACACCTGCTCAGATAAGGGCCTAATATCCAAAATATACAAAGAACTCATAAAACTCAACAACAAACAAGCAATCCAATAAAAAAATGGGAAGAAGACATGAACAGACACTTCTCCCAGTAAGAAATACAAATGGCCAACAGATATATGAAAAGATGCTCAGCTTCTTTAGTTATTAGAGAAATGCAAATCAAAACTGCAATGAGATACCACCTCACACCTGTTAGATTAGCTATTATTAACAAGACAGGTAATAGCAAATGTTGGAGAGGCTGTGGAGAAAAAGGAACCCTCATTCACTGTTGGTGGGAATGTAAAGTAGTACAACCATTATGGAAGAAAGTATGGTGGTTCCTCAAAAAACTGCAAATAGAACTACCTTATGACCCAGCAATCCCTCTACTGGGTATATACCCCCAAAACTCAGAAACATTGATACGTAAAGACACTTGCAGCCCCATGTTCATTGCAGCATTGTTCACAGTGGCCAGGACATGGAAACAACCAAAAAGCCCTTCAATAGATGACTGGATAAAGAAGATGTGGCACATATACACTATGGAATACTACTCAGCCATAAGAAAGATCATTTACAACAAAATAGTGGGATCTTGATAACATTATACGAAGTGAAATAAGTAAATCAGAAAAAACCAGGAACTGCATTATTCCATACGTAGGTGGGACATAAAAGTCAGACTAAGAAACATTGATAAGAGTGTGGTGGTTATGGGGGGTGGGGAGAGGGAGAGGGAAAGTGGGAGGGGGAGGGGCTCAAAGAAAACTAGATAGAAGGTGACAGAGGACAATCTGACTTTGGGTGATGGGTATGCAACATAGTTGATTGACAATATAAACTGGACATGTTTTCTTTGAACATATATACCCTGATTTATTGATGTCATTCTAGTAAAATTAAAAAAAAAGTAACTAAATGACATTGTAGGCTCCTCCTACAATGAACTGATTCTACCTTATCCAGTACAGATACACAATTCTACAAGTCGGCTAATAGTCTAACTTACAAGCCCATCCTCTTATGGACAAGTAAAGACCCCATTACTAGTTAAGAATACAATTAAATCTCAACTCAACAAATATTAGGTGCTGTAGTACCTACATTGTCAGTGAAAACAAATCCCTTTTTCTCTGCATCAGGTACAAACAGGCCTGTCCCCTGAGTAGAATCAGAACCCTGCATGTCTGCATGTACACTGCTGCATTTTTCTTCTTTGGCTTCTGGTACTTCATGTCTTGCCCAGAGTAGCACAGAGTGGAGTAAATGTCCTGCTTTGGACCAGAAGAACTTGAATTTGAATTTTTCCTCAAAATCTTTCTACCTCTTACCTTGAAAAAGTTACTTAACATGTCTGAGCGTCAATTTAAACTGCAAAATGGTGCAAATATTATCACTTTCTAGCACTGTAGTGATTAAATACCTGAAGTGTATCTAGCACACAGTGCTAAAGAGTAGATACTGTTAAAACTGATGACAGTGGGTTAACATGTAATTCCCCAGGGATAGAAAATGAAATCTTTATTGTGAGATAACTCATACAATCTCATCTTCAGGCAATGCCTTCCTCATGACTTACAGTTTTGTTCCCAAACTGGCCTTTAGGAGGTCTTAGGTGATTTTATTGTAAAAGTGTGAGCCACAGAGGTCATTTATTTCACAGGACTGCCAGCCTGGCTTAATGTACTACACAGATGACACTCCCTTTGGAGCAATTAGTCCAGGGTCAGAATAAACACTAAGAACCTGGCTCTGGGGAACAGCCCCAGGTTCCTGTAAAGACCTACCTGTGTCAGCATCAGAGCACCAGCGCCAGTCCTATGTGGCTCTTACTCAAATTCCTCTTCCTGGGACATGATGGCATATTGACCTGGGAAATGGACTGGGTTGAAGATATTTTGAAATATAGAAAAAAAAAGACTCTTAGCATGAATTATTTTTAGCAGAAATTACTTTCTATAAAACAAAGAGACTTTTAGCAGAACTTACTTTTTTAAAAAAGACTCCCTACCCCTGGCCTTGAGGCTAGGTTCCCAGGCTGGGGCCTTGGATAGTTCTTCAAGGTTGTAGATGTTTCCAGAATGTTTTTTTCTGAAGTAACCTTATAGATAAGCATTGTAAGAGAGCTTGTTTCACTGCTTTGTTTTACTGCTATGCTTCCTCTCCTCCCCATTTCTCAATCAGATTGTAATTTTATCTTTAAAAGCTAGCCCAAACTGTGTTTGGGGTCGCATTGATTTAAATTACTTAGGTCTCCATGTGGTTTCTGGCATTAAAGATACCTTAATTTGGCTACTTAATTGTGTGTGTGTGGCAAGATGTCTGTTTCTTGCTGTTCTAAAACAATAAGTTCATCGTGGAAGCTGGACTCTCTGGGCTGGGCCAGTGCTTATCCTCACTGCTCTGAAGAAGAGCAGGTGAAGCCCACCTACCTCCACCCAGGCTTCCCTGGGAGTGGCACAAATTGCTGGGGTCCAGACATGCTGTCCTCCTGTGCCATGCCACTGAAGCCCATCTGCCTGAAGGTGCGCGAGAGAATGAGGGTGCACATGCCCCCAACTGCTCTACCTCTATAACTCCCAGCTCCCAGCCAATTGCACACCTCACCCTGCCCCCTCCACCCGGTTTGCACTTTCGTTTGGGGGGGGGGCACGCTGTCGCGGGAAGCTTGGGGATAGGCTGGACGTAGCTCAGTTTGGAGCAGGCCGAGGTACAGTGTGCCCTCCAATCAGCAGGAGACCCCTGATTTCCTCTTGAAAGAGAGGAGGCCCGGCATGTTGGAGAAGGAGCCAGTAAGTTCATGAGCAGTGGGCTCCACACTCAGGGCCCTCCCTTGTCCGGAGGCAGGACAGAAGCCTGAGTTTGGATGGCCCGGCTCTTTTGGGAGGCTGGGCTACAGCTCTTGTAACCTGTATATAGTTTCATAAACCAGTGTCACCCCAATAAGTTCATTTTTAAAAACTGGAGAAAAAAGCCGTCCTGTGGTGCCACATTGACTGAGAGAACTCAATATGAGTCATGCTTAGCCTGTGAATCTCAGCTTGCAGATTTTTTGAATAACCTGAGAACATCAGTGTTCTGTACAGAAACGCATAATTTTAGTATACTTTCAGCCTTCCTACAAATCAGAGGCTGTGTTCCTGGCCACACATGAGTGTGTGTACTGCATAAAAAAAAAAGAAAATATCTGATATACAGAGTGAAACTATAGGCTTTCAGATTTTTTATAAATTTATAAAAGCAATGTTTTAATTGGGTATTCATTTCAGGTTGGAGAAATATGGAAAAGCTGACAATTATGATGAAGTATAGAACATGATCATAGTGAAATGGGGCTGTTCTCTAGGCCCTCCAAAACTCTATCATTGTCAAGAAGATTCACTCTTAGCCCCGTGCAACAACAGGCGAGATGCTGCTAAATCAATGGGAATCTCTTGGCTATGTTTTCTCTAAAATTTCAGTTTTCAAAAACAGCAGCAGACTCAGTATACTGGCTCTTAATCCTGTTCCCTCATGGTGGCTGTACAGGTTGCTCTGCCCACCCTGACCAAGACTTCTACAGGTCATGACTCCGTGTCTCACCCTCTTCGTGTCCTGGAAGCCCAATCTCTGCATCTTTCAAGATGCCCATAAATGCTGTGCGTCTGGGCGGGGTGGGAGAAGGGAGCCTGAGATGTCACAGCCAGTTCTGTGCCCTGAAAGTAAAAGCAGCAGGGCAGCTGCTGTCACTAGCCCACAGAGTGACAATGCCAAAACTGAGATTCTGCCCCCACTTTGATTTGCCCTGATCTCAAGTATGACTGCTATTGTCATGGGATTGCCTGAGCCACGATAACTGTATGGAGGGCAGGAGGTGTGATACTTGGGGGGGTCCCTATTACATTTGGCTGTGTCCCCCAGGTGCTGGCTCTAAAGTGTGTGTCCTTGGGTCCCTCATAGATGTCCATGACCTTGGCTGCTCAGCTGCATGACTCCATGGAGGTCATCAAAGCACTCAGAAACAGCAGGGCTCATCTGGACTTTTGTGCCAAAGATGGGATGATGGCCCTGCACAAAGCTGCCCAAACCAGAAACCAAGTGTCCCTGAATTTATATTCTGAGTTATTCCTACATGGGTAATGCCCCCTTTCTATCTGATCCACTGGGTCTTCCCCCACATTACCCCCAACTTACAACAGCCACCCCACATGACTCCAGAATGTTTCGACCAGAGTTTGGGAGTATGGGCTGCTTTTCCTAGCGTTTCCTTGATGTTCTTGTTTGAGTATCTGCTGTTCACAAAGCCCTCTTTCCTTTCTGTTTCATTCCCAGGCCTGGGAGACCAGAGCTGACCCCTCCATGGGAGGAGGCCACAGACCTGGCCCACTGCCTCGCTGCCCCCACAGCCCACAGGTCTTGGGAGGTTCATGTCAGGGTATAGATTTCACCCACCTCTTCTTCCCCAAAATGTCCTGTGTGCCTGCTCTACTGGCCTGGCACCATGTCTGCAGAGCCTGTAGATAGGAGGGCGATGCCCCAAGCCCCTCCTTCATTAGAGCCCCTGGAAAGGAGAGGGGACACTCAGCTGCAGGCCAACCTCAAGGTGCTTCTCTCCCAAGTCACGGATTTTTCTACTTCTGTCAGCTCCCCATTGCCAGGGGGCATCCTCAGAAATCACATTTGTGATGAGGCTTGCAAGCTCCTTTTCAGTGCACACAGAGAGAGTTTTGTGCTGTATTTTCAGGCATGCTTCTTTTTCTCCCTACAAATGACATCCTTGTGTTATTGCTCTCCACTGGTACATGAATCATCAGAGGGCAAAGGCAGGTCTCTGAGGGACCTCCTCATGTCCACAGGGTCTCCTCATCTCTGAGATATATACTCCCTCTTGCATGCCTGGTGCATGGCTTTCAGGGCATGAAATCTCATTAACATTGGGATGTCCTTCATCCTGGGAGGCCCAGGGAAAACACAAGACCTGAGCGCAAGATCAGCCTTGGCCTTGGTGGGGCACATGGCCTATGAGCTTCTTTCTTGTTTCTCACCTTGAAAAGGGGGCTGTGAGACCCATGAACAAACATCTGGTGTGTTTCTTAGACCCTCTCAGAGCTCAGAGCATCCACGGATCATAAGGTCAGATATTGGCTGACACCACTATATCACACTGCCATTGTTGGGAGCGATCCCTACTGCTGAGAGCTGCTTCTCCACAAGTGCATGATCATCTGGTGCAAGGATGAGGAAGGCAGGCACAAGATCCACCAGGTACTTGCCTGTGCCCTGTGCTCCTGCACACAGCCCGCATCCCTCTGTCCCAGGTTCCTGCACCCCATGTTGCCCACACACAGCTCTCCATCCTTTCATCCCCAAACAGGGTGAATGCCTTGAAAGTCAGATCCTAGTGTTTTGTTTGCCTGACACGGAGTTTCTAACACATTTGTATCAGTCACTAGCATTTAAATATCTGGGGATAGGCCCTGGCCGGTTGGCTCAGTGGTAGAGCGTCAGCCTGGCGTGCAGAAGTCCCGGGTTTGATTCCCGGCCAGGGCACACAGGAGAAGCGCCCATCTGCTTCTCCACCCCTCCCCCTCTCCTTCCTCTCTGTCTCTCTCTTCCCCTTCCACAGCCAAGGCTCCACTGGAGCAAAGATGGCCAGGGCGCTGGAGATGGCGCCTCGGCCTCTGCCCCAGGTGCTAGAGTGGCTCTGGTCGCAACAGAGCAATGCTCCAGAGGGGCAGAGCATCGCCCCCTGGTGGGCAGAGTGTCACCCCCTGGTGGGTGTGCCGGGTGGATCCTGGTCGGGCGCATGAGGGAGTCTGTCTGACAGTCTCTCCCCGTTTCCGGCTTCAGAAAAATACAGAAAAAAAAATATCTGGGGATATTTACCTATAAATATACATTCCTGACATCTCTGGAGTAACCAGATCAGGCAAGTCTTTTGCATTTCTGCACTGCAAGTATATTCAGAATGAGTGAGACTGGTGTGTTCAAGGATCATCCAGGACGAGGGTGGTGGCTCTTTTGTAACTGGGGTTGGTCCATGACTGCCATGAACATTATTATTGTTGGCAGCTGCGGGGCCAGGGATGAGCTGCTGAGGGGACAAAGAGCCATAGAGCCCAGACCTCGTCAGTGACCACAGCTCCAGGTCTCCAGGCCTTCACTGAAGAAAGTTCTGGAAGGAGTCAACCTTCCAGCTAGAGGCAGTGGCATGGGCAGCAGGGGATGAGCCTGCACTCTGAGCCTGGACACAAGTTTGACCAAGTGTGGGCTAGGGTTGGCCTCGGGCACAGCTGAGTAGAGGAAAGGCACAGGAGTAGGGCCTCGAATTCCCACCAAGAGTCACTTTCTCTTCATCAGGGCGATGACCCAATAACTGCGCTACAATGGTGAGGGCAGGGACCGTGGCACACATGCCAGGGTCAGATATGGGTGGGGTAGTCAGAGCTCATGCTCAAGGTAGCTGGTCTGTATTTGAGAAGTGTGCTGGTGGGTGAGGTTCTTTTTTTGTTGTTGTTGTTTTTTTTTTTGTATTTTTCTGAAGCTGGAAACAGGGAGAGACAGTCAGACAGACTCCTGCATGCACCCGACTGGGATCCACCCAGCACACCCACCAGGGGTGACACTCTGCCCACCAGGGGGCGATGCTCTGCCCCTCTGGGGCGTCATTCTGCCGCCACCAGAGCCACTCTAGCGCCTGGGGCAGAGGCCAAGGAGCCACCCCCAGTGCCTGGGCCATCTTTGCTCCAATGGAGCCTTGGTTGCGGGAGGGGAAGAGAGAGACAGAGAGGAAGGAGGGGGGCGGGGTGGAGAAGCAAATGGGTGCTTCTCCTATGTGCCCTGGCCAGGAATCGAACCTGGGTCCCCCACACGCCAGGCCGACGCTCTACCGCTGAGCCACCCGGCCAGGGCTGGGTGAGGTTCTTATTCTTTCTAGGAACTGGCTCATTCTGGGTCAGCAAGGCCCCAGATGTCAGAGTGCTGAGAACACAAAAAATAGGAAAACAGAGATAGCAGCCAGATCCAGTTGCAGGGCCCCTCAGGCTCCTGTGTCCTGACTTTGGAGCTCAGTTCTCCCCTCCCTTTCTCCCCAGGCACATGTCTTCTCTGCATGGGGCCCTCACTCTCGAGACTCCCTTTCCTCATTGAATTCATGTGACAGTGGGGGCCACCTCACTGATCTTAGAGACACCGCCCTGAGATGCAGAGTGACTGCGTAGGGTAGGGTTGTAATGTTCCTGGCGTCACTTCCTGAAGTGCTGGTCTTGCGCTGGGTTTTGCTCCTGAGTCCCCTTGCATGGATTCCGAGATTCACAGCACTGAAGCCACAAGCCTCTTGGCTCTGGCCCCCACAGCTAGCTCAGTCTCTAGAGGCCTTAACCCAGTGTTTTCCAACGTGGGGCCCACGCCCCAAAGGGGGGCAATTCGATAGTTAAGGAAGGCAATTTGAAAATGGACTCGACACGACTTTAACTCTTCAACCCCGGGCAATTTAAATGCAATGCTAAATATCGGTGCCAAATTTAACAAAATATGCAATTCTTAAATAATTGCGATAAATAATTATTAAGTACAATTTTGTTTGACGAGACCAAAATATCAACTGGGTGATTGGCGTCGTCAAGTAAACTTCGTTCTGGGTTCACCGCGGAGCGTGCTGTCTGCCGCGGAAACCCCGGACATTTTAAAAACTCGCTAAACAACGCAGTTATTCTCACCTAATTGGCCCACTGCAACTTCTGTAGTGTTTCACATCATTCAGTTGGTGTTAATTTGAAACAAGTGTCAGTCAAAACTGTTGTAAATGTTCATTGATTTAATAAATATACATATATATATTTTATAGATATAATTGGTAAGTATTTGATTTTATTTTTATCAATATTAAACTCTTTATTAAGTACTTCTTGCATTGAGGCTAGAAAGCACTAATATTTTATAAATATTATTGGGGCTATAATAGTGCATGCATGACAATTTTAATTTTAGAAGCATAACTTTTCAGAAAATTTTGTCAAGTGGAAAAAATATAGATACCTTTTGATTTGCGGTGGTAGTGTAGTAAATGTGTTATATACATTTAAATAAATATGAATTTTTAGTATACGTTTACTCTATGTCACATTGAATATATTTTAACACATATTTTAATATTAGTTTTTAATTGATCTTATTTTTATTATAGGCTATAGTAAAATGAGTGGTGCAAGCAAGAAAAAAACTCATCAATATTTGGAGGAATATTTAAAATTTGGGTTCATACCCGCTGTTCACGATGAGTGGATTCCTTTCTGTCTTTTATGCCAGCAATGCTTGACCAATGAATCAATGAAACGAGGTCGTCTTGAGGCGCATTTGAAGGCGAAACATAGTGCTCATATTAATTCGGATTTGAGTTACTTTAAAACTTTAAAGAAAAATTTTGAAAAAAGAACAACATTAAAGTCTCTATTTACTGCTCATACTTCAACTAATAAACATGTTCTTGAGGCCAGTTATCAAATTTCTTTATTCATCGCTAAAACTGGAGAAAATCACACTATAGGAGAGAATTTAATAAAACCGTCAATATCAGCATTTCTTAAAACAGTTCTTGAGAAAGATGACAAAGATGTAAAAGCTATGCCACTCAGTGACAATACTGTTAGCAGAAGAATAGACAAAATGAGTGAGGATATTGAAAAACAACTTATTGAAAAGCTAAAAACAAGAAAATTCTCCTTGCAAATGGATGAATGATCTTTGCGAGACAGTGAGGCAGTATTGATAACTTACATAAGATATATTGATAAAGGACATTTTGCCTAAGAAATGTTGTTCTGTAAAAGATTAGAAAGCACTACTACCTCCAAAGATATATATAATAAGCTAAAAAACTACTTAGATGTCAATGATATACCAATGAAAAATATAACATCTTGTGCTGCAGATGGTGCTCCCAATATGATGGGCAAGAAAAATAGCTGCTTAAAATTGATGAAAGATGCGAATCCAGAAATGATTCTTGTGCATTGTGTTATTCATAGGGAAAACTTGGTAGCTAAAAACATCTCGCCTGTTCTGAATGAAGTATTACATACAGTAATAAAGTGTGTTAATGCTATTAAAGCTAGTGCCAAATGTCAGCGTCTTTTCAAGCTATTTTGTGAAGAACAAAATGAAGACCATGTGAGACTTTTACTTCATACTGAAGTCAGATGGCTATCTAAGGAAACTGTTTGAAAAGATGTATGGAACTGTTTGATACTCTTAGTGATTTTTTAAGCGACAAACCTGAAATGAAGTATCTGTTAACAATAGATGGTAAAGCATTTGTGAGTTATTTAGCCGATATCTTTGAAAAACTAAATATATTAAATAAGCAACTTCAAGGAACAAATAAAACTCTTGTCGATGCAAAAGCAAAGATATTTGGTTTCATTACCAATATTGAGTTATGTCAGAAACATATTAACAACAAAAACTTGAAACAGTTTCATTGGCTCCAAAAATGTGAAGTAACTGATACCGCTTTACTTGTTATTGTCAATCATTTGAATATTCTACCGGCTGATTTAAAAAAAAGATTTTCTGATTTAAAACAAATTGATTTCCCAACATGGATGATGCAGCCAATGTTAGTGGATTTGTCTGATATATCAAATATGCAGTATCAAGAAGAACTCGCAGAATTGCAAAATGATGAGTCAGTTAAAGCTTTATTTAATATCAAAGGAGCGATGGCATGGCTTTGTGAGGAAACAGAAATCAAATACCCAAATTCAACCAAATGTGCAAGAAAACTATTGCTACCGTTTCCATCTTCATTTTTTGCTGAATGTGGATTTAGTGCTGTAAATGATTTACTGGTAAAAAAAAGAAATCGGCTGGATATAACACAACATGGAGACTTGAGACTAAAAGCTAACCAAATTGGAACCTAATATAAAATCTCTGTGCAGCAAGCATCAAGCGCAAGGATCACACTAAATTAAAATAATAAATTAATATAGAAAATCTGTATTAAAATTATTTGGAATTTAAATTTCTGTTTTTCATTATATGTTTTGAAATTTTACTTACTGTGTTTTCTTAACAATTTCATAGTGATTTCTTTCTAGAACCTATCATTTATGTTTATTATGTGAACAAATCAATTTTTTAATGTTAAAAATTATGTATGTTACATAGGGGGGGACATAAAAATTTTAGAAAGGTTAAGGTGGGGCATGACACAAAAAAGGTTGGGAAACACTGGATTAAATGATCCAATCAACACACATAGGTTAGCTGCATGGATAAGAAAACAGGACCCATATATATGCTGTCTACAAGAGACACACCTTAAATAAAAGATGCACATAGGTTGAAGGTAAAAGGATGGAAAAAAACTATTACATGCAAATGGAAATGAAAAAAAAGCTGGAGTAGCAATACTTATATCAGATAAAATGGACTTTAAAACAAAGGATATAGTAAGAGATAAAGAAGGCCACTACATAATAAAGGAGAGCAATCCAACAGGAAGATATAACTATTATAAATATCTACACACCTAATATAGGAGCACCTAAATATATAAAGCAGACTTTGATGGATTTAAAGAGCGAGATCAACAGCAACATTATAATAGTAGGGGATTTTAATACCCCACTAACATCACTAGATAGATCCTCAAGAAAGAAAATTAACAAAGAAGCAGCAGACTTAAAGGACACACTAGATCAACTTGATTTAATAGAAGGTGACAGAGGACAATCTGACTTTGGGTGATGGGTATGTAACATAATTGAATGAGAAGATAACCTGGACATGTTATTTTTGAATATATGTATCTTGATTTACTGATGTCACCCCATTAAAAATAAATAAATTAAAAAAAAGCTTTGGTACATATATATTATGGAATACTACTCAGCTATAAGAAATAATGACATTGGATTATTTACAAAAACATGGATGGGCCTTGATAACATTATATGGAGTGAAATAAGTAAATCAGAAATAACTAAGAACTATATGAACCCATACATAGATGGGACATAAAATGAGACTCAGAGTCATGGACAAGAATGTGATGGTAGCAGGGAATGTGGTGGAAGGTGGGGAGGGGGCACGGAAGAAGAGAGAGGGGGTGGGAGGAGGGCAGGAGCACAAAGAAAACCATATAGAAGGTGATGGAAGACAATTTGACTTTGGGTGAGGGGTATGCAACATAATCAAATGTCAAAATAATCAGGAGATGTTTTCTCAGAACATATGTACCCTGATTTATCAATGTCACTGCATTAAAATGAATAAAAATAAAAAACACTTAAAAAATAGAGGAGGAGAGTGCAAGATGGTGATGGAATAAAAGGACATACCAACTTACACCTCCCAGAACTTATGTGGTTTACAACTTAATTTTAAGAACCATCATTGGGAAAAAACCACCTTTGATGTAGACTAAGAGGACTCTTTAAACAAGGAACACTAAAGAAGCCACACTAAGACTGGTAAGAAAAGCAAAACACAAAGAGAGCTGTCCAGCTCTTGGGAGTGAACAGCAACATGGAGAGATTTGTATGGTGGAAAGCAAGTTTAGCAGAGAGGGGAGGGTCCTGGGCCCCAGTAGCAAAACCTCAGCCTTCAGCTCCAGAACCTAGAAGAACTGTATAGACAGTGTGTAACTGTGAAACAAGTCAGGATACTGTTTGTGAGAAAGTGTCAGATCTTTCAGACCCAGGATTCTTCTTAAAGTGACCACGCAGAAAACCTCTTTCACAACCACTAACCTGGGATTCTGAGAGACTTGGAGAGTTGAGAGGACCAAAGTAGCAGGAAGAGAGCATAATCTAGGAGGCACAGGGAGAAACACTTTGAGGAACAGCCACCCTCATGCCTGAGCTGAGTTACCCCACCAATCTAAAGTGCATATTGCCCCTGAAACCAGCAATTCCAGCAAAGGGAATCACCACACCAGCCAAACAAAATCTCCTACTGCACTGAGAGCAGAGTTGTTTAGAGAAATGGAGACCTCAGGAATACAGTATAGAGTGCTGAGGTCTGAGCAGCAGTGCCCCCACTCACACAGCTGAGGGCTCACTGTAGGGCTGACAGCTGCAGTACATGAAAGCAAGGTCTTGTCAGCAGGGGCAGAAGCTGTACCATCCATAACTGAGGCCTGGCATGAGCTCAATCTCACCCAGCAAGAGCAGAAGAAGTGCACAAAAGCAGCCCCACCCGGTTGTAGTTCAAGTGATCAAGAGAGGTTTTGCCTGCAATCTTACCCACAGGGGAAAAGTAAAAACTGAGGAACTGCAGAGACCCATGGCTGAGCACAAACATTCAGTTCTGCCCAGTGCACAAAGCCTGAGCATGCAGCCAGCACACGAGTGCAACTCCACCCACACGAGAAAGGCAAAAGCCAGGAAACAAGTGGAGACCTGTGGCTGAGCATGAATATGCAGCCGCGCCTGGCTCATTATGCCAGGGCCTGTGGCCAGTGCATGAGCAGAACTTCATTTGGAGGGTGGGGCAAAAGCCAGGGAACAGGTGGAAATCCCAGCTGAGCACCATTTTGCAGACCTGCCCAGCCGGGTTTTGTGGCTCAATGCATGAGCACAGCTCTGTCCACAGGAGTGGGCAAAAGCCTAGAAACAGGTGGAGACCCACAGCTGTGCATAGGTGTGCAGGCCCACCTGCAGTTCCAAGGCTTGTGACCCCAGTGTGGCTCAGAGCCATACCTGTGGCAGTGGGGCAAAGGTCAAGACTGGCCAGGGCTTGTAGACTGGGTACATGAACTCTGCCTCTCCTGGAGAGGAGAGGAAAAAATCAGTGACTGCTGCAGCAGGCTGGTGCCAGCAACACTCATACCTGAATGCAACAGCAGAGGGGGTGGCAGACCACACATAGGGAAAGCAGATGCCACACTAATTAGACTCCAGTTACCACACACTTCTTATACACAGACAGAATGGGAAGGTAGAGAAATGCAGCCAAAATGAATCAAGAGAAATCCGAGAAAAAGACTAGAATGAGTCAGATATAACCAAATTACCAGGTTCTGAGTTTAATAATGATTGTTAGGATGCTCAAAGACCTTAGAACAACAATAGATGGACATAACAAACACCTAAATGAAGAGATAGTAAGTATAAAAAAGGACATTGAAATAACAAAAAAGAATCAGTCAGAAATTACAAATATAATATCAGACATGAAGACCACAGTGAAAGAAATTAAAAGCAGGATGGATTAAGCTGAAAATTGAATCAGTGAGTTAGAGGACAAGATAAACAAAGGCAAGGAAGCAGAGCAGGAGAAAAAAAGAATGAAAAAGTCTGAGGAAATGCTAAGACAGTCCTGTGACAACATGAAAAGAAATAACATCCGCATCATGGGGGTTCCTGAAGACGAAGGGAAAGAACTTGAAATAGAGACTTTGTTCAATCAAATTATAGCTGAAAATTTTTCTAAATTGAGGCAGGAAAAAGTCACACAAGTTGAAGAAGCACAGAGAACTTCATTAAAGAGAAACCCAAGGAAATCTACACCAAGATACATCGTAATTAATATACCAAAGCTAAGAGATAAGGAGAAATATTAAAAGCAGTTAGAGAAAAAAGGCCATCACCTATAAAGGAACGCCCATAAGGATGAAATTCGACTTCTCAAGAAAAACACTTGAGGTCAGAAGGAAATGGCAAAAAATGTTCAAAGTAATGAAAAACAAGATCCTACAACCAAGACTACTTTATTTAGCAAAACTGTCATTTAAAATTAAAGGATAAATAAAAAATTTCCCAGACAAAAAAAATTAGGAATTCATCACAACCAAACCAATGCTGCAGAAAATGTTAAGGAACCTGTTGTAAACAGATCAAAGAGAGAAACATATATAGCAAAAGAGGAATACAGCTTTAAAGAATAAAA
Source organism: Saccopteryx leptura (assembly GCF_036850995.1). NCBI lineage: Eukaryota > Metazoa > Chordata > Mammalia > Chiroptera > Emballonuridae > Saccopteryx > Saccopteryx leptura. The sequence continues at coordinate 97,936,499 of NC_089510.1, forward strand.
TGGCAAGAAACAACAACATATCAATAATAACTATAAATGTAAATAAATTAAATGATTCAATCAAAAGACATAGGGTAGCTGCTTGGATAAAAAAACAGGACCCATACACATTCTCTCTTCTAGAGACACACCTCAAAACAAAAGATGAATATAGACTGAAGGTAAAAGGATAAAAAAAATATTTTAAGCAAATAAAAATGAGAAAAATGATTTATATCAGACAAAATGGACTTTAAAACTAAAGTTATAAGCCTGACCTGTGGTGGCGCAGTGGATAAAGCGTCAACCTGGAAATGCTGAGGTTGCCGGTTCGAAACCCTGGGCTTGCCTGGTCAAGGCACATATGGGAGTTGATGCTTCCAGCTCCTCCCCCCTTCTCTCTCTCTGTCTCTCCTCTCTCTCTCTCTCTCTCTCCCTCTCCTCTCTAAAATGAAAAAATAAAAAAATAAATTAAAAAATAAAATAAAATAAAAGCTTCAAAACACATTTAAAAACAAACAAACAAAAAAAAAACACTAAAGTTATAGTAAGAGATAAAGAAGGTCACAGCATAATGATAAAGGAAGCAACCCAACCAGAAGATATAACCATTATAAATATTGATGCACCTAACATAGGAGCACCTAAATATATAAAGAAGACTTTGATGGATATAAAAGATTAGATCAACAGAAATACTATAATAGTAGGAGATTTCAATATCCCACTAACATCACTAGATAGATCCTCAAGAAAAAATTAATAAAGAAACAACAGACTTAAAGGACACACTAGATCAACTTGATTTAATAGATATCTTCAGAACATTTCACCCTTAAGCAGCAGAATATACATTCTTTTCAAGTGCTTATGGTACATTCTGTAGAATAGACCACATGTTAGGGCTCAAAAGCGATCTCAACAAATTTAAGAAGATTGAAATCATATCAAGCATTTTCTCTGATCACAATGGCATGAAACTAGAAATCAACCACAAAAGAAAACCTGAAAAATACTCTAACACTTGGAAACTAAATAGCATGTTATTAAATAATGAATGGTTTAACAATGAGACCAAAGAAGAAATAAAAAAATTTTAGCAATGAATGATAATGAGCATACAGTGGTATCTTGAGATATGAGCAGACCAACATACAATTTTTTTTAAGATACAGTATGCGGCCTGGTTTGTATTTTTGTTTGAGTTTCAAGGAAAATTCTGAGATACGAGTCAGGATTCAGGAACCTGCCCCTAGTTGATGCATTGGTGCACAGGTCCAGTATTGAAAGCACAATACCAGCATCTTGTTCTTTCTCACATGTTCCCCACAGAATCAAGTAGAATTTCATGCGCTCTACTTGTTCTTGCATCATTTTTGCATTTTTATTAACTTTTTTTGTGTGCTATCATGGGGCCGAAGAAAGTGAATGTAAAGGACTGTGGTGAGAAGAAGAAGAGAATAATGTCGATAGAAATAAAGCAAGAAATAATAGAAAGATAAGGCTGTATGACTGCAATACATCTACAATTTGTACCACCCTTAAATAAAAGTATGCCATCAAAAGCACAAATCCAGCAAAAGAAACTACAATTCTGTCCCTATTAAGAACAAACATCCATGAAGAAATGGAGAAGCTTCTTCTGGTGTGGGTAAAAAAGAAAGAGCTGACAGGAGATTTATTACAGTGATGGATACTGTAATATGCGAAAAGGCATGTATTATTTATGACAACTTGAAGAAGAACAATCAACCTCAAAAGAGGCAACAGAAGATACGTTTAAGGCAAGTCACAGCTGGTTTGAAAATTTCAAGAAAAGGTCTGGCATCCACTCAGTGGTGAGGCATGGTGAAGCTGTGAGTGCTGACGTTAAGGCAGCTGTGGAGTACATCATATGTTTTGCTGCGCTCATCAAAAAGAAAGGCTACATTCCTCAACAAGTGTGATAAAACAGGATTGTTTTGGAAAATAAATGCCCCAAAGGACTTTCATCACTGCAGAAGAGAAGAAGCTGCCAAGCCATAAACCCATGAAGGACCATCTGGCACTTGCATTGTGTGCAAATGCTAGTGGTAACTGTAAAGTAAAGCCACTGCTAGTGTATCATTTCAAAAATCCTCAAGCTCTTAAGACTCACAAGATTCTCAAAGAAAAACTGCAGGTTATGTGGCACACTGATGATAGAGCATGAATTACGTGGCAGTTTTTTATTGAATGGGTAAATCTTGTCTTTGGTCCTGCAGTGAAGAAATATCTTGAAGAAAATGAACTCCCAATAAAAGCATTACTGATCCTTGAAAATGCTCTAATCCACCCACCTGGTCTTGAAGATGATATTCTTGATGAATTCAAAATCGTGAAAGTCTTCTACTTCCCACCCAACACGACTTATCTTGCAACCTATGAATCAGCAGGTCATTTCCAACTTTAAAAGGCTTTACACAAAGCACTTGTTCTGCCGCTGCTTTGAGGTGACAATTCTAACCTTCAAGAGTTTTGGAAAGATCACTACAACATCGTGATATGTTTATGCATTATTGACTTGGAATGGCAAGAGGTTACAAGAAGAACCTTGAACTTAGCATGAAAAAAGTTATGTCCTGATGTTGTTGCAGACAGGGACTTCAAAGAATTTGAACCAGAGACCAAGACTGAGGCAAAAATGTTGGAGGAGATTGTTTCCCTCAGAATGTTGATGGGTCTGGCATTAGATGAGGGTGATGTAAATGAGCTCCTTGAAGAACATGAGGAGGAACTTTCAACTGAGGAGTTGAAATAGCTACAGATGATGCAATATACAAAATTTCTGTAAGAGATTAGTAGTGAGGAGGATGTACAGTCAGAGAAAGTGATTTTTACAAGTGAAATTAAAGACATGCTGGCAATGTGGGAGAAGCTTTCAAGTTTCATTGAAAAGAAATACTCAGAGAAAGTTTCAACTGGTCATGCTTCAGCACTTTTTAATGACACTTATTTGTCATATTTCCATAACATTTAAAAAGGCAGGCAAAAGCAAACCTTTTTTGATAGATTTTTATTCAAAAGTCCTGCAAGTGAAAGTGCTGAAAGTGCAGCCAAAAAGGCAAAAACAGGTGATGATTAAATGAAAAATATGTAATGTTAAGCTTAGGTTAATTTTAAAGTTAAGAAAGTGTATTTTTTACAATTAAGTTTTTATGGTTTTATTTTAAGTAAAGAAAGTGCAGATTAAGTTTTGTTTAAAGAAAATGCAGTTTTAGTTTACATTTAGAGTTTAAAAAGTGCAGTTTCAGTTTACATGTCTACAGTGCCTGCCTTTTTCCTCCTTCACCATTTTCCTCTGTTAGTCACACTCGTCTGTCTTCAAGGTAAGAATACAGTACAGTTATTTATAACACTTTTTTCTTTGATTTTATATATTTTGTTATGCATTGTAAAGTATACACGTTTCTTATTAAAAACATGATTTTTTCATAGTTTTGGATGGTTTGGATATGTTTCACAGGGCTGGAATTGATTAAATCTACAATTATTTTAAATGGGAGAAATTTTTTGATATATGAGTTGACTAACTTACGATCTCAGTAAGAACAAATTAAATTTGTATCTCAAGGTACCACCATACAACAACTCAAAATTTATGGGACATAGTAAATAAGTACTGAGAGGGAAGTTTATAGCACTACAGGAATACCTTAAAAGCTAGAAAAAGCTCAAATAGATAACTGAACCCTGCATCTAAAAGAACTAAAAAAACAGCAAGTAAAGCCCAGAGGTAGTAAAAAATAAATAAATAATAAAGATCAGAAAGAAAATAAATGACATAGAGGCTAAAGAAACAATACACAGAATCAATGAAACCAGGAGCTGCTTCTTTGAAAAGGTAAACAAGATCAATGAACCTTTAGCCAGACTCAGCAAAAAAAAAAATGAGAGGACTCAAATAAATAAAATAAAAATGAGAGTGAAGAAGTAACAACTGACACAACAGAAAACAAAATATTGTAAGAAAATACTATGAAAAACTGTATGCCAAAAGATTAGAGAACCTATATGAAATAGATAATTTCTTTTTTTATTATAATTTTAATGGGGTGATTGATAAATCAGGGTACATATGTTAAGAAAAAACATCTCTAGGTTATTTCAACATTTGATTATGTTGCATATCTATCACCCAAAGTCATAGTCTCTTCTGTCATCTTGTATCTGGTTTGTTTGTGCCCCTCCCTTCCCCCACTTCCTCCCTCTTCTTTCTTTCTCCCCAATCACCACACCCTTGTCCATGTCTCTGAGTCTAATATATATGTTCCATTTATGTATGAAATCATATATTTCTTAGCTTTTTCTGATTTACTTATTTTACTCAGTATAATGTTATCAAGGTCCATCCAGGTTGTTGTAAATGATCTGATGTCATCATTTCTTATGGGTGAGTAGTATTCCATAGTATATATGTACTAAAGCTTTTTAATCCACTCGTCCACTGACAGACACTTGGCTGTTTCCAGATCTTTGCTATTGTGAACAATGCTGCAATAAACGTGGTGGTGTGTTTTTCCTTTTGGAAGAGTGCAATGGTGTTCATAGTGTACATTCCTAAAAGTAGGATAGCTGGGTCAAAAGGCAGTTCAATTTTTAATTTTTTGAGGAATCTCCATACTGTTTTTCACAGTGACTTCACCAGTCTGCATTTTCACCAGCAGTGCAGAAAGGTTTCCTTTTCTTTATATCTTCGCCAGCACTTATTCTGTGTTGTTTTCTTGATGAGTTTCATTATGATTTGTATGAAGTGATATCTCATTGTGGTTTTAATTTACATTTCTCTAATGATAGTGGTGTTGAGCATTTTTTATATGCCTATTGGCCATCTGTATGTCCTCTTTGGAGAAGTTTCTATTCATTTCTTTTGCCCATTTTTTGATTGGATTTTTTGTCTTCCTGTGTTGAGTTTTACAAGTTCTTTATGAATTTTGGTTATTAATCCCTTATCAGAAGTATTGTCAAATATGTTTGCCCATTGTGTAGTTTGTCTTTTTATTCTGTTATTATTTTTTTTAGCTGTGCAAAAGCTTTGTACTTTGATATAGTTCCATTGGTTTATCCTGTCCTTTATTTTACTTGCCTGTGGAGATAAATTGGCAAATAAATTGCTGCAAGAGCTTTCAAAGAGCTTAATGCCTATGTTTTCTTCTAGGATGCTTATGGTGTCATGGCATACATTTAAGTGTTTTATCCATTTTGAGTTTATTTTTGTGAATGGTGTATGTTGGTGGTCTAGTTTCATTTTTTTGCAGGTAGATGTTCAATTTTCCTAACACTATTTGTTGAAGAGGCTCTCTTTACTCCAGTCTATGCTCTTACCTCCTTTGTCAAATATCAGTTGTCCATAAAAGTGTGGGTTTATTTCTGGGTTCTCTTTTCTGTTCCATTGATTTATATAGCTGTGCTTATGCCAGTACCAAGATATTTTGTGGTTTTTTAAATTAAATTTAATGCAGTGACATTGATAAATCAGGGTACATATGTTGAGAGAAAACATCTCTAGATTATTTTGACATTTGATTGTGCTGTATACCACTCCCCCAAAGTTAAATTGTCTTCTGTCACCTTCTATCTGGTTTTCTTTGTGCCCCTACCCTCCCCCAATGCCTCTCTCCTTCTTCACCCCCTCCCCCCTCCCCCCACCCCCACCCCTATTGCCATCACAATCTTGTTCATGTCTCTGAGTCTCATTTTTATGTCCCTTCTATGTATGGATTCATGTAGTTCTTTTTTTTTTTCTGATTTACTTATTTCACTCCGTATAATGTTATCAAGGTCTATCCATGTTATTGTAAATGATCTGATGTCATCATTTCTTATGGCTGAGTAGAATTCCATAGTATATATGTACCAAAGCTTTTTAATCCACTCGTCCTCTGACGGACACTTGGGCTGTTTCCAGATCTTCGCTATTGTGAACAATGCTGCCACAAACATGTGGGTGCATTTCTCCTTTTTGTGCCGTTCTATGGTGTCCTTGGGGTATATTCCTAAAAGTGGAATAGCTGGGTCAAAAGGCAGTTCGATTTTCAGTTTTTTGAAAAATCTCCATACTGTTTTCCACAGAGGCTGCACCAGTCTGCATTCCCACCAGCAGTGCAGGAGGGTTCCCTTTTCTCCACATCCTCACCAGCACTTATGATAGGTGGTTTTGTTGATGAGCGCCATTCTGACTGGTGTGAGGTGATATCTCATTGTGGTTTTAATTTGCATTTCTCTAATGATTAGTGATGTTGAGCATTTTTTCATATGCCTATTGGCCATCTGTATGTCCTCTTTGGAGAAGTGTCTATTCATCTCTTTTGCCCATTTTTGGATTGGATTGTTTGTCTTCCTGGTGTTGAGATTTACAAGTTCTTTATAAATTTTGGTTATTAACCCCTTATCTGACGTATTGTCAAATATGTTCTCCCGTTGTGTAGTTTGTCTTTTTATTCTGTTCTTGTTGTCTTTAGCTGTGCAAAAGCTTTTTAGTTTGATATAGTCCCATTTGTTTATCTTGTCTTTTATTTCACTTCCCCATGGAGATAAATCAGCAAATATATTGCTGCGAGAGATGTCCGAGAGCTTACTGCCTATGTTTTCTTCTAAGATGCTTATGGTTTCACGGCCTACATTTAAGTCTTTTATCCATTTTGAGTTTATTTTTCTGAGTGGTGTAAGCTGGTGATCTAGTTTCATTTTTTTGCAGGTAGCTGTCCAATTTTCCCAACACCATTTGCTAAAGAGGCTTTCTTTACTCCATTGTATTTCCTTGCCTCCTTTATCAAATATCAGTTGTCCATAGAACTGTGGGTTTATTTCTGGGTTCTCGGTTCTGTTCCATTGATCTATGTGCCTGTTCTTATGCCAGTACCAGGCTGTTTTGAGTACAATGGCCTTGTAGTATAACTTGATATCAGGAAGTGTGATACCTCCCACTTTATTCTTCTTTTTTAAGATTGCTGAGGCTATTCATGTTCTCTTTTGGTTCCATATAAATTTTTGGAATATGTGATCTATATCTTTAAAGTATATTACTGGTATTTTAATTGGTATTGCATTGAATTTATAGATTGCTTTGGGTAATATAGACATTTTAATGATGTTTATTCTTCCTAACCATGAGCACGGTATATGCTTCCACTTGTTTGTATCTTCCTTGATTTCTTTTATCAATGCTTTGTAATTTTCTGAGTACAAGTCTTTAGTCTCCTTGGTTAAGTTTATTCCTAGGTACTTTATTTTTTTGGTTGTAATTGTGAAGGGGATTGTTTCCTTAATTTCTTTTTCTGACTGCTCATTGTTGGTGTATAAAAATGCCTCTGATTTCTGAGTATTGATTTTATATCCTGCCACTTTGCTGAATTCATTTATCCGGTCCAGTAGCTTTTTAACTGAGACTTTAGGGTTTTCTATATACAATATATCATCTGCAAATAATGATAGTTTTACTTCTTCTTTTCCAACTTGAATGCCTTTTATTTCTTCTTCTTGTCTGATTGCTGTGGCTAGGACTTCCAGGACTATGTTAAATAAGAGTGGTGAAAGGGGGCACCCCTGCCTTGCTCCTAATCTTAAGGGTATTGCTTTTAATTTTTGCCCATTGAGTATGATGTTGGCTGTGGGTTTCTCATAGATGGCTTTTATCATGTTGAGGTATGTTCCCTGTATTCCCACTTTGCTGAAAGTTTTGATCATGAATGGGTGCTGGATTTTTTCAAATGCTTTTTCTTCATCTATTGAAATTATCATATGGTTTTTCTCTTTCTTTTTTTTTATGTGATGAATCACATTGTTTGATTTACAAATATTGTACCATCCTTGCCTCCCCAGAAAAAATCCCACTTGATCATGGTGTATAATTTTTTCCATATATTGTTGGATCTGGTTTGCTAATATTTTGTTGAGGATTTTAGCATCTATATTCATCAGGGATATTGGCCTATAATTTTCTTTCTTTGTGTTGTCTTTGCCTGGTTTTGGAATCAGAATTATGCTCGCCTCATAAAAGGAGCTTGGAAGTCTTCCTTCCTCTTGAATTTTTTGAAATAGTTTGAGAAGGATAGGAGTTAGTTCTTCTTTGAATATTTGGTAGAATTCCGTTGTGAAGCCATCGGGCCCTGGACTTTTCTTTGTTGGGAGTTTTTTGATAACTGTTTTGATCTCCTTTGTTGTAATCGGTCTGTTTAGGTTTTATGATTCTTCCAGATTGATTTTTGGAAGATTGTATGTTTCAAAGAATTTGTCCATTTCATCTAGGTTGTCTAGTTTTTTGGCATACAGTTCTTCATAGTATTTTCTTACAATATTTTGTATTTCTGTTGTGTCAGTTGTTATTTCTCCTCTCTCATTTCTAATTTTATTTATTTGAGTCCTCTCTCTCTTTTTCTTGGTGAGTCTAGTTAAAAGTTCATCAATCTTGTTTACCTTTTTAAAGAACCAGCTCCTAGTTTCATTGATCTTCTGTATTGTTTCTTTAGCCTCTATGTCATTTATTTCTGCTCTGATCTTTATTATTTCCTTCCTTCTACTACATTTGGGCTTTACTTGCTGTTCTTTTTCTAATTCTTTTAGATGCAGGGTTAAGTTGTTTATTTGAGCTTTTTCTAGCTTCTTAAAGTGTGCCTGTACTGCTATGAACTTCCCTTTCAGCACTGCTTTCACTGTGTCCCATAAATTTTGAGTTGTTGTATGCTCATTGTCATTCGTTTCTAGGAATTTTTTTATTTCTTCTTTGATCTCATTCTTAATCCATTCATTATTTAACAACATGATATTTAGTTTCCATGTGTTTGAGAATTTTTGACCTTTTCTGTTGTGATTCATTTCTAGTTTCATCCCATTTTGATCGGAGAAAGTGCTTGATATGATTTCAGTCTTCTTAAATTTGTTGAGACCTGTTTTGTGCCCTAACATGTGGTCTATCCTAGAGAATGTACCATGAGCACTTGAAAAGAATGTTTATTCTGCTGCTTTAGGGTGAAAGGTTCTGAAGATATCTATTAAATCGAGTTGATCTAGTGTTTCCAATAAGTCTGCTGTTTCTTTGTTAATTTTCTTTCTTGAGGATCTATCTAGTGATGTTAGTGGGGTATTGAAATCCCCTACTATTATAGTATTGCTGTTGATCTTGCCCTTTAAATCCATCAAAGTCTGCTTTATATATTTGGGTGCTCCTATATTAGGTGCATAGATATTTATAATAGTTATATCTTCCTGTTGGATTACTCCCTTTATCATTATGTAGTGGCCTTCTTTATCTCTTACTATATCCTTTGTTTTAAAGTCCAATTTGTCTGATATAAGTATTGCTACCCCAGCTTTTTTTTCATTTCCGTTTTCATGAAACATTTTTTTCCCATCCTTTTACCTTCAATCTATGTGTGTCTTTTGTTCTAAGGTGTGTCTCTTGTAGACAACATATGTATGGATCCTGTTTTCTTATCCACGCAGCTACCCTATATCTTTTGATTGGATCATTTAATCCATTTACTTTTAAGGTTATTATTGATATGTAGTTGTTTATTGCCATTTTCTTCTTTAAAGGTGTAATACTTTTGTTGCTATATTCTTTTCCCACTTTGATCTGTTTACAACAGGCCCCTTAACATTTCCTGCAGCATTGGTTTGGTTGTAATGAATTCTTTGAGTTGTTTTTTGTCTGGGAAGCTTTTTATTTCTCCTTAGATTTTAAACGATAGCCTTGCTGGATAAATTAGTCTTGGTTGTAGGTTCTTGTTCTGCATTACTTTGAATATTTTTTGCCATTCCCTTCTGGCCTCAAGTGTTTCTGTTGAGAAGTCAGATATCATCCTTATGGGGGCTCCTTTGTAGGTGATAACTTTTTTTTTCTCTTGCAGCTTTTAATATTTTCTCTTTTTAGCTTAGCTTTGATATTTTAATTATGATGTGTCTTGGTGTAGATTTCTTTGGGATTCTCTTTAATGGAGTCCTCTGTGCTTCTTGGATTTTTGAGAGTTTCTCTTGCATTAATTTAGGGAAGTTTTCAGCTATGATATGATTGAACAAAGTCTCTATCCCTTGTTCTTTTTCTTCTTCTTCAGGAACCCCTATGATGTGGATGTTATTTCTCTTCATGTTGTCACAGAGATCTCTAAGAGTTTCCTCTGACTTTTTGAGTCTCTTTTCTCTTTTCTTCTCTGCTTTCATGCCTTCATTCCAGTTGTCCTCTAACTTGCTGATTCAATCCTCTGCTCTGTCTATCCTGTTTTTAATTCCTTCCATTGTGGTCTTTATTTCTGATATCGTATTTGTCATCTCCGACTGATTCTTTTTTATACTTGCTATTTCTTTATTAAGTTTTCATAATGACCATCCATTGTTGTTCTACGTTCCCTAAGGATCCTTACAATCATTATTTTGAACTCCGCATCTGGAAGTTTGATTATTTCCATATCACTCAGTTCATCTCTTGAAGGTGTCTCTTGTGGTTTTATTTCGATTGCACTCCTTTGTCTTCTCATCATGGTGTTTTATTTGTAGAGTTGGTTGAGTCTAGGCTTGGTGTTGTCTGCCTCCAGTTTTCAGTTGTGTTATTTCTAGGTCTTCTTGGGTTGGTATCAGCTGTTATCTGTAATCCACTTTCAGATTTGGGCAGCTTTGAAGTCTTGATTTGTTTGTTTTCTTAACAGGTGATAGTCTTGTTTACTGATCTCACCAGGGGGCTTCCTTGAAACTGTATCCAGGAATGCGATGGGTGTAACCTGAGACTCTGAAGGCCTCTTTAGCCAGCTAATCTCACTGGGGGCAGGGTTCTTTCTCAGCTTCAGTAGGGGGAGGTGTTTCTCAGATCTCCATGGAGACCTGAGTTACTGCCCCTCCTCCCCACTTCTTGTTTTCAGCTGTATCTTGTTGCGCTGATTGGAACTGGAGAGATGTCCGGAGATCTCTGATCCGGAAGCACTTCAGCTCTGTTTTTTGAAAGGTTCAGTCTCTCCCCCAGCTATGGCCGCCTCCCGCACGGATGGGTCAGCTTTTTTAGTTCGTTTCCTGCATTCCTTAGCCCCTCACAGTCTGTCCCTCTCCCTGTCCTTTCCACTTGGGAGATAAGCTGGTCTTTTCAACGCACCTCGCTCCCTGGATGCCAGGCAAGTGGCTGTGAGCAGTAGTTTCTGCTCTTTTCCCTCTGAGATCCTCTCTGGGCTCTCAGCCTCACACCCCCTCCGTTCCAGGAAGAAGAGGAGGTTCAGGCACTCCTTACCAGGATTGTTGTGGTTTCTTCTTTGCTCCTTGGTTTTTGAGAGCTGTTCTTGCAGTTCAGAGTTGGTTTTTCATGCTGATTTTTTCTAAATTGATTTGTATTCCAGTTTGGTGGTGAGAGCTGGGCATCTGTGCATCTGCCTACTCTGCTGCCATCTTTTTTCCTCCCCAAGACGTTTTGAGTACAATAACCTTGTAGTATAACTTGATATTAGGAAGTGTGATACTTGCTTCTTTATTCTTTTTTTCAAGATTGCTGAGGCTATTTGTGTTTGCTTTTGGTTCCATATATATATTTGAAATATGTGTTCTATATCTTTGAAGTCTGTCATTGGTATTTTAATTGGTATTGCATTGAATTTAAAAATTTCTTTGTGTGAAATAGGCATTTTAAAAATGTTTATTCTTCCTAATCATTAGCATGGTAAATGCTTCTACTTGTTTGTATCTTCCTTAATTTATTTTATCAATGTTTTATAATTTTTTGAGTACAAGTCTTTAATTTCCTTGATTAAATTTACTACTAGGTACTAATTTTTTTTTGTTGCAATACTGAAGGAGATTGTTTCCTTCATTTCTATTTCTGACAGTTTATTGTTAGTTTATAAACATGTCTCTGATTTCTGAGTATTAATTTTATATCCTGCTACTTGCTGAATTTATTTATCAGGTCCTGTAGTATTTTTTTACTGAGACTTAAGCATTTTCTATATACAATATCATATCATCTGCAAGTAATGATAGTTTGATTTCTTCTTTTCCAATTTGGATGCCTTTTATTTCTTTTTCATTTCTGATTGCTGTGACTAGAACTTCCAGAACTATGTTAAATAAGAGTGGTAAAAGGGGTACCTCTGCTTTGTTCCAGATCTTAAGGGGATTGCTTTTCATTTTTGCCCATTGAGTATAATGTTGGCTTTGGATTTGTCATAGATGGCCTTTATCATGTTGAGATATGTTTCCTGTATTCCCACTTTGCTGAGAGTTTTGATCATAAATGGGTGCTAGATTTTATTAAATGCTTTTTCTGCATCTATTGAAATTATCATGTTGTTTTTCTCCTTTCTTTTATTTACATGATGAATCACATGGATTGATTTGCGAATATTGTACCATCCTTGCCTCCCCAGAATAAATCTCACTTGATCATGATGCATGATTTTTTTCATATATTTTTGAATCCAGTTTGCTAATATTTTGTTGAGGATTTTAGCATCTATATTTCTCAGGGATATTGGCCTATAATTTTTTTTTTCTTCGTGTTGTCTTTGCCTGCTTTTGAAATCAGAATAATGCTTGCCTCATAAAAGTAGCTTGTAAATCTTTCTTCCTCTTGAACTTTTTGAAATAGCTTGAGAGGATAGGAGTTAGTTCTTTGACTATTTGGTAGAATTCACTTGTGAAGCCATTAGTCCCAGGATTTTTCTTTGGAGATTTTTGATAACTGTTTTGATCTTATTTATTGTAATTTTTCTGTTTAGGTTTTTTTATTTTTCCAGATTGATTTTTGAAAGATCACATTTTTCAAGGAATTTATCCATTTCATCTAGGTTGTCTAGTATTTTGACATTCATTTCTTCATAGTATTTTCTTACAATAATTTGTATTTCTCTTGTGTCAGTTGTTATTTCTCCATTCTCATTTCTAATTTTATTCATTTGAGTCCTCTCTCTTTTTTTCTTGGTGAGTCTAGTTAAAGGTTCATAGATCTTGTATACCTTTTCAAAGAACCAGCTCCTGGTTTCATTGATCCTCTGTATTATTTCTTTAGCTTTTATGTTATTTATTTTTTTCTCTGATTTTTTCATTTCCTTCTTTGTAATACCCCTGGACTTTACTTGCTCTTCTTTTTTTAGTTCTTTTGGATGCAGGGTTAAGTTGTTTATTTGAGCTTTCCTAGCTTCTTAAAGTATTTCTGTTATCCTATGAACTTCCCTCTCAGTACTGTTTTGTGTGTTTCATAAAATTTGAGTTGATGTAGGCTCATAATCATTCATTTTTAGAAAAATTTTTTTATTTCTTCTTTGATCTCATTGTTAACCCATTTGTTATTTAATAACATGCTATTTAGTTTACAAGTGTTAGAGTATTTTTCTGTTGTATTTAATTGCTAATTTCATGCCATTTTATAAAAAAGTTGCTTGATATAATTTTAATCTTTTTGATTTTGTTGAGACCACTTTTGTGCCCTAACATGTAGTCTATTTTAGGGAATGTACCATGAGCACTTGAAAAGAATGTATACTCAGTTTCTTTAGGGTGAAAGGTTCTGAAGATATCTGTTAAATCAAGTTGAGCTAGTTTGTCCTTTAATTCTTCTGTTTCTTTGTTAATTTTCTTTCTTGAGGATCTATCTAGTGATTTTAGTTGAGTATTAAAATCCCCTAATATTATAGTATTGCATTGATCTCGCCCTTTATGTCCTTCAAAGTCTGCTTTATATATTTTCGTGCTCCTATATTAGGTGAGTAGATATTTATAATGATTATATCTTTCTGTTGGATTGCCCTCTTTATCATTATGTAGTGGCCTTCTTTATCTTTTACTATACTTTGTTTTTAAAGTCCATTTTGTCTGATATAAGTATTGCTACCCTAGGTTTTTTTTTTCATTTCCATTTGCATGAAATATTTTTTCCATCCTTTTAACTTCAGTCTATCTGCGTTTTTTGTTTTAAGGTGTATCTCTTGTAGATAGCTTATATATGGGTCCTGTTTTCTTATACATGCAGCTACCCTATGTCTTTTAATTGGATCATTTAATCCATTTACAATTAATATGCAGTTTTTTATTACCATTTTATTCTTTAAAGCTGTATTCCTATTTTGTTATATTCTTTTCCCACTTTGAACTTTTTACAACAGGCACCTTAACATTTCCTACAGAATTGGTTTGGTTATAATAAATTCTTGTGTTGTTGTTGTTTTGTTTTTTTTTTTTGTCTGAGAAGCTTTTTATTTCTCATTTAATTTTAAATGATAGCCTTGCTTGATAAAGTAGTCTTGGTTGTAGGTTCTTGTTTGCATAACTTTCTATATTTCTTGCCATTGCCTTCTGGCCTCAAGTGTTTCTGCTGAGAAGTCAGATGTCATCCTTATGGGGACTTCTTTGTAGATTATAGCCTGTTTTTCTCTAGCAGCTTTTAGTATTTTCTCTTTATCACTTAAGCTTTGGTATTTAAATTATGATGTGTCTTGGTGTAGATTTCTTTGGGTTTCTCTTTAATGGAATTCTCTGTGCTTCTTGAATGTGTGATACTTTTTCCTGCCTCAATTTAGAAAAGTTTTCAGCTATGATATGATTGAACAAAGTTTCTATCCCTTGTTATTTCTCTTTTTCTTCAGGCACTTTTATGATACAGATGTTATTTCTCTTACTGTTGTCCCAGAGCTCTCTTAGAGTTTCCTCAGACTTTTTGAGTCTTTTTTTTTCTGCTGTACTTTCCTGCCTTTATCTTGTACTCTACTTTGCTGATTCGATCCTCAGTTTTATTCATTCTGCTTTTAATTTCTTCCATTGTGGTCTTCAATTCTGATTTTGTATTTGTTATTTCTGACTGATTCTTTTTTATTTTAATTTTCTTTTTTATTTTTGCTATCTCTTTATTTAGTTGTTCATAATGACCATCTATTGTTCTAAGCTCTTTGAACATCCTAACAATCATTATTTTAAACAATGCATCTTGTAATTTGGTTATATCTGACTCATTCAGTTCCTTCTTTGAGGATTTTTCTTGATTCATTTGGGTTGCATTTTTCTGCCTGCCCATTTTGTATGTGTATAAGATGGGTTTGGCCACTGAAGCTCAATGGGTGCTGCCTCTTTGTTCCCTAGGTGTGGACTGTCTGCAGGCTTGTCACCCTCTCTACTGTTGCCTAGGGAATTGGGGTATGGGTATTGCTGGTGCTGGACTACTGTGGTTGTCACTCAGTTTTGCTTCTTCTCTATAGAGATACTCTCTTCATGTGCCCAGCTCTACAAGCCTCAGTCAGTTTTGGCTTTTGCCCGAGCTGCATGTGTGTGGTTGTACACCATGCATGGGCCACAAGCCTTGACACTATGGGCAGGGGTAAGCACCTTTGTTCAGCTGTGTGTCTCTGCCTGTTACCAGGCTTCTGTCATGTCCCCATGGTCAGAGCCAGCTCTTGCCTCAGGCCATAAGCCTTGGCTCTGCAAGCCAGGCAGGGTTGCAGGTGTGCACTCAGCTGCAGATCTTTGCCTTTTCCCAGGCTTTCTCCCTGCCCCCATGGGCAGAGTTGGCTCATGCATAGGGCTGCAAGCCTCGACTCCACAGGTTGGGCTAGGTTGCATGCCCAAGTACCCTTGCTCAGTGGCTGATCTCTGCCTGTTTCCAGGTCCCTGCCCTTTTTCCACAGGCAGGGTTGCAGGCAGGCTCGCAGCTGGGCCAGACTGCTTTTGTGTGTCCCCTTTGCCCTCACCAGGTAGATTGAGCTTACACTGGGCCTTAGGCATGGCCAGGCCAGCTTCCACTCACACCAAAAAAAAACTATGCTTTCTTGTCCTGCTGCCTCCTGCCTTCTAGCAAGCTCTCAGCAGTGTGGGTGCGGGCACTGCAAGTCATGGTCAGACCCTAACAGTCCATAGTGTAGTCCTGAAAGCTCCCTCCTTCTAAGTAGCTCTGCTCTGAGTGCTGCAGGAAAGCTAGTTTCGCTGGAGTTCTGCTTCCCTTTGCAGGTATTGCTGTTTCCAGGGGAAAAATTCTCTTCAGATTTGGAAAATGACTCAGCCCATGGGTTAGGATGGCTGTCCTTCAAAGTGTTTTTCCCTGTGCCTTCTAGATTATACTCTCTTCCTGCTACTCTGGTCCTCTCCTCTCTTCTATCCCCCGAATCCCCAGGTGGGTTGTTGTGAAAGAACTTTTCTGTATAATCCCTTTATGAAGAATCTTAGTTCTGAGAAAACTCTTTTTCACAAACAGTATCCTGACTTGTTTAACAGTTAAATACTGTCCATATGCCTCTTCTAGCCTCTGGATCTGCAGGCTTGGACTTTGTTTCTGGGGCACAGATCCCACCCCTCTCAGCTAAACTTTCTTCCCACTACATGAGTCTCTCCTTGCTGCCATTTGCTTTGGGGAGCTGGGCAGCCCTCTCCACGTTTCTTCTTTTCCTATCAGTCTCAACATGGCTTCTTTAGTGTCCTTTGGTTGAAGGGTCCTTTTAGTTTTGTTCAAAGTTTGTTTTTCCAGATGATTTTACTTAAAATTAAGTTGTAATCCACTTTGGTTTTGGGAGTTGGAAGTTGGTACGTCTGCCTACTTTATTGCCATTTTTGCCTGAAAGTCCATCAATCTTGACAAATTTTTTGAAACATATATAATCTTTTAAAAACCAATCAGGAATAATCAGAAAATCTAAACAGACTGATACAACAAATGAGATTTAAACAGTTATAAAAAAAAACTCTCAAGAAACAAAACCTCTAAGCCAGATGGCTTCACAAGTGAATTCTACCAAATATTCAAAGAACTAACTCCTATCCTTCTCAAGATAAAGCTATTTCAAAAAATTCAAGAGAAAGGAAGACTTCTAAGCTCCTTTTATGTGGCAAGTATTGTTCTGATTTTAAATCCAAGCAAAGACAACACAAAGAAAAAAATTATAGGCCAATATCCCTGAAGAATATAGATGCTAAAATCCTCAACAAAATATTAGCAAACCAGATCCAGCAATATTTGAAAAAAATCATACACCATGATCAAGTGGGATTTATTCTGGAAAGGCAAGGCTGGTACAATATTCACAAATTAATCAATGTGATTCATCACATAAACAAAAGTAAGGAGAAAACCCACATAAAAATTTCAACAGAAGTAGAAAAAGCATTTGAAAAATCCAGCACCCATTTATAATCAAAACTCTCAGCAAAGTGGAAATACAGGAAACATATCTCAACATTATAAAGATCATCTAAGACAAATCCATAGGCAACATCATACTCAATGGGCAAAAATTAAAAGCAATATTCTTAAGATCAGGAACAAAGCAGGGGTTTCCCTTGCACCACTCTTATTCAACATAGTTCTCAAAGTCTTAGCCACAGCAATTAAACAAAAAGAAGAAATAAAAGACATCCAAATTGGAAAAGAAGTAGTAAACCTATCATTATTTGTAAATGATATATTGTATATAAAAAACCCTAAATCTCAGTCAAAAAACTACTGGACCTGTTAAATAAATTCAGCAAGGTGACAGGATATTAAATTAATATTCAGAAATTAGAGGCATTTTTATACACCAACAATGAACTGTCAAGAAAAGAAATTAAGAAAACAATCTCCTTCACTGTTGCAACCAAAAAAATAAAGTACCTAGAAGTAAATTTAACTAAGGAGATTAAAGACTTCTACTCAGAAAATTATAAAAGAAATCAAGAAAGACAAAAAGAATTGGATGTATAATATATACCATGCTCATGGTTAAGAACAATAAACATCATTAAAAATATATTTCCCAAAGCAATTTATAAATTTAATGAAATACCAATTAAAATACCAATGACAAACTTCAAAGATATAAAACACATATTCCAAATATTTATATGGAAATAGAAAAGAACACAGATAGCCTCAGCAATCTTGAAAAGAAAGAATAAAGTGGGAGGCACCACTCTTTCTGTTATGAAGTTATACTACAAGGCCATTATACTCAAAACAGCTTGGTACTGGCATAAAAACAGGCCTATAGATCAATGAAACAGAACAAACAACCCAGAAATAAACCCACACCTTTATGTACAACTAATATTTGACAAAGGAGGTAAGACAAATGGAAAAAAGAGAGCCTCCTCAACAAATGCTGTTAGGAAAATTGGACATCTACCTGCAAAAAAATGAAACTAGACCACCAACTTACACCATTCACAAAAATAAACTCAAAATCTATAAAACACTTAAATGTAAGCCATAAGCATCTTAGAAGAAAACATAGGCAGTAAGCTCTCCAAAATCTCTTGCAGTATTATATTTACTGATTTATTTCTATGGGGAAGTGAAATAAAAGACAGCATAAACAAATAGGACTATATCAATCTAAAAAGCTTTTGCACAGCTAAAGAAAATAAGAACGGTATAAAAAGACAAAGTATGCAATGGGAGAACATATTTGACAATATGTCTAATAAGGGGTTAATAACAAAAATTTATAAAGAACTTGTAAAACTCAACACCAGGAAGATAAACAATCCAATCAAAAAACGGATGAAGGAAATGAATAGACATTTCTCCAAAGAGGACATGCAGATGGCCAATAGGCATATGAAAAAATGCTCAACATCACTAATCATTAGAGAAATGCAAATTAAATCCTCAATGAGATATTACCTCACACCAGTCAGAATGGTGTGACAACAAAAGAACACAGAAGTGCTTGCAAAGATGTCCTCCTGTACTGCTGGTGGGAATGCAGACTGGTGCGGCGACTGTGGAAAACAGTATGGAGATGCCTCAAAAATTTAAAAATTTAACTGACTTTTGACCCAGCCATTTTACTTTTAGGAATATACCCCAATAACACCATAGCACTGTTTCAAAAAGAGAAGTGCACCTCATGTTTATGGCAGCATTGTTTTCAATAGCGAAGATTTGGAAATAGCCCATGTGTCTTTCAGTGGACGAGTGGATTAAAAAACAGTGGTACAGGCCCTGGCCCGTTGGCTCAGTGGTAGAGCATCAGCCTGGTTTGTAGGAGTCCTGGGTTCATTTCCCAGCCAGGGCATACAGGAGAAGCGCCCATCTGCTTCTCCATCCCTCCCCCTCTCCTTCCTCTTTGTCTTTCTCTTCCCCTCCTGCAGCCAAGGCTCCATTGGAGTAAAGTTGGCCTGGGCGCTGAGGATGGCTCTATGGCCTTTGCCTCAGGTGCTAGAATGCCCCCTGGTGGGCATGCCAAGTGGATCCTGGTTGGGCGCATGTGGGAGTCTGTCTGACTGCCTCCCTGTTTTCAACTTCAGAAAAAAAATTTTTTTTTTAAAGAAAAAACAGTGGTACATATATTCAATGGAATACTATGGAGCCATAAAAAAAATTTACCTTTTGCGATAACATGGATGGACCTAGAAACTATTATGTTAAGTGAAATAAGCCAGGCAAAAAAAAAAAAAAAAAAAAAAATATATATATATATATCATATCACTTCACTCATTTGAGGAATCCAATGAACAATGTGAACTGAGGAATGAAATTGAGATAAAGAAGAGATCAAAGGGACTAGAGGAAAAGAGGACAGAGGGAAGTCGAATGATAGGAAGGGGTAATCCTGAAGGGAAAAGGGGAGTACATTATGGGGAGGGAGTCAATGTAGATGTTTATAGAAATACAGGGGAGGAGGAATTCATTCAGAGCAACACTAGAATCTATGTAAACCCAATAAATTAAAATCAATAAAAAATATAGAGAGAGATATCATGGAAAACTGGTTACTGATTTTTGTAGGGCCAACAGAGAAACTTTATGCAATATTTATTAGGTCAGCTCATCATGGGAGAGAAAGGTGATACACATATATTACTCAATATTTATTCTTATTGTTTATAATTTATCTCATGAACTATGGATTCCAAGGGATTTTCTGGAATCTCATGCCTTAGAGCCAGTGAATAACTCCTGGGATGGAAAGTGAGACTCATAACAGGTACCTGAAGCAAAATTCTTTCTGGTTGCATCTGTGTTTAGCTGGCCAGAGTGTGTGCAGTGCTTGCTGCTACAGAAAGGTCTGGAATAAAGACAAGTAATAATGAAAGAATCTGAAGGAGTGCCTGAAAGTGTCCAATGCTACAGTCAGAAGAACAGTAATCAGGTCATTAAATAAATGGACCCAATGTAAATTCCCATCATTACAAGCTTTCTTAAATAAATGGCAGCATGTTCATTTAATGAAACACTGTGAGTCTCTACCAGGAAATGCAATAATAGAAGTATATATGATGATATAGAAATAGTCAAAATATATTTTAAATCAGAAAATCTGGTTTTATTAGTCATCTATGGCTTGATTTAATGAAATCAATTCTATTTTGTCTAATTTCCCTCATTTTGGGGAATGGCTAAGTTTTATGTATGTTTGTCATTTTTTTTTCTATATAGCTTGCTATATACTCCTAGGGATACAAAAGACATAATTTCCTTACTAGAAATTATTTCTAACTTCTTATCAATAAATAATTCCAATAATAATAATAATAATAATAATAATAATAATAATTCTCTTCTTCCTTCTGCTTCTCCTCATTCTTCTTGTCCTTCACAGATATCATAATAGTAGGATAAAAGGTAATGAATTAATAATTTCTTTGTACAAAAGTTTCTTTTTCTAAAGTTTTTTATCAGTTACTTTATCCACTATATTAGTCAGCTTGGGCTGCCATAACAAAATACCATAGTCTGAGTTGCTTAAACAATAGGAATTTATTTCTAACAATTTTGGAGGTTAGGAAGTTCAAGATTAAGGTATCATTTCATTAGCTTTTCTTAGGGGTCTTCCTGGCTTGTAGATGGACTCTTTCTTGCTGTCCTCCAAGCAAGTTCTCTGATGTCTCCTTCTATGGACACTAATCCTGAACCTAATCACTTCTCAAAGGCCCTACCTCCAAATACCAACACATCAACATATATTTTAAAGAGACATGGTTCAGCCTATAGCACCTGTTACAATTGATTTTATAGAATCAATTTTATTGATTTTATAGAATCTCTTAGACTAAGATGTAATTTAGAAGGAATTTTATTCAACCCTTTACTCAAAAGTAGGTATCCTGACTATATAAAATTTCTGGTAAACGATGGAATGCATTATACTTAATTTGACTAGTCCATTATGCATAGAAGGTTTTATGGCCCAGAAGATACTTTAAAAATAGTATATTTGTCTCAGGATAAGAGCAATCTTGAGGAAAAATTAAATTTAAGATAATATTGAGCACTTATATTGTTCTTACAATGTGATCTCACTCATTTGAAGAATCCAATGAACAATGCATAGTTTCAATCTCTTTTCAAATGTTAACACATTTAATCCTCACTCTAACCCTAAAATATAAATGCTATTAGTATCCTTGCCTTACATATGAGGAAACTGAGGCACATAAAATTTAAATAACTTGTCCAAGGTCACACAATTAGTAAGTGGTGGAGCTGGGATTTGAAATCCAGCCATCTGGCTCCCAAGTCTGCATTCTTCAACATTACATAAAGAGAATAATTTCCAGAGCTTCCACTTTTATTTCCTTCCATTTCATTTACCATTGCACCTTTATTTTTTATAAGGTTTCTATTATCTCTAGGCCAAATGAAATTCCAAAAATAACTATTTTAATTTTAAATCGAGGGCATGGTTTCTAAATGGATCAAGTTATCTTTGTGAACCCTACATAAAATTTAGGGACAGAACTTTGGGAAGGAACTTCCAGATGGCAATAAATCTTTACAGTAAGTAACTAAGCCTTTGAGAATGTTACTCTGTTATGGACCTGATGCCTGATTAACTGTACTATATCAATTATAACAAATGGCACTACTTCAATTCTGTCAAAATTTAGAGAAATCTGACATGCTGATATAAGACTCTGTGAAATGTGTTAATGAGCTGCCAAGTGTCATAAAGTGCCATGGTGGGGGCACACTCTTGCTTTCAAACCAAAGATGTGGTTTTTTTTCTTTATTTCTTTTAGAGTGTGCTTTATTAAATACCACAAAGATCCAGATACAGACACTTTTGTTTTAAATAAACAGCCTAATCTTTTTTTGAGTTTTTGTGAATGACATTCAAAGGCTATAATCCAAAGTACTAAAAGAAAATAACTATAACATTTATTTTTGGTTAAGAATGATTATCAGTCTAGGAAACTAGAACCTTATACATTTGTTTGCTGAGTTCTGTGAAGAGTGGTTCTAGAAAGTTAACTTTAACTTTCCAAAAGTTAAAAGTCTGACTTGCCTAATTTTACAGTGGAAGACACTTGTCTGGTCATTAAGGACAAATCCAGGCTGTTTAAACAGCAAAGCTGGAGTTGTTAAGTGATAGAATCTTTCAAAAAAGTTTGGCTTTTTTTTAAAAGAAAGATATGCCCTTAAAAAAAAAGAAGAGACTTTATTAGAAATACAATATGATCAAATGTAAGAGCTTAAGGTTTCATCAATAAAGTAATAAGAATAGTTAATAGGTACAGGCCACTCAGTTTTGATTTTTCATCATTACTTTAATGCAATGTTTAAATATTTAAAATTTTCTGCTTGTGTCCTGAAGTAGACTAGAAAGAGCTCTTCTTTATGACTTAGAGAGATGTCCTTAGTGAGAACTTTACCATGGGATATTCATTCACTTTCATCTAGATCAGGGGTCCCCAAACTTTTTACACAGGGGGCCAGTTCACTGTCTCTCAGACCATTGGAGGGCCGGACTATAAAAAAAACTATGAACAAATTTCTATGCACACTGCACATATCTTATTTTAAAGTAAAAAAACAAAATGGGAACAAATACAATATTTAAAATAAAGAACAAGTAAATTTAAATCAACAAACTGACCAATATTTCAATGGGAACTATGCTCCTCTCACTGACCACCAATGAAAGAGGTACCCTTCCAGAAGTGCGGCGGGGCCAGATAAATGACCTCAGGGGGTCACATGTGGCCCGTGGGCTGTAGTTTGGGGACCCCTGATCTAGATGGTGATCATCTCTTCCTGAACAATTACCCTATTTTTCTTACTCTCTCCCAGCTTAGAAGTTGTCTCCTTCTCTTCCCTTTAGTCAGGAGAATCATTATTTTCCAAGCTGCCCAAAGTTTAAACCTCATAGTATTCTTTATTTCATCTTGTCTTACTCCACTCTTACTATCCTACATATTTTTTACCTATTTATGAAACTTTTGAACTCAATAGGATGCAAACACGCACACAGAAAAATTTTATTTTTCTTGAATCACTTCTTTTAATTAATAATCAAAACTGTACCATCAGTTAATGATATTTGGAGAAGATTCCAGTCTCCTGGAGCTGCTATACCATTACTGGTCAGGTTTCTCCACTTCCAGAGCTCTTCATCACCATTCCTGCTCCCTGTGAATCATCTCATTACCTGACAGGCTTTCTCCATAGGTACTGGCAAGATAATGGATTAAACTTTTCATTTGTATTTCTTGGCTCACAGGAAATATAAGCAGTCCTGAAATGATAAATGGTAGAGTACTTGGCAGATACATTACCTTTTATTCTTTGCTCTGTTCTCATTTTCCAAGTATATATTTTTCTTGACTCTGGTAGGCTCAAGTTACTAAAAAGATCTATTGGCTGATCTTGATGATGTCACTCTCCACTTCTGGCAAGCACTTATATTTTCTCTTTTTAAATGACAAAATTTCTCTTTGTCTTTGGTAAAGGAAGCATCACTCCCATCTCACTGACTTCTTCCATTCATGGTAGGCCATGAGGTAGGGTAAATAAAAATCATAGCAATTCATTTCTTCAGCGTATTCTGTTTATATAGTCAATAAGAAAGGATACATCTGAGACAATAGCTGTCTCCTAGGTAATTTTACCTACTTAACATTAGCACATCTAGATTCCATCATCATATTCTTTGAAATCAGAAAGTACAATTTAGTGATAGCACTTCTTATTCACTTCCCTGGCCTAAATGTTTCAGATTTTACAGTCCTATTCAAGGATACTAGTAACCTCTTCTCACATATTTCTCAATATTTTAAAGAAAGGACTACACCTGACACCTCTTGTGAAACATAATCAAAAAGGCATATATAATACACACAATTTGACATTTTCATTTTCCTGAGCTTTTGGATTATTTTCTCTGTAAACAAGTATGCTTTGAGTGATGTATAATGAGTCATTGAAATGCATTGTCAATATTTAACACAATTTTTTCCTTCATGTTTTACAGATAGAAATCAAAATGTTCAATTCTTGTCCTATTAAAAGCAGCGATGCATTGCAATTTGGATGCCAATTTATATGTTCAACCCACACAAAATTTTACTCCTTACTAAATGAACAGCTTTTGAAAAGGAATATTGCAGGTAAGACATGTGTCTGTATTAGTAGTATAAAGAACAGATCATCAGTATACATTCTTCCATTAAAGTAGAGAGTAAAGTTAAAATATTTTTAAACCCTTCTGTAGGCTTTAGCACTGTCTATAACAACCACAGCATACAAACTTCCATCGTGGCCATACATATTAAACCTTTATTTGAATTCTTTACAAACACCACCAGAATCACCACTTAAAATTACTGTAGTATTTACAATAGTTACACAGTAGTCTGTTCTTCAGGCAAAGCAGTGCTTTGCAATACTTTGATATTTATTAGGAATTGAGATAATACTCAGTTTTGTTACACAATAATGTACCTACACCATCTGTGCTTAGCCTCTTGAACTAAATAAAATGGTTAGGTTTCAAATAACTGTTAGTATAGTTCTCATAAGACCTTGAAAAAAGATTAGTTCATACTTCTGAAGATATTATATAATTTCAAGACAATTCTTAATGCTTTATTACATGTCAGATTTGGTTTTTTGTTGTATGCATGTTTTTGGTGTAATGAGTTTCAAGTGTTCTGAGATAGTTTCACTCATGTATATGTTTTGTAGTACTTGGAAATTACCTTCAGGCTTTCTTTCATGTCTTAATGGTCTGTATTTCCTGCTCTAGGACATCTTCCAAGATTAGGTTACAAAAAGTCTTCTTTTTTTTTTGTATTTTTCTAAAGTTGGAAATGGGGAGGCAGTCAGACATACTCCCTCATGCGCCCAACTGGGATCCATCTGGTATGCCCACCAGGGGGCGATGCTCTGCCCATCTGGGGCATTGCTCTGTTGCAATCAGAGCCATTCTAGCACCTGAGGCAGAGGCCAAGGAGCCATCCTCAGTGCCTGGGTCAATTTTGTTCCAATGGAGCTTTAGCTGCGGGAGGGAGAGAGACAGAGAGGAAGGAGAGGGGGAGGGGTGGAGAAGCAGATGGGTGCTTCTCCTGTGTGCCCTGGCTGGGAATTGAACCCAGGACTCCTGCACGCCAGGCCGACACTCTACCACTGAGCCAACTGGTCAGGGCCAAAAAGTCTTCTTTTAACTTAAAAGTGTTCCATTTATGATCTGTTCTTTTACCAGCACACAAACTTCAATATAAAATTAGACTCCTCAAGTTAAACAGTGTTCCTCATTGAAAAAATAGAGTTAAAAATTCTGAAGAAACAGAAGTTAAACTTGAATTTAAAAGTAAATTCAATCATCTGTATTAGTACTATAAAGAAGAGATCATCAGGGTACCTTTTTCATTAAAGCAGAGAGAAAATGTAAAATATTTTAAACCCTTCTGTAGGCTTTAGCACTGTATATACCAACCACAGTATACAAACAATTAAAAGTGGCCATACCTATCAACCCTTTTTTAAATATTTTACAAACACCAACAGAATTACAAATCAAATTTACTGTAGTATTTCCAAGAGCTAAACAGTTGTCTGCTCTTAGGGAGAAGCAGCACTTGGAAATACTTTGATATTCATTAGGAATTGAGAGAGTACTCAATTTTGTTACATGGTAATGTAAATACACCAACTCAGATAAGCCTCTCGAACTAAATGAAATGATTAGGTTTTAAATAACTGTTAGTACAGTTCTCATTAGAACTTGTACAAAGATCAGTTCATACTTCTGAAGATATTATATTCTAATAGGACAATGGTTAGAGCTTTATTACATGCTAAATTTAGTTTTTTGTTGTATCTGGGTTTTTAATGATATCAGATTCAAGTGTTTAGAGATAGACTCTCTCATGTGTATGTTTGATTCTACTTAAAAATTAACTTCAGGCATTCATGTCTACATTGTCTGTATTTCTTGCTCCAGAAGATCTTCCAAGATTAGGTTACAAAAAGTCTTCTTTTAACCTAACAGTGCTTCAGTTATAAACTTCAGTTTTACCAGCACACGGAGTTCCAAATAAAATGAGATTTCTCAAGTAACAGTGATTTTATTGTGTAAATTGAGTTACAAAATTCTGAGGAAAAAATAAGTTAACCTAGAATTTAAAAGTACCTTCATTCATCTAGCTAACATTGGCAGCAAGTTCTATTTCTCTGAAAATGTACAGGAAAACTTACAACTCCACAAAAGTGAAAAATAGAGATATTTTTTACATTTCACACAATACGTTGTTCAAGATACATGCATAATCAAAGAACCATGGTCAAACAATCAGTATGTACTTTGTCATGTTGTAAGAGCCTGTATAAAATTACAGATAACTACACTATATAGATGAACCCAGATGTATCCTAGCATTGAAATGTAATGTTTTTCTATACTTTCTGTTATTCTTCCCTTAATATAAAACTTTATATCATACTAAGCTCCAGAAGATATTCAAACATTAATGTGAACTCACTAGTCTTTCTCTATCTTTCCATTTAAGAAGTGTCAGAATACCATTCTGGTCACATAGATATCAGTAACTTTTCACTGTGTGCATAACAAAACATACCTTGCCTACAGTTTAGCAATTTTCTTGGTAAATATAATGCTGTATAAAAGTATTCTTTGAGTGACTTCTACAATGAGTAGTTGAAATGCATTGTAAATATTTATCACATTGTTTCCTTCATGTTTTAAAGATGGAAATCAAAAAGTTCAGCTCCTGTCCTATCAGAAACACTGCCCATTTGCAATTTGGATGCCAATTTATATGTTCAATTTATAAAATATTTTTTCCTTAATAAATGAACAGCATTTGGAAGGAAACATTGCAGGTAAGATGTGCATCTGTATTAATACTCTAAGGAACAGATCATCAGTGTCTGATTTTCCATTAATGCAAAGAGCAAACTAAAAATATCTTTAAATCCTTCTGTAGGCCTTAGCGCAGTTTATAAGAAGCACAATATACAAATGATCAAAAGTGAACATATATATCAACAATTCTTTCTATTCCTTGCAAACACCACCAGAATCACCACTCAAATTTACTGTGATATTTACACAGTAAATAAAAATTTACTGTGATACACAGTTTTCTGCTCTTCAGGTGAATCAGCACTCTGCAATACTTTGATATTCATTAGGAATTGACATAGTACTCAGTTTTGTTACACAGTAATGTACCTACACCATCTGTGTGTAACCTCCCTGAGTGAAATGGTTAGGTTTCAAATAACTGTTAGTACAGTCCTTGTAAGAATTGTACAAAAATCAGTTCATACTTCTGAAGATATTATATTCTGTCTCCGTGCTGTTCTGAGCTCTGACCAAAGACAGCCAAGAGGAGCACGCTGATGGGGCCCCCATAAGCTGTACCCAGGCAAGCAAAAATAATTTGTGAGTAATAAATTGCCTGTGTGATTATTGCAACTAACTCTTTGTCGGTCGTGTCTTTCCTCCAGTGGCAGATAGTGTTGCCACTTATTATTAGTATTCTCATAGCTGCCTCCAGAGTAGTCTCAATAAGGGTGCCAGTGCTGCTGATAAATAGGAGTGTCCCACTCCATGGGGAAGTTAAATTAGGGATGCCTGATTGACATAGAGCTTGGGTTCTAATGCAAAAACTAGTTTACCTTTTAGTACGAACATTGTGATCTACACAGTTTTTCATCTCTTTGTAAAAACACTTTATTGAGGTCTTTGGTTTTCTTTATGGACTAAATTCTCAAAAAAGAAAGCTGGTATAGAACTTGATAAAATTTTGTACCTTAAAACATTATGTGGTTTCTAGGTAAATCATAGGGTTATCCCTCTGTCCTGTAATAAGTCTTTTCACAGGAAATTAGTAAAAAAAAAAAGTATAGACCAAGGAGATTTTAGTTAACTTTTCAAGTACAGGAAAATGAATTGAATAGAGGGTCTGATAAAATTGACCTAGTTGAGAGGGATGAACCAGAACCTAAGCACAACGGTGATAGAAAGAAAGCCACTTGATTTACTTTCTAGAAACCTAATATAACTCAGTATCTAGGGGTAATATATATAACATAACTTGGGCTTATTCTTTGAATAAATAAAATCAAAGGCTCTTTGGGAATGTTAAGTCTAAAAGGAGAATGAGAAGGAGGAACTTGGCTGAAATGAAAGATTAGGTGTCAATCTATACACTGAACTGTAGAAAGTTTACTTCCCCCAACTTGCTTTCAGATTGCCAGTAGTGAAACTTTTCCATTTTACTATTTCTCTCTATTCATTCCTCTTTCTGAAATTATGGGCCTTTTTAATCTCTGAAGAAAGTAAATGATCATTAGAGGCCTCTAAATGTTGACATTTAGAATCCATTTCTAAACAGAAAGATTGCCTTACCATGAAGAAACTTTAAAGCAGGATAGAAACTTTAAAGATGGCTTCTTAAAAATGGAATGACTAAAGTAGACATTGCTGGCATTGAAACATAGGTCTTAATGCAGCACTCCTGAAGGTCAGGTGGACCAATAAGAGTCACTTCCCCAACATTAAAGGGCCCTAAACAACTCTGTTATACTGGAGAAATTAAAAAAGCCAGAGGGCAAAGATGACAATGAGAAACATGAACTTGAATTGCCTGGAGTGATTATCCTATGGATTAATCAAGTTGAAGAGTGAAGGAGAGGCCAGAGACTTCTTCCTCAACCCTCAAATAAAGAACCAAGGCAATAAGCCCTTCTGTGAGTAAATAGCCTGTAGGAAACTTTTCTGGGACTCCTCGACATGGGAGCCCAATGCACGGTGGCTGAAGTCCTAATGGGTGCTAAGTTAAGTAGGGGTAGCAGGCAAGGCAATGGTTGATAGGATTAAGATGAAAGTTTGAATGAGAGCTAGAATGTCTGAACAGACTTTATGTGAAGTGGTTACATTTCTTTGCATGACTGTATCATTGGAATGGTACTATAAAATAGAATGCATATAATTTCACCTGAAGGCCAGCCTTGATGAGACATTCTAAATGGAAATTACTAAAGCTTCTGAACCAACAAAAATTAACCTGAGACAATATAGGCTACCTAGTGGATAAAATGAGATCACCACTTTAATTAACAAAGTAAAAACTAACATGCTGGTACCAATGAGTTTTCTGTACAACAACCTTGTGTAGCCTGTGAAGAAGTGGGTGGCTCATCAAGACTAATAATAGCTTGAATAATATTGTGCCACCATAGCACCAGCATGGTGAAACTGATATAATTTCTTTCTTCCTTTGTCCATTTCTCCTTCCCTCCCTATCCCATTTTTTTTATAGAGAGACATGAAGACTGAGCTGTTTCTGTATGTGGCCTAGCCAGGGAATCAATCCAGCAAACTCTGTTCCAGGACAATGCTTCAACCAACTGAGTTGTCTGGCCAAGGCTTAATTTTCATTGTTTTTAGAGAGTCAGAAAGAGGATGGGAGGCCTGACCTGTGGTGACGCAGTGGATAAAGCGTCAACCTGGAAATGCTGAGGTTGCCGGTTCGAAACCCTGGGCTTGCCTGGTCAAGGCACAGATGGGAGTTGATGCTTCCAGCTCCTCCCACCTTCTCTGTCTCTGTCTCTCTCTTCCTCTCTGTCTCTCTCCTCTCTAAAAATGAATAAATAAAAAAAAATTAAAAAAATAAAACATATGAGGAAATAGTTTTAAAAAAAAGAAAGAGGATGGGAAAAAAGGGAAAGGGAAAGGGAAGCATTTGTTGTTCCACTTAGTCATGCATTTTTTGGTTTCTTCCCATGTGTGCCCGACTGGGTATCAAACCTACAACCTTGTTTTTTTGGGACAATGCTCTTAACTAACTGAGCTAACTTTCCAGGGTCTATACTATTATGGTTTCAATAGTACAAAAATATATGCAAGGCTAAAGAAGCATATTACTCAGTAATTTATTCTCCAAACACTTTCTTCTCTGCCTCAATCACAAAAAAAATGCCAACAGCAATTTTCCTTTTTGTGAAAGGATCCCAGTTTACACTGACTACACGGTAATAGGGTTATTACCAGATTACTGGTATAATTTGGTTAGAAGGAATTTAGACTTGATGCAGGTTCTGAGTATAATAAACTATACTAGCCATATCATGAAAATATCAGAAACTAAAGATAAAGGTAGACTTAAATAAATAATGACACATGAACAGAGGTTGTTTATAAACCCAGTAAAGGTCCAAGAACCTGCCCAAAAAATTCTCAGGAATAACCTAGGCAAGAGCCACCCTTGGCATTCCACAGCTAGAGAAAAATAGTTTTTGCCACCTACCTCTAGAACTTAACAAAAAGCCAAACATTTAGTTGGTATATTTGAATTCTGAAGGACACTTATTCCACATCTGGTAATATTACTAGTACTAATCAATACAACTACTCAAAAAGGTCATACTGAAAAGGGACAGGCCATGTCTAAACTGAAAAATGTAGTCTCTCTCTCTCTCCCAATGCTTTTGGACCCCTATAATTGACACTGAGACATGATTTTGGAAATGCCAGCAATGTGGATAATGCAGGCTGGAGTTCATGGCAAAGCCTTAGTACTACTTAGCAACAACCACTGGGATTCTGGACAAGAAAATTTCTGAATGTTGTGGTAAAATATACACCATTTAAGAAAAAGTTACAGTACTGGCTTGTGTTAGGCATTAATTGAGACTGACCCTATAAGTGAAGAACATCAAATAACTCTGAAACCTGAAATACTTATTACTTTTTGGGTGATGGAGGAACACCCCAATAAGACAGGCAGTACTCAGAGGAGTTCTTTACAATGTGCAGAAACATGTAACCAGGAAGATGCAAAGTCATGTCATGGTATTTATGAGCCGGTGACTAGCCTCTCTTCCCTTAAGTAGGACCTTGGAACCACCTGAGGAGCTGCTCAATCCTATAATCACACAAGTGGGGGTCCCATAAACAGCTCTCTATTAATCAACAGAGTGCTGCATTGCTTATGGATGATATTTCCAAGATGAAGGGACAGCACTGTGTTTAGAAAGCTACCACTTAGCCCTGGCTGGTTGGCTAAAGTGGTAGAAGGTAGGCCTGGCATGTGGAATTCTTGGGTTTGATTTTCAGCCAGGGCACACAGGAGAAGTTTTCATCTGCTTCTCCACCTTTTCCCCTCTCCTTTCTCTCTCTCTCTCTCTATTTTCCCCTCATGAAGCCAAGGCTCCACTGGAGCAAAGTTGACATGAGCAATGAGGATGGCTCTATGGCCTCTGTCTCAGGTGCTAGAATGGCTATGATTTCAGCAGAGCAATGCCCCAGATGGGCAGAGCATTGTCCCTTGGGGGGCATGCCAGGCGCATGTGGGAGTCTGTCTGTCTGCTTTCCCCGACTTCTCACTTTAGAAAAATATTAAATAAATAAATAAATAAATGCTACCACTCTAATTAAAGAAAGAAATAGCAAGTCATATCAATGAGCAGAACTGCATCTTGTCATCCCCTATATCTGGGTTTTTACTGAACTCTGCAGTTGGTGTCAGAAGTGAGGGTGGTGTCTTGTGGAATGTTTTCTGACTTCATACAGATGATGAAGAAGAGACTCTGGAAAGACTCAATAAAGTATGCTATATTAAACACTTTAAACTTTGATAATGGGGGACCACTAAAGGTGCTATATAAAAGGTTGAGGAGAAAAACTATACCTTAGCAAAAAATCTTGGTAGCAATGTGGACAGAATGAATTTAGCAAGGTAAACCTCAAAGTAGGAAAATCAGTTATAAATGTGATAGAGTAAAGGTACCGAAACATTTAATTCTAATGACATGGGTTCTGCAATAATCTATCTAGAAAATGTATAAAGTGTAGACTAAAGAAAAGGGAGAAAACAGTCAAGAGATAATTAGAGAGAGACCTGAAGAAGGCAGTGGAGTACACAGATGCACAGACTCCCAGCTCACACCACCAAACTGGATTACAAATTTATTTAGGAAAAATCAGCATGAGAAACCAACTCTGGACTATAGGAACAGCTCTCAAAAACCAAGGATTAAAGAAGAAGCCACACTGAGCCTGGTAGGGAGTGCTGAGGAATGGTGAGTCTCCCCTGCTTACAGGAACAAAGGGGATATGAAGCTGAGAGCCCAGAAGAGCTCTCATTCTAAGGAAAAGAGTAGAAAATATGGCTCACAGCCACTTGCCTGGAAACCTGGGAACAAGTTGTTTTGAAAGGGCTGGCTTATCTTCCAAAATAAAATGGGGGAGAGAGAGACAGACAGTGATGAGCAGAAGAATGCATGGAAGGACCTGAGAAGCTAACTCATCCAGTGCTAGAGGCAACCATAGCTGAGGGAGGGTAGATTCTTTCACATAACACAAGACTAAAGTGGTTCCAGGTCAACCATCTCAAGATATCTCTCCAGCTCCAATTAGTGTAATAAGACACAGCTAAAAACAAGAAGTGTGGAGGAGGGGAAGTAACTCAGATCTCCATGGAGATCTGAGATACACCTCTTCCTGCTGAAGCAGAGAAAGCACCCAGCCCCCAGAGAGTGTAACTGGCAGACCAGGCCTTCAAAATCTCAGGTTACACCTACCGTATTCCTGGATACAGTTTCAAATAAGACCCCTGATGTGATCTGTGAACAAGGCTATCATTGAGATAACTGAGAAGAAAACAAACAAATCAAGATTTCAAAGTAGCTCTACTAGAAAAGCCATACCTGACAGTGGATTACAAAAGAACAGCTGATGCCAATCCAAGAAGACCTAGAAATAACAAAACTGAATATTGGAAGCAGACAACACCAAACCTAGACTCAACCAGCCCTATAAACAACAACACACCCAATCACACAGGCATAATGAGAAGATAGAGAAGTGTAATCCAAATGAAACCACAGAAGAAATCACAAGAAAAGGAACTGAGTGATATAAAAATAACCAAACTACCAGATGCAGAGTTTAAAATAATAATTGTTGGGATGCTTAGGGATCTTAGAACAACAATGGATGGTCATTAAAAACACCTAAATGAAGAGATAGCAAGAATAAAAAGGACATTGAAATATTAAAAAAGAATTAGTAGGAGGTGACAAATACAATATCAGCAATGAAGACCACAGTGGAAGGTATTAAAAGCAGAATGAAGCTGAGGATAGAATCAGATAGTTGGAGGACAAAATGAATAAAATTATGGAAGTAGAGCAGAAAAAAGAAAAGAGACTCAAAAAGTCTGAGGAAATTCTAAGAGAGCTCTGTGAAAAAAAAATGAAGAGAAATAAAATTCACATCATAGGAGTTCCTGAAGAAGGAGAGAAAGAACAAGAGATAGAAACTTTATTCAATCAAATCATAGTTGAAAACTTTCCTAAATTGATGCACGGAAGAGTCACACAAGTTCAAAGCACAGAGAACTCTATTAAAGAGAAACCCAAAGAAACCTACAGGGACACATTATAATTAAAATATCAAAACTAAGTGATAAAAAGAAAATATTAAATGCTGCTAGAGGAAAAAAAATTTCACCTACAAAGAAGCCCCTATAAAGATGACATCTGACTTCACAACAGAAACACTTGAGGCCAGAAGGGAATGGCAAGAAATATTCAAAGTAATGCAGAACAAGAGCTTATCCAACAAGGCTATCATTTAAAATTGAAGAAGAAATAAAAAGCTTTCCAGACAAAAATACCCCCAAAACCTCAAGGAATTCATTACAACCAAACCAATGCTTCAGGAAATGTTAGGGGGCCTGTTGTAAACAGATCAAAGTGGGAAAAGAATATAGCAAAAGAGAGAAACAGCTTTAAAGAATAAAATGGCAATAAACAATAAACAACTACATATCAATAATAATTTTAAATGTAAATAAATTAAATGATTCTATCAAAAGACATATGGTAGCTGCATGGATAAGAAAACAGGACCCATACATATACTGTCTACAAGAGACACATCTTAAAACTAAAGAGACATAGAGACTGAAGGTAAAGGCATAGAAAAAAATATTTCATGCAAATGGAAATAAAAAAAAGCTGGGGTAGCAATATTTATATCAGACAAAATGGACTTTAAAACCAAGGCTATAGTAAGAGATAAAGAAGGTCACTACAAAATGATAAAGGGAGCAATCCAACAGGAAGATATAACCATCATAAATATCTACTCACCTAATATAGGAGCACCTAAATATATAAAGCAGACTTTGATGGATATAAAGGGCAAGATTGACAGCAACACTATAATAGTAGGAGATTTCACTAACATCACTAGATAGATCCTCAAGAAAGAAAATTAACAAAGAAACAGCAGACTTAAAGGACACACTAGATCAACTGGATTTAATAGATATCTTCAGAACCTTTCACCATAGGCAGCAGAATATACATTCTTTTCAAGTGCTCATGGTACATTCTCTAGGATAGACCGCATGTTAGACACAAAAGCAGTCTCAACAAATTTAAGAAGATTAAAATCATATCAAGCATTTTCTCTGATCACAATGGCATAAAACTAGAAATCAACAACAACAGAAAAACTGAAAAATACTCAAACACTTGGAAACTATATAGCATGTTATTGAATAACAAATGGGTTAAGAATGAAATCAAAGAAGAAATTAAAAAAATTACTAGAAACAGCCCTGGCCGGTTGGCTCAGTGGTAGAGCATCGGCCTGATGTGCGGAGGTCCCGGGTTCGATTCCCGGCCAGGGCACACAGGAGAAGCACCCATCTGCTTCTCTACCCCTCCCCCTCTCCTTCCTCTCTGTCTCTCTCTTCCCCTCCCACAGCCAAGGCTCCACTGGAGCAGAGATGGCCCGGGCACTGGGGATGGCTTTTTGACCTCTGCCCCAGGCACTAGAGTGGCTCTGGTCGTGGCAGAGCGACACCCCAGAGGGGCAGAGCATCACCCCCTGGTGGGCAGAGTGTCGCCCCGGTGGGTGTGCCGGGTGGATCCCGGTCGGGCGCATGCGGGAATCTGTCTGTCTCTCCCCGTTTCTAGCTTCAGAAAAATACAAAAAAAAATTACTAGAAACAAATGATAATAAACATACAACAACTCAAAATTTATGAGACATAGCAAAAGCAGTACTGAGAGTGAAGTTTATAACACTACAGGCATTCCTTAAGAAGCTTGAAAAAGCTCAAATAAACAACCTAACCCTTCATCTAAAAGAACTAGAAAAAGAACAGCAAGTAAAGCCCAGAGGCAGTAGAAGGAACAAAATAATAAAGATCAGAGCGAAAATCAATAAATAGAGGCTAAAGAAACAATACAGAAGATCAATAAAAGCAAGAGCTGGTTCTTTGAAAGAGTAAACAAATTAATGAACCTTTAATGAGACTCACCAAGAAAAGAAGAGAGAGGACTCAAATATATAAAATTAGAAATGAGTGGAGAAAAAACAACCGATGCAAAAGAAATACAAAATATTGTAAAAAGTACTATGAAGAACTGTATGTCAAAAAATTAAACAACCTAGGTGAAATGGACAAATTCTTTGAAACATATAATCTTTCAAAAATTAATCTGGAAGAATCAGAAAACCTAAACAGACCGATTACAACAAAAGAGATCAAAACAGTTATCAAAAAACTCCCCCAAAACAAAAGCCATGGGCCT
This sequence comes from Saccopteryx leptura, assembly GCF_036850995.1. NCBI lineage: Eukaryota > Metazoa > Chordata > Mammalia > Chiroptera > Emballonuridae > Saccopteryx > Saccopteryx leptura. The sequence continues at coordinate 97,972,228 of NC_089510.1, forward strand.
GATGGCTTCACTGGTGAATGCTACCAAATATTTAAAGAAGAACTAACTCCTATTTTTCTCAAACTATTTCAAAATATTCAAGAGGAAGAAACACTTCCAAGTTTCTTTTATGAGGTGAGCATAATTTTGATTCCAAAAACCAGAAAAACAACACAAAAAAAGAAAATTATAGGCCAATATCCCTGATGAATATAGATGCTAAAATTCTCAACAAAATATTAGAAAACTGTATCTAGCAATACATGAAAAAAATATACATCGTGATTAAGTGCGATTTATTCTGGTAAGGCAAGGATGGTACAACGTTTGTAAATCAATTAATGTGATTCACCACATAAACAAAAGGAAGGAGAAAAACCAGGTGATAATATCAATAGATGCAGAAAAAGCATTTGATAAAAATCCAGCTCTCATTTATCATCAAAACTTTAAGCAAAGGAGGAATACAGGGAACATACTTCAACATGATAAAGGCCACCTATGACAAACCCAGAGCCAAAATCATAATTAATGGACAAAAATGAAAAGCAATTCCCCTAAAATCAGAAAGAAGACAGGTGTGCCGCCTTTCATCACTCTTATTCAACATCGTACTGGAAGTCCTAGCTACAGCAATCAGACAAGAAAATGAAATAAAGGCATTCAAATTGGAAAAGAAGAAGTAAAACTGTTATTATTTGCAGATGATATGATACTGTATATAGAAAACCCTAAAGTCTCAGTCAAATAACTTCTGGAGCTAATAAACAAATTAAGCAAGGTGCCAAGATATAAAATTAGTACACAGAAATCAGAAGCATTTTTATACACAAACAATGAACTGTAAAAAAGAGAAATTAAGAAAACAATTCCGGCCTGACCTGTGGTGGCGCAGTGAATAAAGCGTCGACCTGGAAATGCTGAGGTCACCGGTTCGAAACCCTGGGCTTGCCTGGTCAAGGCACATATGGGAGTTGATGCTTCCAGCTCCTCCCCCCTTCTCTTTCTCTGTCTCTCTCTCCTCTGTCTCTCTCCTCTCTAAAAATGAATAAATAAAATTTAAAAAAAAAATTAAAAAAAAAAAGAAACAATTCCCTTCACTATTGCAAATAAATAAATAAATAAATAAATAAATAAAGTACCTAGGAGTAAATTTAACCAAGAAGGTAAAAGACTTGTATTCAGGAAGTTATAAACATTAATAAAAGAAATTAAGAAAGACACAAACAGGTAGAAGCATATACCGTGTTCATGGTTAGAAAAAATAAACATTATGAAAATGTTTATATTAACCAAAGTAATTTATATATTCAATGTACTACCAATTAAAATACCAATGACATAATTCAGAGACATAGAACACATATTTCAAGAATTTATATGGAACCAAAAAAAACCCAAACACAAATAGCATCAACAATCTTGAAAAAGAAGAGTAAAGTGGGAGGTATCACACTTCCTGATATCAAGTTATACTCCAAGGCCATTGTACTCATAACAGCTTGGTACTGGCATAAGAACAGGCATATAGATCAATAAAACAGAACAGAGAACCCAGAAATAAACCCACTTCTTTATAGACAATTGATATTTGACAAAGGAGGTAAAAGCATACCGTGGAGTAAAGATAGTCTCTTTAACAAATGGTATTGGGAAAACTGGATAGCTACCTGGAAGAAAATGAAAATAGACCACCAACTTACACTATGCACAAAAATAAACTCAAAATGGATAAAGAACTTAAATGTAAATTGTGAAACCATGAGCATCCTAGAAGAAAACATAAACAATAAGCTCACTGACAGCTATTGCAATGATATATTTGCTGATTTATCTCCACAGGCAAATGAAACAAAAGACAGGATAAACAATAAGACTATGTCAAACTAAAAAGATTTTGCACAGCTAAAGACAATATGAACAGAATAAAAAGACAAACCACACAATGGAAGAACATATTTGACAATACATCTGATAAGAGATTAATAACCAAAATTTATAAAGAACTTGTGAAACTCAACACCAGGAAAATAAACAATCCAATCAAAAAATGGACACAAGAAATAAATAGACACTTCTCCAAAGAGGACATACAAATGGCCATTAGGCAGATGAAAAAATATTCAACATCACTAATCATTAGAGAAATGCAAATTAAAACCACAATGAGATACCACCTCACACCAGTCAGTATAGTGCTCATTAACAAAACAACACATGATAGGTGCTGGTAAGAATGTGGAGAAAGGGGAACCCTCCTGCACTGCTGGTGGAAATGCAAACTGGTGCAGCCACTGTGGAAAACAGTACGGAGGTTCCTCAAAAAATTAGAAATAGACATGCCCTTTGACCCAGCCAACCCACTTATAGGACTATATTCCAAGGACACCATATTACCGACTGAAAATAGAAATGCTCCCCCACGTTTATGGCAGCATTGTTCACAATAATGAAGATCTTGAAACAGCCCAAGTGTCCATCAGTGAACGAGTGGACTAAAAAGCTATGGTACATATATACAATGGAATACTATGGGGCTATGAAAACAAAGAAAATATTACCTTCTGCAATAATATGGAGGGACCTGGAAACTATTATGTTAAGTGAAATAAGCCAGGCAGAGAAAGAAAAATATCATATGATCTCACTCATTTATGAAATCCAAGGAATAAACAGAACTGAGGAAAGGAATTGAGACAGAGGAGGGATCAAAGGGACCAGAGGAAAAGAGGACAGAGAGAAAGGGGATGATAGAATGGGATAAACCTGAAGGGAAGGGGGGAGGGCTCTGTAGGGAGGAAGGCAAGAGAGATGTTAAGGGGAATATGGAGGAGGGGGGATGCATTTGGGGTGACCCTAGAATCTATGTAAACACAATTAATTAAATAAAACAAATAAAAGCTATTACATTCTGGGGTGCTGGTAATAATCTGATTCTTTATTTGGATTTTGAGTACATGAGTGGGTGTAGTTTATAAAAATGTATTGATGTTATTCTTGAATAAAAAGTAGAAAACTTAAAAAAAGAAATAATTAGGACTTGGATAGAGATGGTAAAGGAAAATGATGAAGAAATGGGAAGCATCATGGCTAGAGATTGACAGAGGGGAGACTGAAGCTATTCTTTTGTAAGGAAAAGGATGCCATCTTCCAGTGTTTTTTACTACTTTTTGCCATCAATTTTAAAAGCCATAAAAAATTTAAGATTTCTCAAAGATCGGCCTGAAGCTGTGAGAAAGGTAATCTAATGTTATATATAGATTATTATAAACAATCAATGTAAGATTTGGCCCTGGAGTGAAGGCAGCCACAAGATTAGTAACCTCATGTAAAACACTAGCCAGCATGCAGGTAAGATGAAACATTCTGGAACAAATTAAGGACACAAAAATTTAAAGCAAATTTTTAAACATATGTTCTGTAGAAAAGTAAGAGAGCCTTGAAAAAGAACAAAGGGCATAACCTTTGAGAGATTTCACATAGAGTATTCTATATTCTATATACCATATGGGAGAAATTAGTAGATAAGCTAAAATAGATCTGGAGTATGACCACCTGTGTTCAAATCCTGGCTTTCCTACTTCCAGTGAAACCTTGTACAGAATACTAAAGCTTTCTGGGCATAGATTCCCTCTTCTGTAAAACAGTCATGATACTGGTACCAACACTTCATGGGTAGTGGGTGCAAATTAAACCAACATGCAGCATTCATAAAAGTACCTACCCCAAACTATGGACTAATGTATTCACTTCTTAGAATTCTAAGTGACTTCTAATGACAAACAATTTAAAAGCTCCAAGATATCTTAAAGTTAAGAAACACATTGTGAGGCGGATGCAACTTAACCTACTCTTTTATAACAGGAGATTCATAAAACCTAGATCCATCAATTCAGCAGAACAGTTGTTAAGAAAAACACTTTAGGATGACGTCAGAGTAATGGCGCTATAGGGAGAGATACCAGTAAATCTCCCCCGAAACTCAACAAGATCTTCAACCAGAAATAGAAAAATCTATCCTTGGAGCCTCCAGATGTTCTGCAATACACCCAAAGACATGGTTGAATGAAAAATTGGCTAAATATATAATCAAACCCTGAAGGTAATAGGGAGCAAAAAAACTCTGCCTTACTCACTAACCTAAATAGGGCTGCTTTCACTGGGAACTGAGAGTATAGGAACTAAGGTGGGCAAAGGGGGTGAATAGATCCAGGTCGTGGGACAAACGGCCAAATCAGGCTGTGGCATGGAGAACCAAGCTGAGGAAAAACTGTACTTGTGGCAACCCAGTCAATACAAGCTAGCACTCACGCCAAACCCACACAAAGAAAGACAAGTGGGGCAGCCATTCACCCTGATCTCCTGGTCAGTGCGCAGAGATAGTGGGCAAGAGATTCCTCCTAGCACCCTGGGAGTGGTTGCCTGTGTTACCCCACAGAGAGGCAGAGTCAGAGGCCTTTGTGTGGACTGAAAGCAGAATCTCCAGGCTGCCCCAGCGCCCTGAAAAAAATATGCATGGGGAGGGAGCGAGAGCTAATTCCAATGCTGGAACTTTTCCGTGCCAGAGGGAATCTTATTCGGAGTGTGAGACGGTCAGCCTGATATCCTGGTCGGCGTGCATGGAAAGTGGGCAAGAGATTCCTCCGAGCATCTCAGGAGTGGACGCCCATGTTCCTGGACAGAGGAGTAGAGTCAGGGGCCTTTGTGTGGGTGGAAAGCAAAATATCGGGCCACCCCAGCGCCCTGACAAAGCTACGCATGGTGAGGGAGCAAGAGCTAATTACAAATCTGGAACTCTTCCGTGCAGGCAGAAGTCTCACACGGGGTGTGAGATGGCTAACCTGATATCCTGGTTGACAAGCACATAGAGTGGGCAAGAGATTCCTCCAAGAGCCTTGGGAGTGGGCATCTGTGTTCCCAGACAGAGAGGCAGAGTCAGGGGCCTTTGTGTAAGCAGAAAGCGAAATCTCGGGATGCCCCAGCACCCTGAAAAAGACATGCATGGGGAGGGAGCGGGAGCTAATTCCAATGTGGGAACTTTTCATGTGGGCCAGGGTCTCATTTGGAGTAAGAGATGGCCTGCTCCATATCCCGGTCTGCGCACGCAGACAGTGAGCGAGAGATTCCTCCAAGCACCCCGGGAGTGTGCGCCCACCCATGTTACCAGACAGAGGGGCAGAATCAGAGGTCTTTGTGTGGGCAGAAGCCCCACCTGATTATGCTAGCAGCGCTGACTGACTGAGCCTTACCCAGAGCCCTGTGCTGAGTGGAAATAGAGTGGGGATTTGCCAGCTCTTTGAGCCTCTTACTATCCAGGCAGAGGCAACAGCAACCCCATTGCTGGATTATTAGGCTACTAATTCAGGAAAGAAAGATTAGGATAGAGTCTCTGGGAACATGGACTCTCTCACTGTCGGAGCCTACAAATGCTAATGAGCCTCGACTGACAACGAGACTGAAGCCCAATATATGACATTGCCATAGAGACTTATCAACTGCAAACTTCTACCTAAGCGTGCCACTGGGGCAGAACCCGAGATACAGAGTCACTGACCAGGAAGAGGGAGAGAAAAGAAAAAGCAAGAAGATAACCTCTCAAAATCAAGACTAATCCACAGACTTTATAACCTATCCCATTTTATTATATTTGTTTGTTTCTTTCTTTTATTTTCATGTCTTGATTATTTTTCCTCTTCCAATTTGGTCATTTAATTCTCTGCCGGTCTTATTCTCTCCTTTTCTTGAACTACACTACCCATAAGTGTTACATCTCCCATTATCTTTTCTTTCTTCTTCCTTTCTCTCTATGAGGGTTGCATTCCAAAACCCTTAACTTTATCTCTCTCTCTTTCTCCTTTTTTTCTTTTTTCTTCTTTTAGTGGCTCCCTCTTTTTTTTCTCTCTTTCTTTTCTCCCTCTATATTAGTTTCTTCCTTTCTCCTTTATGTCTCCTCTCATTCAATCCTCAATAATGAACAAATTATCTTATCTGGGATTCAAACTTATGTTAGTGGCATTTTGGGGGTTTTTACTTCGCTTTTTTAATTCACTAGCAGTGCTCCCAACCTTGGCTCTCAATTTTATCTAGTTCTTGTTTCACTAAATAAAATAGTAATTTTTTAATTTTCCCCCCATTTTCCTATTTCCCTCTTACTCCTCTTATCATATCTCTTAGTCAACCAACACCTAAAAGCAAATCATTTTATTCTTGACCCAAATTTTTTCCTTATTTGCATTTTGTGGGTCCATACTCCCTTTTTTTGTAACTTTATTACTTCTCCCCAACTTAGGCCCTTCAATATAGGCATTGCTTGTTCTATTTAGCACAATATAATTCACAGTTCACCACAAGATTTTCTCAAGAAGGAGGGGAGAGGAGAGGAGAGGAAAAAAGAAGGGGGGGATAAATTTTTTTAATTTTTAATTTTTTAAAAAAAAATTTCTATTTTGTATTTTTATTTTTTTAACTTTTAATTTTTTATTAAATCTCATTAATGCTATCAACAAAACCACCGTCAGATGCCATTAAGGAAGAGAAAATTAAATATCATGGATACAAAAGAAAGAGAAGTAACACAGAAAAATGAGAAAAAAATCTATGGAGAAAAAATTTAATATATTGAAAACCTTGGAGCTAAATGACAGAGAATTTAAAATAGAAATCCTAAAAATACTCAGAGATATACAAGAAAACACAGAAAGGCAATTTAGGGAGCTCAGAAAACAACTCAATGAACACAAAGAATATATTACCACGAAAATTGAAACTATAAAAACAAATCAAACAGAGATGAAAAACTCAATTCACAAGCTGAAAAATGAGGTAACAAACTTAGCTAATAGAACAGGCCAGATAGAAGGTAGGATTAGTGAAATAGAAGACAAGCAATTTGAGGCACAACAGAGAGAAGAAGAAAAAGACTCAAATATTTAAAAAAATGAGATAGCCCTATAGGAATTTTCTGACTTCAACAAAAAGAATAACATAAGAAAAATAGGTATATCAGAGGGAAAAGAGAGAGAAAATGGAATGGAGAACATATTCAAAAAAATAATAGATGAGAAATTCCCAAGTCTGTGGAAAGAACTAAAGCCTCAAATTCAAGAAGCAAAGAGAACTCTGAGTTTTCTTAACCCCAACAAACCTACTTCAAGGCACATCATAATGAAATTGGCACTAACCAATGACAAAGAAATAATTCTCAAGGCACCCAGGGAAAAGAGGAATACAGCATATAAAGGAAGGCGCATTAGATTATCATCAAATTTATCAACAGAAACTCTACAAGTTAGGAGAGAGTGGACCCCAATATTTAAAGTCCTGAAAGAGAGAAACTTTCAGCCACGAATACTATACCCATCAAAGCTATCCTTAAAATATGAAGGAGAAGTAATAACATTCACAGATACAGAAAAGATGAGGAAATTTATCATCAGAAAATCCCCACTCCAGGAATTACTAAAGGGGGTTCTTCAATCAGGTACAAAGAACCAAAAAAACCAAAAACAAAAAAACAAGTAAAAGCTTCAAGAAGAACACAATAAACCAAATTTATACTGTGACAACAACAAAATAAAAGGGCAGGAGAAAGGATGGAGATTAACAGTAGCAAAGGACGATGGAGTGCAAAAGTACTCACAAAATAGTGCACTACAATGAACAGGGTAGAAACCCTTTTCATTACTTAATTGTAATCACCATTGAAAAAACCACCACAGAAGCACATGATTTAAAAAAGATAGCAACAGAGGAAAGATGTATGGAATACACCCAAATAAAAACAAAAGATAGAAAAACAAAAGAGAAGGATCAAACGACACAAAATTAACAGAAAACAATCTATAAAATGGCAATAGGGAACACACAAGTGTCAATAATTACACTAAATGTAAATGGATTAAACTCACCAATAATAAGGCACAGAGTAGCAGAATGGATTAAAAAAGAAAATCCAGCTGTATGCTGCCTACAAGAAACTCATCTAAGCAACAAGGATAAAAACAAATTTAAAGTGAAAGACTGGAAAACAATACTCCAAGCAAATAACATCCAAAAAAAAAGCAGGCATAGCAATACTCATATCTGATAATGCTGACTACAAGACATAAAAAGTACTCAGAGACAAAAATAGCCATTTCATAATGGTTAAGGGGACACTGAATCAAGAAGACATAATAATTCTTAATATATATGCACCAAACCAAGGAGCACCAAAATATATAAAACAGCTTCTTATTGACCTTAAAACAAAAACTGACAAAAATATAATCATACTAGGAGACCTCAATACACCACGGACGGCTCTAGATAGGTCATCCAAACAGAGAATCAATAAACATATTTTGGCCTTTAACAAAACACTAGAGCACCTGGAATGATAGACATCTACAGGACATTTCATCCCAAAGTGACTGAGTATACATTTTTCTCCAGTGTACATGGATCATTCTCAAGAATTGACCATAAGTTGGGCCACAAAAACAACATCAGCAAATTCAGAAAAATCGATGTTGTACCAAGTATATTTTATGATCATAAAACCTTGAAACTAGAATTCAACTGCAAAAAAGAGAAAAACAATCCCACAAAAATGTGGAAACTAAACAACATACTTTTAAAAATGAATGGGTCAAAGAAAAAATAAGTGCAGATATCAAAAGATATATAGAGACAAATAAAAATGACAATATGACATATCAGAATCTATGGGATGCAGCAAAAGCAGTGATAAGAGGGAATTTCATATCACTTCAGGTATATATGAACAAACAAAGGGGAGCCCAAGTGAACCACTTAACTTCACACCTTAAGGAACTGGAAAAAGAAGAACAAAGACAACCCAAAACCAGCCGAAGAAAGGAGATAATAAAAATCAGAGCAGAAATAAATAAAATAGAGAACAGAAAAACTATAGAAAAAATTAATAGAACAAGGAGCTGGTTCTTTGAAAACATCAACAAAATTGACAAACCTCTGGCAAGACTTACCAAGGAAAAAGGAGAAAGAAATCATATAAACAGAATCCAAAATGAAAGAGGAGAAATCACCACGGACATCGTAGATATACAAAGAATTATTGTAGAATACTATGAAAAACTTTATGGCACTAAATTCAACAACCTAGAAGAAATGGATAAATTCCTAGAACAATACAACCTTCCTAGACTGAGTCAAGAAGAAGCAGAAAGCCTAAACAAACCTATTAGTAGGGAAGAAATAGAAAAAACCATTAAAAACTTCCCCAAAAATAAAAGTCCAGGCCACATGGCTATACTAGCGAATTTTATCAAACATTCAAAGAAGACTTGGTTCCTATTGTACTGAAAGTCTTCCAAAAAATTGAAGAAGAAGCAATACTTCCAAACACATTTTATGAGGCCAACATAACCCTCATACCAAAACCAGGCAAGGATGGCAAAAAAAAAAAAAAGAAAACTACAGACCAATATCTCTAATGAATACAGATGCTAAAATATTTAAAATACTAGCAAATCAAATACAACAATATATTAAAAAAAGAATACATTGTGATCAAGTGGGATTCATCCCAGAATCTCAAGGATGGTTCAACATATGTAAAACGGTTAACGTAATACACCATATCAACAAAACAAAGAAAAAACCCCCACATGATCTTATCAATAGATGCAGAAAAGGCTTTCGATAAAATACAACACAATTTTTTGTTTAAGACTCTCAACAAAATGGGTATAGAAGGAAAATATCTCAACATGATAAAGGCCATATATGATAAACCATCAGCTAACATCATATTAAATGGCACAAAACTGAAGGCTTTCCCCATTAAATTAGAAAGAAGACAGGGTTGTCCACTTTCTCCACTCTTATTTAATGTGGTACTAGAGGTTCTAGCCAGAGCAATCTGACAAGACAAAAAAACAAAAGGCATCCATATCGGAAAAAAGAAGTAATGGTATCACTTTTTGCAAATGATATGATCTTACACATCAAAAACTCCAAGGAATCCACAAAAAGACTACTCGAAACAATAAGCCAATACAGTAAGCTTGCAGGATACAAAATTAACATCAAAATCCGTAGTCTTTCTTTATGACAACAATGAAACATTTGAAAACAAACTCAAAATATAATTTCCTTCATGATTGCAACAACAACAACAAAAAAATACCTAGGAATAAACATGACAAAGAATGTAAAGGACTTATATAATAAAAACTGCAAACCATTGCTAAGGGAAATCAAAAAAGATATAATGAGATGGAAGAATACTCCTTGTTCTTGGTTAGGAAGAATAAATATAATCAAAATGGCCATATTACCCAATGCAATTGCCATCAAAATTTCAATGACATTTTTTAAAGAAATGGAACAAAAAATCATCAGATTTATATGGAAGTATAAAAAACCCCAAATAGCCAAAGCAATCTTAAAAAGAATGAAGCTGGGGACATTACAATACCTGACTTTAAACTATATTATAGGGCCACGACAATCAAAACAGCATGGTATTGGCAGAAAAATAGACACTCAGACCAATGGAACAGAATAGAAAGCCCAGAAATAAAACCACATATATATGTTCAAATAATTTTTGATAAAGGGGCTAACAACACACAATGGAGAAAAGAAACCCTCTTCAACAAATGGTGCTGGGAAAACTGGAAAGCCACATGGAAAAGAGTAAAACTGGACTACAATTTGTCCCTTTGTACTAAAATAAATTCAAAATGTATCAAAGATCTAAATATAATACCTGAAACAATAAAGTACATAGAAAAAGACATAGGTTCTAAACTCATCACCTTGGTTTTAAAGAGCATTTTATGAATTTGACTCCAAAGGCAAGAGAGTGAAGGTAAAAATTAATGAATGGGACTACATCAGATTAAGAAGTTTTTTCTCAGCAAGAGAAACTGATAACAAAATAAACAGACAGCCAACTAAATTGGAAATGATATTTTCAAACAACTTTTCAGATAAGGGTCTAATATCGAAAATATACAATGAACTCTTAAAACTCAACAACAAACAAACAAACAATCCAATAAAAAAATGGGAAGAGGACATGAACAGACACTTCTCCCAGGAAGAAATACAAACGGCCAACAGATATATGAAAAGATGCCCATTTTCTTTTGTTATTAGAGAAATGCAAATCAAAACTGCAATGAGATACCACCTCACACCTGTTAGATTAACTATTATTAACAAGACAGGTAATAGCAAATGTTGGAGAGGCTGTGGAGAAAAAGGAACCCTCATTCACTGTTGGTGGGAATGTAAAGTAGTACAACCATTATGGAAGAAAGTATGGTTGCTCCTCAAAAAACTGAAAATAGAACTACCTTATGACCCAGCAATCTTTCTACTCTGTATATACCCCCAAAACTCAGAAACATTGTTACGTAAAGACACATGCAGCCCCATGTTCATTGCAGCATTGTTCACAGTGGCCAGGACATGGAAACAACTAAAAAGCACTTCAATAGATGACTGGATAAAGAAGATGTGGCACATATACACTATGGAATACTACTTAGCCATAAGAAATGATGACATTGGATCATTTACAGCAAATGGTGGGATCTTGATAACATTATACGAAATGAAATAAGTAAATCAGAAAAAATCCAGGAAGTCCATTATTCCATACGTAGGTGGGATATAAAAGCAAGACTAAGAGACATTGATAAGAGTGTGGTGGTTATGGGGGGTGGGGAGGGAGAGGAAAAGGGGGAGGGGGAGGGGCACAAAGAAAACTAGATAGAAGGTGACAGAGGACAATCTGACTTTGGGTGATGGGTAAGCAACATAATTAATTGACAAAATAACCTGGACATGTTATCTTTGAACATATGTACCCTGATTTATTGATGTCACTCTAGTAAAATTAATAAAAAAAAAAGAGGACAGAGGGATAGGGGATGATAGGATGAGATAAACCTGAAGGGAAGGGGGTGGAACTGTAAGGAAAGGGGCAAGGTAGATGTTGAGGGAAATAGGGGGGATGGGGGATGCTTTTGTGTGACCCTAGAATATATGTGAACACAGTTAATTAAATAAAAAAATAAAAAATATTAATAAAAATAAAAAAGTAAAACACTTTAAAAAATGCTGTCCGGATATGCAGGACTATCTTTCCAACTGTAATAAACTGATAGCACAGCAACTGGGACATTTGATAGAGGATTTTTTTGTATAACTGACTAGAAATTTGAGTACACTTCCAGAACAGTTAGGATGTAATAGACTAGTGATAACTCCTACTAAACTCTGAGCATATAATAGGGTTGAAATACTTAGCTATATATTATAGAGTTAGTAACTCTCTTTAGTTAGAGGCTCTTAAGTCTAGTTTTTCTGCAAATTGTAACATCTAATATAAAATCAGTTTATGTATGTTTTAACATTGAAATGGATACCATTGATCCTTATCTATGGAAATATTACCCTTTTAAGATGACAGTGCATAGCCTAGATACCACAGTACTTGAAAAGAATGTGCATCTGAAACAAGGCAGAGCAAAGAAACAAACTCCATTCTTACAAACCCAAATCTATATGATACATTTTTAACAAATCATAAGACTATTACATGTAAATGTGGAAAATGTTAAATAATTTATCAAAAACATATTTAATTGAAGAAATATACAAATTAAGAATTAAAATGTTACTAGCAAACAAAATTATAAAATATTTGCTTTAGAAAAAATGAAAACTTTTTAAGAACTTTATAAAAAGTTTTTATAATAATTTTTGTTAAGCAATTAGGACTTCGGTATTTATGTTCTTTGTGTTCCAATAGCTGACAGTCTCTACATGTCAGTCTATCACATGTTTCACAGAAAAGTTTCAACTGTTCTTGTTTGTGTACAGGGCAGAAAACAGGGCCCTGACCAGATACTCCAACAGACTCTGTAGTAAAATAAAACATATATATTTAAACTAAACTAAACTTTGTCTAACTTTCTAAATTCTTGTTGATACTGATATCCAAAGCTTATAAAGAATATGCAGAAATATTACAGGGGCAAAAGAGGGAGATTAATAATAATTATTAAAACTGCTTCTATCTTTCCTGAGCCATCTTCTTTCTTCCTGATCAAGTGATCTTTAGTAAATTTTTCTCTTTGATGTGCTTCAGTACATGTCTTACATAGCCATTCTCCACATTCTAGACAAAAGCCAAATGCACTTGCATTGTCTTCACAACTAATACATACAAAAAAGAAGAAATAATTGCTAATATACATTAAATTTAAAAAATACATAGCCACAAAATAGGAAAGATAAAAACTTTCTAACTTGCTTCCAAATACAGTAATTCACTGTACCTAGAATAAAATTATTTTTGCTATCTATTTATCTTTAATAAAATCCTTTTCCTTACAGATCAAAAGTTCAGGTGGGTAAGTATCGAAGTCTCAACACAAAATCTATACAAGATTTCAATTTTTCAGTAATAATCTTTTCCCTCATTTAAATAACAGCTCTGAGAAGGTATATTATAAAGATATTCTTTCTTTTCCATTTAAAAGATAGATAAAACTATAGCAAAACTAGCCTAATTTATATAACAACTCAAACATGTTTTTCTAATAGTTTACATTTTAATGTTAAGATAAGAATATAAAAAAATGAGAAGCATACCTGTTCTAATTTCTCATCAGAACTGCTAGGAACTTTAGAAGTATCTTTCACGAAATAGTTATCCACAAGGTCTATCTGTCTGCATTCTTAGTGGCATACTGGGCACCATATTATACCAACTACAACACAAAACAACAACATTAAGAAATAATTTTCAGGACAAAATAAAAAAAAATTGTGCATGATGCCCATATGAAAACTACTCATTCAATATGTCACAGACAATAACAAAGAAACAAGCATTAAGAGTTGAGTAAAATAATACATGGAGTTATTCTGTTTGGAAAAAAAATAATACCCTACTTATAAAGAGAAAGGAAGCATCAATATGCCAAAAATTTAAAGATATGTTTGGCTGAATACTGGTCCCAAAAGATATCTATGTTCTACACCTTGGAAAACCTATGTCACACCTGTGTCACTTTAAGGCTTGAGATGAGAACACTGTCCTGGATTATTTGATGGCCCCATAATGTCTTCAGTGATTTTATAAGAGGGAAGGAAAGGAAGATTAGTTACAAAAAAAAAGAAAGCAACTGATTCTGGAAGCTTTGAAGATGGAGCCATGAGTCAAGAAATATGGTTAGTCACTATTAGCTGAAAAAGTCAAAGAAAAGAAAGATTTCTTTCCTCAGAGCTGCCAGAAGAAAGAGCCAGAACTGCTGACACTTTGACTCTGTAAGACATTCTGACTTCAATCTAGTAAAATTGAATCCAGACTTCAGCCTCCAAATCAGTGAGAGAATAAAATGTGTTGTATTAAGACCCCAAGTTATGACAATTTTAATACAGCAGCAATAAAAATACACACTCGATTACTTATAAATTTTGAATTGTTTCAGACTATCTGAATTTATGCTAGTGTGAGGAGATTGCCTGTGCCTTAACCTGCTAATGTGCTGGCATCTATAAAACAGACACAAGTTAAAGAACACTGTCAACACAGCAAACTAATCACTATGCGTCAGCCATAAAATTGAGAATGTAGCATAAATAACACAATCCTTGCTTTCAAGAAAGGGTTCAAAACTAGTATATAATTTTTACCTTTTATAACCATGCAAAACTATAGGAAGCACTATATATAGAGTTGGATGTTAATAGAGAACCCAAGAGTTGTGAGTACACAAACTACAGATACTTATACTACAGTAATTCTAATAAAGAACTGGAAGCATAAATAAAGTGTGATACTAAGGTAGGAATATCAGTCAGACCAGGCGGTGGCACAGTTGATAGAGTGTCAGACTGGGATGCGGAAGACCCAGGTTTGAAACCCCAAGGTTGTCAGCTTGAGTGTGGGCTCATCTGGTTTGAACAAAGCTCACCAGCTTGGACCCAAGGTTGCTGGCTCGAGCAAGGAATTATTCGGTCTGCTGAAGACCCATGGTCAAGGCACATATGAGAAAGAAATCAATGAACAACTAAGGCAGCGGTCAGGCATCCTTTTGGCTGAGAGAGCCTTGAATGCCACATATTTTAAAATGAAATTCCATGAGAGCCATACAATGACTCGTGTACATTATGCATTATCCAATAAAAATTTATTGTTGTCCCGGAGGGCAGCTGTGTTTGGCTCCAGCCACCCACAAACATGAACATGAGTGGTAGGAAATGAATGGATTGTAATACATGAGAATGTTTTATATTTTTAATGTTATTATTTTTTTATTAAAGATTTGTCTATGAGCCAGATGCAGCCATCAAAAGAGCCACATCTGGCTTGTGAGACATAGGTTCTCAACTTCTCAACTAAGATGTTCCAACGTGCAACAAAAAAACTAATAATTGTTGCTTCTCGTCTCTTTTTCCTGTCTCTCTGTTCCTGTCTATCCCTCTCTCTGACTCTCTCTCTGCCTCTGTTAAAAAAAAGAAAAAAAAGGTAGAAATATCAGTCTCCCAGTGGAGACAAGCATATTGTTAAAACAAACTCAAATTTTTTTATTAATTTTCATGAGGTGACATTAATAACTCAACATACATATGTTCAGAGAAAACATCTCCAGGTTATTTTGACATTTAATTATGTTGCATACCCATCACCCAAAGTCAAATTGTCTTTTGTCACCTTCTATTTAGTTTTCATTTTGCCCCTCCCCTCCCTCCTCTCCCTCTCCTGCAACCACCCCTAGTATCCACCACGCTCTTGTCCATGTCTCTTAGTCTCGGTTTTATGTCCCATATCTGTATGGAATCATGGAGTTCTTAGTTTTTTCTTATTTACATATTTTACTCCGTTTAATGTTATCAACATCCATCAATGTTGTTGTAAATGATCCGATGTCATCATTTCTTATGGCTGAGTAGTATTCCATAGTATATATGTACTACATCTTCTTTATCCAGTCATCTAAAAGGCTTTTTGGTTGTTTCCATGTCTTGGCCAATGTGAACAATGCTGCAATAAACATGGGGCTGCATGTATCTTTATGTACCAATGTTTTTGAGTTTTGGTGGTATATACCCAGTAGAGGGATTGCTGGGTCATATGGTAGTTCTATTTTTAGTTTTTTTTTGAGGAACCTCCATACTTTCTTCCATAATGGTTGTAGTACTTTACATTTTTACCAACAGTGGATGAGGGTTCCTTTTTCTCCACAGCTTCGCCAACACTTGTGAGTTGGTATCTCATTGTAGTTCTGATTTGCATTTCTCTGATAACTAATGAAGATAAGCATCTTTTCATATATCTGTTGGCCAGTTGTATTTCTTCCTGGGAGAAGTGTCTGTTCATATCCTCTTCCCATTTTTTTATTGGATTGTTTGTTTATTTGTTGTTGAGTTTTATGAGTTCTTTGTATATTTTGGATATTAGACCCTTATCTGAAAAGTTGTTTGAAAATATCATTTCCCATTTAATTGGCTGTCTGTTTATTTTGTTATCAGTTTCTCTTGCTGAGCAAAAACTTCTTGGTCTGATGTGGTCCCATTCATTTATCTTTGCCTTCACTTCCCTTGCCTTTGGAGTGAAATTCATAAAATGCTCTTTAAAACAAAGGTCCATGAGTTCAGTACCTATGTTTTTTTCTATGTACTTTATTGTTTCAGGTCTTATATTTAGGTCTTTGATATATTTTGAATAAATTTTAGTGCAAGGGAACAACTGTAGTTGAGTTTCATTCTTTTGCATGTGGCCTTCCAGTTTTTCCAGCACCATTTATTGAAGAGGCTTTCTTTTCTCCATTGTGTGTTGTTAGCCCCTTTATCAAAAATTATTTGACCATATATATGTGGTTTATTTCTGGGCTTTCTATTCTGTTTCATTGGTCTGAGTGTCTATTTTTCTGCCAATACCATGCTGTTTTGATTATCATGGCTCTATAATATAATTTGAAGTTGGGTAATTTAATGCCCCCAGCTTCTTTGTTTTTTCTTAAAATTGCTTTGGCTATTCAGAATTTATTATAGTTCCATAACAATCTGATGATTTTTTGTTCTATTTCTTTAAAAACTGTCATTAGAATTTTGATGGGAATTGCAATAAATTTGTATATTGCTTTGAGTAATATGGTCATTTTGATTATATTTATTCTTCCTATCTAAGAACAAGGGATATTTTTTCATTTCACTGTATCTTTTTCAATTTCCTTTAACAATGCTTTGTAGTTTTTATTATATAGGTCCTTTACATTGTTTGTTATGTTTATTCTTAAGTATTTTATTTTTTGTTGTTGTTGTTGCAATTGTAAAGAGGATTATTTTTTTTAGTTCATTTTCTCATGTTTTGTTGGTGGCATATAAAAAGACAATGGACTTTTGTATATTAATTTTGTATCCTGCAACCTTACTGTATCAGTTTATTGTTTCTAGTAATCTTTTTGTGAAGTCTTTGGGGTTTTTGATGTATAGGATCATATCATCTGCAAAAAGTGAAAACTTTACTTTTTCTTTTCCAATATAAATGACTTTTATTTCTTTATCTTGTCTGATTGCTCTGGCTAGAACTTCCAGCACCACATTTAAGAAGAGTGGAGAGAGTGGACAACCCTGTATTGTTCTTGATTTAAGGGGGAAAACCTTCCGTTATTTTGCCATTTAATGTGATGTTAGCTGATGATTTATCATAAATGGCCTGTATCATGTTGAGACATTTTTCTTCTATACCCATTTGTTGAGTGTATTAAACATAAAATTGTGTTGTATTTTATCAAATGCCTTTTCTGCATCTATTGATAAGATCATGTGTTTTTTTTTCTTTGTTTTGTTGATATGGTGTATTATGTTAACCATTTTACGTATGTTGAACTATCTTTAAGATTCTGGGATGAATCCCACTTGATCATAATGTATTAATTTTTAAAATATACTGTTGTATTTGATTTGCTAGTATTTTGTTTAGTATTTTAGCATCTGTATTCATTAGAGATATTGGTCTGTAGTTTTCTTTTTCTTTTTTTGTGCCATACTTGCTGGGTTTCAAGTACTGAGGTTGTGTTGGCCTCATAAAATGTGTTTGGAAGTATTGCTTCTTCTTCAATTTTTTGGAAGACTTTGAGTAAAATAGAAACCAAGTCTTCTTTGAATTTTTGATAGAATTAACTAGTAAGCCGTCTGGGCCTGGACTTTTATTTTTGGGGAGATTTTTAATAGTTTTTTTTTTTATTTCCTCCTGCTTATGGGTCTGTTTAGGCTTTCTGCTTCTTTATGACTCAGTTTAGGAAGATTGCATTGTTCTAAGAATTTATCTATATCTTCTAGATTGTTGAATTTGGTGGCATATTATTTATCATAGTATTCTACAATAATTATTTGTATATCTTTGATATCTGTGGAGATTTTTTTCTTTCATTTTAAATTTTGTTTATATGAGTCCTTTCTCTTTTTTTCTTAGTGAGTCTTGCCAAGGGTTTGTCAATTTTGTTATCTTTTCAAAGAACCAGCTCCTTGTTTTATTAATTTTTTCTATAGTTTTTCTGTTCTCTATTTCATTTATTTCTGCTCTGATTTTTATTATTTTCTTTCTTCTTCTGTTTTGGGTTGTCTTTGTTATTTTTCTAGTTCCTTAAGATGTGAAGTTAAGTGGTTTACTTGAAATCTCTTTTGTTTGTTCATATAGGCCTGTAGTGACATAAACTTACCTCTTATTACTGCTTTTGCTGCATCCCAGAGATTTTGATATGTCATATTGTTTTATTTCTTTTGTATGTATCTTTTGATCTCTGCACTTATTTCTTCTCTGACCCACTCATTTTTTAAGAGTATGTTATTATGTTTCCACATTTTTGTGGTGTTTTTATACTTCTTTTTTACAGTTGCATTTTAGTTTCAAGGCTTTATGATCAGAAAATATGCTTGGTATAATTTTAATTTTTTCTGAATTTGCTGATGTTATTTTTGTGGTCCAACATATGGTCAATTCTTGAGAATGTTCCAGCCTGACCTGTGGTGGTGCAGTGGATCAAGTGTCGACCTGGAGCACTGAGGTCGCTGGTTCAAAACCCTGGGCTGTCCCGGTCAAAGCACATATGGGAGTTGATGCTTTCTGCTCTTCCCCTTCCTCTCTCTCTCTTCTCTAAAATGCACAAATAAATAAATAAATAAATGATTTAAAATAAAGTGACCAAAAAAAAAAGAGAATGTTCCATGTACACTAGAGAAAAATGTATAAACTGTCCCTTTTGGATGAAATGTTGTGGAGATGTCTATCATATACAATTGCTCTAGTGTTTCATTTAAGGCCAATGTTTTTTTATTGATTTTCTGTTTGGATGAATGATCTAGAGCTGTCAGCAGTATATTGAGTTCTCCATGTATGATTGTACTTTTTTCAATTTTTGTTTTTAGGTCAGTCAGTAGCTGTTATATATTTTTGTGCTCCTTGGTTTGGTGCATATATATTAAAAAGTGTTATGTCTTCTTGATTCATTGTCCCTTTAATCATTATGAAATGTCCATTTTTGTCTCTGAGTACTTTTGCTGTCTTATAGTCAGCATTATCAGATATGAGTATTGTGACACCTGCTTTTTTTTGTATGTTACTTGCTTGGAGTATTGTTTTTCAGCCTTTCACTTTGAGTTTGTTTTTATCCTTATTGGTTAGATGTGTTTCTTATAGAGCATGCAGTTGAATTTTCTTTTTTAATCCATTCTGCTACTCAGTGTCTTTTTATTGATGAGTTCAATCCATTTACATT
Source organism: Saccopteryx leptura (assembly GCF_036850995.1). NCBI lineage: Eukaryota > Metazoa > Chordata > Mammalia > Chiroptera > Emballonuridae > Saccopteryx > Saccopteryx leptura. Next base: position 97,991,976 of record NC_089510.1, read on the forward strand.
TAGCATAATTATTGAAAGTTGAGGGTTTCCTATTGCCATTTTATATATTGCATTCTTTAATTTTGTATCTTGTTTAATTTTTCTTTTTTGTTTATCATTTGTTTTTGTTTGGTTGTAATCTATACTTCTTTCCTCTGTTACTTCTTGTTTTTAAGTCATGTGCTTCTGTGGTGGTTTTTTTCAAGGGTGGTTATCATTAAGTAATGGAAAGGAAACCTACCATGTTTATTATAATACACTATCTTATGAGTGCTTCTGCACTCCATTATTCTTTGCTACTGTTAATCTTTGTCCTCTCCCCATTTTTGTTTTTGTTGTCACAGTTTAAATTTGGTTTTATTGTGTTCTTGGTAGAGTTTTTACTTGTGGTTTTGTTTGTTTCATTCTTTGGAAAACCCCCTTTTGTATTTCCTGAAGTGGGGGTTTTCTGATGATAAATTTTCTTATCTTTTCTGTGACTGTGAATGATTTTATTTCTTCTTTGTATTTGAAGGATAGCTTTGATGGGTATAGTATTCTTGGCTGGAAGTTCCTCTCTTTCAGAACTTTAAATATTGGGGTCCACTCTTTTCTAGATTGTAGAGTTTCTGCTGAGAAATCTGATGAGAATCTAATACGCCTTTCTTTATATGTTGTATTCTTCTTTTCCCTGGTTGCCTTGAGAATTTTTTTTTTGTAGTTGGTTTGTGCCAATTTATTTATGATGTGCTTTGAGTAAGTTTGTTGGGGTTAAGATGGTGTTCTGTTTGCTTCTTGAATTCAGGGCTTTAGTTCTTTCCATAGGTTTGGGAAGTTTCTGTCTATTATTTGTTTGAATATGTTCTCCATTCCATTTTCTCTCTCTTCTCCTTCTGATATACCTATTATTCTTATGTTAGTCTTTTTGATGGAGTCAGGCAATTCCTATAGGGCTTTCTCATTTTCTTTAATTCATGAGTCTCTCCCCTCTTCTCTCTGTTGTGCCTCAAGTCGCCTGTCTTCTTTGTCACTAATTTTCTTTCTGACCTGTTCTATTAGCTAAGCTTATTACCTCATTTTTCCATTCATGAATTGAGTTTTTTATCTGTTTGATTTGTTTTCAGTTTCAATTTCCTTGGTAATATATTCTTTCTGTTCACTGAGTTGTTTTTTGAGCTTCCTAAGTTGCCTTTCTGTATTTTTCTGTATATCTCTGTGTATTTTTAGGATTTCTATTTTAATTTTTTTGTCATTTAACTCCAATGTTTCCAATCTATTAAAATATTTTCTATAGATTTTTTGACATCTGTCTGTGCTACATCTTTGTCTTTTGTATCCATGATACTTGATTTCCTTTTTTTAATGTCATCTGAGGGTGAGTTTTTAATAATAATAAGGAGAATTAATAAAGAATAAAAATTTAAAAATAGATAAAAAATAATTTTAAAAATTATTTTTTTCCTTTTTTGAGAAAATATCATGAAAAACTGAGAATTATATTGTGCTAAATGAAATAAAAACTACCTAGAATGAAGGGTCTCAGTTGGAAAAAAGTGACAAAGGGCAAAAAATGAGGTAGGGACCCATAAATTGCAAAAAAGGAAAAAACTTGGATCAAGAATAAAATAATTTGCTTGTAAATGACAGTTGAATGAAAGATGTAGTGAAAGAGATAATAAGAAAAAGAAAAAAAATACTATTGTATTAAGTGGAGCAAAAACTACATAAAATGGAGAACCAGGGTTGGGGGGAATGCTAAGGAGTTAAAAAGCAAAGTAAAAAGCACACAAAATGCCACAAGAAAAAAAAATTGGAATCCAAAATAAAATAATTTGTGATTAAGGAACGAATGAGAGGAAAAGTGAAAGATAAAAAAAAGAAACTAAGAAAGAGAAAGAAAAAAGAGGAAAAAAGGAAAAAGGGAGAGAGTTAAGGTTTTGGAGTGTAACCTTCATAGAGAGAAAAAAAAAGAAAAGAAAAACAATGGAAAATGTAACACCTATGAGTAATGTAGTTCAAGATGAAAAGAACAAGATAAGCAGAGAATAAAAGAACCAAGGTGGCGATTCCCAGCCAGGGCACACAGGAGAGGTGCCCATCTGCTTCTCCACCCCTCCCCCTCTCCTTCCTCTCTGTCTCTCTCTTCCCCTCCCGCAGCCGAGGCTCCATTGGAGCAAACGATGGCCCGGGCACTGGGGATGGCTCCTTGGCCTCTGCCCCAGGTACTAGAGTGGCTCTGGTTGCAACTGAGTGACGCCCCGGATGGGCAGAGCATTGCTCCCTGGTGGACGTGCCAGGTGGATCCCAGTCGGGTGCATGCGGGAGTCTGTCTGACTGCCTCCTGGTTTCCAGCTTCAGAAAAAACAAACAAACAAAAAAAAGGACTAAGGTGGAAGAAAAAAAATAAAGATAATAAAATGAAAGAAACAAAAAAAGTGGAAAATGTTATAAAGAGTGGATTATTCTTGATTTTGAGAGTTTATCTTCTTTCTTTTTTCTTTCTTCTTCCACTTCCTGGTCAGTGTCACTGTATCCCAGGCTCTGTCCCTGTGGCATGCTTAGGTAGATGTTGGTAGTTGATATGTCGCTATGGTGATGACATATACTAGGCTTCAGTCTTATTGGTAGTCGGGGCTTGCTAGCATTTGCAGGCTTCAAAAATGAGTGAGTCTGTTTTCCCAGAGCCGCTCTTTATGTCTCTCCTTCCTGAATTAGCAGCCTGGTGATCAAGTTATGAGGTTGCCCCTGCCACTGCCTGGAGTGTAAGAAGCCCTAAGAGCTGGCAAATCCCTACTCTATCCCACTCAGCACAGGGCTGTGGGTAAGGCTCTGTCATTCAGAGCCACCAGCATAATCAGGCAGGGCTAGGAGCCAATTGATTTCAATGTGTTTTTCTATGAGCCTCCAGGCATGTCTAGTATGCCTCAGCACTCTGTGGGATCACTCTCCCCAGGCTTTTTGCACTGTGTAACCTGTATTGGCTAACATGAAGTTGCCCTAGTTGCTGCCTGCAGAATAGGAGGTCTTAAAAGCTTCCAATTTCCTTCTTTTAGCATACGGCCCTAAGTATGAAAGCTCCTTCTGATCAGAGCCACTAGTTTAAGTGGTTAGATGGGGTGTGTTGACTTCTATTCAGGCTCCTTTCTAAGGTTCCCCAGATATATCTAGTTAAGTTTGCTTTAGCATCTGTGGGATTGTTCTCTGCAGGCTTCTTTCTTATTAAAGATTCTACAGCCTAGTCTGTCCAACTTCTGCAGTGTTCTCTGAGGTCTGTTTCATAGGAATGCGTTTTTCACCCTGTATTGGCTGGCGGGCTGTACTCTTGTAAAGCCAGTACCCATGGCCACCATCACAGTAGCCTGGCCCATGCAGGTTTGCATTGAATTCGGACAGTCGGTAAAGAAACAATGGAGCCAAAAACTGGTGGGCCATCATCTTTAATCCTAGCTTGCACCCAGCAGGCAAGTAAAAAACACACACTGGGCTCCAAAACCCACTCACATTCAGTACTCACAAAGCTAATGACTTATCCGAGTTTCCTAGAATCAAAGGTTTCTAGCTCACCAGACTTATGCAACTCTGTTTTCCATCTCCTTCCTTCTCCCTGCACAAACTGTGCACAAACTGGCTTCTCACTCAACACTTTGCCATCTTGGCTACTTCTCCCAGCCTCCTCCACATGGCCCTTCTCTGCTCTCTGCTGTCTCCTCTAATGCTAATCTCAGGAACTAAGAGTACAAGCTCCCGTTCTGCCCCCATTTTATAGTGCAGAAATAAAAACCTTTAATCCAATATACAAAATAGGGAAGTCTCTAATACAAAGTCACTTATCTGGGGCATAATGGGATTGCACCACTCCACATCAAAAAGGATGGGAAAGGCTTAGTCCTAAAACTAAACCCCAGGCTACAAGGATCCTGCCTGCCCACAGCCCGCCCCCAACACACACTAATATCACCTGGGCAACAGGCTTCCATGTGGGCAGTGCCATCTTTAACAAAGTGAGCATAATATATTTTATCTGCCCGACAACTCCTAATTATACATGGGAGGGGAGAAAACCTGATATTTTGGCATAAGTTTATACCTTTTGTTTAGAGATACATATATTAATTATATGCTTTCAGGAAGGAAGGGGTGGTTTTCATGGGAACAAATGCTTGCAAATGATTCATTAGCCCAAGAAAAGATTTAATTATTTTCTCCCTACATCTGCCTAGCCATTGACCCTTTTCCCATAGGTATGGGGGAAGGTCAGAGAATGCAAGTCTCCTTCCTCTTTCTGCATTAACAAACAATGCCATCTTGGTCTTATGCTAATCACACAAGCATAGAAATCACACTTACAAAATTCCTCTGCATTCCTGGCCCAAATTAATAAAATGTTCTTTAAATTTCTTAAAATATTGATATTAATTTTGTAGCTTTTTGCACTTTACAACAAAGCCATCCAGAAACTCAAGGCTCCCCTTCCCTGATACTGAAAGGAACACACTGGATTTCAGGACCATCTGAACATCTGGTGGTTTTGTTTCAGCAGTTCCTAAGGCCGCTGACTCCCTCCTAGAGTGGGTGAGGTGAATCCCGCCCAGCCCACCGACTCCCATTAACTTGCAGTAATAACTGTGTATCGTATGTAGCATTGACCCTTGAAGGGCTACCATCCAAATGTTGCGGGGGGGGGGGGCACCACAGGGGTTGTGTGGAGGGCTGTTGAATGTCTCCAGTCAATATTTCATACCTACCTCCTGCTGAGTATGTGGAGTGGGTTGAGTGTTGGCATTACTCATTCATGTATGGGAAGGTAAAATCTGGGTTTTGTCTAAAACTTGTCAGCAGCCTGACCCAGAAGGTTGAGAAGGGTGTTGACATGCTTTGGACAAATGACTTTTTTTTTTGAGGGTGAACTGTTTCTAGCCTGGGAGACACAGAATGGACAAGGGCATTAAGAATACAAGCTCCAAGGCCTGACCTGTGGTGGCGCAGTGGATAAAGCATCAACCTGGAAACACTGAGGTTGCCGGTTCAAAATCCTGGCTTGCCTGGTCAAGGTACATATGGGAGTTGATGTTTCCTGCTCCTCCCCCTTCTCTCTCTCTCTCTCTCCACCCCCTCTCTAAAATGAAAAAAAAAAAGAATACAAGCTCCTGCCCTGGCCAGATACATTTTTTCAGTTAGAGCATCATTGTGAAGTGCAGAGGTTACTTGTTCGATTCCTGTTCAGGGCACATACAGAAACAGCTCAATGTTCCTGTGTACCCTCTCACCACCACTGCCCTACCCCCTTCCTCTCTCACAGAAATCAATTTTTTAAAAAGTTCAAGTTCTGAAAAAAAGTGAGATGAGCAGGAAGTTCAGGAGACATCCTAGAAAGGGCAATAGCCAAGAGCTCATGACTAGCCACTGGGCCAGGAATTCCATCCCAGTATAGCCTAGGCTTGGAGATGCCTGGCCTTGTCATTAAGTAAGCCCTTGGTCTTTATTTTACTTATTTTTTTTCTAAAGATTTTACCTATTCTTTTCAGAGACAGGGGAGGGGGAGAAAGAGAAGGAGAGATACAGAAAAAGAGACAAGACAGACAAACTGACAGATGAGGGGGAAGGAGAAGGAAGCATCAAGTTCCATATGTGCCTTGACAAGGCAAACCCCTGGTTTCGAACCAGCAACCTCAGCCTTCCAGGTTGACACTTTATTTATTGCACCACCACTGGTCACACACTTGACTAACTTCTAACATGTACTTGGGGAAGGGTGATGAGGTCCTTTTCTCAAATGCCATTTGCTCTCTTTTTGGTATATCTGTGCTGCTGCTGCTGCTGCAGCAGCAGCAGCAACATTGAGGTGATGAGGCAGGCTCCAGGCACTACTGTATCCACTTTTTTGGTAAAGAGACTATAGGTCTTCTGGTAAGTGTCAAGGCCTGAGTCAGAACCCGAATGATTTTTGTTTTGTGTGTGTGTGTGTGTGTGTTTGTTTCAGTAACATATCACTGGAAGGGCTTTGTTTTCTTTTTCTTTTCTTTTTTTTAACTTTGGCGAGCTTAGGCCCAGTGCTGGTGTAGGAGCTTCTTTCAGTTGTTCAAAAGCCCCTTGTTGGTTTCCTTCACCAACAGAGGATGGCTGACCCTTGTCAATGGCTCCTCCTTGAAGCCCTATAGTGGGGTCTGGACCTCTCTCCATAGTCTGAAACCTACCATCTGCATTACATATCCTGTGAAACCTAAGAATGCTCGAAGCTGTTTCTGGGTGCCAGCCCCTCAGGAAGGTAAAAAATGGCCTGTATACTAGTTGAGGATAGTGTTCCTTTCCCAGGAGTTCGCAGAAGAACTAGGCATTCTATTTCTCATGGTATCGTTTGTGCCTTGTGCCTTATCCAGGATCCATAGGACAGGTCTTCGGCCTAGTTCTTGCAGAAGACAACAGAGAAGTGAGCCAAGAGAACAGAGAAGTGAGCCATTTTCACGTTAAATTCTTTGACTACCAGCCACCCGCCCCCCTCCATTCTCCTGAGGAGGTGGTAGGTCCCTTGAGATTTCCCGGCTGTTGCCTGTACAAAAAAAAACGTGGACTGTCTTTGAATCCCCGAGGGAGTACAGTCTGGGTTCATCATTGGTCCACATCCCTGAGTGTCTGTTCTCTGTGAAGCAAATAAAGATCATCTAGCTGGGTCTAGTGCTGTTGTTAATGTTCAGGGTTTCATGAACAGGAGCCGCAAAGGAATGAGGCACCCACAACAATACCATAAATGGAGAACCCCAATATCTCCAGGATCAAAGTGCCTTGGAGAGGGCAGTTATCTAGTTTATTAGGCAGAATTATGTCATCTTGCATAAGAAACTAACAAGCAGAACACTGTGTGCAATTTTATTGCTTAGTTTTGCAAAACTGATTAGATTTTTCTTGCCCTTTATGAGACATAACACCATCTGCTGTCTGATTCCAGACCTGTAGAAAGCTCTGGTTGGGCTAAACAAAACACCCACGTCCTTGGGCCTCTCCTGGGCATGACTTTAGTCATGAGTGTTTGGCCTCGACCTTTACTTTCCCAGGATAGGAACAGAAAGTCACTTTGTGCTTCAGCTTTCCTCCAACATAGTGGGATGCAGGAGAAGGCATTCGTAAAGTCTAGTACAGAGATCTGTTAGGTTTGGTTAGGAATCCCCCCCACAGTAAAAGGATTTGATGGGGTAGACTAACCACACCATTGATCAATCACCCTTAGATCTTGAACTACTTATGGGCTCTCTTTCTCTCTAGCTCTCTCTCTCTCATCTCTCCCTCCCTCCGTCCTCTCCATCTATTTCTTCTTTCCATCTGGAATCAATAAAACAGACATTAAGCAGGCAGGCAGGCAAACAGCATGGAGGAAAGGAAGGGAAAGGAAGGGAAGGAAAGGAGAGGGAAGGGAAGGGAAGGGAAGGGGAGGGAAGGGAAGGGAAGGGAAAAATAGGGGAGGCAAGCTAGCAGAAAGGAAAGGCTAACTGGGTCCTTAACTATCCTACATGTAAGGTACCTGTGTGTTCCTTATAAACGATTATGTGTCTAAATCAAAACAGGGACCACTGCCGTGCCTTTGTGAACACGCACGCCTAGACCTCCTTTTTCACAGTCCATTGTGGCGCCCTACTCCCGTTATGCCCTATGGTCCCTGAGGTGATCCACGGGAAGAGACCAGCTCCCATCCAGAATTGGTTCCGCCCCTGGCCCCCGAGTGTCCGGCCCGGTGGGCCCAAGGGCCCAGCGGGGGACCAACTTCATGCCCCGAGGCCCCTGTAGGGCCAGCTCCCCCCCCCCCCCGCCTCACTGGGGGAGGAGAGCCACTGCAGGGGTGGATCGGGGGAGGGCCATGGGGCCGCCCCCCCTCACTCACCCGACCCCACGGGGAAGACAGAGCTGGCCTGGACACGTCGGCCCCCTCCCACAGGGTTTGGGGTTGGTGAGGTGGGTGTAAGCAGGCACAACGCTCATGACGGCCGCCCGGGACCCAGCACTCACTCTCGTGCCAAGCACGGAGCAGGGGACGCGGTGGGCCGGGAAGGCGACAGCACACCCGTGGCGGGGATACAAGGCCCTGGAAGGGACGGAAGGCAGATGGGGGATGGGAGCACACGGGGCACCCCCCCCCCCCCCCCCCGCCAGCGCCGTTGCTTGGTGAGGCAACCCTGCAGTAGCATTGGCGGTGGCCTGGCCCAGGGGCCGCAGCGAGGCGAGGGGGTGTGACTCCAGCTCAGACGAGATAAAGAAAGACTGGGAAGAGACAGAAAAAGAGCACGTGGGCACCCAGTCGAATTCGCACAGGGCTCGCGTGAATCTCACCACCCGAAGGCCCCTCCAAGCACAGGGGAGAGAGATGAGAAGCATTAACTCATAGTTGCAGCACCTTAGTTTGCTTTCTCATGTGTGCCTTGACCAGGGGTTCCAGCCGAGCAAGTGATCCCTTGCTCAAGTGAACGATCTTGGGCTTCAAGCCAGCAACTATGAGGTCATGTCTATGATCTCATGCTCAAGCCAGTGAAGTGACCCCGCGCTAAAGCTGGTGATCTTGGGGGTTTGAACCTGGGTCCTCATCATCCTAGGCTAACACTCTATCCACTGTGCCACTGCCTGGTCAGACAGAAATTTTTATAAAATAATACAGCTATTAAATGGTAGAGCCAGTAATGGTTGATATTGAATTGGCAATACTGCTGGATGGCAGATGCTGCTACTTGTCCCTCAAAATCCATTTTCCTTTCTTCTTTTGATAAGAGAATCCCTGAGATTTATTTGACCACATGGCTGCCCATCTAGACACTACATTTTCCAGTCTTCCTTGCACCAGCTGACCATGCACAAGTTATTAAACTCTGACCAATGAAATTATATATACATGTGGAATGAATGTTTTCTTCCACTTACTCTTTTCTTCTTACTGGCTGGAAGGACAGTTTTATACTGAAACTGGAGCAACCATTTGGACCTTGAGATGTAAATCCCAGGTTGAGGATGGAAAAGCATCCTACCTGGCTCTCCAAGCTCCATGGAGCCACTATATCCACCCTGGGCTGCTTATACGAGACAGGAATAAAGTTCTCTCTGGATAAAGACACTGTTTTATTGGCTCTTCCTCTAGTTAGTGAACCTGCATCCTAATCAACATATATTGAATGCCTGACAAGACAATATACTCTATTTACATGAGGAAGAAAAACAGCTGTTCTTCTGTGCCTGGCACATAATAAGAGTCTCTACAAATATTTTAATGAATACACAAAATCTCAGTGTGAAATAGTACACAGTACTGTAGAAGCCCTCTTATTTGACATGATCAGGGGTGGATTATCTTATTTCAACTTAAAACAAAAAATACATTTATTTTCCATCTGTCAGAGTGTGACTAGGCTCTTTTCTTTGAGAATACAGCCAATGATTGGCTCCATTTCTTTCTTCCATAAACCTCACCAGCTATATATATATCACCTACACATTGCAATTTGCTCACTTAGGGTGAAACAAAAAATAGCATGCTTAAAGCCATCTGAGTGCAAAATTCATCAGATTTTTATGATATCTCTCAGTCTATAATAACTTCCTTGCTTATAGCTAATTCAACAAATTTTGAAAGTGACTCACCTTAATCAAGTTTTTTAATGATTCAACATTTTTTTCAAAGAAACAGTGCTTTTAAAAAAATTTTATTTATTGATTTGGGAGGGGTAGAGAAACATTATTTTGTTGTTCCACTTATTTATGTATTCCTTTTTTGATTTTTGTATGTGCCCCAACCAGGGATCAAACTCATAATCTTGGTTTTGTTACATCCCAGGAGACAGACCACAGCAAACCCAAAGTGAATTTTATAAGTTTTTTTGCAAACCTGTGCAGGGACTCCAGACAACCCCTGCAAGGGAACACTGCAGCGCCGAGCCTCTAAAATGGCTCCTTTTTATAGGGTGGCTATCTAGGCTGAGCAAGCAAGCAGCATTTACAAGGGCAGAAGAGGTGTGATTAGCTGACCTTATTCTTGGCTAAGTCTCTATGGTAGGGCTTCCTTGCTGTTGGGTACATAGAGTTCAGTAGAAAATACTGCTACATTTCTAACGGTTGTTTATCTTTTGCCTCCAGCCATGTACTGGGTGTACTCAGTTTTCATGGCTTGTGGCCTGTACTGCTTGTCCTAAGATGTCACATTCCCCCCTTTTCTTCTTACTAGTTCAAACTATTGAACTTTGGTATTGCTTATCTGAACTGGGTATAATCTGGTAGGGCTGAGCTAAGATCATAAGTCTTACAGTATCTATTCTTTCTTAAACAAATGCAACTAAACGATTGATAATAATTGGTCCACAGATGAGGATGAGTAGCAGTATTAAAACTGGCCCAGCTAATGCAGTAAGGAAGGTTGTTAACTAAGGGGACCAATTAAAAAGATTTTGATACCAGTTATTGTCTTCTTGTAATTCCTTTTTCCTATCTTGGAGCCTTTTTCTTAAAACTTAGATACTTTCTCTAATTATTCCTGAATGGTTAGCATAAAAGCAACAAGCTTCTCCTAGAGCAGCACATAATCCTCCTTGTTTTAGGAAGAGTAAATTTAGCCCTCTCCTGTTTTGAAGAGCTACCTCTGCTAAAGAATCTACAGCATGTTCAAGGTATGACATCTGAGTTTGTAAAATAGATATATCCTTTGAAAAAGTCAAAGATAATTGTTTAATTCTAGTTTCTAGGGTGATGTGAGCAGATGCTCTTGTAGCTATGGCTCTAGTGATCCTTAAGGTTGCTATGATAGGTAAAAGTAGGGGTACAGCTCTTTTAGCTCTGTACCTGATGTCAGGTTAGAGAAGGAATTCAGAGTTTCCCCCGTATAGGTAAGCCTGAGGTACAATATAGGTAGATATACAAAAATCATCAGAGGTGCTAGGTAAGATACATTTGCTGACTCAAGATAAACAAGAAACCCAAGTTCCTTCTGTTGCTTTTAGTACCCATGGTCTTCCTGCTGCCGGTGGACTGATGTGAGTCATGGAGAGACAAGAGTTCTGATATCCAACGGTGGTGGGGTCCGTCAGTTCTCCTAAGGTGAAATAATGTCCTTTTCCTTGGAATCTGGCCAGAGAGATGCATCCTTCCTGTTCACACTCAACAAGGGAGTATGAATCATTTACAGTGACATTCTGAAAAGAAACATTAGCTCCTAATCTAATATAGTAGGGAGGTTGAGGATCCAGGCAGAGCCAACAACTCTTAGTAGTTTCGAGTTGGGAGCTATTTAGGACTGGAAAAACAGTCTAGAAGTGTGAAGATAGAAGAACTCTGTTTTAATGTGGGGTCAGGAGGTGCTAAGGTGTTAGCAATAGGGGTAGCTTTATTGGGTGATACAGTTTCTGGACTATGCGAAGCAGTAAAATTGGGATTTAATTCTTCTTTAGGTGAGTCAGCCTTAGGGGGCTTAAAGGCTTTAAGTAAGGTATGAGTTAATCACCTCAAGAGAGGCTTGCGAGCCTCGGGGGGTAACTTCTTGATGGTGAAGAAGGTTCCTGGATCTGAGCCCTTGACATATAATCTGAGGCCCCACATTTTCCCTGTATTCCAACTTGGGTCTCGGAGTTTCTTAATAGTAATGATGGTGGGGTTACAGTTATCTTTAGCACAATTTTCATCCTATCTATTATTTGGTCTTTTTCCCCCTGGTCTTGTTCCTAATCTGAGAAGGTTTATGTCTGGGTCTTGTTTAGGAGGACTCTACCGGAATTCACTAACAAGAGTCTCACAACCCTACTTTTTACAATAATAATCAGTGATAGACCCACAAGTATGGTGCTGCCCAAAAGGGGGTTCAGGACAAGCATAATGAGGAGTATACCATAGGCTCTATTTGTAACGTGTGGAGAGCATTTGCTACCTATGGTATATGAACTAGGCCAGTCATCTAGGAGGGGGCTCCTTGCTGAATTAGAGTGCCTCCAAGCCACTGGTGAGTCACAAAATTTCTCGTCAAAGAGTTTAGAAAAATCTACTGACAAGGTGAGAGCTGAAGTAACCCAAGTTTGATTCCTGGCAATTACAGACCTATCTTGAGTTCTAATGAGGACCCATTTACTGCGGCTAGGGGTTCCTGCTTGAATGAAAGTCAGTGTAAATAGGATTACCCCAGTGATGATGTAAACTGGAGCTTTAAGGGGTCTATAGGGTCCTTTTGTACCTTCTATTGTTTGTCCTTAGGGGGCATGTGGTCAGGATGTGCTCGCTTTACCTGACTGTGATGAATCCAATGTTTGCGGTTTGCTACCTTAACTGCTGCTTGAGTAGCTAGGATAACAAGGTGAGGTCCCTCCTAAATGGACTGAAGGTTCTCACGATGGAGCCGCTTGACCCAAACCCACTGTCCAGGCTCAATGGGAGGCTCGCTGGAATGCAGGTGCTGGTTAGGTATTCTTTGGGTGTGGGAGTTGGCTTCTGCTCACACTGCCTCGATGGCCTGTAAGGACTTAAGGAACTGTGAGTTATCAAAGGGGGCTAACATGCTTGAATTTAACTTGGGCAGGATAGGAGGAGGTCTTCCAAAAAGAATTTCAAAAGGGGTTAAGCCTTTATAGTAAGGAGAGCACCTAGCATGGAGTAGGGCAAAGGGTAGGAGGCCTACCCAATCATCACTTATTTCCTCTCTTAATTTAGTTAAAGTTTCTTTTAGGGTTCTATTTATTCTTTCTATTTGTCCTGAACTCTGTGGCCTGTATATGCAATGAAGTCTCCAGTTAATACCTAGAGCTTTGGCTAAATTTTAAAAAACTGAGGCTATGAAAGCCGGACCATTGTCTGACCCCAGAGCAAAGGGAAGGCCAAATCGAGGGATAATCTCAGAGGTGAGGTTCTTGAGCACAGTGGTAGCAGTTTTATGCTTTGTAGGGAAGGCTTCAACCCATCCTGAATAAGTATCAATAAAGACTAGTATGTACTTGTATCCATATCTTTCTTTCTTTACTTCAGTAAAGTCTACTTCCTAAATTTCACCTGGAGAGTGTCCTGTTGTCTTTCCTTAGGTATATTCTTCTATTGGTGTGGGTTTACTTTTGCACATACAAGGCATCTGGATACTTCTGATTCTACAAGACTACTTAAGTAAGGTATGTAATAGTGCCTTTGTAGCAAGGAAGTGAGCTTGTTAATACCCAGGTGGGTTTCTTGATGTATTTCCTGAATTAAAGTTGTTCCTATAGCCTTAGGTATAAACAGTCTCTGATCGGGTAGCTGCTTCTATCCACTAGGTAAGTCTCTGCAGTGTAATTTATTTCCTAATTTAATTTCTTTTTCTAAATAGTGAGGCTTCTCAGGTAAAAGTCTTTCTGGAAGTAAGGGAAGGATAGTAACTGGTTCCCTGGGTTTTAAAGCAACTGCTTTTGCTGTATCATCTGCTAGGTTATTTCCTTTGGCTATTGGATCCAACCCCTTTTGATGTCCTTTACAATGTATAATAGCTACTTTAGCTGGTAGCCAAATGGCTTTGAGGAGTGCTAAAATTTCTTCTTTATTTTTAATTTCTTTCCCTCTAGAAGTAAGAAGGCCTCTCTCCTTATATAAAGCCCCATGTATATGTGCAGTAGCAAAAGTATACCTGCTGTCCATGTAGATGTTGACAGTTTTCCCTTTTGGCTATCTTAAGGCTTGAGTGAGAGCAGTAAGTTCAGCCCTCTGGGCAGAAGTTCCTTGTAGAAGAGACTGGGCCCATATTACCTTGTCCTCTGTTGTTATAGCTGCTCCAGCTCTTCAGACCCCCTGGTTGAGGAAGCTACTCCCATTGGTGAAGAGAGTAGTTTCTGCATTCAACAATGGGAAGTCCTGAAGATCTGGGCGGAGACTGGAAATAGTGTCAAGAAGTTCAAGGCAATTATGATCAGGGCTGGGTTGTTCCTCTGTCTCAGGCAGCAGGGTTGCTGGGTTGAGGGCTACTGACTTAGAGAATGTTACATGAGGAGGGTTCAAAAGGAGTACTTGGTATTGAGTTAACCTAGCATTAGAAATCCATCAATCCAGTGGGGACCTTAGAAGGGATTCAGTGGTATGACCTCCATGTATTTGGAGGTCCTGCCCGAGAGTCAACTTCTGAGCTTCTTTGACTAGCGCCGCCATGGCAGCTATGGCTCTCATGCATTGTGGGCCATTCTGTGGCTACAGGGTCTAGGCGCTTGGATAGGTAAGCAATGGGTCACTTCTAAGGTTCAAGAGTCTGTGTGAGTACTCCTTTTGCTACCCCATGTTTTTCAGCTACAAATAACTGGAATGGCTTATTCAAATCAGGAAGTGCCAGAGCAGGGGTTGAGACCAAAGTTTCCTTCGTGGCTTGAAAAGCAGCTTTCTCAGTTGTTGTCTATATAAGGTCTGGACTTTTACCCCTGGTTGCTGTATATAGGGGTTTTGCTAATTCAGCAAACCCTAATATCCACTGTCTGCAATATCCAATAGCCCCTGGAAATTCTCGAACTTGTCTTTTTGTGGAAGGGGTCAGCATATCAAGAATTGCCTGAATTCTTTTAGTTGATAAAGTCTTCTTACCTTCTCTGAGATCATACCCAAGATATGTGGCTGTCCGAACATTTACTTGGGCCTTCTTGCTGGAGACACGATACCCAAGCTGGTCAAGGTTGTGGAGCAAGTCTCTGGTGTCTTCTTTGCAGGTTTCCTCAGAGTCTGCTGCAAGGAGAAGGTCATTTACATATTAGAGTAGTGTAACCTGTGGATGTAATTCTCAAAAAGGTTGTAAATCCTTGTTTAATGCCTCATCAAATAATGTTGGGGAGTTTTTAAACCCCTGAGGAAATCTTGTCCACATTAGCTGTCCAGAAAATCCCCCTTCTGGATCAATCTATTCAAAAGCAAAAATAGGCTGACTCTTTTCAGCTAAAGGGATGGAGCAAAAAGCATCTTTTAAGTCAAGGACTGTATAGTAAGTGCGGTCCGGATGTAGAAGACTCAGAAGAGTGTAGGGGTTTGGAACTGGCGGGTGAATTGTTTCAACCTGGAGATTGAATTCTCGGAGGTCCTGGACTGGTCTATGGTCCTCTGTCCCTGGCTTTTTGACAGGGAGTAATAGAGTATTCCAAGGAGAGTGACATGGCCTTAGAATGCCTGCTTTTAAGAGTCTGTTTATATGCTTTGAAATCCCTTTTTTAGCTTTCTGCGGGATTGGGTATTGCTGGACTCATATGGGTAGTGCCGTGCTTGCTAGCTGAACGTGGACAGGAGGCTGATGCCTTGCTAGTCCAGGTGAATTTGTTTCTGCCCAAATGCCCAGTACTTCTGCAAGTAATTCTTCTAAAAAGCTAGAGGGAATGGCTTGGGATGGTTCCTCTATTAACAAGTATTCCTCTGACAAGGGTACTGTTACTAATATGGATGGGATTGAAGCTGGATTTAAAGTTAACATAGTTGCCTCCCCATGGAAGAAGATGGTAGCATGTAGTTTGCGTAGGAGGTCTCTTCCAAGGAGAGGATAAGGATACTTTGGCATTACTAGGAACAAATGAGATAGTTACCTTCCCAAGGTCAGTGATCCTTACCTTCGTCCATGGGTATGACTTAGCTTTTCCCGTTGCTCCGACAATGGCGGTCTTCTTTGAAGAGAGTAGTCCTGTAGCTTCTTGTAGTACCGAATAAGTGGCCCCCGTGTCCACAAGAAATTTGGCGGGCTTCCCATCAATGGACAGTGTTACCATGGGTTCCTGGGGGCCTAATGGTATGGAACCCTGGCCCCCTCAGTCTTGATCCTCGAAGAGGACTTCAGTTTTCTGTCCCTTCTTCTCCTTTAGCTTAGGACACTTATTTTTTCAATGCCCAGTCTACTTGCAATAAGCACATTGATTCTTGTCTAGAGGCAGTCTACTATTCTGCCCTTTCCTTTGTTGCCGTGGACAGCGTGGCTCCTAATAATGGTGTGAAATTAAGAAAACACACTTATCAAAACAAAAACAATGGGACCAGGAGGACTCTTCAACATGCCTGGCAGTATCCGAGTGCCCCATAGCCCCAGTTTGCTTTATTATATAGCCATATGCAAATGAAGGACCTTGATACAAAGTTGCACATCCAAGGCTAAGACAGGAACTTTCCCAAGGCAAAAACATGATACATTAGTGAAATCTACCAACATCTGAAACAAACAAATAGTCAGAGGAAGGGCATGTATATTGCTTCCAGCAACCCAAGGAAGCAAGTAGAGTGGGTGCAAATACTCAGCATCATAGCCAAATACGGAGATGGAAAGGGGAGAACTTAGCCTTTTGCTACAATGGCTCGAATCTACAATGGTTTTTTGCCATTTATGGTCCACAACATATCCCCCTTTTCTTTTTTATTTTTAATTTGTGTGCTGAGATTTGCACTCATCTGATTTCCTAGTTTTCCAGATTATAATTTGAAGGTAGACTAAAAAAATACAGAACAAACACAGAATTAGTATAGCCAATACTAACAAGATACGCAAATATTCTAAAACATTACAGCGATTAAAGCCTTTAAGCAAACTCTTGGCCAATACAACAAGAATCCATAAAAGAGTAGTGTCCTTAACATGTTCACCAAGTCCAAGTTGGCACCAACACCATTCCAAATTTCTGCAAATGCAACCCAACCCCAGCTCAGTCCATCCAGAGCTGTCACAGGAGCAGGAGTCCAGGAAAAAAAATCCAGGAGAAGTCCACATGGCACTGGAATTGCTGTCACACTTTCACACTCTGCAGCTAGCATCAAAGTCCCAATGACCGCTGCTTCTAGCTGGTAATGACCCAGGTAGACTGGAAAAGCCATCTGCAGCACACATGAATACGGGGCTTCTTTTTTCTTTAAACTGGAAAGATGAACCCAGCGGGCCTTATACTGGAGCTTTACAGCCATGGGGTGGTGAGGAGAACCTTGGGGTACACTAAGCTGGGTGGCGGAGGTAAATTTGTAAGTTGGCAAAAAGGGAAAAAAGGATCTCTAAATTAGGAGTAGGTCCTAGACTAAAATATGAGTAGGGTATTGAGGCAGGAGGAATAAAAGAAACACTATATATTAAACAAAGCAGCAGAAAATAGGACTATCAATACCCACAACAGAGATTTTTGAAGGAAGAATAAAAAACCTGACTATTCAGGCAAGACATAGTTAAGTGGCCCTTGTGTAAATGAGATCAGTTTACCTGCTATTAGAAGAAATACCCTAGGCTCATTCACAGTGTTGTAAATGGGGCTGATGGCCCCGGGCACCTTCAGCCTTCAGTGGCAAATTCCAGCATTCTGGGCAAGGTTAGGTCACAGGTGGCTGGAGCAGGGCTGGAAGAGACTAAACCCTCCCTTAGAGGAGCGAGGGGGAAGCCTACCTTCCAGTGTCCCTTCTTCCTCACAGCAAAGGCATGTAAGCCTGGCAGGCTTTGGCTTAAATAACCATCTTTTCTACTATTGAAGCAGGGTCCTCATGGAGTCCTATGAGGTCCAGTTGGAGCATTGGAGCCTTTGAGGGTGTATGCCAAGAGCTAGTATTTTACCCGATATCTTTTGGGCTTTTTCTGCCTCTTTGTACCTTAAAAGCCATGCTCAGAAGATCTCGCTGAGGAATTTGAGGATCCCCATCCACCTATATAAACCTTTTCCATATATCTGGAACTATTTGGAAAAAGACAAAACAGTGTTATTAGCTCGATCAAATAAAAGAGGGTAGAAGTTTGCAGGAGAAAAGGATTTGGTGTCTCCTGTTCATCAACATTCAAAAGAAAATTAAAAAAAAAATAAGGTAGATTTGCAGGAATTCCAGAATATAACTCCCCCTTTTATATTTTTAAAATTAACCTTAAATATTTGCTGGGTGCACTTTAATAATACCTTGACTTTAAAGATTGTAAGAAATGCCCATAATTTGAAAGGTTTGACAAAATACAGTAAATGCTTTTGCTATATATGCAATAGCATTATCAGCTTTAATCACATCAAGAAGTCCAATAATAGAAAATGCATACAGACAATGAGCTATAACATGCTTAGCAGCCTCTCCTGTCCTAGCAGAGGCTACCATAAATCCAGAATAAGTATCCACTGTAACGTGGACAGAGGACTGTTTGCCAAATGAAGGTATATGAGTAACATCCATTTGCCAAAGTTGTCCTGGTAGGAGTCCTTGAGTGTTAACTCCAAATGAAGGAACAGATTGTAGTATAGGACCCCTTGGACAAGATTTACCAATCTGCCATGCTGCTTCCCAAGAAAGTTGAAATTGTTTATGTAGGGCTGCAGCATTCTGGTGATGAATAGTATGAGACTGAATTGATCAATCTCTCATGGTTGCTCCAAATAATTTTCTTTTGGGTAGCTTGATCAACAAGGGCATTCCCTTGTGCAAAAGCTCCAAGGAGCATGGAGTGAGCTCAAATATGTCCTATAAAACATAGAGCTCTATGTTGATATACAAGTCTTTGAAGAAGGAGAAACTGCTGAAACAGTTCATCAGCAGTTGTCCCTAAGACAGCAGTCTCTATAGTGGAAATATTTGCTGTCTTTAAATAGATTAAAGGAGGAATATGGCAAATGCTGAAAAGCCATGATAACGGCATGTAATTCTAGTCTTTAAGTTGATTTCAAGGCAAATTATTTTAATATAAATTTGTCCATTGATTGTTAAGCCCACTGTTCCTGAGCTGGATCCATCAGTAAAGATTTTAGGTGCTTCAGGAATGGGATCATTAACAATTGTCTGAGGAAAGACAAATGTAGTAATTAATTGAACTATTTTATCAGCTGGGTAGTGAGAATCAATTTGGCTTCTAAAATTTGTAAAAGTGATTTGCCATTTAGTGGAAGTTTCCCAGAGCCATTGTTGTTGATCCTTTGAAAAAGGAACAACAATAATTTGAGGCTCAAAACCTATAAGCTGTAAGAGTCGCCTACATCCCATGATAATCAAGGAGGTGACAAGATCAAAATACAAAGATAAAACTTTTTTAAAAGTAACAACCAAATGAATCCATTCAATAGGACCTGAAGCTTGCCACAGTAGTCCCATTGGAGTGTAACTCGAGGGACAAATTAGTAAGGCAATTGATTCTTCAGAATTTATGCGTTTTAATTGTGCTTGCTCCAAGGCCTTTTCTACAAGCTTTAAAGCTTGTTGTCCTGCAGCTGTAAGTAGCCAAGGAGAAGCTGGTTCAGCCAATCCTCTAAGACTATCAAAAAGTGGTTTTAGTTCCCCAATAGTTAATTTCAAGGAAGGTCTAAGCCAATTAATGTATCCTAAGAGTTTCTGGAGATCATTTAAAATTTGCAAATGATCTGTCCTGATTTCTGTTTTCTGTGGATGAATTTGTTGTCCCTCAATAATTTGTCCTAAATAAGAAAAAGGTAAAGATTGCTGTACCTTTTCAGGAGCTATATAAAGTCCTGATTCTTTCAAAGAATATTTTAGTTGTTGTAAAATGGTCAACAGTGTCTTTATCTAAATGAGCAATAAGAATATCATTCATATAATGAATTATGTATGCCTTAGGGTGCTGCAAAATGCTTGCAATCATGTGGGCTTAAAAGAATAGTAAAAAAGCAATCCTTCAAGTAATGACAAATACAGGCATATTCCATGGACTATTAGATGATTCAATGTGCCCAAGCTGTAGCTGCTCTGGTACCAATTGAGCAGCTGCCCTAAGTTTCTCCTGAGAAAGGGGCCATTGGTCTACCGATACAGGATTATCTGATTTCCAAGTAATTGGGTCTGCACAATGCATTATTGGGGTAGCAGGAACTACCAAGGCCCCTATGCTAAATTTTGATATCCTAATCCACACCTTCTGGTATTGGATGCCACTTCTATGGGGGTGAGAATTCCCTGCTGTTCTTCTAAAAATTCCTGATTAAGCACTTGAGTATTGACTAAATTATTGGGACTGACAAGTAATGCTCCCATATTTTTCAAAACATCTCTACCCCACAAATTAGCTGGCAATCCAGGAAGCACATGAGGCTGAAAAAATCCAGAATGACCTTATTCATCTTCCCATTGTCATGAGTGGGCCAGGAAGGAGGCCAATGTAGCTTAGCAATAACAGATACATCAGCCCTAGTATCATTCCTTTAAATTTATACCCTTGTATTGTTCCATTTCAGGGCATTCCTGACCTATTTTTTTTAATCCAATTGGCAAAATCAGAGGAGCCAAATCACCAATTTTCTTGGGGCCCTTTTGCAGGACGTGTCCTGAGAAGCAGAATTAGCGCCCTTATACTATTCTTCTAACTGTCTGAATTAGCCGTGAGACAAATTCCTGAAATGACCTATTAGGGCCCTGCTTAATTTTGCTCAATTCCTTTGTTTTGCCTAACTGAGTATAACCTTACACATAACAAGACAATTTACACACAAAAAACACAACTTTGACTAATCCTAATATTTAAATTGCTATTTGGCTCCTAACTCTGAACACACCTCACAATGCACTAACCAAATCAGTAAGTCTTAAGGATCTACATTCTATTCCATTTAAATTTAAATGAGTGCTTTTTACAAGTTCTAAAAACATTTTTTCTAAATATTAGAGCCATCATTTTCATTTTTTTATTGCAAAAAAAACTTAATTCAGGCCTTAAAAACAGATACATTTTGACAACATTAAACAAAGACTAAACAGAAACAAGAACCAGACAAACCAGAGAGAAACCCGGGACTTCAGAGCACATCCAGATTACAAAGATGCCTGCCTGATATTGGTCAGGGCATTTTCTGACAGAGGGACTGAAGGATGTGACTAAACAAAATCTCCCTGAGAAAATTTGCTCTTGCAGCTGCTGGGATATCTTCTATAGTCAGATCCAACACAAGCGCCCTGCCTCAGTTTCCAGGCAAAGAATAAGAAAGAAACAAAATGATAGTTCAGAAGATTATAGTTAAAACATTAAAGAAAATCAGACCATGACAGGAAAAGCTGTAATTTTCCTAATACCTGAGTCTCCTATCCATTCTCAAATTCTATAGTCACTGTAACTGGCAACTCAGGATGACTATGCTGAGATTTTTCTCCTACCTCAACAGCCCCTTCATGAAAGTTTAACTTCCACAGCAAATAATCACCCCTGGAGAGACAAGCACAAACAATTGCCTTCCAGTCATTTGGTGGAAGAGCCTTTGCTCTAATAAACCAAGCGAAAAAGGGGCAGTAGGCCCATACTGAACACAAACAAGTTTAAGTTCTTTCAGAGCTCTAAAAGGTACAGGTTCATGTTCTCGCACTAGTCTCCCTGTATCATCCTGTTTTTCTACAACAGGAAAATGGGAAAAGCCATCATCTATTGTTTCCCCCACATTTTGAGCCTGGTTTATAGATTGTTGGAGAGGGGATTTCCCAGATTTTGAGCTATAGACTTCGCAATCAGCCCATTAAGGGAACGGAGGAGCAGAAGGTTGAATGTAGGAAGGAGCTGAGGGCAGCAGAGGCCCCGCGGCTAAGGAGCCATAGCCATGGATTTTTCATCCCCCCTGTCATCCTCAGACTCCAAATTATCAGCATTTTCACATCCCTCTGTTTCCAGCTCACCCTGATACTCTTCAGACAATGATTTGTCTTTATATGGAAACATTTCTACATAAAGGTCCCTTATTTTTTACTCTATCTGTCCCATAATCTTTTACTCCTGACTACACTTTCCCCAAAAACTTTCTCTACTCACTGTGTGCACTTCACTTTGGGGAGTTCTGTCACCTTCCTTCAGTTTTAGTTTCCTCATACTCAAGTTGTTTGTTCGGGCGCCACTTGCCACGGACCAGTGTGGCTCCTAATAACAGTGCAGAATTAAGGAAACACACTTGTCAAAACAAAAACGATGGGACCAGGAGGACTCTTCAACATGCCTGGCAGTATCTGAGTGCCCCATAGCTCCAGTTTGCTTTATTACATAGCCATATGCAAATGAAGGACCTTGATACAAAGTTGCACATTCAATGCTAAGACAGGAACTCTCCCAAGGCAAAAACAGGATACATTAGTGAAATCTACCCACATCTGAAACAAAGAAAAAGTCAGAGGAAGGGCATGTATATTGCTTCTAGCAACCCAAGGAAGCAAGTAGAGTGGGTGCAAATACTCAGCATCATAGCCAAATATGGAGATGGAAGGGGGAGAACTTAGCCTTTTGCTACAATGGTTCGAATCTACAATGGCTTTTTGCCATTTATGGTCCACAACAGTTGTGGCTTTTCTTTAGTGGGTTTCTTTTGTTGGGCTGCAATTAGTATTTTTGCCACCTTCTCTGCACCTCATATCTCTGGATCCTCCCTGTTCATATAAACTTTATGACTAACTTATAAAAGCTTGCTTCTATTTTCTCCTTCAAATCCTTCTTACTTTTGTAACTTCTTTCTAATGTCTGGGGCTGCTTGGGAGACAAAGGCTATGTTTATGAGATTCCTGTTCTCTGGGGCATCTGGGTCTAATGGAGTATATGTTCTATAGGCTTCTAAAAGCCTTTCAAGGAAAGCCAAAGGATATTCATCCTTTCCCTGGATGATTTTGCTGACTTTACTAAAATTAGTTGGCTTCCTTGCTGCTGCCCAGAGACCCCTGAGCAGACTTGCATGCTCAGGGGTACTTGCATAAAGCCTCCATAATACATAATATATAATAAAGCAATCATGATACTTGCATATATAATACTTGCATATATAATAAAGCAATCATGATACTTGCATAAAGCCTCCTGTCCCCTAGAAGTGTTGGGGTCCCAGTTAGGGGGGGTCAAAGGGAGAACTTCCTCTAATTCTTGCCTTCAACCAAGGCTATGTAGATCTCCATCCCCTAATACTGCTTTAGCAGCCTCTTGGTAGATTCTTTCCCTTTCCTCAGAAGTGAAGAGAGTATAAAGAACCTATTGACAATCATCCCAAGTAGGACGATGAGTATGGAAAATGGTTTCTCTGAAAATGGAGGGTTCTGATGTTTCCAATTATATAAATCACTAATAGAGAAGGGGACATAAATTAATCTAGCCAGTACCCTAGGATCCCCCCCTGCAGCTTCTCGGAGGGGAAGCAAAGGTGCCGACTTTGGAGCTGGTGGCATACTGGGATGACCATAATTGGCCCCTGTATGGGTATGGGGTGGGCTTTCCCAAGAGGGGGCCAGTCCAGGTTGTGGGTTTGCTGCAGGGGGTAGCCCTGTGGCTTTAGGCATGTCCTCAGCTTGCTCTGGATTTGGAGGAAGAATGGGATCTAGTAAGGACTCAGCAGCCCCTGGATCTTCAGGTATTACTGGATAAAGTCTGCAGGTAGGCTGTGGCTGTTCTCTCAAAGTTTCTTGTTTTGGGGAGGGAAGCTTCCCTTTGCTTTTGTTTGGGGTTGCCAATAGGACAGCTTTTCCTCCTGCCCGAACTTTATCTCCTTTAATATAGTTCTTAAAAAATTTCTTAACATAACCTGGTCTTCCTGTGGCTATGTTAATCTATACATCTATATATGGCATCTGGTCAGGGTGTGGGACCCAATAGACATTTTCCCTGACAGCAAAGAGTGTGGGTAAATTGAAAGTGCCCTCCGAGGGCCACCCTACACCAAAGGTTGGCCATTCTAGTTCACAAAGAGTCTGCAATGTGGCAGAATCAACAGGAGTCCCATAGTCTCATGCCCTGCGAGAGAAATCAGAAAAGTTATCAAGCAAGCTCTGAAGAGGCATTAGGGCAGCAGATTGCCCCTAACTCATGGCCCTTGACTCTCGAAGGAATCCTGTGAGGAAGCAACGGGTGAAGCAGACAAACAAACCAAATATGCACATGAAACAAACAAAACTTCTAAACCGGAACGAAAATGGAGAAGGCAATATCCTGCATTCCCCGATCGGGTGGGGAGAAATCAGGTGGCATCCAACTTGCTCCACTACACCCTTTTCTCTAACCAGAGCTCTGTTTCTAGATATTCAAAGAGGAAGTTTCCTTACCAGACAGTCTCAAGACCTCCGAATGTTTTGAATCAGCCAAATTCAGTTTCCAAATGTCAACTGCTGGAGGCTGGCCAACTACCAACGTCTGCTGCAGCCCACTCCGTGAGGAAGGGTCATACACGGCCTATCTTGCTGGGTCCTCCATATGTTACATCCCAGGAAACAGACCACAGCAAACCCAAAGTGAATTTTATAAGTGTTACTGCAAACCTGCGCAGGGACTACAGGCAACCCATGCAAGGAAACACTGCAGCGCCAAGCCTCTAAAATGGTTCCTTTTTATAGGGTGGCTATCTAGGTTGAGCAAGCAAGCAGCGTTTACAAGGGTGGAAGAGGTGCAATTAGCTGACCTTATTCTTGGCTAAGTCTCTAGGGTAGGGCTTCCTTGCTGTTGAATACATAGAGTTCAGTGGAAAATATTGCTACATTTCAAAGGGTTGTTTATCTTTTGCCTCCAGCCATGTACTGGATGTACTCAGTTTTCATGGCTGGTGGCCTGCACCACTTGTCCTAAGATGTCACAGGTTTATTGACCTGATGCTTTAACCAACTGAGCTACCTGGCCAGGGCTCAAAGAAACAGTTTTTAGTTTAACATTTGGTTCATTAGTTTATATAATATTTAATTAACTTACAAATTGCACTGATTCATACAACCAGCATAAATATATTTGGTGTCAAGCACAACCAAGTCTTGGTAAACCATGGTTTGACTGGGGGAGTAGAACTGCCCAGCATTATAGAAGGAACTCAACTCACTGTCTAGGTTAGAATCATGGCTTCTCTACTTACTAGTTGTGTGACCTGAGAAGACAGACTACTTATATTTTGTGCCTTCTTTTCCTCATTTGCAAAAGAGGAGTCACCTGTTGTTATGATTAAAGGAGAAACTTACAAATTGCACTGATACATACAACCAGCATAAATACATTTGGTGTCAAGCACAACCAACTCTTGGTAAACCATGGTTTGACTGGGGGAGTAGAAATGGAAGATGGGACCCGTGCCCTGGATGGAGAGGGACAGACATTTATTGTAGGCCTCTCTGAACCAAGAACCCTCATACTGGAAAAGAGAACACTTTGGGAGAACAAAAAGAGTAGATGTCAGGGAATGTGTTGGTCACTGTATATGGAGGCTATACCAAAGGCTATGTTATTGACAAGCCTGGGCTAGATGTGGAAATAATTCACAAGTGCCTGGAAGAAAATATACTGAAAAGAAGGTATCAGTGAATTTAATTCAATAAGTAGCAAGAAACTCTGCTTCCAGAATTGGAAGCCTTTGAGGAAAGAGACTAGTGAACAGCAAGCTAGGGTAGGAAATGTACCAGGTACCTGGCCCCTAGTAGGCTTCCAATAAATCTTGGTGCTCTAAGATGCAGTTCTAGGAGTTAGGAAAGCTGTTGAAGCAAGGAAAAAGAGGTGATTCCAGAAAGGATTCAGGAAAAATGGGCAAGAATCTTGAAAGGAGCAGAGATGGGGGGAGGCTGACCTGGGGTGTCAGACCTGAGGTGGGAAAGGCAGAAAGTAACGGAAATGAGGAGAGAGGGGAGAGTGCTCCCCTCAGCCAGCAAAGCTTACATGTACCACACTCGAGTTCCTGCACAAGCAAACCCAGTCAGGAACTTTCACAAAGCCCTCTTCCTCTTTCTCCTTATAGCCCTCCTCTAATTTTTTGTCTTCCCACCCACCCAAAGATCTATAGGGGCTTTGAACAAGGGGCAAAGTGTCACCTAGTTAGGTTGCCTCTCCTTTGGGGTACCTATGAAGTCCCAGCCACCACAGCACTACTGCAAAACCTCCTAACCCCCCACCCTACACCCCCCTGGACACATCTATCCCAGAAGCTCTGCTCCAACCCAGTCACCTGTGCTGTGCTTCTGGCGGGCCCCTTCACACCCTGGCTGCAGTCCCCATTGGGTAGACCCCACCTGTAGCCTGAAGCTTCTCTGGAGCTGAGGTCTGGGAATGAAGGGGAGTAAAGAAAATCAGAGAAAAATGGCTCTGGATGTGTGCATGAGTTTATGTTCCTTCTAGACACATGGCCCCAGAGTCACAGAAGTGCCAGAGTAAACCAGGCTGTGCCTTGTGTCTGAAAGTAAAATTCCTGGGTGAGGTCCTTTATTTTATTAAGGCTCCCACTACAAACTATCATGTTAGTACTAAGGCTCATGGACTAGCAGATGTGACCAGAGCCAGACCACCATCCCATCCTGCTCGTGGCCTCCAGCAGCAAAGTCACAGAAAGTTGGTGGTCAACTTTAGATGGAACCCAGGTCATCTGACTCCCAATACTGTCCTCTTTCTGTACCGGGCTAATTTAATTTTGCTTTCACCCTATAAGTAGGGTGTCCTAATCCTTAAAATAAGAGAAGACATAAAACTGATTAAATAAATATAATAAATACTGAAGTATGATTTCAATTACTTGGATGGAATGTTTCCTGAGGGTATCTCAGAGGGGGATGGAGGAGGAGGCTGGAAAGACATCAACCTGTTGAGAGAAACTAGGAGGTAAAGAGAGGTTGAGAAGGAGCCAGAGAAGAAGCATGGTAGAGACCAAGAAAAATGCCCTCCCAAGAATCAGAGATGAGACAGAAGGATTTACTTGAAGCAGTGTCCCCATCACGTGGCCCTTTTGGGAACTGCAGCCAAGGACTTAAAACTCAAGGCACTTCACAAGCCTCCTCCTTGGTGTGGCTTAATTGCCCATGAAGCTAGTTCACACTCAGCCAAAACTCTGGCATACTCATAGTGTTGGACATGTGCCATGATCCCCTGCTCACCTCCCACCCCCAGGTGGCCTGGGGAAAGTGATACATGTACCATATGCTGGCCCAGGGGCAAATGAACACAGAAAAGCAGTCAGCTCTTCTTACCTCTACTCTCCCCCTTATTCAGGTAACCTCTCTCCACCCCCAGATCCTTGTCTCAGTATCATCAGGGTGTGAGTCAGGTCCTGCCCATCCCGGGCCAAATGGGTCATCATGGCATCCACCATCTTGGCCACCAGCTGCTCTCACACAGAATCAGGCTCTTCCTAGGGAAAGGGAGGATAATGGATTAATGGAGAAAATATGGGCTTTGTGGTTCTCTGGGAAAGAAAGAAATAGGAAAGGGAGGAAGGAATGGTGCTTTGTCTTCCCTCCTTTTTCTCCATCCCCGAATGCCTTTGCCAGGGTCCTACCCAGAACTGTGGACAGAGATGAACTCTTCCTCAGAATAGTGTCCCGGGACCTAGCACACAATGTGCACAGGGCATGTTTAATGAGTGAATCATTGAGGCAGAGAAGACAAGATGTGAAGGCAGAAATGTTAGTCAGAGAAGGATTCCTGGAGGGCTAGAGGAAGGGTTCGATTCTAGAGTGGGGGGGTCTCACCTGACACCAGGCCAGAGCTTCCTTATAGTAGTTCAGTGCCTGATTGTGCTGCCCCAGCCTGGTGGCAGCAGCACCAAGACCTTCGCAGGCCTGCCACTGCCCCTTCATGTCTCCTGGGAAGAGAGCCTGAGAGGTCCTTTTATGGCTCCTACCTCACAAACCCTCTCTTCCAGAGGTACTTCCCACCCCAAGTCCCTTACTGCTTCCTATCAGCCCCAAGGACTCTCAGCCTCTGATCCACCACCCCAAGCCACCTGCTAACCCCCTCACCCTCACCAGTGTCCTGGGCAGTCTGCAGAGCCTGTAGGTAGTTGTCTCTGGCGGCCTTGTGGTCCTCCAACTGGCTCAGTGCGAATACCAGGCTGCCAAAGCTCTGGTCCTGCTCCCCCGCTGCCCCACAGAGATGATTACAAAAGCCACCTAATTCTAACAGGGGATCTTGGCTGTTGGGCATCAGTACCCTACCCCCCAACAACCAAGGGAAAGTTTATATTGCTCAGCCACAGCACAACTTCAGATGTACCACAGAGAACCAAATTTCCAATAACTGTACCCAGCCTTTCTGCAGTTCTGTTGCCTCCCTCTGGCTATTGTGAGCTAAGCAACAACCCTGTGAGGTAGGCAAAGCAGTTATTAATAATAGCTCTTCTTTCTGCCCAATTCTGCATTCCCAGCTCTAGGCCTAAGTCTTTGGGCCCACAATACTTTTCCCTGTCTGGCTATCCCACCTCCTGCATTCCCAGCCCTCATTCCCCTAGTTCTAGGCTTCCTAGCCCCAAAACTAGTCCTAACGGTTAATCCACTTTTCAGCCTTTGGGCCCCTGCTGAACCCCCCCCCCCTTAGTACTTTAGTCTTAATAACATTCTCCAGCTTCTGGTACTCACCACGAAGGTCAGCAACCTTCTGGTAAAACTCCTGGGCTTCCTGATAGTTTCCAAGGGCACTGTGGCATCCTCTCCTGGCCCCTGGCACAAGGGCAGGGCCTGCTGGAAGGCCTCTGCTGGTATCAGGAACAGCTGCAGCTGAGAGTAACCCAGGCCTAGGTCATTAAAGAGTTGCCCTAGAAGGCAAAGCCAAGGTCAGATGCAACTGAGGCTATACTGTTATAGCCTTTGTTCCACTCTTGCAACCCCTTCCCCACCCTCAGAAATGCCTCTGCTTCCACTTCACCAGAGGCATTGATTCCAGGATCACCAGATCTGAGCCTCCCCAGATCCCACACCTCTCTGACCAAAGGCCTTACCCAGCAGTCCCCGCTCAGTATTCATTTTAGCAAGCTTCCAGCTCTCCTCCAGCACTTGCACCACTTCACCCAGGCCATGCTGCCCACTTTTCAGCATACCCCTGCCACAGCCCCCAATGCCAGGGCTGCAGCCTGGGGATGCTTTGTTTGGGCATATGCCCAGCCTGATTTCTGAAGGCAGTGGGCTGCTAGCTCAGGCTGTCCCAGAGCCTAGTAGAAGGCTCCCATTTTTTCCTGGGCTTGCCTCTGGTCACCTAGTGGCTGGTAGTGGCCCAGATCCCTTGGTACCAGGCCAAAGCTTGAGGCAGGTTGCCCACGGCTTAGTAGGCCAAAGCCACATTGAAACACTGGTCACCATGACACCTGCCTTGTGACTCCTCTTTAAGTTGGGCTCTTAGGAGCAGCTCAAGGCCTCTGGCTGGGTCCCCAGTCTTCACATAGGCAGCCCCCAGGTTGAAGGCACAGGCCTGGAGAATAAGGCTGTCCCTTTTTTGTGGGGCCTTGAAGGCCAGGAAGAAGGCCTCTGGAAGTTGGCCAAGGACTCATGGTTCTGGCCAGCCAATAGGACTCTGTGGCCAGCCCTGGTGAGGGCTTGAATGCTGGCCTCTTGCTGTTGCCATTTTCTTTTCTTCTTTTTCTTCTTGGAACTTGAAGGCTCAGGCTCTTGTGGGGTAGCCTCAGGGTTGGGGGAAGACATAGTACTGAAAATGGAAAGCACAGGTTTATATGTTACCTTTCATTTTCTCCAAAGCAGGATCCCTCTAGGGCAGCAATTTTTAACCTTTTTCATCTCATGGCACACATAAACTAATTCTAAAATTCTGTGGCACTCCAATACATATATATTTTGCTGATCTGACAAAGAATAATAGGTATAATTTTCATTCATTCACACCAGACAGCTACTGTTGTATTGGCTGTTGTCATTTTTTTATTTGACAATCTAAGGGAAAAGAGGTCAATGCCCCTGACTAAATAGTCAGGTGTTGCATGTTTTAAAAAATGTTGCACCTGACCTGTGGTGGCATAATGGGTAAAGTGTTGACTTGGAACACTGAAGTCACCAGTTAGAAACCCTGGGCTTGCCTGGTCAAGGCGCATATGGGAGTTGATGCTTCCTGCTCCTCCCCCTTCTCTCTCTCCCTCTCCTTAAAATGAATAAATAAAGTTTTAAAAAAAATCTTGCGGCACACCGGTTGAAAATTGCTACTCTAGGGGAATTGAGCTCTACTCCTGCCCTGGTGTGAGCCTCAGGGTTTCAAGAATTTCTCTCTACCACGTCACTGCTTCATCTCTCCCATTGGCACCATCTCAACTCACTCTAATGTCCTGACTGATTCTTAGTCCTCCTTCAAGACTCAGTTCAAGTAATAGCTTCCTTCAGAAAGTCCCCTCCCCTCAGCCAGCTGAGCCCTTCTGTACTCCCATAGCACCTTATGCCTTTTATGGCATTTATCCCACTAGGTTAGAGTTAATAACTTTCTTATCTATCTCCCCTATTAGATTTGGAGCAACTTAAAGGGCTTGGCACATAGTAGATTCTCAATAAATATTTATCAAATGAGATAAAAAGGTTAGGGAGATGGATGGTCTGATGGTTGCAATAACAATATGAATACACTTAATATCACTTAAAATGGTGTAAAACTATAAATTTCATGTTATATATGTTTTACTACAATAAACATGTTTACTGATTGAATAACTGAATGAATGAATGAATGAACTGAACACATACAAAGCCTCACCTCCATGGTCTCCTTCACCCTGTGCCTCCACATACACCCTATCCACTGTGTTCCTGCTGTCTAATCTCCAGACATGATTCAAGTCTGTTTTACAAATATTCAGTAAGCTACTGCTATGTACCAGGACCCATAAAAGGCACTGGGGTCAGAAAGCTGAAGAGGCTATGAAATGGCAAGGAGCCAACTTCCAGGAGTAAGGATTCTATTTCCCCTGACCCCCACTCCCTATCTCAAGGGGAGCTTCTTTCTCCCCTATCTTTTTAACTTTCTGTCTGCTGCCTGGTTCGGGTCCCACAACATCCTGCTCTGGTCTCCAGGGTGCTCTTAAATCCAATCACATTTCTCTCATCAGCAAATGTTTCCCCTTAGTATCTCTCCCCTAGAAAGGAAGAGCTGTTTTATAAACTCTCCTCTCAGGAGAGAGGAAATGGAGTGGAAAAGACTCAGGAACTGAGCTCTCAGTCCCTCCCCCTTTCCCTTCCACCCCTCCTCCTGGTTTTAGGAGAAATACGCAGAGGTGATAAAAACACTCTATTTTTGAAGAAATTTCTCCTGCTCCTAAGAACAACAAGGAATCGTACCTCTTCAAGGCCCTCATTCCTGGAGCATTCCTGGCCACCCCCACCAGGTTTTGGAGTCCCAGCCAAGGATGTCTTACCTCCTTTGATCTTCTCGGCAGCTAGGTTTCTGGAATGGTCCCTCTGGCTTGGGTTACCTATGCTAGCTCCTTGCTCAGAGACCACCGCTGTTACCAGACAACCAGATACCGCCCTGCACTCCTAGGGAATTCTTTGATTGACAGCTCAGGTGCCCTATCTTAGTGCTGAACACCATTGATGCTTGGGCACAGACACCTGAATTCAATTGCCCTTCCTGTTCCACTACTCTCCATACCTGCAGACACACCTCTCAAGTCCCTTACTCAAAACAATAAATCAAAGAAAGCATCATGGGTTCGTTACTAGTTACAACTTCAAATATCCTCTATCTATCCCATACCTTCATTTCACAGAGGAAGGGGCCAGGCTCAGAAAACAGGTGTGACTTGCCTGAGGTCACAGAGCAGTCATGCAGCTGGGATTAGATCCCTGGTTTTCTGACTCTGGGCTAATTAGCCTAGGATCAGTTCCACTAACTATAACTGCAAACTTTAATAAGGCTTGAGCTGTCCCGGAAGTGAACCCTTTTACACACACCCTCTCTTTCTCTCTCTCTCTCTCTTTGAGGAGCCACTGAGCCATTTCACCCACAAGTGTTGTAAAGTACCAAAGGCTACAGAATTAATATTAATATTTTAGGAGGCTTGAACATTTTATTAATTTGGGTTAAAGTGTGCAGAGAAATTGTGAGAATAGTCTCTGTACTGTGTGATTGGCATAACCAGGATGGCTCTTGGCATTGTATTGTAAATGCAAGGGGAGGAAAACATGGATTCCCAGACATTCCAGGCTAACCAGGTACAGGAAGAGAAAAGCCAAAATAAACCTTTTCTTATAGCAATGAGCCATTTGCGGGCATTTGTCCCCACTGAAACTACCTCTCCTATGTAAATGTGTGTGTGACTCTGGACAGAGAGATAGCAGATAAACACTAGATAATATAGGAATGCCTTTAATATGTAAAGAGACATCTTTCTACCATTGTGTTGACTTGTAAATTTTGTTTTCTCCAAAATGATGTATGGTTTGCAAATTGAACGTGGTCCTATCATGTTAAAGGACATATGACTATAACCAATAGCAATAAGGGGCTCCTAATTGCAATTTTTGCTTCTGTACTTCCCACTTACAAAACTATAAAAACTAAGTAGAACAAAGGGCCAGCGTGCTCTCTGTCAGATTTCTGTCAGAGTTCCCACCGCTTGGCCAAGCTAGACAATAAAGCTTTGATGTGTAAATGATGGACCTTGTTCCTGTCTTCCATATTTCGGGTCCCTCTGAATTTGGATTAACATCTTTCTCTCTCAACACACTGTATTTCTGTGTGATAGTTTCACAGTTGGGAACAGGGTAAAAAGTTGATGGTCAGGAAAGGCCTAGGGATCAGAAGAGCATTCTTGTCCCCAGACTTTTTTTTCCCCAACTCCACTGATCAGCAACCTTCTAGTTCTGCTTAATGAGAGGACAGCAGGCCCCAGAACAATTGGCATCTACTGCCATAATTCACCGAGGGTGTCTGCAACAGAAAGCAAATGTCCTCAATATCCTGAGAAAAGGCCTTTTTAAGTAGAGAGCACTTTGCCAGAAACAAAATTATAAGGAAATAGCCAGACTCACCTGCATTTGCCTGGCATCCTTTGCTGAGTGCTTGCTGTGCCCTGTGGAGTCAGGCTCTCCGGGATGCCTGGAACACTTGCCCCAGGGCTGGGCCTTCCAGATGGGCTACTGCATCTGGGCCAGTAGCAAACATGCAGCTCAGTCTGTTGTTGACTCCACAGGCGTCCCTTAAGGGGAGATGATTTGGGGAGGTGACAGGGACTGAAACTGTTTTCACCAAGGTTCCAGTGATCTAGTGATTATTTTCTTGAATCTTTTGTTTGTTTGTTTGTTTGTTTGTTTGATTTCCTGTTATAACTGACATATCCTTGCAACTCTCTCCTTACTTGGCTTCCATGTCCCAATGTATCCTGGTTCTCTTACTCTTGTTCTAACAACTCCTTCTCTGTCTCCTTTTCTGGGCTCTCAGTCCATATCTTAAATCCTAATATACCCCAACACTCTGCCATTTGCTCTTTTCTTTCTTTCTTTCTTTTTCTTTCTTTCTTTCTTTCTTTCTTTCTTTCTTTCTTTCTTTCTTTCTTTCTTTCTTTCTTTCTCTTTTTTTTTGTGAGCATGAGAGAGACAGGAAGGAAGAGATGAGAAGCATCAACTCGCAGTTGCAGCTCCTTAGTTGTTCATTGATTGCTTCTCATAGGTGCCTTGACTGTGGGGCTCCAGCCAAGACAGTGACCCTTTGCTCAAGCCAGCAACCTTTGGGCTCAAGCTAGCAAACATGGGGGCCATGTCTGTGATTCCACCCTCAAGCTGGTGAGCCGTGCTCAAACTGGTGACCTTGGGGATTCAGATCTGGGTCCTCAGCAGTCGGGCCCTTTGCCTTTTCTTGCTTTATATACCCTTCCATGAACATTTCATTCACTCCTCTGATTTTTAACAGCATTGACAAGACATTAATTTCTAAATGTACACCTCTAGATTTAGGTTGTCCAGTCAAAATTTCTAGTTTCTCAAATCTGCCCATTCTGTGTTTCTGGTCTTAGCTAGTAAACCATCAACCTAATCTATAAGCTGTAAACCTGGTAGACATCTATAAGGCTGGAGATTGTGGCCATACAAGTTTACATTGGATTCGGGCAGATGGTCAAGGAACTGTGGAGTCGGAGGATGGTGGACCATTCTGTTTATTAGAGTCTCACAACAGCAGACAAGCAAGCAGGCAGGTAAAAACCGCTTCTCTCTCTCTTAGGGCTGATAAACAAACAGGCCAGGGTAAAAAAAAACCCTTCTCCAGCAAAACAATAGCAAAAAAAAATGACCCTTCCCAATGGTGGTGGGCAATCCGCAATCTACAATCTGCCACCCTGAAGGCAAGAATCTGCAGCCTTACACAGACATGAGGTGCTGCCTTGTGCTTATGCACCAATCAGGCAAAGTGCAAGTGAGCAAGCCTAGCACACTTGTTTGCCCAATGACATCCATGAATACCCCCTCTCCTCCCCTCAGTCCTATTGGTTCTACTTTTGATAACTCTGTCCAGTATACCCTCTCCTCTGAAGTCTCATGGTCATAGCCTTGGAAGTGGTATAGTTTATAGTGATTAAAACTCAAACTTGGAGTTGGGCTAAGTTTGAATCTTGGCTCTACTAGTTTTTAGCTATGTGAAATTTCTAAGCCTCAGTTTCCCCAGCTATACTATGAAGAGTAGCCCAACCTGGAAGTGGTGCAGTGGATAGACACTAAAGACCCAGGTTCAAAGCCCCGAGGTCGCCGGCTTGAGTGCAGGTTCATTAGCTTGAGAGCAGGGTTGCTGGCTTTAGTGTAGGATCACAGACATGAGTTTCTGGTTTGAGCCCAACAGTTGCTGACTTGAAGCCTAGAGTTGCTGGCTTGAGCTGAAGATCACTGGCTTTGCTGAAGCCTTCCCCCTCCCCCCCATCAAGGCATATATGGGAGGGCAATCAATGAACAAGTAAAGTACTACAACAACAAGTTGATGCTTCTCATCTCTTTCCCTTCCTGTTTCTTTCTCACTCGCTCACTAAAAATAAAAATAAAATAAAAAATGTGCTGGGATGATTAAATGAGATTGTCCTTATAAGATGATCCTAAACATAGTACCAGCATATAATAAGCACTCAATACATATGTGGTCCATAACTCTAGCATTTGAGACTGCATCTCTATGCAGTTCCTGTTTCAAGCAAACCCCTATTCCACTAGGATGTGAGTCAGTTTGATTTGCCTCTTCCATTCTCCCAGGATGGAGTCCAAGTTAGGGGAGATGTGGGATGCTAAAGCTTAAAGGAGGAGGGCACCTATTCACTCTCCACTGACATCTTCTTTCTTCTCATCCACCTGGCTCTTTCAGGCTCAGAAACCCTTGTCTCAACCAGAAGAGTCATATAGGTACTTTCTTCCTTTCTGGGTGAGTTGGGCACAAGTCTAAAGGCATAGTTTTGCACAAGTCTAAAGGCATAGTTGACTGGCTCATTATGCAACTGTTCCTTCTCAGGATCCTGTGTTCCTCCAGTTCTTCTCAAGAAGCAGGGAGTAGGATCTCTATCACCAGCAGCCACCAACATCTAGATTCCCACTACTTCCCCCTGGTGGTAGTGGAGGGTAGCAAGGGAGAATCCCTTCTAGTCTCAGGGAACACCCACTCTCTTCAAACCCCACATCTCTCAAATAGTTTTGTCTTGACCCTGAGTCTCCTCTGTTTCTCTGAAGGTATAGATATTTTCTGTTTTCTACTCTTTCACATTTCTTCCCCGAGTCTATGAGCCTAGGCTGCCTAGTTGCTTGAATGGGGCATGAGGAGATGGGCAAAAGGAGAAACATTAGATGGGGAAAGACTATTAGGTAATGTACCAAAAATATTTTTTTCAGTAGAGTTGTAATTATAATTTTTTTATTAGTAAAGACTCTTATAATCTCTCACCTGTGCTATTACAATAAACTCCCAATTGATCTCTGTCTTTAGCCTTGTCTCTCTCCCCTTCAAGCCTCTGCTGCAAAAGTTATCTCTACAAAAATATGTATCTGGCTCTGACCTATGTCTAAAGTGTTTGGCACATGAATACTCCCCAGACTGTGGTGCCCAAGACCCTGCAGGATCTGGCCCTGTGCCTCTCCCGGCTACCCCCTGCCTCTTCCTGGTTAAGATTTGTTCTATAAAATTGAACCGACTTTACTTTCCTGAACTCACTTCCTTGCTTTTGCACATACTGTTTCCACTGACTGAAATTCTTCTTTCAATCTGTTGAATTCTTGTTAATTTTTTTCTTTCTTTTTTCTCTTTCTTTCTTTATTTTTTTTTAATTTAGTAAGAGGAGGGGAGACAGAGAGACAGGCTCCTGCATGTGCTGGGATGGGGATCCACCTGGCAAGGGGGTAATACTCTGCCCATCTGGGGCCAAGGTTGCAACCCAGCTCTTTTTTAGCCCTTGAGGTGGAGGCAATAGAGCCATCCTTAGTGCCTGGGGCCAACCTGCTCTAATCTAGCCATGGCTGCAGGAGAGGAAGAGAGAGAGGGAAATGAGAGGGGGAGGAGTGGAGAAGCAGATGGGTGCTTCTCCTGTGTGCTCTGACTGGGAATCCAACTGGGATAGCCAAATGCCAGGCTGAAGCTCAACCACTGAGCCAACAAGACCCAGGCCCTTGTTAATTTTTTTTTTAATAATTTTATTTTTTTAATGGGGTGACATCAATAAATCAGGATACATATATTCAAAGATAACAAGTCCAGGTTATCTTGTCATTCAATTATGTTGCATACCGATCACCCAAAGTCAGATTGTTCTCTGTCACCTTCTATCTTGTTTTCTTTGTGACCCTCCCCCTCCTGCTTTCCCTCTCCCATTCCCCCATCCCCCCCGTAACCACCACACTCTTATCAATGTCTCTTAGTTTCAATTTTATGTCCCACCTACGTATAAAATAATGCAGTTCCTGGTTTTTTCTGATTTACTTATTTCCCTTTGTATCATGTTATCAAGATCCCACCATTTTGCTGTAAATGTTCCGATGTCATCATTTCTTATGGCTGAGTAGTATTCCATAGGGTATATGTGCCACATCTTCTTTATCCAGTCATCTATTGATGGGATTTTTGGTTGCTTCCATGTCCTGGCCACTGTGAACAATGCAGCAATAAACATGGGGCTGCATGTGTCTTTACGTATCAATGTTTCTGATTTTTTTGGGTATATACCCAGTAGAGGGATTGCTGGGTCATAAGGTAGTTCTATTTGCAGTTTTTTGAGGAACCACCATACTTTCTTCCATAATGGTTGTACTACTTTACATTCCCACCAACAGTGGATGAGGGTTCCTTTTTCTCCACAGCCTCTCCAACATTTGCTATTACCTGTCTTGCTAATAATAGCTAATCAAACAGGTGTGAGGTGGTATCTCATTGCCGTTTTGATTTGCATTTCTCTAATAGCTAAAGAAGATGAGCATCTTTTCATATATCTGTTGGCCATTTGTATTTCTTCCTGGGAGAAGTGTCTGTTCATATCCTCTTCCCATTTTTTTTATTGGATTGTTTGTTTGTTTGTTGTTGAGTTTTATGAGTTCTTTGTATATTTTGGATATTAGGCCCTTATCTGAGCTGTTGTTTGAAAATATCATTTCCCATTTAGTTGGCTTTCTGTTTATTTTGTTGTCAGTTTCTCTTGCTGAGCAAAAACTTCTTAGTCTGATGTAGTCCCATTCATTAATTTTTGCCTTCACTTCTCTTGCCTGTGGAGTCAAATTCATAAAGTGCTCTTTAAAACCCAGGTCCATGAGTTGAGTACCTATGTCTTCTTCTATGTACTTTATTGTTTCAGGTCTTATGTTTAGATCTTTGATCCATTTTGAGTTAATTTTAGTACAGGGAGAGAGACTGTAGTCCAGTTTCATTCTTTTGCATGTGGCTTTCCAGTTTTCCCAGCACCATTTATTGAAGAGGCTTTCTTTTCTCCATTGTGTGTTGTAGGCCCCTTTATCAAAAATTATTTGACTATATATATGTGGTTTTATTTCTGGACTTTCTATTCTGTTCCATTGGTCTGAGTGTCTATTTTTCTGCCAATACCATGCTGTTTTGATTGTCGTGACCCTATAATATAATTTGAAGTCAGGTATTGTAATGCCCCCAGCTTCATTCTTTTTCTTTAGGATTGCTTTGGCTATTCAGGGTTTTTTATAGTTCCATATAAATCTGATGATTTTTTCCTCTATTTCTTTAAAAAATGTCATTGGAAGTTTGATGCGAATTGCATTAAATTTGTATATTGCTTTGGGTAATATAGCCATCTTGATTATATTTATTCTTCCTAGCCAAGAACAAGGTATATTCTTCCATCTCATTATATCTTTTTCGATTTCCCTTAACAATGGTTTATAGTTTTCATTATATAAATCCTTTACATTCTTTGTTATGTTTATTCCTAAGTATTTTTTTTTTTGTTGCAATCGTGAAGGGGATTATTCTTTTGAGTTCGTTCTCAATTGTTTCATTGTTGGCATATAGAAAGGCTATTGACTTCTGTATGTTAATTTTGTATCCTGCGACCTTACTGTATTGGCTTATTGTTTCTAGTAGTCTTTCTGTGGATTCTTTGGGGTTTTCGATGTATAGGATCATATCATCTGCAAAAAGTGATACCTTTACTTCTTCTTTTCCGATATGAATGCCTTTTATTTCTTTGTCTTGTCTGATTGCTCTGTCTAGAACCTCTAGTACCACATTAAATAAGAGTGGAGAGAGTGGACAACCCTGTCTTGTTCCTGATTTAAGGGGGAAAGCCTTCAGTTTAGTGCCATTTAATATGATGTTAGCTGATGGTTTATCATATATGGCCTTTATCATGTTGAGATATTTTCCTTCTATACTCAATTTGTTGAGAGTCTTAAACATAAAATTGTGTTGTATTTTATCGAAAGCCTTTTCTGCATCTATTGATAAGATCATGTGGTTTTTGTTCTTTGTTTTGTTGATATGGTGTATTACGTTAACCGTTTTACGTATGTTGAACCATCCTTGAGATTCTGGGATGATTCCCACTTAATCATGATGTATTATTTTTTTAAAATGTTGTTGTATTCGATTTGCTAGTATTTTGTTTAGTATTTTAGCATCTGTATTCATTAGAGATATTGGTCTGTAGTTTTCTTTTTTTGTGCCATCCTTGCCTGGTTTTGGTATGAGGGTTATGTTGGCCTCATAAAATGTGTTTGGAAGTATTGCTTCTTCTTCAATTTTTTGGAAGACTTTGAGTAGGATAGGAACCAAGTCTTCTTTGAATGTTTGATAAAATTCGCTGGTATAGCCATCAGGGCCTGGACTTTTATTTTTGGGGATGTTTTTAATGTTTTTTTCTATTTCTTCTCTACTAATAGGTCTGTTTAGGCTTTCTGCTTCTTCTTGACTCAGTCTAGGAAGGTTGTATTGTTCTAGGAATTTATCCATTTCTTCTAGGTTGTTGAATTTAGTGGCATAAAGTTTTTCATAGTATTCTACAATAATTCTTTGTATATCTACGGTGTCCGTGGTGATATCTCCTCTTTCATTTTGGATTTTGTTTATATGAGTTCTTTCTCTTTTTTCCTTGGTAAGTCTTGCCAAGGGTTTGTCAATTTTGTTGATGTTTTCAAAGAACCAGCTCCTTGTTCTATTAATTTTTTCTATAGTTTTTCTGTTCTCTAATTCATTTATTTCTGCTCTGATTTTTATTATCTCCTTTCTTTGGCTGGTTTTGGGTTGTCTTTGTTCTTCTTTTTCTAGTTCCTTAAGGTGTGAAGTTAAGTGGTTCACTTGGGCTCTCTCTTGTTTGTTCATATATGCCTGAAGTGATATGAACTTCCCTCTTATCACTGCTTTTGCTGCATCGCATAGATTCTGATATGTCGTATTGTCATTTTCATTAGTCTGTATATATCTTTTGATCTCTGCACTTATTTCTTCTTTGACCCATTCATTTTTTAAAAGTATGTTGTTTAGTTTCCACATTTTTGTGGGATTTTTTTCCTCTTTTTTGCAGTTGAATTCTAGTTTCAAGGCTTTATGATCAGAAAATATGCTTGGTACAACTTCAATTTTTCTGAATTTGCTGATGTTGTTTTTGTGGCCCAACATATGGTCAATTCTTGAGAATGATCCATGTACACTGGAGAAAAATGTATACTCAGTCACTTTGGGATGAAATGTCCTGTAGAGGTCTATCATATCTAGGTGCTCTAGTGTTTTGTTTAAGGCCACTATGTCTTTGTTGATTCTCTGTTTGTATGACTGATCTAGAGCCGTCAGTGGTGTATTGAGGTCTCCAAGTATGATTGTATTTTTGTCAGTTTTTGTTTTAAGATCAATAAGTAGGTGTCTTATATATTTTGGTGCTCCTTGGTTTGGTGCATATATATTAAGAATTGTTATGTCTTCTTGATTCAGTGTCCCCTTAGCCATTATGAAATGGCCATTTTTGTCTCTGAGTACTTTTCCTGTCTTGTAGTCAGCATTATCCGATATTAGTATTGCTACACCTGTTGTTTTTTTTTTGGATGTTATTTGCTTGGAGTATTGTTTTCCAGCCTTTCACTTTGAATTTGTTTTTATCCTTGTTACTTAGATGAGTTTCCTGTAGGCAGCATACAGTTGGATTTTCTTTTTTAATCCATTCTGCTACTCTGTGCCTTTTTATTGGTGAGTTTAATCCGTTTACATTTAGTGTAATTATTGATACTTGTGAGTTCCTTATTGCCATTTTATATCTTGCTTTCTCTTAGTTTTGTGTCTTGTTTGATCCTTTCATTTTTCTATCTTTTGTTTTTATTTGGTTGTATTCCATACATCTTTCCTCTGTTGCTATCTTTTTTATTTCATGTGCTTCTGTGGTGGTTTTTTCAATGGTGGATACCTTTGAGTAATGAAAAGGGTCCCTACCCTGTTCCTTGTAGCGAACTATTTTGTGAGTACTTTTGCACTCCATTGTCCTTTGCTACTGTTAATCTCCATCTTCTCCCCCTCTTTCTTTTTGTTGTTGTCACAGTTTAAATTTGGTTTTATTGTGTTCTTCTTGGAGCTTTTACTTGTGGCTCTGCTTTTTTTTGTTCTTTGTATCTGATTGGAGAACCCCCTTTAGTAATTCCTGGAGTGGGGGTTTTCTGATGATAAATTTCCTCATCTTTTTTGTATCTGTGAATGTTTTTATTTCTCCTTCATATTTGAAGGATAGCTTTGATGGGTATAGTATTCGTGGCTGAAAGTTCCTCTCTTTCAGGACTTTTAATATTGGGGTCCACTCTCTTCTAGCTTGTACAGTTTCTGCTGAGAAATCTGATGATAATCTAATGGGCCTTCCTGTATATGTTGTATTCTTCTTTTCCCTGGCTTCCTTGAGAATTTTTTCTTTGCTGTTGGTTTGTGTCAATTTCATTATGATATGCCTTGGAGTAGGTTTGTTGGGATTAAGAAAACTCGGAGTTCTGTTTGCTTCTTGAACTTGAGGCTTTAGTTCTTTCCACAGGCTTGGGAAGTTCTCATCTATTATTTGTTTGAGTATGTTCTCCATTCCATTTTCTCTCTCTTCTCCCTCTGATATACTTATTATTCTTATGTTATTCTTTTTGATGGAATCAGATAATTCTTGTAGGGCTATCTCATTTTTTTTAATTTTTGAGTCTCTTTCTTCTTCTCTCTGTTGTGCCTCAAGTTGCTTGTCTTCTATTTCACTAATCCTCTCTTCTATCTGACCCGTTCTATTAGCTAAGCTTGTTACTTTGTTTTTCAGCTCGTGAATTGAGTTTTTCATCTCTGTTTGATTTGTTTTTATAGTTTCAATTTCCTTGGACATATATTCTTTGTGTTCATTAAGTTGTTTTCTGAGCTCCCTAAATTGCCTTTCTGTGTTTTCTTGTATATCTCGGAGGATTTTTAGGATTTCTATCTTGAATTCTCTGTCATTTAGCTCCAAGGTTTCCAATATATTAAATTTTTTCTCCATAGATTTTTCCTCATCTAGCTGTGTTACCTCTCTTTCTTTTGTATCCATGATATTCGATTTTCTCTTCCTCAATGGCATCTGAGGGTGGTTTTGTTGATAGTATTAATGAGATTTAATAAAGAATAAAAAGTTAAAAAAAATAAAAAATAAAAAATCGAAGAGTTGTTTTTTTTTTTAAAAAAATTAATAATGAAATAAAGAAAAATAAAATAAAATAAAAATTTTTTAAAAAAGGAAATTATTCCCCCCCTCCTTTTTTCCTCTCCTCTCCTCTCCCCTCTTTCTTGAGAAAATCTTGTGGTGAACTGTGAATTATAACAAACAATGCCTGTGATGGAGGGCCTGAATTGGGGAAAAGTAATAAAGGGGCAAAAAAAAGAAAAAAAAAGAAAAAAAAAAGGTGGGTATGGACCCACAAAAAGCAAATAAGGAAAAAATTTGGGTCAAGAATAAAATGATTTGCTTTTAGGTGTTGGTTGTCTAAGAGTTATGATGAGAGGAATAAGAGGCAAACAGAAAAATGGGGGGACAAATTAAAAAAATACTATTGTATTTAGTGGAATAAGAACTAGATAAAATGGAGAGCCAGGGATGGGAGCAATGCTACTGAGTTAAAAAGGTGAAATAAAAACCCCCGAAAATGCCACAAACATAAGTTTGAGTCCCAGATATGATAATTTGTTTGTTATTGAGGTTTGAATGAGAAGAGATGTAAAGGAGAAAGGAAGAAACTAATATAGAGGGAGAAAAGAAAGAGAGAGAGAGAAAAAAAGAGGGAACCACTGAAAGAAGAAAAAAGAAAGGAGAGAGAGAGAGAGAGAGAGAGTTAAGGGTTTTGGAGTGCAACCCTCATAGAGAGAAAGGAAGAGAAGAGAAAAGATAATGGGAGATGTAACACTTATGGGTAGTGTAGTTCAAGGAGAGGAGAGAGTAAGACTGGCAGAGAGTTAATCGGCCAAATTGGAGGAAGAATAAAAGTATCAAGAATGAAGATAAGAGAAACAAACGAACAAATATAATAAAATGGGATAGGTTATAAAGTCTGCAGATTATTCTTGATTTTGAAAGGTTATCTTCTTGCTCTTTCTTTTCTCTCCCTCTTCATGTTCGGTGATTCTGTACCCCGGGTTCTGCCCCTTTGGCACGCTCAGGTAGAGGTTTGCAGTTGATAAGTCTCTATGACGATGTCATGTATTGTGCTTTAGTCTCGTTGGCAGTCGAGGCTTATTAGCATTTATAGGCTCCAACAGTGAAAGAGTCTGTGTTCCTGGAGCCTTTCTCCTAGTCTTTCCTTCCTCAATTAGTAGCCTGATAATCCAGCTATGGGGTTGCTGCTGCCTCTGCCTGGATAGTAAGAGGCTCAAAGAGCTGGCAACTCCCCACTCTGTTTCCACTCAGCACAGGGCTCTGGGTAAGGCTCAGTCAGTCAGAGCTGCTAGCATAATCAGGCGGGCTTTCCGCCCCCTCACAGACCTCTGGCTCTGCCACTCTGTCCGGTAACACAGGCGGGCGCCCACTTCCGGGGCGCTTGGAGGAAACTCTCGCTCACTATCTGCGTGCGCAGACCAGGATATCTGGCCAGCAGTCTCACGCTCTGAGTGAAACCCCCAACCGCAGGGAAAAGTTGCAGCGTTGGAATTGGTTCTCACTCCGTCCCCGTGCGCGGCTTTTGCAAGGTGCTGGGGCAGCCCGAGATTCCGCTTTGGCCCACACAAAGGCCCCTGACTCTTCCCCTCTGTGCAATAACACGGGCGCACACTGCCGAGGCACTCGGAGGAATCTCTCACTCACTGTCTGCGCGCGCAGACCAGGATATGAGGCCGGCCGCATTTCCGTCTGAGTGAAACCCCCACCAGCACAGAAAATTTCCACCGTTGGAATTAGTTCTCGCTCCCTCCCGTGCACGGCTTTCCCAGGGCACTTGGGCTGCCCAGAGATTCTGCTTTCGGCCTACAGAAAGGCCTCTGACTCTGCCTCTCTGTGGGGTAACACGGGCACCCACTCCTGGGGCTTAGGAAGAAATCTCTCGCGCACTAACTGCGCACCGACCAGGAGATCGGGTAAAATGGCTGCCCCGCTTGTCTTTCTTTGTTTGGGTTTGGTGCGAGTGTTAGCTTGTATTGCCCGGGTTGCCACAGGATCAGTTTTTCCTTGGCTTGGATCTCCACGCCACAGCCTGGTTTGGCCTTTTGTGCCGCGGCCTGGATCTATTCACCCCCTTTGCCCGCCTCAGTTTCTATATTCACAGTTACCAGAGAAAGCCCTGTTTAGGTTAGTGAGGAAGGCAGAGCATTTCTTACTCCCTATTTCCTTCGGGGTTTGGTTATATATTTAGCCAATTTTTCACTCAACCATACCTTTTGGTGTATTGTGAAGCATCTGGAGGCTCCAAGTATAGGTTTTTCTGTTTCTGGTTGAAGATCTTGTTGAATTTTGGGGGAGATTTATCGGTATCGCTTCCTACTCCGCCATTACTCTGACGTCATCTCCCCTTGTTAATTTTTTAACCCAGATCAGCTGTCACCTCCACAAAAAAAATTTTCCTGTTCTTCACTGCTATTAGCCTTTTCTTTCTTCAAAGCAATTAGCTTTTTCTTTCTTTGAGAGAAAGAGAGAGAAAGAGAGAGAGAGAGAGAGAGAGAGAGACATTGACCTGTTCCTATATGTGCCCTGACCAGGGATCCAACTGGAAAGCTCTGAGCTTCCACTTCCTGATAATGTTCCAACCAATGAAGTCATTTGTCCAGGGCAACAACAATTAACTTTTATCTTCTTTGTATCAC
This sequence comes from Saccopteryx leptura, assembly GCF_036850995.1. Taxonomy (NCBI): domain Eukaryota; kingdom Metazoa; phylum Chordata; class Mammalia; order Chiroptera; family Emballonuridae; genus Saccopteryx; species Saccopteryx leptura. Next base: position 98,036,206 of record NC_089510.1, read on the forward strand.
TGATATCTAACTTATTTGACTATATATTTATCACACATTCCAGAACAGCAAGTTTCTTTAGGGTATTAACTGTGCTTATTTATCTGCACGTCCGCACCAACCAAGTGACCGTCAAGTTAGTAGGACCAAAGTATTCTATAGGAAGTTGGATGTGGTTAGTGGGAATACTGGGGGCAATAATAAAGGCATGGGCAAGGGAAGGCACTAGTTGAAATAAGACGGTTTAGCAACTAAGGAGCCCTGGAGGAACAGCAAACCAGAATACCGCCGGGAGGGGGGTGCTCCTCCCCTGCTGGAGCAGCATTCTTGTTTTCCTTATCTGGCGACATGTTTCCACAGCCTGAAACTACAAATCCCAGTGTTCCCTGCACGTATACAGGAAGTGTTCTATCCTATTGTGGAAATAGTAAGGGGAAGTGGCCATCAGCAGGAGATTCAAACCTGGAAAAGAAGAAACGGGGGAGAGGAGCGGGGCCCAGCCTGGTGGTCTGTGAGTGTCATAAGAAGCCTAGGAGGGCCCAGTGGTGGTATCCCTGCAGGGGGTCAGTGGTCCTGGGAGCGAGCTGGCAGGACTATGTTCAGTGGGAAGGGATCATTGAGTCTGGACTCTTGTATGCAGGAGTAAAGCTGTGAGCAGAAAAACTGCCCCGAATTCTGTGCTTACAAATGAGGAGCCACTGGGCCACTTCACCCACAGGTGTTGTAAGGTACCAAAAACTACAGAATTAATATTAATATTTTAAGAGGGTTGGAGAACATTTTATTAATTTGGGTTAAGGTGTGCAGAGAAATTGTGAGAATAAATAGTCTCTGTACTGTGTGATTGGCATAACCAGGATGGCCCTTGGCATTGTATTGTAAATGCAAAGGGGAGGAAAACATGGATCCCCAGACATTCCACCACACCTGTGGGGAAAGGGGTGAATGGCTAGCCAGGTGCAGGGAGAGAAAAGCCAAAATAAACCTTTTCTTATAGCAATGAACCACTTGCGGGTATTTGTCCCCACGGAAACTACCTCTCCTATGTAAATGAATGGAGTTAACACGTGTGACTCTGGACAGAGAGATAGCAGATGAACACTAGATAATATGGGAAAGCCTTTTAATATGTAAAAAGATATCTTTCTGCCATTGTGTTGATTTGTAAATTTTGTTTTCTCCAAAATAATTGCAAATTGAACGTGGACCTATCATGTTAAAGGACATATGACTATAACCAATAGTGGTAAGGGGCTCCTAATTACAATTTTTGCTTCTGTACTTCCCACTTACAAAACTATAAAAACTATAAAAACTAAGTAGAACAAAGGGGCGGCACGTGTGCGCGCTCCCTCATACCACTGTTGGAGTTGCCGCCGTTTGACCAAGCTAGACAATAAAGCTTTGGTGTGTAATTGACAGACTTTGTTCGTGTCTTCAATGTTTCGGGTCCCTGTGGATTAGGCTTAACAACAAAAAGTTTTTTTCCTATTCCCAAATTTTGGGGCATCTACATTCTCGTCTGGATGTCCTCTTAAAATCCAGCATTTAATGCCCTGGCCAGATGGCTCGGTTGGTTGGAGCCTCATCCTCAAGCTCAGAGGTTGCTGGTTGGATCCCTGGTGAGGGCACATGTGGGAACAGATTGATGTTCCTGTCTTTGTCTGTCTATCTCTCCCTCTCTACCTTCCTCTCTTGCTAAAAATCAATCAATAATTTTTTTAAAAATTCAGCACTTAATGATGGGTGCCGTGCTTGCTTGCTAAGTGCTACCAGGGGACTGGATGCCTAAAGAGACCTGGGGGGTGAGGGACCAAAGTTTTGCCACCCCAAAATACACCTTTTAGGATATTGACCTAAAGTATTAAGAAATACAAGACTCAAAAAGAACCTTTGACACTCTCTTCTTACCTGCCTAAAGGTGCTCAGAAAATTTTGCTTAATATATAAATTAAATGTGGTAGGCAGGGAGATACCAGAAAAGCCTATTTTTTAAATTTTTTTATTATTTTAAAAACTATTTATTGATTTTAGAGAGAGGGGAAAGGGTGGGGGAGCAAGAGAGAGAGATAGAAACATCAATTTGTTCCTGTATGTGCCCTGACCAGGTATTGAACCCACAACCTTTGTGTATCTGGACAATGCTCTAATCAACTGAGCTATCTGACCAAGGCTTAAAATAAACCTTTTTTTTTTTTGCCTGACCTGTGGTGGCACAGTGGATAAAGCATTGAACTGGCACACTGAGGTCACCAGTTTGTGAACCCCAAGCTTGTCTGGTCAGGGTACATAAGAGAAGCAACTACTACGAGTTGATGCTTCCCATGCCCCCACTACACACACACTTTCTCTCAACTCTCAAGAAATAAAATAAAATATTTTAAAAAAATTTTTTCACTACATTTAGAGAGCTTGGCCTATGGTGCTGCAGTGAATAGTGCATTGACCTGTAATGCTAATATCGCTGGTTTGAAACCCTGGGCTTGCCCGGTCAAGGCACATAGGAAAAGCAACAAGCAAGCAATGAACTACTAAAGTGAAACAACTATGAGTTGATACTTCTCACTTCCCACTCTCGTCTCTCTGTAAAATCAATGAATAGAATTTTTTAAATTGAATTTAGAGAGAGAGAAAGAAACATCAATCTTTTGTTCCACTTATTTATGCATTCATTAGTTGATTCTTGTATGTGCCTTGACCAGGAATTGAACCCTCAACCCTGGTCTCTCAGGATGATGCTCTAACCAAATGAGCTACCCTGCCAGAGCTAGCAAAACCTATTTTTTAAACTCCCTTCTGAGTACCCTTGTTTCTGGGTGGCCCAGCAAGAATTTGTTTGCCACGTGTTTGCTCTTTCCCATCTACCTGTGGTTTACCTGATTTCTGTTTGCAATCCCAGACCCCTCCCTTTGTATCCTTTGTTGAGAATGGCATATAAGCCCCCACTGCTCAATGCCTTCTTGGGTCTCATATTCTTATGGCACCTGTGCCATATGTATATCCAATAAGCTTCTGTTAGTCTGTCTCTTGTTAATTTGATTATTAGCCCAGGCAGAAGAACTTAAAAAGGTGGGAATAAGTCATTTTTAACCCCCACCAGGGCTCCTTGACTTTCTGATGCCTCCTTGGGATGATGCCTATCAGACTTTAGGGTATCAGAATTACCCAGGAAGCCTGTTTAAAATGCAAATTCATAAGCCCTATCCCACAGCCTTAGCCTCCAGTAGGTCTGGATGGGGGCTCATGCTTTGTATGTATAACCAGCCCTGCTGTGCTTCTTCTTCATCCCAGGTAATTATGATGCAAGTAATCCATGAACCACACCTTCCTTCCTTCTTCCCTTCCTTCCTTCCTTCCTTCCTTCCTTCCTTCCTTCCTTCCTTCCTTCCTTCTTTCCTCCCTCCCTTCCTCCCTCCCTTCCTTCCTTTCTTGTTTTCTTTTTTTTAATTTACTTATTACATCTTTAAAAGAGAGGAAGGGAGACAGACAGACAGAAACATCAATCTATTTCTATATGTGCCCTGACCTGGGATCAAACCAGCAACTCTGCATATTGGAATGATACGCCAAGCTATCCAGCCAGGGCTCATGAACCACACTTTCAAAAACACTGCTTTAGAAAGAGAGTGCCTGACCTGTGGTTGGTCAGTTGATAAAGCATCGACCTTAAGTGCTGAGGTCGCCAGTTTGAAGCCCTGGGCTTGCCTGGTCAAGGCACATATGGGAATTAATGTGCTCTTCCTCCTTTCTCTCTCTCTCTCTCTCCCCCCTCTAAAACTGAATAAATAAAATATTTTTTATTATTATTATTATTATTATTATTATTACTGAGAGGCAGGGAGGCAGAGAGACAGATTGAGCAGGCACCCTGACCAGGATCCACCCAGCAAGCCCCCTATGGTCAATGTTCTTCCCATCCTGAGATTCCATTGTTCCATTGCTTGGCAACTGAGCTATTTTAGCGCCTGAGGCAAGGCCATGGTGCCATCCTCAGTGCCTGGGGCCAACTTGCTCTAATAAGCCATGGCTGTAGGAGATGGGGAGAAGGAGAGGGTGGTTGCTTTTCCTGAGTTCCCTGACCAGGAATTGAACCGGGACTTCCACTTGCCAGACTGATGGTCTACTGCTGAGCCAACCTACCAGGGCCAAAATCTTTTTTTTTTTTTTTTAAAGAAAGATGAGTCAGAAGGATGGGCAGCAGAAAGGTTTCCATTGGAACGTCTGATTAAAAGGCAAAATATCCTTTTTCCTCTCCATTGGGATTCAAAACACAAAGCTCACATCCTCCATGAAGGAAAGCTAGTTCCAGACCTCGTTCAGGAAGACTAATTTTTTTAAGACTGTGTGTGTGTGTGTGTGTGTGCACATGTGCATGCATACGTACACATAAAGTCCTGCCTGTGTTTTATAATTTTCAATTCATAACCTTGAGGTGCTATTATTCACCTACTGGTTTATTTTCCATGCTTAGAAACCAACACTTGTTCCTTATACAACCCATTGGAAGAACTGATGGATTTCCTGTGATTGGCCAGTGCTTTCAAATCTGAACATTTGTGTGTGTTTTAACTTGATTAACTGCCAAATCAAATAAGCCTTGCCCCTCCATCAAATCATTTCAGGATATGCAATATAAAGAAATAAGATAAAGAGTGGGAATGGCATTAGGTGCTAAGTCAAAGACAGATTGACTAAGCTGTCTCTTCAAGACCTCTGAGTTTATTTTCTTGATGTGTGTGTATATAGCTTACTCTCATTCTAAATTTGTCTTCCCTAAGAAAACCAGAGGGATGGGGGAGAGGAGAAAGGAGTAGGATAAAGGGAGGCTGTGGCTAAGGCAGACTATGAAAGCTGTCTCATTTAAGGAATTTCCTAACTTTTGTTTGTTTGTTTTTGTTACAGAAATAAAGAGTTTGAAAAAAAAAACCCATAGGTTGAGACTGTAACTTTTTAATTGAATTTATTTGGGTGACATTGGCTAATAAAATTATATGGTTTCAGGTATGCAATTCTATAATATATCATCTGTGTATTGTATTGTGTGTTCAACCTCCCCACACTGTTGTCTGTGTCTATGGGTTTCTTTTTCTTCGCTTAATCCCTTCACCTTTTTCATCCTGCTCCCTCAACCCCCATACACTCTGACAACTGTCAGTCTGTTCTCCATATCTATGAGTCTGTTTCTATTTTGTTCTTTAGTTCATTCTGTTAATTGGATTGCATACATGATATATCATACTTCTCTTTCTCTGAATGGCTTATATTGCTTAGCATAATATTTTCCAGGTCAATCCATGCTATTGCAAAAGTTAAGATTTTCTTTTTTTACAGCTGAGTAGTATTCCATTGTGTAAATGTACCACAGCCTTTTTATTCACTTTACTAATGGGCACTTGGGCTGCTTCCAAATCTTAGCAATTGTAAAATTGTAAATAATACTGCAGTGAACATAAGGATTCCCTATTCTGGAATTTGGGGTCAGAGTATTGTCTACATTTTATTTAGCCTGGAGAGTATTTTCTTCCTCAGCTGACCTGTACCAAAAAAGGAGAGTAATGATACCTTTGTGATCTTTTAAAATTCTTTTTCCTTCCACTTAATTCTGAGTCGCCTTTTCCATATGGTTCTCTCTATTGAACTGCCTTTCCCCCTTACCACCTATTCATTTTTTAAAGTATCTTTAAATTTATTGATTTTTTTAGAGAGAGGAAGGGAGAGGGGGTGAAGGATTTGTTATGCATTTATTGGTTGATTCTTGTTCGTGTTCCAACCAAGGATCAAATCTGAGACCTTGGTGTATTGGGACAACACTAACCAACTGAGCCACCAGACAGCTGTTTATTGTTCAAGATTCTACTCATAGCCCTGGCCGGATAGCTTGGTTGGTTGGAGCATTGTCCTAGTGCACAGAGGTTGCCGGTTCAATTCCCTGGTCAGGGCACATATAGGACAACTCGATGTTCCTGTCTCTCTCCCTGCTTCTCTCTCTCTCAAAAAAAATAAGATTCTACTTGTAGGTAGAATCCTCTGCTCCTTGTATAGACTATTCATGGGCTATAATCACACTTATGACATTAGGTTGGAGGGGTGTTTTTTACTTTCATATTGTTTTTTTCCTAATAATTATCTCTGTATTTCTTGAGAGTTGGGGTCCACTAGCGCAGTGACTGACATATAGGAGGTATTGAATGAATGGCTATTGAATGATGAGTCATAGTTGGTTCTGTTAACCTAGTCTCAGGAAAAGTATACTGCTCATGAAAATTAGGGGATATTTCAAAATGAATATGAAGCAATAAAATATCTCCTAATTTTTGTGAGCAGTATATTTGAGGAGGATGACACAAGTCAGTTCTTGGAGAACTCAGTCTAATTAGAGATAAAATAAGGAGCTAAGTTGCCAGGCTAGTAGGGTTCTGGATATCGCTGCTGGGAGACCCCAAGGGAAGGTTCATGAAGTAGAATTGAGAAGGAGGAAGTCAAGAAGATAGCTGAAGAGGAATGGAAAAGAACACCTCTAATACAGGAAGGATCTTCTTGTTAAAGGGTTCAAAGGCCACCCTTTAACATGGTGCTGACTAGGATAGCTTTACTGAATGAAAGCAGAAGATTAGAGTCAAGGTATCCTGGGAAGAGGGGAACTGGTTTATGGGAGAGGCTTCTGGCCTCTGAGCAGAGTTGCCTAAGAAAACTGTTAAGAACTTCACTTAACAGACTTTCACTGTTATGGGCTTCTAGCTAATGTCCCCTTCATTGACCTATTTATTCCCCTTCACTCCTCAGATGAACGCCTCACAGCTGAGGAAATAGATGAGCGGAGGCAGCAGAACATTGCCTATCCGTACCTGTGCCTGCTGGAGGAAGCCAAACGGTAAACAGAGGGACTTCCTCTTTTTGGTCTCCCTTTCCCACTCTGCCCACTCCAGGCACCTGCCCCCAAAGCAAAAGCAAAAGGACAGAGTTTATTGTGTGGGAAATAGCATTTTTTTCAAGCACTTCTAGGTTCACAGTACAATTGAGAGGAAGATACAGAGGTTCCCCATATCCCTCCTGCTGCCACACATGTATTGTTTCCCTCATTATCAACATGCACCCACAAGAGCAGTACATTAATTACAATAGAACTGACACTGACACATTATTATCACCCACAGTCCACACTTTACACTAGGGCTTACTAGTGGTGTTGTATATTCTGTGGGTTTGAACAAATATATAAGGACGTGTATCCACCATTATAGTACCATACAGAATCCTTTCACTGCCTTAAAAATCCTTTGTATCTCCCCTTTCTCTCCAACCTTTGGCAACCACTGATCACTTTATTGTCTCAATAGTTTTGCCTTTTTCAGAATGCCATATACTTGTAATCATATTGTTTTATAGCCTTTTCAGATTGGCTTTTTTAAAAAAAATATTTTTCTGAAATGAGAAGCATGGGGTGGCAGACAGATAGACTCCTGCATGCAGCTGACTGGGATCCACATGGCATGCCCACCAGGGGGCGATGCTCAGCCCATCTGGGTTGTTGCTCTGCTGCTATTCTAGTGCCTGAGGTGAAGGCCATGGAGCCATTCTCAGCCCCCAGGCTAACTTTGCTCCAATGGAGCCTTGGCTGCAGGAGGTGAAGAGAGAGACAGAGAAAAAGAAGGGGGTAAAGGTGGAGAAGCAGATGGATACTTCTTCTGTGTGCTTTGACTGGGAATTGAACCCAGGACTTTCACATGCTGGGCTGACGCTCTACTGCTGAGCCAACCAGCCAAGGCCTCAGATTGGCTTCTTTTATTTAATAATATGCATTTAAGATTCTTCCATGGCCCTGGCCAGTTAGCTCAGTTGGTTTGTCCTGTTGACCAGTTAGCTCAGTGGGTATGATCCCCTGTTAGGATACACGTGGGAAGCTACCAGCAACCAATAAATGCATGACTGAGTGGAACAACAAATGAATGCTTCCCTTCCTCCTCCCCTTTCTCTCTCTTCCTCTGTAAAAATCAATCAATAAATAAAACCCTAGCCCAGGCTGGATAGCTCAGTTGGTTGGAGCATTGTTCTAAAGTACTGAGGTTGCCAGTTTGATCCCTAGTCAGGGCACATACAGGAACAGATCAATGTTTCCTGTCTCTCTTCCTTCCTCTCTCAATAAAACCAATAAATAAATATTTAAAAAACAAAACAAAAACCTTGGCCAAATAGGTGGTTGGCTGTAGTGTTTTCCTGGTGGGAACGTTGCCAGTTTGATTCCCTGGTCACAGCACATACAGGAGCAGATTGATGTTCCTATCTCTCTCTCCCTGCCTCTCTCAAAAGCAAAAACAAAAACCAAAAAAAAAACAAGGATTCTTTCATGTCTTTTCATTGCTTGATAGCTCATTTCTTATTAGCGCTGAATAATATTTCTTTGTCTGTGTGTACCAGTTTATTAATTTACTCACCTATTGAAGGACATCTTGGTTGCTTCCAAGCTTTGGCAACTATGAGTAAATCTGTTACAAACATCCATGTGGAGGTTTTTGTGTGGACTAAGTTTTCAACACCTTTGGGTAAATAACAAGGAGCATAATTGCTGGATCATGTGGTAAGAGTACGTTTAGTTTAAGAAAGCACTAAACTGTCTTTCAAAGTGGTTGTAACATTTTGCATTCCCACTAGCAATAAATGAGAGTTTCTTTCACTGCACATCCTTGCCAGCATTTGGTGTTGTCAATGTTCCAGATTTTGGCCATTTAATAGGTGTATATTAGTATCTCGTCATTTTTTTCAAAAAAAGAAAAATATAGGTATTAACACACTCTTTTAATTTGTTTATAAATATTTTTAAGGTTTAAAAGTGTTTGAGCCCTGGCCGGTTGGCTCAGCGGTAGGGCATCAGCCTGGTGTGCAGGAGTCCCAGGTTCAATTCCCGGCCAGGGCACACAGGAGAGGTGCCCATTTGCTTCTCCACCCCTCCCCCTCTCCTTCCTCTCTGTCTCTCTCTTCCCCTCCCGCAGCGAGGCTCCTTTGGAGCAAAGATGGCCCGGGCACTGGGGATGGCTCTGTGGCCTCTGCCTCAGGCGCTAGAATGGCTCTGGATGCAACAGAGCGACACCCCAGAGGGGCAGGGCATCGCCCCCTGGTGGGCGTGCCGGGTGGATCCCGGTCGGGCGCATGCGGAGTCTGTCTGACTGCCTCCCAGTTTCTAGCTTCGGAAAAATGAAGAAAAAAAAGTGTTTGAAGTTCATAATTCCTATTAGGAAAACATTACATGAATGAATACCCTAATGTCAAAACCACTGTTACAGCTGCATTTAGGGTAGAGGGTTAAAGATTCTCTTCAAAGCACCTCAGCTTTCTCCTGAGATCAGAGGAACACTGGCTTATATTCTTGCAACATCCATCCGGTGATGTCAGTTGCTTTTCCTTCAACAAAGGCTTTATTATTCAGATGGGAATTAAGCTTGACTTTCGAGAATTTGGCAGACAGTTTAGTGATGAGATTCATAAGCTTTGGGCTGCTCTGATAGTTTGACATATTTCCCAGGTTCTGAGCTATATCCTGGAAGGCCACCTAACTTCTGGATTTTTTGGCTGAAAGAACCTCTGGATCACTAAGAATTTTGTTGATCCTAGGCATTACTGCCAGACCAGGCATACCCCCTCCCATTCCAGGCATACCCCCAGCAAAGCCACCTGGAAAAGAGTCACACTGAGCTCCTAATTATGGTCTGGCTTTCTCCTCCCTCTGATCTCTCTCTCATGTTTCTTTGGAACCCTCTTAACCCTTTTCATTCTTTCTTTGATCTCTTGCTCTTCACTCTTTCCCTTTTTCTGATGTTCTTCAATTTTCTGTGCCCTTGATTTAACTTTTTTTTAGCATTGCACTAGCATCTAGGTCATAATCCAGTTTACACTAAGGGGCTGCTTCTTCCCAATGGCCCAGAAGTCTGTGCACTTTTCCTTGCCACTTGTTAGGCTGAGCTGAATCAGCATTTGTTTCAGTAGCTATGCCAGTCTCAGATGGCAGCACTTGGCTCCTGTAATTTCACAAAGACACTGGGTATCTAGGGATTTAGAATGGCCAAGTAAAGATTCAGCTTGATGGTCAACAAACTCATGGCTTTCTGTGGTTCACCATCATTTTGGGCATCAATGACAGACACTTTTTCTTTTAAATCATCATTTGTCTGATCTCTCCTTGTTTCATCTCATTTCTTGAGGGGCATTAGTGTCTGGTTCAATCATACTTTCATTGTCAATTTCAAGTTCACTTTCCTCACTTGCTGGTTCCTCTGTTCTTATGTTTTCCTCTGCCTTCTTACAATGTTTTTTTTTTTCTTGATATTCTGATTTAGTTTTATGAGTAGCAAGTGGTTTTTTGCCCCCCCCCCCCACCAATTTTCTCCATCTACTCCCTAAGGAAATGTTATTTACCCATTGTGCAGAATGCTTAGATCTTGCTTACACATTTTCATGTAGACCCAAAGTGGGTAGGGTGGGGTGTTCCATGGTCAGAAAACTGTGGGAGGCAGCAAGCTTGGCTGAGGCTGTGACCCAATTCCAAGGAAGTTAGGTAGAAGAAAGGGTGGCTGCTTCAAGGCAGAACCTCATCATTGTTTTAATTTGCCTTTCTCTGATGACATAGGATGTGGAGCATTTTTTCTTTCTTTTTTTTTTAAATAAGATAAGTGTTTTTTCCAGTGAGAATTTCTTTTCCTTTTTTTTTCTTTCTTTTTTAAATAAGTTAAGTGTTTTTTCCAGTGAGAATTTCTTTTCCTTTTTTTTTGTGGCAGAGACAGAGTCAGAGACAGGGACAGAGAGGGACAGACAGACAGGAAGGGAGAGAGATGAGAAACATCAATTCTTTGTTGTGGCTCCTTAGTTGTTCATTGATTGATTTCTCATATGTGCCTTGATGGGGGGCAGACCAAGTGACCCTTTGCTCAAGCCAGCGACCTTGGGTCCAAGCTGGTGAGCTTTGCTCAAATCAGATGGACCTGCACTCAACCTGGTAACCTTAGGATCTCAAACCTGGATTCTACACATCCCAGTCTGATGCTCTATCCACTGCACCACCGCCTGGTCAGGTGTGGAGCATATTTTCATATGCTTATTTGCCATCTGTATATTTTTGGTGAGGTGTCTTTTAAGCTCTTTGGCCCATTTTTTTTTAATTGGAGTTGCTTGTTTTCCTACTGGATTTTGACAATTTGTGTATCTTAGATAAAAATTCTTTATTTGGTACACCTTTTACAAATATTTTCTCCCCATCTGTGGCTTGTCTTCTCATTCTCTTGACATTGTCTTTTGTAGAGCAGAAGCTTTTAATATTAGTGAAGTCCAGCTTATTAACTATTTCAAGGATTATACCTTTCTTGTATCTAAAAGTCATTGCCATACCCAAGGTCATCTAGGTTTTCTTCTATGTTATCTTCAAAGAATTTTATAGTTTTGTGTTTTACATTTAGGTTGATGCTCCTTTTAGAGTTGATTTTTGTGAGGGGTGTAAAGTCTGTGTTTATTTTTATTTATTTAGTTTATTTATATTTTTCAATTATACTTGACACTCAATATTAGTTTATATTAGTTTCAGGTGTGCCACTTTAAAATTTATGAAGTATACTCTCCCTGATAATTCAAGTGCCCACCTAGTACCATACATAGTTATTACAATATTGACTAGGTCTGTGTTTAGATTCATTTTTTATAAGTGGATATTCAGTTGTTCCAGCAGCATTTGTCCAGAGACTGATTTTGCTCTATTGTACTGCCTTTACTCCTTTGTCAAAGATCAGTTGATTATATATATTTACCTGGGTCTACTTCTGGACTCTCTATTTCAGTTCATATCTATTTGTCTATTCTCTCACTGTTTTGATTACAGTGGCTAAGTAAGGTAGCATCAGTCCTCTAACTCTGTTCTTTTCATTCAATATTTTGTTGGCTCCTTCAATATGTTGTATGGGTTTATTGCCTCTCCATATGAACTTTAGAATCAGTATGTAATTTTCACAAAATAATTTGCTGGAATCTTGATTTGGATTGCATTGAATCTATAGTTCAAGTTGGAAAAAATTAACATCTTCACAAAATTAAGTCTTTTTATTCTTGAATATGGAATGTCTCTCAATTATTTAGTTCTTTGATTTTTCTCATCAGAGTTTTATAGTTTTCTTCATCTAGATCTTATACATATTTTGTTAGATTTATAACTAAGTTTGTGATTTTGGGGGATGCGCATTTAAATGGTGTTGTTTTTAATTTTAAATTCCATTTGTTGCTGATGTATAGGAAAGCACTTAACATATATATTAACCTTGTATTCTGAAACCTTGCTATAATTGTTTATTAGTTTCAGGTTTTATTTGGTTGCATTCCTTCAGATTTTTTTACATATACAATTATGCCTTCTGTGAACAAAGCAACATCACATCCTTTTATCCCCCTACCTACCTCAATACATAGCTCTAAACTATGTGAAAATTTGCTTATATAACCACAATGTCATAATACCCAACTAAGTTACCCAGTAATCCTTAGAAGATCAATACTGATACTATTTTCAGATTTTCCTGATTATCTTTAAAAAATCTATTTTTACATCTGGTCACAATGTCTCTTAAGTCTTCTTTAATCTAGAATAACCCATCTTCCTTTTTTAGTTATTTTTAAATTTTTTAAATTATTGATTTAGAGAAAGAGAAGAAAGTGGGATGAGAGTGTGAGAGAGAGAGATATATATTGATTAGGATTTTTTTTGCTTGCTTTTTTGTTTGTTTTTGTTTTTTAGTGAGAGGAGACAGACTCCCTCATACACCCTGACTAGTATTTTCCTGGCAAGCCCAGCAGGAGGTGATGCTTTACCCATCTGGGGCGCTTGCTCTGTTGTAACCAGAGTCATTTTTTAGTGCCTGAGGTGGAAGCAGTGGAGTCATCCTCAGTGCCTGGGCTAACTCTCTTTAATCAAACCATTGCCACAGAGGGGAGGAGAAGAGAGAGCCTGAGAGAGAGAAACAAGAGGTGGAAGGGTGGAGAAGCAGATGGGCACTTCTCCTGTGTGCCCTGACCGAGAATCAAACCCAGGACATCCACATGCTAGGCCAACACTTTACCACTGAGCCAACCAGCCAGGACCAAAACATTGATTTGTTGTTCCACTTGTTTTTGTATTCATGGGTTGATAATTGTATGTGCCCTGACAGGGAATTGAACCTGCAACCTTGGAATATCAGGACAACATTCTAACCAGCTGAACTACCAGGCCAAGGTCCCTTTTTAATTCTTTATGTCATTGACTTGTTGAAGAAACATGGTTATTTTCTCTGTAGAGAACATCCTACATTCTGGCTTTGTCTCTGCATTTTCATTCAACTTGTTCCTCTATAAACCATATTTCCTGTAAATGAATGTTGGCTCTAAAGGCAGATTAAATGCTTCCTTCTTTTTTTGGTCAATAGTATATTTTTAATGTTTTCTACAAAGGTAGGTAGCAGCCTGGCCTGGTGGTGGTGCAGTGGATAGAGCATTGGACTGGGATGCAGAAGACCCAGGTTTGAAAACCTGAGGTCACCGGCTTGAGTGCAGGCTCATCCTGCTTGAACATGGGCTTACCAGCTTGAGTATGGGGTCGCTGGCTTGAGTGTATGATCATAAATATGACTCCATGGTCTCTGGCTTGAGCCTAAAGGTTGCTGGCTTGGAATCCAAGGACATTGGCTTGAGCCCAAGGTCACTGGCTTGAGCCTAAAGGTTGCTGGCTTGGAACCCAAGGACATTGGCTTGAGCCCAAGGTCACTGGCTTGAGCAAGGAGTGACTCCCTCTGCTGGAGACCCCCAGTCAAGGCACATATGAGACAGCAATCAATGAACAACTAAGGAACTGGAGCAAAAAATTGATGATTCTCATCTCTTTCCCTTCCTGTCTGCCTGTCTGTCCCTATCTGTGCTTCTCTCTGTCTCTCCCTGTCTCTGTCATACACACAAGAAAAGAAAAAGAAATAAAAGGTAAGGTAATATAGGGTGGACAGGAAATCAGGTGTCCGACAGAAAAAGCATGAAGTGAGTTGTGACTAGCACTATCTTTGAAAACAGTTATTTTTGTATAGATATTTTTATGTGAAGAAGTTTGGAGATCCCATGTGAGAAGATCTTGTTTTCTACCTATACAGCCATCGACGATAATAATACTTCACATTTATATTCAGAGTGTTCTCACATAGGTCATTTAATTTTGGTAGCTGCTTACTGACACAGAGTACAGATGGTAGTATCTTCATTTTGAAGATTATGCAGCCCTGGCCAGTTGGCTCAGTAGTCAAGAGTCAGTCCGGCATGTGGATGTCCTGAGTTCAACTCCCTGTCGGGGCACACAGGAGAAATGCCCATCTGCTTCTTCACGTCTCCCCCTCTTCTCGTTTCTCTCTCTCTCTCTCTCTTTCTCTTCCCCTTTTTGCAGCCATGGTTGTATGGGTATGAGTTAACCCTGGACACTGAGGATGGCACCAAGGCCTCCTCTACAGGTGCTAAGAAGAGCTCAGTTGCTGAGCAATGGAGCAATGCCCCAGATGGGCAGAACATCACCCCCTAGTGGGCTTTCTGGGTAAATCCTGGTTGGGGCACATGTGGGAGTCTATCTCTGCTTCCCTACCTCGCACTGAATTGAAAAAAAGGATTATGCAACTGAAGCTCAAGTGAAGTAGCAGAAATAGTGTGGAAAACAGTTTCTGATTCTAAGGGCTATGACCTTTCTGTCCCTTTGTGCTGCTTCCCTTCCATCAGCCCTGGATGTTCCCCACTAGCCTCACTACCATCAAAGGTGGGTTTTGGGCCATGTACATAGTTCACGCAGGCAGTTATGATCTTTCTGTAACTGAGTTCTCATAGAATATGCAGAATGAGAGAAGTAAGCAAATTCATTTTTGTTTAACAGTCAAATGCATAAACAGACTGAATGAGAGGTTATATCATATAACAGATAAGAGACTCTTTAAGCCCTACTGAATGTTGGCAGGTTTAGGATCTGTCAGGAGAGAATTTCTGGGGTAGGTGGGGGCTAAGGATTGGCCAGTTCAGGTGTCTGGAGCAGCTTGGGAGAATATGGAAATAGCCAGGCAATGGGCAGAGAGGGGAGCTGGGAATAGAGCAAGAATAGGAGGCAGGAGAGTCAGAGGCTACTTAAGGGGAGAGAGGGAGGGAGGGTCCTGTGGTTAGAATAAACTGCAGTGGCTTGTCAGAGCAAGTGAGAAGGTGCTTTCGTGTTCTTGTGCTGTCAGCTGGATGGAGGCCTGCCTAAAAGAGGAGCCCCCTTCCCCAGTGGAGCTGGAAGAGAGCCTCCAGAATGGAGTGCTGCTGGCCAAGCTGGGCCACTATTTTGCACCCTCTGTGGTTCCCTTGAAGAAGGTCTATGACGTAGACCAGCTGTGGTAGCAGGTTTCTTCCTTCCAACTTATTCCTCTCAGACTACCCCTTCTTCTCAAAGCTGTGTGAATAGAGTGACCATATATTTTATTGTCCAAATCTGGATATTTTTGAAGATGAAAAAGGTGCTACTAATCATTGCACTGGAATAACAGGTATCAATTGGTGTCTCCCAGCCAGACCATGTGCATTATTCTTAGCAGCAAGGGACACTTGACAAGTGGGCTTTGACATACCCCTGATACGAAAACTTCTAAGAAGACTTTTCTACCCACAACCTACACACAGAGGCTTGTGGGCTTTGCTACCTGAAAGTATTTCCTGGGAACACTGCCCCTTCTTTGTGCCCTGACTAGCCTAACCTGCCTCTCCTTCCTGTCCTAGTTCTGCATTCCCATTTTCTAGGATACCTTTCTAGATGGTTAGTCCCATCCCTGTGCCACCTTTCCCAAATGTCCATTCCTGGTGGTTTCTGTTGGTCTGTGTGTGACTGTCTTGGGAGATGAAAAGTCCAAGGGGAAGGTCCTCTGGCTCTTACAGCCACTTGAAAATCCAAGCAGTGGTCTTGCTTTGCTCATAGGGAACCCTGAGAACTGTGGAAATAGATTCCCTTCTCTTTCTTTTCCTTTCAGGCAACTGGCTTGCATTTCAGTCACACCAACAACATCAATTTTTGGCTCTCTGCAAAACCCTCATTGGTCTGCCTTCAGTAACAGTGAGCCTCAAGATTGAGGTTTATCTTTACTATTCACCAGCCGTCCCACTCCCCAACCCTCACCACACACAAATCTATTACTCCGAGACCCTTTAGCCTTTATTTCATGTGTTTTCTTTTTTGTTTTTGTTTGTTGTTGTTTTCTTGTATTTTTCTGAAGTGAGAAGCAGGGAGGCAGAGAGACAGACTCCCACATGAGCCCAATCGGCATCCACCTGGCACGCTCATCAGGGGGGTGATGCTCTGCCCATTTGGGGCATTGCTCCCTTGCAACTGGAGTCATTCTAGTGCCTGAGCCAGAGGCCATGGTGCTGTCCTCAGTGCCTGGGCCAACTTTACTCCAGTGGAGTCTTGACTGCAGGAGAGGAAGAGAGAGATAGAGAGAAAGGAGAGGGGAAAATGTGGGGAAGCAAATGGGTGCTTCTCTTGTGTGCTCTGGCCAAGAATCAAATCCAAGACTTCCACACGCTGGGCCGACACTACCACCAAGCCAACTGGCCAGGGCCCTCCATGTGTTTTCTAAACTAACTTAATCTAAGAGTTTAAGTTCCTTGGGGGTGTGTCTTTAAACCAGGTTATTTGGTCTTTGTCTCCACTTCCCTGTGGGTAAAAAACAGGAGGTAAAGGCTCCCTGGCTCAAGTTTATTGTTCCCATTAGGCAGTGAGACCTTTGTGTAAAGCAGGTGATGGGGTTCATGTTGGCAGCCATCTTTCCACTGGAATTTCATAGCGTAAAGCAAGGGCACACCACATTGCTACGTGATAGACTGGAAGCCTAGGCCCCAAATGCCAATTGGATACATGCTGCATGTCCTCTTTGAATTTCAGTTGTCTTTTCATCTATAAAATATGTTTAGTGCCTGACTGGTGGTGGCACAGTAGACAGAGTATCGACCTGGGATGCTGAGGGCTCAAGTGCAAAATCTCAAGGTCACCAGCTTGAGCATGGGCTCATCTGGCTTGAGCATAGGCTTACCAGCTTGAGTGCAGGGATGCCAATTTGAGCATGGGATCATTGACATGATCCTATGGTCACTGGCTTAAGCCCAAAGGTCGCTTGCTTGAAATCCAAAGTCACTGGCTTGATCATGGGGTCACTGGCTTGACTTGAGGCCCCGGTCACTGGCTTGACTTGAGGCCCCAGTCAAGGCACATATGAGAAGCAATCAGTGAACAACTAAAGTGATGCAACTACGAGCTGGTGCTTCTCATCGTCTTTCTTCCTTCCTGTCATTGTCTTTCTCTCACTTAAGAAAAAAAATAGGATCAGTAATCCCTGCCCTGTCTATCTTATAAAGTTGACCAAAGGATCGCATGATCTGTGTGAGTTTTCTTTTTGAATTGTAAAGAGCTATACAAATAAGGCATGATAGGATTCCACAATGTATAATTTCTTTCTGCTTTTTTTTATTGTAAAAGATAATTATAGGACAAGGAAATAGCAGCAAAGAAAGATACTTTGGTGGGAGGCAGGAGCAATAGAACCCATGTGTCCTCAGTGGGGTTGGAATGCTTAGGTCTCTAGATTTTCTCATTTCTTATGAATCTAAAGTAACCAAGAGGTCCTGAGGTTAGACCTAATTATAGTTGCCAAGTGGCATGGAAAGCCATGCTTGGGGTAACTCAATTTCTGTTATGCCTCTGGCTTGGAGACCAGGATGACAACAGACATACCCTGATCCTTTTGTGGTCCTTGGCAATGTATGTCTCACTGGGCCCTGTGTGGGAACATGGACAGCTCCCTAGCATGCCACCTTTCTGGCAAGAGTCAAGTGTGAGGGACACAGGCTGATTATGTTTATAGGATGAACAAGGGGCCCATTTCTCCTGGAAGATATGGCCTGCATTCTATAACCTTGATATCCTTATATAGTGTTTGGTTAATCTGGAGCTGTGTGTCTGTAACTGTGTCTTGGCTTAAAGGCCCTAATGCCTTTCTTTTACACTAGACTGGCTGTAAATGGTTAAGCAGACTGACCTAGAAGCCCCAGGCAATGAAAGAGCACACACCCAGGTTGGAGAGGAAGACCCATTACTTAGCCCCTTCTCTCTATATCTGGTGCTGCTTTAAGGTCTCAAAAGACAGTAATTGCTGGTTTCCACTCCAGACCTTCTTCCCAGAGACCACAGACATCTATGTCAAAAAGAACATGCCCCAAGTTATCTACTGCATCCATGTGCTCAGGTGAGAGACCCCAAATTTCTGTCATCCTGGTTGCTCTACTTGGATGCAACCAACAACTGACAGAAACAAATGCTTCAGCAGGAATGATGGAGGATTGACTACAGGGAGCACACCTCAGTAGAGTAAGGTTTTGGATTTGTGTAATTGTGTTTAGATTTATGTGCGTGTTTGTGGGACATTTATGCATGACCTGTGAGGGTGAAGAAAAAGAGCAGCAATGGGAAGGTCTTCAGCTTGTGACTGGGGTACCCAGGACCCATTAAGAGCAACTTAGTGTAAATGGTGAAGGCTCTTTGGTTCTACTAAGAACCAGTCATCAGCAACCAGCTGGCTAAATCATAGAAAGTGATTGACCAGTTCCTGTGTCCAGCACATCATCACTTCCTGACTTTGTTTCCCATGTTCTTTCAAGTCTCTGGGCCTTGCCTCAGTGGGTCTCTGTTTACTATGCCCTTCCAACCCTCTATCTCCACCCAGTGACCCACTATTGCAGTGTGCTGTTATCTGTGAAGCCTTCCCAATACCGCGATCTCTACAGCATCTTTTCTTTTTAAGTTATTTATTGAGTTTAAAGAGAGGGGAAGGAGGAGAGAGAGAGACAAACATTGATTTATACTTCAAGCCATTTATGCATTCATTGGTTGATTTTTTTTATTAATTTTTTTAAAGAGAAAAAAACACTGATATATTGTTCCAGTTATTTATTGGTTGATTCTTGTATGTACCCTGACCAAGGATCAAACCTATGTCAGGACAACAATAACCACCTGAGCTACATCCACAGTGTCTTATTTCCTTTTTATAGCACTTGCTTTGGGCTGACTTTCAATAACATCTCTTCCTGTGGATTGGGGTGACTTAAGGGAAGATGCTGAGTGGTCTTAATTTCCAGGTCCCTGAAAAGTCTCCCATAAACCCACTATGGACAGCATGTCAAAATGAATAGGATCCAATGCCTTCCATTCTTTTCCAGTCTCTTCCTCTTCTGCCTGGGATTTGCCCTCGGATGCATAATCTGTATGGGAAAGTGAAATTCACAGGTAAGCTCATTTTCTCCCCAACCACCATAGTTTTAGGCAGTCTCCTGGGGGTTCTGGGTTTAATGAAGGGCACCTGTGGTATCATTGCAGCCGAGGAACTCAGCAACATGACCTCTGAACTTGCTAAATATGGCCTTCAGCTACCTACCTTCAGCAAAATTGGGGATATCCTGGCCAATGAGCTCTTGGTTGATGAGGCTGCAGGTAGGTACTGGGCTCTACTCTGCTATGGGTAGGCTCAGTGAGACTGGGGTACTCTGAGCCTCATAGCCTTCAGGTGGCTTCTGGATACCTCACATCCACAGGCAGGGCCATCAGGCTACCTGGTTTGCCTGGCCCCTGTGGATGGAAAAGTGGTGATGTCAGAGTGCCTTGCAGCTGTTCTGGCCTCCTGACCTTGTTTCCATGCCCTCTCCCAGTCCGTGCAGCTATTCTTGCCATCAGTGAGGTAGTGGAGTGAGGGGTGGTTGAGGACACCCTGGCTGCCTTGCAGAATCCCAGTGCTCTGCTGGGGAATCTTCGAGAACTTCTAGAAGCCATCTACTAGGAGCTACTGGCCCAGGCCAAGATGGGGAAAACTGCTAATGCCAGGAACTGCATAAGGAGGAATTTTGGAGTGCAGGGATTGAAAAGCTGGGTGTCTTGGAAAACCTTGAGTGAAACCAGAACTCCTATCTATTCTGTGTCTAGGTCCAAAGTTGTGTTGACACACTAACTTGTCAGTTATTTTAGAGAAAAAGGAGAGGAACTTAGGAGAATAATGAGTGTTCAAAGATAAGATAGAAGAAGAAGTTCTGGAGGATTAGATCTTCAGTGAGGGCTGAGAGAGACCCTGAAACATACAACTGGATAAAATTGGATTGGAGATTCCAAAGGTTGGTTTGACTTAACTATGTCAGTGCCAGGAGATTGGATCCCACAATTTCCCCAGATTCCTTCCTACCAGGCTGACTTCTGGCCTCAGGGATGGCCTGCAGAAGAAGGTATAGGTATCGCCCAGGAAGAAGGGGGAGCAGAAGATTGAATTAGTTTTCCTAGGTTCCCTTCTCAATGTAGTATTTGCAGGATGATGGAGAAAGTAGAACATCTATGACTGCTACCTAACTCAGGCTGAAATCCAGGACAACATCAACCATGTCAATGGTAAGAGAGTCCATGAGGTGCTTAGGGGAATGCTCTTAGGCTGAGCTCCTGCGCTGATAGGTTTGGGATGGTTCTCAGGCCAGAAGGCCTATGGCCTCAGTGGGGCCAACCCTTGTCTCAGGTAAAGATCAAAGTCAAGGCACTGTGTAGAGTCAAGGTTCTATTTTATAGCCCTCAGTGTCTGTCAAGGAGGCTTCTGTTTGAATGGCGACTCATGGAGAGGCTCAAGAGGGGGATGTGGAGAATGATGAGAAGGGAGAGATCAGTGCAGGAGAGGCTGCTTGAAAGCAAAGGGTCTGCAGTAGTGAGATGGGAAGGCTGTGCAGATCAAGCTTCAGAAGCTTGGGGCCAACAGGAAGAGGGAAGACTTCTAAGACAGAGCTGGGAGAGGTGGCAAGGGCCTTTCCCATGTTGTCCATTATGAAAATGTGTCTTTTTCAGTTCATGGGGCCCTAGAAGTTGTTGATGATGCCCTGGAAAGACAGAGCCCTGAGACCTTGCTTGAGGCCCTTCAAGACCCTTCCCTGAAAAAAAAAAGACCCTGCCCTGGCCCTTCGAGGAGTGAGGAGAAATTTTGCACACTGGTACCTAGAACAGTTGAGCTCAGACAGAGAGCAGAAAGCACAGGTTAGGCTCTATGACCTGCTATCTCTGACTGTAGAATGGGGAGGGGCCTCTTACTTAGGTGTCAATTCTTTGTATCTAGTAAGTGAAGTGCTGAGTACATGTTTAAATGGTTAAATCACCTCAAAGCATAATGGACTAGCCAGTGGTCAGCAGACTCATTAGTCAGCAGAGCCAAATATCAATAGTACAATGATTAAAATTTCTTCTGAGAGCCAAATCCTTTAAACTTAAACTATATAGGTAGGTACATTCCTTATCAAAGTAGCGCGCACACATGGTATTTTGTGGAAGAGCCACACTCTAGGGGCCAAAGAGCCGCATGTGGCTCGTGAGCCTCAGTTTCCCAACCAGGTGACTAGACTGATTAGCTTCTGTTCTCTGAGAGTCTCTCAACCTGCCTGGGGGGACCTATGGGCAGTTCGATAGGCAGTGTTATGCTCCCCCATTGTTAAATTGGGACCTCAATTTAGTAATCTTATTGTCAGTGCTGTTGACTTTCCTCTGACATTCTTTGTATTTGTGTTGCCTGTGTTGTTATTTCACATGCTTGATGGGTAATAATGAGCCAGAGGTTAGAGCTGGGTTAATAGGGATGGGTGGGCCAGGCTAGTGTGCCTGAATGGGAGAGGTGGGACTGACGGGGGGGGGGGGAGACTAAATGCATGGGATCTGGGAGCTCATACTGGCAGTTCACTAAGCATGTTCATAGCTCCCAGAAGACTCTTTTCTACTGCAGCATTTCCTCTTCCAGGAGCTTGGCCTGGTGGAGCTTCTGGAAAAGGGTCAGGTTTAAGCTGGTATGGCTGTTGCCAACATGAAGAGTGATCAGGAACAAGCCAGTAAGTCATCTCTAGGCTGATGTCTGGCCTGGATATATCACAGACTCTTGAAGAGAATCTAACCCTTTGCTAGTTTCTGTGAAAACTGCTGCCTGATTTTCTAGCCTGGCAAGGGACTTCTCTCTCTTCTCACATAGTGTGCTCTATTGGCTTCCTGGAGGGACACTACAGGTTAGTTCATGAAGGCCTTTGAGATAATGACGGTCCTGCATTGGGCTCTACTCCTGGGGCAGGCAGTTTCCTTCTAGGCACCTCCCCTATATTTTGATAGTTTCTATGTATTAGGGTTCCTTTGCCTTCTGAAATGTAGTGATCTTCCAGATACAATGACAGCAATACACTGTGGGTATATTTGTTCCCTTATTGCTTTCCAGTAACTTGTGTGTTCCTTGATGCCAGTACCATATCCACTAAGTGTTTTATAAGCCCCAGTGTTCCCAAACTAAAACTACATTGATGTACTATGGCTTCACTGAGGAGCTGGTTTATTCCTCTGTGCTGTCATCAAGATTTAATTCCTGCTAAAACCTGACTAACCTCATTTTTGTTTTGCTATGCTCCATAGCCTACTGTCAATCTGGTGCTCACCACCTTAGGAACTCACCTCTGCCATGACAGTCACTCCATGTTACCTGCTAAGCTACTCAGCTATTAGGCATAACATTGCTTCTTCCAGAACCTCTTCTTAAAATGAGCCAGCTCTTTTTTTTTTGTATTTTTATTTTATTTTTTTGTATTTTTCTGAAGCTGGAAACAGGGAGAGACAGACAGACTCCCGCATGCGCCCGACTGGGATCCACCCGGCACGCCCACCAGGGGGCGATGCTCTGCCCCTCCAGGGTGTCTCTCTGTTGTGACCAGGGCCACTCTAGCGCCTGGGGCAGAGGCCAAGGAGCCATCCCCAGCACCCGGGCCATCTTTGCTCCAATGGAGCCTCGGCTGCGGGAGGGGAAGAGAGAGACAGAGAGGAAGGAGAGGGGGAGGGGTGTAGAAGCAGATGGGTGCTTCTCCTGTGTGCCCTGGCCGGGAGTCGAACCCAGGACCTCTGCATGCCAGGCGATGCTCTACCACTGAGGCAACTGGCCAGGGCCGCCAGCTCTTTTTTTTCCTGAACATTTAGAAACATATTTTGAACTTAGCAGAATAGTTTTTCAGAGTAGTTAAGCCTGACTGGTGGTGGCACAGTGGATAGAGCATTGACCTGGGACACTGAAAACTCCTAGATCAACAGCTTGAACATCTAGGAGCCCATAGTTCCTTGCTTGATCCCAAGGTCGCTGGCTTGAGCAAAGTGTCACTGGCTCAGCTGGAGCTCTCTGGTCAAGGCATGTATGAGACTTAATAAATGAACAACTAAAGTGCTGCAAGTACAAGTTGATGCTTCTCATTTTTCTCCCTTCCTTCCTTCCTGCCTGTCTGTCTGTCTCTCTCTAACACACAAAAAAAGTAATTACAAAGCCATTTTCTCTCAGAGATCCCCAGCAGAACCAAATTGGCCAACAGAGTATAAATTTCTCTGAATGGCCAGCCTGTGCAGCCTCTGTTCTTTCTTTCCTACAGAGCTCCAGGCTATGGTGAGGATCAACAACGCCATCCAGAGGGAGTGGCAGCTGACATGGTGAAGGAGCTGATGTGCCCTGCAGCCCAGCTGCCTCCCATGTACTCCTTTGCCTCAGCTGTGTACCAGCAGGAGCTGGCAGTGCTCCAGCAGCAGCAGCAGGGGGTGAGTCCCAGAAATATGGGGTCTTACTTCTTAGTTCCCAAGCAGCTAGAGAGATCAGGCAGTCATCCCAGAGCATCCTCTGAGGGTACTCTGAAATGCTGGTAGAAATTAGAGGAGGAAGGAGGGTGACCAGCCTTGCTGCCTGAGTATAGAATGATAGCCAATACCCTTGAGCAAAAACTGCTTTGCATACTCATTTAATCCTTAAAAGAACCTTATAAGATAAGTATTATTTTTATTTTAGAGAGGTGGAGACTGAGATGCAAAGGTTGAGTAACTTGCCCAATACAGGTGTACCTGGCAGTGCAGAGTGGACACTAAGTTGAATGTCTGGCATTTTGTGCCTTTAACTACTGCTGCCCTGCTTCACTCCAGTCCAGACAGCTTCCCTCACAGTGGGTGACAGGGCTTCCCAGTAGAAGCCCTGGGAAGAGCAGTGTTTTTCAGCCACTAGTTCACCAGAAAGTTTATGCTGGCCACAAGAAAGTTAACCACCATGACATTGTATGACGCTTATAGAGTTTATAATTATTGGGTCTGTTTTCAAACAGTGGTTGAAAAACACTGTGTTAGAGGGGCTATGCAGAGACACAGGGAGGGAAGAGTGGAAGATGTAAGAGAAATATGACTTCAGACCAGGGAAATGAAGGGAGCAGACCTAGGGATAAGTCTGAGAAGGCAAAAGAGACTCATACCCACAACACGCTTTTATGGAGCATTGTCTCCAGACACAACTCTCATGCAGGACACAGTCTCAACACAGGAGACTCGAGCACACCCATCAAATAAGGACTAAGGTAAAGCGTAGTGGCTAAGATTGTGGACATTCAAGCAAGGCTGCCTGAGTTCAATTTTACTCTGCTACTTCCAGCCAAATGAACTTGGGCAAGTTATTTACCTTCTTTGTTCCTCAATTTATAGTAAAATAGGAACAATAATAAAGTTCATAAGATTGTTGTAAGGATTAAACAAGTTAATATGTGCTTAGGAATGAGCCTGTCATGCAAGTTTGAGCCATTATTATTATTACTATTATTCTCAACATTCTGTTTGTAGAGGACAGGAAGAGTGCTCTGGACAGAGGGAAAGAGCATAAGCAGATGTTTGAAAAGGAGGAGGGCTGCTGGGCAGGGAAGTGGGACCAGGGCACTTGGGGCGTGTGAAGGTACCCACTTTATCTTCCTGTCCATGTGCCCAGGGCCTAGTTCAGTTCTCGGTGTGTAAAAGGAACAAGAAAGGAGCTGGTAGAGCTCACTGGTTGAGTGTAGGCTCTGGAGTCAGGCAGCTACATTTAACTTAAATTACTTGATTATGGGCTCATCTGTGAAAAGAAAAATTAATGATACCTACCTCATATCTTATTTTGAAATTAAATGATAATGTATTTGAAGTACATATACATTGAGCACATAGAAGCATTCTCAAATATGAAGTATGATTGTTAGTGAATGAGGTTTTGAGTTAGAGATTCTGGGGTACAGCAGAGTCTGAGGGGCAGGATGGCAGATGGGTCCCAGACTCTTTACCAGCCCTCCCTCTGTGATAGGAGCTTGGCCAGGAGGAGCTCTTCATGGCCTTGGAGATGCTCTCAGCTGTGGTCCTGATTAACCAGGCCCCAGAGGCCAGGGATACCAGTGGCTTCTGGAGCAGTCTGGTGAACCCCGCCACAGTGCACACGTGTGAGCTGGTACCAGGGAGTGTGGCAGAGGGCACATTTGGCTATGTGCAGGTGTTTGGTCTTCCCCATGAAACTCGAAGTTCTTTGAGAACAAGGCCAGTTTCCCCTCCCCTCTCCACATGCCTGCTCCCACCTTTCCCCGGAGTGCCCAGGACAAGGATTTTCCACAAGCCTCTCAGGCCAATCAGAACCAGCCAGGGTTACTTCTTTTTTTCTCCTGATGTGTAGGCTCACTGGTGGGATTACAGACAACAGAAGAAATACTTGGAACAGTTGTAGTATTTAAAAGCCAACATACATGCCATAATTAAGGTAGCTATCATGATTTGGGCAGGTTCCTGTCTCTCTTGAAGGATCCAATGAGAACAACTTTTCAGTCCTCTCACAAACTTGTGATCTTTGGAGATGGCTGAGTTGTCCTGGGTCTGAGGGCAATGACTCTTTTCACAGATTCAGGCTTGGGCTCAGATGTGGGCAGCTTGGAGGCAATACTGCAGGCATCTGGGCTACTTCTAGAAGAATGTGTGTCATCTTGCTCTTCCATCCCTATACCCAACCTTTACCAGGGCATGGGTAGCCCAGTGACCTTTATTCCATCCGTGTTCATGGCAGGTCAACTCTGTTGTGAAGATCCAGGCATTTTGCTGATCCAGGAAAGCCCGAGTGAATACAGGATGTTAGTTAAGCTGCCTGGTCT
Organism: Saccopteryx leptura; assembly: GCF_036850995.1. Classification (NCBI taxonomy): domain Eukaryota; kingdom Metazoa; phylum Chordata; class Mammalia; order Chiroptera; family Emballonuridae; genus Saccopteryx; species Saccopteryx leptura. Next base: position 98,062,222 of record NC_089510.1, read on the forward strand.
TTCTCCACATTGTGAGTAAACTGCCTGGTTTCCCTCCTCTGTGAGTGTCAGCTGTGCGAGCCTAATGGGAGTCAGCAAGGAGGAAAGTCACACTACCCCATAACTTACAAGGTGGGGCCTTGGAGAAGTTTTCTGGCTTTCTTGAGCCCTTTTCTCTCATTGAGAGCTGCTATCTCTCATTGAAACCTTGAGCATATCTAAGGACAGAGCAGTGAGGAGATGTACTCTGTTTTAGGGAATTCCCCAGTTTGATGGTAGAGATAGGGATCCCTCAGAGTCAAGTATGTCTGGATATTCCTTTTGAGGCTGCACAGTAGGTAAGGGGGAGGTACAAGTTGTCTGCGCAGGAATGTTGAACTGGTAGGAACAAAAGCCACCCTGCCTACCCCAGTAACAGAAAGCCTGGTCACAGGGTCAGCTCCTCTAACCAGGTTCATTATATACCAGTTTTCAATTATCTTCCTACTGCTGCCACCAATGCCACAGAAAAAGAAAAGGATCCTTCTTCCCTCCCTAGAGTTCTAGCTTTCTCCCACTTTGGCCTCCCCTGCCTCATGACTCCTCTACCTCCCGACCTCTGTGGTACATGTAGCACACAAGGAACCAGATGAGGCTCATGGAGTCCTTTCTGCAGTGCTGGGGAACTTGAAGGAGCTCCATCTTCCTGCCCCACAGTTCCCTGTAATGGGATGTTCATTTAAAACCTTAAAGAGGTCCTTCTAGACTGCTTCTGTCCAAAGTCCAGAAGCCCAGCCTTGGAGGTCTTCCTTGTGAGGTGGACTGGTAGTCTGTGTCCAGATTCCCCACTGTCCCTTGGATTCCTGAAAAAGTTGGTTTCTTTCTGGGCCTCAGGTTACTGTCCTGGGCTCCAGGTTGAACACACTGTTCGGGAGTCATCTCCTTCATTTTCTCAGCCCCCAGTCCCACCCTGTCTTGCCTACAGTAGCACCGCCTATCCCCTCTGGCCACGGACCCTTGGCCTGCCTGCTTCTGGGCAGCCAGCTGCTTTTCCTCCCTACTTTTCCCCAGCCTGCCCCTTTCTATTTATTCCCTTGCTGTCTCTGTGCTAATAACACTGCCCTGGCCATCCTTTATCTTCTTTTTCTTCTCCTTAGTTTATAGTTTTCCTGGAAGTACTTTCTTTTCCCAGTTCTCTCTCAGTTTCATTATGCTAGGTTCCACTCAGCACTACCTCTTACTAGCCACTTGACTTTTATTTTTTTAAAGATTTTATTTATTGGCTCTTGGCTAGTGGCTCAATGAATAGAGTGTCAGCATGGCATGTGGACATCCCAGGTTCAATTCCCAATCAGGGCACACAGAAGAAGCAACCATCTGCTTCTCTGTTTCTCCCTATCCCCTTTCTCTCCCTCTTCCCCTCCCCCAGCCAGTGGCTCAATTGGTTTGAGTGTGGCACTGGGCATTTAGAATTGATCCATCAAAGTGCAACAGCCTTAGACACTAAAAATAGCTTGGTACTCAAGCATTGAACCCAGATAGGGTTGCTGGGTAGGTCCCAGTTGAGGCGCATGCCTCGCTATCTCCCCTCCTCTCACCTAAAAAAAAAAAAAAAAAGATTTTATTTATTGATCTGAGAGACAGAGAAAGATAAAGGGGGTAGGAACAAAAGCATCAACTCATATTAGTTGTTTCTTATGTGCCTTGACCAGACAAGCCCAGGGTTTCAAACCTGCAATCTCAGCATTCCAGATTGATGCTTTCTCCATTGCGCCACCACAGGTCAGGTGCCACTTGACTTCTTTATTGCCATAGTTTTCTCATTTATAAAATGGAGATAATGACAGTACCTATCTTTTTTTTATCAATTGATTTTAGTGAAAAGAAGGGCGAGAGAGAGAGAGAAACATCAATTTGTTGTTCCATTTACTCATAACATTTATTGGTTGATTCTTGTATGTACCCTGACTGGGGATTGAACCCACAACCTTGGTGTATTGGGACGCCACTTTAACTAAGGTTATTTTGAGGATGAAATGAGTTAATGCACTATATTTCACCAAATTCAAGATGCCATCAGTTGTCTTTGATTCTACTATTCTGGGGTCGTGCCGGGTGGATCCCAGTCAGGGTGCATAAGGAAGTCTGTCTCTCGGCCTCCCTGCCTTTCACTTAATAAAAAATATCATAAGAGTGTGGTGGTTACCAGGGGTGGGGGGAAGGAGGACGCAGGAGGGAGGGAGGGAGAGAGTTAGGGGGAGGGGGAGGGGCACAGAGAAAACTAGATAGAGGGTGACGGAGGACAATCTGACTCTGGGCGAGGGGTATGCAACATAATTTAATGACAAGATAACCTAGACATGTTTTCTTTGAATATATGTACCCTGATTTATTAATGTCATCCCATTAACATTAATAAAAATTTATTAAAAAATAAAATAAAATAAAATAAAATTATTCCACCATTCTTCACTTCAAGTCCCACCATCCATGAACTAGATTAATCCATAAAACTTGTCTATGTGATATGGTCACTCTCCTGTTTAAATCCTGTCAGTGAATCCCATTGCCATGGGGAGAAGGTCTAGTCCGCTAACCACAGCTCTTGAGGCTCTCCATGTCCAGCTTCGGCCTGCACCTCTGGCCTCACTGGCTCTGTTGCCCACCATCTGTGCTTCAGACAAGATGGATTTCTTCTGGCACTTCCTAGAACAACCATATTTGCTTGCTCTCACCTCCTTTTCACAGACATCAGCTTGAGATCCTTACCTCCTCTGGGAGGCCTTTCTTCACTTACCAGGTGGGTAGGGTGGTCTGTTTTTGTTTTCCCAAAGGTCCGCATGTTCTGAAAACACTAACCATGCTGTTGTGAATTGTGGTTTCTTTGTCTAGTTCCCTTACTGGAGAGGGCCTAGTTTTATTCATTTTCCAAATCTGACACTTTTTTTTACTAGCTGTGTAAACTTGGTTGCTTCCCCTCTCTATGCCTCAGTGATCTCATCAATTGCTTTTAGTATACTGACCTCACAGTATTGTTTTAAGTATGGAAAGCAGTTTTTGTCCTATATTGAATATTATAGGTAGTAGTTTTGTTGTTATTCCCTGTATGTTTCAGAGGTCTCTCTTTGTTCAGATACCCATTCCAAAGAGATTCCAGAAGAATCACCATCTAGATCTGACCTCCCTATATTATAAAACCCACTGGACATCCCTTCTGCTCCTGCTCCTCCATGTGCAAACACTCCTGACAGAAGAGGGTTGTGTGAGAGACAGGCAGCTAGGGCTGAGTAGAAGCTGATAGGTGGATGTGAACTTGGGATGAAAGATGAGAGCAGGTTGGTTCAGCAGGAATGGGTAGTTAATCAGAATAGGAAGGCCTGGAGGGACCATCCAAGGGAGCGAGGGCTCTGACTTTGGTGTGTAGGTCACTGGGATAGGTCCCGGTTGGGGGTGAACTCACAGTCCGGGGAAGGGCAGCTCTTGTGTCAGACCTGGTTAAAAGACACAGAGCTCAGGGACAGGACTGGCTGGGAGGCTGCCCATTGTCCTCGAGCTAGAAATAAACTGGGGTTTGGGGGCCTGCTGGCCTCAGTTAGAATGAGGACTGAGGGTGGGTTGACTAGGGTAGTGGGTGGGCAAGGAAGCCTCTGGTGAGGGCATGCTAGTCCTGATGCCTCTTCTCTTCCTACCAGTGCATGCTCCCCATCCCCCTCTCAACATGGTATGCAGATTTGTCCATCTCTTGAATCAAAGCCAACAGGACTTCTTGGCTGAGGCGGAGCTACTAAAGCCCCAGAAAGAGGTCGTCGGGAAGATCCGGTGGAACCAGCAGCTGGAGCAGGACCTCAACCTCATAGACATCAAGATTGGTCTGCTGGTGAAGAACCGGATTACCCTGCAGGTAAGGGACCCACCTGCCACCCTCTCCACCAGCTCTAGCTGCTTCTGGAGCCATGATACTGAACATTGTCTGGTTACAAGTCCAATATTTTTAAATGTGATACTGAACACTGTCTGGTTATTAGTATAATGTTTTTAAATGTCTAGATTTTATCACCTGGTTTAGGTCCTTATTCCAGGAGTCTTCTGTCTTTCTAGAAATTTTTTGGGCACACATAATATGGTAGAAAGAGCACTGGTCTTAAAATTAGAATGCCTAGCTCTGCTAAATTTTTTTTTTTTTTTTGTATTTTTCTGAAGCTGGCAACGGGACAGTCAGACAGACTCCCGCATGCGCCCGACCGGGATCCACCTGGCATGCCCACCAGGGGCGGACGCTCTGCCCACCAGGGGGGGGATGCTCTGCCCCTCCGGGGGGTCGCTCTGCTGCGACCAGAGCCACTCTAGCGCCTGGGGCAGAGGCCAAGGAGCCATCCCCAGCGCCCGGGCCATCCCTGCTCCAATGGAGCCTTGGCTGCGGGAGGGGAAGAGAGAGACAGGAAGGAAGGGGGGGGGTGGAGAAGCAAATGGGCGCTTCTCCTATGTGCCCCGGCTGGGAATCGAACCCGGGTCCCCCGCACGCCAGGCCGATGCTCTACCGCTGAGCCAACCGGCCAGAGCGCTCTGCTAATTCTTAATGAAGGTGTTATGGTCTGGACATTTAACCTCTAGGTCTATTTCTTTGTTAGTAAAGTGGGAATAATGAGAGGGCGCAGCTCACCAGGCCAAATGTAGAGATAGATATGAAAGTTCCTGATGGTCAGGAGATGGACACAAAGCTTGGTTTCTCAGTTCTGCAAAAATGAGTGTGGACCCACAGAGGGCAGGGCTAGTCATCTGGGTAGAAGAGGAATTAAGTCACCACTGCCATCTCTCTGCCAGCAAGGCAGCCCTCCTTCATTCACCCAGTAAGCAAGTGAGCTGCGTGTTCAGTGTTGTCCTGCCATTGAAGGCCTCACAGCAGGGTGAGGCTAGAGGTGAATACACAGAGCCACCAAGAGGAAGGTGGCTGTCTGGTGCAGTGAGAGTTAAGTAGAAGGGACACCTTGGTTTGGAAAGGTCTCAGAGGATGAAGCACAAACTTCATCAAAGGACTCAAAGACATTTCACTGGAGGACACTATAGGCAGAGGACTCAGGTGTAAGAGAGCACAGTAGGTTTGGACTGTAGTAGTTCTTTCTGTATCACAGAGGTTTCCATCCTGGGTTGTATTCTCCTCAAACTTGCCCTCACTCTCCTACCTCCCTAATGTTCCTGTGAGCCATGATGCTAGGTGGAGTCCACTTACTCAGCTCTCTGGCTAGCCCCACATCTGTCCCTCACCTTGCCCCCATCATGCACTCCTCCTGCAGAACCAAGCAGTTGCTTGCTGACATCATGCAGTTTCACGGTGGAAATGCTGTCCCTCTCGGCATCTAGCCCACAGGTACTATCTTGCTCATCCCCACCTCACCCCACCAGCACTGCTGAGCCCTCCCCCTGGATCCCTCCTACAGTCTGCTACAGCAGACACTCTGCAGACCAGTAATGAGAGCTCTTGAGGACCACAACCTTTATCCTTGACCCCAGAGACCGACAGGCTGAGAAGAGCGGCCCTAGCTGTGGGGAGCCTCAGCTGCAGCATCCTGGGACTCCACCTTCCTCCCCTGTCCCTCCTGTGGCAAGGAGGTCCCGAGTTGCCTCAAGACAGTGCTCCTGCATAAATGCCACCAGCAGTAGGTCATCTACATACTGGAGAAGGGTACAGTCTTGATGTTCTTGTTGGTAGGTTACCAGGTCTTTACTCAGGGCTTAATCAAAGATATTAGGAGAGTTTCTGAAGCCTTGAGGCAGCCTAGTCCATGTTAGTTGGCCAGAGAATTCTCTTGCCTGGTCTATCCACTCAAAGGCAAAAACAGGCTGGCTTTTAGGGGCTAGTAAAATACTGAAGAAAGCATCTTTAAGGTCTAGGACTGCATAGACCTGATGTTCAAGGTGCAAGAGACTGAGCAATGTGTATGGGTTAGTGACTGTAGGGTGTATGGTCTTTACCCATTTGTTAACTTCCCGAAGGTCCTGGACCGGTTGATAATCCTTTGTTCTGGGCTTTAGGAGTGGTAATAAGGGAGTGTTTCATGGGGATTGGCAAGGCACTAAGATTCCCGCTTCCTGGAGACACTGTATATGAATAGCTATTCCCTCCTTAGCTTCCTGACTCATTGGGTATTGTCTTACTGCTACTGGAGTTGCAGTGGATAGCAATTGTATGACCACAGGTGGATGATGAACCGCAAGTCCGGGAGGATTGGTTTCATCCCATACTTCTGGAAAACTCTCCTGGAGCTGCTGAAGTAAAGATGGGCTGTGAGCATTTTCTGATTCAGTTGATTCCTGTAAAAGGTATTTTTCGGAGAGGGGGCAGGTTAGGAGAAGCTATAACCCAGCATCTGGAGTTCCCTTATTGGTTCCTATAGTTAAGGTGGAATTTTCCCCTTAAAGGATATTGTGGCCTGGAGTTTTTGTAACAAGTCCCGCCCTATCAGAGGTGAGGGGCACTCTGGTATTACTAAGAACAAATGGGTGACCATTCCTTGCCCTAGATTGACTGTCTGCTGGGTGGTCTATGGGTAGTATGCAGTTTTTCCAGTGGCCCCTTGTATTGGAGGCCACCTGTGGGTGGTGATGGATCCCAAGGGCTCAGTTAAAACCAAATGTGTTGCTCCAGTGTCTGTTAGAAAATCTACAGTTTTTTCTCCTATTTTTACTGTTACCATAGGCTCTCAGGGGTTCAATGAAAAAAAGCCTCAGCCCCGTCAGTCCTTGAGATTCAGGATTTTAGAACTTCCTTTGACTGCTCACAATATGGGACATTTAATTTTCCAATTTTTCTTTTTCTTGTAATATGTACATTGATTTCTTCCTAATAGAGTCCTAATTCCCCTCAAATCACTTTCTTCCTCCCCTAAGGGCTTCTTATCCTTAAAAGAGTTCATCTTTTGGAGCATTGCTACTGCTACTTTAGCTATTCTTTTATCCTGTTTTACCCTAACTGTCTCCCTAGTATGAAAAACTTTCTGAGCTATTGAAATTAACTGGGACTTACTTATGCCCTCAAACCCTTTCTAACTTTTGAAGTTTCTTTTTAATATCTGGGGCTGACTGAGTCACAAAAGATAAATTAATAGCCATGCTGTTTTTGGTAGCATCTGGGTCTATGGGGGTTTACACCCGATATGCTTCACAAAGGTGTTCATCCTGAAAAGTAATTTGATTAGATAATTGGAACTGGTAATGATTAGGCATGAGGGTCTAGCTCACACACCTTCATGAGTGTGTACTCACACTCGACAAGAAGGGGCTTATAGAGTTTACCTGCTGGGTAGACTCTTCCATTTTTATGTGGAATGTGGTAAACAGGGTGGGGGAATATGCTATTACTCTAAAATTCTCCCCCATATTACCTCAACTTTGTTTATTTTTTACCTGATGCAGTGGTCCCAGAACAAGGTCATCATCCACAGGTGTGAGTAGCAGGGAGGATCCCTAAACAAGAATCTGTCACTATATCTTTAAATCTTTATGTTAGAATTCATAGGGGCCTAATGCATTGGGTTGTGTCTTTATCTTATCTGCCAAACTTGCAGTTAACCTCAAATGCACCTGTACTTTTTATTGTTCAAAGAAGCCTACTAGCTCTGTACTTGTGTATTGTGTGTGTCTCCACCCTGTGGAAGTGAAAGTGGATTGAGGGGAGGCACGTGCTGAACTAAGATTGCTGCCAGCTCTCTAGACCAGCACATTAGCAAAACCTAAATTCTTTCCAAACAAATACTGTAAAAGGCTGATAAAAAAATAAATAGAATGATAGGCCCAGGCCAGTTGGATCAGTGGTAGAACACTGACCTGGTGTGTAGAAGTTCTAGGTTTGATTCCTGGTCAGGTCACACAGGAGAATTGACTGTCTGCTTCTCCACCCCTCCCTCTCCCCCTTCTCTCTCTCTTTTTTTTTCTCCTCCAGAAGCCATGACTCAATTGGTTCAGTTACATTGGACCCAGGCACTAAGGATGGCTCTGTGGAGCTTCTACCTCAGGTACTAAGAAATAGCTCGGTTGTGAACATGACCTCAGATGGGCAGAACATCAGCCCCAGATGGGGGTTGCTGACTAGATCCTTTTCAGGGCGCATGTGGGGGGCTGTCTTTCTATCTCCCCTCCTCTCACTTGGAAAAGAAGGGGGGAAATGGACAAAATTATGTAGGAAGACAAAAATGCCTTTTAAAAATCTCATGAAGAATCCTTTAAATAAGAGGTAATAATGCATATATGAAAAGAGAACAGAATGCTATGAAAATATAAAATTTAAACTATTGACCCAATGGCCCCTTTACTTCTCCATGACCATAACCCTCTCCCTTTCTTGATACTGATACACCCCAGCCCCCTGCTTGAATGACCTCAGCTTCCCCACGGGCTGCTTTGTCCTCCTCCCTCTTACAGGAACCCAACTCAGTAGATATGACTATAACTGCTGTTGGGCAGATAAGATATATTATGCTCACTTTGTTAAAGATGGAGCTACCCATGTGGAAGCCCATTGACCAGGTGATGGTATTGGTTGCCCTTCTTGCTTGGGATGGGTGTGATTATATTAATTTTTGTTCAGGATGGACTGTGGGCAGGCAGGATCCTTGTAGCCTGGGGCTTGGTTCTGGGACTAAGCCTTCCCTGCCCTTTATGATGTGGGGTGGTGCACTCTTATGAGGAATCTCATTATGACTCAGATGAGTGACTTTGCATCAGAGACTTCCTTGTTTGTATATTGGATTAAAGGTTTTGGTTTCTACACTATAAAGTGGGGCAGACCGGGAGCTTGCTCTCTCTGAGTTCCTGAGAATAGCATTAGAGAAGAGAACAGAGAAAGGCCACGTGAAGGAGGCCAGGAGAAGCAGCTAAGATGGTGGAATGTTGAAAGAGAAGCCAGTTTGTGCAGAGATTGTGCAGAGAGAAGGAGATGGGAAACAAAGGTGAATGAGGCTAGTTAGCTAGAAACCTTTGATTCTAGGAAACGCAAATGAGTGTCTTTTGGAGTCTAGTGTGTGTTTTTACTTTCCTGCTGGGTGCAAGATAAGATTAAAGGTAATGGCCCACAAGTTCTTGGCTTTGTTGTTTCATTACTGACTGTCCAAATTTAATGCGAATCTGTATTGGCCAGGCAGCTGTGATGGTGGCCATGAATACTGGCCTTATATTTGGCGTAGTCTGTGGCAGTATTCAATAGAGATGAGTATGGAGCCAACACCACCTTTGAGAGGTGGAGTAGAGAACTGGCTGCTGTTACGGTTCCCCAAGGTTGTCTTTTTGGGGACCATAGGCTGGCTGACTTTACAGCCATATGAGGAAACCAAGAGCTCTGTGGAAGAGGCTACCTGAGACATGCAAACTGAACAGTGGAAGAAGCTGGAGGAAACGTGGGAAAAACAGATGCTGACCCTGGAGCTGGAGGAAGTGCTGCTGGAGGAGGAGGCTGACCAGGTTTGCAAGATTTGCCTGGAAATGGAGCAGACGCTGAAGAAGGAATCACAGGTTTCTGAGTTGCAGCTTGCCCTGGATGTTGTGGAGAGCCAGCAGTGGCAGTAGGCTGGGGCTGAGGCTGGAGCCGGGGCTGCAAGGCCTGCTAAGTAGAAGGCGGCGGTGGCGCAGGGCTCAAGCCTGGCAGCAGGAGCTGGTGTTTTCAGTTCCTCTTTGGAGGCTGAGGAGAATCAGGCTGGAGTTGCAATCTGCAGTCTCCAGAAGGTGAGAGCCCAGCAGCAAGAAATTCTTACTATGCCCCTGGTAGGTCTGCGATTTTGGGACATAGGGGTAAATGCCATCATGCTCTCCAGAGCAGAGATGGAAATGCTGACTGATGTTGCCACATGCTCCTCTTTGGGACAGTGTAAGACCTGCCAGGATGGCAGGGATGAGGGGGGTGAGTGAGACCTCATGTGCGTGGACTAATTTCCTGGACTACGACCAGAGTGGGCACTGGCTCCTTTGTGGATGGACTTCTGGATTTTGGACAATGTAAAATACCCTGATGGGGGTGGGGGTGGCTTTGCAGGAAGCACTCTTCTGCCCCAGGAAGCTTTTCCCATGACCAGAAAGAAGGCCGAGGACATTTTGCACTTTTGGCAAGGTGCTCAGAGACTGGTGAAATGTACCTTCGTAATTGTTGAAACTGTATGATTTGTCATGTTGTAATTTGTATAATGTGCCCAATTTTCTTGCACAGGCATGCTGGTGGTGTAGATTGTGAGTAGTAAATTCAGCATAGGGGGGGATTTTTGGGAAGATAAAATATATTATGATCACTTTGTTAAAGATGACGCTGCCCAGGTGGAAGCCCATTAACTAGGTGATGGTATTGGTTGCCCTTCTTGCTTTGGATGTGTGTGATTATATTAATGTGTGTTGGGGGTGGGCTGTGGGCAGGCAGAATCCTTGTAGCCTGGGGTTTGGTTTTAGGACTAAGCCTTCCCCACCCTTTTTGATGTGGGGTGATGCACTCTCATGAGGAATCCCATTATGACTCAGATGAATGATTTTGTATCAGAGACTTCTTTGTTTGTATATTGGACTAAAGGTTTGGTTTCTACACTATAAAGTAGGGCAGACCGGAAGCTTGCTCTCTCTCAGTTTTTGAGATTAGCATTAGAGAAGAGAACAGAGAAAGGCCACATGGAGGAGGCCAGGAGAAACAGCCAAGATGGTGGAGTGTTGAAGGAGAAGCCAGTTTGTGCAGAGAGAAGGAGATGAAGAACAGAGGTGAATGAGGCTAGTGAGCTAGAAATCTTTGATTCTAAGAAAATTGGATAAGTTAGTAGCTTTGTGAGCACTAAATAAGTGTGCTTTGGAGCCTAGTGTGTGTTTTTACTTGCCCATCAGGTGCAAGCTAGGATTAAAAGTAATAGCCCACCACTTCTTGACTCCGTTGTTTCATTACCAACTGTCTTAATCTAATGCGAACCTGCACTGACCAGGCGGCTGTGATGGTGGCCATGAATACTGGCCTTAAAACCACTTTCTCTGGAATTTGGAAAGCTTCTACATGCTGGGTCACTGCAACCCTACATCCCGCCCTCTCAGGACAGGTTTGCAGGTCACCTCACTGCTTTGCTCTCAGACCACCCATTGCGGGACTCCTCTTCTCAAGGGCCCAGCCTGTAGGGCACCCTCCCTTTCAACATGCTAAACCCTTTCTTCCCTCTGTATTCAGTCATAGAAAAGATGAACACTGTCTTGGTCTCCCTTGAATTCACACTACTAAATCTCTCCCTCACAAACTCAACAACACTGCAACACTCTGCACACCCGGGGCACATGGGAAAGGACTGGTAACCTGAATAACATTTCCCGACACCACAGGCAGACTGCTTTTTTTTTCACGGTTGTGACCAGGTTGTTCACTGGCCATGGAGTGTGGGGAGCAGCCACCTGCTCAGGGAATCGCACCCGACCATATAGACTTGCTCAAGTATAGACTTGCTCAAATTGTTGGGCCCTGCTCTCCCACGTACTCCTCCACTGCCCTTGCAATGGGACCTGGTGAGTTCCCTTTCAGTTCTGGATCAACCTCCCTGCTGAAGGGTAAGATTACCCACCTTTCTCATGCCAGACCTTTAGAAAATTTACACACAGTACCATATCTCTGAACTCTACAACCTACCCCCCTCTCCCATTCCAACTTTTCCACCTTGTTTCCAAAACACCTATGGAACACAAATTGAACACTGTTCATGAGTATTGTCCTACACTGGGAAAATGGAAGATTACAATTGCTCTCCTGCTCCTCCACACCAGGCAAGCTCCCGCAGGGCTTGGGACTGGACTTGAGGTGTTGAGTTGCAGAGGACAGGACATCAGAATGTGCACACCTCAACTAACCAAGTAAGTAGAAAAAGCTCTGGGACCTCCCCTCCTATTCCTTTCACAGACCTCCCAGGCTATAATTGAGCTAGAATCACAGTAGTAGCTTCGGGAAGTTGAGGGTGGGTGGGCACAAGTCCACATCGGGGGAGATGGAAGGGAGGGAAGTGCCACCCCCCACCTGCCAGCTCAGGGAGTGCCTTGCAAGAGACTGATGGTCAGGGACAATAGCTTTTCCTAAAGACCTTGTCTCTGCTCTGTATACTTCCGCCACCCAACACCATCCCGCTTCTGGGAAAACAAACCAGAAAGTAAGCTGATCCTTGGGGATGGCGAGGGAACCAGGGAGGGTGAGCTGGGACCATGGGTGACCGACACTTTCCATGAGGCTCCAGTGGCCATGGCCATTATATTCTTCCAGATGAAAAAAAAACCATTTCACCCTTCCCAAAGTAGACAGTCTACCAACAATTCTCTCGACACAAAACCGCAACCGGTAAAATCTAAAATCATTTTCAACAAAACAACTTTGGTTTCTCCCACTCTGGTCCTCTGTTTGCAGCCTCCCGCCATGCTCCCCAAAGGCTGTCTACATCCACCACTGCTTTCCCTGAACTTCAGCCTCTGTAAACTGGGGGAAACACTCTTGGTCCATTCCACATGGGCCTCAAAAACAAGGAGGCGAGACTCCAATTGGACCTCCATCACAAACGCTCTTCCCCATGGTACAGTCTTCAGCAGACACTAGACAGACATTTTCGGTGAGTCCACACGTGATCCCTCCTGAAATTCTAGATGAACTTTGACAGACCCCTCTCAGAAGGCTATTGGGGGATTAAATGAGATGAAGCATGAAGCTCAGCAGAGTTTGGGGCACCTAGTAGATGACAGTGTAAATGTGAAATGCTTTTAGTAAATAACTGTTGTTTGAGTGGCAGTGGCTCCTGTTGCTTTCTGTGTTAGGAAGACAGTGTCATTTACACATGGGTTTTTTTTATTGGGGTCAAACTTCTGTAAAACATATTTTTTTCTGGGGGGAAGTCAAGGTGGACAAGCAAAGAGCCCTGGTTCATAGAATTGATACTTTAACTTCCACAGTTGGCTGTTAATAATTTGGATTATTTATGTTTATAAGTGATACAGATCTGTTTACAAGGTTTGTAGATACTTTTTTTGTTCCTGTTCATAGACGGGAAGCTTCCTTATAACTGATGCAGAGAAAAATTAGTCCTTCAAATACTGCTCTATTTTCAGGAAAAAAAAAAAGGGTGTTTCTATTGAAACTGTACTAAATTTTTGCCTACAGTTTAACTTGTTAAATATTGTAGATAAATTGCTAATACTAATAGCCAAATAGATAACACTAATGCTTTGTTTAAAAAAACAAACAAAAAAACCCAAAAGAAAACAACAACAACAAAAAAAACATGAGCAGTGGTGTTCTAATAAAGCTATGGTATCTGTCCTAATAAGTTTCTTAAATACATTTACTACTTAATGGTTTTGAAAGAACTGTTTAATTAAAAAATTTTTTGAAAACTTGCTAGTAACCTTTTGTTCAGAATTTAGTAGATTATTTAATGCAGGACATCAACTGCATAATGAAAGATGCTTGAAATGCTTTTATTGTTTCAGGCAAATCAAATTAAATTAAGCTATCTAACTACAAGAGAACCTTAGTCCTTTTTTTTTTTTTTTTTGTCTAAACATGTTAGGTCAGTGACGTCTTGGTGAACTGAAATTTTAAAAAGAAAATTAAATAATTAAAAAAAACACATTTTTTTCAGAGAACAGCACATAAAACTCAGATGTCAAAACCTTTAATTTTTCTTTCCTTTCCTATATACCTTTAATTCTGAGCTTTTCTTCATACTGAATTCTACCTTAAATGCCATTGAGTAAAAATTATTGGGTATACCATTATTTGAATAATTTATGATATGGGTCCATTTTCTTGGATTGGGATTACTGGATATGAAAATGATTATTTTTAATAAGGTTGATCTTAATTATATATTCTATTGTAAATGTTCTTAATAAATAAATACAAGTTAATTAAGGGAGAAAGTAAATATACATAAATAGATAACAAAATAGAATGACTCATAATTTTACAATCAGAGCCAATTACTGTGCCAAATAGTAATAGCAGAGATTCTTTTTTTTCCTTATTTTTATTAATTTTAATGCAGTGACATTGATAAATCAGAGTACATATGTTTCGAGAAAACATCTCCAGATTATTTTGACATTTGATTATGCTGCATACCCCTCACCCAAAGTCAAATTGTCTTCCTTCACCTTCTATCTGGTTTTCTTTGTGCCCCTCCCCTCCCCCCACCATGTCTCTCTCCTTCCTTGCCCCCTCCCCACCCCTCCACCCCGCCTCCTGTTACCATCACATTCTTGTCCATGTCTCTGAGTCTCATTTTTATGTCCCATCTATGTATGGGTTCATATAGTTCTTAGTTTCTTCTGATTTATTTATTTCACTCTGTATAATGTTATCAAGGTCCATCCATGTTATTGTAAATGTTCCAATGTCATTATTTCTTTTGGCTGAGTAGTATTCCATAGTATATATGTACCAAAGCTTTTTAATCCACTCATCCTCTGACAAATGCTTGGACTGTTTCCAGATATCTTCGCTATTGTGAACAATGCTGCCATAAACATGGGGGTGCATTTCTCCTTTTAAAACAGTGCTATGGTGTTCTTGGGGTATATTCCTAAAAGTGGGAAAGCTGGGTCAAAAGGCAGTTTGATTTTTAATTTCTTGAGGAATCTCCATACTGTTTTCCACAGAGGCTGCACCAGTCTGCATTCCCACCAACAGTGCAGGAGGGTTCCCTTTTCTCCACATCCTCGCCAGCACTTATTCTGTATTGTTTTGTTGATGAGCACCATTCTGGCTGGTGTGAGGTGATATCTCATTGTGGTCTTAATTTGCATTTCTCTAATGATTAGTGATGTTGAGCATTTTTTCATATGCCTATTGGCCATCTGTATGTCCTCTTTGGAGAAGTGTCTATTCATTTCTTTTGCCCATTTTTGATTGGATTGTTTGTCTTTCTGGTGTTGAGATTTACAAATTCTTTATAAATTTTGGTTATTAACCCCTTATCAGACATACTGTCAAATATGTTCTCCCATTGTGTAGTTTGTCTTTTTATTCTGTTCTTATTGTCTTTGGCTGTGCTAAAGCTTTTTAGTTTGATATAGTCCCATTTGTTTATCCTGTCTTTTATTTCACTTGCCTGTTGAGATAAATCAGCAGATGTATTGCTGCAAGAGATGTCGGAGAGCTTACTGCCTATGTTTTCTTCTAAGATGCTTATGGTTTCATGGCTTACCTTTAGGTCTTTTTTCCATTTTGAGTTTATTTTTGTGAATGATGTAAGTTGGTGGTCTAGTTTCATTTTTATGCAGGTAGCTGTCCAATTTTCCCAATACCATTTATTAAAGAGGCTGTCTTTACTCCATTTTATGCCCTTACCTCCTCTGTCAAATATTAGTTGTCCATAAAGCTGTGGGTTTATTTCTGGGTTCTCCATTCTGTTCCATTGATCTATGTGCCTGTTCTTATGCCAGTACCCAGCTGTTTTGAGTACAATAGCCTTGTGGTATAGCTTGATATCAGGAAGTGTGATACCTCCCCCTTTATTCTTCTTTTTTAAGATTGCTGAGGTTATTTATGTTCTCTTTTGTTTCCATATAAATTTTTGGTTATGTGATCTATATCTTTAAAGTATGTCATTGGTATTTTAATTGGTATTGCATTGAATTTATAAATTGCTTTGGGTAATATAGACATTTTAATGATGTTTATTCTTCCTAACCATGAGCATGGTATATGCTTCCACTTGTTTGTATCTTCCTTGATTTCTTTTATCAATGTTTTATAATTTTCCGAGTACAAGACTTTAGTCTCCTTGGTTAAATGTACTCCTTGGTACTTTATTTGTTTTGGTAGTAATATTGAAGGGGATTGTTTTCTTAATTTCTCTTTCTGACTGTTCATTGTTGGTGTATAAAAATGCCTCTGATTTCTGAGTATTAATTTTATATCCTACCACTTTGCTGAATTCATTTATCAGGTCCGGTAGTTTTTTTGTTTGTTTATTTTTTGCATTTTTCCGAAGCTGGAAATGGGAGGCAGGTAGACAGACTCCTGCATGCACCCAACCGGGATCCACCCGGCATGCCCACCAGGGGGCGATGCTCTGCCCCTCTGGGGCGTTGCTCTGTTGCATCCAGAGCCGTTCTAGCACCTGAGGCCGAGGCCACAGAGCCATCCTCAGCGCCCTGGCTGCAGGAGGGGAAGAGAGAGACAGAGAGGAAGGAGAGGGAGAGAGGTGGAGAAGCAGATGGGCACTTCTCCTGTGTGCCCTGGCCGGGAATCAAACCCAGGACTCCTGCATGCCAGGCCGACACTCTACCACTGAGCCAACCGGCCAGGGCCCAGTAGTTTTTTGACTGAGACTTTAGGGTTTTCTATATACAATATCATATCATCTGCAAATAATGATAGCTTAACTTCTTCTTTTCCAACCTGAATGCCTTTTATTTCTTCTTCTTGTCAGATAGCTGTGGCTAGGACTTCCAGGACTATGTTGAATAAGAGTGGTGAAATAGGGCACCCCTGCCTTGTTCCTGATCTTAAGGGGATTGCTTTTAATTTTTGCCCATTGAGTATGATGTTAGCTGTGGGTTTGTCATAGATGGCTTTTATCATGTTGAGGTATGTTCCCTGTATTCCCACATTGCTGAGAATTTTGATCATGAATAGGTGCTGAATTTTATCAAATGCTATTTGAGCATCTATAGAAATTATCATGTGGTTTTTCTCTTACCTTTTGTTTATGTGATGAATCACATTGATTGACTTGTGAATATTGTACCAGCCTTGCCTCCCAAGAGGTAAGTGGTTTTAGAAGGTGATTCCTATGTCTTTCATACATGTGATTGTGCTTATAGGGACCAAATACAGATCACAGGGCACAGGCAATGGTAAGGGTAGCACATTGGGATAATGTAAGGAAGTTATTTTTGCTTTGCAAATGGAAGAGAAGTTTAAAAGAATTGTGTAAAGTTCTTCTATACTTCTGTTTACTTTAAAAGAATTCCCTAGTTCCCAATGAAATAATCATACATCTTACAGTCTTTATTATTCAATTTCTCAGCAGCTGGTGTTATTCTAGTTGACATCAGATAAAACACTCATTTTGAATACTTTTTGGAGTAGTCAGTGAACTAAATACTGAAAACTGTGTCTTGTAGGTTTCTATTTAACAATTTCACTTATTTTCTCCTTAATTTATAGTCAGTGCATCCTCCTGAATATTCAGTTTAGTGCCCCTGTTTTTTTCTGTTACCTTTTGTCTAACTTAGTATCATGCCCCTGATTCTTTTCATTCCATTTTAATCAAAGTTATTGAGGGATATTTTGACCCCTTTCATTTTAGAAGGGTGAAATAGACAAAGAAAAGTTAGGGAATTGTCCAAGGCTACACAGGTAGCAAACAAATGAACTTGAAGTTTTTTTACTTCCAGTTCAGCATGCATTATGCCCTGCCATGCTCCAGTTATTTTTTTTTTAATTCTCTAAAATATCATCAAGAGAGGACTAGGATATATCTGTTCTTTACCATGTGAAGACTTGACAGGTGCAATTCTAGATACTTAAACAAAAATTACATTAAAATTTTAAAACATATTTTAGCTCTAAAGTATTTAAAAACCAGAGAGATATGTTTTAGTACCCCCATCCAAATATTTCATATTAGTTACATCTTAAATACATGTATTATTTAATATCTTCATCTTAGTATTAAATATGAACAAGTCATATGAAAGTGAGGCTTGAGATGCTTTATTTTTAGATTTTCTAAGTGGCAAAGGGCTGTTAGATATTTGTTATCTAAGAACAAATTTTTTTTCTTAAAAGTAGTTAGACCATCTTTTCATTTAGAAAAACAAGAATGTCTTAAGTTAAACAGGAAAAGAGTTTGGTTCCTTCTTACTGCAACTTATTTATTTAGAAATTACAGAAGAAAACTTTAAAAATAGGATGTGTCAACTATTTAAATACTAATTATTTGATTTATCATTTACAGTCATTAAAATAATGCCTTTTTGTTCCCAGGGAAGGAGACAATTGTGAGATTTACCAATATAAATAAAGAAAGTTTAAAAACTTTATATCTTAAAAAATTGAATAATTCTCATCACTGTATTCCTGTTTATAAAAATATATAGATTGAAAAAATGTTATATTACAGCAAAATAGAGTTTTCTGAAATAGAGTTTGGTTAAATTGTGAGCATAGATAGCATTGTCAGGAGAGAGGTGAACAAACGTGCCAATCTCTCAGTAGTTTGGCTAATGCGTTTTTTCCCCAAGAATTTTGATTTCTATTGTTTGATAGGCAGTAATAAGAAAGATCTTTGCACTTTAATCTTTTGACTTTGATTACAATTTTATAAGTTTCTAAGCCTTCTATAAGTTGTTTTGTTTTAGATAAAATTACTTCATCGAGGCATTTGGGAAAATTTGAATCTATGAGAGGCGATATGATGTAATGTATAAACAAAACCTTCAGATAAGAGAAAACCAGTACAGGAATTAAATACCATTCTTTCACTCTTGCAAAATGCCCTATAGTTCAATAATTGGCTCTCACAAGCCAGTGCACACTAGCTTCAGCTCATCATGCAAATATTTTTTTTTTTAAATAAATTTTTATTAATGGTAATGGGATGACATTAATAAATCAGGGTACATATATTCAAAGAAAACATGTCTAGGTTATTTTGTCATTAAATTATGTTGCATACCCCTCGCCCAAAGTCAGATTGTCCTTCGCCACCCTCTATCTAGTTCTCTGTGCCCCTCCCCCTCCCCCTAACTCTCCCCCTGTCCTCCCTCCCCCCACCCCTGGTAACCACCACACTCTTGTCCATGTCTCTTAGTCTCATTTTTATGTTCCACCAATGTATGGAATCATGTAGTTCTTGTTTTTTTTCTGATTTACTTATTTCACTCCTTATAATGTTATCAAGATCCCACCATTTTGCTGTAAATGATCTGATGTCATCGTTTCTTATGGCTGAGTAGTATTCCATAGTGTATATGTGCCACATCTTCTTTATCCAGTCTTCTATTGAAGGGCTTTTTGGTTGTTTCCATGTCTTGGCCACTGTGAACAGTGCTGCAATGAACATGGGGCTACATCATCATGCAAATATTTATAGCATAGAGATCGGGTATGCTGTAGATCAGAGCATAGTTTCCCTTTGGAGTTGTTTGTTAAACATTTAGTGGCCAACCACCAGAGAAAAACTCTACATTAATTTAGAGGTCCTCAGAATGTCAGCAAAATTTGAGGTGTTCAGAGGTCCCGAGTCCTTGCCACCAAGGTAACATGTGAATGACTCCATCTTGCCCCTCTGACCACAAAGCAGTTAGTGTGGTCCTGGTGATCTGTTCTTGTTCTGGAATGAGCATGTTTGCACCTGAGAACACACTCTGCCCTGCATACTGAATTACCCAAAGACTGGGCTTTGACTGGGGCCCAGAAGAGGTGAGGTTTCTGTACCAGATCCAGGCTGGGATGGAACAATTTTGAGAACGACTATGTTACACATAGCTGTGGGACAATATGCTTGGCCCTGAGGTGATCCACTTGGGTGCCTATTGGTGAACTCTTGCCTTATATTGATGGTCATTGGGCCAGGTCAGCAGTAATGGCCTACTTCCTCAAGGGCATTCTTGAATGCAACTGGTTTTTTTTTCAAGTATGCAAGAGATTAAAAAATGTTATTCAACTCAGAATATTTTAACACTGCTTATGCTTGCTCTTTATTGTTTATATAAAATATTTATTTCTATTTTTTGCTACTGCATGGCACAGAAAAATGTAGTGAGTGCTAGTGCAGGTTGGGGCCATTGCCTTGGTTGGTGCCAGCCACCAGAAGTTTTTCCAAAGCAAACATCAACATGCTTGTCCCAAGGCAAGCTACAATGCTGGAGAAAGTTATTTAACACTAAATATTTCAGCACAACTGTATCTGTTGCCCAATATTTACATTAAAGATCTTCAGTGATGATTATTTCTGATTTTGGAGAAATATAATGAAAAAGATGACTCTACCACATCTGTGAGTTTATTCGTTGTAAGGCAGAAATACAGTTTTGCAAATATTAATTCAGTCTTCATGTCAGCAACTGTCTTGAATGAGTTGATTATCTCCGGGGCAGTGACAGCACCATGGATGCCAGCCCTGTTTCTTTGGAGTAGATTCCTCCCTTCCATGGGCCCGAGAGCCTTCTGATAGGTCATTCTAGTCGTTTTCAGTATCTTTAGACATAAATAGTGCAGCTGTGCAGGTGGAGAAAATGTGCTTACTAAGCTCCCCCTTTTAAAGCCAATGATCTGTCCTTAAATATAAGAGATTATACTATAAATATTTCCTATTAAGATAAAGTATTACATTTAATGACCCAGCAATCCCTCTACTGGGTATATACCCCAAAACCTCAGAAACATTGATACGTGAAGACACATGTAGCCCCATGTTCATTGCAGCACTGTTCACAGTGGCCAAGACATGGAAACAACCAAAAAGCCCTTCAATAGAAGACTGGATAAAGAAGATGTGGCACATATACACTATGGAATACTACTCAGCCATAAGAAACGATGACATCAGATCATTTACAGCAAAATGGTGGGATCTTGATAACATTATAAGGAGTGAAATAAGTAAATCAGAAAAAAAACAAGAACTACATGATTCCATACATTGGTGGAACATAAAAATGAGACTAAGAGACATGGACAAGAGAGTGGTGGTTACCAGGGGTGGGGGGAGGGAGGACAGGGGGAGAGTTAGGGGGAGGGGGAGGGGCACAGAGAACTAGATAGAGGGTGGCGAAGGACAATCTGACTTTGGGCGAGGGGTATGCAACATAATTTAATGACAAAATAACCTAGACATGTTTTCTTTGAATATATGTACCCTGATTTATTAATGTCATCCCATTACCATTAATAAAAATTTATTAAAAAAAAAAAAAAAGATAAAGTATTACATTTAAATAATAACAGTTTTAGATAAAGTGTATTTTTTATCTATGCAAGAGTATAGAAAACTTGGGATTTTCAAGTGACTATTTATTGGATGTTAATGAAGTCATGGAGACTATAGCAGCTCTAACTAAAAATAGCAAATAAAAACACTGTAGAAGTAATGAGGGCCCACGCTCAAGCTGGCGATCTTAGAGTTTTGAACCTGAGTCCTCTGCATCCCAGTCCAGTGCTCTTCCACTGTGCCACCGCCTGGTCAGGTGCCACCAGGTTTTATTTATTTATTTATTTATTTTCACATGAGCTTAGCTTTAAAACATATTAAAATGATGTTTAGATTGAAGATGGTTTCTTGTTTTCAAAATAAGTTCCTCTGATAAGCGTATATATTTTATATCTGAAATTATGTTTTTTCCATTTTATTCATCCCACTAGAATGTAAGCTCCTTGAAAACAAGGTTAAATGTCTGGCATGTAATGGATTTATAGTGTATATTTGTTGAATGAACAAATGTTTACAGCACTCTTATGCTGCATAAAAATTAGTGTCTGCTGCTGTGAACATTTCTGTTGCTAATTGATTACTCATGAATGATTCAAAATCTGGTATCCATGGCAATTCTCTTCATTTCTGTGGTCCCCGGTCATTTTAGAATGAGCTTCATTGCTGAGTCATGTAGAGCACATGCTGGGCGTGCATAGACGTCCCAGGCCGTGCGCTCTTCACCTGCTGTCCCCTAGGTGAGCTGCAGGCTTTAAGGAACTGTGTGCCGGAGGGGAGGGCATTTCCTCTCTGCTACTTTGAAAATGTCCTTGTAGAAAAAAAAGTTTTCAGTGTCCAGTTGTATTGTTAGGGTAGTGTTTTACTGTAGCCTTCTGAGGTGGCAGAAAGTCACCTTTCCTCCATTGACTGCCACTCTGGGCAGCAGAGCATAGATTGTGGCCTCAGCCGCTGGGCACTGACTCCTGTGCACCACTCTACTCTGCTGCCCCCCTTAGACCGAAAGATAAATGCACTCTTTTTAACGAGCTTAGAATTTTCTTGGGCAGAGAGATCAACTAAATGAAAATCCCACATACAGGGGAGGAGGCAGGAGCCCTTCTGGGAGGGTTCTCTATGGTCATGAATTTCCTCTTTAACGCAGTGGACTGGATGCTCATGTAGAGGATTTCTTGACTTCTGAGCAGGAGAAAGAGATAGAGGGTGCATTTCTCATTCAGAGCATGTAGTAAAAAATCCAGAGGTCAGCTGTTGGTAAAGTTTTTTTTTCTTTCAGAGAATTTAAACTACCCATTTGGGGGGAAAAAAAGAAGAGTTGTTATAAATCCATGCTGGTAGAGGATCTTGTGCATACCGGAGTCTGAGGAACACTGAGCACCTAGAGAAAGAAGTGAAGGGTGTGTTTGTTTGCAGATGTTGAGACATTCAGGCTTTTCTTCACTTGAACTAACTTACATCTTAGTGACGAGTGGTGGAGCATGAGGAGCCCAGCGGGTCTCAGCGGACTAGCTCCCGCAGTCCTAGCTGGGAACTGCTGTACAGCTGCTCTTTTCCAACGTGCCTTTTCATCACTTGGATGCTCAACCAGCTCACCAAATGTCTTAGATAAAAACTTAAGATGCCTGACCAGGCGGTGACACAGTGGATAGAGTGCTGGACTGGGATGTAGAGGACCCAGGTTCAAAACGGCAAGGTCGTTGGCTTGAGCTCAGGGCTGCTGGCTTGAGCATGGGATCATAGACAGGAGCCCAAGGTCACGGGCTTAAGCAAGGGGTGATTCGCCCTGCTGGAGCTCCCCCACCCCCAGTCAAGGCACATATGAGAACACAATCAATGAACAACTAAGGAGACTAAGGAACCACAATGAAGAATTGATGCTTCTCATTGCTCTCCCTTCCTGTCTGTCTGTCCCTATCTGTCCCTTTCTCTGTCTCTCTCTTTCTGTCTCTGTCAAAATAAAAAACTTAAAAAAATATTAATAACATACAAACCTCTTTAGCTTTAGAATCTGTTAATAAACTTGTGATGATTAAATCAAATAGATTAATCTTCAGAGAGGTTTAAGAGAGGATGGAGGGTTAGGAGTTGAAGATTAAATGGCATATTTCTGTGCTGTGCTTTAAGTGTAGATGGTAAATATTTGTCCTATAGTGTGCTTGTTCTTAGGAATGTCAGCTGCGATACTCAAATGTGTATTGTAGAATTATAAGGAAAAAACGTAAGCAAGTGTGTGTCAATAAAACATAGGCACTGCTTATTGAACACCTACTGCTGAACACGTCCCGTCCCAGCCTGGTGATTGCGCGCAGTCCCCAGGTGGAGCAGTGAGCAGCTAGAGCTGACAGCCGTGTCTGCTTTAGTGTCTGAGGCAGCAGAGGGCCATGGTCACAAAATGCTTTTGAAAGACAAACTGGATGGGGCAGTGTCTGTGCATGCCTGTGTGTGTGCTTGTGTGAGTGCGTGTGTGTGTTTCTGTGTGTTCGGGCATGGTTGCCAGGGCAGATACTGGCTTTAGGGAACACCTTGGGGGTGACTGGTTGGTCTGTGATTTGGGACCAGACTTGGTGTTATTCATGGAAATGTATGGTATGCAGTAAACTGAAGAAGCATAAGGTAAAACAGGAGCCAGCAGGCCTAAGTGGCTTAGAGAGTAAGACTTTTAAAAGAGAGAGGAGGATCAGGACCCTGTTTGAACCCACGGGGTCTGTTTTTGTCAGAGTCATGATGAATCGGGCTGTGCAGCCGAGTGACCATAGTCACTGAGACCTGCCCGAGCCATGTGTGCTGATGGTGGGGGTGGACAGGGTCTGATTGCCACACAAGACACAGATAGCAAAGTGTCAGCAGCTGCCACCCCAGGCAGAGTCTACAGAGGCCACGTAGGCACCCTTCCTTTGGGTCAGGACCGGTGGTCCTCAGTGGAGTCTTGACCAGTTTGTTTCTTGTGTCCTATTGGTCATACAAGTATGTTCTTGCCATGTAACCAACCCCACGGGGGGAGCCCTTCATGCCTTGACCAGGGTGCCACACAAGTAATGTCTTATTTCAGCAATAAGAAATGCTTGAATGAACCCTTGCAGCACAGGTGGTAATAATGGTCATTTGAGATATTGGTGCAAGTTGTGTCATTAGAGTAATACAGATGTCACAAGCCTTTTCTGTGTCCATGCATTTGAATAAATTACTGTTTAGTCATGTTTGTGGGCATGGCCATTTTGTAGGTAATCTTGGAATGACTAATAATTGGGTTATATCATGTCCCTTCAAAATTAACGTGTACCTCTAGCTCTAAACTTACTATGTTTAGCCTTTATTGACAGATTTCGAAAACCAAGTTCTTAGACTGTGTAAGAGGAGGCATAGCACAGGGGGGCCTCTGGCTGACTGAGAGAGGAGGATGTGCTGTGTGCTCTGGACTCTGCTCTGAGGTTCTAATTGTGTCTTTCCCTTTTCTTCTCCCTCCCCCAGATGAGACAGCTCCTAAGGAGATCAGCAGGGTAAGTGCTGTGGACACAGTCTCTGCCACCACCATGGGGGACATGAATCCTCCTGTGTGCTCCCGCAGGGCTCTGACATGTCACAGTATTGGGACTAGTGACAGAGCTGAGTGCTCCCTCCCCGTGTCGCTCGCTATCCGGAGCCTGGGCAGGAGGGGAGGTTGCTATCTGAAGGCCTCTGGCTGAGAGCAGTGGAAGAGGTGCTTGTCTGGCCTGCGGAGGGGCTTCTGAGTCAGCTGCCGACTGTGGCAGCTTTGACAGTGCACACGGAGACTGGGTTTAGCCTCTGGTGACAAACTGTAAGTTAGGCAGTACCAAGACAGCATTGACACATGACCACTGTCACCTAACCTGCGTGGCAGAAGCCACCTCACCGCTGTCCAGCACTCTGGGATAGTGTCACATGTGACCTGGCTAGTCCCTGACTCTGCATCCCTGCGCCTTCTCTTTGGGAGAACAGCGGTGACTAATGTAGCAAGGACATGGTGTTCCTCAGTCCTTCTAGAACTGTCAAGTGAATCATTCTCATGTTTGAGAGAAATATTTGGTTTAAGAGACTTAATAAACTTAAAAGCTCAAGAGCACGAGTCCTGAAAGCATTTATTGATAACATACAGTTTTAATACTATAACAGGATAATGAGTTACATATGCAGAGTAAGTTTATTATGTATCCTGTACACAGACACAGATATTAAATGTGGATTAAATATGGAAAATGACCAGTCTGGCTTGTATCTGATGCAGCCTTCTATAACAGATCACTCACTCTTTGTCCTAAACCCTAACCTGAAGTGCTTTAGTATCACCATGTATGTGGATACTTTCCTTTATTATGGATTATCTGAAGGAAGGACTCTCTAAAATGACCGGGGTCTTCTGTCCTGGCAGACTGAATGTTCCTGCATGTCTCAGGGTTTCCTTGGGCACCTTCCGGTGAGCTTCACATCGACAGAGCTCCTTCACGTTAGAAAGTCCCCACGTGCAAGTGCTTCAGGGTGTTTCAAGGGTGGAGGCATCAGCCGGGAATGTTTGCAGCTTCTGTGAGCAGCAGAGAGTAAAGAGCGATGCTTGAGGATGAAAAGACTTGGACAGAGTCCTGAGGCCCCGCGTGCTGACGTCGGGCACTCTGCTATCTCAGGTCTCTGAGGAGCCCGTGTGTGACGACAAAGCTGAGAGTTCTTTGCGACACCTTGCCTCTGCCTGTGTGCCAACCCTGTTCACCACTTGCTGGAGCTGTCCCTTTGCCTTCAGTGTCCCCACGTATAAAGACTTGGTGCCACAGAGTCATAACTGACTCTGCTCTTCAGCACACTCCTTAAGTATAAGCCGGCTTCTATTTGGGTCAAACAGTTGTTTAGACAAAGAGCCCAGTTTTTATTAAAGACATTTCTGTGTGTTTTAGTTTTGTACAGTGTTGCTCCAACACATCGGGGATGGGGTGGTGACATGGCCACATGCTCTTGCTGTGACAGCACCTCCTTCCCTGCTCTCCACAGGGTCATGAGAGGCAGTGACAGGATGGTACACGTGAGTTTCCTTTGCGGTTGTTTTGTGAGGCTCTTGCATTTTGTGCCGTATTTGGAGAAAGTGCATCTCTGGTTGAGAAACACTAAATCGATGTACTGAAAACCTAGGATAGTATCAGTTGCCTGGGTTTCTTAATTTTTTTCTGAACTTACCCCATATTTTGATCAATGCTTATTTGACTACTCAGAATTTGTTTTATAAAACATTATGCCATTGTTTTAAGTTGGAATTAAGATCTAGAGGCAGTGGGTGCAACTTTTCAGTTCTGTTTGAGCACATTTGTTGTCAGCAGCATGCGCTGTGGGAGGCTAAGCATCACAGCCCTGGGCACTTGGGGCTTCTGTGAGGTCCTGCTCACAAAAGTCCCTCTCCTTAATTGTCATGTGTTAGTATTGTTCTCACTTTTTTGTGTGTGCCAATTTTTAAGAGGCTGTACCCCTCCCCCATGGAAGTGCTCTTTGAACAGAGAGGCCTGTGTCCATCTTTTGGAGTGAACAGTCCCGCTTGTGATGTGTGTCTCCCTGTTTGGCTGCCTGGGATCTGGGCAGACGTGCTCCGTGTAAAGTGTGTCACAGTGCATTTCAGAAGGCGGCACCTCCGACCTAAACTTACACATAAATTTACAGGATGCTGTGTCCTGGGCCCAGCGAAAGGAGGTGGCAGAGAGCCCTTGGAAGCTGTGGATCTGGAATACAGTTTTAAGAGAAAATTAGCTTTTTAAAGAAACTATAGGATGTTTCTGGTTCTTGATTTCTTAGTAAACTAAGCTAGCTTTTTACCCAAAGTCGAGTCAGACCTCTAAGCTGACCCCCATCCCTTTATCACTCTTCTTCCTTCCTTCCTTCCTTACCTCCCCTCCCCCCCATCTTCCACCTCCTGCCACTCACTCTGTTCACAGATGTTGAGTGAGCATTTGTGTTCTAGGAACTGGGCATACGCTGCTCAGCAGAATAGGGCTCTGGCTCTCGTACTGTGGAAGCGACTGAGAAAATCATGTGTGTGTGTAGTGGTAGATATGATGATGCATAGAAGACTAGAGGAGAATAAAGGGACAAGGAAGGAAGGTGGACTGGGAGTGGCCTTCCTGCTCATCTACATACCCAAGGTCGAAGGACAGGGTCTGATGAGTTGGCCTTTGAGCAGAGGGGGTCTGAAGGGAGTAGGAAGCCTCTGGAGGAGGAGCTGGGGTGGGGTGGGGATGGGGGTAGGGGGTGGTGAGGGAGGCAGAGTGCACAGGAACATGGGGGGTGCAGGAGAAAGGTCTGTCGTCCTCTGCATAGGCTTTGGGTTGAATTCTGAGAGCTGGTCTTCTGTTCCTATTTGTAAACTATAACTGCATTTATAAAGACTCATTCGCAGTGGCTCTTTTAACTTGAAGTTACTTCTCTATTTTGGTGCTTTTCCTTCATTTCAGTCTTTCTTAGGAAGTCACTTAGAATTTCTTGTTGTTAATGTTTTAATTCTTTAAGGGTGCAGAGCAAACACTCTGCTAACATTAATTTGGAATGAGTTCATCCTTGGACAGCATCTGAAGTGAGATTTTCCTGGCTGTACCGCTATAATCCTAACACCTTGTGTATTTTTGGTAGGCTTTTCTTCTTTTTATAATGTTGCAATACTTGTTGAGAAGTCTTTTTTATTTATTTATTTATTTATTTATTTATTTATATTTTTCTGAAGCTGGAAACGGGGAGAGACAGTCAGACAGACTCCCGCATGCGCCCGACCGGGATCCACCCGGCACGCCCACCAGGGGCGACGCTGTGCCCACCAGGGGGCGATGCTCTGCCCTTCCGGGGCATCGCTCTGCGGCGACCAGAGCCACTCTAGCGCCTGGGGCAGAGGCCAAGGAGCCATCCCCAGCGCCCGGGCCATCTTTGCTCCAATGGAGCCTTGGCTGCAGGAGGGGAAGAGAGACAGAGAGGAAGGAGGGGGGGAGGGGGTGGAGAAGCAAATGGGCGCTTCTCCTATGTGCCCTGGCCGGGAATCGAACCCGGGTCCCCCGCACGCCAGGCGAGAAGTCTTTTTTTAATGTTTATCCTGAAATGATGTTAGGCTTGGTATTTGTAGTTAGAATTTCTTTGTCTCTGCTTACTATGAATGTAAATACTATTACAATTCTTCTGTTAGATCCTAGGTTGTAGGGCTGGCAAGGGAGAGTCAATAGCACCACTTCAGTCTTGGGAATGGAGCACTGGGCTTTCCCATAGGGGACGTCCACCTCTGTGGATGCTCTGGTTTAATAGGAAGAAATTGCTCTGCTGGAATCCTAGTTTCATCTCCCTGTTTTCCTTGTAACCGGCTGGTCCAGAGGAGGACCTGTCCATGCAGGTTAGTGATTGGGTGCTGGTTCTGTCAGTCATCCTGCAGTTTCCCAGCTCTTACCACTCAGTGTATTTCTGCCACAGGGCCCCCCTGCTGGAGAGTGTGGGAGCCTCTGTGCGCATCAGGTGAGATGAGGTCCTCTGCCATTGATTTCCCCAGAGTATTTGTCATTTATATTAGCAACAGTGCCATTTCTTGGGAAAGGAAATTTTAAGTAAGCCCTTAGGACTCTTCACTTTGGCTTCATTGGTATTCTATTTGGTGAAGTTGCCTTGAAATCTATGGCATGTGGCAGCCAGAGTGGTCCATGTTCTCTGTGTTTTCTTCTTTGGCTGTTTATTAGAGTGAGGTGAGGCAAGGTCATGGAATTCCAATTTCTGGTTTTCCTGGAAGAGCTGGTCTTCTGTTCATATTTATATACTACTTATTACTGAGTTTATAAAGACATTTCTGAATTATCTGCTTAACACCCATGTCCATGCATCCTACAGGTTAATTTTACGTTATGTGATAGTTCTAGTCAAGGAAGCAGTCTCATCAGGAAGGCAGGAAAGTTTCTGTTAGGGCAGAAAAGTAACAGATTGTTTCTCTCGGAGGCCTTGGAGGTTACAGAGGAATTGCAGGGATTGGTAGTGAGCTCCAGGGCTAGGGGGGAGGCTTTGGTAGAGAAGGGAGCAGCTGGGGGTTGGCCAGGTGGAAGATGCGCAGAGCTCGTGAGTGAGGTTCTGGAAAGGGCCGTCCATTCATTCGCAGGCCTTGATCTCTCTGGGCCAGTCAGTAATATCAGTAAATAATATTTCCTCCTAGTTCTTACTTTACATAAATGTATTTACATAGTTTTTATTTTTGCTTTTTGCATTGTACTATGCCATATTTTTATGGTATTATGCTGTCCAATATTATCTTTAATGACTACAGATATCCCATTGAGTTCTCTCTGATGACTTACTTTCTCATTCTATGTGTGGAGCTTTAAATTGTTTCTAATTTTTCATAGGCTGATTATATCTTTAGCAGTTTTTTTTCTGTAAATGTTTCCTGAGGAAACATGTTGAGGCCTGAGGTCATGAGTCAAAGGACATGAGTATTTCATGGATTTTAATACACATTGCTAAGTTGGATTATCAAATTACTGTTTCAGTTTAAGGTTTCATTTTAACCTAAATGACCAATGAAACATCTTCTATAAGAAGTCATATAACAAAGGCAGTGAAAAGACTTTGTGCAGTTAAAAACAAACAAAAAAACACAAAAACTCATAGAGGTGGAGAACAGCATGGTGGTCACCAGAGGGGAGGAGCTTGAGGCAGTGAAGGGTAAAGGGGCTCAAATGCATGGTGACAGGAGGAGAGTAACTGGGTTGTGGGCACATGATGCACTATACTGAACATGTATTATAGACATGTACACTTGAAACCTGTATGATCTTAATCAAGTTACCCCAATACATTTTTTTTTTTAGTATATAATAATTTTATTTTTTTAATGGGGTGACATCAATAAATCAGGATACATATATTCAAAGATAACAAGTCCAGGTTATCTTGTCGTTCAATTATGTTGCATACCCATCACCCAAAGTCAGATTGTCCTCTGTCACCTTCTATCTTGTTTTCTTTGTGACTCTCCCCCTCCTGCTTTCCCTCTCCCATTCCCCCCTCCCCCCTGTAACCACCACACTCTTATCAATGTCTCTTAGTTTCACTTTTATGTCCCACCTACGTATGGAATAATGCAGTTCCTGGTTTTTTCTGATTTACTTATTTCGCTTCGTATCATGTTATCAAGACCCCACCATTTTGCTGTAAATGTTCTGATGTCATCATTTCTTATGGCTCAGTAGTATTCCATAGTGTATATGTGCCACATCTTCTTTATCCAGTCATCTATTGACAGGCTTTTTGGTTGTTTCCATGTCCTGGCCACTGTGAACAATGCTGCAATAAACATGGGGCTGCATGTGTCTTTACGTATCAATGTTTCTGAGTTTTGGGGGTATATGCCCAGTAGAGGGATTGCTGGGTCATAAGGTAGTTCTATTTGCAGTTTTTTGAGGAACCACCATACTTTCTTCCATAATGGTTGTACTACTTTACATTCCCACCAACAGTGTATGAGGGTTCCTTTTTCTCCACAGCCTCTCCAACATTTGCTATTACCTGTCTTGCTAATAATAGCTAATCGAACAGGTGTGAGGTGGTATCTCATTGCCGTTTTGATTTGCATTTCTCTAATAGCTAAAGAAGATGAGCATCTTTTCATATATCTGTTGGCCATTTGTATTTCTTCCTGGGAGAAGTGTCTGTTCATATCCTCTTCCCATTTTTTTATTGGATTGTTTGTTTGTTTGTTGTTGAGTTTTATGAGTTCTTTGTATATTTTGGATATTAGGCCCTTATCTGAGCTGTTGTTTGAAAATATCATTTCCCATTTAGTTGGCTTTCTGTATATTTTGTTATCAGTTTCCCTTGCTGAGCAAAAACTTCTTAGTCTGATGTAGTCCCATTCATTAATTTTTGCCTTCACATCTCTTGCCATTGGAGTCAAATTCATAAAATGCTCTTTAAAACCCAGGTCCATGAGTTGAGTACCTATGTCTTCTTCTATGTACTTTATTGTTTCAGGTCTTATGTTTAGATCTTTGATCCATTTTGAGTTAATTTTAGTACAGGGGGAGAGACTGTAGTCCAGTTTCATTCTTTTGCATGTGGCTTTCCAGTTTTCCCAGCACCATTTATTGAAGAGGCTTTCTTTTCTCCATTGTGTGTTGTTGGCCCCTTTATCAAAAATTATTTGACTATATATATGTGGTTTTATTTCTGGACTTTCTATTCTGTTCCATTGGTCTGAGTATCTATTTTTCTGCCAATACCATGCTGTTTTGATTGTCGTGGCCCTATCATATAGTTTTAAGTCAGGTATTGTAATGCCCCCAGCTTCATTCTTTTTCTTTAGGATTGCTTTGGCTATTCGGGTTTTTTTATATTTCCATATAAATCTGAAGATTTTTTGCTCTATTTCTTTAAAAAATGTCATTGGAAGTTTGATGGGAATTGCATTAAATTTGTATATTGCTTTGGGTAATATAGCCATCTTGATTATATTTATTCTTCCTAGCCAAGAACAAGGTATATTCTTCAATCTCATTATATCTTTTTCGATTTCCCTTAACAATGGTTTATAGTTTTCATTATATAAGTCCTTTACATTCTTTGTTATGTTTATTCCTAAGTATTTTATTTTTTTTGTTGCAATCGTGAAGGGGATTATTCTTTTGAGTTCATTCTCAATTGTTTCATTGTTGGCATATAGAAAGGCTATTGACTTCTGTATGTTAATTTTGTATTCTGCGACCTTACTGTATTGGCTTATTGTTTCTAGTAGTCTTTTTGTGGATTCTTTGGGGTTTTCAATGTATAGGATCATATCATCTGCAAAAAGTGATACCTTTACTTCTTCTTTTCCGATATACATGCCTTTTATTTCTTTCTCTTGTCTGATTGCTCTGGCCAGAACCTCTAGTACCACATTAAATAAGAGTGGAGAGAGTGGACAACCCTGTCTTGTTCCTGATTTAAGGGGGAAAGCCTTCAGTTTAGTGCCATTTAATATGATGTTAGCTGATGTTTTATCATATATGGCCTTTATCACGTTGAGATATTTTACTTCTATACCCATTTTGTTGAGAGTCTTAAACATAAAATTGTGTTGTATTTTATCGAAAGCCTTTTCTGCATCTATTGATAAGATCATGTGGTTTTTGTTCTTTGTTTTGTTGATATGGTATATTACGTTAACCGTTTTACATATGTTGAACCATCCTTGAGATTCTGGGATGAATCCCACTTGATCATGATGTATTATTTTTTTAAAATGTTGTTGTATTCGATTTGCTAGTATTTTGTTTAGTATTTTAGCATCTGTATTCATTAGAGGTATTGGTCTGTAGTTTTCTTTTTTTGTGCCATCCTTGCCTGGTTTTGGTATGAGGGTTATGTTGGCCTCATAAAATGTGTTTGGAAGTATTGCTTCTTCTTCAATTTTTTGGAAGACTTTGAGTAGGATAGGAACCAAGTCTTCTTTGAATGTTTGATAAAATTCACTGGTATAGCCATCAGGGCCTGGACTTTTATTTTTGGGGAGGTTTTTAATGTTTTTTTCTATTTCTTCTCTACTAATAGGTCTGTTTAGGCTTTCTGCTTCTTCTTGACTCAGTCTAGGAAGGTTGTATTGTTCTAGGAATTTATCCATTTCTTCTAGGTTGTTGAATTTAGTGGCATAAAGTTTTTCATAGTATTCTACAATAATTCTTTGTATATCTACGGTGTCCGTGGTGATATCTCCTCTTTCATTTTGGATTTTGTTTATATGAGTTCTTTCTCTTTTTTCCTTGGTAAGTCTTGCCAAGGGTTTGTCAATTTTGTTGATGTTTTCAAAGAACCAGCTCCTTGTTCTATTAATTTTTTCTATAGTTTTTCTGTTCTCTAATTCATTTTATTTCTGCTCTGATTTTTATTATCTCCTTTCTTTGGCTGGTTTTGGGTTGTCTTTGTTCTTCTTTTTCTAGTTCCTTAAGGTGTGAAGTTAAGTGGTTCACTTGGGCTCTCTCTTGTTTGTTCATATAGGCCTAAAGTGATATGACCTTCCCTCTTATCACTGCTTTTGCTGCATCGCATAGATTCTGATATGTCGTATTGTCATTTTCATTAGTCTGTATATATCTTTTGATCTCTGCACTTATTTCTTCTTTGACCCATTCATTTTTTAAAAGTATGTTTTTTAGTTTCCACATTTTTGTGGGATTTTTTCCCTCTTTTTTGCAGTTGAATTCTAGTTTCAAGGCTTTATGATCAGAAAATATGCTTGGTACAACTTCGATTTTTCTGAATTTGCTGATGTTGTTTTTGTGGCCCAACATATGGTCAATTCTTGAGAATGATCCATGTACACTGGAGAAAAATGTATACTCAGTCACTTTGGGATGAAATGTCCTGTAGATATCTATCATATCCAGGTGCTCTAGTGTTTTGTTTAAGGCCACTATGTCTTTGTTTATTCTCTGTTTGGATGACCGATCTAGAGCCGTCAGCGGTGTATTGAGGTCTCCAAGTATGATTGTATTTTTGTCAGTTTTTGTTTTAAGATCAATAAGTAGCTGTCTTATATATTTTGGTGCTCCTTGGTTTGGTGCATATATATTAAGAATTGTTATGTCTTCTTGATTCAGTGTCCCCTTAGCCATTATGAAATGGCCATTTTTGTCTCTGAGTACTTTTCCTGTCTTGTAGTCAGCATTATCTGATATGAGTATTGCTACACCTGCTATTTTTTGGATGTTATTTGCTTGGAGTATTGTTTTCCAGCCTTTCACTTTGAATTTGTTTTTATCCTTGTTACTTAGATGAGTTTCCTGTAGGCAGCATAGAGTTGGATTTTCTTTTTTAATCCATTCTGCTACTCTGTGCCTTTTTATTGGTGAGTTTAATCCGTTTACATTTAGTGTAATTATTGACACTTGTGAGTTTCCTATTGCCATTTTATATCTTGCTTTCTGTTAGTTTTGTGTCTTGTTTGATCCTTCTCTTTCGTTTTTCTATCTTTTGTTTTTATTTGGTTGTATTCCATACATCTTTCCTCTGTTGCTATCTTTTTTATCTCATGTGCTTCTGTGGTGGTTTTTTCAATGGCAGTTGCCTTTGAGTAATAAAGAGGGTCCCTACCCTGTTCATTGTAGCGAACTATTTTGTGAGTACTTTTGCACTCCATTGTCCTTTGCTACTGTTAATCTCCATCTTCTCCCCCCCTTTCTTTTTGTTGTTGTCACACTTTAAATTTGGTTTTATTGTGTTCTTCTTGGAGCTTTTACTTGTGGCTCTATTTTTTTTTTGTTCTTTGTATCTGATTGGAGAACCCCCTTTAGTAATTCCTGGAGTGGGGGTTTTCTGATGATAAATTCCCTCATCTTTTCTGTATCTGTGAATGTTTTTATTTCTCCTTCATATTTGAAGGATAGCTTTGATGGGTATAGTATTCGTGGCTGAAAGTTCCTCTCTTTCAGGACTTTAAATATTGGGGTCCACTCTCTTCTAGCTTGTAGAGTTTCTGCTGAGAAATCTGATGATAACCTAATGGGCCTTCCTTTATATGTTGTATTCTTCTTTTCCCTGGCTGCCTTGAGAATTTTTTCTTTGCTGTTGGTTTGTGTCAATTTCATTATGATATGCCTTGGAGTAGGTTTGTTGGGGTTAAGAAAACTTGGAGTTCTGTTTGCTTCTTGAACTTGAGGCTTTAGTTCTTTCCACAGGCTTGGGAAGTTCTCATCTATTATTTGTTTGAGTATGTTCTCCATTCCATTTTCTCTCTCTTCTCCCTCTGATATACCTATTATTCTTATGTTATTCTTTTTGATGGAGTCAGATAATTCTTGTAGGGCTATCTCATTTTTTTTAATTTTTGAGTCTCTTTCTTCTTCTCTCTGTTGTGCCTCAAGTTGCTTGTCTTCTATTTCACTAATCCTCTCTTCTATCTGACCTGTTCTATTAGCTAAGCTTGTTACTTCGTTTTTCAGCTCGTGAATTGAGTTTTTCATCTCTGTTTGATTTGTTTTTATAGTTTCAATTTCCTTGGACATATATTCTTTGTGTTCATTGAGTTGTTTTCTGAGCTCCCTAAATTGCCTTTCTGTGTTTTCTTGTATATCTCGGAGGATTTTTAGAATTTCTATCTTGAATTCTCTGTCATTTAGCTCCAAGGTTTCCAATATATTAAATTTTTTCTCCATAGATTTTTCCTCATCTAGCTGTGTTACCTCTCTTTCTTTTGTATCCATGATATTCGATTTTCTCTTCCTCAATGGCATCTGAGGGTGGTTTTGTTGATAGTATTAATGAGATTTAATAAAGAATAAAAAGTTAAAAAAATAAAAAATAAAAAATCGAAGAGTTGTTTTTTTTAAAAAAAATTAATAATGAAATAAAGAAAAATAAAATAAAATAAAAATTTTAAAATAAGGAAATTATTGCCCCCCTCCTTTTTTCCTCTCTTCTCCTCTCCCCTCTTTCTTGAGAAAATCTTGTGGTGAACTGTGAATTATAACAAACAATGCCTGTAATGGAGGGCCTGAATTGGGGAAAAGTAATAAAGTGGCAAAAAAAAGAAAAAAAGAAAAAAGAAGGGGGTATGGACCCACAAAAAGCAAATAAGGAAAAATTTGGGTCAAGAATAAAATGATTTGCTTTTAGGTGTTGGTTGACTAAGAGTTATGATGAGAGGAATAAGAGGAAAACAGAAAAATGGGGGGACAAATTAAAAAATTACCATTGTATTTAGTGGAACAAGAACTAGATAAAATGGAGAGCCAGGGATGGGAGCACTGCTAGTCAGTTAAAAAGGTGAAGTAAAACCCCCCCAAAATGCCACAAACATAAGTTTGAGTCCCCGATAAGATAATTTGTTTGTTATTGAGGTTTGAATGAGAGGAGATGTAAAGGAGAAAGGAATAAACTAATATAGAAGGAGAAAAGAAAGAGAGAGAGAAAAAAAGAGGGAACCACTAAAAGAAGAAAAAATAAAAAAGAGGGGAGAGAGAGAGAGTTAAGAGTTTTGGAGTGCAACCCTCAGAGAGAGAAAGGAAGAGGAGAGAAAAGATAATAGGAGATGTAACACTTATGGGTAGTGTAGTTAAAGGAGAGGAGAGAGTAAGACCAGCAGAGAGTTAATCGGCCAAATTGGAGGAGGAAAAAAAATATCAAGAATGAGGATAAGAGAAACAAACGAACAAATATAATAAAATGGGATAGGTTATAAAGTCTGCAGATTATTCTTGATTTTGAGAGGTTATCTTCTTGCTTTTTCTTTTCTCTCCCTCTTCCTGGTCGGTGACTCTGTACCCCGGGTTCTGCCCCTTTGGCACGCTTAGGTAGAGGTTTGCAGTTGATAAGTCTCTATGGCGATGTCATGTATTGTGCTTTAGTCTCATTGGCAGTCGAGGCTCATTAGCATTTATAGGCTCCAACAGTGAGAGAGTCCGTGTTCCTGGAGCCTTTCTCCTAGTCTTTCCTTCCTCAATTAGTAGCCTGGTAATCCAGCTATGGGATTGCCGCTGCCTCTGCCTGGATAGTAAGAGGCTCAAAGAGCTGGCAACTCCCCACTCTATTTCCACTCAGCACAGGGCTCTGGGTAAGGCTCAGTCAGTCAGAGCTGCTAGCATAATCAGGCGGGGTTTCCGCCCACTCAAAGACCTCTGGCTCTGCCACTGTGTCTGGTAACACAGGCGGGCACCCACATCCGGGGTGCTTGGAGGAAACTCTCGCTCACTATGTGCATGCGCAGACCAGGATATCCGGCCAGCAGTCTCACGCTCTGAGTGAAACCCCCAACCGCATGGAAAAGTTGCAGCATTGGAATTGGCTCTCGCTCCGTCCCCGTGCACAGCTTTTGCAAGGTGCTGGGGCGGCCCGAGATTCTGCTGTGGCCCACACAAAGGCCCCTGACTCTGCCCCTCTGTGCGATAACACGGGCGCGCACTGCCGAGGCACTCAGAGGAATCTCTCGCTCACTATCTGCGCGCGCAGACCAGGATATGAGGCCGGCCGCATTTCCCTCTGAGTGAATCCCCTACTAGCATGGAAAGGTTCCACCGTTGGAATTAGTTCTCGCTCCCTCCCGTGTGCAGCTTTCCCAGGGCGCTGGGGTTGCCCAGAGATTCCGCTTTCAGCCCACAGAAAGGCCTCTGACTCTGCCTCTCTGTGGGGTAACACAGACACCCACTCCCGGGGCTTAGGAAGAAATCTCTCACCCACTATCTGCGCGCACCGACCAGGAGATCGGGTAAAATGGCTGCCCCGCTTGTCTTTCTTTGTTTGGGTTTGGCGCGAGTGTTAGCTTGTATTGCCCGGGTTGCCACAGGATCAGTTTTTCCTCGGCTTGGATCTCCGTGCCACAGCCTGGTTCGGCCGTTTGTGCCACGGCCTGGATCTATTCACCCCCTTTGCCCGCCTCAGTTTCTATATTCACGGATCCTAGAGAAAGCCGCCCTGTTTAGGTTAGTGAGGAAGGCAGAGCATTTCTTACTCCCTATTTCCTTCGGGGTTTGGTTATATATTTAGCCAATTTTTTGCTCGACCATACCTTCGGGTGTATTGCGAAACATCTGGAGGCTCCAAAGATAGGTTTTTCTATTTCTGGTTGAAGATCTTGTTGAGTTTTGGGGGAGATTTATCGGTATCGCTTCCTACCCCGCCATTACTCTGACGTCATCTCACCCCAATACATTTAATTAAAAAATGTTTTGAAAATACCAGTTCTTAACAACGTCAATATTCTATTGTAAATTTCTGATACTCAAGCCACAGAATTAGAGGTTCATAGAACTGAACTGAATTGATCCCTTAGTAAGCTTTTTTGATTTTGTTGTTTTCATAAGAGCATCTTAGAAACACATGACTTGACATTTGTCCCCACCTGCTCCCTCTGCCTGTCCCAGAACACTAGCACTCAGGAGTGACAGATCATCATGATTTCACATTTATATGTGTCATCTAAGTGTTAGTGGATGATGATTTGAATGATCCACTATATAGATAAGCCTTCAAAATTTGAGTTAACATTACATTAATATGAATAGCAATTATCATAAAACATTTTGATCTTGTGATA
This sequence comes from Saccopteryx leptura, assembly GCF_036850995.1. Taxonomy (NCBI): domain Eukaryota; kingdom Metazoa; phylum Chordata; class Mammalia; order Chiroptera; family Emballonuridae; genus Saccopteryx; species Saccopteryx leptura. Next base: position 98,100,100 of record NC_089510.1, read on the forward strand.
CTTATGTAATCAAAGGAAACAGGGTGTAGTAACCCGACTGTGAGGTTAAATATTAGAAAATGAAGCTTAAATGACAGCACAAATTAAAATCCTAGTTCATTGACCATCATAGCTAGTATTAAAAAGTTTAAAGAGAATCCATTTCAACCTTCATGTTACACAGTCAAGAAAACTGAAGCCCAGAGATGTGGTTAAAGGAAACCTCATGATCAGTGCCCATATCCCAGAATGTCTCTGGTTCTCACTTGTGTGTGACATTTCCTGTCCAATAGATGGTAAGCAGCTGGTCATCAGTCTGAGCACTGCACACAGCTGCATTAAAGGGCCTCTCTCTGTTCTTGCTGCATGGGGAACTGTTCCTCAAATTCCCCGCCCCTTTCACAGGTAGGGACCTGACAGTGTGAGAATCCTGCCAGGTTCTGAGGATGTGTTTTCCAGATGTGTCTGTAAAACTCTAGTTACCACAGGGGGCTGAGGACCTGCTGGGGCCCTCACCACAGAGCTCTGCACAATGGCCAGCAGTCTCAGGAATGCCCAACTCATAGCCTCAGGGACAGATGTGTCGTGGGACATGCCTAGGGGCTAGGTAAACAGGTCCTACTGAATAAATCCACTCTGCACTCCCACCTGACTAAGACTGGATCATGTGCCTGGGACCTCGGGCATTTCAGTGATGTTCAGTGTCAGCTACATCAGGACCAGATCTCAGCCAACCTGATGGGCACAGTGAACATCCCACCAAAAAACTATTAGAAACAAACAAATACAGTAAAGTGGCAGGATGCAAAATCAATATACAAAAGTCTACTGCTATCTGTATGCCAACAGTAGGACTTCAGAAAATGAATTGAAAAAACAATTCTTTTTACAATTGTAACAACAACAACAAAAATATCTAGGAATAAACTTAACAAAGGTTGTGAAGGACTTGTATACTGAAAACTACAAAATTATTAAATTGAAAAAGATACAATGAAATGTAAAAATAGTCAATGTTCATGGATTGGAAGAATCAATGTAGTTAAAATGTCCAATTACCCAAAGTAATGTATAAATTTAATGCAATCCCCATCAAAATCCTAAAGTAAATTTTAAAATAAATATAACAAAAAATTATCACCAGATTTGTATGAAATCACAGAAGAACCCAAATAGCCAAAGCGACTCTGAGGAAAAAAAATGAAGCCAGAGGTATCATACTACCTGACTTCAAATTATCCTACAGAGCTATGATAATAAAAATTTCATGGTATTGGCAGAAAAATAGACATACAGACCAATGGAACAGTATCAAGAGCCCAGAAATGAAACCATATATATATGGACAAATCATTTTTGACAGTGGAGAAAAGAAAGCTTTTTCTATAAATGGAGCTGGGAAATTTGGAAAGCCATATGCAAAAGAATGAAACTTGTTATAGATTTTCCCATGCAAAAAAATTAATTCAGAATGGATCAAAGACCTAAACATAGGTACTAAACTTACGGATCTTGGCTGTAGAGAATATTTTATGAATTTGACCCCATGGGCAAGGGATGTAAAGGCAAAAATAAATGAGCGGGACTATATCAAACTAAAAAGCTTCTGCACAGCAAAAGAAACTGACAACAAAACCAAAAGGCAGCCAACCAAATGAGATAATATTTATAAGCAGCTCCAATAAGGCATTAATATCCAAAATATATAAAGAACACACAAAGCTCAACAACAAGCAAGCAAATAATCCGATTAAGAATGAGGAGAGGACCTGAACAGACAACAGATTTGTATGTCTTCCAAGAAGACATGCAAATGTCCAGCAGATACATGAAAAGATGCTCATCTTCACTAACTATTAGGGAAATGCACATCAAAATTACAATGATATACCACCTCACACCTGTTAAATCAGCTATTATGAAAAAGACAGTGAATAAATGTTGGAGAGCTTGTGGAGAAAAAGGAACCCTCATTCACTGAGGGTGGGAATGTTAACTGGTACAATCATTATGGAAAATAGAATGGTGGTTCTTCAAAAAATTAAGGCTAGAACTACCATATGATCCAGCAATCCCTTTACTGGGAATCTACCTAAAAAACTTGAAAACACTGGCACACAAAGACACATGCACCTCCATGTTCACCACAGCATTATTCACAGTGGACAAGACATGGAAACAACCAAAGTGTCCCTCAATAGAGGATAGGATAAAGAAGATATGGTACATTTATAAAATGTAATACTACTCAGCAATAAGAAATGATGACATATTGCCATTTATGCCAACCTGGATGGACCTTGAGAACAGTATATGAAGTGAAATAAGTAAATCAGAAAAAGCTAAGAACTATATGATCTTACACATAGGTGGGATATAAAACTGAGACTCATGGTCATAGATCAGGGGTCCCCAAACTTTTTACACAGGGGGCCAGTTCACTGTCCCTCAGACCGTTGGAGGGCCGGACTATAAAAAAAACTATGAACAAATTTCTATGCACACTGCACATATCTTATTTTAAAGTAAAAAAGCAAAACGGGAACAAATACAATATTTAAAATAAAGAACAAGTAAATTTAAATCAACAAACTGACCAATATTTCAATGGGAACTATGCTCCTCTCACTGACCACCAATGAAAGAGGTACCCTTCCAGAAGTGCGGCGGGGGCCGGATAAATGGCCTCAGGGGGCCGCATGTGGCCCGCGGGCCGTAGTTTGGGGACCCCTGGTCATAGATAAAAGTGAGGTGGTTACCAGGGGGAGAAGGTTGAGAGAGTGGGGGCTGGAGGGGAAAGGAGTAAAGAGGGACAAATATATGGTGATGGAAAGTGGTTTGACTCTGGGTGATGGGCACACAACACAATCAACAGTTCAGATATTACAGATATGTTCACCTGAAACCTGTGTACTCTTATTGACCAATGTCACTCCATTAAATTTAATTTTTTAAAAAAAGAACTTTCCTTCGTCCATTGCTATCCTTTTTCTCTGTTTCAGCCCCTGAGACCCAGTCTTTGTTAGGCTAGATCTCATCATGCTTTTTGGTGTGTACTGGACCTCCTACACGTCGTCCTCCACACTCCAATTTCTGGGGCTGCCGCCCCTGGAGTCCTTCTGTAGGACAGAGGCAGAGGGAGCTGGTGGCACTCAGCATTCCGTCCAAGACAGCTGGGGGCCGATTGGCACGCTGCAGGCATTCAGGATATCTGGTCCCTGGAGTCCGTCTGTAAGTCCCATGTCACTGAGCCTGCCTTCCCAGGTCCTCCTAAAAAGGGGAACCCGCTTTCACCCTGCTGCCCACCTTGCATCATGCCTCTGGCCTTCTCCCATGCTGTGTGGTTACTGTTCCTTCTCTTATACCTGGAATGTAGGCTTCTCCAGGACTGGAGGTTAGTCTCCCTCCTCCTCCAGTGTGCCTAGAGGAGAGCCCATGTGGAGCAGACTGTGGAATGGTGGACTCGTTCCCTCATCCTTCCCTCCGTTTATCCATCCCACGTGTCTGTTGAGAACAGTGCTCCAGACAACAGCTGCAAGTCATGGGAGAGAAAGGTGCCCACTTGGTCAGGGAAAGTGGATGTCTGAGAGCTTCCGAGATGGAGAACCCCCCACTGTGTGAGGACACCAAGCATTCTGTCTGTTATTCTAAGTGCTTGGGAAACCCAGGGGTCTTGGAGGCCTGACAGTGAGAGAATTGCATTTTATTTTTCAAGTTCACCTTGGACTGTTGTGGAGAGGAGGCCTAGGAAGATGAGCTGGATGGAGGGAAGCTTATGTCAGAACCAGGGCATTTGGGGAAGACACAGTGGTGCTGGTACCCAGAGTCGCTCTAGCTCAGCCTCTGCCTTCTTGCCAGGCCTAGTCCACCTGCTGTGTTTCCGGGGCCTGGACCATGCCTGAGGCCTGGGTTTGCTGGGGGACCACTGTGGCAACATGGGGGGGGGCAGGATGAGCTCTGGCTTGTTCTAGTGGAGCATTGGGGTGGGACTTGGGTGGTAGCCATACTGGTGCAGGGGACAGGACAGTAATAAACTTGGTCTCACCTGGGGCAGTGCATAAGGGCGACTTTTCTACCTTCTCACAATGTTCCACTCAGCCAACTTCTGCCTGCTACATAAGACATACAACTTTAGAAACAAAGTTGTAATTTGTAACATTTGAGATTTAATGTAAATAGGCATGCATGAAGTCTAAAGATAATTCTAAGTAAGTCATAACATTTTTAGTTTGCAATCAGTTTTTATAGTAGACTGTATTAAATCATGCTCTATGAAAGCATAACCAGGAGCCAGTATATCAAGTCATATATGTAGATAGTATATATGTTTTACAAACTAAGGAACTTTTATTTTATTTTTTTAATTTTTTTTTTTTCATTTTTCTGAAGCTGGAAACAGGGAGAGACAGTCAGACTCCCGCATGCGCCCTACCGGGATCCACCCGGCACGCCCACCAGGGGCGACGCTCTGCCCACCAGGGGGCGATGCTCTGCCCATCCTGGGCGTCACCATGTTTTGACCAGAGCCACTCTAGCACCTGAGGCAGAGGCCACAGAGCCATCCCCAGCGCCCAGGCCATCTTTGCTCCAATGGAGCCTTGGCTGCAGGAGGGGAAGAGAGAGACAGAGAGGAAAGCGCGGCGGAGGGGTGGAGAAGCAAATGGGTGCTTCTCCTGTGTGCCCTGGCCGGGAATCGAACCCGGGTCCTCCGCACGCTAGGCCGACGCTCTACCACTGAGCCAACCGGCCAGGGCTAAGGAACTTTTATTTTATTATATTTAATTGTGCCTTTTTTTTGTTTGTTTTTATTTTTTATTCAAAGTACCAAGACATGAACATGCAGGGCATGGTGTAGGAGCTGAGCAGCTACATAGAGCAGCAGCTGGACACGGGCGGCAACAACCAGCTGCTCCTGTATAAGCTCAGCCACGTCATCCAAGTGGGTAAGGCCCTTGCGGTCCCCCAGGGGGGACATCGGAGCCTATAGTCCTTGTCTCACTGCAGGAAAGGGCCGAGACGGTGTCCTTGTCCAGTCACATGAGCATCATTCATGTACTGCTATTCTTGGGTTAAATGTAAGGTGAAAATATTTTATTATGAAACTACCAGAACGCCAAAAAATGTATCTGCCTGATGCTTAAATGAAATATACTATGTCTTCTAATTAAAACCTGGTTTTCTTTATATAGTTATATTGAACTAAATCACATTTATACAAGAAATTATTAATTTGTAAGGAAGAAGCATTTTAAATTGATTTGGCCCCTTTGTATATGATTATCACCATTTTACTGGCAAGAAGGCTTTGGCAAAGACAGGCCAGACCTCTTACGAAGGCCACACAGGTCAGAAGGGGTTAAGCCGTCTTCAGTTGGGGCGACTTCTCCAAGATTTAGTCTACTGACTGCCCTGGTCATTGCCGTCAGATGGCCCTGAAGCCATTTCGGAAAAGCCAAACTATGTCATCCTCAGTGATGACACGCACAGGTACATAATTCTTCTTGGTTGGTGCTTATATTGGTCATTCAATATTATGAATATCAATTCCAGTGCTTTTAATACCTTAACAATTAAATACAATTACCAAACTTTAAAAATATTTTTAATACTGATTTTAATGTTTGACAAATATGTTATTAAACAGTACACTGAGGACTATATTCTTTGAGGATGTCACATCTTAAAATTTGCAATAGCTGATGAATGTGAATGAAAATACTCTAATTATGTAACTGAATGAAGCGGTAAGCCACTCTGTTCCACGTGCTGTGCGGCTCGAGTGACGTTTGTTCACAGACCACTGAGAAGGCTCCTGTGGAGCTCACCCTGGAGAGCCTGCCCTCTGCTCCTCTATTCACCGTGTTTCTTCCTGTTACCTGACAGCCACCAAAGCTGATGGATTCACACTGTATTTCCTTGGCGAGTGCAACAACGTAAGTATCAACAATTAGGGTTTGTTTGCTTTTTTTTTGTGCTCTACTTAGGAAAATATCATAAGCTTGTAATAAAAGATACTATGTTAACAACTTGATAACATTGTAATTAAGTACTTGAAACTCATCTTGTACTTGGTTGCTATATGTGGTTATTACCAGCCCATAATCTTACCAAAATGGAAACAAACATTTAGGCATAAAATCTTGTAATTTATCAGTTGTTTTGGTTTTGTTTTGTGGTGTGCTATTTTGCAAATGGCATTTTTAGATTTACAGTTTTGCACAGAAGTTGTTTCACTATGGTGGACAGTCTGTGTCCCTTCTGTACATAATCTGCAGTAAAATAAAATGAGAAGAAAAGTTAAGCACTTTCAAAATGTGATTGTTTTTTAGGTTTGTTGAAGATGATTCAAAGCTGTGGGACAGAGTTACTAAGGAGTCTAGCTCCCTGAGTGGCGATAGTCATGGTTCAGATGCTTTCGTGGTGGGGGCCCCTCAGGGATGCCTGTTCCCATCTGCCATGGGACTGGCCTGACCCTGTGCTGCTGGTTACCTGACATAGAGCACAGCTCACTGCCACCTGCAGCCTGTGGAGAAGCATTCACAGCTGTCTCAGGATGCAGTGCAGGCAGTTACTCAGCCTGGGCACAGTGATGATCTTGAATAGGGTTCTGCACCAGTCTAGGCACATTGCACTGGCACAGCCCCTCAGGAGAGAGAACCCTTGTTTCAGAACAACTCTGTTTCAGAGCTTGCAAAGAGAAGTAAAGCTTCCCAGTGAATAGCTTTTCAAAGGAGTTTGGAGTTAGATTGTGTGAGTGCAGTCTGCTACTTTGTGACTTGGATGAGTCTTGAACTTTCTAAAAGTTAATTTAACCTCCACTGCTGAAATATTATGTCATGAATATTCTTCATCCTGCAAACCATTTCAAACACCTGCTGTGTAGCAAAAATTGCTAAATTACTGAGCATACGATGATAAATAATGAGTCATTTCTGCCATCCAAGAATGTGCAAGCAGTAGGGGGAAGTAAAAAAATCCACACTAAGTCAGAGTGCATGGTGTGAAGAGCAGTCAGGGAGGGGCCCGGGGTGGGGGGTGTGGGGTGGGGGGGCTGAGAGAGGGGCCACGGTGCCCAGGGACCTGCTTTGGATGGGCGCTGGGGAATCACATTAAAAGCAGCCTGTATGATCAGCCCTTTTTGGGCGGAGCCTGGAAGCCCACCCACTCAGTAGATAAGCAGGGAAAATAAAGGACTTCTAGAAAGAAGCAGCGATCTGTGAGAAATGGTGAGCCCAGAAAGGAAGCAGGGGTCTGTGTCCTGACCCGAGCAGCATCTGACCTGTCTGTCCAGGCTCCTCTGGAGATGCTTGTTGGACAAAACTCTTTTCTGTGGTTAAGATTTTGTTAATTCAACTTATGTTTTTAGTTTTTCTCTTTTTGTAGCTGGTCATATACTCCAGCTAATTGATGTGTAACAAACTTCATAAAGTCATCATTGCAGTTTTATTGTGTTATCCATAGTAGCTGTTTGTAAAAGCGGAAGACCTTGTAGGCTCTAACAATATTTAAAAGAATTTAAAACATAAAGTAAGTGCATAGATAGCATTTCATCTGTTGGTTTTAGAAGCCAGTTGGAGCCAGTGGTTTACAATAATTGTGTGACTTTTTTAGTTGTGCAGTAGTAAACTTTAGTAGGTTTACTCTCAAGAATTCTGCAGAGTTACTTTTCTAATTCAGGTTTTGGGTGACAGTGTGGGCTGGTTGCTCATGCTATTTGCATGGGTCTGCATTCACTTACCAGCTAGTGCCATCTGCTGTCTGTAGGAAAAATAATAGTACACCTCAATCATTTTTTCATCTTAAGAAATATTTCTAAGATTTAACTGGTTATGAGGTAAAGCCTTTTCATAAAAATGAAGCTTCATCAGTAAAGTGATCTTTGAACTGTGTGTGGAAAGGAAGATGAGAACTGGTGTTGACCAAGTGAGACACAAGTAATTGCTGTTCACGGACCCATGTTCCCACTTCACTATAAAATTAGGTTTTTAAAATAAACTGTGAGTCTGTTCTGCTTTACACCACATCTTCCTTTTTTAATTTGCTCTTTGCTAAATTTCAGTGCTGTTTTATTCCCTTGTTGAGCCAGCTGACTGGCTGTGATGACGATTACCAATCTTCTCTCTATAAGATCACTTAACTTTAGAAATATGTAAGAAAGTTTGTGGTTACTATAAAATATTGGCTCGTGCATTTAGTTTCTCTGAAAAATTGGAAAGCTAACTGTCACCCTGCTGCTGTTGGAGGTGGCAGACTGAGGTCTGTCACCACAGAGCAGCTTCCAGTGGGAGTGAGGGACTCAGCGTCACTTGTCAGGCTGCACGCCTGAGCACAGGAACTTCCACTCTGGAGAGGGCAGTGCTAGTTAGGACTGAAGCTTTGAAACACTTCCTTGCATTCAGTTGTAGTTTTTTATTTCTAGTCTCTGAAAAGTGTTTGTGCTAGTAGAAGTTTCTTTGTTTTCTTTTTAAGGATGCATACTTTATTTCTTTTTTTCTGATTTTTATTAATTTTAATTTATTGTGTTAACATGGCTTCAAGTGTCCCATTCAGTATAACTCCCACCCCCTCCACCCCCTTGTCCCCCATTACCCACCCTTTACTGTTCTTTGCCCCCTCCCTCAAGCTCCCTCTCCCCTTCCGTCTGAGATTTTTTGTCGTGTTACCTATATCTCTGTGTTATGTATATACAGTTTCATGAATCCCTTTATCTTCTCTGATCCCATCCCTTCATCCCTCTTCCCTCTGACTGCTGTCTTTCTGGCCCTGTGACCCTGCCTCTGCCTCTATTTTGTTCCTCAGTTCACTTTGTTCATTAGATTCCACATATAAGTGAGGTCATATGATTCTTTTCTTTCTCTGCCTGGCTTATTTCACTTAGCATAATAATCTCCAGGTCCATCCATGTTGTCACAAAAGGTAAGATTTCCTTCTTTTTCACAACTACATAGTATTCCATTGTGTATATGTACCATTGCTTTTTAATTCGCTCTTCCACTGACGGACATTTGGACTGTTTTCAGATCTTTGCTATTGTGAACAATGCTGCCATAAACATGGGGGTGCATTTCTTCTTTTGAATTAGTGATTTGGTGTTCTTAGGATATATTCCTAAAAGTGGGGTGGCTGGGTCCAAAGGCAGTTCAATTTTTAATTTTTTGAGGAATGTCCATACTGTTTTCCACAGTGGCTGCACCAGTCTGCATTAGCAGTGCAGGAGGGTTCCCTTTTCTCCACATCCTCGCCAGCACTTATTCTGTGTTGTTTTGTTAATGAGCGCCATTCTGACTGGTGTGAGGTGGTATCTCATTGTGGTTTTAATTTGCATTTCTCTAATGATTAGTGATGCTGAGCATTTTTTCATCTGCCTGTTGGCCATCTGTATGTCCTCTTTGAAGAAGTGTCTATTCAGGTCCTTTGCCCATTTTTAAATTGGGTTGTTTACCTTTCTGGTGTTGAGTTTCAGAAGTTCTTTATAAATTTTGGTTATTAACTCCTTATCAGACATATTGGTGAATATATTCTCCCATTGTGTGGGTTGTCTTTTTATTTTGTTAATGGTGTCTTTTGCTGTGCAAAAGCTTTTTAGTTTGCTATAGTACCATTTGTTCATTCTGTCCTTTATTTCACTTGCCTGTGGAAAAAAACATTTCTATGAGAGATGTTGTAGAGCTTACTGCTTATGTTTTCTTTCAAGATGTTTATGGTTTCATAACTTAAATTTAAGTCTTTTATCCACTTTGAGTTTATTTTTGTGAATGGCATAAATTGGTGGTCTAGTTTTATTTTTGTGTGTGTACCTGTACAATTTTCCCAACACCATTTATTAAAGAGACTGTCTATACTCCATTGTATGCTCTTACCTCCTTTGTCAAATATCAATTGTCCATAAAGATGTGGGTTTATTTCTGGGTTCTCTGTTCTGTTCCATTGATCTATATGCCTGTTCTTATGCCAGTATCAAGCTGTTTTGGGAACAATAGCTTTGTAGTATAACTTGATATCAGGAAGTGTGATATCTCCCACTTTATTTTTCCTTTTTAAGATTGCTGAGGCTATTCGTGTTCTTTTTGGTTCCATATATATTTTTGGAATATTTGTTCTGTATCTTTGAAGTATGCCATTGGTATTTCAATAGGAATTGCATTAAACTTATAGAATTCTCTGGGTAATATAGACATTTTAATGATGCTTATTCTTCCTATCCATGAACACAGTATATGCCTCCACTTGTTTGTATCTTCCTTGATTTCTTTTTATAATGTCTTACAATTTTCAGAGTATAAGTCCTTTACCTCCTTGGTTAAATTTACTCCTAGGTAATTTATTCTTTTTGTTGGAATAGTTAAGGGGATTGTGTCCTTAATTTCTCTTTCAGTTTATTGTTGGTTGTGCTAGCAGAAGTTTTTATAGCTGTCTGTATACTACATTAGAGCAGCGATCAGTTTTACAGACTCAGTCCAACACTGAATTTCATGGGCAAATTAGATACTGTAAATGTTTGCTGAGAAGTCTTAACACACTTTAAAATATTGTGTGTTTTTTTATGAAGAGCAGTTTTCATTCATCTTTTATGAAAATAGTGAGTATAATGTTTTTATATTATTAATCTGAACACCTCAGTGAAATCCTATGTCAAAAGTCACCATTGAGTTTGAGAAATAAGGCCCTTGTTTTCTTTAAAAGCCTCTTTAGAATGTTATTTGCACCCATTGTTTGTTAACAAATTAGTGCCGTCCCCTCGCCAACCAAAAACACAGGATGTGTCTACTAAAAATAAATCATGAGGCTACATGTGTCTTCACGTATCAATGTTTCTGAGGTTTTGGGGTATATACCCAGTAGAGGGATTGCTGGGTCATAAGGTAGTTCTATTTGCAGTTTTTTGAGGAACCACCATACTTTCCTCCATAATGGTTGTACTACTTTACAGTCCCACCAACAGTGAATGAGGGTTCCTTTTTCTCCACAGCCTCTCCAACATTTGCTATTACCCGTCTTGTTGATCATAGCTAATCTAACAGGGGTGAGGTGGTATCTCATTGTAGTTTTGATTTGCATTTCCCTAATAACTAATGAAGCTGAGCATTTTTTCATATATCTGTTGGCCATTTGTATCTCTTCCTGGGAGAAGTGTCTATTCATGTCCTCTTCCCATTTTTTTATTGGATTGTTTGTTTGTTTGTTGTTGAGTTTTATGAGTTCTTTGTAAATTTTGGAAATTAGGCCCTTATCTGAGCTGTTGTTTGAAAATATCATTTCCCATTTAGTTGGCTGTCTGTTTATTTTTATATCAGTTTCTCTTGCTGAGCAAAAACTTTTTATTCTGATGTAGTCCCATTCATTTATCTTTGCCTTCACTTCTCTTGCCATTGGAGTCAAGTTCATAAAATGTTCTTTAAAACCCAGGTCCATGAGTTTAGTACCTATGTCTTCTTCTATGTACTTTATTGTTTCAGGTCTTATATTTAGGTCTTTGATCCATTTTGAATTAATTTTAGTACATGGGGACAGGCTGTAGTCGAGTTTCATTCTTTTGCATGTGGCTTTCCAGTTTTCCCAACACCATTTGTTGAAGAGGCTTTCTTTTCTCCATTGTGTGTTGTTGGCCCCTTTATCAAAGATTATTTGACCATATATATGTGGTTTTATTTCTGGGCTTTCTATTCTGTTCCATTGGTCTGAGTGTCTATTTTTCTGCCAATACCATGCTGTTTTGATTATTGTGGCCCTATAATATAGTTTAAAGTCAGGTATTTTAATGCCCCCAGCTTCATTCTTTTTCCTTAGGATTGTTTTGGCTATTCGGGGTTTTTTATAGTTCCATATAAATCTGATGTTCATTGCAGCACTGTTCACAGTGGCCAAGACATGGAAACAACCAAAAAGCCCTTCAATAGAAGACTGGATAAAGAAGATGTGGCACATATACACTATGGAATACTACTCAGCCATAAGAAACGATGACATCAGATCATTTACAGCAAAATGGTGGGATCTTGATAACATTATACGGAGTGAAATAAGTAAATCAGAAAAAAACAAGAACTACATGATTCCATACATTGGTGGAACATAAAAATGAGACTAAGAGACACGGACAAGAGTGTGGTGGTTACCAGGGGTGGGGGGAGGGAGGACAGGGGGAGAGTTAGGGGGAGGGGGAGGGGCACAGAGAACTAGATAGAGGGTGGCGAAGGACAATCTGACTTTGGGCGAGGGGTATGCAACATAATTTAATGACAAAATAACCTAGACATGTTTTCTTTGAATATATGTACCCTGATTTATTAATGTCATCCCATTACCATTAATAAAAATTTATTTAAAAAAAAAAAATTAATCATGAACCAAAGCGAGACTTGTCTTGCCAGAGGAAATAGTACTCTGAAGTTACAGGAATTAAAGCAGTGTGGCTGACACGCCACCCAAGGGGACTGCACCGTGCTCAGAGGCAGACACGGGTGTTCTGGGGACTCAGCATATGATGGCGATGGCGGTGGAAGTTAGAGCAGCGGGAGAAAGAAGGCTTTTCAGGACATAGCTGTCTGTTTGGTTAGTACCAGGGAACAAAGGTAGCTTTAACAACTTTTCCCTCATCCTGTAACACACACAAAAGTCAGAGTTTGTTACTGACTTTTTCTGTTTGCAGGAATAGCTGCCTGTCATCCTATCAACCAGAGAGTATAGTGAACATGAGTTAGAAACCTCACAGCTCAGACCAGTGGCTGACCTTCAGTCAGCAGTAGATGCTAAGGGGGGAGCTTTTACATAGGTGGATTTTATGAGTGGAAAATAAAAGCCTGACCTGTGGTGACACAGGGAATGAAGCCTCGACCTGGAATGCTGAGGTTGCAGGTTCAAATCTCTGAGCTTACCCAGTCAAGGCACATGTGGGAGTTGATGCTTCTTGCTCCTTCCCCACTTCTCTCTTTCCCTCTCTCTGTCTCTCTGTCTCCTCTCAAGTGAATAAATGAAATCTTTAAAAAAAGAAAAAAACTCCAAAACTTAAAATCTTCCAATAGTATAGGAAACTGTTAGTGCAGATGACAGTATGTGAGGCTGTGAAATGGTGCCTGTCTAACAGTGGTCCCCATTTTATGCTCCTGCCTGGGCTCTGGCCTGCGTGTGCCAGTGTGACATGGCCTAATGTTTTGTCAGCTCCTGCCCTTAGCTCTCATTTTATTTCTGTTTGGTAAATATGATAAAAAAAATTGTGAGCTAGTGACTAAAACAAATATAAAGTTCCCACTGTAAAGAGTTATTTAAGTTTTTGATAATTATTTATCCATAAAGAGAGGTTTTTCAGATTCAGTCAAGTAATTAAAAGGCTTGTAAACCATTTATTTCCAGCAAGTGTAATAGAATAGTTTTCCATATATGCTAGTCCAGTATTTGCTTATCTGTTTCTTTGTATAGAAACCCTGTAGCGAGGCAATAAGTGGGTTTTTTTTTTTTGTATTTTTTTCTGAAGCTGGAAACGGGGAGGCAGTCAGACCCCCACATGTGCCCGTCTGGGATCCACCCGGCATGCCCACCAGGGGGCGATGCTCTGCCCATCTGGGGCGCCGCTCTGTTGCGACCAGAGCCATTCTAGTGCCTGAGGCAGAGGCCACAGAGCCATCCTCAGTGCCCGGGCCATCTTTGCTCCAATGGAGCCTTGGCTGCGGGAGGGGAAGAGAGAGACAGAGAGGAAGGAGAGGGGGAGGAGTGGAAAAGCAGATGGGTGCCTCTCCTGTGTGCCCTGGTCAGGAATCAAACCCAGGACTCCTGAATGCCAGGCCGATGCTTTACCACTGAGCCAACCGGCCAGGGCCTGCAATAAGTGTTTTATGATATTAAATGATCTAATAGAGCAATATATAAGCTATATTATCATTATTGCATTATCGTGCAAAGTATATAACTTGAAGATGCTAAATCCAGCTGTAATGGGCATAGAGCAGTGTCATCCAGAAAAGGTGTGTGTCATATGCCTTCAAACAACAAGGTCAGCAACTGTACTAACAGCAAGAGGAGGAGCCAGGCTGGGGTGTGCTCTAGGGTTTCCTTCCCCCCCTGCCTGGGGCTCTCAGAGCTGCCTCACACTTAGTTCAGCCAGAATTCACTTCCTGCACGTCCTCTCCGGTGCAGAGAGGACCAGTACTCACGTGCCCGGCAGCATCCTTGTGGTGAACTGCTCGGAGTTTGGGAAAATCCTCACTTCTGTCTCATCTTCAAGTTAAATACACCACATCGTTTACATCTGTCCTGGAATCATCTCTCTTCCTGTTCTTGATTTGTTTTTCTACTTTTCCCTTGGTCTTACTGCACCGGGAGTTGTGTTGGGGCAGTAAGATCCTATGTCTAACAGAGGTCTCACCTCAGCCACTCAATGTGGGAATCAGTGCAGAGTACATAGAATCACAGCATTTTGGAAGAGAAATTCTGATTTCTGGTCTCTTTCAAACTAAATAAGGTGACATTGTCATTTATCACATATATAGTTAAATGCTTAAAATCCTTTTAAAGTGCCTGACTTGTATTTGAACATTTAAAAAAATAACCATTTAGAATATATTTTTACAGGCATGTACTTACCAGGAAATACTACTTAACGACATTCTTGGTGTAGAGGCAGTGTGGATAAACATATTTGGAGCAAAGCTACTACCCTAGAAAGGGTGACTTATTTAAAGTGGCAGGGGTGGGAGGTGGGCAACACCATTTTCCTGGCCCCTGTTCTCAGCCGACTGATGGAGCTCTGGGCTATAAGGCACATTTTCTTGTGTTGAGTAAGAATTCATTTGAAAGAAAGGGTCTTTGACATTACAGAGCTTGAAAACTACTCAAGTGATAGGTTCACAAATACCTCCAACTCACTGTCTTCACTTAGAATTAGTTTATTAATGATGAGAGTTAATAGGGACATGTTTAGCTTAAGGGGATTGTCTAATGCTTAATTGCCTCTGAAGGTCTTCAGCCTTTAATGTAAAGCAGTCCAGTGTGAGGTAAATGTGCTGCTGGGAGACTTCACCTGAATCCTGGTCAGTTTCAAATTGAGTAGATAATTGTAATACAGTTTAGGTCAGAATGTTGCCCTCGATCTCTAGATTATTTGTTTAGAGAAGCAGTTCTGATTTAGTAGGTAGTTATTTAAAAATAGGATTTGATTTAGTCAAAATAACTGATCATATTTTTAAAATGTTTACTTAGAGATCATGTCAGAACTCTACCCCACCCCCAGATATTTTGCAGGTGGTCCAGGTTAAGGGAGGGAATGACTGGGTTGCAAGATAAGAAAATGTTTTCAGAAAGAAAGATTCTGGATGAAAATTAAAAGTATAACCAAACCCTTTTAACTACAGCAACTGTCCTGTCTTCAGAGCCATGGGCCAAGTCTGTGGAAAGCTTGGGCCTCTTGTGTTTGGTTCCAGTGTGGCACTGTCTTCAGCCTAAGGATCACTTACATTTTTTAAATTTAATTTAGTGTTTTGAACGGATCAGATAGGAAGCTATTTTCAGAGCCCTCCTGTGCACAGATGTTCACTGAAGTTCTGTGTTTTGTGAGTGCAGGAAATGTGTGAGTTTCTCCTCAGACACTCAGTCTCCACATCACAAAGTACCTGCACCTCTCGTCCTGGGCTCTCCCCCAGCACCCAGACCTCGGGGGCCTGCCAGGCAATCCCCAGAAGTCTCTGCTGTGCTGCACGCAGGTCAGCCCTTGACATGTGTCCCCTTCTTCTTGCCAGAGCCTGTGCATGTTCACACCCCCCCCCCGGGGTCAAGGAAGGGAAGCCACGACTGGCCCCCGCGGGGCCCATTGCCCAGGGCACCGTCACCTCGGCCTATGTGGCCAAGTCCAGGAAGACGCTGCTGGTGGAGAACATCCTTGAGGTACGTGGCTTTCCCCTCGCTGTGCTATGTGTACCCTGAAGTGTTTCGTTAGAAAGACCACTTATTCTGATGTTGTAACGTAGCCATTTTATTAAAGCAAGATACAGTTTGATAAATGAATTTGTATGTAAACAAGCTCCTTTGTACTCAGAATACCATACTTTCTATACCTGAGAGCTAGATTAAATAGTTTTTAGTAGAATGTATGCCCATGCAGTTACGCATAAAAATATATATTCATCTTCCTGCAAACTAACTTTCTTATATTTCATAAATTCTAACAGGATGCAGATGAGTGAGTAGCCAGCCATTGCCATGTGACAGATGCCCTGAATGTCAGTGTTACACGGCAGCCCCCCGCTGAGCCCGAGTGTATGGGCCTGGCCCGTCTGTGGTCTGGGCTGTGTTTGGCCGGGCAGCTTACACTAGTCTGATGTGCACAGGCCACCAGGTCAGAGCTGGCTGGTCTCTGATGACCTCAGCTCCCCATGTGTGTTCTGAAAAATTACTAAACTAGAATCATAAAATGTGGGTTTTAAGTTTGGTTCTGCCTCTGATGATCTGTATGACCTTGAACAAATCAGGTAGCTAGTTAATTTATTTAAGAAAGGAAAAGTGTTTAAAGTAAATGTTGTATAGTATGAATATAGGCAATGATACGTGACATAATTTTAAACTTGTTAAGATCCCAGATCTTACTTATTCCCACCACAAAGAGAAAAGACAAGTATGTGACGTGACAGAGGCTAATAAACAGAGCATGTGGTCACAGTCACATCACAGTGGACAACTATGTCAGATCCCACATTGTGCTGTCTGTAACTCTGAGCCAAGACAGTGCTATGTGTCACAGATACTTCATTGTTAAAAAGCAAGTGTTAAAGGCAGGTGACATATAAGTTGTCATTTGAAAATGTACTATTGTCTATGCAAACTTTCAAAGGATTTGTAAATTGTAAGTATAGATTTGTGCTATTTCAGGTTCATGAAAAGCATCCCACAGACAGCAAAAACTGAATAAATAGAATTGGTATTTTGATATTGATTCATTTGATTTCCCTGTATTCTTCTTAGAGCATTTGCTAAGCTAGAAATAATTAAAGTCAAAGAACCAATTTTATTTCTTATGATAAAAAAATTGATAACTGTTGGATGATTTGTATATTTGATATGAGTCTTTGAGGTTCAGTTAGAATGGCTATCATTAACACCCACTTTTGTGTTATTCTAACCTTCAAAATAGAAAAGAAACATTTTACATGTAATTTCCTTCATAAAGTCCCTACATTTGGAGTAATTTTCCCTTGTGATGTTGTACTTGCAAAGCCCTTATCAAAGTTCAGGCACAGTAGCAGGCGATGAATAATTATACTAGCCATCATAATTACTTTTATTATCACATGAAATGAACATATATGAATTGATGAAACCTTGCCTTACAAAGGTAGCAGTCTGAGCAGGACCAGCCCACAGGTTCTGTGTCGCTCAAGATAAACATTTTCTTAAACCGTGTTCCCAGTGGCCATGGTCATTTCATTTTTCCTCGAGAAGACTGCTCATTGTTGCTTACAAGTACTAAGTGATTTCTTACAGGAATAAAAATTGTAGTTTCACTATTTCATTTCCTTTTCCAAATTTGTATCTTTTTTTCCATTTTACTTTTTAGGATAAGCGGTTTCCCAGAGGCACTAAGCTGGAGTCGGGGACGCGAATACTGTCTGTCCTCTGTTTGCCGATCGTCACTGCGATTGGGGACCTGGTCGGCATCCTGGAGCTGGACCAGCACTGGGGCAAGGACACCTTCTGCCTGAGCCACCAGGAGGTGAAAGCCAGCCCATGGGAGATGCTCGTCATACACTTCAGTGAACACGAGTGGATGTTTAAAACCACGTCAGCTTAACAATGTTTGATACTTACACCAATGATTAAAAACTATTCTGGGGTGTTTGTTTTGCAGTTTTTTAGAGAGAGGACTGATTATACTGGAAATAGAGGCATTTTTTACTCTTCCTCTCCTTCCCTCCAGCCACATGGGACCCTGATCCAGGCTGCTCACCCATGTGCTGTGCTCGTTCTCGTCCTCCCCACCTCCAGCCACCACATGTTGGGGCCCTAGAAGGTGGCCCTGTCAGTGAGGCCGTCCTGAGCAGCTCCTGTCCAGTGTCCTCTTTCCTCTCTGCTCCCCTTTTCTCAAGAACTGCCACCAGCCCACCCACATCCTCCTCCCTTTCTCTCTCCCCTGTCTCTGTCCCCGCCCTCAGTGGTGATGCATGTCATGCCCAGAGTCACCTGGCACCTGGCAGGCACCCAGCTAATGTTTACTCAGTGAACGGATAACAGAAAAGGAGAATAGTTAACAGTTTGAGAAGTTGTCTGCAAAGTTTTAGAAATGGTTCATCATTTTAGAGTGGTCATTAGAGGCCTTTATTAAACTAAAAATAATTTATGTTAAAATCACTGGACTTGAAATTTTTTAATCCACTTATTTTCCTTCGCATCCAAAATTAAGAGGAACAAGGAAGCATTCCAGTCCATTGTAAGGAAGGGGGAATGTAAAAGAGAAATCTTGTCCACATTTAATGCTTTTGTTTGGCAAAATATTCAAAAGTGCAGTGACCTCAGAAAGTTTTTCGTGCACGCTTATGCGCAAGTCCTTGGTGGAATGTCTGTGCGTGGCTCATGAAAATGTATCACCCTCTTTTCTTAGGTGGCAACAGCCAATCTGGCCTGAGCTTCAGTAGCAATCCATCAGGTGCAGGGGAGTGTACCCCCCAGACGGTCCCGAGCGAGGCTCTGAACATCCTTGTGCCTCGGGTCGAAAAGCCAGGCCCACACCTGCCCTGTGTGCCAGTCAGTGCCAGGCAGTGCATGGGAAGCACTCTGCACATCGAAGCATGCAAGAAAAAATGGATTGTCACTGAGACTGTTATCACATTATAAACCAAGTGATTGTATTATACCTTTTAAAATAAAATAAGGTCAAAAGGATTCTGGAAGTTTTAGTTTTAAATAAGCAAAACCCTGTTATAATCCATCACCATTATCTGTGCCGGGGCCTTGCCAAGCAGACGGAATTGAATGACTTTCTCCTCGAAGTGTCAAAGTAAGTGGTCACTTCAGGGCCGGGTAGCTGCTGTTGGAGAATGGTGTGCATTCAGGACGGGCCCTGATGGGGACAGAGGCCACTGTTGCACTTGGTGACAACACTGGGCAAGCAGTCAGTGAGGACGCTGACCACGTTTGTGCCCTGGTGTCCCATTCTCCTCCATGTTCACGCTGCTGGTAAAGGTGTGAAGATGTTTGGGTGGTGACTGGAATTTGAAATTTGCTGTATTTTTTTCTAAATACAGCAGTATTTTTTCTAAATACAGTCTCACCAGAACCTGTAAAGACACCAGACACTTCTGTTTCTGTGGGAGAAAAATACCAGCAGGAGGAGAGAAAGTAGTCTAGCTGATTTTTTCCTAAAAAGTCCTCCCTGGCATTTTCCACACAAGTGTCAGTCAATTAAAACTGGTTGTTGATATTGTTATTTTAACTTGCCTATGGTTAGTAGCTCAGATACAGTGTCTAGAGATAACGTTCCGTTGCCTGGAGGCTTGACCTGGAGAGCCTCCCTGGGCTAGCCCTGGACCGGCGGTCCAGGTCTTTGGAGAAATTCCAGGTTCAGCTGGTTTCCCCTGGACTGGGAAGACTTCTGCTTTCTGACCCACGTCCTCACCCTGGTCAGGACTGACTCCCTGCAGGAAGCACAGCCGCTCTCCACCTCCAGCTGCTGCAGCGCTCAGAGCCTCCACGGCTGGCCAGTCTGAGCTCACTGCTCGTGTCACACTTACTTTCTTAGATACAGAACTAAAGAAACAGGGAATCTGAATGAGAACTTTTTTTATCCCCTAATCCAACTATCCTTTTCGAGATAAAATAAAACAGTAGCCTTGGGACACATGATGTTTTTCAGAACACATAGAAAGGGAAGCCTTCACCTTCTCTTGTTCGTGTATTTGGTGATCTTGTAAGTTTTCCAAAGTCCAGTTGAATTTCTTATGTGACACTTTTAGTTCATTCTGCAGTGGGAAATATCTGTACCTCTTTTTTTAGCTAATGAGAGAAAGAGAGAGAGATTGAGAGGGACAGACAGGAAGGGAGAGAGATGAGAAGCATCAACTCATAGTTATGTCACCTTAGTTTTTCATTGATTGCTTCTCATGTGTGCCTTCACCAGGGGGGCTCCAGCTGAGCCAGTGACCCCTTGCTCAAGCCAACGACCTCAGGGTTCAGACCTGGGACTTCAGCATTCCAGGTGGACACTTTTCCACTGCGCCACCACCTGTCTGGTGGAAATCTGTTTACTTGACTATCTTCCTTGCCCTGCATTCCTCAGTGTACAGGGCATGAGTGTGTTCTAAGTTTTAGCATAGACTTCAACTTATTTAAAATTATTGAACTTTCTTAATCCATTTATTTTTCTTCATAATTGAAAGCTAAATAATTTGTTTTTAAATGATGAAAGACACTGTTTATTACTATGTTATATTAATCATGAGTCCATGGCTAAATTTACACAGTCCTATAGCTCATGCCTATCAATTGGTCTACTTACCAGACTTACATTCTTATATATTTACCAGCTACCTCCTAAATATGTACTCGCTGCTCATGATAATGAATACTTAGTTTACTGTGTAAGGTCATTAGGTCCTGATCAACATTTGTGCTCTGATGTTTCTTCTCAAATGAATTATGGTGCTTTCTCAGCACCATTAAACTGCACTTAAACTTTTAGTTTTTCTGTGTCAATTTACATTTGAACCATATTAATGAGATTTTAAAAATTTAAAAATGTATATTTTTGTAGTATATTAAATGTGGTAGACCTAGTTTTCATAGTTCATAGTTTTAGTTAAATGCTACAAACTTTCTGTGTCAGTATGCGTCAATAAAATAGTTACTTCTGAAATTAAAGTCCTCATATTGAAGTAAGTAATAAAGTTTCATTCATCTCTAAAATAATATTGATTGAGCTCTGGCTGGTTGGCTCAGTGATAGAGCGTCATCCCAGTGTGTGAAAGTCCTGGGTTTGATTCCCAGCCAGGGCACACAGGATAGGCGCCCATCTGCTTCTCCACCCTTCTCCTTCTCCTTTCTATCTCTTTCTTGTCCTCCTGCAGCCAAAACTCCATTGGGGCAAAGTTGGCTTGGGCACTGAGGATGGCTCCACGGCAATGGAGCAACCCCCCAGATGGGCAGAGCATCACCCCCTGGTGGGCATGCTGGGTGGGTCCCGATCGGGCGCATGTGGGAGTCTGTCTGCCTCCCGGCTTCTAACTTCAGAAAAACACAAAATAGTAATAATAATAATAATTGTTTTGCAAGACAAAACCAGACCTATATACTTGTTTGTTATTTAAATATAGACAAAACTGGGAAATGTATTCAAAGTTTGATATGCTCTGTTCTCAATAGCATTACTTACAGGTTTTATGTGAGTCCCCAGTGTGATCCAGAGACAGAGTGGGATCAAGAGAGGGTAAAGATTGTAGATATAGTGAATACCCAATGATAGCCTCTGTGTAGTCCACCCTTAGTATATACCTTATTCTCATGTAATTGAGTTATCGGAGTATTTCAGAGTCAGAGCGGGATCAAGAGAGGGTAATCATTGTAGATATAGTGAATTCCCCAATCTAGCCTCTGCATTGTCCACCCTCAGAATGTTCTTTACTCTCAGGTAAGTGAGTACATAGTGTGCCCCAGAGTCAGAGTGAGATCAAGAGAGGGGAATAATTGTAGATATAGCTGAATACCCCATGCTACACTCTGCATGGTCCACCTTAGTAAGTACCTTACTCTCAGGGATGTGAGTCGCCAGTGTGTCCAAAAATGAGACCAAAAAATAAAGAGGGTAATCATTGTAGATGTAGCTGAATTCCTCATGCTAGCCTCTAAATGGTCCACCCTCAGTAAGTATCTTACTCTCAGAAAAGTGATTTCCCAGTGTGTTCCAGAGACAGAGCAGGATCAAGAGAGGGTAAAATTGTAGATATAGTGAATACCCAATGATAGCCTCTGCGTGGCTCACCCTTAGAATGTATCTTAATCTCATATAAGTGAGTTATCAGAGTGTCCCAGAGTCAGAGCAGGATCAGGATTTATTCATTGTAGATATAGTGAATTCCTCATGCTAGCCTCTACATGGTCCACCCTCTGTAAGTACCTTACTCTCAGGAAAGTGACTCCACAGTGTTTCCCAGGGTAGAGCATGTTCAAAACAGGGTAATCACTGTACATATAGTAAATTCCCTGTACTAACCTCTGCATGGTCCACCCTCAGCAAGTACCTTACTCTCAGGGAAGTGAGTCCCCAGTGTGTCTCAGAGTCAGAGCAAGATTAAAAGTGGGTAATCATTGTAGATATAGTGAATTCCTTGTGCTATCCTTTGCATGGTCCACCCTCAGTAAGTACCTTAGTCTCCAAGAAGTGAGTCCCCAGTATTTCCCAGAATCAGAGCGGGATCTAGAGTTGGTAATCATTGTATATATAGTAAATTTTTCATGCTAGTCTTTCCATGATTTACCCTCAGTAAGTACTTACTCTGAGGAAGTTAGTTTCAACTGTGTCCCAGAGTCAGAGCAATATCAAAAGAGGGATATCATTGTAGATGTAGCTGAATTCCCCATGCTACCCTATGCATGGTCAACCCTCAGTAAGTACATTACTCTCAGAGAAGTGAGTCCCCAGTGTGTCCAGATTCAGAGCGAGATCAAGAGAGGGTAGTCATTGTAGATATAGTGAATTCCTTGTGCTAGCCTTTGCATGGTCCACCCTCAGTAAGTACCTTACTCTCAAGGAGGTGAGTCCTCAGTATGTCCCAGAGTCGGAGCGGGATCAAGAGAGGGTAATCATTATAGATACAGCTGAAATCCTTTTGTTACTCTCTGCATGTTCCACCCTCTGTAAGTACCTTACTCTCAGAGAAGTGATTCCCCAGTGTGTCCCAGTGTTAGAGTGGGATCAAGAGAGGGCAATCAATGTAAATGTAGCTGAATTTCCCACGCTAACCTCTGCATGGTTCACCGTAAGCAAGTACCTTACTTTAAGGGTATTAGTCCCCACAGTTTCCCCTACTCAGAGCGGGATCAAGACAGGGTATTCTTTGAAGATATAGTGAATTCCCCATGCTAGCCTCTGCATGGTCCACCCGCAGTATGTACCTTACTCTCAGGAAGGTGAGTCCAAAGTGTGTCCCAGAGTCAGAGCAAGATCAGAAGAGGGTATTCATTGTAGATGTAGCAGAATTCCGCATGCTATCCTCTGGATGGTCCATATTGAGTAACTACCTTACCTGCAGGGAGGTGAGTCTCCAGTGTGTCCCAGCATCAAAGCGGGATCAAGAGAGGCTAATCATTGTAGATGTAGCTGAATTTCCCGTGATGGCTTCTGCATGGTCCACCCTCAGTAAGTACCTTACTCTCATGGAAATGAGTTTCCAGAGTGTCCCAGAGTCGGATCGGGATCAAGAGAATGTAATCATTGTAAACATATTGAATTACCCATGTTACCCTCTGAATGGTCCACCATCAAGAAGTACCTTACTCTCAGAAAGGTGAGTCCCCTGTGTGCCCCAGATTCAGAGCGGGATCAAGAGTGGGTAATCATTTTAGATGTAGCTGAATTCCCCATGCTAGGCTCTGCATGGTCCACCCTAGTATGTACCTTACTTTCAGGGATGTGAGTCGCCAGTGTGTCCAAAAATGAGACCAAAAAGTAGAGAGGGTAATCATTGTAGATGTAGCTGAATTCCTCATGCTAGCCTCTAAATCGGTGTTTCCCAATGTGGGGCCCACGCCCCACAGGGGGGCAATTCGATAGTTAAGGGGGGCAATTTGAAAATGGACTTGACACAACTTTAACTCTTTCGCCCCGGGCCATTTAAATGCAATGCTAGGTATCGGTGCCAAATTTAACAAAAAATGCATTTCTTAAATAATTGCGGTAAGTAATTATTAAGTATAATTTCGTTTGACAAGACCAAAATATCAACTGGGTGATTGGCGTCGTCAAGTAAACTTCGTCCTGGGTTCACAGCGGAGCGTGCCCTCTGCTGCGGGGAACCCCAGACGTTTTAAAAACTCACTAAACAACGCAGTTATTCTCACCTAATTGGCCCATCGCAACTTCTGTAGTGTTTCACATCATTCAGTTGGTGTTAATTTGAAATAAGTGTCAGTCAAAACTGTTGTAAAAGCTCATTGATTTAATGAATATACATATATATATATTGTATAGATATAATTGGTAAGTATTTGATTTTATTTTTATCAATATTAAACTCTTTATTAAGTACTTCTTGCATCGGGGCTAGAAAGCAATAATATTTTATAAATATTATTGGGGCTATAATAGTGCATGCACAACAATTTTAATTTTAGAAGCATAACTTTTCAGAAAATTTTGTCAAGTGGAAAAATATAGATACCTTTTGATTTGCGGTGGTAGTGTAGTAAATGTGTTATATACATTTAAATAAATATGAATTTTTAGTATACGTTTACTCTATGTCACATTGAATATATTTTAACACATATTTTAATATTAGTTTTTAATTGATCTTATTTTTATTATAGCCCATAGTAAAATGAGTAGTGCAAACAAGAAAAAAACTCGTCAATATTTGGAGGAATATTTAAAATTTGGGTTCATACCCGCTGTTCACGATGAGCAGATTCCTTTTTGTCTTTTATGCCAGCAATGCTTGACCAACGAATCAATGAAACGAGGTCGTCTTGAGGCGCATTTGAAGGCGAAACATAGTGCTCATATTAATTCAGATTTGAGTTACTTTAAAACTTTAAAGAAAATTTTTGAAAAAAGAACAACATTAAAGTCTCTATTTACTGCTCATACTTCAACTAATAATCGTGTTCTTGAGGCTAGTTATCAAATTTCTTTATTCATTGCTAAAACTGGAAAAAATCACACTATAGGAGAGAATTTAATAAAACCGTCAATATCAGCATTTCTTAAAATGGTTCTTGAAAAAGATGACCGAAGATGTAAAAGCTATGCCACTCAGTAACAATTCTGTTAGCAGAAGAATAGACGAAATGCGTGAGGATATTGAAAAACAACTTATTGAAAAGCTGAAAACAAGAAAATTCTCCTTGCAAATGGATGAATGAACTTTGAGAGACAGTGAGGCAGTATTGATAACTTACGTAAGATATATTGATAAAGGACATTTTGCTGAAGAAATGTTGTTCTGTAAAAGATTAGAAAGCACCACTACCTCCAAAGATATATATAATAAGCTAAAAAACTACTTAGATGTCAATGATACACCAATGAAAAATATAACATCTTGTGCTGCAGATGGTGCTCCCAATATGATGGGCAAGAAAAATGGCTGCTTAAAATTGATGAAAGATGTGAATCCAGAAATGATTCTTGTGCATTGTGTTATTCATAGGGAAAACTTGGTAGCTAAAAACATCTTGCCTGTTCTGAATGAAGTATTACATACAGTAATAAAGTGTGTTAATGCTATTAAAGCTAGTGCCAAATGTGAGCATCTTTTCAAGCTATTTTGTAAAGAACAAAATGAAGACCATGTGAGACTTTTACTTCATACTGAAGTAAGATGGCTATCTAAAGGAAACTGTTTGAAAAGATTTATGGAACTGTTTGATACTCTTAGTGATTTTTTAAGTGACAAACCTGAAATGAAGTATCTGTTAACAATAGATGGTAAAGCATTTGTGAGTTATTTAGCTGATATCTTTGAAAAACTAAATATATTAAATAAGCAACTTCAAGGAACAAATAAAACTCTTGTCGATGCAAAAGCAAAGATATTTGGTTTCATTACCAATATTGAGTTATGTCAGAAACATATTAACAACAAAAACTTGAAACAGTTTCATTGGCTCCAAAAATGTGAAGTAACTGATACTGCTTTACTTGTTATTGTCAATCATTTGCATATTCTATCGGCTGATTTAAAACAAATTGATTTCCCAACATGGATGATGCAGCCAATGTTAGTGGATTGTCTAATATACCAAATATGCAGTATCAAGAAGAACTCGCAGAATTGCAAAATGATGAGTCAGTTAAAGCTTTATTTAATATCAAAGGAGCGATGGCATGGCTTTGTGAGGAAAGAGAAATTAAATACCCAAATTCAACCAAATGTGCAAGAAAACTATTGCTACCGTTTCCATCTTCATTTTTAGCTGAATGTAGATTTAGTGCTGTAAATGATTTACTGGTAAAAAAAAGAAATCGGCTGGATATAACACAATGTGAAGACTTGAGACTAAAGCCAACAAAATTGGAACCTTATATAAAATCTCTGTGCAGCAAGCATCAAGCGCAAGGATCACACTAAATTAAAATAATAAATTAATATAGAAAAATCTGTATTAAAATTATTTGAAATTTAAATTTCTGTTTTTCATTATATGTTTTGAAATTTTACTTACTATGTTTTGTTAACAATTTCATAGTGATTTCTTCCTAGAACCTATGATTTATGTTTATTAAGTGAACAAATCAATTTTTTAATGTTAAAAATTATGTATGTTACATGGGGGGGACATAAAAATTTTAGAAAGGTTAAGGTGGGGCATGGCAAAAAAAAAGGTTGGGAAACACTGTTCTAAATGGGCCACCCTCAGTAAGTATCTTACTCTCAGAAAAGTGATTTCCCAGTGTGTTCCAGAGACAGAGAGGGATCAAGAGAAGGTAAAGATTGTAGACATAATGAATACCCAATGAGAGCCTCTGCATGGTTCACCCTCAGTATGTACCTTAATCTCTTGTAAGTGAGTTATCAGAGTGTCGAAGAGTCAGAGCGGGATCAAGAGAATGTAATTATTGTAGATATAGTGAATTCCTCATGCAAGACTCTACATGGTCCACTATCAGCAAGTACCTTACTCTCAGGGAAGTGAGTCCCCAGTGTGTCTCAGAGTCAGAGCGGGATTAAAAGTGGGTAATCATTGTAGATATAGTGAATTCGCGTGCTATCCTCTGAATGGTCCACCCTCAGTATGTACATTACTCTCGGAAAAGTGAGTCCCCAGTGTTTCCCAGATTCAGAGCGGGATAAAAGTGGGTAATCATTGTATATATAGTAAATTTTCCATGCTAGTCTTTTCATGATTTACCCTCAGTAAGTACCTTACTCTGAGGAAGTTACTTTCCAGTGTGTCCCAGAGTAAGAGCAGGATAAAAAGAGGGTAATCATTGTAGATATAGTGAATTCCCCATGCTAGTTTCTGCATGGTCCACACTCATTAAGTACCTTGCTCTCAGAAGTGAATCCCAAGTGTGTTCATAATCAGAGCGGGATCAAGAGAGGGTGATCATTGTAAATGTAGTTGAAATCCTCATGCTAGCCTTTCCATGGTCCACCCTCAGTAAGTATCTTACTCTTAGGGAAGTGAGTTCCCAGAGTGTCCCAGAGACTTAGCAGGATCAAGAGAGGGTAATCATTTTAGATATAGTGTATTCCCCATGCTAGACTCTGCAATGTCAACCCTCAGTATGTACCTCACTCTCAGGGAAGTGAGTTGCCAGTGTGTCAGAGAGTGAGAACAGGATCAAGAGAGGGTAATCATTGTAGATGTGAGTTCCCCATGAGAGCCTCTGCATGGTCCACCCTCAGTAAGTACCTTACTCTCAGAGAAGCGAGTCCCCTGTGTGTCCCAGAGTGAGAACAAAATCTAGAAAGGGTAATCATTGTAGATGTAGCTGATTTCCTTATTCTAGCCTCTGTATGGTCCACACTCAGTAAGTATCTTACTCACAGGGAAGTGAGTCCCCAGTGTTTCCCAGACTCAGTGTGAAATCAAGAGAGGGTAATGATTGTATATATAGTGAATTCTTCATGCAACCCTCTGCATGGTCCACCCTCTGTAAGTACCTTACTCTCATGGAAGTGAGTGTCCAGAGTGATCCCAGAGTCAGATTGGGATCAAAGGTGGATAATCATTTTACATGTAGCTGAATTCCTCATGCTAAACTCTGCATGGTCCACCCTCACTAAGTAACTTACTGTCAGGGAGTGAGTTCCCAGTGTGTCCCAGGTTCAGAGCAGGATCAAGAGAGGGTAATCATTGAAAATATACTGAATTCACCGTGCCAGCCTCTGCATGGTTAACATTTAGGAAGTATCGTACTCTCAGGGAAGTGAGTCCCCAGTGTGTCCCAAAGTCACAGCGGGATCAAAAGATGAGATCTTTGTAAATGTAGCTGAATTACCCATGCTAGCTTCTTCAAGGTCCACCCTCAGTAAGTACTTTATTCTCAGGAAGGTGAGTCACCAGTGCGTGCAAGAGTCAGAGCGGGTCCTAGAGAGGATATTCATTGTAAATACACTGAATTCCCCATGCTAGCCATTGCATGGTCCACCCTCAATAAGTACCTTACTTTTTGAGAAGTGAGTCCCCAGATTGTCCCAGAATCAGATCAGGATCAAGAAAATGTAATCATTGTAGATACAGCTGAATTCCCCATGCTAGCTTCTGCAAGGTTCACCCTTAGTTAGTACCTTATTCTCAGAGAAGTGAGTCCACAGTGTTTCCCAGTGTAGAGTGGGTTCAAAACAGAGTAATCATTGTAGATACCGTAAATTCCCCATACTAGCCTCTGCATGATCCACCCTCAGAAAGTACCTTACTCTCAGGAAAATGAGTCCCCAGTGTGTCTCAGAGTCAGAGCGAGATTAAAATGGGTAATCATTGTAGATATAGTGAATTCCCCTTGCTATCCTTTGCATGGTACACTCTCAGTAACTACCTTAATCTCAGAGAAGTGAGTCCCCAGTGTGTACCAGAGTCAGGGTGCAATCAAGAGAGGTAAACACTGTAGATGTAGCTGAATTCTCCATGCTAGCCTTTGCATTGTCCACCCTCAGTAAGTACCTTTTTTTCAGAAAAGTGAGTCCCAACTGTGTTCCCGAGTGAGAGCAAGACCAAAAGAAGGTAATCATTGTAGATGTAGCAGAATTCCTCATGTAAAGCTCTGTATGGTCCACACTGAGTAAATACCTGAGATGCAGGGATGTAAGTCCTCAGTTTGTCCCTGAAACAGATCAGGATCAAGGGAATGTAATCATTGTATATATTTTAAATTCCTCATGCTATCCTCTGCATGGTCTACCTCATTAAGTACATTACTATTTGGAAGGTGAGTCCCAAGTGTGTCCCAGAGTCAGAGCAGGATCAAGAGTGTGTAACCATTGTAGATATAGTGAATTCCTTGTGCTAGCCTCTGCATGGTTCACCCTCAGTAAGAACCCTACTCTTATAAAAGTGAGTCCCCAGTGTGTCCCAATATGAGAACAAGATCGAGAGAGGTAATCATTGTAAATGTAGCTGAATTTGCCATGCTGGCCTTTGCATGGTCTACAATCAGTAAGTATCTTACTCAGAGGTGTGTCCCAGAGTCAGAGCAGGATCAATAGTGCGTAATAATTGTAGATATATGGAATTCCTCGTGTTAGTTTTTGCATGGTCTAACCTCAGTAAGTACCTTACTCTCAGGGTAGTGAGTCCCCAGAGTGTCTCAGTGTCAGAGAGGGATCAAAAGAAGGTTATCAATGAAGATATGGTGCATTCACCATGCTAGCCTCTGCCTGGACCACCTTCAGGAAATACCTTACTCTCAGGGATGTAAGTCCCAGTGTGTCCCAAAAAAAGAGCAGGAATAAGACAGGGGAATCATTGTAAATGTAGCTGAATTTCCCTTGTTAGCCTATGCATGGTCCACTCTCAGTTAGTACCTTATTCTCAGGAGGGTGTGTAAACAGGGTGTCCCAGAGTGAGAGCGAGATCAAAAGTGTGTAATCTTTGTAGATATAGCTGAATTACCCGTGCTACCTTCTGAATGGTCGACTCTCAGTAAGTATATTACTCTCAAAAAAGTAAATCTCCAGTGAGTCCCAGAGTCAGAGTGGAATAAAGAGAGGGCAATCATTGTAGATATAGTGAATTCCCCCTTGCTAGCCTCTTCATGTTCAACCCTCAGTAAGTTCCTTACTCTCAGGGTAGTGAGTTTCCAGAGTGTCCCAGAGTCAGAGCAGGATAAAGAGAGGGTAATCATTGTAGATGTAGGTTAATTCCCCGTTCAGGCCTCTGCAAGGTCCACCCTCAGTAAGTATTATACTCTCAGGTAAGTGAGTCTCCAGTGTGTCCTAGAATCAGAGCGTGATGAAGAGAGTGTAATGATTGTAGATATATTGAATTCACCATGCTAACCTCTGCATGGTCCACTCTCAGTAAGTACCTTACTCTCATGGAAGTGAGTCCCCAGAGTTTCCCATGGTCAGAGCAGGATCAAAAGAAGGTAATCATTGTAGATATAGTGAATTCCCCATGCTAGCCTCTTCATGATAAACCCTTAGTTAGTACCTTTCTCTCAGGGAAGTAAGTCTCTAGTGTGTCACAGCATCAGAGAGGAATCAAAAAAGGGTAATCATTGTAGAGTTAAATGAACTCCCCAGGCTAGCATCTGCAGGCGCAACCCTCAGTAATACCTTATTGTCAGGAAAGTGATTCTCCAGTGTTTCACAGAGTGAGAGAGAGATCAAGAGAGTGTAATCATTGTAGATGAAGCTGAATTACCTGAGCTAGCCTCTGAATCATCCACTCTCATTAAGTACCTTACACTCAGGGAAGTAAGTCCCCAGTTTTTCCCAGAGTAAGAGCGGGATAAAGAAAGGGTAATCATTGTAGATATAGTGAATTCACCGTGCTAGTCTTTGCATAGCCCACCCTCAGTAATTACCTTACTCTAAGGGTGGTGAGTCCCAGTGTGTCCCAGAGACAGAGCAGGACCAAGAGAGGGTAATCATTGTAAATTGACTGAATTCCCCATGCTAAACTTTGCATGGTCCACACTCAATAAGTACATAACTCTCAGGGAAGTGAGTCCCCAGTGTGTTCATAAGTCATAGAGGGATCACGAGAGGGTAATAATTGTAGATATAGTGAATTCCCCGTGCTAGCCTCTGCATGGTCCACCCTCAGTAAATACATTACTCTAAGGAAAATGAGTTCCCAGTGTGTTCCACAGTCAGAGTGGGATTACGAGAGGGTAATCATTGTATATATAGTAAATTTTTGATGCTAGCCACTGCATGGTCCACCCTCTGTAAGTACCTAACTCTCAGAGAAGTGAGTCCCCATTTTGTCCCAGAGGCAGAGCGGGATCAAGAGAGGGTAAGCATTGTAGATGTAGCTGAATTCCTCATGCTAGCATCTAAATGGTCCACCCTCAGTAAGTATCTTACTCTCAGAAGAGTGATTTCCCAGTGTGTTCCAGAGACAGAGTGGGATCAAGAGAGGGTAAAGATTGTAGATATGGTGAATATGCAATGATAGCCTCTGCATGGTTCACCCTAAGTATGTACCTTAACATCATGTAAGTGAGTTTTCAGAGTGTCCCAGAGTCAGAGCAGGATCAAGAGAATGTAATCATTGTAGATATAGTGAATTCCTCATGATAGCCTCTACATGGTCCATCTTCTGTAAATACCTTACTCTCAGGAAAGTGAGTCCACAGTGTTTCCCAGGGTAGAGTGTGTTCAAAACATGGTAATCATTGTAGATATAGTAAATTCCCCATACTAGCCTCTGCAGGGTCCACCCTCAGCAAGTACCTTACTCTCAGAGAAGTGAGTCCCCAGTGTGTCCAGAGTCAGAGCAGGATCAAAATAGATTAATCATTGTAGATATAGTGTATTCCTCAATCTAGCCTCTGCATAGCCCACCCTCATGTTGTACCTTACTCTCAGGGAATTGAGTTCCCATTGTGTCCCAGAGTCAGAGCAGGATCAAGGCTGGGTAATCAATTTAGATATAGCTGAATTCTACATGCTAGCCTCTGCATGGTACACCCTTGTAAGTACCTTACTTTCAGCAATATGAGTCGCCAGTATGTCCTAAAATGAGACCAAAAACAAGAGAGGGTAATCATTATAGATGTAGCTGAATTCCTTATGCTAGGCTCTGCATGTTGCACCGTAGTAAGTACCTTACTCTCAGGGATGGGAGTCGCTAGTGTGTTCCTAAATGAGACTAAAAAAAAAAGAGAGGGTAATCATTTTAGATGTACCTGAATTCCTCATGCTAGCCTCTAAATGGTCCACCCTCAGTAAGTATCTTACTCTCAGGAAAGTGAGTCCCCATTGTGTTCCAGAGACAGAGAAGGATCAAGAGAGGGTAAAGATTGTAGATATAGTGAATACCCAATGAGAGCCTCTGCATGCTCCACCCTCAGTATGTACCTTAATCTCATGTAAGTGAGTTATCAGAGTGTCCCAGAGTCAGAGCGGGATCAAGAGAATGTAATCATGGTAGATATAGTGAATTCCTCATGCAAGCCTCTGCACGGTACACCCTCAGTAAGTACCTTACTCTCAGGAAAGTGAGTCCCCAGTGTGTCCCAGGGTCAGAGCGGGTTCAAAACCGGGTAATCATTGTAGATATAGTAAATTCCCTGTACTAGCCTCTGCATGGTCCATGCTCAGCAAGTACCTTACTCTCAGGGAAGTGAGTCCCCAGTGTGTCTCAGAGTCAGAGTGGGATTAAAAGTGGGTAATCATTGTAGATATAGTAAATTCCCCGTGCTAGCCTCTGCATATTCTACCCTCAGTAACTACCTTATTCTCACAGAAGTGAGTTCCTAGTGTGTCCCAGTGTCAGAGCAGGATCAAGAGAGGGTAATCATTGAAGATATACTGCATTCATTGTGCCAGCCTCTGCACGGTCCACCCTCAGGAAGTACTTTACTCTCAGGGAAGTGAGTACCCAGTATATCCCAAAGTCACTGTGGGATCAAAAGGTGGGATCTTTGTAAATGTAGCTGAATTAGCCGTGCTAGGTTCTGCAAGTTCCACCCTCAGTAAGTACCTTATTCTCAGAGAATTGAGTCCCCATTGTGTCCAGATAAAGAACGGGATCAAGAGAGGGTAATCATTGTAGTTATATTGAATTCCCCAATCTAGCCTTTGCATAGTCCATCATCAGGATGTACCTTACTCTCAAAAAAGTGAGTACCAAGTGTGTCCCAGAGTCAGAACAGGATCAAGAGAGGGTAATCATTGAAGATATAGTGAATTCCCCAATCAAGACTCTGCGTAGTTCACACTCAGGATGTACATTACTCTCAGGGAAATGAGTACACAGTGTGTTCCACAGTCAGAGTGGGATTACGAGAGGGTAATCATTGTATATATAGTAAATTTTTGATGCTAGCCACTGCATGGTCCACCCTCAGTAAGTATCTTACTTTCAGACAAGTGAGTCCTCAGTGTGTACCAGTGTCAGGGCAAAATCAAGAGAGGGTAAACATTGTAGATGTAGCTGATTTCTGTATTCTAGCCTCTGTATGGTCCACACTCATTAAGTATCTTACTCACAGGGAAGTGAGTCACCAGTGTGTCCCAGACTCAGTATGGAATCCAGAGGGTAATGATTGTACATATAGTGAATTCTTCATGCAACCCTCTGCATGGTAAACCCTCAGTAAGTACCTTACTCTCAGGGAAGTGAGTACCCAGTGTGTCCCAGAGTAAGAGCGGGATTAAGAGAGGGTAATCATTGAAGATATAGTGAATTCCTCATTCTAGCCTCTGCGTAGTCCCCCCTCAGGATATACCTTAATCTCAAGGAAGTGAGTACCCAGTGTGTGCCAGAATCAGAGAGGGATCAATTGTGGGTAATCATTTAAGATGTAGCTAAATTCCCCATGCTATCCTCTGCATGGTACACTCTCAGTAAGTACCTTAATCTCAGAGAAGTGAGTCCCCAATGTGTCCCAGTGTCAGGACAAAATCAAGAGAGGTAAACACTGTAGATGTAGCTGAATTCTCCATGCTAGCCTTTGTATTGTCCACCCTCAG
Source organism: Saccopteryx leptura (assembly GCF_036850995.1). Lineage (NCBI taxonomy): Eukaryota > Metazoa > Chordata > Mammalia > Chiroptera > Emballonuridae > Saccopteryx > Saccopteryx leptura. The sequence goes on from NC_089510.1 coordinate 98,133,861, forward strand.
TAAGTACCTTACTTTCAGAGAAGTGAGTCCCAACTGTGTTCCAGAGTGAGAGCAAGATCAAGAGAAGGTAATCATTGTAGATGTAGCAGAATTCCTCATGTAAACCTCTGCATGGTCCACACTGAGTAAATACCTTAGACACAGGAATGTAAGTCCTCAGTGTATCCCTGAATCCAAGCGGGATCAAGAGAGGGTAATCATTGTAGATGTAGCTGAATTCCCTGTGATGGCCTCTGCGTGGTCCACCCTCAGTAAGTATCTTACTTTCAGGGAAGTGAGTTCCCGGGGTTTCCCAGAGTCAGAGCAGGATCAAGAGAGTTTATTTTTTGTAGATGTAACTGAATTCCTCATGCAAGCCTCTGCAGGGTCCACATCAGTAAGTAACTTACTGTCAAGGAAGTAATTCACCAGTGTTTCCCAGAATTAGAGCGAGATGAAGAGAATGTAATCTTTGTAGATGGAGCTGAATTACCCGTGTTAGCTTATGCATGGTCCAACCTCAGTAAGTACCTTACTCCCAGGGAAGTGAGTCCTGAGTATGTCCCAGAGTCAGAGCGGGATCAAGGGAGGGTTATCATTGTAGATATAGTGAATTTCCCGTGCTAGCCTCTGCATGGTCCACCCTCAGTAAGTACGATACTCTCCTAAAGGTGAGTCTCCAGTGCATCCCAGAGTCAGAGCGGGATCAAGAAAGGGTATTCTTTGTAGACAGAGCTGAATTCTTTGTGCTAGCTTCTGCATGGTCCACCCTCAGTAAGTACCTTACTCTCAGGAAACTGAGTCCCAAGTGTGTCCCAGAGTCAGAGCGGGATTAAGAGAGGGTAATGATTATAGATATAGTGAATTCCCCTTGCATGCTTCTGCATGTGTCACCCTAAGTATAGTGAATTCCCCATGCATGCTTCTGCATGTGTCCTTAATCTCATGGAAATGAGTTTCCAGAGTGTCCCAGATTCAGATCGGGATCAAGAGAATGTAATCATTTTAGATATACTGAATTCCTCATGCTAGCCTCTGCATGGTCCATCTCATTAAGTACATTACTATCAAGGAAGTGAGTCCAAAGTGTGTCCCAGAGTCATAGCAGAATCAAGAGAGAGGAACCATTGTAGATATAGTGAATTCCTCATGCTAGACTCTGCAGGGTCCACATCAGTAAGTAACTAACTCTAAGGAAAGTGATTCCCAAGTATTTCCCAGAGTTAGAGTGAGATGAAGGGAGTGTAATCTTTGTAGATGTAGCTGAATTACCCATGCTAGCCTATGCATTGTCCTACTTCAGTAAGTACCTTTTCCAGGGAAATGGGTCCTGAGTGTGTCCCAGAGTCAGAGCGGGATCAAGAGAGGATTATCATTGTAGATATAGTGAATTCCCCGTGCTAGCCTCTGTATGGTCCACCTAAATAAGTACATTACTCTTGTGGAGGTGAGTCCCCAGTGTGTCCCACAGTCAGAGCAGAATCAAGAGAGGGCATTCTTTTTAGATAGAGTTAAATTCTTTGTGCTAGCTTCTGCATGGTCCACCTTCAGTAAGTAACTTAGTCTCAGAAAAGTGAGTCTCTAGGAGTGTCCCAGATTCAGAGCAGGATGAAGAGACAGTAATCATTGTAAATACAGCTGAATATCTTGTGCTAGCCTCTGCATGGTCCACACTCAGTAAGTACCTTACGCTAAGGGAAGTGAGTTTCCAGTGTGTCCCATATTCAGAACGGGATCAAGAGAGTGTAATCATTGTAGATATAGTGAATTCCCCATGCTAGCTCTACATGGTCCACCTTCAGGAAATACGTTACTGTCAGGGAAGTGAGTCCCCAGTGTGTCCCAGATTGAGAGCGGAATGAAGAGTGGGTAATCATTGTAGATGTAGCTGAATTCCCCATAATAGCCTCTGTGTGGTCCTCCCTCTGTAAGTACCATACTCTCAGAGAGGTGAGTTTTCAGTGTGTCCCAAAGTCAGAGCCAGATCATAAGAGAAAAATCATTGTAGATGTACTTGAATTACCCATGCAAGCCTTTGCATTGTCCACCCTCAGTAAGTACATTACTCCTCGGGAAGTGAGTCCTCAGATTGTCCCAGTGTCAGGTCGAGATAAAGAAAGGGTAATCATTGTAGATACAGCTGAATTCCTCGTGCTAGCCTCTGCAAGGTCCACCCTCAGAAAGTACCTTATTCTCAGAGAAGTGAGTCCCCAGGTTGTCCAGAGTCAGAGCAGGATCAAAATAGGTTAATCATTGTAGATATAATGTATTCCTCAATCTAGCCTCTGCATAGTCCACCCACAGTATGTACCTTACTCTCAGGGAATTGAGTTCCCATTGTGTTCCAGAGTCAGAGCAAGATCAAGAGAGGGTAATCATTGTAGATATAGTGAATTCCCCAATCTAGCCTCTGCGTAGTCCACTCTCAGGATGTACATTACTCTCAGGGAAGTGAGTACCTAGTGTGTCCCAGAATCAGAGCAGGATAAAAGGTGGGTAATCATTTTAGATGTAGCTGAATTCTACATGAGAGCTTCTGCATGGTACACTGTAGTATGTACCTTACTCTCAGGGATCAGAGTCGCCATTGTGTCTCTAAATGAGACCAAAAACAAGAGAGGGTAATCATTGTAGATGTACCTGAATTCCTCATGCTAGCCTCTAAATGGTCCACCCTCAGTAAGTAACTTACTCTCAGAAAAGTGAGTCCCCATTGTGTTCCAGAAACAGAGTGGGATCAACAGAGTGTAAAGATTGTAGATATAGTGAATACCCAATGATAGCCTCTGCATGGCCCACCCTCAGTATGTACCTTACTCTCAATAAAGTGAGTCTCCTCTGTGTCCCAGGGTCAGAGTGGGTTCAAAACAGGGTAATCATTGTAGATATAGTAAATTCCTCATACTAGCATTTGCATGGTCCATCCTCAGCAAGTACCTTACTCTCAGGGAAGTGAGTCCCCAGTGTGTCTCAGAGTCAGAGCGGGATTAAAAGTGGGTAATCATTGTAGATATAGTGAATTCGCGTGCTATCCTCTGCATGGTGCACCCTCAGTATGTACATTACTCTCGGAAAAGTGAGTCCCCAGTGTTTCCCAGATTCAGAGCAGGATAAAGTGGGTAATCATTGTATATATAGTAAATTTTCCATGCTAGTCTTTTCATGATTTACCCTCAGTGTGTATCTTACTCTGAGGAAGTTAGTTTCCAGTGTGTCCCAGAGTAAGTGTGGGATAAAAAGAGGGAAATCATTGTAGATATAGTGAATTCCCCATGCCAGGTTCTGCATGGTCCACCCTCAGTAAGTACCTTACTGTCAGAGAAGTTTGTCTCCTGTGTGTTCCAGAGTGAGAGCAAAATCTAGAAATGGTAATCATTGTAGATGTAGCTGATTTCTTTATTCTAGCCTCTGCATGGTCCACACTTAGTAAGTATCTTACTTGCAGGGAAGTGAGTCACCAGTGTATCCCAGACTCAGGGTGGAATCAAGAGAAAGTAACGATTGTATATATAGTGAATTCTTCATGAAACCCTCTGCATGGTCCACCCTCAGTAAGTACCTTACTCTCATGGAAGTGAGTGTCCAGAGTTTCCTAGAGTCAGAGCAGGATCAAGAAAATGTATCCTTGCACATATAGTAAATTCTTCATGCTAGCCTTTGTAAGGTCCACTCTCATTAAGTACCTTACTATCTGGCAGGTGAGTTTCCAGTGTGTCCCAGAGTCAGATCAGGATCAAGAGAGAGTGACCATTTTAGATATAGTGAATTCCCTATGCTAGCCTCTGCATGGTCTACCATCAGGAAGTACCATTCTGTCAGGGAAGTGAGTCCCCAGTGTGTCCCAAATTCAGAGTAGGGATCAAGAATGGATAATCATTGTAGATGTAGCTGAATTCCCCATGATATTCTCTGCGTGGTCAACCCTCTGTAAGTACCTTACTCTCAGAGAAGTTAGTCCCCTGTGTGTCCCAGAGTGAGAGCAAATTCAAGAAAGAGTAATCATTGTAGATGTAGCTGATTTCCTTATTCTAGCCTCTGTATGGCCCACACTCAGTAAGTATCTTACTCGCAGGGAAGTGAGGCCTTAGTGTGTCCCAGACTCAGTGCGGAATCAAGAGAGGGTAACGATTGTATATATAGTGAATTCTTCATACAACCCTGTGCATGAAGGTAAACCCTCAGTAAGTACTCTCATCGAAGTGTGTGTCCAGAGTGTCCCAGAGTCAGAGCGGGATCAAGGGTGGGTAATCATTTTACATGTAGCTGAATTTCTCATGCTAAACTCTGCATGGTCCACCCTCACTAAGTAACTTACTGTCAGGGAAGTGAGTTCCCAGTGTGTCTCAGGTTCAGAGTGGCATCAAGAGAGGTGAATCATTGAAGATATACTGAATTCACCATGCCAGCCTCTGCATGCATGGTTCACCCTCAGGAAGTACTGTACTTTCAGGCAATTGAGTCCTCAGTGTGTCCCAAATTCACAGCGTGATCAAAAGATGGGATCTTTGTAAATGTAGCTGAATTATCCATTTTAGCTTCTGCAAAGTCTACCCTCAGTAAGTACCTTACTCTCAGGGAGGTGAGTCACCAGTGCATGCAAGAGTCAGAGCAGGTCCAAGAGAAGGTATTCATTGTAAATATACTGAATTGCCCATGCTAGCCACTGCATGGTCCACCCTCAATAAGTACCTTACTCTTCGAGAATTGAGCTTCCAGATTGTCCCAGAGTCAGATAAGGATCAAGAAAATGTAATCATTTTAGATACAGCTGAATTCCCCATGCTAGCCTATGCAAGGTCCACTCTTAGTTAGTACCTTATTCTCAGAGAAGTGAGTCCCCATTGTGTACAGAGTCAGAGTGGGATTAAGAAAGAGTAATCATTGTAGTTATAGTGAATTCCCCAATCTAGCCTCTGCATAGTCCTCCCTGAGGATGGACCTTACTCTCAGGGAGGTGAGTACCCAATGAGTCCCAGAGTCAGAGCAGGATCCAGAGAGGGCAATCTTTGAAGATATAGTGAATTCCCCTATCTAGACTCTGCATAGTCCACATGCAGTATGTACATTAATCTCAGGAAAGTGAGTACCCAGTGTGTCATAGAGTCAGAGCGGTATCAAGAATGGGTAATCATTTTAGATGTAGCTGAATTCCCCATGCTATCCTCTGCATGGTACACCCTCAGAAAGTATCTTACTCTCAGGGAAGTGAGTCCCCAGTGTGTCCCAGTGTCAGGGCAAACCAAGAGAAGGTAATCATTGTAGATGTAGCTGAACTCTCCATGTTAGTGTTGCATTGTCCACCCTCAGTAAGTACGTTACTCTTAGGGAAGTGAGTTTCTACTTTGTCCCAGAGTGAGAGCAAGATCAACAGAGAGTAATCATTGGAGATGTAGCAGAATTCCTCATGCTAACCTCTGCATGGTCCACACTGAGTAAATACCTTACACACAGGGAAGAAAGTCCTCAGTGTGTCCCAGAATCAGAGTGGAATCAAGAGAAGGTAATCATTGTAGATGTAGCTGAATTCCCCATGATGTCCTATGTGTGGTCCAGCCTCTGTAAGTACCTTACTCTCAGGGACCTGAGTCCCCAGTGTGTCCCAGAGTAAAAGCAGGATCAAGAGAGGATAATGGTTGTAGATATAGTGAATTCCCCATGCATGCCTCTGCATGTGTCACCCTAAGTAAGTACCTTACTCTCATGGAAATGAGTTACCAGAGTGTCCCAGATTCAAATCAGGATAAAAAGATTGGAATCATTGTAGATATTTTAAATTCCTCATGCTAGCTTCTGCATGGTCCACCTCATTACGTACATTACTATCTGTGAGGTGAGTCCCAAGTGTGTCCCAGAGTCAGAGCAGGATCAAGAGAGAGTAACCATTGTAGATATAGTGAATTCCTCATGCTAGCCTCTGCAGGGTCCACATCAGTAAGTAACTTACTGTAAGGGAAGTGATTCCCCAGTATTTCCCAGAGGTATAGCGAGATGAAGAGAGTGTAAACTTTGTAGATGTAGCTAAATTACCCATGCTAGCCTATGCATTGTCCAACCTCAGTAAGTACCTTACTCTCAGTAAAGTGGGTTTCGAGTGTTTCCCAGAGTCAGAGCGGGATCAAGACAGGGTATTCTTTGTAGATAGAGTTAAATTCTTTGTGCTAGCCTCTGCATGGTCCACCTTCAGTAAGTAACTTAGTCTCAGAAAAGTGAGTCTCTAGAGTGTCTCAGATTCAGAGCGAGATCAAGAGAGAGTAATCATTGTAAATACAGCTGAATATCTTGTGCTAGCTTCTGCATGGTCCACAATCAGTAAGTACCTTACTCTAAGGGAAGTGAGTCCCCAGTGTGTCCCATATTCAGAACGGGATCAAGAGAGGGTAATCATTGTAGATATAGTAAATTCCCCATGATAGCTCTGCATGGTCCACCGTCAAGTAGTACGTTACTGTCAGGGAAGTGAGTCCCCAGTGTGTCTCAGATTTAGAGCGGGATCAAGAGTGAGTAATCATTGTAGATGTAGCTGAATTCTCCATAATAGCCTCTGCGTGATCCACCTTCTCTAAGTACCGTACTCTCAGGGAGGTGTGTTTTCAATGTGTCCCAGTGTCAGACAGGGATCAATACAGTGTAATCATTGTAAATGGAGTGACTTCCCCATGCTAGCCTCTGCATGGTCTACCCACAGTAAGTACCTTACTAGCAGGTAAGAGAGATCCCAGTGTGTCCCAGGGTCAGAGCAGATCCAATGAGGGTAATCATTGTAGATACAGCATATTCCTTGTGCTAGACTCTGCATGGTCCACCTTGAGTAAGTACCTTACTCTCAGGGAAGTGAGTCCCCAGTGTTTCCCAGAGTCAGAGTGGGATCAAGAGGGGGTAATCAATGTAGATGTAGCTGAATTCCCATGCTAGCCTCTGCATGGACCACCATCAGGAAATACCTTACTCTCAGGGATGTGAGTCCCAGTGTGTCCCAAATACAGAGCAGGAATAAGACAGGGGAATCATTGTAAATGTGGCTGAATTTTCCTTGTTAGCCTATGCATGGCCCACCCTCAGTTAGTACTGTACTCTCAGGAAGGTGTGTCCACAGTGTGTCCCAGAGTGAGAGCGATATGAAAAGTGTGTCATGTTTGTAGATGTAGCTGAATTACCCATGCTACCTTCTGAACGGTCGACCCTCAGTAAGTATATTACTCTCAGGGAAGTAAATCTCCAGTGAGTCCCAGAGTCAGAGCAGAATAAAGAGAGGGTAATCATTGTAGATATAGTGAATACCCCCTTGCTAGCCTCTTCATGTTCAACCCTCAGTAAGTTCCTTACTCTCAGTGTAGTGAGTTTTCAAAGTGTCCCAGAATCATAGCAGGATAAAGAGATGGTAAACATTTAGATTTAAGTTAATTCCCCATGCTAGTCTCTGCATGGTCCACCCTCAGTAAGTACCTTACTCTCTGGGATGTGAGTCCCCAGTGTGTCCCATAGTGAGAGCAATAAAAGAGAGCGTAATCATTGTAGATGTAGCTGAATTCCCTATGCTAGCCTTTGCATTCTCTACACTCAATAATTACCTTAATCTAAGGCAGGGGTCTCAAACTCGTGGCCCGCGGGCCGCATGCGGCCCCCCGAACAATTTTGTGTGGCCAGCAGACTAATCCACGAAGTTCAAAATATTTTGGATAAAATTAAGTAAGCCTAGGGGCCTACTTGTATTTTTCATTTCTCTAGCATCCTAGCTAGATATTAGCTTAGTTAACAGCAGTTGTGATGCGAACTACAGTTTCTGGTCGTTTTGTGACACTGAGTAAACTGCATGTACAATTGTGCTTGTTGTACTGATTTTTTTTTTGTTTTCAACTGCAGTGAGAAAAGTGTTGTGTAACAGTTGCCTTTTGTAGACCTAGTGTGGCCACCGAATGGCTGTGATCTTGCTCTGCGGCCCACATGCTGAGTTGAGTTTGAGACCCCTGCTCTAAGGGAAGTAAGTCCCCAGTGTGTTCCAGAGTCAAAGCGGGATCAAGAGAGGGTAATCATTGTAGATATAGCTGAACTTCCCGTGCAGGCCTCTGCATGATCCACCCTCAGTAAGTATTTTACTCTCCAGTAAGTGAGTCCCCAGAGTTTCCCATGGTCAGAGCAGGATCAAAAGAAGGTAATCATTGTAGATATAGTGAATTCCCCATGCTAGCCTCTTCATGGTAAACCCTTAGTTAGTACCTTTCTCTCAGGAAAGTAAGTCCCAGTGTGTCGCAGCATCAGAGCGGAATCAAGAAAGGGTAATCATTGTAGAGTTAAATGAACTCCCCAGGCTAGCATCTGCAGGCTCAACCCTCAGTAATTACCTTACTCTCAGGAAAGTGATTCTCCAGTGTTTCACAGAGTGAGAGAGAGATCAAGAGAGTGTAATCATTGTAGATGGAGCTGAATTACCCGTGCTAGCCTCTGAATTGTCCACCCTCATTAAGCACCTTACACTCAAAGAAGTAAGTCCCCAGTTTTTCCCAGAGTAAGAGCGGGACAAAGAAAGGGTAATTATTGTAGATATAGTGAATTCACCGTGCTAGCCTCTGCATTGTCCACCCTCAGTAATTCCCTTTCTCTAAAGGCTGTGAGTCGCCATTTTTCCCAGAGACAGAGCGGGACCAAGAGAGGATAATCATTGTAAATTTACTGAATTCCCCATGCTAACCTTTGCATGGTCCACCCTCAGAAAGTACTTTACTCTGGGGAGGTGAATCTCCAGTGTGTCCCAGATTCAAAACAGGATCAAGAGAGGGTAATCAGTGTAGATACAGCTGAATTTCTTGTGCTAGCCTCTGCATGGTCCAGCCTCAGAAAGTACCATTTTCTCAGGAAAATGAACCCCAAGAGTTTCCTAGAGTCAGAGCAGGATCAAGAGAGGGTAATCAATGTAGAAAGAGCTGATTTTTTTGTGTTAGCCCCTGGAGGGTCCAACCTAAGTAAGTACCTTACTCTCAGGGAAGTAAGTCCCAGTGTGTTTCAGAATAAGATAGGGATAAAAAGAAGGGAATCATTGTAAATGTACCTGAATTCCCCATGTTAGCCTCTGCATGGTCCACCCTCAATAAGTACCTTACTTGAATGGAAATGAGACCTTAGAGTGTCCCAGAGTCAGAGCGAGATCAAGAGAGGGTATTCATTGTAGATATAATAAAATCCCTTGCAAGTCTCTGCATGGTCTAACCTCACTATGTAGTTTACTTTCAGGGAAGTGAGTCCCCAGTGTGTCTCAGAGTAAGACCGGGATCAAAAGAGGGTTATTATTGTAAATATAGTGAATTCCCAATGCCAGCCTGTGCATGGTCCACCCTCAATATGTACCTTACTCTTAAGAAATTGAGTCCCCGTTGTGTCCTACAGTCAGAGCGAGATAAAGAGAGGGTAATCACTGTAGATCTAGCAGAATTTACCATGCAAGCCTCTGCATGGTCCACCCTCAGTAAGTATCTTACTCTCAGGGAAGTGTGTCCACAGTGTGTCCCAGTGTCAGAACGGGATCAAGAGAAGGTAATCATTGTAGATATAGTTAATTCCCCATGCTAGCTTCTGCATAGTCCACCAACAGCAAGTATGTTACTCTCAGGGAGGTGAGTCCCCAGTGTGTCCCAGAGTCAGAGCAGGATCAGGAGAGGGTAGTCATTATAGATACAGCTGAATTTCTGTGCTAGCTTCTGCATGGTTCACCCTCAGTAAGTACCTTACTCTCGGGGATGTGATTCCTTAGAATGTCCCATAGTCAAAGCGGGATCAAGATAGTGTAATCATTGTAGATACAGCTGAATTCCTTGTGTTAGCTTCTGCAGGGTCCACACACAGCAAGTATGTTACTCTCGGGGAAGTGAGTCCACAGTGTGTCCCACAATCAGAGCGGGATTCAGAAAGGGTAATCATTGTAGATATAGTGAACTCACCGGGCTAGCGTCTGCATGGTCCTCCCTCAGGAAGTACCTTTCTCTCAGGGAATTGAGTCCCCAGTATGTTTCTGAGTCAGAGCGGGATCAATAGAGGGAAATCATTGTAAATATAGCTGAATTTCTCGTGCTAACCTCTGTATGGTCCACTCTCAGTAAGTACCTTACTTTAAGGAAAATGAGTGCCCAGAGTGTCCCAGATTCAGAGCGGGATAAAGAGAGGGTATTCATTGTAGATATACTGAATTCCCCAAGCTACTCTTTGCATGGAAAACTGTCAGTTAGTATCTTACTCTCAGGGAAGTGAGTATCCTGTGTGTCCCAGAGTCAGAGTGGGATCAAGTGTGAGTAATCATTGTAGATGTAACTGAATTCCCCATGATAGCTTCTGCAGGATCCACCCTCAGTAAGTACCTTACTCTCAGAAAAGCGATTTCCCAGTTATTTTCCGAGTGAGTGTGAGATCAAGAAAGTGTAATAATTGTAAATGTAGCTAAATTACCCATGCTAGTCTCTGAATCGTCCACCCTCAGTAAGTACCTTACTCTCAGGGAAGCGATTCCCCAGGGATTCCCAGAGAGAGGGCGAGATCAAGAGAGTGTAATAATTGTAGATGTAGTTGAATTACCTGTGCTAGCCCCTGAATCGTCAACCCTCATTAAGTAACTTACTCTCATGGAAGTAAGTCCCCAGTGTGTCCCAGGGTAAGAGCAGAATAAAGAGAGGGTACTCTTTGTAGATATAGTGAATTCCTTGTTGCTATCCTCTGCATGGTCAACCCTGAGTAAGTTCTTTACGATCAGGATAGTGAGTCCCAGTGTGTCCCAGAGTCATAGTGGGATAAAGAAAGGAAAATCATTGGAGATATAGTGAATTCACCGTTTTAGCTTCTGCATGGTCCACCCTCAGTAAGTATCTTACTCTCGGGAAAGTGTGTCCCTAGTGTGTTTCAGAGTCAGAGCGTAATCAAGAGAGGATAATCATTATATATACATAGTTAATTTTCCATACTAACCTTTGCATGGTCCACCCTCAGTAAGTACCTTACTCTCAAGGAAGTGAGTCCTCAGTGTGTCCCAGAGTCAGAGTGGGATCAAGAGAGGGTATTGATTGTAGATGTAGCTGAATTTTCCATGCTTGCCTATGCTTGGTTCACCCTCAATAAGTACCTTACTTTCGAGAAAGTGAGTCACCAGTGTGTCCCAGAATAAGAGTGGGATAAAGAGAGGGTAATCATTGTAGATATAGTGAATTTACCGTGCTAGCCTCTGCACTGTCCACCTTCAGTAAGTACCTCAATCTCAGGGCTGTGATTTTCCAGTGTGTCCCAGAGACAGAGTGGGACAAAGAAAGGGTAATCATTGTAGATATACTGAACTCCCCATGCAAGCCTCTTTATGGTTCACCCTAAGTAAGTACCTTACTCTCAGGAAAGTGAGTCCCCAGAGTGTTCCAGAATCAGAGCGGGATCAAGAGAGGGTATTGATTGTAGATGTCGGTGAATTCCTCATGCTAACCTCTGCATGTTCCACACTCAGTAAGTACCTTACTCTTAGGGAAGTGAGTCCCCAGTGTGTCCCAAATTGAGAGCACATTCATGAGAGGGTAATTATTATAGATGTAGGTGAATTCCCCATGCTAGCCTTTGCATGGTCCACACTCAATAAGTACATTACTCACAAGGAAGTGAGTCCCCAGTGTCTTCCAGAGTCTGAAAGGGTTCATGAGAAGGTAATGTTTGTAGATGCAGCTGAATTCCTCTTGCTAGCCTCTGCATCGTCCACCTCATTAAGTACCTTACTTTCAGGGAAGTGAGTCCCTATAGTGTCCCAGAGACAGAGCAAGATCAAAAGTGGGCAATCATTGTAGATGTAGCTGAATTCCCCATGCTAGCCTCTGCATGGTCCACCATCAGTAAGTACCTTCTTCTCAGGGAAGGGTTTCCCCAGTGTTTCACAGAGTGAGAGCAAGATCAAGACAGTATAATCATTGTAGATGTAGCTGAATTTCCCGTGCTAACCAATGTATCATCCACCCTCAGTAAGTACCTTACTATCAGGGAAGTAAGGCCACAAAGTGTCCCAGAGACAGAGAGTGATCAGGAATGTGTAATCATTGTAGATATAGTGAATTCCTTGTTGCTAGCCTCTGCATGGTCAACCTTCAGTAAATTCCTTACTCTCAGGGAAGTGAGTCCCAGTGTGTCCTGGAGAAAAATCAAAATCAAGAGTTTGTAATCTTTGAAGATATAGTGAATTCACCGTGCTAGCCTCTGCATGGTCCATTCTCAGGAAACATCTTACTCTCAGAAAGGTGAGCCCCAGTGTGTCGCAGAATCAGAGCAAGATCAATAGTGGGTAATCATTGTAGATGTAGTTGAATTCCCCATGTTAGCCTCTGCATTGTCCACCTCAGTAAGTACCTTACTTTGAGGGAAGTGAGTCCCCAGAGTGTCCCAGAGTAAGAGCAGGATCAACAGAGGGTATTCATTGTAAATATAGTAAAATCCCTGTGCTAGCCTCTGCATTGTTCACCCTCAGTATGTACCTTACTCTCAAAAAGGTGAGTCCCCAGTGTGTCCCAATGTCAGAGCATGATCAAGAGAGTGTAACCAGTGTAGATAGAGTGAATTCCCCATGCTAGCCTCTGCATGGCCCACCCTCAGTAAGTACCTTACTCTCAGAAAAATGAGTTTGCAGTGAGTCCCAGAGTCAGACCGAAAACAACAGAGGGTATTCATTGTAGATGTAACTGAATTCCCCAGGCTAGCCTCTGCAGGTTTCACCCTCAATTAGTACCTTACTTTAAGAAAGTTATTCCCCAGTATTTCCTAGTGTGAGAGCGAGATCAAAAGAGTGTAATTATTGTAGATGTAGCAGTATTACCCGTGCTAGCCTCTGAATGGCCCACCCTCAAAAGTACTTTACTTTAAGGAAAATGAGTCCTTAGAGTGTCCCAGAGTCAGAGCATTGACTACATTGTAGATATAGTAAAATCTCCGTGCTAGCCTCTGCATGGTCCAACCTTAGTAAGTACATTATTCTCAGGGAAGTGAGTCCTTAGAGTGTCCCGGTGTCAGAGCGGGATCAAAAGAATGTAATCATTGTAGATATAGAGTACACCTCATGCTAGACTCTGCATAGTCCACCCTCATTAAGTACCCTACTCTCATGGAGGTGAGTCCGCAGTATGCCCCGAGTCAGAGCAAGATCAAAAAAGGGTAATCATTGTAGATGTAGCTGAATGCCCCATGCTAGCGTCTGCATGGTCCACCCTCAGTAAATGCCTTCTTCTCAGGGTAGTGAGTCACCAGTGTGTCCCATATTCAGAGAGGAATCAAGAGAGGGTAATCATTGAAGACATAGTAAATACACGTGCTAGCTTCTGCAGGTCCTCCCTCAGGCAGTACCTTTCTCTCAGGGAAGTGATTCCCCAGTTTGTCGCAGAATCCAGAGCGGGATCAAGAAAGGGGAAACATTGTAAATGTAGCTGAATTCCCCATGCTAGCCTCTGCAAGGTCAACCCTCAGAAAGTACGTTACTCTCAATGAGGTGAGTCCACAGTGTGTCCCAGAGACAAAGGAGGATCAAGAGTGGGTAATCATTGTGCATACAGCTGAAATTCTTGTGCTAGCCTCTGCATGATCCAGCCTAAGTAAGTACCATACTCTCAGGGAAGTGAGTCCATAGAGTGTCCCAGATTCAGAGCGGGATCAAGAGAGGGTAATCATTGTAGACACAGCTGAATTCCTTGTGCTAGCCCCTGCATGGTCCACCCTCAGTAAGTACCTTACTCTCAGGGTAGTTAGTCCCAGTGTGTCCAAGGGTAAGAGCAGGATCAATAAAGGTAAATTATTGTAAATGTAGCTTTTATCCCCAAGCTAGCCTTTGTATGGTCCACCCTCAGTAAGTATTTTACTTTAAGGGAAATCAGTCCCCAGAGTGTTTCATAATCAGGTCGGGATCAAGAGAGGGTATTCATTGTAAATATAGTGGATTCCCAATGGTACCCTATTCATGGTCCACCTTCAGTAAATATCTTAATCTGTGGGAAGTGAGTCCCCAATGTGTCGCAGAGTCAGAGCGAAATCAAGAGAGGGTAATCATTGCAGATGTAACTGAAATTCCCAGGCTAGCCTCTGCAAGGTTCACACTGAGTAAGAATCTTACTCTCAGGGAAATGCATCACCAGAGTGTCCCAGAGTCAGAGCAGCATCAAGAAAGGGTAATCAATGTAGATATAGTAAAATTCTTGTTGCTAGCCTCTGCGTGGTCCACCCTCAGAAAGTACGTTACTCTCAGGGAGGTGATTCCACAGTGTGTCCCAGAGTCAAAGCAGGGTCAAGAGTGGGGAAACATTATACATACAGCTGAATTCCCCATGCTAGCCACTGCATGGTTTACACTCAGTACGTATCTTACTTTAAGGGAAATGAGTCCCCAGAGTGTCCCATAGTCAGAGCGGGATCAAGAGAGGGTATTCATTGTAGATATAGTGAAATCCCTTGCTAAGCTCTGCATTGTATACCCTCACTCTGTACCTTTTACTCAGGGAGGTGAGTCATTAGATTGTCTCAGAGTCAGAGAGGGATCAAGAGAGGGTAATCAAAGTAGATACAGCTGAATTCCTTGTGCTAGCCTCTGAATGGTCCACCCTCAGTAAGTTTCTTACTCTCAGGGAAGTGAGTCAACAGAGTGTCCCATTGTCAGAACAAGATCAAGAATAGATAATAATTGTAGATGTAGGTGAATTCCCCATGCTAACCTCTGCATGGTAAGCCCTCAGTAAGTACCTTAAGTTCAGTGTGTCCTGCAGTCAGAGCGGGATGAGGAGAGGATAATCATTGTAAAAACAGCTGAATTCCTTGTGCTACCCTCTGCATGATCCACCCTCAATAAGTACGTTACTCTCAGAAAAGTGAGTCTCTAGAGTGTCCCAGATTCATAGTGGGATCAAGAAAGGGTAATTATTATAGATTCCGTTGAATTCCTTGTGCTAGCCTCTGCATGGTCCATCCTCAGTAGGTACCTTACTCTTACGAGAGTGAGTCCCAAGTGTGTTCCAGAGTCAGAGAGGGATCAAGAGAGGGGAATCATTGTAGATGTAGCTGATTTCTCATGCTACCCTATGCATGGTCCAAGCTCAGTAAGCACCTTACTTTCACGGTAGTGAGTGCCCAGAGTGTCACAGGTTCAGAGCAAGATAAAGAGAGAGTATTCATTGTAGATATGGTGAATTCCCCATGCTAGCCTCTTCATGGTCCAACCTCAGTATGTACCTTACTCTCAGGGATGTGAGTCCCAATGTGCTTCAGCGTCACATCTGGATCAAGAGAGAGTAATGATCATAAATGTAGTTGAAATTTCCATGATAGCCTCTGCATGGTCCACACTCAGTATGTACCTTACTCTCAGGGAGTTGATTCTGAGTGTGTCCCAGCATCAGAGAAGGATCAATAGAGTTTAATCATTGTAAATATAGTGAATTCCTCATGCTAGTCTCTGCATGGTCCACCCTCAGGATGTAACTTACTCTCAGGGAAGTGAGTCCCCAGTGTCTCCCAGAGTCAGAGCGGGATCAAGAGAGAGTAATCATTGTAGATGTAACTGAATTTCCCAGGCTAATCTCTGAAGGGTCCACCCTCAGTAAGTACCTTACTCTCAGGAAAGTGATTCCCTAGTGTTTTCCAGCGTGAAAGCAAGATCAAAAGAGTGTAATCATTGTAGATATAGCTGAATTACCCATGCTAGCCTCTCCATAGTCCACCCTCAGTAAGTACCTTACTTTCATGGAAGTTAGTTTCCAGTGTGTTCTAGTGTCAGAGCAGGATCAAGAGAGGGAAACTATTGTAGATACAGCTGAATTCACCGTGCTAGCGTCCCCATGGTCCACCCTCAGTAAGTACCTTACTCTCAGAGAAGTGAGTCCCCAGTGTGTCCAGAGTCGGAGCAGGATCAATAGAGGATAATCATTGTAAAAATTGTGAATTCCCCATGGTATGCTCTGCATGGTCCACCCTCAGCTTGTATCTTACTCTCAGGCAAGTGACTCCCCAGTGTGTCCCGAGTCATAGCATGATCAAGAGTGGGTAATCATTGTAGATGTAGCTTAATGCCCCATGCTAGCCTCTGCATATTTTACCTTCAGTATGTACCTTACTCTCAGAAAGGTGATTACCTACAATTTCCCAGATTCAGTCTATGATCAAAAGAGTGTAATCATTGTAGATATAGTGAATTTTCTGTGCTAGACTCTTTATGTTCTATCCTCAGTAAGTACCTTAATATCAGGGAGGTGAGTCTTGAGAGTGTCCAGATTCAGAGCATGATCAAGAGAGGGTAATCATTGTAGATATAGACAATTCACCATGCTAGCCTTTGCATGGTCCATGCTCAGTATATACCTTACTCTCAGGGAAATGAGTACTTATTGTGTCCCAGAGTCAGAGTGGAATCAGGGAGGGTAATCATTGTAGATACAGTCAGTTTCCCACGCTAGCCTCTGCATGGTCCACCCTCAGGAAGTATCTTGCTTTCAGAAAAGTGAGTCCCCATTGTGTCCCAGAGTCAGAGCAGGATCAAGAGATTTAATCATTGTAGATGTAGCTGAATTCCCCGTGCTGGCCTCTCCATGGTTCCCCCTCAGTGAGTACCTTATTCTAAGGGAAGTTAGTCCCTAGTGTGTCCCAGAGTCAGAACAAAATCAAGAGAGAGTAATGATTGTAGATATAGTGAATTCCCCATTCTAGCCTCTGCATGGTCCACCCTCAGTATGTACCTTACTCTCACGAAAGTGAGTCCCCAATGTGTTCCAGAGTCAGAGTGGGACAAAGAGTGGAGAATTATTGTAGATGTAGTTGAATTCCCCTTGCTAGACTCTGCATGGTCCATAGTCAGTAAGTACCTTACTCTCAGGGAAGTGTGTCCCCACTGTGTCCCACAGTCAGAGCGGGATCGAGAGAGGGTAATCATTGTAGGTACAGCTAAAACCCTTGTGCTACCCTCTGCATTCTACACCCTGAGTAAGTATGTTACTCTCAGAGAAGTGAGTCTCTAGAGTGTCCCAGATTTAGAGAGAGATCAAGAGAGTATAATTATTGTAGATTCAGTTGAATTCCTTGTGCTAGCCTCTGAGTGGTCCATTCTCAGGAGGTACCTTACTCTCATGAAAGTGAGACCCAAGAGTGTCCAAGAGTCAAAGCCGGATTAAGAGAAAAGAATCATTGTAAATGTAACTGAATTCCCAATGCTAGCCTCTGCATGGTCCACCCTTAGTAAGTACCTTACTCAAAAGGCGGTGAGTCCCAGTGTGTTTCAGCATCAGATCTGGATCAATAGAGGGTAATCATTCTAAATATAGTGAATTCACATGCTGGCCTCTGCATGCTCTATCCTCTATCCTCAGGATGTACCTTACTCTCAGGAAAGTGAGTCCCCAGTGTGTCCAGAATCAGTGCGTGATCAAAATTGGGTAATCATTGTAGATGTAGCTGAATTCCCCATGCTAGCCTCTGCATGGTCCACCATCAGTAAGTACCTTACTCAAAGGAATGTGGGACCCCAGTATGTCAGAGTGTCAAAGAGAGATCAAGAGAGGTTAATCATTTTACATATAGTGAACTTCTGTGCTAGCCACTTCATGTTCCACCCTCAGTAAATACCTTACTCTTGGGAGGTGAGTCCCCAGTGTGTCCCAGAGTAAGAGAAAAAGATCAATAGAGGGTAATTTTTGTAAATATTGTGAATTCCTTGAGCTAGCCTCTGCATGGTCCACCCTCAGTAAGTACTTTGCTTTCATGGTAGTGAGTCCCCAGAGTGTCCCAGAGTGAGAGAGGGATCAAGAGAGGGTAATCATTATAGATGTAACTGAATTCCATAGGCTAGCCTCTGCAGGGTCCACCCTCAGTATGTACCTTACTATCAGGGAAGTAAGTCCCCAATGTGTTAAAGAGTCAGAGCCGGATCAAGAGAGGGGAACCTTTGTAAATATAGTGAATTCCCTGAGCTAGCCTCTGCATGGTCCACCCTCAATAAGTACCTTACTTTTACAGTAGTGAGTCCCCAGAGTGTCCCAGTGTCAGAGCGGAATAAAGAGTGGGTATACATTGTAGATCAGGGGTCCCCAAACTTTTTACACAGGGGACCAGTTCACTGTCCCTCAGACCATTGGAGGGCCAGACTATAAAAAACAAAAACTATGAACAAATCCCTATGCACACTGCACAGATCTTATTTTAAAGTAAAAAAAAACAAACAAAATGTGAACAAATACAATATTTAAAATAAAGAACAAGTAAATTTAAATCAACCAACTGACCAGTATTTCAATGGAATCTATGCTCCTCTCACTGACCACCAATGAAAGTGGTGCCCCTTCCGGAAGTGCATCACGGGCTGGATAAATGGCCTCAGGGGGCCACATGTGGCCCACGGGCTGTAGTTTGGGGACCCCTGTTGTAGATATAGTGAATTCCCTATGATAGCCTCTGCGTGGTTTACCCTCAGTAAGTACCTTACTCTCAGAGAATTGAGTCCCCAGTTTGTCCAGTGTCAGAGCAGGAGCAATAGAGGGTAATCATTGTAAATATAACAAATTCCTTATGCTAGCCTCTGCATGGTCCACACTCTGCTGTACCTTACTGTCAGGGTAGTGAGTTCCTAGTGTGTCCAGAATCAGTGCGTGATCAAGAGTGAATAATCATTGTAGATGAAGCTGAATTTTTCATGATACCCTCTGCAAGGTCCACCCTCAGTAAGTACTTTACTCAAAGGGAAGTGTGCCCCCAGAGTGTCACAGAGTAACAGCGGGATCAAGAGAGGTTAATCATTGTAGATATAGTGAATTTTCAGTGCAAGCCATTACATGTTCTACACTCAGTAAGTATGTTACTCTTGGGGAGGTGAGTCCCCAGAGTGTCCCAGATTCAGAGCGGGATCCAGAAAGGGTAATCATTGTAGAGATACTGAATCCCCATGGTAATATCTGCATGGTACACCCTCAGTAAATACCTTTCACTCAGGGAAGTGAGTCCAGATTGTCCCAGAGTCAGGGCTGGATCAAAAAAGGATAATCATTGTAGATACAGCTGAATTCACCATGCTAGCGTCTCCATGGTCCACCCTCAGTAAGTACCATACTCTCAGAAAAGTGAGTCCCCAGTGTGTCCAGAGACATAGCAGGATCTATAGAGGGTAATCATTGTAAATATAGTGAATTACCCATGCAGATTCTGCATGGTCCTCCTTCAGGATGTACCTTACTTTTAGGCAAGTGAGTCCCCAGTGTGTCCCTGGGTCAGAGCATGATCTAAAGAGGGTAATCATTGTGGATGTAGCTGAATTCCCCATGCTAGCCTCTGCATGGTCCACCCTCAGCATGTACCTTACTTTCAGAAAGGTGATTTTCTCCAGTGTCCCAGATTCAGTCCGGGATCAAGAGAGTGTAATCATTGTAGATATAGTGAATTCCCTGAGCTAGGCTCTGCATGGTCTATCCTCAGTAAGTACCTTAATCTCAGGGAGGTGAGTCCCCAGAGTGTCCAGAGTCAAAGTGGGATCAAGAGAGGGCAATCATTTTAGATATAGAGAATTCACTGTGCTAGCCTCTGCATGGTCCACCCTCAGTAAGTACCTTAATCTCAAAAAAGTGAGTCCCTAAAGTGTCCCAGAGTCAGAGCAGAATTAAGAGAGTGTAATTATTGTAGATACAGCTGAATTTCTTGTGCTAGCCTCTGCATGGTTCACCCTCAGTAAGAACTTTACTATCATGGTACCGAGTCCCCAGTGTTTCCCAGAGTCAGAGCGGGATTAAGATAGGGTAATCATTGAAGATATAGTGTATTCACCATGCTAGCCTCTGCATGGTCCACCATCAGGTTGTACCTTACTCTCAGGGAAGTGAGTCCACATTGTGTCCCAGAGTCAGAGCAGGATCAAGAGTTGGGAATCATTGTAGATGTAGCTGAATTCCCCATGCAAGCCTCTGCATGGTCCACCATCAGGTTGTACCTTACTTTCAGGGAAGTGAGTCCCCAGAGTGTCCTAGATTCTGTGCGGGATCAAGAGAGGGTATTCATTGTAGATATAGTGAATTCCCCATGCTAGCCTCTGCATGGTCCACACTAAAAAAGTACCTTGCTTTCAGAAATGTGAGTCCCCAGTTTGTCTCAAATTCAGAGCGTGATCAAGGGAGGTAATCATTGTAGATATAGTGAATTCCCTGTGCTAAACTCTGCATGGTCTACACTCAGTGTGTATTTTATTCTCAGAGAGGTGAGTCCCCAGTGTGTCCATGCATCAGTGCAGGATCAATAGAGTGTAATCATTGTAAATATAGTGAATTCCCCATGCTAGCCTCTGCATGGTCTACCCTCAGTATGTAACTTGCTTACAGAAATGTGAGTTTCCTGTGTGTCCCAGATTCAGAGCGAAATCAAGAGAGGTAATATTGTAGATGTAGCTGAATTCCCCATGCTGGTCTCTGCAAGGGCCAACATCATTAAGTACCTTACTCTCAGGGAAGAGAGTCCCCAGTGTGTCCGAAAGTGAGAGCAAGATCAAAAGAGCTTTATCATTGTAGATGTAGCTGAATTTCCCATGCTAGCTTTCGCATGGTCTACACTCAGTAAGTTCCTTACTCGCAGGGTAGTGAGTCCGCATGTTTCCCAGAATCAGAGCGGGATCACGACAGAGTAATCATTGTAGATGTAGCTGTATTTCCCGTGCTGGCCTTTGCATGGTCCACCCTCAGTAAGTACCTTATTCTCAGGGAAGTGATTCCCCAGTGTGTCTCAGAGTCAGAGAGGTTTCAAGAGAAAATAATGATTGTAGATATAGTGAATTCCCTATTGTAACCTCTGCATGGTACACCCTCAGTAAGTACCTTACTCTCAGAGATGTGAGTCTCCAGTTTGTTTAGAGTCAGAGCAGAATCAATAGAGGGTAATCTTTCTAAATATAGTGAATTCCCCATGCTAGCCTCTGCATGGTCCACCCTCAGGATGTACACTACTCTCAGGGAAGT
Organism: Saccopteryx leptura; assembly: GCF_036850995.1. Lineage (NCBI taxonomy): Eukaryota > Metazoa > Chordata > Mammalia > Chiroptera > Emballonuridae > Saccopteryx > Saccopteryx leptura. Next base: position 98,154,791 of record NC_089510.1, read on the forward strand.
GAGTCCCCAGTGTGTCCCAGAGTGAGAGCAAGATCAAGAGAGTGTAAACATTGTAAATGTTGCTGAATTACCTGTGCTAACCTCTCCATAGTCAACCCTCAGTAAGTACCTTACTCTCAGGAAAGAAAGTCCCCAGTGTGTTCAAGAGTCAAAGCGGGATCAAGACGGAGTAATGATTGTAGATATAGTGAATTCCCCATGTTTGCCTCTGCATGGTCCACCCTTAGAAAGTACCTTAATTTCATGGTAGTGAGTCCCCAGAGTATCCCACATCAGAGCAGGGCCGAGAGGGTATTCATTGTAGATATAGTGAATTCTCCATGCTAGCCTCTTAACGGTCCACCCTCAGTAAGTACCTCATCTCAGGGAGATGAGTCCCCAGTGTGTTCAAAACTCAGAACGGGACCAAGAGAGGGTAATAATTGTAGATAAACTGAATCCCCATTCTAACATCTGCATGGTCCACACTCAGTAAATACCTTACTCTCAGGGAAGTGAGTCCAGATTTTCCCAGAGTCAGCGCGAGATCAAGAAAGGGAAATCATTGTAGATACAGCTGAATTCACCGTGCTAGCTTCTCCATGGTCCACCCTTAGTAAATACCTTACTCTCAGAGAAGTGAGTCCCCAGTGTGTCCAGAGTCAGAGCAGGATCAATAGAGGGTAATCGATGTAAAAATAGTGAATTCCCCATTCTAGCCTCTGCATTGTGCACACTCAGGTTGTATCTTACTCTCAGGCAAGTGAGTTCCCAGTGTGTCCCAGAGTCAGAGCATAATCAAGAGTGGGTAATCATTGTAGATGTAGCTGAATTACCCATGCTAGCCTCTGCATAGTCCACCCTCGGTATGTACTTTACTCTCAGAAAGGTGATTACCTACGGTGTCCTATATTCAGTCCATGATCAAGAGAGTATAGTCATTGTAGATATAGTGAATTCCCCGTGTAGGCTCTTTATGGTCTTTCCTCAGTAAGTGCCTTAATTTCAGAGAGGTGAGTCTTCAGAGTTTCCAGAGTCAACGTGCGATCAAGAGAGTGTAATCATTGTAGAAAGTGACAATTCACTGTGCTAGCCTCTACAAGGTCCATGCTTAGTAAGTACCTTACACTCAAGGAACAGAGTCCTCATTTTGTCCCAGAATTAGAGTGGAATCAGGGAGGGTATCCATTGTAGATACAGTAAATTCCCCATGCTAGCCTCTGAATGGTCCACCCTTAGTAAGTACCTTGCTTTCAGAAAAGTGAGTCCCTATCATGTCACAGAGTCAGAGCAGGATTATGAAATGGTAATCATTGTAGATACAGCTGAATTCACCATGCTAGCATCTTTATGGTCCACCCTCAGTAAGAAACTTACTCTCAGAGAAGTGAGTCCCCAGTGTGTCCAGAGTCAGAGCAGGATCAATAGAGGCTAATCATTGTAAATATAGTGAATTCCCCATGCAAGCCACTGCATGGTCCACCCTCAGGATGTAACTTACTCTCAGTAAAGTGAGTCAGCAATGTGTCCCAGAGTCAGAGCTTGATCAAGAGTAGGTAATCAATGTAGATTTAGCTGAATTCCCCATGCTAGCCTCTGCATGGTCCACCATCAGTAAGTACCTTACTTTAAGAAAAATGAGCCCCAGCATGTCCCAGATTCAGAGCGGGATCAAGAGATGTTATTCTTTGTAGGTATAGTGAAATCCTTGTGCTATCCTTTGCAGGGTCCACCCTCAATATGTACCATACTCTCATTGAGGAGAGTACTCAGTGTGTCCCAGAGTCAGAGTGGGATAAAGAGAGGGTAATCTTTGTAGATGTAACTGAATTTCCCATGCTAGCCTCTGCACGATCCACCATCAGTAAGTACCTTACTCTCAGAGAAGTAAGGTCCTAGTGTGTCCCAGAGTCTAAACAGGATCAAGAGAGGGTAGTCATTGATATATAATAAATTATCCATGCTAGCCTCCGCATGGCCCACCCTCAGTAAGTACCTTACTCTCAGGGAAGTGTGTCTACACTGTGTCCCAGAGTCAGAGCGGGATCACAGAGAGGGAATTCATTGTAGATATAGTGAATTCCCCGTGCTAGCTTTTGCATGGTCCTCCATCAGGAAGTATGTTAGACTCAGGAGGTGAGTCCCCAATGTGTCCCAGTGTCACAGGAGAATCAAGAGAGGGTAATCATTTCAGATACAGCTGAATTTCTTGTGCTAGCCTCTGCATGGTCGACCCTCAGTAAGTAACTTACTCTCAGGGAAGTGATTTTCTAAAGTGTCCCAGATTCTGAGTGGTATCAAGAGAGTTTAATCATTGTATATACAGCTGAATTCCTTGTGCTAGCCCCTGCATGGTTCAACCTCCGTAAGTAACTTACTCTCGTGGTAGTGAGTCCCAGTGTCCCAGATTCAGAGCGGGATCAAGAAAAGGTAATCGTTGTAGATATTGTGAATTCCCCGTGCAAGACTCTGCATGGTCCACCCTTTGTAATTATGTTTCTCTCAGGGATGTGAGTTCCCAATGTGTCCCAGAGTCAGAGCAGAATCAAGAGTGTGTAGTCATTGTAGATACAGCTGAATTCCTTGTGCTAGCCTCTGCATGGTCCAACCTCAGTAAGTTTCTTACTCTCAGGAAAGTGAGTCAACAGAGTGTCCCAGAATCAGAACAAGATCAAGAGAGGATAATAATTGTAGATGTAGGTGAATTCCCTTTGCTAGCCTTTGCATGGTCAGCCCTCAGTAAGTACCTTACTCTCAGGCAAGTGTGTTTCCAGTGTGTCCCAATGTGAGTGCAATATCAAGAGAAGTTAATCATTGTAGATGTAGCTGAATACCCTTTTTAGCCTCTGCATGGTCCACCCTAAGGTAATTCCTTACTTTAAGGGAAGTGAGTCCCCAGAGTGTCCCAGAGTCAGAGTGGGATGAAGAGAGGGTAATCATTGTAGATGCAACTGAATTCCCCATTCTTAGGGAATTGGTTCCCCAGGATTTCTCAGAGTGAGAGCGAGATCAAGAGAGTGTAATCATTGTAGATGTAGCTGAATTACTCATGCTAGCCTCTCCCTAGTTCACAGAGTGTCCCAGAGTCAGAGCGAGATCAAGAAAGTGTAATCTGCCCCAGGCGCTAGCGTGGCTCTGGTCACGGCAGAACGATGCCCCGGAGGGGCAGAGCATCGCCCCGTGGTGGGTAGAGCGTCGCCCCTGGTGGGCGTGCCGGGTGGATCCCGGTCGGGCGCATGTGGGAGTCTGTCTGACTGTCTCTCCCCGTTTACAGCTTCAGAAAAATACAAAAAAAAAAAAAGAAAGTGTAATCGTTGTAGATACACCTCAATTCACCATGCTAGCGTCTCTATGGTCCATCATCAGTAAGTAACTTAATCTTAGAGAAGTGAGTCCCCAGTGTGTCCAGAGTCAGAGCAGGATCCATAGAAAGTAATTATTGTAAATATAGTGAATTCCCTGTGCTATCCTCTGCATAGTCTACAATCAGTTATTACCTTACTCATAGGGATCTGAGTCCCCAGTGTGTCCAAGTGTCAGAGTGGGATCAAGAGAGAGTAATCATTGTAGATGTACTGAATCCCTATGCTAAACTCTGCATGGTACACCCTCAGTAAATACCTTACTCTCAGGGTAGTGAGTCCACAGAGTGTCCCAGAGACAGAGCGAGATCAAGAAAGGGTAATCATTGTAGATACAGCTGAATTCACCATGCTAGCATCTCTATGGTCCACCCTCAGTAAGTAACTTACTCTCAGAGAAGTGAGTCCCCAGTGTGTCCAAAGTCAGAGCAGGATCAATAGAGGGTAATCATTGTAAATATAGTGAGTTCCCCATGATAGCCTTTGCATGGTCCACCCTCAGGTTGTACCTTACTCTCAGGAAAGTGAGTCCCCAATGTGTCCAGAGTCATAGCATGATTAAGAGTGGGTAATCATTGTAGATATAGTGAATTCACTGTGCTAGCCTTTGCATGGTCCATGCTCAATGAGTACCTTACTCTCAGGAACTGAGTCACCAGTGTGTTGTAGATTCATAGCTGAATCAAGGGATTGTAATCATTGTAGATACAGTGAATTTCCCATGCTAGCCTCTGCATGGTCCACCCTCTGTAAGTACCGTGCCTTCGGAAATGTGAGTTCCTAGTGTGTCCCAGAGTCAGAGCAGGATCAAGAGAGAGTTATGATTATAGATATAGTGAATTCCTCAAGCTAGCCTCTGCATGGCCCACCCTCAGTTAGTACCTTATTCTCAGGTAGGTGATTCCCCAGTGTGTCTCAGAGTCAGAGCAATATCAAGAAAGGGTAATCATTGTAGATGTAGCTGAATTCCCCATGCTAGCCTTTGCATGGTCCATCCCGAGTAAGTACCTGTATCTCAGGTAAGTGAGTCCCCTGTGTCGCTAAGTGAGAGAAAGTTCAAGAGAGTTTTATCAATGTAGATGTAGCTGAATTCCCCATGCTAGGCTTTGCATGGTCCACACTCAGAAAGTTTTTTACTCTCAGGGTAGTGAGTCCACATTATATCCCACAATCAGAGCGGGATCAAGAGAATGTAATCATTGTAGATGTAGCTGAATTACCCGTGCTGGCTTTTGCATGGTCCCCCCTCAGTAAGTACCTTATTCTCAGAAAAGTGAGTCCCCAGTGTGTCCCAAATTCAGAGAGGGATAAAGAGAAAATAATTATTGTAAATATAGTGAATTCCAATGCTAGCCTCTGCATGGTCCACCATCAGTTAGTACCTTACTTTCAGAGAAGTGGGTCTCAAGTTTCTCCATAGTCAGAGTGGGATCAATAGAGGGTAATCATTGTAAATATAGTGAATTCCGCATGATATTTTCTGATTGGTTCACCCTCAGGTTGTACATTACTCTCAGGGAAGTGAGTCTCCAGTGTGTCCCAGAGTCAGAGCATTATCAAGAGTAGGTAATCATTGTAGATGAAGCTGAATTCCCCATGCTGGCCTCTGCATAGTCCATTCAAAGTAAGTATCTTACTCTCAGGGAAGTGTGCCCACAGTGTGTCACAGAGTTACAGCAAAATCAATAGAGGGTAATCATTGTAAATATAGTGATTTCCCCAAGCTATCCTCTTCATGGTCCACCCCCAGAATGTACATTAATTTCAGGGAAATGAGTCCCCAGTGTGTCCTAAAGCCAGAGCATGTTCAATTGTGGGTAATCATTGTAGATGTAGCTGAATTCCCCAAGCAAGCCTCTGCATGGTCCACCCTCAGTAAGTACCTTACTCTCAGAAAAGTGTGTCCCAAGTGTGTCCAACAGTCAGAGCGGGATCAAAAAAGGGTAATCATTGTAGGTACAGCTGAATTCCTTGTGCTACTCTCTGCATGGTCCACCCTCAGTAAGTATGTTACTGTCAGAAAAGTGAGTCTCTAGAGTGTCCCAGTGTCAGAGCGTGATCAATAGTGGGTAATTATTGTAGATAAAATTGAATTCCTTGTGTGAGCCTCTGCATGGTCCACCCTCAGTAGGTACCTTACTCACATGAAAGTGAGTCCCCAATGTGTCCCAGTGTCAGAGCGGAACAAGGAGAGGGGAATCATTGTAGATGTAGTTGAATTCCCCTTGCTAGACTCTGCATGATCCACAGTCAGTAAGTACCTTACTCTCAGGGAAGTGTGTCCCCAGTGTGTCCCACAATTAGAGTGGGATCAATAGAGGGTAATCATTGTAGGTACAGCTAAATTCCTTGTGCTACCCTCCTCATGGTCCACCCTGAGTAAGTACGTTACTCTCAGAAAAGTGAGTCTCTAGAGTGTCACAGATTTAGAGTGGGATCAAGAGAGGGTATTCTTGTAGATTCAGTTGAATTTCTTGGGCTAGCCTCTGACTGGTCCATTATCAGGAGGTACCTTACTCTCACAAAAGTGAGACCCCAGAGTATCCAAGAGTCAAAGCAGGATCAAGAGAAAGGAATCATTGTAGATGTAACTGAATTCTTCATGCTAGTCTCTGCATGGTCCACCCTCAGTAAGTACCTTACTCAAAGCGAGGTGAGTCCCAGTGTGTTTCAGCATCAGATCTGGATCAATAGAGGGTAATCCTTGTAAATATAGTGAATTCCCCATGATGGCTTCTGCATGGTCCACCCTCTGAATGTACCTTTCTTTCAGGGAAGTGATTCCCCAGTATGACCCAGAGTCAGAGCAGGATCAAGTGAGAGTAATTATTATAGATGTAGCTAAATTCCCCATGCTAGCCTCTGCATGGTCCAGTCTCAGTAGTACCTTACTCTCAGGGAAGTGAGTCCCCAGTGTGTCCAGAATCAGTGCGAGATCAAGATTGGGTAATCATTGTAGATATATCTGATTTCCCCATGTTAACCTCTGCATGGCCCACCATCAGTAAGTACCTTACTCAAAAGAAAGTGTGTCCCCAGTATGTCAGAGTGTCAAAGAGGGATCTAGAGAGGTTAATCATTTTAGATATAGTGAACTTCCGTGCTAGCCACTGTGTGTTCCACCCTCAATAAATACCTTACTCTTGGGAGGTGAGTCCCCAGTGTGTCCCAGAATATGAGCAAGATCAATAAAGGGTAATTTTTGTAAATATTGTGAATTTTTTGAGCTAGCCTCTGCATGGTCCACCCTCAGTAAGTACTTTACTTTCACGGAAGTGAGTTCCCAGAGTGTCCCAGAGTCAGAGCGGGATCAAGAGTGGGTATTCATTGTAGATATAGTGAATTCCTTTTGCTAGCCTGTGCATGGTACACCCTCAGCATGTACCTTACTCTCAGGGAAGTGAGTCCCCAATGTGTCCCAGAGTCATAGCGGGATCAAGAGAGAGTAATGATGGTAGATATAGTGAATTCCCTATGCTAGCCTCTGCGTGGTTTACAACTCAGTAAGTACCTTACTCTCAGAGAATTGAGTCCCCAGTTTGTCCAGTGTCAGAGCAGGAGCAATAGAGGGTAATCATTGTAAATATAGCGAATTCCTTATGCTAGCCTCTGCATGGTCCACTCTCTGCTGTACCTTAACCTCAGGGTAGTGAGTCTTCAGTGTGTCCAGAATAAGTGCGTGATCAAGAGTGAATAATCATTGTAGATGAAGCTGAATTTTTCATGATACCCTCTGCAAGGTCCACCCTCAGTAAGTACCTTATTCAAAGGGAAGTGTGACCCCAGTGTGTCACAGAGTAAGAGCAGGATCAAGAGAGGTTAATCATTATAGATATAGAGAATTTTCCGTGAAAGCCACTACATGTTCTACACTCAATAAGTACTTTACTCTCAGGGAGGTGAGTCCCCAGTGTGTCCCAGAGCCAGAGAGGGATTAAGAGAGGGTAACCATTGTAGATATACTGAATCCCCATGCTAATATCTGCATGGTCCACCATCAGTAAGTACCTTACTCTCACGGAAGTGAGTTCAGATTGTCCCAGAGTCAGAGCGAGATCAAGAGAGGGGAATTATTGTAGATACAACTGGATTCACCATGCTAGAATCTCCATGGTCCACCCTCAGTAAGTATCTTACTCTCAGAAAAATGAGTCCCCAGTGTGTCCAGAGTCAGAGCAGGATCAATATAGGGTAATCATTGTAAAAAGAGTAAATTCCTCATGCAAGCTTCTGCATGGTCCACCCTCAAGATGTACCTTACTTTTAGACAAGTGAGTCCCCAGTGTGTCCCTGGGTCAGAGCGTGATCAAGAGAGGGTAGTCATTGTAGATGTAGCTGAATTCCCCATGCTAGACTCTGCATGGTCCACCCTTAGCTTGTACCTTACTTTCAGAAAGGTGATTTCCTCCAGTGTCCCAGATTCAGTCCGGGATCAAGAGACTGTAATCATTGTAGATACAGTGAATTCCCCATGCTAGGCTCTGCATGATCTATCCTCAGTAAATACCTTAACCTCAGGGAGGTGAGTCCCCAGAGTGTCTAGAGTCAAAGCGGGATCAAGAGGGGGAATCATTGTAGATATAGAGAATTCACCGTGTTAGCCTCTGCATTGTCCATGCTCGGTAAGTACCTTACTCTCAGGGATCTGAGTCCCCAGTGTGTCTTATAGTCAGAGCATAATCAAGAGAGAGTAATCATTGTAACTGTAGCTGAATTCCCCATGCTAGCCTCTGCATGGTCCACCCTCAGTAAGGTCTTTACTTTCACGATAATGAGTCTCCAGAGTGTCTCAGAGTCAAAGCGAGATCAAGAGAGGGTATTCATTGTAGATATAGTGAATTCCCCTTGCTAACCTCTGCATAGTCCACCCTCAGTATGTACCTTACTCTCAGGGAGGTGAGTCCCCAGTGTCTTTCATCATCAGCGCAGGATCAATATAGAGTTATCATTGTAAATATAGTGATTTCCCCCATGCTAGCATCTGCATGGTCCACTATCAGGATGTACCTTACTCTCAGGGAAGTGAGTCCCCAGTGTGTCCCAGAGTCATAGCGGGATCAAGAGTGAGTAATGATTGTAGATATAGTCAATTCCCTATGCTAGCCTCTGTGTAGTCCACACTCAGTAAGTACTTTACTCTCAGAGAATTGAGTCCCCATTTTGTCCTGTGTCACAGCAGGATCAATAGAGGGTAATCATTTTAAATATAGTGAATACCCCATGCTACCTCCTGCATGGTCCACCCTCTGGTGTACCTAACTCTCAGGGAAGTGAGTCCCCAGTTTGTCCAGAATCAGTGCGTGATCAAGAGTGAATAATCGTAGGTACAGCTGAATTCCTTGTGTTAGCCTCTGCATGTTCAAACCTCTGTAAGTACCTTAATCTCAGAAAAGTGAGTCCATAGTGTGTCCCAGTGTCAGAACGGTATCAGGAAAGTGTAATTATTGTAGATACAGCTGAATTTTTTGTGCTAGCCTCTGCATGGTCCACCCTCAGGTATTATTACCTTTCTCTCAAAGAAGTGAGTTCCCATTCTCTCCCACAATCAGAGCGAAATCAAGAGAGAAGAATCATTGTATATGTAGCTGAATTCCCCATGCGAGGCTCATCATCGTCCACTCTCAGTAAGTACCTTACTTTCAGGGAAGTGAGACACCAGAGTGTCCCACAGTCAGTGCGGGATCAAGAGAGGGTATTCTTTGTAGAGATAGTGAATTCATTGCACTAGCGTCTTTATGGTCCACCCTCAGTAAGTAACTTACTCTCAGAGAAGAGAGTCCCCAGTGTGTCCAGAGTCAGAGCAAGATCAATAGAGGGTAATCATTGTAAAAAAAAAAAGTGAATTCCCCATGCTAGCCTCTGCATGGTCCACCCTCTGGATGGACCTGACTCTCAGGCGAGTGAGTCCCCAGTGTGTCCCAGAGTCAGAGCGAGATCAAGAGAGGGTAATCATTGTAGATGTAGCTGAATTTTCCATGCTAGCCTCTGCATGGTCCACGCTCAGCATGTACCTTAATCTCAGAAATGTGATTCCCTATGGTGTCCCATATTCAGTCTGGGATCAAGAGAGTGTAATCATTGTAGATAGAGTGAATTCCCCGTGTTAGGCTCTGCATGGTCTATCCTCAGTAAGTACCTTAATCTCAGGGAGGTGAGTCCCCAGAGTGTCCAAAATCAGAGCGGTATCAAAGAGGGTAATCATTGTAGATACAGAAAATTCACCGTGCTAGCCTCTCCATTGTCCATGCTCAGTAAGTACCTTACTCTCAGGGAACTGAGTCCCCATTGTATCCCAGAGTCAGAGCGGAATCAAGGAGGGTAATCATTATAGATACAGTGAATTCCTTATGCTAGCCTCTGCATGGTTCACCCTCAGTAAGTACCTTGATTTCAGAAAAGTTAGTTCCCAGTTGTCCCAGAATCAGAGCGGGATCAAGAGATTTAATCATTGTAGATGTAGCTGAATTCCCCGTGCTGGACTCTGCATGGTCCACCCTCAGTAATTACCTTATTCTCAAGGAAGTGAATCCCCAGAGTGTCCCAGAGTCAGAGCGGGATCAAGAGAGTATGATTGTAGATATAGTGAATTCTCTATGCTAGCCTCTGCATGGTCCACCCTCAGTAAGTACTTTACTCTCAGAGAAGTGAGTACCCAGTTTGTTTATAGTCTGAGTGGGATCAAGAGAAGGTAATCATTGTAGGTAAAGCTGAATTCTATGTGCTACCCTCTTTATAATCCACCCTCAGTAAGTACCTTACTCTCAGAGAAGTGAGTACCCAGTGTGTCCAGAGTCAAAGCGGGATCAATAGAGGATAATCATTGTAAATATAGTAAATAACCCAATGAAGCCTCTGCAGAGTCCACCCTCAGGATGTACATTTCTCTAAGGGAAGTGAGTCTCCAGTGTGTCCCAGAGTCAGAGCATGATCAAGAGTGGGTAATCATTGTAAATATAACTGAATGCCCCATGATAGCTTCTGAATGGTTTACCCTCAGTAAGTACGTTACTCTAGGGGAGGTGAGTCCCCAGTGTGTCCCACAGTAAAAGCAGGAACAAGAGAGGGGAATCATTGTAGATGTAGATGAATTCCCTATGCTAGCCTCTGCATGGTCCACCTTCAGTAAATACCTTACTTTCATGGTAGTGAGTGCCCAGAGTGTCCCAGTGTCAGATCGATATAAAGAAAGTGTAAACATTGTAGATACAGTGAATTCCTCGTACTAGCCTCTGCTTGGTCCATCTTCAGTAAATACCTTACTCTCAGGGAAGAAAGTCCCCAGTGTGTTCCAGATTCAGCCTGGTGTTAAAAGAGGTTAATTATTGTAGATGTAGCTGAATTCCCCATGCTATCATTTGCATGGTCCACCAAAAGTAAGTACCATACACTCAGGTATGTGAGTCCCCAATGTGTCCCAAATTGAGCGCAAGATCAAGAGAGGTTTATCATTGCAGATGTAGCTGAATTCATCATCGTAGCTTTTGCATGGTCAACACTAAGTAAGTTCCTTATTCGCATGGTAGTGAGTCTGCAGTGTGTCCCAGAATCAGAGCAGGATCAAGAGAGGTTATTCATTGTAGATGTAGCTGAATTCCCTGTGCTGTCCTTTGCGTGGTCTGCCCTCAGTAAGTACTTTATTTTCAGGGAAGTGAGTCCCCAGTGTGTCCCAGAATTAGAGCGGGATCAAGAAAAAATGATTGTAGATATAATGAATTTCCTATGCTAGCTTCTGCATGGTCCACCCTCAGGATGTACATTACTCTCAGGGAAGTGAGTCCCTAGTGTGTCCCAGATTCAGAGCATAATCAAGAGTGAGTAGTCATTGTAGATGTAACTGAATTTCCCATGCTAGCCTCTGCATGGTCCACCCTCAGTAAGTACCTTACTCTCAGAGAAGTGTGTACACAGTGTATCCAAAAGTCAGAGCGGGACAAAGAGAGGGTATCCATTGTAGATATACTGAATCCCCATGCTAACCTATGCATGGTCCACACTCAGTATGTACCTTACTCTTGGGAAAGTGAGTCCCCAGTGTGTACCAGAGTCAGAGCGAGTTCAAGAGTGGGTAATCATTGTAGATGTAGCTGAATTCCCCATAATAGGCTCTACATTGTCCATGCTCAGTAAGTACCTTACTCTCAGGGAACTGAGTCCACCGTGTGTCCCAGAGTCACTGCGGAATCAAGAGAGTGTAATCACTGTTGATATAGTGAATTCCCAATGCTAGCCTCTGCATGTTCCACCCTCATTAAAAACCTTGCTTTCAGAAAAGTGAGTCCCCAGTATGTCACAAAATCAGAGAGAGATCAATAGAGGTAATCATTGTAGATGTAGCTGATTTTCCCATGCTAGCCTCTGCATGGTCCACCCTCAGTAAGTACCTTACTCTCAGGAAAGAGAGTTTCCAGTGTGCCCCAGAGTCAGAGCAGTATCAAGAGAGGAGAATCATTGTAGATGTAGCTGAATTCTACATGCTAGCCTCTGTATGGTCCACCCTCAGTATGTACCTTACTTTCGGGGAGGTGAGTGCCAGTGTGTATCAGAGTCAGAGCGGGATTAAGAGAGGGTAATCATTGAAGATATAGTGAATTCACCGTGCTAGACTCTGCATGGTCCACCCTCAATAGATACCTTGCTTTCAGAAAAATGAGTCACCATGTATGTCCCAAAGTCAGAGATAAATCAAGAGAGGTAATCATTGTAGATGTAAGTGATTCTCTCATGCTAGCCTCTGCATGGTCCACCCTCTAAGTACCTTATTCTCAAAAAAGAGAGTTTCTTGTGTGTCCAAGATTAAGAGCAAGATCAGGACAGGGTAATTTTTTAAGTATAGAGAATTTTCCATGCTAGTCTCTGTATGGTCCACCCTCAGTAAGTACCTTACTCTCGGGAAGGTGAGTCACAGTGTGTCCCAGAGACAGAGCGGGATCAAAGGAGAGTAATCATTTTAGATGTAAGTGAATTCCCTATGCTAGCCTCTCCATGGTTCACCCTCAGTAAGTAACTTACTTTCAAAAAAGTGAGTCCACAGAGTGTCTCAAAGTCAGAGCAGGATCAAGATTGGGTAATCATTTTAGGTACAGCTGAGTTACTTGTGCTATCCTCTGCATGGTAAACCCTCAGGTAGTGCCTTACTCTCAGGTAAGTGAGTCCCCAGTTTGTTTCAGAATCAGATCTACCCTCAGTAAGTACCTTACTCTCAGAAGGGTGAGTCCCCAGGGTGTCCCTAAGTCAGAGCAAGATAAAGAAAGTGTAATCATTGTAAATGTAGCCGAATTCCCCATGCTAGCCTTTGCGTGGTCCACCGTCTGTAAGTACCTTACTCTCAGGGAAGTGTGTCCATAGTGTTTCACAGTGTCAGAGCAGAATCAAGAGTGGGTAATCATTGTAGATATAGTGAATTTTCCATTCTAGCCACTGCATGGTCCACCATAAGTAAGTATGTTACTCTCGGGAAGGTGAGTCCTTAGTATGTCACACAGTCAGAGCAGATCAAGGGAGGGTAATCATTGTACGTAAAGCTGAATTTTTTGTGATAGCCTCTGCATGGTCAACCCTGAGTAAGTACCTTACTCTCAGAAAAGTGAGTTCCTAGATTGTCCCAGACTCAGAGCGGGATCAAGAGAGCGTAATTATTGTAGATACAGGTGAACTTTTTGTGCTAGACTTTGAATTGTACATCCTTAATAAGTACCTTACTCTCAGGGTAGTGAGACCCCAGTGTGTCCCAGGGTCTGAGTGGAATTAAGAAAGGGAATTGTTGAAGATATAGTGAATTCACCATGATAACCTCTGCATGGTCCACCCTCAGTTTGTACCTTACTCTCAGGGAGGTGAGTTCCCAGTGTGTTTCAGCATCAGAGCAGTATCAAAAGAGGGTAATCATTGTAAATATAATGAAATCCCAATACTAGCCTCTGCATGGTCTACCCTCATGATGTACCTTACATTCAGGGAAGTGAGTCCCCAGTGTGTCCCAGAATCATAGCGAAATCAAGAGAGGGTAATCATTGTAGATGTAACTGAATTTCCCAGGCTACCCTTTGCAGGGTCCACCCACAGTAAGTACCTTACTCTTAGGGAAGTGATTCCCCAATGTTTCCCAAAGTGAGAGCGAGATCAAGAGTGTGTTATCATGGTAGATGTACCTGAATTACCCATGCAAGCCTCTCCATTGTCCACCCTCAATAAGTACCTTACTCTCAGGTAAGTAAGTCCTAAGGTTGTTCCAGAATCAGAGCGGGATCAAGAGAGTGTAATTATTGTAGATATAGTGAATTTTCTGTGCTAGCTTTTTCATGGTCCACCCTCAGTAAATACCTTACTTTCAGGGAGGTGAGTCCACAGTGTGTCCAAGAATCAGAGCGGGACAAAGAGAGAGTAATCATTGTAGATATTTTGAATCCCAATTCTAACCTCTGCTTGGTCCACACTCAGTATGTACCTTACTCTCAGGATAGTGAGTCCACAGAGTGTCCCAGAGTCAGAGCCGGATCAAGAAAGGGTAATCATTGTAGATACATCTGAATTCACCGTTCTAGTGACTCCATTGCCCACCCTCAGTAAGTAACTTACTCTCAGAGAAGAGAGTCCTCAGTGTGTCCAGATTCAAATCAGGATCAATAAAAGGTAATCATTGTAAATATAATGAACTCCACATGCTAGACTCTGCATGGTCCACCATCAGTAAGTACCTTACTCTCAGGAAAGTGAGTCCCTTGTGTGTCCAAGAGTCAGAGCGTGATCAAGTATGGGTAATCATTGTAGATGTAGCTGAATTCCCCATACTAGGCTCTGCAAGGTCCACCCTCAGTAAGTTCCTTACTCTCAGAAAAGTGATCCCCCGTGGGTCCCAGGAGTCAAACCAAGATCAAGAGAGTGTACTCATTGTAGATATAGTGAATTCCCAATTCTAGCCTCTGTATGTTCCATTCTCAGAAAGTACCTTAATCTCAGGGAGGTGAGTTTCCAGAGTTTCCAGAGTCAGAGCAGAATCAAAAGAGGGTAATCATTGTAGATATAGTGAATTCACCGTGCTAGCCTCTGCATGGTCCATGCTCTGTAAGTACCTTACTATCAGGGAACTGAGTCCCCAGTGTGTTTCAGAGTCACTGTGCAATCAAAAGAGGTAGTCATTGTAGATAGAGTGAATTCCCCATGCTAGCCTCTGCATGGTCTACCCTCAGGAAGTACTCTGCTTTCAGAAGAATGTGTCCTCAGTATGTCCCAGTGTTATTGCGGGATAAAGAGAAGTAATCATTGTAGATGTAGCTGAATTTCCCATGCTAAACTCTGCATGGTCCATACTCAGTTAGTACCTTATTCTCACAAAAGAGAGTCCCCAGTGTGTCCTAGATTAAGAGAAATATAAAGAGAGGGTAATTTTTGTAGGTATAGTGAATTCCTTGTGGTAGCCTTTGAATGGTCCACACTCTGTAAGTACATTACTTGCGGGGAGGTGAGTCTCATTGTATCACAGAGTCAGAGTGGGATCAAAAGAGTTTAATCATTTCAGATGTAGCTTAATTCCCCATGTAAGCCTCTGCATGGTCCACCTTCATTAAGTATTTAACTCTCAGGGTGGTGAGTCCCTAGTGTGTCCCAGACTCAGAGTGGGATTAGGAGAGGGTAATCATTGAAAATCTAGTGAATTCACCGTGCTAGCCTCTGCATGGTCCACTCAAGGTAGGACCTTTATCTCAGATAAGTGTGTCCCCAGTGTGTCCCCAAGTCAGAGCGAGATCAAGAGAGGGGAATCACTGTAGATGTAGCTGAATTCCCCATGCTAACCTCTGCATGGTCCACCCTCAGTAAGTACCTTATGCTAAGAAAGGAGAGTCACCAGTGTGTCGCAGAGTCAGACAGGGATCAAGAGAGAATAATCATTGTAGATATAGTGCATTCCCCGTGCTAGCCTCTGCATGGTCCATCCTCAGTAAGTACCTTAATCTCAGGGAGGTGAGTCCCCAGAGTGTCCAGAGTCAGAACAGGATCAAGAAAAAGTAATTATTTTAGATAGAGTGAATTCACCGTGCTAGCTTCTGCATGGTCCATGCTCAGTGAGTAGCTTACTCTCAGGGAACTGAGTGCCCAGTGTGTCCCAGAGTCACTGCGGAATCAAGAGTAGATAATCATTGTAGATATAGTGAATGCTCCATGCTAGCCTACGCATGGTCCACCCTCAGTAAGTACCTTACTATCAGAGAAGTGAGTCCCCAGTTTGTCCAGAGTCAGAGTGGGATCAATAATAGAGGGTAATCATTGTAAATATAGTGAATTCCCCATGCTAGTGTCAGCATGGTCGACCCTCATGATGAACCTTACTCTCAGGAAAGTGAGTCCCCAGTGTTTCCCAGAGTCAGAGTGTGATCATGAGTGGGTAATCATGGTAGATGTAGCTGAATTCACCGTGCTAGCCTCTGCATGGTCCATGCTCAGTAAGTACCTTACTCTCAGGGAATTGAATCCGCAGTGTGTCCCAGAGTCAGAGCGGAATCAAGGGAGGGTAGTCATTGTAGATATATTGAATTCCCCATGGTATCCTCTGCATGGTTACACCCTAAGTAAGTACCTGGCTTTCAGAAAAGTGAGTCACCAGTGTGTCTCTGAGTCAGAGTGGGCTCAAGAGAGGTATTCATTGTAGATGTACCTGAACTCTCTATGCTAGCCTCTGCATATTCCACCATTAGTAAGTACCTTACTTTCAGGAAGGTGAGTCCACCGGGTGTCCTGAAAGTAAGAGTGAAATCAATAGAGGGTAATCTTTGTAGGTAGACCTGAATTCCTTGTGCTAGCCTCTGCATGGTCCACCCTCTGTGAGTACCTTACTCTCAGAAAAGTGAGTCACTAGAGTGTCCAGAGTCAGGGCAAGATCAAGAGAGGGTAATCATTATAGCTACAGCTGAATTACTTGTGCTAGCTTCTGCATGGTCCACCCTCATTAATACCTTACTCTCAGAAAAGTGAGTCCCTAAAGTGTCCCAGATTCAGAGCGGGATCAAGAGAGGGTAACTATTGTAGATACAGCTGAATTTCATGTGAGCCTCTGCTAGGTCCACCTCAGTAACTACCTTACTCTCAGGCTAGTGAGTCCCCAGTGTGTCCCAGAGTCAGAGTGGGATTAGGAGAGGGTAATCATTGAAGATATAGTGAATTCACCATGCTAGCCTCTGCATGGTCTACTCGAGGAAGTACCTTACTCTCAGGAAATTGAGTCCCCATTGTGTCGCAGAGTTAGAGTGGGATCAAGAAAGGGGAATTATTTTAGTTGTAGCTGAATTCCCCATGCTAGTTTCTGCATGGTCCACCCTCAGTATGTACCTTACTTTCAGGGAAGTGAGTCCCCAGAGTGTCCCAAAATCAGAGTGGGATAAAGAGAGGGTATTCATTGTAGATACAGCAAATTCCCCGTAGAAGCCTCTGGATGGCCCACCCTCAGTATGTACCTTACTATCAGAGAGGTGAGTCCCAGTGTGTCCCAGCATCAGAGCAGAATCAAAAAAGTGTAATCATTGTAAATATAGTGAATTCCCCAAGTGAGCTTCTGCTGGGTTCATCCTCTGATTGTACTTTACTCTCAGGGAAGTGATTTCTGCAGTGTTTTTCAGAGTGAGTGCGAGATCAAGAGAGTGTAATAGTTGTAGATGTAGCTGAATTCACTGTGCTAGTGTCCCCATGGTCCACCCTCAGTAAGTACCTTACTATCAGGGTAGTAAATCCCCAGTGTGTACAGAGTTAGAGCATAATTAATAGAGGGTAATCATTGAAAATATAGTAAATTCTCCATGGTAGCCTCTGCATGGTCCACCCTCAGGATGTACCTTACTCTCAGGAAAATGAGTCTCCAGTGTGTCCCAGAGTCACTGTGGAATCAAGAGAAGATAATCATTGTAGATATAGTGAATTCCCCATGCTATCCTATGCATGTTCCATCCTAAGGAAGGACCTTGCTTTCAAAAATGTGATTCCCCAGTATGTCCCAGAGTCAGAGTAGGATAAAGAGAGGTAATCATTGTAGATGTAGCTGAATACCTTATGCTGGCCTCTGCATGGCCCACCCTCAGTAAGTACCTTATTCTCAGAGAAGTGAGTCCCCAGTGTGTCCCCGGGTCAGGCAGGATAAAGAGAGAGTAATGATTGTAGATATAGTGAATTCCCAATGCTAGACTCTGCATGGTCCACCCACAGTAAGTATCTTACTCTCAGAGAAGTGAGGCCCCAGTTTGTTCAAAGTCAAAGCGAGATCAATAGAGGGTAATCATTGTAAATATAGTGAATTCCCCTTGCAAACCTCTGCATGCTCCACCCACAGGATGAACCTTACTCTCAGGGAAGTGAGTCCCCAGTGTGTCCCAGAGTCAGAGTGTGATCATGAGTGGGTAATCATTGTAGATGTAGCTGAATTCCCCTTGCTGGCCTTTGCATGGTCCACCTTCAGTAAGTACTTATTCTCAGGGAAGTGAGTCCCCAGTGTGTCCCAGAGTCAGAGTGTGATCACGAGTGGGGAATCATTGAAGATGAATCTGAATTCCCCATGCAAGCCTCTGCATGGTCCACCCTCAGTAAGTACTCTCAGGGAAGTGTGTCTACAGTGTTTCACAGAGTCAGAGCAGAATAAAGAGAGGGTAATCATTGTAGATATAGTGAATTCCCCATGCTTGCCTCTTCATGGTTACACCCTCCATAAGTTCCTTGCTTTTAGAAAAGTCAGTCACCTGTGTGTCTCTTAGTCAGAGCAGGATCAAGAGTGGTAATCATTGTAGATGTAGCTGAATTCCCCGTGCTGGCCTCTGCATAGTCCATCCTGTAAGTTACCTTTTTATCAGGGAAGTGAGTCCCCAGTGTGTCCCAGAATCAAAGCAGGATAAAGAGAGAGTAATGATTGTAGATATAGTGAAGTCCCCATGCTTGCCTCTGCATGGTCCACCCTCGATTAGTATTTTAATTTCAGGGAGGTGAGTCTCCAGTGTGTCCCAGAGTCTGAGCGTGATCAAGAGTGGGTAATCATTGTAGATGTAGCTGAATTCCTTATGCTAGCCTCTGCAAGTTCTACCTCAGTAAGTACTGTACTCTCAGAAAGGTGAGTCCCCAGTGTGTCCCAGAGTCAGACCGTGATCAAGAGAGGGTAATCATTGTAGATAGAGTGAATTCCCCGTGTTAGCTTCTGCATTGTCCATCCTCAGTAAGTACCTTACTTTCACAGAGGTGAGTCCCCAATGTGTCCCAGAGTCAGAGCAACATCAAGAAAGGGTAATCATTGTTGATGTAACTGAATTCTAAATGGTAGCCCCTGCATGGTCTACCCTCAATAAGTACCTTACTTTCAGGAAAGTGAGTCCCCAGTGTGTCCCAGAGTCAGAGCAAAATCAAGAAAGGGTAATCATTGTAGATGTAACTGTATTCCACAGGCTACCTTCTGCAGGGTCCACCCCAAGTAAGTACCTTACTCTCAGGGTAGTGATTCCCCAGTATTTCCCAGAGGGAGAGTGAGATCAAGAGTGAGTAATCAGGCCCTGGCCGGTTGGCTCAGTGGTAGAGCATTGGCCTGGCGTGCAGAAGTCCCGGGTTTGATTCCCAGCCAGGGCACACAGGAGAAGCGCCCATCTGCTTCTCCACCCCTCCCCCCTTCTTCCTCTATGTTTCTCTCTTCCCTTCCCGCAGCCGAGGCTCCACTGGAGCAGAGATGGCCCGGGCACTGGGGATGGCTCCTCGGCCTCTGCCCCAGGTGCTAGAATGGCTCTGGTCACAACAGAGCGATTCCCTAGAGGGGCAAAGCATCTCCCCCTGGTGGGCAGAGCGTAGCCCCCTGGTGGGCGTGCTGGGTGGATCCCGGTTGGGTGCATGTGGGAGTCTATCTGACTGTCTCTCCCCGTTTCCAGCTTCAGGAAAAAAAAAAAAAAAGAGTGCGTAATCATGGTAGATGTAGCTGAATTACCTGTGCTAGCCTCTCCATTGTCCACCCTCAGTAAGTACCTTACTCTCAGGGAATTAAGTCCTCAGTGTGTTCCAGAGTCAGAGCGGGATCCAGAGAGTACAATTATTGTAGATATACTGAATTTTCCGTGCTAGCTTGTGCATAGTACACCCTCAGTAAGTACCTTATTTTCAGGGAGGTGAGTCCCCAGTGTATCCAAGAGTCAGAGCAGGAAAAAGAGAGGATAATCATTGTAGATATTCTGAATCCACATTCTAACCTCTGCATAGTCTACACTCAGTATGTACCTTTATCTCAGGGAAGTGAGTTTACAGAGTGTCCCAAAGTCTCAGCTGGATCAAGAAAGAAAAATCATTCTAGATACAGCTGAATTCACCGTGCAAGCGTCTCCAGGGTGCACCCTCAGTAAGTACCTTACTCTCAGAGAAGAGAGTCTTTAGAGTGTCCAGAGTCAAAGCGGGATCAATAGAGGGTAATCATTGTAAATATAGTGAATTCCCCAAGCTAGCCTCTGCATGTTCCACCCTCAGGATATCACTTACTCTCAGGAAATTGAGGCCCCTGTGTGTCCCAGAGTCAAGCGTGATCAAGTGTGGGTAATCATTTTAGAAGTAGCTGAATTCCCCATACTAGGCTCTGCAAGTTCCATCCTCAGTAAGTACCTTACTCTCAGGAAAGTGAGTCCGCAGTATGTCCCAGAGTCAAACCAAGATAAAGAGAGTTTACTCATTGTAGATATAATGAATTCCCCATTCTAGCCTCTGTATGTTCCATCCTCAGAAAGTGCCTTAATCTCAGGGAGGTGAGTTTCCAGAGTGTCAATAGTCAGAGCGGGATCAAGAGGGGGTAATCATTGTAGATATAGTGAATTCACCGTGCTACCCTCTGCATGGTCCACCCTCAGTAAGTACCTTGCTTTCAGAAATGTGAGTCCCCACTATGTCCCAGAGTCAATGCAGGTTTAAGAGAGGTAATTTTTGTAGGTGTAGCTGAATTTCCCATGCTAACCTTTGCATGGTCCACCCTCAGTTAGAACCTTACTCTCAGGTAAGTGAGTCCCCAGTGTGTTCCAGGTTCAGAGCAAGATAAAAACAGGGTAATCTTTGTAGATATAGTGAATTCTACATGCTAGCCTCTGCATGGTCCACCCTCAGCAAGTACCTTACTCTCGGGGAGGTGAGTCCCAGTGTGTCTTAGAGTCAGAGCGGGATCAAAAGAGTTTATTCATTTCAGATGTAGCTGAATTCCCCATGCTAGCCTCTGCATGTTCCACCCTCTGTAAGTACCTTACTTTCAGAAAAGTTAGTCCACAGTGTGTCCTGAAGACAAAGTGAAATCAAAAGAGGTTAATCATTGTAGGTAGAGCTGAATTCCTTGTGCTAGCCTTTGCATAGTCCACCCTTAGTAAGTACCTTACTCTCAGAAAAGTGAGTCCCTAGTGTCCCAGTGTCAGAGCGGGATCAAGAAAGGGTAATTATTGTAGATACAGCTGAATTCCTTGTCTAGACTTTGCATGGTCCACCCTCAGTAAGTATTTTACTCTCAGGGTAGTGAGTCCCCAGTGTGTCCCAGAGTAAGAGTGGGATTAGGAGATGGTAATCATTGAAGATATAGTGAATTCACAGTGAAGCCTCTGCATGGTCCACCGAGGTAGTATCATACTCTCAGGAAAGTGATTCCCCAGTGTGTTCCAGAGCTAGAGCTGGATCAAGAGAGGGGAACAATTGTAAATGTAGCTGAATTCCCCATGCTAGCCTTTGCATGGTTCACCCTCAGTAAGTACCTTACTTTCAGGGAAGTGAGTCCCCTGAGTGTCCCAGATTCAGAGTGGGATCAAGAGAGGGTATTCATTGTAGATATAGTAAACTTCCCGAGCAAGCCTCTGCATGGTCCACCCTCAGTATGTACCATATTCTCAGAGAGGTGAGTCCCCACTGTGTCCCAGGGTCAGAGCAGGATCTATAGAGTGTAATCATTGTAAATATAGTGAATTCCCCATGCGAGCTTCTGTATGGTCCACACTCAGGATATACCTTACTCTCAGGGAAGTGAGTCCCCAGTGTGTCTCAGAGTTAGAGTGTGATCAAGAGAGTGTAATCATTGTAGATGGAAATGAATTCTTCATGGTGCCTCTGCAGGGTCCATCCTTAGTAAGTATGTTACAGTCAGGGAAGTGATTGCCCAGTGTTTTTCAGAGTGAGTGCGAGATAAACAGAGTGTAATAGTTGTAGATGTAGCTGAATTACCCATACTAGCCTCTCCATAGTACTCCCTCAGTAAATACCTTACTCTCAGGAAAGTAAGTTCCCAGTGTGTTCCAGAGTCACAGCGAGATAAATAGAGGGTAATTATTGTAGATAAAGTTAATTTTCCGTGATAGCCTTTGCATGGTCCACCTCAGTAAGTACCATACTCTCAGGGAGGTTAGTCTCCAGTGTGTCCAGAGTCAGAGCGGGACCAAAAGAGGGTAATCATTGTAGATATACTGAATCTCCATGCTAACCTCTGCATGTTACACAATCAGTAAGTACCTTACTCTCACGTAAGTAAGTCCACATCGTGTCCCAGAGTCAGAGCGGGATCAAGAATAGGTAATCATTGCAGATTCAGCTGAATTCACCGTGCTAGCATCTCCATGGTCCACCCTAAGTAAGTGCCTTACTATCAGAGAAGTGAGTCCCCACTGTGTCTAGAGTCAGAGCAGGATCTATAGAGGGTAATCATTGTAAATATAGTGAATTTTCAATGCTAGCCTTTGCATGGTTCACCCTCAGGATTTACCTTACTCTCAGGGAAGTCAGTACCCAGTGTGTCCAAGAGTCAGACTGAGATCAAGAGAGGGTAATCATTTTAGATATATTAAATTTTCCGTGCTAGCCTCTGCATGGTCTATCCTCAGTAAATACTTTAATCTCAGCGAGTTGGGCTTCCAGATTTTCCAGTGTAAAGTGTGGAATCAAGAGAGGGAAATCATTGTAGGAATAGTGAATTCCTTGTGCTAGCCTCTGCATGGTCATTTTCAGTAAGTACCTTACACTCAGGAAGGTGAGTGCCCAGTGTGTCTCAGAGCCAGAGAAACATCAAGAAAGGGTAATCATTGTAGATATAGCTGATTTCATCATGCTAGCCTCTGCATGGTCCACCCTCAGTAAGTACCTTACTTTCAGGGAAGTGAGTCCCCAGTGTGTCCCAGAATCAAAACTGGGTCAAAAGAGCTTAATCATTGTAGATGTAGCTGAATTCTCCATGCTAGCATTTGCATGGTC
Organism: Saccopteryx leptura; assembly: GCF_036850995.1. Lineage (NCBI taxonomy): Eukaryota > Metazoa > Chordata > Mammalia > Chiroptera > Emballonuridae > Saccopteryx > Saccopteryx leptura. The sequence continues at coordinate 98,177,332 of NC_089510.1, forward strand.
CAAAATCAGTAATTTCCTTACTCGCTGGGTAGTGATTCTGCAGTGTGTCCCAGAATAAGAGTGGTATCAAGAGAGGGTAATCATTTTAGATATAGCTGAATTCTCCATACTGGCCTGTGCATGGTCCACCTTCAGTAAGTACCTTCTTCTCAGGGACGTGAGTCCCCAGTGTGTCCCAGAGTCAGAGTGGTATCAAGAGAGAGTAATGATTGTAGATATACTGAATACCCTATGCTAGCTTCTGCATGGCCCACCCTCATTAAGTACGTTTCACTAAGTAAAATGATTCCCTAGAGTGTCCCAGATTCAGAGCGGGATCAAGAGAGGGTAATCATTGTAGATAGAGTGAATTCACCGTGCTAGCCTCTGTGTGGTCCATCATCATTAAGTAAGCCCCCATAAGGATGACACTTGATTTGTTAACAGAAACATTTGAGGCCAGAAGAGAATGGCAAGAATATTCAAAGTAATACAGAACAAAAAACTACAACCAAGACTACTTTATCCAGCAAGGTTATCATTTAAAATTGAAGGAGAAATAAAAAGATTCCCAGACCAAAAAAAAAAACAACTCAAGAATTTTATTACAACCAAACCAAAGCTGCAGAAAATGTTAACAGGTCTCTTTTAAATAGATTAAAGTGGGTAAAGAATATAGCAAAAGAGGAATACAGCTTTAAAGAAGAAAATGGCAATAAACAACTATATATCAATAATAACCTTAAATGTAAATGGATTAAATGATCCAATAAAAAGACATAGGGTAGCTGCTTGGATAAGAAAACAGGACCTGTACATATGCTGTCTACAGAGACACACCTTAAAACAAAAGATGCACATAGACTGAAAGTAAAAGGATGGAAAAAATATTTTATGCAAATGAAAATGAAATTAAAGCTGGGGTAGCAATACTTATATCAGACAAAATGGACTTTAAAACAAAGAATATAGTGGGCGATAAAGAAGGTCACTACATAATGATAAAGGGAGCAATCCGACAGAAAGATATAATGATCATAAATATCTACGCACCTAATTATAGGAGCACCTAAATATATAAAGCAGACTTTGATGGATATAAAGGGTGAGATCAACAGCAATGCTATAGTAGTAAGAGATTTAAATACCCCACTAACATCACTAGATAGATCCTCAAGAAAGAAAATTAACAAAGAAAGAGCAGACTTAAAAGACATACTAGATCAATGTGATTTAATAAATATCTTTACAACCTTTCACCCTAAGGCAGCAGAATATACATTCTTTTCAAATGCTCATGGTATATTCTCGAAGATAGACCAGATGTTAAGACACAAAAGCAGTCTCAACAAATTTAAGAAGATTGAAATCATATCAACCATTTTCTCTGACCAAAATGGCATGAAACTAGAAATCAACCACAACAGGAAAACTGAAAACTATTCAAACACATGAAAACTAAATAGCATGTTATTAAATAACGAATGGGTGAACAATGAAATCAAAGAAGAAATAAAAAAATTCCTAGAAACAAATGATAATGAGCAAACAACTCAAAATTTATGGGACACAGCAAAAGCAGTCTTGAGAGGGAAGTTCATAGCACTTCAGGCATTCTTTAAGAAGCTTGAAATAGCTCAAAGAAACAACCTAACCCTTCATCTGAAAGAACTAGAAAAAAAACCAGCAAGTAAGGCCCAGAGGTAGTAGAATAAAAAATAATAATTATCAGAGCAGAAATAAATGACATAGAAGCTAAAGAAACAATACGAAGGATGAATGAAACCAAGAACAGATTATTTGAAAGGGTAAACAATATCGATGAACCTTTAACAAGACTCAGCAAGAAAAGAAAAGAGCCTGACCAGGCAGTGGCACAGTGGATAAAGAGTCGGACTAGGATGCAGAGGACCCAGGTTCGAGACTCCAAGGTCACCATCTTGAGCGCGGGCTCATCTGGTTTGCACAAAAGCTCGCCAGCTTCAACCCAAGGTTGCTGGCTCAAGCAAGGAGTTACTCAGTCTGCTGAAGACCCACAGTCAAGGCTCATATGTAAAAGCAATTAATAAACAACTAGGGTGTTGTGATGTGCAACAAAAAACTAATGATTGAAACTTCTCATCTCTCCATTCCTGTCTGTCTGTCCCTGTCTATACCTCTTTTTGACTCTCTGTCTCTGTTAAAAAAAAAAAGAAAAGAAAAAAAAAGAGAGCACTCAAATAAATGAGAAATGAAAGTGGAGAAATAACCAACACAACGGAAATAAAAAATATTGTAAAAAATATTATGAAGAACTGTATGCCAAAATATTAAACAACCTAGGTGAAATGGACAAATTACTTGAAACATATAATCTTCCAAAAATCAATCTGAAAGAATCAAAAAACCTAAACAGACCAATTACAACAAAAGAGATTAAAACTGCTATCAAAAAGCTCCCAAAAAACAAACTCGTGGGCCTGATGGCTTCACATGTAAATTATACCAAATATTAAAAGAAGAACTAACTCCTATCTTTCTTAAGCTATTCCAAAAATTCAGGAGGAAGGAACACTTCCAAGTTTTTTTATGAGGTGAGCATAATTCTGATTACAAAACCAGGCAAAGACAACACAAAGAAAGAAAATTATAGGACAATAACTCTGATGAATTTAGATGCTAAAATTTTCAAAAAAATATTAGCAAACCGGATCCAGCAAAACTGAAAAAAGTCATACAACATAATCAAGTGGGATTTATTCTGGAAAGGCAAGGATGGTACAACATTCTTAAATCAATTAATGTGATTCACTACATGAAAAAAAAAATGAAGGAGAAAAAGCACATGATAATTTCAACAAATGCAGAAAATGCATTTGATAAAATCCAGCACTGAGCCTGACCTGTGGTGGCGTAGTGGATAAAGTGGCGACCTGAAAATGCTGAGGTCACCGGTTTGAAACCCTGGGCTTGCCTGGTCAAGGCACATATGGGAGTTGATGCTTCCAACTCCTCCCCGACTTCTTTCTCTCTGTCTCTCCTCTCTCTCTCTCTCTCCTCTATAAAAAATGAATAAATAAAAAATAAAAATAAATTTGTTAAAATCATAACTTCAATAGAAATCATAATCAGCACAAAAAGACATTTAAAAAAATCCAGCACTAAAAAAAAAAAAAAAAATCCAGCACTGATTTATGATCAAACCTCTTAGCAAAGTGGAAATACAGGAAACATACCTCAACATGACAAACCCACAGCCAACATTATAATTAATGCACAAAAATCAAAAGCAATTCCCATAAAACAGGACAAGGCAGGGGTGCCCTTTTTCACCACTCTTATTCAACACAGTACTGGAAGTCTTAGCTACAGCAATCAGACAAGAAGAAATAGAAAGCATCCAAATTGGAAAAGAAGAAGTAACACTATCATTATTAGCAGATGATATGATACTGTATATAGAAAACCCTAAAGTCTTTGTCAAAAAATAACTGGACCTAATAAATGAATTCAGCAAGTTGGCAGGATATAAAATTAATAAATAGAAATCAGAGGTATTTTTATATACAAACAATGAACTGTCAGAAAGAGAAATTAAGGAAATAATCACCTTCACTATATTAACCAAAAAAATTAAGTACCTAGGAGTAAATTTAACCAAGGATGTTAAACACTTGTACTTGAAAAATTATGAACATTGATAAAAGAAATCAAGGAAGACACATAAGTGGCCGTTTACGTCAAAAACATAATAAAGGTCACTTAACTAGACAGAAAGTCCATTTCTTTAACATTACACTTTCTTCCTTTCTGTCTTCTCTTTTTAAAAATTTTAAAAAATTTGCCTGACCTGTGGTGGCACAGTGGATAAAGCAGTAACCTGAAATAATGAGGTCAACAATTCATAACCCAAGGCTTGCCTGGTCAAGACACATACAAGATGCAACTACAAAAATTTGGCACTTCCTGTTCCTGTCTGCCTCCCCCTTCTCTCTTTCTCACACCTCTCTCTAAAATCAATAAAATTATTTTTATTGATTTAAGAGAGAGAGGAGGGAAGAGTGTGAGAGAAACATTGATTTGTTGTTCCACTCATTTTTGCATTTAGTGGTTGATTATTATTTCTTTTTTCTTTTTTCTTTTTTTAGCTAGAGCGGTGTTTCCCAACGTGGGGCCCATGCCCCACAGGGGGGCAATTCGATAGTTAAGGGGGGCAATTTGAAAATGACTCGACAGGACTTTAACTCTTTCGCCCCGGGCCATTTAAATGCAATGCTAGATATCGGTGCCAAATTTAACAAAAAGTGCAATTCTTAAATAATTGCGGTAAAAAATTATTAAGTATAATTTCATTTGACAAGCCAAAATATCAACTGGGTGATTGGTGTCATCAAGTAAACTTCGTCCTGGGTTCACCATGGAGCATGCCATCTGCCGCGGGGAACCCCGGACATTTTAAAAACTCGCTAAACAACGCAGTTATTCTCACCTAATTGGCCCATCCCAACTTCTGCAGTGTTTCACATCATTCAGTTGGTGTTAATTTGAAATAAGTGTCAGTCAAAACTGTTGTAAAAGCTCGTTGATTTAATAAATATACATTGTATAAATATAATTGGTATTTGATTTTATTTTTATCAATATTAAACTCTTTATTAAGTACTTCTTGCATCGGGGCTAGAAAGCACTAATATTTTATAAATATTATTGGGGCTATAATAGTGCATGCACGACAATTTTAATTTTAGAAGCATAACTTTCCAGAAAATTTTGTCAAGTGGAAAAAATATAGATACCTTTTGATTTGTGGTGGTAGTGTAGTAAATGTGTTATATACATTTCAATAAATATGAATTTTTAGTATACGTTTACTCTATGTCACATTGAATATATTTTAACACATGTTTTAAAATTAGTTTTTAATTGATCTTATTTTTATTTCTTATAGCCCATAGTAAAATGAGTGGTGCAAGCAAGAAAAAAACTTGTCAATATTTGGAGGAATATTTAAAATTTGTGTTAATACCCACTGTTCATGATGAATGGATTCCTTTTTGCCTTTTATGCCAGCAATGCTTGACCAACGAATCAATGAAACAAGGTCGTCTTGAGGCGCATTTGAAGGCAAAACATAGTGCTCATATTAATTCAGATTTGAGTTACTTTAAAACTTTAAAAAAAATTTGAAAAAAGAGCAACATTAAAGTCTCCATTTACTGCTCATACTTCAACTAATAATCGTGTTCTTGAGGCTAGTTATCAAATTTCCTTATTCATCGCTAAAAGTGGAGAAATCACACTATAGGAGAGAATTTAATAAAACCATCAATATCAGCATTTCTTAAAACGGTTCTTGAAAAAGATGACAAAGATGTAAAAGCTATGCCACTCAGTGACAATACTGTTAGCAGAAGAATAGACGAAATGAGTGAGGATATTGAAAAACAACTTATTGAAAAGCTGAAAACAAGAAAATTCTCCTTGCAAATGGATGAATCAACTTTGAGAGACAGTGAGGCAGTATTGATAACTTATGTAAGATATATTGATAAAGGACATTTTGCTGAAGAAATGTTGTTCTGTAAAAGATTAGAAAGCACCACTACCTCCAAAGATATATATAGTGAGCTAAAAAACTACTTAGATGTCAGTGATATACCAATGAAAAATATAACATCTTGTGCTGCAGATGGTGCTCCCAATATGATGGGCAAGAAAAATGGCTGCTTAAAATTGATGAAAGATGTGAATCCAGAAATGATTCTTGTGCATTGTGTTATTTATAGGGAAAACTTGGTAGCTAAAAACATCTCACCTGTTCTGAATGAAGTATTACATACAGTAATAAAATGTGTTAATGCTATTAAATCTAGTGCCAAATGTGAGCATCTTTTCAAGCTATTTTGTGAAGAACAAAATGAAGATGATGTGAGACTTTGACTTCATACTGAAGTAAGATGGTTATCTAGAGGAAACTGTTTGAAAAGATTTATGGAACTTTTTGATACTCTTAGTGATTTTTTAAGTGACAAACCTGAAATGAAGTATCTGTTAACAATAGATGGTAAAGCATTTGTGAGTTATTTAGCCGATATCTTTGAAAAACTAAATATATTAAATAAGCAACTTCAAGGAACAAATAAAACTCTTGTCGATGCAAAAGCAAAGATATTTGGTTTCATTACCAATATTGAGTTATGTCAGAAACATATTAACAACAAAAACTTTAAACAGTTTTATTGACTCCAAAAATGTGAAGTAACTGATACTGCTTTACTTGTTATTGTCAATCATTTGAATATTCTATTGGCTGATTTAAAAAAAAAATATTTGGAATTTAAATTTCTGTTTTTCATTATATGTTTTGAAATTTTACTTACTGTGATTTGTTAATTTCAGAGTGATTTCTTCCTAGAACCTATCATTTATGTTTATTAAGTTAATAAATCAATTTTTTAATGTTAAAAATTATGTATGTTACATAGGGGGGGACATAAAAATTTTAGAAAGGTTAAGGTGGGGCATGGCACAAAAAAGGTTGGGAAACACTGAGCTAGAGAGACAGGAAGGGAGAGGGATGAGAAGCATCAACTCATAGCTGCAGTACCTTAGTTCTTCATTGATTGCCTTCTCATACGTGCTTGACCAGGGGACTCTAGCTGAGTCAGTGACTTCTTGCTCAAACCAGCAACCTTGGGCTTAAACCAGTGACCATGGGGTCACATCCACGACCCCATTCTCAAGCTAGCAACCCCTCAGTCAAGCCAGCAACCTTGGCGTTTGGAACCTGGGTCCTCATTGTCCCAGGTTGATGCTCTATGCTTTGTGCTACCACCTGGTCAGGCTTCAATGGTTGATTCTTATATGGGCCTTGACTGGACATCAAACCCACCTTGGTGTATGGGGACAACTCTCTCTCGAATTAAGCAACTTGGCCAGGGTTCCTTTCTGTCTTCTTGTTTCAGAGTGACCTTGTCCAGTCTAATGGTACAATGACCATCTTGCCTCTTTTCCTTCTTATTCTTCCACCCTTACACATTTGACCATCCTTGCCCTTCCTTAATCATCAGAGTCTGGTCAGCACCAAACAGTCTTCGGAACACAGCCTCAGGTCCGTGGACCACAGAAACCATTTGGGTCAAGTTAGAGATCGCATCTGGTCTTCAGCTGTTTAAATGCTAGACCCATGAAAGCAGAAGGACCTTACTGACCACACCCTCATGAAACCAGACACACTGAAGAGATGGCTGACACAGGGCCTGAAACAATGGTCCCTACCCTGGCCCACAACCCCAGCTGCCTAAATCACCATGATTAATTCTTTCTTGTCTGCAATGTGGCTGGCACTACCCAGCCAGCCCTGTCCTGGAGCACTGCTCATTGGCCAGACCTTCCTCCTCCTCTTGTGATGACAAGTGTTCTGAATGAATTATTTCTTATGTGCTTTTATACTTTTATACCATTCCTGCTCATAAACACATCTACAAATATGTGCAATTACTTACACATGGAGGCACTGTAGCAAATCGCCCTTATTGCACAATATACTGTTTGCATCTTGCTCCTTTGCTAAATGCAAGCTCTGTCCCTTGTTAGCCGCTAAGAGGAGGGGACCTGACCCTGGGTCAGTTTCTAAAGGCCAGCACCATGCCTGCAGCCCCTCACCTCGCTGCCTCCGAGTCCATTCTTCATGCAAGTCCTCAGTGTCCTCCGCCGCGGGTCTGGTGGCCTGCTGGCGGTGAACCATGGAAGCGGTCCAAGGGGCTCTGAGGCCTGGAGAGAAACAAAATCGTGGTCCCCAAAGTGAATCGCTTGAAGAAGCAGCCCTGACATAGGCCAGCCAGTGTGCCGCCCGCGGTTCCCACTGGTTCTAGCGCGGTTCCCGCGCCTCGTCACCTGTGCGCAGCAGCGCGTCCTGGTTTCTCTCCACATTGGGGCAGCGCGCCTTCTCCATGTCGCCCAAGGCGGCCACCCCACCTGGAAGAAGTAGGCGTGGAAGTCCCTGAAAACATCGGTTGCCAGGAGAGACGCAGCCACGTGACCCCGGGCAGCCACTGGTGGAACCTCCTCTCGCCCTGCTGGGTCCGGTTCAGGCTTGCCCCAGCCCGCTTCCCTGTGCTCACCTGCGACTAGGCCCACGCCTTGCTCGACACTCCCTCAGAGCCACCCCTTGGGCCCCCATTCACGTCCATGCACCAGGCACCCCGCACGCCCAGCCCCAACGTGCCTGCATGGGAGACAGCGCTGAGGCTGACTGCTTGGCCCACAGGCACGCTCTTGTGTGCGTGCGTGCTCGCGGTGGGGTGTCCCGAGAGGGGACATGTGGGGCCAGCCCCAGGGGCTCAAGGGTGGGCCAGGCTGGGGACTCCAGCCAAGTCAATGAGCCCCCCTTGCTCAAGCCAGCAACTTCGGCTTTAAGGCAGCGACCTTTGAGGTCAACCAGCAACCATGGGGTCATGTCTATGATCCCGAGCTCAAGCTGGTGTGTCCGCGCTCAAGCGGGATGAGCTTATTACATTTTCTTGTTATTCAAGTGCTCTCTTTGTTGTAAGAGACTAATATTGATATTCAAGGAAGAAAAGTTCAGGCTTTCCTGTCCTTTCCTTTAAAAATGGAGGGAAAGTATTGTAAAAGTCTCCTGAGTTACAAGGACGACTAGGGTCATTTGGTTTTAAAATCTCTGAAAGAATTAAGGTTAACTAAAAAACTTCTCTTCCAATAGGAGGCTGAATTTTCATACCACCTTGCATTGATTGTAGTTCCTCCCTTTCCTGGAATCTTGAGAGTAAAATACCTCTATGCTAGTAAGGAAAGAGGAATCCTGAAAGATTTGCAAATGTCTTTGACTGTGTTACCTTGAGAGTCTTAATGTTTCTGTATATCCCCTAGACAAATGTTATACTCTTGTTAATAATTGTGCCATGATGTCATGCTCTCCCCCAACCATGTGTGATCAAGGGTATATAAGCAGCCCCTGAACTATTATGGGGGACTGCACGATTTGGGCCTTATGCCTCATGTCAGCCATATGCTGCCGGCATATTTAAAATTCTCTCCTTTAATAAAACTCTTCAAAATTCATCTGGACTGGGTGTCTCTACATGAACTCGTTGAAGTGAGGTACAGTGTCTTTCAGAACCTGGGGTGCAGTACTTTATAACAACTTGAGTCTTCTATTCTACTCTCAAGTTTGTTGAACATCATTATGACTGTTTGCTTTGAGTTCTTTATCTGTCCAATTACTCATCTCCATTTCAAAACTATTTCTCCGGAGTTTTTTTCTTGTTCCTTTATTGAATGTATATATTCTTCTGTCTCCTCATATTGTTTGACTTCCTGCTTTTGTTCCTTTGAATAGAATGAAATAGTCATCTGTTGGGCAGATAAAGTATATTATGCTCACTTTGTTAAAGATGACGCTGCCCATGAGGAGGCCGTCGCCCAGGTGATATTAATGTGTGTTGAGAATCCTTGTAACCTGGGGCTTGGTTTTGGGATTAAGCCTTTCCCACCCTTTTTGATGTGGGGTGGTACAATCCAATCATGCCTCAGAGAAGTGACTTTGTATTAGAGACTTCCCTATTTTGTATATTGGATTAAAGGTTTGGATTTCTACACTATAAAATAGGGGCAGAATAGGAGCTTGCTCTCTTGGTTCCTGGATGATTAGCATGAGAGAGCAGAGGGAGCAGAGCAGAGAGCAGAAAGAGGCCATGTGGCCAGGAGAATCAGCCAAGATGGTGGAGTATTGAGTGAGAGGCCAGTTTGTGCAGTTTGATGCTGGAGAAGGAAGGAGATGCAGAACTGAGGAGAATAAGGCTGGTGAGCTAGAAACCTTTGATTCTAGGAAACTCAGATAAGTCAGTGGCTTTGTGAACACTGAATGTGAGTGGGTTTTGGAGCCCAGTGTGTATTTTTACTTGCCCACCGGGTGCAAGCTAGAATTAAAGAAAATGGCCTATCAGTTTTTGGCTCCATTGTTTCTTTACCGACTATCCGAATCCAATGCGAACCTGCATAGGCCAGGTGGCTGCTGTGATAGTGGCCCTGGCTACTGGCTTTACATCATCTCACCCAGTCTTGAAAATGTTGTCTTTGTTACATTGTGTGTTGAATAGTTTCAGCCTGCGTATTGTAGTTGGGGGAGGTGCATGCAGTGCCTGTCACTGGCCTGAAAGAGTGGGTTCTGAATGGGCTTCCTGGGGTGTATGAGCCTTTTTGTCCTTTTAATCTGGGAGGGCTGCCTAGTATAAAAGGGGCTGCGTGGTGTGTGCTGTGTGTCCTGTTTTTTTGTGTGTTTTTTTTGTTTTTGTTTTTTTTTCTGAAGCTGGAAACGGGGAGAGACAGTCAGACAGACTCCCGCATGCACCCGACCGGGATCCACCCGGAATGCCCACCAGGGGCGATGCTCTGCCCACCAGGGGGCAATGCTCTGCCCCTCCGGGGCGTCGCTCTGCCACGACCAGAGCCACTCTAGCGCCTGGGGCAGAGGCCAAGGAGCCACCCCCAGCGCCTGGGCCATCTTTGCTCCAATGGAGCCTTGGCTGCGGGAGGGGAAGAGAGAGACAGAGAGGAAGGAGGGGGAGGGGGTGGAGAAGCAAATGGGAGCTTCTCCTATGTGCCCTGGCCGGGAATCGAACCCGGGTCCCCCACATGCCAGGCCGACGCTCTACCGCTGAGCCAACCGGCCAAGGTGTGTCCTGTTTTAATTATCTGTTGTCAGAGCATGGTCTGCGCTGGGTTACCTGATTGCTTTCTTGTATCTCACCCCCCATTAGATCCACCCTTTGTCCTGGTGGGGTAGCAGGGTGCACAAACAGCCTTAATTTGTTCATTCTTCACCTTCTTGAGGCTTGGCAGCCCTGTGCACATGCACAGCATTGCCCCTCCCCTCACTCCACACTGGGCTGCAAGGTTTTGCTAGCTTTGTGCTTTCTTTGGGTAGAGCAGCCTGACCAGTGAGAGCAGCAGTGCCCCCCAATCTCTGCATTTTCTCTCATCAGGCAGTCCTGTGTGCAGAATATATACCATTTGCTGGCTCCCAATTTTCCGGGAAGGGTAATGCCAGTAGTGACCCACTATGTCTGCACTTTCTCTGGGTCATATAGTCCTGCAGTTGGTATCAGAGTGTTTGCTAGCTCTTCACTCTTTCTAGGTGGCGGAGCCCCACATGCACATGCACCTCAGTGGGTGAAGTGTTGCCCTGCCATACTTACCTGCTGGGTCGATATCAGTGAAGAGGAGCTCTCTTTACACAAGCTGTAAGATATTTTTCCCCACCGAGAAGGAACAGGTCTCGGAGCCACAAGTGTGGTAAGTTCAAAAGGCTTTATTCAGTACAAAGCGTTCCCCGGACTAGACTCACTGGCGTGCAAGATGGAGGTCAGGAAAAAATCACACATGGAGAGACCGCGCGGGTATATTTAAAAAGGGGTCCCTCTACGGCAGTCGGACTAATATGATATAGAGAAATCTTACTGGCTGACAGTCAGTCGCTTTTGTTTCCAAGGAGTCCTAGGAAGTTTCTTTTTGGTGCGCTTGACTGTGGGCGGTCCTATCCAAAATTCCCGGGCCTAGGTTCCCCACGTGACCATGCCTCTATCCACGGTCCTTACATTCCGATCTTTTTCTGTTAATAAGGGGAGCCACTTATTCATCTGGCTACTTCCTGCTGAATAGGGGTATCGTGGGGAGGGGGAGATTGGAAGGTGGTGGTTTTGAGGGGTGTCAGGAGGAACATCTGTTTGGCCATGAGTTGAGAAACTTCGTTGGTGCAGTTCTGTAAGAATTTAAAAAAAAGAGAGGCAAATATGAGTTATACACTGATAATTAGAAGAAGATTTAGGTAGAATAGGGGCAGCCCAGGTAAGAATAGGTGACTGCTATTAGAAATTAAGCAGGTTGTAAGAGGAGAGATTTTTGCTTAATTTTTCTTGCAGACAGTTTAGATTGAAGCCTCTTTTATCAGGCCAGTCTTACTGAACAGCATTGCTCCCTGCTTCAGCTCACTCTGGTGGCAGGTTCCTGGTGGGAGGGACAGGAGCAACAGAGGGTCTGCATGGCACAATTTTTTGGTGAGCCACAGACGAGTAAGGCCCAGTGGTTCTGACTCCCAGCAATCCTGTATGGGAGCAAGTTTGAGGCGAGAGACATGATACCAAGGTGTTTGCCCTAGGACCTTAGCTGAAGTAGGAGTAGTCAGTATTACCATATGGGGTCCCATCCATCTGGGCTGCAGGGAGCCAGGCTGGAGCTCCCTTAGAAGAACGCTGTCTCCTGGTTGGAGGGGGACCGCTGGCTGTGTTTCATCTGAACCCCCTATGGAAGGAAGGGTCTGGTCTGCATGTTCCCTGAGAAGATGGCGAAGTAAAGACAGAAAGGGGAGGTACGTGGCAAGAGGAGGGGGGTTGACAGGTAAGCTGTAATTGATTAGGAATGGCCTACCATAAACCAGCTCAAAGGGGCTAAGTCCAGTGTGGTTTCGTGGGGTTGCCCTGATTTTGGTGAGTCCCAGGGGGAGGAGGTTTGTCCAAGAGACCCTGGTCTCAATGGAAAGTTTAGTTAGCTGACTCTTCAGGATGCCATGGGCCCTTTCCACCTTACCCAATGATTGAGGGTGATAGGGTATGTGGAGTTTCCAGGTGATGTTGAGAGAGGTGGCAACCTGCTGGACTATTTGAGCAGTGAAGCCGGGCCGTTTTCTGACTGGATGGTAGTCGGCAGTCCAAACCGTGGGATGATATTTTCAATGAGAATGGAGGCAATGGTATCTGCTGTTTCTCGAGAAGTTGGAAAGTCTTCTATCCATCCTGAAAAGGTGTCAATAAAAGTTAAGAGATAACAGAGTTTTTTGTGAGGAGGCATATGAGTGAAGTCAATTTGCCAATCCTGGCCTGGCACGTGACCCCTTGCTGATGAGTAGGGAAGCGGGGACGGAGTCCCCCTTGTGTAGAGGTTTTGGAACAGACAGAACATGCTGTGTGTACCTATTCAATAGTCTGCTGAGGCCTGAGAAGAAAAAGAGTGGTTGTAAGAACCGATAGAGAGCTTTTGGCCCTATGTGTAAGGAACAGTGGATATCAGAAAGGAGAGTTTCAGCCTGTTCTTTTGGTAAGGCAATTCTATCTCCAAGAAATATCCATCCCTGGTTGCACACATCTCCACCCTTTTTGAGGAGGGTCTGTTCTTCCTCAAAAGTGTAGGAAGGTTTCAAGGAGGTGGAGAGAAACATGAGAGGAGATGGGGAGGCTCCCAGGGTGAGGTTTTGAGCTGTCGCATCGGCCCGAGCATTTCCCAAGGCCACCGGGTCCTGAGAGGTTTGATGGCCCCTACAATGTACCACAGCCACCTCAGCAGGAAGCTGTAATGCCTGCAAAAGTTTAGAAATGAGGGTAGCATTGATTATGGGGGAACCCCTGGTAGTGAGGAAGCCCCTTTCCTTCCAGAGGGCAGAGTGGCTATGGGTAATAAGAAAAGCATATTTATAGTCAGTATATATAGTTATGCGTTTTCCCTGGGCCAGAGTGAGTGTCCGCGTGAGAGCAATCAGTTCTGCTTTCTGGGAGGTGGTGCCCTCTGGCAGCTGTTGAGCTTCTCGGGTGGAGGATGTCGTGACCACTGCATAGGCTGCCTGTCGTCGCGTCTGTCTGGTCCCTGTACAGAGCTCCCATCTACAAAGAGTATTAGATCTGGATCTTTTAAAGGAGAACTGATAATCCATCTCGAGGCCTGTTGAGGAAATCTATTAGTTCCATACAGGAGTGGGTGGGTCCAGGAAGTGTCACTGGAGCTGGCAGTAGAGTGGCTGGGTTGAGTCTGGGAGAGGGTAAAAGAGTGACTGAAGGGTTTTTGATGAACAGGAGGTGAAATTCTTGTAGGCAGGAAGGACTTAACAGAGAAAGAGATTTGTGTGAAAGGAGGTCAGTGAGCCTGTGGGAGGAGAATACAGTGATGGGTTGAGAAAAAGTGAGCTTAGTAGCCTCCTTGGTGAGTTCAGCTGCTGCTCCCAGTGCCCAGAGGCAGGGCTGCCAGCATTTGACAGTGGTTTCCAGTTGTTTAGAGAGATATGCCACAGAATGGTATGTAGGCCCCACAGGTTGAGTTAACACCCCAACAGCATTACCGTGCTTTTCATCAGTGAAAAGATGGAAGGGGTGCCTGGAGTCGGGTAAAGCGAGAGGGGGAGAGGAGATGAGGGCATCTCGAAGGGTACAGAAAACCCTTTTGATGGTGTTAGGGCATGTGAGACGTCCCGTAGGAGTCTCTTTTGCAGCCTTGTAGAAGGGTTTGGCTAAGAGAACAAAATTGGGAATCCAGTGTCTAAAAAAGCCTATTAGACCAAAGGAATAAAGAATCTGATCAGCAGTGGAAGGTGGTTGGAGACTTCGGATGGTCTGAGTTTGATCTAGGGTGAGACCTTGGGTGGTGGGAGTCAAGGCAATGCCCAGATAGACTACAGACTGAGAGTGAAGTTGAGCCTTAGCAGGGGAGACACGATATCCCTTCATGGCAAGAAAGTTAAGAAGGGTAGCTGTGTGTCTTCTTGAGGCAGACAGGGAGGGACTGCAGAGAAGTAGGTCATCTACATATTGTAAGAGAGTACTAGTCTCAAGATCGCATGCAGCTAAATCCCGAGCCAGCGCCTGTCCAAACAGGTGTGGGCTGTCTCTGAACCCCTGAGGCAGGACGGTCCACGTAAGCTGCTGGGCTGCATTAGTGTCCGGATCAGTCCAAGGAAAGGCAAACAGAAAGTAAGAGTCAGGGTGTAGAAGAATGGTAAAGAAGGCATCCTTGAGATCTAGGACCATGAAGTGAGTGGTGTCTGATGGAATGTGTGACAGTAATGTGTAAGGATTAGGGACTACTGGATGAAGGGGAACTACTGCCTCATTGATTAGGCATAAGTCTTGGATGAGGCGATAAGCTCCTGAAGGTTTTCGAACAGGAAGGATGGGGGTATTGCAGGGAGAGTCCATGGGAATGAGTAAGCCTTGGTTTAAGAGGCAGGTAATTATGGGTTTAAGGCCTTGGCAGTGACTTGCTGAAATAGAGAATTGGGGCCTAGATGGAAATTGGGAGGGATTCTT
This sequence comes from Saccopteryx leptura, assembly GCF_036850995.1. Lineage (NCBI taxonomy): Eukaryota > Metazoa > Chordata > Mammalia > Chiroptera > Emballonuridae > Saccopteryx > Saccopteryx leptura. Next base: position 98,192,376 of record NC_089510.1, read on the forward strand.
TAAGCGGATGTGTACAGGTGGGTGGTGGGTTGCTACCACAGGGGTAGAAGTGTCCCAGACCTGAGGGTTGACAACATCCGGTGGAAAAGGAGGTGTGACTGGGTTAGGGTGATCTGTGGTAGTGGAAGAGTCTTTAGTCAGGAGTGGTAGGAGTAAGTGGGAAGATGCTGTCAGCTGGATAGTGGCCCCGAGACTGTGTAGAATGTCTCGACCCAGAAGGGGTACAGGGCACGATGGCATGACTAAGAATGAGTGTGAAAAGGGAATTCCATCCAAACTGCATGTCAGAGGTGGTGTGCAAAGAGAAGAAGAAAGGGTCCCACCCACTCCCATAACCGAGACCTGTGAGGGAACTAGAAGTCTAGAGTATGTAGGCAATACAGAGAAGGTAGCCCCTGTGTCCACAGGAAATGATATGGACTTAACCACTACCTGTAGCATCACCTGTGGCTCAGAGAGAGCAATGAGGGTCTCTGAGTCCAGGCCGCATCAGTCATCTGTGAGGCCTAGGAATTCAAATGATGGCCTCACCTGGCTGGCTTGGTCTCCCATCTGAGTGGCCTGTCCTCCACGTCGAGACATTGAGGATGAGCCTGCTGCCAAAAGGGGACAATCGCTCCGCCAGTGACCAGGCTGCTTGCAGTTAGGGCAGGGCTTAATGGGTGGCCTCGGGCAGGGGCACTGCCAGGACCAATGACCCTCCTTGCCACACTTAAAGCAAGCTCCTGGTTGGGATCCTCTTGGTGGCCCGGACCTAGGTTGAGCACCCTCTGTGCCTTGGCCTGAAAATGGGACATTCAATTACAATATTCTAAGAGATCTTGACAATTTCTGCCACCGGACTGGGAAGGCCTCAGAAATTCCTTATATGCAGGCTTTCTTCTCCCTTCGCTCCTGTCCTTAATCTCCATACTACATGTTCTACACGCAGGCCATTTTTGGCCAGAGAAACCTCACCTAAAACCTCCGCTCCTAATCTTTTCTTCTCCACGGACTCCCAACTCTCTCCACCTCCTGCCTGACCCCAGGGGAAGCCCCTCTTTTGGGACTCCTCTCTGGTCCCTCTGCAGACCTCTGTCACTGGAGTCTCTTCCCTCCAGAAAGCCCCCTCTCTTTGAAGGATCCTGTTTCTTACTCACTTGCAAATACCAATCTCTCTTTCACCTCCCCTGCTGGCCAGGGTCCCCTCCCTTCTTCACTCTGTTCTTAAACCCCTCCTCCCTTATTTCAAATGGGCGGCTCTGTCTCTTTTTCTTGTTTAACCCATTCTCCCTTTCCCACCGACTTTGGCTGTATTTTACACGTCCTCCTGCCCCACTGGTTTGGCTGTATTTTACCCATTCCCGACTCCCCACAGGCACCTATGCCTTCCTCCCATCATCCACTCCCCTCTCCTCAGAGCTCTAAATCTTTTTGACTCCTCACACTATGTGGCACCAGCACCAGCACTTTAATCTCCTCCCTTTTCTCCTGCAAGTTCTGACCCTCTTCTTTCCATCCAGCTGTTCAGGCTGCCCATTCGTCTGCTTTCTCTCTTCCTCCCCTCTATGCTGAGAACTCCTTGTCATCTTAAAAAACTTAAAAAGGCAGAGTTGTCTATTAAGCTGTGTGAAGAAGTAATCTGGTTGTCTATTTGCCAAAAAATATCTCTAGTATAATTTCAATTGAAACAAGTAAAACACGCTCATTTAATTTTTCAGTTTATAATTTATAAGTGAAGTCTTTGTTTAATGTGTAACTGTCTGTTTCTAAGGCCTTAAACTAATAATTACCCACCTCTTAAATCAAGGCATACTTATCCCCATGAACTCTCCCTGCAATACACCCACCACCTGTGGTCTCACCTTAGATTGAACTCAGACCCTCCGCAGTCTCCAACCACCTACGACTGCAAATCAAATCTTTTCTTTCCTCAGTGTAATAGGCTTCTTTAGACATTGAATTCCCAATTATGCTCTCTTAGTCAAGCCCCTCAGTGAGATATTCTGAGCATGGCTTTTAAGGTCTATAATGGCCAGTGGAGTAACAGAAAATGCAAATAAGTCCCAAAAGATGTCAGCAAATACCAGCTTTTGGCATATGCTGTTAAAGGCTCCAGTACCCTAGAGGGCTTCATAGATTCCATCAGGATCCTGCTTCTAGAGTGGAAAGAAAGGTAATTGAACTGAAGCCTGCCTAGCTTCCCAGGCCCCAAGATGAGATACATCTTTGCTGTGGAAAGAGGTACACTAGAAGGTAAGCTGCCCCCTTGCTCCATGGAGGGAGGGTTCAAGCTCTCCTAGCCCTGCTCCAGCTACCTATTACCTGAATTTGTCCAGCATGCTGGGAATTACCACTGAAGGCCCAAGGATGTTGTTCATGAGCCTAAGGTATTTATTCCAAGTAGCAGATAAACAGATGTCAATTTTTGTAAACACAAGGGCCATCTACTATGCCTTGCTTAAATATTTGAGTTTTATTTATCCCTCAAAGATCTCTCCTGCTGATATTGACAGTCTGGTTTTGTTGCTTTATTTAATGTATAGTATCTCCTTTATTCCACTTGTCTCAATGTCCCATGCCTATTTTAGGCTGGGACCCGCTGCTAATTCCAGCTAGAAGCAGTAGTCACTAGGACATAAACTCTAGCTGCAAAGTGTAGAAATGTAACCACCATTTCCCTAAGTGATTATAAAATTTACAGGTTACTCAGCAAGCTGTTCAAAGACTGTCCAAGAGGCACTTCCAGCATTACATCACCCAAGGACTGACTTTCATGTGGACAGGTCCACACACCATGATTCTGAAAACTCCCACTGCTGCTAAAGTAGAAAAACGGCATGCCTTACTCCAACCAGAAACCGGAAGCTGGTTGGTCTACATATGGTGAATATATGAAGAAACTAAGAACTCTTTTCATCAGACTTTGGGAAAAGGGAAACTACTAAAATAAAAGTCTACTTAATTGCCACTAAAGGTTAAAAATGTTTAAATCAAGAGTTCTAACTAGAAAGTAATTGTATGGTTTTGATAATAGAAGGTATAAGGTATGGAAATAGTTTTGAAAGAAAAAGCAAACTGTCATGAAAGCCAGTTATTTCTGAATAAGAAAGTTTATGAAAGTTGAAAGTTTATATGTTGTTGAAGATTTGTGCAGATTGTAGGAGGTTTGTAACTAAAAAAAAGAATTTGAACAGTCAGAAAACTGGTTTTCAAAGAATGTTTAATTAGTCACCCTAGTTAATAATCCTGTAATCTCCTCACTTATTGTGGTAGCTCTTTCCTCCATCCTGACCATCTGGAGCTCAGAAACAGAGAAACAAAACCGACCCCTTGTCCATCTATTCTCTATTTACCTCTCATCCTGCCTCACCCAATCAGGGACTTTCTACTTGAGTGTACCAACACTGATATATGTCTCCCCACTAATTGGACAGAAACCTGTACTCTAATCTCTCTCACTCCAATTATCAACCTAATCCCATTTGAAGAGCCTCTTCCAATTCCTAGTACACTACCCATCAATCTGAGGACCAAACGAGCTATACAGGTGTTTCCTCCTCTTGTTGCTTTAACAATTTCTATAAAAATAGTTCCAGGGGCAGGGGGACTGGTCACTTCCTTGTCTTATTCCCACTTTCTCTCTCTCTCTCTCTCTCTCTCTCTGAAGCCCAGTGAATTCATAAAAGAGAAACCAAGTCATGGAATCAGTGGTTTCACAAAAACTGGGTGTCTTGACTGTTGCCTTGTATTGGTCCATTCATTCTCCTTTTTATTTTTCTAACTTTTGGACCCTGCCTTTTATGTTTGTTCACTACTTTCTTATAGAACCCCATGCAGACCTTCTCCAATCAGAAAATTGAAAAAACTTATATCAGCAAACATATAAATAATCCCCTACTTTGAACAATGGTAGAAAAACACCTTGTTCTCAATGCTAGCACCAATTACAGGACCAATCCTAATTTTGTGCCTAACTTTACTGCTTGCCCCTTTCTTTATCAAGTTTCTGCAGTCCTGAATGAAAGAAATCTCCAGGATTACCTACAATCAAATGCTTTTACAACCCCTACTCTAACTGCTTCAGGGAGAGGTTTATGAAGGAGGCCCCCCGACTGGAGCAAGAAGTAGTTCCAGAAGATAGCTGGTCTGTGACATACCTCTTTCTTGAACCAGATACCCTTTTCTTCCCCCCCCACTTCTTTTCCTTTTTATCATACCACAGAGTTGAGAAATGATAGATATATGAATTTACCAAAACTTGTAATTGCCCTTTGGTTGTTCTGCCTGGCTGCCTGACCTCACTCTTACTTACTGGACAATCGCCCTTGAGGTAGGAGTGTTCCTGGATGCTGGCCAACTGCCTCAAGGAGGAGCATTCCACAAATCCAAAACTGTAAAACTGCAGAAGGGATCATACCAGAACTTCTGACTGAGTACTTGCTCAAGGCTCTCCCAAACTGAATAAAATTTGCCTCATAGTCTGGTACCAGTGCCCTTCTCCCCAGAAAAGTGCCTGGAAGTATTCCTTTCTTCTCTTCAATAAAGCCTGTTACTCAGGTCTTTTCGAACTTCGATGGATTCTTACATTTTGTACATCAGAATCAAAGTTGAAAATGGGGATTACATAAAATTGATTGGTGATAGATTAGGGAGGTTGAGAATAAGAACACAAAGATTGAAAATCTGTAGCACTACTTAAAAGTAAAAATGTATATACTGAAATTTCTTTTATGTGGGCAGGAATAAGATAGCTAACAATGACCATGATAATAACAATGGGGGTGGTTGGCTTCTGCTCTGCTGATATGCTGGCTCTGAGGAGTGCAGAAAAAATTACCCTTATATTTCAAAGACATGCTATTGTTAGATGGGGTAGACAGGCATCAGTGCAGGAAAAGGGAGGGGAGAAACGAGGTTTTGTCTCACCCACTGAAGGAGGGGGGGTCAGCAATCACACTGTCCGCCAGAACAAAATCACCAATTGTCCAAATGGCCTTGAAATACTGTATGTTAGAGTATCAGTGAAAGGCAACCTTGCAAGTTATAGTGAAAAAGGATATGATCTCTAACATCCCAACAGGTAGCGGTGCTCAGACAAGCTGAGTTGCCCACTTGTGTTTGGTGCAAAGTGCACATCTTTGCTTAATAAACTGCTTGCTTTGCTTGAACACTGCACCCTGTCTCCTGCCTGAATTATTTCTCACCTAAGAAGCCCTCTTAGACCTGAGTTTTCTCTGGTGCCATTATTAGGTACATTATTGTAGATGCAAAAGACAAGAGACAGGCTCACATAAAATAAACCTTTGACCTTTGTTAGAGAAAAATACCTCTCTATACTTGACTACCCACCACAAACTGCTTGCTATTAGTTAGAAAGTTTTAATTTCAGATCATCCTGAGTGGTTATTTTAGGTCTATGAGTTTGTAAGGCTACTATGCAAGACTCCCTGGAGCTTGTCAGGTTCAGCATGTGGCCCCTTTTTTTGTCCACATCCTCCTAAGAGAGATGCTGGATTCCTAGAGAAGTGTTCCCCTGTCACAGTAGATCCCAAGCTTTACATAGATCAGAGATTCCTGATTCGACTTCCCCATGAAGTGTGACACTCCTGCTTAACATCAAGGCTGGGATCCTCTTTGAGACTACTCTTGAGGGGGCTATGCAGATTCTACTTATTGGTACTGAGACCAATCACAACCAGAGGAAAGACATGACCAACACACAATTTAATTGTAAGAATTACACAGGCAATTCATTACTCACAGATCATATGGTGTACCTGTGTACAGCTTACTGGGGCACCATCAGCGTGCTTATCTAGCTGTTCTTGTTAAGAGTGGCCAGCATGGAGACTCCACATTCAATGTTGGAGTCTGTTTGAATAAATGCAGCTGGGGACCCATTAGCTTTAGTACCCTTTCTGGCATACACCTTCTAACTGGTGTTAATCTCTGGATTATCACATCAAGCCACTTTTTGGGATTTCCTTGCAGAGAGCTTTTTTTTGTTAATCTACAGAATTGTCACCTCAAGCCACTTTTAGGGAGTTCCTTGCAGAGAGCTCTTTTTATCTATATATAATTTCACACACACATGAAGTGGGCCCTGAGCTAAGGGCATGGTCTTGCCTATCATATCACTATACACTAGATTAGCTCCCACCCAAAGGGTGTAGCTTATTCACTTACCTTAGTAGCTTTTAATATTCTAACATTTTAATATATCTTCTATAGTTTCTATGTATTTAATTACTATAACATTATATTACTGTAACATTCTTCCCCTTGATCCTGGTGAGCTAAAAGTTTTTCTGGATTCTTATGCTTATTCAGTAATGCTTGTTGTGTTCATGTTGGCAGGAAGGTAGATATGGATGGGGTAAGAGAGAGAAGAGAGTTGGACACTATATTTTATGAAACTTGCAATGAGTGCTCTAGAGAGAAGCCTCAAGGTTCCATTTAGTCTAATCTGATAGAAGGCTCCAGTATTCATAGAATTCATGGCACATTAAAGGAAACCATTGTGTCCTGAGAAGTTCATTGTCCCCTCAGCCCACTGGCTCACATTTGGGAAGGGTTTCCCCAAGGCACTGCCACCAGGTGTTTTGGGGAAGCATGAGGGAAATGGTTGCATTGTAGGAGAGGCACCATGGAGCCAAAAGTGGGAAAAAAACTGTGGGAGGTACAGACCTTAGATGGTTTACAGCAAGAAAGAAAGTTTCTCCCAGCCCAAAAATATAAACATGGTCCTAACAGAGATCTGGGCTTTTTGTTTATTTGTTTGTTTGTTTGGCATTTCTTCTACCTTTCTCCTGAGTGAAAAGTGTGAGGCACATTGCAGATTTATTACTCAATTTTTCCTACGATTTTAATTATTTCATTGATTTAAGAAAGAGAGAGAGAGAGAGAGAGAGAGAGAGAAGCATGCTCATTGCTCTACTTAGTTGTTCCATTTAGTTAGGTGCTCATTGGTTGTTCCTTTTAAGTGCCAACAATGGGGCTCACACCTGTCACGTTGGTGTTTGGTACAATGCCATATGCACTGAGCTACATGGCCAGTGCCCCACAGGCTTTTTTAGTGTAGTATTTTAATCATTCATTTGAAGTTATTTTATATTTTCAACTGTGATGTCTTTGGGGGTTATTTAGAAAATGTCATTTATTTCTTAAAGAATAAGGAGTCCATGTGTCTTTTTTATTAATATTTTTAGCCAGACCAGGCAGTGGTGCAGTGGATAGAGCATCGTACTGAAATGCATAGGATGCAGGTTTTAAACTCTGAGGTCCCCAGCATGAGTGCAGGCTCATCTGGCTTGTGCAGGAACTTAGCAGCTTGAGTGCAGGGTCATTGGCTTTAGCTTGGAATTATAGACATGACCCCATGGTTGCTGGCTTGATTCCAATGGTCACTGGCTTGAATCCCAAGGTCTCTGGCTTGAGGAAGTGGTCACTCGCTTTGATGTAGGCCCCTACACAAGGCCCATATGAAAAAATGATCAATGAAAATCTAAGGTGCTGCAATGATGAATTGATGCTTCTTATCTCTCTCCCTTTCTGCCTGCCTGTCCCTCTCTGTCTCTCTTTCAACCTATATTTTAGGTTAATAGCCCTGAAAACCAAACACAAATTTTATATTTTTTCAAACCTGAAAGCTTGTTGGATATTGCCTTCTGTTGCTTTGTGGTCCCTTTTCAATATGTTTGAAGTGTACTACTTTGTTGTCACTCTGTGCCCATGGTAGTTTTAGAAAAGATCTTAAGTACAATCACCTTTGTGTTAACATGAAGACTCCAAGGAACAGCTTGTTGACACCTTACCTTATTTCTTGAGTTTAATAGGTTTTGTGTTTCCCAAAAAAAGTATTCTGTCAGATTTGTCACATGTTCTCAAATTAGCTGCATGTTATCCATGTCACTTTTTTTTATAAAGTGAGAAGCAGGGGGGTGGCAGACAGATGGACTCCTGTATGTGCCCAACCAGGATACAACTGGCATGCCCACTTGGGGCAAATGCTCTGCTCATCTGTGGTGTTGCTCGGCTGCAACCAGAGCCATTCTAGTGCCTTAAGTAGAGGCCATGGAGCTGTCCTCAGAAGCCCTGCCAACTCTGCTTGAATGGAGCCTAGGCTGTAAGAGGGGAAGAGACAGATAGAGAGGAAGGAGAAGGGAAAGGGTGGAGAAGCAGATGGCACTTCCCCTGTGTGTCCTGATCGGGAATTAAATCCAGGACTTTCTAAATGCCTGGTCAACACTCTACTTCTGAGCCAACTGGCCAGGGCCTGTCCATGTCACCTTTAAAAATTCAAGATTCTGGCCTGACCAGGTGGTTGCACAGTGGATAGAGAGTCAAACTGGGATGCTGAGGACACAGGTTTGAGACCCTGAGGTTGCCTGTTGTGGACCGTTGATGGCAAAAAGCCATTATAGATTTGAGGCTTGGCAGGGGGCTAAGTTCTCCCCCCTCCATCTCCATATTTGGCTTTGATGCTGAGTGTTTGCACCCACTCCACTTGTTTCCTTGGGTTGCAGGAAGCAATATACATGCCCTTCCTCTGACTCTTTGTTTATTTCAGATGTCTGTAAATTTCACTAATGTATCTTGTTTTTGCCTTGGGAGAGTTCCTGTCTTAGCCTTTGATGTGCAACTTTGTATCAGGGTCCTTGATTTGCATAGGTCTATATAATAAAGGGAACTGGGGCTATGAGGCACTCAGATACTGCCAGGCAGTTTGAAGAGTCCTCCTGGTCCATTGGTTTTGTTTTTGACAAGTGTGTTTCCTCAATTCCGCACCGTTATTTGGAGCCTGTGCTGGTCCGTGGCAAGTGGCGCCCGAACAAATGACTTGAGTATGAGTACGAGGAAACTAAAACCTGAAGGAAGGTAACAGAACTCCCCAAAATGAAGTGTGCACAGTGAGTAAAGAAAGTTTTTGGAGAAAGTGTAGTTGGGAGTAAAAGATTATGGGACAGGTAGGGTCAAAAATAGGGGACCTTTATGTAGAAATGTTTCCGTATGAAGACAAATCGTTGTCTGAAAAGTATCAGGGTGAGCTGGAAACAGAGGGATGTGAATATGAGGATAACTTGGAGTCTGAGGATGACAGGGGGGATGAAAAATCCGTGGCTATGGCTGCCTTAGCCGCGGGGCCTCTGCTGCCCTCAGCTACTTTCTACATTCAACCCTCTGCTCCTGCATTCCCTTATCGGGCTGATTCCAGAGTCTATAGCTCAAAATCTGGGAAATCTCCTTTCCAACAATCTATAGACCAGGCTCGAAATATAGGGGAAACAATAAGTGATGTCTTTACCCATTTTCCTGTTATAGAAAGACAGGATGATACAGTGAGACTAGTGCGAGAACATGAACCTGTACATTTTAGAGCTCTGAAAGAGCTTAAACTTGCTTGTGTTCAGTATGGGCTACTGCCCCTTTTTCACTTGGTTTATTAGATACTATTAGTGCAAAGGTTCTTCCCCCAAATGACTGGAAGGTGATTGCTTGTGCTTGTCTCTCCAGGTGGTGATTATTTGCTGTGGAAGTTGGACTTTCATGAAGGGGCTGTTGAGGTAGGAGAAAAATCTCAGCATAATCAACCTGAGCCACCGGTTACAGCAACTATAGAATTTGAGAATGGATAAAAGATTCAGGTATTAGGAAAGTTACAGCTTTTCCTGTCATGATCTGTTTTTCTTTAATGTTTTAACTATGATCTTCTGAACTATCATTTTGTTTCTTTCTTGTTCTTTGCCTGGAGGTTGAGGCAGGGGACCTGTGTTGGATCTGACTATGGAAAATATCCCAGCAGCTTCCAAGAGCAAATTTTCTCAGGGAGATTTTGTTTAGTCACATCCTTCAGTCTCTCTGTCAGAAAATGCCCTGACTAATATCAGGCAGGCATCTTTCTAATCTGGATGTGCTCTGAAATCCCGGATTTCTCTCTGGTTTGTCTGGTTCATCTAATTCTTGTTTCTGTTTAGTCTTTGTTTAATGTTGTCAAAATGTGTCTGTTTTTAAGGCCTGAATTAAGGTTTTTTTGCATGCAAAAATTGGAAATGCTGGCTCTAATATTTTGAAAAAATAAAATGTTTTTAGAACTTGTAAGGAGCACTCATTTAAATTTAAATAGAATAGAATGTAGATCCTTAAGACTTACTGATTTGGTTAGTGCATTGTGAAGTGTGTTCAGAGTTAGGAGCCAAATAGCAACTTAAGTATTAGGAAACTCCTGCAAATCTTCTTTGTCATGCTCTTTTTACTTTAAATTTTTTGAATACTGATGTACAGGGTCATTTAGCAGCAGAGAGACTCTGGAACCCTGTGAGGAAAGCCTTCCCTGAAGTGCAATGGAGGGACCTGCTCACAGGAATCTGGCAAGGGCCAGACCCTGTTCTCTTATGGGGCCGAAGATATGTGTGTGTTTTTCCTAGGTCTGCTGAAGCTCCTCGGTGGATCCCTGAATGACTGGTGAGACACCATGATTCTAGATGAGAGACTCACTTCACAAGAGCAATTGTATGAGGCTTATTTTACTATGCTCTCTTCCCTTTCTCAATTATTATTATCTATTTTTTTAATGTTTTAGATCATTTTATTTCTTTCCTGCTCCATTGCCTGAAAAGAGGACAAAAGGAGGGCCTGAACAGAAATCTCATACGGCCGTCTTGAGATTTTTGAGAGAGATCTCTGTTTAGTATATATCCTTATTACGTTCCTATTAAGGTAGCCCTACTTAAGATCAAGCAGGTCATAATTTAATCTCTAAAACCCCGGGTTTCACTCCTGATTTGTGATTGTATGTGAAGTCTTTGTTTAATGTCTAAGTGTCTTTGTTTATAAGGCCTGAATTAAGTCCTTACATGAAAAGTAATAATAATAATAATTTTGGAAATGCCGGCTCTAGTATTGAAAACAAAATAAAAATAATTTCATTTCCATACATAAATATAATTTTGTTTGGAATAAGTAAAGCGCGCTCATTTTGGATCCAAAAGACTTGCTGGTTTGGCCAGGCTGCTCCAGGCTGCAAGTGAAAGGCTTGAAGCAGCATAGATTTACATAATAAAAGTGTAAATTATTATTTTTTTTTACTATAGGAGAATAATGAAGATCACAGTGGGATTTTTCAGTTTTGATCTGTACTCTTTAAGGTGCCTGTTAATTAATATTAAGGGGGTGTTTTGATAAGTGTGGGAATGTTGCTTGAAGGTGCATTTACTCTATTTTTGTTAAAAGTTAACAAAGTCAAGAATTTCTTGCAATCTTTGAAGTAAAAATATTGTAAAGTATGCTTAACATTTGCTTGAAGATCAAATGTAAATAATATAAAAAGAAAGGGGGGGAGTCATGTCCTGGAGCTCCTGCAGGTCTACCCTGTCATGCTTTTTACTTCAAACAGTTTCTTTTGAATGCTGATGTACAAAAGATGCCAAATTTTTTTGTCCTGCAAACTACTACCCTTTTTTTTTATTTGATTCCAGCTAATAACACTGTTTTGTCTTTTTCTGAATAGCTCCAGATATATAGGCAGATAGGGACCCTCAAGCCCCTCAGTGAGATCTTCTGAGCATGGCTTTTAAGGTACCAAGAGGCCGAAAAAGCCCAAAGGAGATCAGGTAAAATACTAGCTCTTGGCATACGCCCTCAGAGGCTCCAATGCTCCAACTGGAACTTCATCAGGGCCCTGCTTCAATAGTGGAAAGGATGGTCATTTGAGCCAAAGCCTGCCAGGCTTACATGCCTTTGCTGTGAGGAAGAAGGGACACACTGGAAGGTAGGCTTCCCCCTCACTCCTCTAAGGGAGGGTTCAGTCTCTTCCAGCCCTGTTCCAGCCACCTGTGACCTAACCTTGCCCAGAATACTGGGATTTGCCAATGAAGGCTAAAAGGTGCCCAGGGCCATCGGCCCCATCTATGACACTGTGGACGAGCCTGGGGTATTTCTTCCAAGTAGCCGGTAGACTGGTCTCATTTACACAAGGGCCATTTAACTATGTCTTGCCTGAATATTCAGGGTTTTTTTATTCTTCCCTTTAAGATCTCTGTTGTGGGTATTGATAGTCCTGTTTTCTGTTGCTTTGATTAATATATAGTCTTTCTTTATTCCTCCTGCCTCAATGCCCCACTCATATTTTAGGCTAGGACCTACTCCTAATTCAGAGCTCCTTTTTCCCTTATTTGCCAACTTACAAATTTACCTCTGCCACCCAGCTTAGTGTATCCCAAGGTTCTCCTCACCACCCCATGGCTGTAAAGCTCCAGTATAGAACCCCTGGGTTCATCTTTCCAGTTTAAAGAAAATGGAAGCTCCATCTTCATGCATGCTGCGGATGGCTTTTCCAGTCTACCTGGGACATTACCAGCTAGAAGCAGTGGTCATTGGGACTTTGACACTAACTGCAGAGTGTAGAAGTGTGACGGCAATTCCAGTGCCATGTGGACTTCTCCTGAATGTGGACTTTTCCTGGACTCCTGCTCCTGTGACAGTTTTTGATGGACTGAACTGGGGTTGGGTTGCATTTGCAGAGATTTGGAATGGTGTTGGTGCCAACTTGGACTTGGTGAACACTTTAAGGACATTACTCTTTTATAGATTCTTGTTGTATTAGCTTAAAGAGTTTGCTTAAAGGCTTTGATCACTGTGATGTATTGGTATACTTGTTTTGCGTATCTGTTAGCATTGGCTATACTAATTTTGTGTTTGTTTTGTATTTTTTCCATCTGCCTCCAAATTAGAAAATCAGATGAGTGCAAATCTCAGCACACAAATTAAAAAGAAAAGGGGGATATGTTGTGGACCGTTAATGGCAAAAAGCCATTATAGATTCGAGGCTTGGCAGGGGGCTAAGTTCTCCCCCCTCCATCTCCATATTTGGCTTTGATGCTGAGTGTTTGCACCCACTCCACTTGTTTCCTTGGGTTGCAGGAAGCAATATACATGCTCTTCCTCTGACTCTTTGTTTATTTCAGATGTTTGTAAATTTCACTAATGTATCTTGTTTTTGCCTTGGGAGAGTTCCTGTCTTAGCCTTTGATGTGCAACTTTGTATCAGGGTCCTTGATTTGCATAGGTCTATATAATAAAGGGAACTGGGGCTATGAGGCACTCAGATACTGCCAGGCCAGGCAGTTTGAAGAGTCCTCACGGTCCCATTAGTTTTGTTTTGACAAGTGTGTTTACTCAATTCCGCACCGTTATTTGGAGCCGCGCTGGTCCGCGGCAGTTGCCACCTGAGCACGGGCTCATCTTGTGTGAGCAAAGCTCACTAGCTTGGACCAAAGTTTGCCGGCTCAAGCAAGGAGTCACTTGCTCTGCTGAAGGCCTACAGTCAAGGCACATATGAGAAAGCAAACAATGAATAACTAAGGTGTCACAATGAAAAAACTGATGATTGATGCTTCTCATCTCTCTCCATTCCTGTCTGACTATCCCTGTCTGTCCCTCTCTCTGACAATGTCTATAAAAAAAAAAGGTAAAAAAAAAAAGAATCCAAGACTCTGGCCTGACCTGTGGTGGCACAGTGAATAGAGTATAGATTTGCAACATTGAGGTTGCTGGTTTAAAACTCTATCATTGCCGGGTAAAGGCACACATGGGAGGCAACTACTCTGAGGTAATGCTTTCTTCTTTCCTCCCTTTCTGTCTGTCTCCTCCAATTTCTCTATAATCAATCTATAACATTTTTTCCAAAAATCTAAAATTCTGTTAGTAAAGGTTTTTGAAATGTCCTATATATGCAATATAGCCTCATTGTCTTATATTCTTGGGAATGTGAATTTCCCTTGAGCATGTATTATATGTTTAATATCTCTTGTCCATCTCATTATTTCACCTGATTATTAGCCTAGCTGCTCGAACTTTCAAAGTATGAGGATATTTTTAAATTTTATTGCCCACAGTGTCAATGAGTTTTCTTGTGACATGAATGGCTGGGGCACTAACTCCTGGAGAGTCCTGCAGCTGAGATCATGGACATGTGTCTGCTAAGGGTAAGCATTGTTTCTGTTTCCTCTGTCAGTTACTCGGTTTATTTTTGGGGGTTTGGTAGAATGTAGTAGTGCTGTGAGTTATGTTTCTCTCTTCTACATTTACATTGGTAGTGAAATATATATTTTAGCTTCCTGGTTGGACTTAGGGAGCTATGAGGTTTCCTTTATGAAGTCCTGGCTCTGTTTGCATTGTAAGAATCAGATTGAGCTCCTGCATCTGTCATGCAGCAAGTGGGGTCAGGCACTTGGTTCCATGTCTGAAGTTTGGTTATGGGGTCTTGGTTATACATCAGGAGTCTGTCTTCAGGGTCTGTGGCCAAATCTGTATTCTCTTGTGCATCCAGGGTCTGAGATCCCTTTCCTGTAACCTTATATTGAGTTTTAGTTTGGGGCCCACAAGGAGCTACAGTTCTAGGGCATGATGTATAAACTCTGGTGTCTAAGGCACCATGACAGTTTCTGGCATTTGTGTTTCCTACTCTCAGTTGGTTCTGTAGACCAGTGTTTGTGTTTGGAGTTCAGTGCCAAGTCCTCTTTTTGGTTTGGAATTCGGTCCAGTGCTCAGCTTCAGTTGTCTAGAGTCCTTGGGGTTTTGATTCTGTCTAAGGTCTCTCTGTTCATTAATGGTTGTTATGTTCACATTGGCAGGAAAGTACATACTGATGGGGAAAGAGAGCAAAGCAAATTGGAGATTGTATTCTATAAAACAGAATATGTGGACTCTGGCCACTTGGCTCAGTGGTAGAGCATTGGCTCTATGTATGAAAGTCCTGCATTTGATTCCCAGCCAGGGTACACAGGAGAAGTGCCCATCTGCTTCTCCACACTTTCCCTTTTCCATTCTCACTATCTCTTCCCCTACAACAGAAGAGCCTCCAATGGAGCAAAATTGGCCTGAGTGCTGAGGATGGCTCCTGTTGCAATGTTGCAATACCCCAGATGAGCAGAGCATCACCCCTTACTGGCCTTGTTAGATGGATCCTGGTTAGTTGCATATGGGAGTCTGTTTCTCTGCCTCCCCGTTTTCACATCAGAAATATACAAACAAAAACATACAAACATAAAATGGAATCGGTGTTTCAGGGAGAAGTCTCAGGGTTCCGTTTAGTCTAATCTGAAAGAAGGCTCCAGTATTCATAGGCTTGATGGTACATTAGAGAAACCCATTGTGTCCTAAAAAGTCCATTGTCCTCTCAGCCATCTGTCTCAGGTTTGGGAGGAGTTTTCTTAAGGCACTGCCAGCCAGATGAGAGGGGAAAAAAGATAAAAAAGTTTCCATTGTAGGAGAGGCACCACATAAAAAAAATGGGTGAGAAACACTGAGGTTCAGAATCCAGAGTGCTTATGGTCAAGAAATGTTGTTTCTCCCAGCTGAAGAATAGAAACATGGTCCTAATAGAAATCTAGGACTTTTGTTTGTCATTTTATTTTGCCCTCCTGCTGAGAGAAACACAGTGGCCATGATGTGGATTCATCACTCTACTTTTTATTGGTTTTCCAAATTTATCCTTTCATTTGAGACACACAGAGAGAAGCATTCAATCATTGCCCCACTTAGTTGTTCCATTTAGTTATGTGCTGATTGGTTGCACCCTTTAGGTGACGACAGTGGGGCTCACACCATTAACTTTAGTATTTGGGAAAATGGCATCTGCACTGATCTACATGGGCAGTGCCCCATAGGGTTATTTTTAAATGTAGTATTTTAATTATTATTCAATTGAAGATATTTTAAATTTCCAATTGTGATGCATTTGATGTGTTATTTAGAAAATGTTATTTATACCTTAAATTATAAGGAGCTCATAGGTCTCTGTCATTAATGATTTTTAGGTTCATGGCCATGACAGCAAAAGATACACTGTATGTTCTTTCAAACTATGAAGCTTGTTTTCTGTTGCTTTGTGGTCTCTTTAAATATGTGTGAAGTGTGCTTCTTTGTCATCTTGTGCACATGCCAGTTTCAGAAGAGAACTTAAGTACAAGTACCTTAGTGTGAGACATGAAGACTGCAAGAAGCAGCTTTTTGACCCCACTTGTGTCCAATAAGTTTTGGGGTTTCCCAACAAAACATAATCTGTGAGATGTGTCACATGTTCTCAAATTAGCTGCATGTTATCCATGTCACCTTTGTCAATATAAGATTCTGGCCTGACCTGTGGTGGTGTGGTGGATAGAGCATCAAATTGGAATGCTGTAGTTGCCAGTTTGAAACTCGAGGCTTGCTGGGTCAAGGCACTTATGAGAGGCAACTTCTCTGAGGTGATGTTTCCACTTCTTTATGTTTTCTCTCTCTCTCTCTTCTGTCTTTCTCTAAGATCAATTAATACATTTTTTTCAAAAAATATTATTCTGTTATTCAGTTTTTGAAGTGTTCTTTTTTGTTGTTTTTTTACAAAAATAGAGAGTCAGAGAGAGGAATAGATAGGAACAGACAGAAACAGAGAGAGATGAGAAACATCAATCATCAGTTTTTTGTTGTGATACCTTAGTTGTTCATTGAATGCTTTCTCATATGTGCCTTGATCGTGGGACTTCAGCAGACTGAGTAACATCTTGCTCAAACCAGCAACGTTTGTACCAAGCTGGTGAGCTTTGCTCAAACCAGATGAGCTTGTGCTCAAGCTTACGACTTTGGGTTCTCAAACCTGGGTCCTTTTCATCCCAGTCTGATGCTCTATCCACTGCACCACCATCTGGTCAGGTATTTTGCAGTTTTCTATACACCCAGTATAAGCTCATTGTCTTATATTCTTGGGAATGTGAATTTCCCTTGAGCATGTATTATATGTTTAATATCTCTTGTCCATCTCATTATTTCACCTGATGATTAGCCCAGCTGCTAGAACTTTCAAAGTATGAGGATATTTTTAAATTTCATTGCACACAGTGTCAATGAGTTGGCCTGTGACATGAATGGCTGGGGCACAAAGTCCTGGGAGTCAGTCCTGCAGATGAGATCATGGACATGTGTCAGCTAAGGGTAAGCATTATTACTGTTCCCTCTGTCTGTTACTTGGTTTATTTTTTGGAAGTTTGGTAGAATGTGGTAGGGCTGCTAGTGATGTTTCTCTATTCTACATTTACATTGGTAATGAAATACATATTGAAGCTAACTGCTTGGACTTATGAAGTCATGAGATGTCTTTTATGGAGTCCTGCCTCTGTTTGCATTGTGAGTATCAGGTTCAGCTCCTGTATCTGTCATTTTGCAGGTGAGGTTCGTTGTTTGGCTCCTTGTCTGAAGTTTGGTTATAGGGTTGTGTACAGATCAGGAGTCTTTCTCCAGGGTTTGTTGTTGAATCTGTATTCTGCTGTGCACCTGGGGACCCCTTGCATATAGCCTCATATTCGAGTTTCAGTGTGAGGCCACAAGCAACTCCAGTTCTAGGACATGATGTATGGACTCTGGTGTTCAAGGTGCCATGTCAGTTTTTGGCATTGTTGTGTCCTAGTCTCACTTGGGTCTGTAGAGCAGTGTTTAGTGTTCAGTGCTGAGTCTTTTTGATTAGGTGGTTGGTCCATTGCTCAGTTGAGTTGTCTATGGTCCATGGGGCCCTGATTTGTCTAAGGACTCTGGTGTCTGTTCAGTAATGATGTTGTATGGGGAAACAGAACAAAACTAATGGGAGATTCTATTCTAGGAAACTCAGGATACTGCTCCAGGGAGAAGTCTCAAGGTTCCATTTAGTCATATTTGATAGAATGCTCCAACATTTGTAGGCTTGATGGCACATTAGAGTACTCCATTTTGTTCTGAGATGTCCATCATCCCATCAGCCCTCTGCTTCAGGTTTTGGAGGAGTTTTTCCAAGGCACTGCTGGTCATGTTTTAGAAAAGTAATAGAAAAAATGGTTCCAGTGTAGGAGAGGCACTATGAAAGGCAGAAATGGGCAGAAAACACTGTGAGGTGCAGAATTAGATTTTTTTAAATATTTTTTTAATTTTTATTTATTTATTCATTTTTAGAGAGGAGAGAGACAGAGAAGGAGAGAGAGGAGAGGGAGACAGAGAGAGAGAAGAGGGGAGGAGCTGGAAGCATCAACTCCCATATGTGCCTTGACCAGGCAAGCCCAGGGTTTCGAACCGGCGACCTCAGCATTTCCAGATCGATGGTTTATCCACTGTGCCACAACAGGTCAGGCCAGAATTAGATCGTTGATGGTAAAAAATAAAAAGTAGTCTATTCTAGGTAAAAAATAGAAATATGGTTCGAAGAGATATCTGTGTTTTTTAGTTTTTCTATTTTCTGCCTTTCTGTTGAGAAACGCACTAGGCATATAGCAGTTGTATCACAGATTTTTGCATTAAATTTCTATATTTTTTAATTAATTTGAAAAAGAGAGAGAAGCATAAAATTATTTTTTGGTCACTTTTCTTAGCTGCTGAGACCTGTGAAAAAACCCAAAACCTTAGCACACAGGGGGACACTCCATGCACTGAGCCATCTGGTCAGGGCACCATAAGTTTTTTAAAATTATTCTCCTTCAGTAGATAAAATTATTTTAGAATTCTAATTACAATGTATGTTACAGGTTATTTAAAATTGTATTTTATAACTGAAGTAAAAGTACTTTCTGGTTTATCTGTTAATAAGGATGTCAAGTTCAGCTGTCATGAGAGGTGGAAACAGGTTATATAATTTCAAATCTTTAAAGTTTGTTGTCACTTGCTTTATAGTGCAATATGGTCCCTTTTAAATGTGTCCTCAGTCTGTGTCTTTGCTGTTAGGTAGTGTGCATTTTTGGAACAACACCTTGGTGGCAGTAAGGAGAACCAGGGGTGGGTACAGTGCATTATCTGTCAGTGGTTGTATTGCAGGAATCAAGGCAAGACAAAAGCGCTATAAAAAAAGATGAAGGAAGTAGAATTTATTTAGCTGGTGGAGCAGCATGATCCCCAAAGTGGAAATCAAACATGTGCTCCACAAAGTTAGATTCCTTACATCTAATATACCTTTTACAGAATACAAATATTCATGCAAGGGGCTTGTGATCCCTTTGTCTAGAGGGACATGTCACTCTCATGACTCCAGGATGAGAGGGTGAATTTAGGTGGAATCAGAGGATAAGTGTTGGAATTTTTAATTAAGGTATGTAAACATGGTTTCTTAAAAGCTTTGGAGAAAAGATAAATGGGTTTTCAGGTAAGTTCTATCTTCCTTGCTCTGTGTAGCAAGTGGTTCCAGGCACCTTTTCAGAGAACTATAGAAAGTAGTTAATCTAGAACTGTCTGACTCAGTTACCCATGCAGGGTCTCTTCCTTGCATTCTTCTTGTTTTTTCTTCTCAATGAAAAGGGGGCCTGCACCTCCTTCCTCAGTTGATCCACTTACCTGCTTATGTTAACTAAGTTTTCTCTCTACTGGTTTTATTTTTTTGTGATAATCTACTGGTTCTGAAAAAGGTATTTTCCATCTTTAAATGAGAGTTGGATGAAATCCATGGTTATGCCTTGGCCAGGAAGATTAGTTAGAGTATCATTCTAATACACCAAAGTTATAGGCTGAATCCTTAGTCTGGGACATCTAAGAATTAATAAATACATGAGAACATTCATACTATCGTAAATTTAAACTTTAGCAGTTCTAACAGATGTGAGTGTTATAATATAGTAGTGTGAATTTGCCATTTTCTAATCATATATCAGGCAGAGCTTATTTTTACAAGGTTAGGTACTTGGTCTTGTCAAATAAGAAACATGAAAACTTAAAGTTTTTAAGGAGTTTATGAGCCAAAATGACTTCAAACATTTGGAATAAAGATCTTCAATCCTGCAGACTGATCGTGTAGCAATTTTTATTTTATTTATTTTTAACATTTATTTTAGAGAGTGGAGATAGAGAGAAGGGGGAAGAGCAACAGCATCAGCTTCCACATATGCCTTGTTTGGAGTGTTTATTCATTTTACTTTATTTTTTTAAAGATTTTATTCATTTTAGAGAGGAGAAAAAGAGAGAGATAAGGGGGAGGAGCAGGAAGCATCAACTCCCAACTGTGCCTTGACCAGGCAAGCCCAAGGTTTTGAACCAGCAATCTCAGTAATCCAGGTTGATGCTTTATCCACTACGCCACCACAGGTCAAGCCTAGTCATTTTATTTTATTCATGTTAGAGAGTGGAGACAGAAAACCAAAAATTATTTTAGAGAGACAGAGATAGGGACAGATAGTGACAAACAGGAAAAGAATGAGATAAGAAGCACCTTAGTTGTTCATTGATTGCTCTCTCATATGTGCTTTGAGCAGGAGACTAGAGCACAAGTAACTCCTTGCTCAAGCCAGCAACACTGAACTTCAAGACAGTGACCATAAGATCATATCTATGATTCCACACTCAAGCATGCAACCCTGCACTCAAGCTGGTGAACCTGTGCTCAAGCCAGCAACGTTGGCATTTTGAACCTGGGTCATCTCCATCCCATTCCAATGCTCTATGCACTGCACCACTGCTTGCTCAGGCACTATTTCCATTTTATAGATTAAAAAACAGGCAAAGAGGAGTTGAGAATCCTGCCTTAGGTCACAAAGATGGTGAAGGCAGAGCTGAGATTGAAACCCACTATGGAATGATCTAGAGTCCATGTGGTGTACACCATAAGATTCTCATTCTGAAGAAACAATGAGAGAGTGAGGAAGACAAGCTGCCCAGTCTGAGCCAGGGACACGGACATGCACGTATTTCTTCCTGGTTTTCACCAGGGACTACAGTGGTCAGAGGAATCCAGGACAGGAGCCAAGAAAAGGCAAGGGGGGAGGGTGTTGAGCCTACAAGGAGAGAAGCCTCTACTTCCCGGGAGTGAAGAAAATCCCTTTTCCTGGTGAGTCTGCCTCAAATCCTCTCCCTGGGAAGTAACCTATGTAAATTGACTCCAGATTTCCATGTTTTGGGGGTTGAGTTTCTGTGCTTGACAGTGTGAGTTCTCTGTGGCTCTTTGGGAACTCTCTGCTTTCAGTGATGGTGAGGGGAAGAATGAGGTATGTGGGCATCATAGTTTTATGAAGATTTATTAGAACAAAAGAATATTGCTGTTGACATTCCCATATCACTTGAGGAACGATTTGTTGAGCTCATCTTTTTTCATGATAATGAAGAAGTTTAGTTTCTTCTATACAAATTAAAATCTTATAAGAATAAGGGGTTAGTAAACTTCCTATGAAGTCCTCTCAGAGCTGGGTTATGACCTGTGTAAGAGATATGATTGTGGAGATGCAATTTAATGCTAATGATTCACTCACTCTCCTTGTAAACAAAGGGCTTCTCCCTTCAGTGTGTCCTCTGGAGTATGAGGAGAGTTGACTTCTGTGAAAAGCCTTGCTCACACTCGCTGCAACCATAGCACTTCTACACTGAGTGTGTTCTATGGTGTGTGAGGAGATGTGACTTCTGTGAAAAACCTTGATCACATTTCCTGCAAACATATTGATTCTCCCCTCAGTGTATTTTCTGGTGTCTTAGGAGATCAGAATTTCGTGTAAAGCCTCGTTCGCACTTTCTGCAAACATAGGGCTTCTCCCCTGAGTGTTTTCTGATGTGTGAGATGTGTCTTCCTTGAAAAGCCTCGATTACACTCTCTGCAAACATAGGGCTTTTCCCCTGAGTGTGTTCTTTGGTGTGTAGAAAGATGTGACTTTTGAGTAAAGCCTCACAAACACTCCCTGCAGACATAGGGTTTCTCCCCTGAGTGTGTTCTTTGGTGTTTTAAGAGATCTGACTTTTGCATAAAGCCTCATTCACACTCCCTGCAAACATAAGGATTCTGCTCTGAGTGAGTCCTCTGGTGTCTGAAGAGGGTTGACTTCTGTGAAAATCCTCACTCACATTCATTGCAAACAGGGTTTCTCCCCTGAGTGTGTTCTCTGCTGTGTGAGAAGATGTGACATCAGTGTAAAGACTTGTTCACACTCCTTGCAAACATTGGGCTTCTTTCCTGAGTGTGTCCACTGGTGTCTGAGGAGGTCTGACTTTTTTGTATAGCCTCACTCACACACCATGCAAACATATGGCTTCTCTCCTGAGTGTATTCTCTGGTGTGAGAGGAGAGTTTATTTCAGTGAAAAGCCTTGCTCACACTCCCGCAAACATACGGCTTCTCTCCTGAGTGTATTCTCTGGTGTGAAAGGAGATTTGATTTCCGTGAAAAGCCTCGTTCACATTCCCTGCAAACATAGGGCTTTTCCCCTGAGTGTGTTCTTTGGTGTGTAGAAAGATGTGACTTTTGTGTAAAGCCTCGCAAACACTCCCTGCAGACATAGGGTTTCTCCCCTGAGTGTGTTCTTTGGTGTTTTAAAAGATCTGACTTTTGCATAAAGCCTCGTTCACACTCCCTGAAAACATAAGGATTCTGCTCTGAGTGTGTCCTCTGGTGTTTGAAGAGAGTTGACTTCTGTGAAAA